>NC_051065.1:75519565-77001518 GCF_004664715.2 Peromyscus leucopus | reverse complement strand
AGGTTCAACTTGAACAAGAGAGACTTCATAATTAGAAGAGGTGATAGTTCATCAACCAGTGTGACCATTCATATTTAAATTAATTTATATCACTAACAAATACTTTTCATTTAATCAGATATAACTTGCCAAAAAGGAATCTCCCCAAAGTTAGGATTGGGTAGGGTTTTATTTTTGTCTTTCAGGAGAATGATGCCTAAGGAATCTTAAGAACACTGGACAAATGAGAAATCTGAAGAAAAAGGACAAATCATCCAGAAAAAAATATCCCACAAAAAAAAAGATTTTCTGCAGTGAAAACCATGACCACGCCTAGCTATAAGTTTGAAATCTCCCAAAAAGATGATGCAACCCCACAATGATTATTTCATCAGGACTATAATAATGTCACCAAGCTGACAAACAACACCTAAAGATTGACTTTGGACTACAAACTGCTCAGGATAATATCGAGATGGCTAGCTGAGATGATACAGCCTCACAGATTACTCCAGTCAGGACTTGACCATAATCCTAAATTTTCTTTGTGCCCCAATAAGACTACCAGCACCCTCAATCAGCCGGAAGTAGCCTAGAAAATTATATCCACATTCCCAAAAAGTGTATTATGGAAGTTTGCCTTCATTTAGGGGTTGATTAAAAATTGTTATTGGTCATAGTCAATCTCTTTCTAAAAGAAAAAAGGAAAATATGATATAGAAATGTATTATATAGAAATAATAGGATAAAAGGGTATATTATTGAATTTACTCTGAAAAGAAAAAAGGGAGAATAAAGATATAAGATAAATAGGTAGATTATTGAATATACTTTAAAAAATCAACTACAAGTTTTAAATATTTTACATTGGATTGAATTTTGTATATTGTATACAAATTATGTATATTGATACAAATTTGAGATTGAATTTGTTAGAAAATACTGTACATATATTTCTACTCTTGTTCAAGGTATTGTGCCACACCAACTCCAGTGTCGTCCATGTGACATGAACAATTATGTCAATAATAGCGGATGGGAGATATCTGTCCCATGGTACTAAGCTCCCTGGAGGTCCCTGGCAGAGTGCCCGCATTATGCTTCCTTCTCAGAGAAGATGTGCTTCACAGATCATGAGTTCCCTTGACTATGGGTTCTGTATATAATGTTGTAATTAATCTATGAAGCACAGCCAAAATTAATGAATGCTTGGGTTGTGAACTATGGAGGAAAGGGGAAGCTGGACATGGATCTTAATCAAATATAGTAGAATGAGGTATTTTTAAAGACCTCAAGCCGGTATATAAAGAAAGTACAATAATTCAGGCAGTTCTAGGGAATGAACACTCACCCACAAGGAATCCTTTAGGAATCCCATCTAAAGTGAGTTATGATAGAAAATGTTATCTCATAGAAGGAAGATGGTGGGCCCCTCCATTAAGGAAGTTCAGCATGGAAAACTTAAGGACTACAGCAGAACCCCTTCCCCTTACAGGCGTAAAAGTACAACAGTCCATATTCCAGCAGGTAAAAAAGTTTTATATTAGAAGAGATATATGGTAAAGAACTGAAGAAAGACTTAGGGAGGATCTGCAGCATCCAAATTGGCTAAATGGGTCATGAGAACCAAAAAAGTAAAAGTGCATAATAAACTAGAGAGAGGCTGAGATAAAGATGAAGGGCACAGCTGCAACCACAAAGAAGCCTTCACAAATCTAGAGACTGTACTAAGTTTAAAAAACACAGACTGCTCTTTGGGTCATAAAGTTCTTGTGGGTGAAGGGATATGTCTAGCATCGATTAATAATTGTGTGCTTGCTGTTTTTTTTTTTTAAAGATAATGTAATTGAATTCTTGCCAAGCTCTTGTTGTTCCTTGTGTGACTTGATAGTTTTCTTTTCTATATATAAACTACTGAATTGCAGAAGTAAAATTGCAGCAGATTCAAACCACTTCTAAGTGTGTTGTCTGTCTGTCATTTGCTGAATCCTTGCCTTCCTGACTACCCAAGCACTAGTTCTCCTACGGTCAGGGTACTCCTGGTGGGCCAGTCCATGGCAGTATTGTACCTATACAGTTCATTTAACAATATAATGCAAATTGATAATCCTTGAAATTTATTATTACCAACTAATTAGGATATAAGAAATGAAAGTTAATAGTCTTTACAATCAAACTTGTAGTCATATTAGGTATGTTTTCAAGGTTAAATAGAAATATATTTTAGATAGATCATCTTTGAACACTTCAGAGATCTACAGAATATGGCATTTAAGGTATTATAATAACATAGATTTTTATCTTTTTATGACTATGAGACGTGTCTGCATTGAAGAAACTCCATATGGAGTTTACTTTCTTTGTGGCAAAAATTAGCCACTGGGCAAGAAAATGCCCTTGCCTCGACTGCTGACAGTATGCCATCCAAAATGGACAAGCAGGACACAAAAGAAAGGACTGCTGAACCTTGCCAAGACAAAGTAGGAAGGCCCTTTAGAAAATCCTGATCCCTTTAGAAAACCCTGATTCCTAGCCAGGTGGTGGTGGTGCATGCCTTTAATCCCAGCACTCAGGAAGCCAGCTCAGGCTACAGAGTTGAGTTCCAGGGAAGGCACAAAGCTACATAGAGAAACCCTGTCTTGAAAAACCAAAGAAGAAAGAAAAAAGAAAGAAAGAAAGAAAGAAAGAAAGAAAGAAAGAAAGAAAGAAAGAAAGAAAGAAAGAAAATTAAATCCTGATTCATAGATAAGTATGTCAAATATGCTAGGCCTGTAGGCTGAAAATGGGTGCCCCAATATTAAAGAGAAATTATGGGTGACTGTCCAGGCAGCCAGCTATTTCTATCATTTCTCACATTTTTTTTGAAAGTCACTTGTTTGCACTTCCTGCTTACTTAGGTAATATTATTTCCTTCTCAGTTCTCTGAGGGAGTTGAATATTAGATATTTATAGTTACAGTTTTCCTTGTTAACAAATTCAGAAAAGAAACTCACTAAAGAGGTGTAAAATGTATAAAACTGAAAGACATCAAAAGATATTTTTGGCTGGTAATACAAGTTGGATAGAAAGTGATTAGGTATATTTTGGACTCACCAAAATAGGGTAAATAATGGAGTATTTTCTCTAAATTTGTCAAATGTTAATGGATAGGACATTGTAATGTAATTCTTGACTGTATATATTGTATATACTTATTATATTTATTGTATATAGTTTTTCTTATATCAGTTATAACCTTCTTTTATTATTTTAGACAAAAAAGGGCAAATGTGGTGATATATTGTGTACCCTAATAATACTTGCCTGGGGATCAGAGGACAGAGCCAGCCACTATATTAGATATAGGGGTCATGCAGTGGTGGCACACACTGTTAACCCTGTCACTTGGGATGCAGAGATCCATCTGCATCTCTGTGAGTTCAAGGCCACACTGGAAACAGAGCAAGGCAGTGGTGGCACACACCTTTAATCCAGTACTGGGAAGCACACCTGCCTTTAATCTCAGGAAGTAATGCCTAGGCAGAGAAAGGTATATAAGGTATGAGAAAAGAGGAACTCACTCTCTTTAGGTGGAGGATTTCACAGTGGTAAGAACTACTGGCTGGCTGCTCTGCTTCTCTGACTTTTCAGCTTTCACCCTGATATCTGGCTCTGGGTTTTTTATCAAGGCCATCTAAGATTCAAACAACCAATAGTAATCAGCACAGAAAACCAGTACTTGGAAGCAGAGTCTTTGGTAGGATAAACCTTAGTGGATAACTCTTAGGCCTTTAAAATTTGTAGGAATATAGGAAAGTTTAGAGATACAGGTAGAAAGGTATAGAAGTCAGTAAGTGGAGCTAAATAGGCAGCTTAGCAGGAGTTTGGAAGACAAGAAGCAAGAGAAATAGTGGAAGACTGATTGATGAAGTCTGCGAAAGCAAAATGGACTCTGTTGAGAACTGGTCTAAAGACCACTCATATTACATTCTGGAAAACAAACAGGCTGCATTCTACAACCATCCTGAGAACTTTCATGAGGATGAACTCAGAAGTTATAGGCTAAGATTTTTGGCAGAGGAAATTTTAAGAGTGCACAACATCCAGGCTTGTGATAAGGCTCATTGTCCTTAAGTTGTTCTATAGTTGCAGCAGAAAGATCTGAAAAATGTACAGTTTAGTGAAGAGAAGGAGATTGAGAGAGCTTAAATGCAGAAAAAGTAGAAATGTTGCTGGACCTGGGGTCATGAAAGAAAATCTTATGCTTTTCACTAGGACAGTATGAGAGCAAAACTACACAAACTCTGCAATTTATGAACAAATTCATTTGCAGGAGAGAGATTGAATAAAGAATGGCACAGAAGAGTTTGCTTCAAAAAGGAAAGGTAGAGTAAGCACTATGATTAAAAGTGATGTGTTTGAATGTCAAGTAAACAAGGATGGACTTGTGATTGTTAATCTTCATTTTCAATTTGACTGGATTCAGGATTACCTAGGAGACAGACCTCTGGGCATCTCTGCAACAGCATCTTCAAAGAGGCTTAACTGAGAAGGGATGACCTGTGAGTGGCACCATCCCTTAGGCTGAAGTCCTGCACTGGGTGAAAATGGGAAAAGAAGAAAGTGAGCTGAGCAGAGAGTTCATCTATCTTTGTTCCCTGACTGTGAATACACTGTGACCAGAAGCCTCACACTCATGACATCCCCACTGGAGACAGGGCCACTGATGTGCCTTTCCCACCATGGAGAATCATATCCTCAAGCTGTGAGACAGAAGAAACCCTTTCTTCCTTATGTTTCATCTTGCTAGGTATTTGGTCATTGCAATGAGACAGTAACATAATAGTGAATAAGGAGATCAAATGGCAGAGTCCAGTGTATGTTATACCTTTAAAATTGTGAAGAGGTCTGTTAAGTGCTCTCAAAGTTGTTCTAAAAAGTAAATTTTGAACTGACATGCTTTCATTCTTCAACAAGATTTCACTTTCATCAATCACATCTAATGAAAAAAAATGTGAAGTGCAGCAAAACCTTTAGATATCATGATGTCCATTATTAGATTTGAATAGTGAAAAATGAAACTGAAATAACAACTCAAAATAGGAAATAACCATCCACAATTACATGATTACACTGGAGCCTTTAAATTAAAAATATAAGAACTTTAAATAACCAGAAAAGTTGTCTATATATCTGCATATATGTAACATATTTATATATGCATTCATATGTGCACTTTGCCAATCACCGGGTAGTCCTTTAGAAAATACAACACAATATTATCTGAAATATGAATACAATTTGGGTTTTTCTTGTTTCCAGTATTTTGTGCTTTTCTGTACTCTCAATTTCCTTTGAAATGAGAATATGTTAACTCTATGATGAAAATATTTTAATTTCTGCTTATTCATTTCATAAACTTCTTCACTATTTCAAAAAAGATGTCTCAGTGAAATTTAGAAGTTACTAGAGGCTGCAAGGTACTAACTACAAATCTGTTTTTGTTTAGATCTTGGTATGTTTTTGTAAGTCCTGTTTTTCAGTATTGTACTATCAAGAAATTTATATAAAAATCTATATATGTGGCCTCATAGAAAAATCCAGCTTTATTATGTAGCCTCAGTTCCCCAAAGATAGTCAGAGCTGGAGATAAGTAGCAACTGATCCATTCTGGTGAGCGTCATGAATTCTCTGACCCAGGCTTTTACCTGCTCTGAGCCTCATAAGCAGTAGCCTCCAGTACCGTGAAGATGTAAAGTTGTATAAACTCTTGCATAATCTGCATAGTGCAGGCACCTCCCAGGACCAAATTCCTGAATCAGCTGTTTGGCAGCACATTCAAGCTTGCATGGGCTTGGTGGTATAACATGTGCTCTTTCCCCATCTCAAGACTTGCAAACTGCTCTTCCATCTGTCTATTTCCTCCAAATAAGTATCTGTTTCACATGATCAACATATCCAGTTCCAATCTGTGCCCATCTCTACCGTCATGGCAGGATTATGTCACTCCTTTTTTGTGTGTATTAACATTTCCCTTGTTATTTAACTTTCATATGCTTCCATTTTCTTCCAAAACGTTTTTTTCAGTTTTACATAAGTACATCTCCCAAACCCACTGAGGCTCATTTTTTTTCTTCCTCATAATAAATTATCCAACTACAATTTACTTATTCATTCAATAGAGCAGGGTTGCACAGTGAACCTCTACCATCACACAACTGGGCAAAGTATATCTTTGAGAAGATGAATAAATGAACACATAGGATAGTTTTAGAGAGTTATACAAATCATACAAACAACACATATGAGATCTGAAGGACTCATTTATAAAAAACTCTATTAACAAGGTTAGGAAAGTTACCCGGAGATGGTGTCCTGGGAGCTCAGTGTGGAGGAGCAGCGGGTACCCTGAAAGGAGGGCACTTTGAGGAGAGGAGAGCCAGCAAAGGGTTGGGAAAGCAGAGGGACAGACAATGTTTGCTGTGGCTGAATCTAGAAGAAAGGAGAAAGCAGATGAGGTCAGCCAGAGGTCAGGTCAGTCCAAGAAGATGAAATTTGCAGACAGGAAGTAAAGCTCTTCTTTAGACTGCAATGAGAAGTCCGAGTTCTCAAGGAGGCCTTGTAGGTTTCTGTGGAAGATGGTACATTGAACCATGGTGATGTTGATGGGTTTCTTGAAGCATCTTTAGATTATTCCTCTCTCATGAAGTAAGCTATAGCACAAAATGTTAATTTATGTAACATTAATTGCTAACACAAAGAATGAAATGCTGATACATACTCTAAGTGAAAATTAGACAGAAACGCAAATAAACATTTCTCTATAGAAAATATGTAAATTATCAATATGTCTGTAAAAATGATGTTTGACATAATAATCAACTAAGGAAATAAAAATCCAAACCATAGTGAAGCATTATCTCCACTCACCAGAATGCCTGTGTGGTGGTTTGAATAATAATAGCCCCTATACATGTGTATTTGTATATATGGAATGATTGGTCATCAGGGAGTGGAACCTTGATAGGATTAAAAGGATTAGGAGGTGTGATCTTGTTGGAGGAGGTATGTCACTGAGGTTTCAAAAGTCTGTGCTAAATCCAGTTCTCTCTCTCTCTCTCTCTCTCTCTCTCTCTCTCTCTCTCTCTCTCTCTCTCTCTCTCTCTCTCTCTCTCTCTCTCTCCTCCCTCCCTCCCTTCCTCCTACCTCCCCCACACACACACACACAAATGCACAAAATGAATTGTATTCAGCAGTAAGAGCTGAGGGGATATTGAGTAATGCCTTGAATGCTGAAAAGAAGAGGAAAGGCTCCTGGGAATGACTCATTGAGGTGCAAAATTTCTCTTAATATTTTTTTCCTGTTTCCTCAGAGGGTCAAATGCATGTGTGGTGTGTGTGTGTGTGTGTGTGTGTGTGTGTGTGTGTGTGTGTGTGTGTGCATGTGTGTGTGTATGCGTGTGTGTAATTTATGAGAAAGCAGAATGTGGAAAATTTTTCAAGCAACTAAATGCTGTTAGTGACATTTATGTCATGAATAAGACTGTAGTTGTGAATAAGTTGTCTCTTGTCCAGGATAATCTAACAAGAGTGACATATCCAGGGAAACTATTGGACAGCTGAGGAAATCCATTCCAATCTTATGAACCCATGCTTCTAAAACATGGTACATCATTTTCTTCCATCTTTGTAGATTTTACATCCATAGATTCAGCTAACTAAGAATATCTAAAATAAATTTCTATCTGCCCAGTACTCATGCGGTCTTCTCTGTCCCTCTTTAATCCTGTATAACTATTTGCATAGCATTTACATTACATTCAGTAACATAAGTAATCTACATAGCACTCAAAATATACAGAAGTTGGGGTTGTGGAGATGGCTTGGCAGTTAAGAGCACTTGTCCCTCTTTCAAAGAACTCAGGCTCAGGTCCCTGTGCCCACTTGACTGTAACTCCATCCCAGGGGATCTAAGCCCTCTTCTGTCCTCTGAAAATTCCTAAATATATGTGGCACACATAAACTCACACAGCACACACATATAAATAATAAATAAAATAAATACATTTTTAAAATATACACAGCAAGAGAGAGAGAGAAAGACAGACAGACAGACAGACAGAAATGGGCATTGAACAAGCCTTATTCCATTAGATGTAAGGGAGTCAATTAGCAAGAGTTCCCAGAGACACTGGAAAACAAGTGAAGAGACAAATGTTTTAATCTAGAATTGGATTGTTCTCATTTCAAGTGTTCTACTTAAAAGTACTATTAGGACTTGAGTGCTTTTAAAAACCAATCACACTCATTTTCTAAGGAGCAGAGTTTAGCATCAGTTGCTGCTTTTCTGTGGCACTGATTTTATTCCTAGACTTTGGCTGGATTTTTTTTTTCTATCCCTACCAATATGATTCTCATGATGTTCTTTTACATTGCTCTATTGTTTTGTCAAACATATTGTGAGATGCAAAGCATAGAAAGGAAATACTGAGGTAAGAAAGTGATATTATTTTAATTGACTTATTGTAGTTTACTGACTCACAGTCAAGTGGGACTGGAATGACATGACCAGATTTACTGTATATTCTAGCCATTATTCTTTGCCTAGAGAGGAGAAAGTTAAGTTCACTGACATGCAAATTATAAAGGCTTGACAGAATGATAAAAATCTCAGGGAAGAATGGCATGATGGTTTAATTTATTAACTTTAACAGCATATCTGGAGCATTCTGAAAGTTAACCTGTCAGTTGACAAAATAATGAAGTCAAGATGTTCTGAGAAATAAAAATATCTCATATAACACAAAACAAAATAACAGTAAAAACTGATGTATGTCTTAATTATCTTAAGATAGAAAAAAAAAACAATGAAGTGTAGGATTATAATAAATTTAGGATCTGTTCCCAGCTAGATGAGCATTTTAGTACTTGAAAGAAATGCTGCTTATATGAGTATGTGTAGTTGGCTAAAGAGAAAATTATAAAAATGGCTGCAGTGCTCCATGGGAATCTGGACATTTAAGATGAACTACAAATACTAATCAACATAAGACTCCTTCTTCCTGTTCCGGCTCCTTTTTAATTAGGAAGAGACTCAAATCCTTTTCACTAAACTATGCCTTGCAATTGAAAGTTTGGTTTCACATTGTACAATGAGCATAATGCCCTATTGATGAGGAGAGGGAAATAGATGGTTGGCAAAAGAAGGCCATATAAATAAAATATGTCAAACACCACACAATACTTATGAACAATTTGATTCATGAATCTTAACTGAGAGATTTTATTTCCTCTGCAAACATCTCCCCAGCTGCTTTCTGTTCCTGACATTTTTTTTAATTTTTGTCAATAATTGTTTCCTTAGTAGCCCCTTGATTCTGTCTTTTACAACCACAATGAAAGAAAGATCTAGGATACAGCACCCACATCTGCCTAAACATTCAAACACAATTAAATCTTAATAGTTACATGAAATAGAGTAGCACTCGGAAACAATGTCTGCCTTCTGGGCTTTCCTGACTGGGCCTTTGCCACAGGCCCACAAAGGTATTGTTACTTTCTAGTAACTAGGAAGGCTCTTAGCACAGGTAATGAAAGGCTATTTTCTGTCAACATTTCCTGAGCAAGTTCCATAGGTATTTATGATTCTCATAGTACTACACATTAAATCTTTGGAGTCAAAACAATAGCTGATAAGACTGCTAAGTCCTACATACGTTTATTCCAAAAGCAATTATAGTGATTTGTGCTTAGGAAGAAAGCATAATAAAGACTCCCCTAGTTCCCTACCTCCTCACAACCATAAATTGTAATTGCTTGTTATCATTTTGATTTGAAAATGCAATGAAAGAGTAGAAACATTTTCCCAAGCTCATATCAAAATATAAAATAGTGTGTGAAATATTGTCTGAGGCACACCCTTCTAAACATTAAATTTAAAAATACAATTAGGCACATCAATTAGCTAAACTCCACTCTATCTACCTACACTCTTCCTCCCTACCTGTGTCCCTTGCCCAGATTTATTACCTTTAGTTTTGTTGTGTGGCTCATTTTTGATTATTAGATTAAGACTCTTGAATGGAGAGTGGTTGGTCCACTAAAGGGAGACAAGTGAAAACAATGACTCCCCTATTAGAATGTGTGTTTGCAGTCCCTGTGTGTTATCAAGATGACATCCATGGCTCTTTCCCTTACCTTGAAGCTCTTACAGTCTTTCCATTTCTTTTTCTGCACAGTTCCCTGAGCCTCATAGGAGATGGTACAAATGTCTTGTTTAGGGTAAAGCACTCAACCATCACTTAGAAAAACGTGTGTGTGTGTGTGTGTGTGTGTGTATGTGTGTGTGTGTGTGTGTGTATCTAAATAATATGATCCATTTATATAGAGAGCATCATTGAGTGACTACAGAAATTTGGGGTTTTTTTGTATTTTTAATATATTTTTTCTTACAATATTAAGGAGAATATAAAAATCTTTGAGATACAATCTAAATACATCAGATGAAGAAAAATGTCACCAAATCATACAAAGATATGAACAATGGTGCTAAAGAGAGCTGAGAGATATGAAAGTCTCTTTTTTTTTTTTACTATTTTCAGAAGCTTATATTCAATAGCTAACTCTGAGTGGAGACCATAGTGATAATCTTTAAAAAGAGAAACTAAAACTGGAGAAGCTAGACTGTATATTAGCTGACCTAATGCCCCTGCCCTGAGAAAGTACATAACAAGTATTCCATGAAGAAACACACACACACACACACACACACACACACACACACACACACACACACACGTGTGGGAGTGGTATGGGGCTTTTATTGTCTAAACTGATATAAACTTCCAAAAGACCATGAATTTTCAAAGGAGTATATAGGTAATAAATATTCAGTAACTGCTTAAAGGAAATCAACATCATAAAAGATAGCTAATAAAATTTGTAAACAAATGGACTAATGCCCTGTGCCACAAAGGAATATCTGAAAATAATCATAACTAACTTTGAAAGATGTGTTATGGATGAGACTGTTTTTAAAACAAAAAAAAAGGAAGCGGGGCAGTGGTGGCACACGCCTTTAATCCCAGCACTTGGGAGGCAGAGCCAGGCGGATCTCTGTGAGTTCGAGGCCAGCCTGGTCTACCAAGTGAGTTCCAGGAAAGATGCAAAGCTACACAGAGAAACCCTGTCTCGAAAAAAAAAAAAAAAAAAAAAAAAAAAAAAAAGGAAATCACTATGTTGCTAAGTGAATAAACTGGGAATGAAACAATTGAAAAAAAAAATCAATCCAGGGTATTTCACTCAGAGTGCAATGCAAATTAAAAAAAATAATCATAGCTAAAAGATTGAAACTGAGGCGATAAACGGTGAAGCCTAGATGTATGGATCTATGAATTCTGATATCTCTCACCCAGCATTTCTAAGAAGAGAGAGAGACCGGAAAGAGAATGGGAGAGATCCGGAGAAGATATGTAAAATAGCCTATTCTTCAAAAAATACAACTAAAATATTCCCAAACAGTCTGGCAAGTAAAGTAAATTGAGTTAATCCACCTATGCATGTAGTATAGTTAAAAACCACGAAAGGCAAACAGTGTTGAAGAGAAACAATGCAGGATAGTTACTCTCTCCAATGGCAACTCAGGCTGTACCAATTAAGTCAGCATTGTCTAGTCAGAGACCTACTGGTGTGGTTAAAAATAAGACTATGCATTAGGGAAATTTTGATTTATACCTAAAGTGTCATTATTAATGTGGAAGAAATAAGTAGTCTTGGTATTGTTGGTTAACCATATGAAAAGCAGGATCCCTGTCTCTCTTCTTACACAGATATGATTCCCACATAAATGAAAGATGATCAGAGATTCAAACTTCAACCTTATAAAAGGAACTCAGAGACCTATACATACGGAGATGGAAGGGACGGTCATCAAATCAGACATGGAAGATTCTGAGAAGCCATCTTGTTCAACTCAAGCCAACTAGTAACTGATCAATAAATGGACTGTCCTATTACTCAACAACTAGAATTGTGAAAAAAAGTTGAGTTTGAAGTGTTTTAATTTCTTATATTTTTGGTTCCATTCTTGGAATAGTAAGCTAAACATGTCAACCTTCAGTTATTTAAAGATAAGTGTTACATCTTTAGTCTTCTCTTCCTTGGGTTTGACACATTATTGTTTGTCACATATCCTGAGTTTCTCTGAATCACTTGTATAAAAGGACCATATGTTTTCATTTGTCTATTGTTTAGGTACAGAAATGGTAAATTGGCTTCATTTCTTCTTACTGGCCCTGAGTATTCATCAATGAACTGTTTATTCATGTCTAGTTGGGTACCTTTTTATGTTTAGAGAAATCAGCCAAACTCTAGCAGTACATACTTTATTGTTTGTAACTCAGATTGGCCTTGAACTTGATCCCCTGATCTATCTTCTGAGTCCTGCTGAGATTGCAGGTGTGTACCACCATATCTAGTGCTCTAACAGTTCAGCACTAATTACTCTAGAGGATCGGGTTTCCCCAAAAAACATCAGATTTCATCTTTTTGTTGTTTAGTCTAGGCTGGGTCAGAATTCATGTCAATCCTCCTGACTCAGTTTCTAAAGTGCTGGAACTACAGGGACCATGTTCCACTTAATTCTTTAAGTCACTACAAAGAAAATAAAATTTAAAAGTAAATTTAAAAAGACACTGTTGCAGCTGGTCAGTGGTGGTGCACGCTTTTAATCCTAGCACTTGGGAGGCAGAGGCAGGCAAATCTGAATTCGAGTACCAGGATGGCCAGGGCTACACAGAAAACCCTGTCTTCGGGGGGGGGGGGGGGAGGGAAGAACCGAATAAATAAACAAAAATCACACAGTTTGGAGGTTAGAAGTCCTATACTAGTCACATAGTAATCATATACAATGAAGGTAGTGTGCTAACGAATAAAGTCAATTGAGATCTAGCCTGTATGCAGTACTGTTTTACACTTCATATTAACAGTATAGAATCCTGGGCCAGGCAAGGGACTCACGGGAAGGGCAGTTGCTGTCGATGTCATACCTGACAATCTCAGCTCAGTCTCTAGGATCAACATGGTTGAATGAAAGAAGGGGAGAGAAAGGCTCCTTCAGCATACCCTCTGACTTCATATTCACAGTGGTATAGAAGCACCAATACACCTACACACAAATACAAATACAATAATAAAAGAGAAAAGAAATGATCCAGTTTACTCTGCATAAATGAAACAGTTGTGTAGCTTGATCTGCTTAAGGGGTCCCCTGGCAGTATGATCAGGATCCACCCCTGGTGCATGAGCAGGCTTTTTTGAGCCCACTACCTATGGGGGACACTTTACACAGATTTGAGGAAGGGGGAGGGGCTAGGACCTGCCTCAATTGAATGTACCAGGCTCTGCTGACTCCCCATGGGAGGCCTTACCTTCTTTTAGGAGGGAATGGAAGGTGGGTTGCAGTGGGGGGGGGTGGGGGGGAGCTGGAGTTGGCAGGAGAAGGGAAGAGGGGGATCTGTGATTGGTATGTAAAAGAAATAAAAAATTTTCTTAACTAAACAAACAATTCTTAAAAGAAAAAAAGGTAAATGGCTGAGAAACTTTCTTTAAAATATTCAACATCCTTAAATTTAGCTAGAATAAAGGAGAGTAAGGAAAAGGGGAGGATTATAGGGAGCAATAAATAACATGAAGGACATTTTGAAAATGTCAGATGGAAGCCAACTGCTATGGAAGCCTAACATATATATAGATATATAATATATTATATTTAATAAATACATATTATATATTATTTATTATATATAAACTACTTTCAGATTTCATCTTACCCAGTCAGACTCAAACTTAAAAAAAACTGATGACAAATGCTGGGTCAAATTGATGAAAGAGGAACATATTGACTACTGATGGGAGTGCAAACTGGTGTAGCCACCATGTAAACTAGTGGGGAGATTCCTCAAAAAGCCAAAAAAATATATGTACTATGTGATCCAGCTACATCACTCTTAGGGTATATACACAAAGGACTCCATATCTTACTATAGAGGTACCTACTACAAATTGCACTTTATTCATAATAGTCAGGATATGGAAGTAGCTTAAATGGCCATCAATTAATGAATGTATAATGAAAATGTGGTACATTTACACAATGGAATATTACTCAGCTATTAAGATAAAAGAAAACGTGAAATTCACTGGTAAAGAAATGGAGCTGAGGAAAAATCTTTGTGTGTGAGGCAATCCAGACCCAGAAAGATAAGTGTTTTTCTCACATGTGTATGTTATGTTTGAATCTTCAGATATGTGTGTGACATCTGGAATCTCCATAAAGATAAGGAAATTAATAGTGGGCCATGGGGTGGGACATTCAAGGGAGGGGAAATAGAAAGCAATGGTACAGAGGATAAAAGGAAGTAATAGAATAAGAAAGCTTAAATTTGGATGGAAGAAAGAAGGATGAGGAAAAAGAGGAAGTATAGGAAGTAATACATAACACTAAGGATATTTTGGGAAAAATATGGAAGCCTACTGCTATAGAAGTTATTTATATACATATATATATATATATATATACATATATATATATATATGTATGAGTTATCTTGTAGCAGAACAACGATGCCCCTTCTAGACATCAAATAATAATAAATAAAAACCCCAGTGCCAGGAATGAGTTTCTTCTTTTGGAATTGTCGGCTACTGAGGTCCCTTGGCCCCAAATAGTACAAGCTATTTCCATTGTTCTTGGTTACCCTCTAGAACTTGATAGTAAGACCCTATTTTTGATTATACCACATACTTGTATCTTAGAACATGGTGAAATTGAAAGGTAAGTGAACTGGAAGCTTCATCCTTACTAGTTAGCTTTCATAGTTCTGGAATGTGCTATGCACAAAGCCAAAGGAGGGAATAGTCATCTGGGAAGCCTGCAAGTTAACACACTGGCTGACTTGGCAAGACATGACTACTGGTACAATAGTGACATGATATTATGGGAGAAATCAATCACTTTTTTAATTGGTTTCAATCAAGCCTCATTCTAAATGGTGAAACCCATACCTGGCACTATTATTAGACTAACCTATAACTATATAGTACATGGGCTCTATGGCAGAACTTACTACTATTGTGTTGTTAAATGGACACAGTATTAAACTCACTTCTAGGCACCTATCATTATGCCCATAGCTCAACACATCTCTCAACAAGTGTCACCACAAAACCAAGTAAAACACAAATGCATACAAGAGAAAATATTTTCAATGTGTTTTTTAAAAGGTTTGATAGGGCATCTGCTATTTCAACTAAAAAAGTATGACACAATGAAAACATATAAACAACCTTTAAAATAAATGCACATGGCCAAGAGGAGGGTGGGGAGGAAGAAGAGACACTCTGTGTCAATTAGCTGTTTTTGTCACCATAACAGAATGCCTGCTATGAACAACTTAAGGCAAGGAGGACTTATTTTTGCTCATAGTTTCAGAGGTTTCAATTCATTATGGATTGGAGGGCATTGTAGAGTAAAATCTCACACCATGCCAGACAGGAAAAAGAATGACTGCAGTATTTGTCTTTCTTTTCTCGTTTTTATTATATCTAGGCCCCAGCCTATGAGGTGGTGCTACAACCAACTTTCATGAGGAGTCTTTCCCCTAGTCACTGTCCCTCTAGAATAGCCGTCACGAACACATCCAAAAGTATACTCTACCAATCTTTTTTCAGTCAAGTGGGAAATCAAGATCAACTCTCATATACTTCCAATAAAATCAAGAGTAGATTGTAGGCATTTAAGCCAAATCATTGTATTCACTGCTGGTCACAACACGAAAACACTCTCCTGAATCACAATGAGGACTCCATAAATGTATGGGTGCTAAGTTGGAATGACCTCCCAAAACAAAAATAATGTACTGCACATTTGTTGTAGAGTTCTAAAACCAAAGTTTTCACACAGAAACACAAAGCTTTATGGGCAGCATTCTTTGAAATAATGAAAAATTGAGAGTACCCAAATTAATGACCAATGGGAAATTGTTCAAGTATATATTATCTCCAGTATAGAATTCAGTTCAACTATGTTTCTTATATGCCATATGATTAGAGAAATGATATATTTGTATGATAATAATCTATGAACAACTGTACTAACAAAATGTCCACTAAAAAGAAATAAAAGTGCAGAAGCATTATCAAATAGTAATTTATTTAGGACAATTCTATTGACTTAAGAAAGATGTAATTTTTAAGATTTTAAATGTTAGCTTATAAATATAAACTAATGCAACCATACATATAATGTGATCATGACATTATTGTTCTAGTTTCATTACTATTACTATGATAAAATATTTTGTCAAAAAGCAACTTCAAAGAGAAAGGGCATCACTTGGGAAAAGTCACTGCAGCAGTACCTAGTCACATATATCCATAGTCAATAACAGTGAGAAATGAATGCACACATGCTCACTGGCTTGTTTCCTTGTACTCAGCTCAATTTCTCTACTCTTATATAGTTTAGGAACCCCTACCTATGGGATGGTACCCACACACACACAGTGGGCTATGACCTCACACATCAATTTGTCCAATTAACTTAAGTATCCCATAGATTTGCCCATAGACCAATCCAATGTAGACAACCTCTCATTGAGACTCTTCCTGGATGATTCTAGATTGTGTCAGGTTGACAGGAAATATGAACCATAACAATCATATAAGTATTCCAATATCCACATACACATAAAAACATACAAATATTAATTCACAAAAAAGCATACCACCCTTCCTGGAGTTTTCCCTGTTTAAGAAGATGACTGTGTGTGTTTCTACATTGCATGTTTTATTCATGATCTGTGACTTTGAATTACTTTATAATTAGAATATAAAAAATTCAAAAATAAATTTCATGCTATGATTATTTCTAATAGACAAGGCACAGCTAGCATTTCAATTGGCTTTGTGCATGCCAATGTACTGTTAGTAGAAATATAGAGGAGAATTTTAAAGAAGTAACAGGAATAGGCTTAGATTTGACCTCAGGGTCTATTATAGACATCACACTTTTCTTAGGTAGGGTTGTCATAGCCAATGAATATGCTGCAAGACAGTATTGATAATTTCTATTATTAAACAACTTCACTGTTTCCTTTTAATGCATTACACAAATCATCATTCCTCAGCTGTCTCAGCATAAGTGCTACTTCTTAGAAGAGCCTTAATTTGACAGACACCCCCGTGGTTGGACTTTGTTACCAGGTAGTCTGGCTATAGGACTACTTTTGTAACCCTTCTCTCTGTCTCTCTTATCTTGTGTCTCTTTTGTAGTATGTACTGCCTTTGGAGTAGCTGGGTTTACTCAGGATTAAGTCAGTGTCATCAAATCACTTGTGCCCTTTAATAGACTCAGCAAGACTCCAAATCCTCCTAGCCATGCATGATGTTACAGTTTTACTCATTGCACCCATAGCAGCTGCTCTGCGAAGAGACTCAAGCAGTGCCTTGCCAGTTGTTCTGTTGGTGTTCTTTCATTTTATTGGTTTTTCTAGCAGTCATGCTTCATTTGGAGTGACAGTAAGTACTACCTGACTTATTCTTTTGTTGCAAAGCATCAATATTGATCTCTTTCCCAGTTCAACACCCTTAACGTGATTGAGTATTTACTGCTAGTCTTGACTGGAAGTATGATACATGATAATAACATTAATCAAATCCTTTAAAAGCCACAAATTCTGAAAAAAAAAATTGTATTGAAGTTAAACTGTATTTTTTCAGAATTGTTTCATTTCAATGAACTGGGATCCAAATGTCAATTCTCTTTCACTTCTACCATCTTCTCTAGTCTAACTTGGGAAGTTCAAGGTTAGCCTAGCATTGTAGCTGGACCATTTTGCTGCCAGTTAACAGTCCATCCATAGCGCATTTGTCTATCTCTATGTTTTAGCTCATGGATGCCTCAGTTTAGTCACAGATGAGTTGACCTTGAACTCCTGACTCTAAAACCTCA
This sequence comes from Peromyscus leucopus, assembly GCF_004664715.2. Lineage (NCBI taxonomy): Eukaryota > Metazoa > Chordata > Mammalia > Rodentia > Cricetidae > Peromyscus > Peromyscus leucopus. The sequence goes on along the minus strand of NC_051065.1, from coordinate 76,983,550 downwards.
TCTAAATGGAACTAGTCTCATGGTGGGTTACTTCTATGTCCTTTACTAACCTTATAACCATCAAAACTTTGTATCATAATTAATTGAAAGGACATGATAAATGAATGTAGAAAAAGAAGAAAATTAACTATACTTGAGGTTAATATTTGTTAGTTGCCCATGAGATTAGTATCAAAAAGCTTAGTCTTTAAGATTTGGTCTTTTGGGTTATTTACCTTGCTTCCATAACTTAATGTAACAGTACTGGTGAACATGCCAGATAATATGCAAATCTCAAAACTATAAAGGCTCTCACCCTCTACCACAAATTGGTTTTGATTTAAATTTTTCTCCAATCAGCAGAGAATCATAAAACATAGTTGTACATAACAACACACTTGTCTAAATCTCAATTATTTCATCAGAGATGGGAAAGGGATTTATCAGCCATCCGGACAGCTTGCAGCACCCTGATGTTGAGTATAGAACTGGAATTTCTTTTCTAAATATCTGTTAACTCAGACAAATGTCGCTCTTTTAAAAGGTCCAGATCCATATTTTTGAAGAAAACTATTATCCTAAATTCATAACAATTTACACAAACTGCACATGTAAGAGAAGTGGACTTTATTCTGAAGAAGGGCAATCCTACCGTTGGCTCTTTGCAGCTTTTGGATGGTTCTAAGAAGGGTACTATTAAATCATTCTGCCATTGAGCTTTGTTGCTTCCCACTTCACTGTGTCTAGCTCCAGCTCATATTTTGCCATTGCTCATAATGGGTGGAGAGCCACTGAGAATCTCCTCTGCTGTGGAATATTCCTTTACACTGTATGAATATATGTCCCTGCGAATGGCTTAATAAAAATCTGACTGGCCAATAGCTAGACATAAAGAGATTGAGCAGACAGTCAGATTAAAAGGCTGATGGGGAAAAGAAGAGCAGAGTCAGGAGACACAAACAGATGCAGGGAGAAGCAAGATGAACATGCTGTACTGAGAAAAGGTACCAAGTCACAGACAAAACACAGATATGAAATATGGGTTAATTTAAATATAAGAGTGAGCTTGTAAAAACCTGAGCTATTGGCCAAGCATTAATAAGTAATCTTAAGACTCTTTGCAGTTATTTTGGAGCTCTCATTTGGTACAGGAAAAATCCACCTATACTCTTCCACAACCCCCAGGTGATCAGAAAGATGACAACCCAGGTTCTTCACAGATAAGCAGAGGTGGCCTCACTGTGTCCACCTGGGATCTAAAGGATGATTTCATTGACGGGTTTCAAGGGCTAGACTTTTGCCTAGTCTTCTTCACGTTGGTAAAAACTTTTAAAGAAATTTGATCTTGAATAATCTGAATTTTGTGATTGCTTAAATTTGTAAATAATATGGAATTAAGATAAAATTTCTAAACACTATTTTATATACATACCTAATTCTCTGATACTCAAGCTAAATTTTCTGTTTTCAGTTCTTCTTTCCCTACATGAATATTGAACTAATAAATATTGTCAAGGAATGTAGCAAAAGTAATGGCATTGTTGTAGAATATTTAAGATGTGTTGAATTTGTTTATGATGTGGAATATTTGTTTAATGATCCAAAGACGTGTTGTATTCTTTTATGTTGCATTTGTTTAACTCTGTGAAGCTGTGTTATTTTGGCTGTCTGAAACTCCTGATTGATCTAATAAAGAGCTGACAGCCAATAGCTAGGTAGGAGAAGGATATGTGGGGCTGCCAGGCAGGAAGAATAAATAGGAGGTGAAGAAGAGAACAGAGAAGAGTGAGAAAAGGAGGAGAGGAAGGCATCAGGGGCTAGCCATCCAGCCACACAGTCAGCCATGGAATAAAAAGGAAAGAAAGCTGTATAGAATAGAGAAAGGCAAAAAAAAAAAAAAAAAAAAACAGGGGCAAAGGAGGATGGAATAATGTAAATTAAGAAAACTGGCTAGAAATAAGCCAAGCTAAGAACAGGCATTCATAAGTAATAATAAGTCTCCACATATTTATTTGGGAGCTGGTTGGTAGGTCCCCAAAGAATAAAAAAAATTAAAAAAATTAAAAAAACAACTACTTGGCATCTCTACTTCTAACTGAATAAGCAATGTAGTCAACTCTTCTATTTGCTTCACTTCCACAACTACTACTATGCAAGGAAATTCTTTTTGGAAATTGGTATAATTCAAATATAAGATTATCACCATGATGCTCTAGCTTGTTGAAAGTTTGATCTCTAGCTCATAGAATCATTCATCAAGGTGTGATGGAATCATAAAAGCCCTGATGTAACCAATGAATTAATTCTCTGTTGTATTCAAGTTTTGATGGCAGTACTGAGAGGTAGTGGAATCATTTGGATGTGGGGCCAACTTGAAGGAATCAGGTCCCTGGGATCATGGTCTTTAGGAAACATCAGTTTCTGGACTCCTTTGTGTTTCATTCTCTGTGCGTCCTGGCCACCATGAGATTAAAATCTATGCTACACCACATCCTTCCACAATGATGTTTTGCCTAAACACAGACCCATAAATATCACAAACAGCAACTTTTGACATAGTTCCAAAAAGCCTACTTCCTCCTAATTCAGTGGTTCTCAACATACAGGGCATGACTGCTTTTTGGATTAATCAGCCCTCTCACAGGAGCCACATAACAGATATTTTGCATATTAGATACTTACATTACAATTTATAACAGTATCAAAATTACAGTTTTGAAGTAGCAACTAAAATAATTTTATGGTTAGGAGTCACCAAAACATGAGGAACTGTATTAAAGGATCACAGAATGTTGAGAACCACTTTCTTAAGATAATTATGTCAAGTATTTTGTCACAATGGCAAAATGCTGACATTTGTTAGAAATAAAAGAATTATGAGCAGGTGGTTGGCTCAACAAATAAACTGACATAAAATTATCCTTCAGAAATGTGCTTTGCTAGGTGAGAGGACCTTGCTGGGACTGTGAACAAGTCTTGAGGTGTGAGGACATTAAGAAGGACAGTACATAATATCAGAGACAAGATGATAGGGCTTTAAAGGAAAAGAAATGCTTCCCTCTAAAATCTGGAGAGGGACTTCATTAAGAAATAAAGCTATCTTGAAGAGACAAGTAAAATTAAGGGGCATTTTAGGGATAGTATGTAAACCTAATACAATAGAAACTTCCTAAAGTATATGCATATATGAAGGTGACCTAAATGAACTCACCAAACAATGGAGGAGACAGAGTCCCAATTTGTCCTCTCTTGTCACTAAACAAGGCTTCCAGTACTGGGATTAAATTATATCTAATTGAATGACTGGTCAAAGGGGTCCCGTGGAAAACTTCTAACAATCCAGGTTGTTGTCAAGACACCAGATTGCTCTCCAAAAACTGACAGTAAGTCACCATTGCTTAAGACAACACCTATACAACTCATTGAACATGGAGAAATTGAACTTGTGCCCATACAGAGTTTTCACCCATATACCTAGTGCCTATGGTACTGGAAGGTACTCTACGTGCTACCAAAAAGGAAGCATCAACACCAAGCCAGCCAGAAACCCTTTTGTCTACAATGGTGTCCTGCTTTCAAGATATGCTAGGGCAAAGGCAGCACAAAGCTTGAGGGAGTAATCAACCAATAACTGATTGGCCCATTCCACGAAATGGAACCCATACCCAACCAACACTAGCTTGGTGGCCAAGAACCAAAGACTACATAGCCCAGAGACCTAGGGAAAAACAAAATAATACTAGTCTAACAACAATAAATAGTAGTGGTAAAATGACTCCTAATGATATTCTGCTATACTCAGAGCACAGTGCCTTATTCAGACATCATCAGAGAAGCTTCCTCTTGCATCAGATAGGAATAAATACAGAGACCCATAGCCAGCATTACACAGAGAATGAGAGACCTTGAAATTCTCAGCCATAACTAGGAAGTCTCCATCAAACCCTTGGAGCTTAGGGAACCCCACAGAAGTGGAGACATGGAGAGTCCAAGAACCAGAGGAGATGGAGAACACAAAGGTAACAATGCCCTCTGAATCAACATGAACAAATTCATATGAATTCACAGAGACTGAAGCAGCCTGCAGAGTACCTGCAGGGGTCTGCACCAGGTCCTCTGAGTTTATATTATAGCTTCCAGTTTAGTGTTTTTATGGGATTCCTAAATGTATGAATGAGTGGGTCTCTGATTCTTGTGCCTTCCCTTGGGTTCTTTTTCTTCTGTTGGTTTGTCTTGTTAAAATTTTGATGTGATAGTTTTTGTTTTATCTTATGATATTTCATTTTGTAATATTTTATTATTATCTCTTTGAAGCTTGTTATTTTCTAATGAGAGGCAGAAATGAAGTAGATTCAGGTGAGACAGGGGTTTGGGAAGGGAAGTGGGGAGGATCTGGGAGGAGTAAAGGGAGAGGAAACCATAATCAGTATATATTATGTAAGAAATGAATTCATTTTCAACAGAAGAAAAAATAAAAAGAAAGATAGGTAAAAGTAAGAATAGAAAAGGTAGCCATCAAAGAACACAAGACAGGTACAGGCCCACAAGAGAGCCTTTATAGAAATATCACAAATGAGGTAAATGAAGGGTGATGGAAAGTTCTATAACACATGATTTAGTTCAATATAGTCTATGTGACAAAGAGTGTAGAGACAGGTCCTGGGTAGGAATATAAACAAGGGGCTGTAAAAAAAAAAAAAAGAAAAAAAAAAACACACACACACACAGGAAAATGTGACTTCTTAACTCTGTCACAGAGAGAAAGATGGAGGGAGTAAGGCCTAAATTCTTCAGACAATGAGATCTTGCCAGTTTAGAGTGACCAGAGTCTTGAAGATACAATCATACATGATCTAATAACACTGGATGGATTTTACTGTATACTCAATTTAACATATGTGATATTTTAGAGATAATTAGAAATATGCACTTTAGAATAGCTTATTTCCAAATTTAATTACAATTAAAGTCTCACAGATGCACTGATTTCACTGAAAGGAAAGGAAACTTTTTTTGTTTTTATTTACGCTTTGAGAATTTTTACAATATATTTTGATCAAATTCTTTTCCCTCCCACCCCTTCTCCAGATGGTCCCCTATCTCCCTACCCATCCAACACCACATTCTTCCTCTCTCTTAAAAAAGAAAAGAAGTGAAACACACACACACACACACACACACACACACACACACACACACACACACACACACACACACCATGGAATATGATTACTGTTCCCCAACTACTCCTAATGATGGGGCTGCCCCAGAGTATATTTGAAATATGTCAATCCATTAAAGATAATTGATTTTCCCTATCTTCTTGGTTAGGGCTGGATCTTTCCCACTCTACCTCCTTCTTATTAGGACTTATCTGGCTTGAACTTGTGCAGGTTATCTGCACGCTGTGCCAGTTTCTGTGAGTTCATATGCACACCATCACTGTTGTGTCTGGAAAACACTGTGCTCTGAGTCTTACAATCTTCCACCCCCTCCTCTATGTAGATTTCTGACATTTGAGAGGAGGGTTATGAAAAAGTCATTCCTTTCAGGGATCAGCACTCTGGTATTGGTGAAATTGTTATGGCCACTCCACGTTGTTAAAAGGGAGGTTTATTTTGTGGGGTAATTTACAAGTGAAGGGATAGTTTACAGGGTCTGGGAAAGGTGTAGCGTACGTAGTCCAAGAGAACTCTGCTCGGTCTACCTCCAGCGTCCAGGGTCCAGGAACCAAGAGAGCTCACGCATCTGGATCTCGGGTCTTCAACATCCTCTCTCAGCCCTGCCTTGTAGGCGTGACAGTACTAAAGCCTCAATGGGGACTGGAACTTCCAGGTCAACGCTGGAATGGCTAGCCACTACACTCTGGTGTCTCTTACTCCCTGCACACTGTTCAGCTGTGGGTTTCTATGTTAATTATTATATACTGCAAGGAGAAGCTTCTTTGATAAGGGTTGAGTTATACCCACTGATTTCTGAGTATAGAATTATAATCATACTTTATTAGGAGTCAATTAATTGCTATGTTCCTATAGCAGGATAACAGTGGTAGATATTTCCCTAAGATCCATGACCTATTGAGTCTCAAGTTCTTGGCATCACTAACAATGTAAGATATAAGTTCCTACTCATGGAGTAGGCCTTAAATTCAATTTTAAAAGTGATTGGTTATTCCCATAACAATTGTGCCATATTGTATCAGTAGCATATCTTTAAGGATGGTTATTATTGTAGCTGAAATGGTTAATACCTGGGAAAGGTTGATGCATGTACAGCACCAACTAGTGCTTTGAACACTAGCCATTAGGGACGAAGCTTCTAGTTGAGTACCAGGTAGATTTCTCCTTGATCTATGCCAGAAGTAGATAATCTTCTGGTAATCAATAGCACTGGCAATAGCCTGCAATGTTTGGAAGGACTATGGAAATTTTTGGTCAGTTAATCAAAAAGATATAATCCATTTCTAGTAGTTGGTGTACTCTCTCCCCATTATAAGGTACCTCCATTTGTATGTGTAGATTTTTGAATGCTTTACAGTAGTAAGCATTGAGTTTTGTGCAGAGTGATAGATACAAATCTATTTTTTTCTTCTACATGGAGTTCCAATTTAACCAGCACAATTTGTTTAAGATGCTGTCTTTTCTCCAGTATGTATTTTTGTCTCTTTTCTAAAAAGATCAGATTTCCACAGTTTTTAGAGTTTTGTCCTGACTTCAATTCCATTTATCAATGTCTGTTTTTATGGCAATAACATGCTGTTTTAATTCCTATATCTCTGTAGTACTGTTTAAAATTAGTGCAGTGGTACTTTTCTTTGTGCTACCAATTCACAAACAATAACCGTGAGAATTATTGTTAATTACAAAACTCAGCCTTAGCTTAGGCTAGTTCTTAACTAGTTCTTATAATTTAAATTAACCCATATTTTTTTAATCTATGCTCTGTCATGTGACTCATTACCTCATCTCTCCATACAGCCCACCCTGCTTCCTCCACTTTGGCTATCAACCCCACCTTGTTTCTTCCCAGCATCCGTCACTGTACTCAGAAGTCCTGCCTAACCCCTTCCTGCCTAGCTATTGGATGTTCAGCTCTTTATTAAAGCAATCAGAAGGTGCCTTGGGAGAGACACATCTTTACAGTGTAAACAAATATTCTGCTGTGGCAAAAGGTATTCTTTCCCTGATTCCTTTTTCAGTATGTTTATCATTTTTGTACAGAAAGATTACTAAATTATGTGTGTTTATTTTGTGTGTTGGCCCTTTACTGAAAGTATGTATCCACTGCAGAAATTTCCTGGTGGAGTCTTTAGGGGCTTTAATGTTTAAAACCATATCATCTATAGATACTTATTTCTTTCCTATTTCTATCACCTCGACTTCTTCAGTTGTCCTTTGTTTTAGCCTGGACTTCAAGCACTGTAGTCAGCAGGTATTGAGAGAGTGAGCATCCTTGTCTTTTTCCTGTTTTTAGAGATGCTTTGAGTTTTTCTCTATTTAAAATGATGTTAGCCTCACTGAACGGGTGAGACAGTCATTTGGCTTGATCTGTTTGGGAGGCAGCCGTGTGTTGGTGCCGGGTCCTGGGCTTGTTGCATGAGTTGGTGTTTGAATCCTGGGACATATGCAGGGACACTTGGCTCGGTCTGGGAGGGGGGGACTGGTCCTGGCTGGACTGAGTCTACCAGGTCGATCCCGGTCCTCAGGGGAGACCTTGATCTGGAGGAGGTGGGAATGGGGGGTGGGATGGGGGGAGGGGGAGGGGGGCGAGAGTGGGAGAACAGGGGAATCTGTGGCTATTATGTTGAACTAAATGATGTTGTAAAATAAATTTACTTAAAATAAAAAAAAAAATGATGTTAGCTATGGGCTTGCTATAAATTGCCTTTATTATGTTGAGATTATGTCCCTCATATCTGTAGTCTCCCAGATTTTCATCATGAAGGGAAGTTGGATCTTGTTCAAGACCATCTAATCAGTCCATCCTGTGGTTTCTATTCTCTAGTCAATGTTGTAGATTCTGTTTATGGATTAATGTACATTGAACCATTCTTGCATGCTATGGATGAAGTCAACTTGCTCATGGTAAAAAGTTTTTTTTTTTTTGTATTCTTGAATACGGTTTAAAGTATTTTATTAAGAGTTTTTACATCTAGGTTCATAAGAGATATTGGTTATAATTTTCTCTGTTTTGCATCTTTGTGGGGTTTTGGTATCAGGCTAATACTGGTTTCACAGCAAAAATTTGAAATATTCCTTTAGTTTCTCATTTACAGAATAATTTGAGAAGAACTAGCACTAGCTCTTCTCTAAAGGTCTGATGGAATTTGGTGCTAAATCCATCTGGCCCCAGAAGTTTTTTACTTGGGAGATTTTTTTATTATTGTTTCCACTTCCCTAGGAGTATGGGTAACATTAAATTATGTATTTCTTCTTGATTTAATTCTAATTCAGTAGGTCATATATACCAGAATATTCATATATATCTTTTAGGTTTCCCCAGCTGGTGGACTACACATTTTTAAGACTTGTCCTTGGAATTTTCTGCATTCCCATATTTAAGAAGAAGTAAAGAATTCTATTTCTATATTTAAGTTCAGCTAAAGCCACATAAATGTCCTAACATCTCCGAATGCAACTCTGTTTTTTATAAATTCAGAAAGAAAAATAGTTCAAGATGAAAGACACATTCTGCACAACTTACAAATTTTTATGATTGAACAAATTATTGTAATTAACACAGAGGAATATATGTAAACTCACAGGTTATTTGTTTTGTTTTGGTCCTCTGTATTCTAAGCACATATAATATGCCTGGTACAGAGCTGGTTTAGCAATTAATACTTATTGAGTAATTGTTTGACTCAAGGCCCATATATTTACTCTACATGTAGGGGCTGGTATTGAAATGATTTGCCATTTGAATTCCTGAAAATCTCTAGCTCTTTGTCCTTCCTCTGCCCTCATACACAGCCATAGATATCACAAGGCTGAAGGATGATCTCTGGGTCAATAAAGTAGCAGTTATGAAATTAGAAGGAGTAGCAGTATTATGAGTATGCAGGGTTGGTTTATGAGCTTAAGAATCATTTAATGTTTTGTCCTTTAGCTTTCATTAAATAGACAAAAATATTATTTTTGCAGTTTTACTTGTGATGCAGTTTTGGAGGCTGAAGATATGCTGATTTCCCATACAAATGAATATTCTTTTTCAACACAGTTAATTTGGAGGGGCACAAGGAGGCATGGAAGTTTAAGTAAGAGGAAAGGAAGTGGATAAAAGAGATGTTTAATTGATTCACTTATTTCAGAGAGTGGTGAATGCCATGTCTTAGTTACTTTTTTATTGCCATGACGAAACATCTTACAAAAGCAAGGCAACTTATAAAGAAAGCATGCCATTGAGGGATTGCTCACTGTTCCAGAGCATGATTCTAGGACCATCATGGTCGGGAACAAGGCAGAAAGCAGGAAAGCAAGGGAGGGGTACAGCATCTGAGAGTTTATATCAGATCCACAATCACAAAGTAGAAGGGTATGGGAGACTAAGAATGGTGTGGGAATTGGAACTCCAAAGCACAACCCCAATGGCACACCTCCTCCATCAAAGCCACACCTCTTCTAACAAGGCCACACTTCCTAATCCTTCACAATTTTTTTTTTTTTTACCAACTTGGGACCAAGTAAGAGTATTTGAACATATGCACCTAAGGGGGCCATTCTCATTCAAACCACCACATGCATGCCAATGTTAATTTCAAATGTAATAGGCCAGGGTGTCACAGGGTTGTCAATGAGTAGAGTATATAAACTCATAAGGAATGCTAGAGGTCAAATGAAAATAAAGAAGCAATAAATTCAACCAATGACCTAGCTCTATGTGCATACTACTAAATACGTTTTTTAAATTATTTTTCAAATGTAATAATAAATTCTAGGAGTTAACATCAGTCAACTAAGGACAAGTTTAATGGATAAAATTTAATTGTTCTGAAGGATGGCAAGGTGATCTATCACTAAATCATTAAGGATTATAGAGCAAAAGAAGGATAAAATACAGAGGCACTTCAGCTCTTCTTCTCTTTTGCCTAACGGTGGGATGTAAACATCTTCTTTGGACACAGCCACTTACCAGCCCAGAGACAATAGATGTGAGAAGAACGTATGAGCAGACTGCATCACCATAGTCCCCTTGCTTCTGGACGTGCTTGCTTCTCCCTTTGCTTGTCACTCTCTTAAGTCACTACTTTGAAAGAGTCTACTTTCTGGAGATAGTTACTTCCTGGCTGTAAAATGGGAGAAGCTCACATTAATAAGGTTAATTTTCTTGTGTTTATCTATTTTCTATTCCTGTAGTGTCTCAGCTATGGATTTATGAAGGGTGTAAAGAAACATTATGTACTTCTCCCTTTCATCCCTTTTATAACATATTTATCATAGTGAAGAAGGTAAGTATAATCATGTATTTTAAAAATGCATTTGGAATGTCTTCTCAAACTCAGTAAGAACTGGGATTCCTGAATACTATGTCGCTTGAGGACAGAGCTCAGGATGTTTTTAAGTGTATCCTATGTTTGGCCCAGTAGTTATAATAAATTACTGCTAACAAAGGATTTACAACACAATAAAGTTGGCTTTTCCAGAGTTTTGTGCTGCCTGTGTACAGTCTTGAGCTTGGGTTCTATTTGATGACATGTAGTTTATCCCATCTGTGCGATTTTGTAAGCAAAGGGTTTTTATTTGGAGATAAAGTAAAACAGAGTAGTCAAAGAAGCAATGGGGAAAGACAAGGGTGCAGGGCTGAGTAAGGTGAGGACGGCATGAAGCTGCCTCTAAATTGCTGAAGAAACTCAGTTCCGAGCCTGAAGATCAGTGGCCTGAAGGTCAGAGGGGATAGGAGATGTGTTCAGGAAAGACAGTTGAAATGGATGTGGAAAGACAGTTGAAATGGATGTGAGCCAAATATTATATCTTGACCTTGGGTCCACCCTGACCTTGTCATTGACCACTGAAGAGCTATAGCAGTTCAAGAATGAGAGGATCCAAATGGGGAACATCAACAAAGAACAATGTCAACAGAGGCTGTGCAGGTGACTCACTGAACTAAGGCAAATAGCCAGTAAATTATATCATTGAGAGTCAAGAGACAACAGTGGCAACTGTGACAGGGAACCGAAGAAGTCTTCACTATCAAAGACAGAGGCCAAGTCATTATGACTTAGAAATTAACATGACTTCGCTTTAATATGCTACTGAGGCTGAGGAAATTTTACAAGGCCCAAATAACAAATGTCTGTCTGTAAGAGCACTGAATTCTAAAATTCCCATCAGTCCCAGAGTCTTTATATATATATATTTGATTTAATATTTTAATCCTAGTATGTTTTATTAGCAGTATTTAATTTGGTTTGCCCAACTTCTTTTCCAGATAAATTTAAAACATTTGGGAAGCTACTGCTTCTTAATGCCATTTGTATTTTTTTCATACTTGAAACTTAATTCAGTAACTTTCACATGTTAGGCAAACTCTCTGCCACCAGGCTCTATTCCCAGGTCTATTTGTGGATATTTTTGCATACCTATGTACTTAGGCATAAATACCATTATCATATTCAGATGCCTCAGATTTAGTACAAGGCATGAGACTCCAGAGCTCTTAAAGGCATATCATTTATTGAATAAGTGGGTTGCTTCATATCAGCCCTGAGAGTCTTGAAAGGATTACTTCTAACTTATGTAATGTACCTTGCTAATACTGTGAATGAAATTTAATACTGTTAGATTTTGTAAACAAGAACTTCTGGGGTCTTCCCAGTCCACCCCTATCCCCTTGTGACTTGCCATCACATACAGTGAGAACACAGGTTCCCCAAATCTAAACCACCATCCTCAGTCATTACACCCAGCCCATCTCCACTCTATGCCAACCTCAGACCCACACTTTTCCAGGGACCCTACAGCCACAAAACCTGTAAGGTAAGTTACCTGTGCCCTCCTTTCCCTATTCCATTCTTGTTTCTCTGGGGTACCCCTTGGCCTGATGCCACTACCTACAGCAGCCCCTCCTCCCAGCCTATATCCATTCCCTGAGACTTACTACCTTCTTTGCCAACCCAGGAGACCCATAGTTCTGCTGCCATTGCCCTTCATGGAAATTAAAGATGCCAGACCAGACTACTACTATACCCAGCAAGACTGTGAATCATGATCATCAGAAAAAAAAACATTTCACAATAAAAAATTTAAGCAATTGTGATTAACCAAATGGGTTAAAAGTTTTCAAAAGTAACAATAATAGAACAACAAATAACAGAAATTAATTTAAAAAAAGATCACTAATAGATCTCACTATTGACAGTCACAATTCCCAGTAAAAAAGGCAAAGACTAACAACTTGGATTAGAAAGCAGGATCCCAAAAAAAACAAAAAAAAAAAAAGAAAGAAAGAAAGAAAGAAAGAAAACTTCCCAGCCGGGCGGTGATGGCACATGCCTTTAATCCCAGCACTCGGGAGGCAGAGCCAGGCAGATCTATGTGAGTTCGAGGCCAGCCTGGGCTACAAAGTGAGTCCCAGGAAAGGCACAAAGCTACACAGAGAAACCCTGTCTCAAAAAACCAAAAAAAAAAAAAAAAAAAAAAAAAAAAAAAAAAAAAAAAAAAGTAAGATAGAAAGCAGGATTCATCTTGCTGCTGTTTCATAAAATAAATCCTATTACATCAAAAAATGACATATTTCCCCTAACATAGTATATTAGTTATGGTTTTCATTGCTGTAAAGAGATACCATAACCACAGCACCTCTTATAAAGGAAAATATTTGATTGGGGCCAACTCACAGTTAGATATTTAGTCCATTATTGTCATGGTGGGAAGCTTGGTAGTATGCACACAGCTGTGATGCTGGAGAGGTGACAGAAAGAGAGATCTGGATCTTCAGGCAGCAGGAATAGAGAGACACTGAGCATGGCTTGAGCTTTTGAAACCCCAAAGTCTATGCCTAGTGATACACTTATGCCAACAAAGCCATACATCCTAATTCTTTCAATCAATGCCACTTCTTAAAAGTCTATGGGGGGCATTTTCATTCAAATCACCACACACGGTAATGATGGGTATCTTCAATACCCCACTCTTACCAATAAACAGAAAATCCAGACAAAACTAAACTGAGAAACCCTGGGGTTAAATAACCTAAATCAAATGAACCTAGCAGACATCTTCAGAACACTTAATCTAAACACTTAAAAATTCACTTCATCTACAGCCAATAGAATTTTCTCCAAATTTAACCACATATTAGAACACAAAGCTATCTTAACAAATATAGAAAAGATGAAATATCCAGCCTCCTGTCTGACAAACGTAGATTAAATCTGGATGTCAAGAATGAGAATGGCAGAAAGTATCCAAACTAATAGAAGCTAAACAACTCACTACTGATGACAGCTCAAGACAAAAATCAAGAAGGAAATTAAAACTTTTAAAAATTGAACAAAAATGAAAACACAGCATATCAAAATCTATGGGATACAACAAAGGCAGTTCTAAGAGAAGAGTTCACATAAGTGCCTACATTGAAAAACTGGAGAGATCTCATATTAATAACTTAAATATATACTTACAAGCTTTAGAAAACAACTCCTCAAAAAGGTAAGCAAGAAGAAGTAATCAAACTCAAGCCTCAAATTAATGAAATACAAATTTCAAAAATACAAAGTATCAAAAAAGGGAAAGTAGCTTCTTTCAAAAATTCAACAAGAATGACAAACCTTTTGCTGATTTAACAAAAAGAAAAAGAGAATCTTTGAATTAATAAAATTAGAGATGAAAAGGAACATATAACAGTAGATATTGAGGAAATTCAGAGGATCATAATGACATATATTAAAAATATGTGTTTCACAAAACTGGAAAACCTAAAATGAGTGAGTTTCTCTCTCTTTTTCTCTCTCTATATATAGATAGGTAGATATAGATATGTTAACCAAAGTTAAATCAAGATGAAAGAAACAATTTAAAGTGACTCATAATCCCTACTGAAATAGATCTTACACCTGAAAAGATTCCAGGACCATATTGATTCAGTGTAGAATTCTGCCAGACATTCAGAGAACTAATGCCAGTGCCCCTCAAACTATTCTGCAAAATAGAAACTGAAGGAACATTTCCAAATTATTTTTATGAAGCCACAATTTCTCTAATACTAAACCATACAAGACTCAAAACAAAGAAAATTATAAACCAATATCACATATCAATATAGATGCAAAAATTCTGAATAAAATACTTGCCAACCAAATTTAAGAACACATAAAAATACTATTCATCATAACCTTGTGGCCTTCATCCCAGAGATTCAGGAATGGTTCAACAAGTGTAAGTCAGTAAGTACAATCCACCACTTAAACAGATTAAATGAAAGAAACCACACTATCATCCTATTAGATGTAGAAAAAAAACTGGCAAAATCCAATGTCCCTTTGTGATAAAAGACCTGGAAAGAATAAGAATATGAAGGACATATTTTAATATAATGAAGATAATTTACCACAAGCCCACAGCCAATGTTATTCTAAATTTCAAAAAATCTCAAAGCCCTTCTGTTAAAAACAAGACAAAGATATCCACTCTATCAATATTTGTTCAATATAGTGATTAAAGTCTTAGCTAAAGTAATAAGTAAAAGACATCAAGGAGATAGAAATAGGAAGGGAAGATATCCAAGTACCCTTATTTTCAGGTGATTTGGTTTTATGCCTGAAAAGACACTAAATAATCTTGCAAGAATTGTCTACATCTGATATTAATGAAATAGCATGATACAAGATTGACATAAAATGGTGGCTCTCACACCTTTAATCCTAGTACTCCAGAGGTAGAAATCCCTCTGGATCTTTGTGAGTTCAAGGCCACATTGGAAACGGCCAGGCATGGTGACTCATGCCTTTATTCCCAGGGAGTGGTGATAGAAAACAGAAAGGTATATAATGTGTGAGGACCAGAAACTAGAAGCATTTGGCCTGGTTAAGCATTTGGCTGGTTAAGCATTTGGCCTGGTTAAGCATTTTGGCTTTTGAGTAGCAGTTCAGCTGAGACCCATTCTGGATGAGGACTCAGAGGCCTCCAGTCTGAGGAAACAAGTCCAGCTGAGGATCGGTGATGTGAGGTAGCTGTGGCTTATTCTGGTTCTCTGATCTTCCAGTTCACCCCAATACCTGGCTCAGGTTTGATTTTATTAATAAGAACTCTCTAAGATTCATGCTACATGCAAATGTGGATGTTCTTCAAAATGCTAAAATGGTACATCCAGTTGAGGCAGGTCCAAGCCCCTACCCCTGTATCAAGGCTTTGCAAGGTGTCCCACCATAGGTAATGGGCTCCAAAAAGCCAGCTCAAACACCAAGGATGGATCCCGAACCTACTGCCAGGGGCCCCTTAAGCAGACGAAGCTACACAACTGTCTCACTTATGCAGAAGGCCTAGTCCAGTCCCATGGAGACTCCACAGCTGTTGGTTTAAAGTTCCTGAGTTTCCACTAGCTTGTTTTAGTTGTATCTGTAGGTTTCCTCATCATGATCTTGATGCCCCTTGCTTGTAGAATCCCTCTTCCCTCTCTTCAACTGGCCTCCTGGAGCTCGGCCTGGTACTTGGCTGTGGATCGCTTGTGTTGCTTTTTTTTTTTTTTTTTTTTTTTTTAAGAGAAAAAGAACATAAAGTTTGGAGGTAGGAAGGGAGGGAGGTAAGGATCTGAGAGGAGTTGGGGAAAGGGAAGAAAATGATCAAAATATCTTCTATGAAAAATTTTTAAAAAATAAATAAAAATGCCAGAATGTTCTATTGTGTTTGCTGTTAAGTGTTTTTCATATGCACCATTTTGCCAAACATATTTTTTATAATATTTACTGGGTTTAGATTTGCCTATTCATATTCTACACATCTGCAACTAAACATAATATTGTCTTCACTCTTTCAAACTGTGTGTACAATTTCCTCCTATTCAATTTTATTCTATTAACCAGAATGAGCAGAAGATAATGATACTGTGATTGTGAACAGAATTATCTATTTTCAAACCCTTTTGTTCAGCAAAATAGAAGTAGTGCAGTTGCCTTCTACATACTTACAATGAAACTGAAGACTAGAGAAGCAGTCTTAACTGAGTGGTAGGAGGCAGGTGGATTTATTACTTGAAGGGTGAGTGTGCTGGACCACAACTAAAACCTGATCTTAGAAGAAAGATGAAAAGAATTAATGAAAATGTTAACTTTGTGTTGTGTGTTGGGTACAAAGCAAATAATACATCAGAGAAAGCAAAGGGTGTCTCACACCAGTTCTTGGGATGAAGCATGTGGACCTTGAGCTTCATGCTTAGCACTGATTTTCATGTTATCTGCAGTAATGAGCTCACATCTTTGTTTTTCCATTTTGAAATAAAAGCAAAGTTTTGTTGTCACCTGTGCTGGCTAGTCTTATGTCAACTTGACACACAAACCAGAATTAACTGAAAGAAGAGAAACTCAATTGAGAAAATGCCTCCATAGATCTGGCTATAAAGCATTTTCTAAGTTAGTGATTGATAGGGGAGGGTCCAGTCCATTGTGGGTGATGTATTCCCTGGTCTGATGGTCCTGGATTCTATAAGAAAGCATACCATGCAAGCTTTAGGGAGCAAGCCAGTAAGCATTACCCTTCTAGGGCCTCTGCATCAGCTCTTGCCTCCAGGTTTGGGTTCCTATCTTGACTTCCTTCAATGATAAACAGCAATATGGATATATAAGCCAAAAAAGAAACCCTTTCTCCCCAACTTGCTTTTTCGTTCATAGTGTTCATTTTAGTAGGAACACTAACTAAGACATCACCTCCCAGACACAATTAATTTTATTCAAATGGTGTATTAGTCAGTGTTCTCTAGAGTAAGAAAATTTACAGAATCTCTCTCTCTCTCTCTCTCTGTCTCTCTCTCTCCATATATAGTATAATATGTCATATATATGTGTATATATATATGGGACATGTTATAATGATTTACAGGCTGTAGTCCAACTAATCCAACAACGGCTACCTATGAACAGAAGGTCCAAGAATCCAGTAGTTGCTCAGTCCATGAGGATGGATGTCTCAGCTGGTCTTCAGCATACCTGGAATCCCAAAGAAGTAGGCTTTAAAGCTGGTAAAGGAATGAACTTGCTAGCCATGCAAGAGTAAGAAAGAAAGAGCTAAAGCTTCCTTCTACAGTATCCTTATATGGACTTCCAGCTGAAGATGTTGTCCAGATTATAAGTGGTTTTCCCAGTCCAAAAGATCTGGATTAAGGGCATGTCTTCCTACCTCAAAGATCCAGATTAGAAGTTGATTTTCTTACTTCGAATTAAGCAAAAATCCTTCACAGGTATACCTTCCACTTTGAGGTTTTAGTTAATCCCAGATATAGTCAAGTTGACAACCAAAAATAGCCACTATAAGTCTACCCCTTGTCAACTTGATACATAATCATATCTCCTTATGCCATGATTAATTTCCAAATGAAAATAATAAACAGGTCATAATAACACCTAAACATTATATAACTGTCCAACATACAACCTCAAACACATTATAAATTTAAAATACTGACAATGTTCCTTGAGGGAAATTCTTTTAGTGTCTCAAACTTAAATATTGAGAAAATGAGAAAAGAAAACACAAATATCTGCACAAATGCATTCTTAATAAAATACAACAGAAACGCTCATATCAATTATAATCCTCTTTTCTGTAACTGGTCATGTGGCCTTAGCTGGTATTTATAACTACCTCTACTACCCATTCTGCATTTCTTCATGCTCTGTAAGCATTTCTATAGGTCTTGGCTCTTTTCCTGGAAGAGTGATCTATACCTTCATTCATGTTGGGTCTATGCCATTTGCCGTCTTCCTGGATTAGGCTGTTGTAATTTCCCATTGACTTTAATCACAGGACATGGTAGCACCAAGAGAAGCCCTAAAGGATCTCCTGCACTCCAGACATAATCTTTCTTACCTACATTGTAGAAAATCAATTCAATTTCCCCATGGTATTCTGTATCAGTCACCCCTCCAAACACTGTTATTTCTTTCTTAACCCAACAGCTTAAGTCCAAAGTGGCTAGGAGGAGTCTGAGCATCCAGTTCAATAGAATGTTTATTGTGGTTTCTGGCAGAAGGGCTCCCCTCTGGAGCCAGTAGTTCTAGCCAACAGAACTCAAAGTCACAGGAACAGGAAGTAAAAATTTTCCTAGTTAGGTCACTAGGGGTGATAGTGAGTGGAACTATTCCTCTTCCCACCACTTGATTCCTGAACTTTGTGGATCCTGGCTATGGGATAAACTATACCATGTATTGGATGCTAATTCAATGCATATACTGCCTTCTGGAGAACCCTGCACCAGCATTCCAGGCTCTGTAACTGTGTCTTCAAAAGGCCATTCTATCTTTCTGAATAGGATCAACACTGTTTTTTCTTAGGAATTTATGATTAAAAGTAACATAAATGTTTTCTAGAAACAACAACAACAACAAAAGTAATAAGAGCGAATGTGTTTAGAATTTCCATGAGGATAAATTGTGTTCCTGAGGTAAGGGCCATGTAGTGACAGGATTTACTGGAAGTTGACTCTACAACAGGAAGATGTCAGACTTGAAGACCAGGTATCATCAAGACCCCCTTTACAAAGACACTGTTTCAACATGAAAGAAAGGTTCCTGGAAAGCACTCTCCTCAACAGGCAAGCTTCCAGCTATTGAGAACAGCTTACAGAAAACAAACAAACAAACAAAAACAGCAGTCAGACACTTCCTTCAGAGAATTAAATTTTAAGAAGGGGATGTAGAGGGGCTAGGTATAATGGGTAGAAAGAATTTGTCTTTTGAAGTAAACTGTGGGTTGGCATCCTGGCCTCTCTCATCACATTAATACTCGGCAATATAACTTGAAAATGCAAAGCTTAGTTGACTCATCAATAAAACAAGTGTGTTTCTAGAACTGTTTTGCCAGGCTGTCCTGTTATCTCTGAGCCTGTGCTTTGAGTGCTATTAACAGCTCTATTCTTCTTTTAGGTTAACTGTAGCGCGAATTCTAATTGGTCTTAATAATAAAAACCCAGAGTCAGATACTAGGGTAAATGCTGAAAGATCAGAGAAGTAAAGAAACAGCCAAAGTCACCTCTTACCCCCACAGCTCCTCAGACCAAAAAAGGGGCTGATCTCCTGTCTCCACCTCCCTTAAAGTCCTCTCTCTGCCCAGCCATATCACTTCATGTCTCCTGTCTGTACAGACCTCCAGACCACTATGGTTAACTAATGGCTAGCTCCACCCTCTGATCTTCAGGCAAGCTTTATTTGTTAGAGCACAAACAAAATATCACCACAGTTAACAAAACTAGTCTTTTGTAAAGTCAACAGGTCTCAAGCCCCAAAAGTCCCATTTCACTGTGTCTTTCACAGGTAGTACCTTTACCCTGTCATGTGTATACTTATGCACAGAAAGACAACACTCCCAATACTGGAGTGATGGACAGCTGCAAGAGGACCTGGGGTATCCATCCCTACCTAAGGTTGCCATGATTTAAATATTTCCTCTCATCTGCCTCCAGGGATGGATTTTTTCCCTATTTATGGGTTTTAATATGAAATGTAGGACCTCACATACACACATGCTAGGTAAGTGCTCTACCACCCAGCTATATCCCCAGCCCCAGGATTAGTCATTTTGATTGAGACTTTTAAAGATTAGATTTTGATTTGGCCTAGCAATTCAAAAGTTTGTAATTCTCTGGCACAGAGTGAGTGGTTACAAGACGTCATCTGGCAGGATAATTGAGAACTTGTCAATTAAACTTGTCTTGCAGCTAGGGGGAACCAGAGTTTCTCTTTCCTCTGAGATATAAAATGATAAAGGAAAAAATCTAAAGACAGTCTGCCTGAGTCTGTAATTGGCAGAGAAGGAAAATGTACCAAACAATGAGGGGAGGCATTTCCTAGAGTTGTTTGCATTCCTGGTTCCACCGCTACATGATGTCACCTGGACTTCTCTGTTTAATGACCTAATAAATATCTTTCTTTTCTTATCTTACTTTATAATCAGCATATGTCTAATACATAACACAAACTCCCTCTGCAGCCTTTTTAAATACAGAAGGTGTCACTGTATGGCCCCAGCTGGCTTAGAACTCACAAGCTGTCTAGCCTGGGCTGGCCTTGAGTTCATGACCCTTCTACCTCAGACTCCTGAGTGCTGCAATGTGTCCCTGTGCCCAGTCTTCCCTCTATCAATTCCCATTAGATGCCAGTCATACATTTTTCAGAAACATTAAGTCAACACAGATTAGAGAAGATTCTACAGTAGACAGAACAATTTGACCCAAATAGGTCTACATTCTAATGATTAGAACCTGTGAATATATTGTCTTTTGTGCAAACAAGTCCTTTATAAATGGGATTAAGGATAAAAAAGCCTT
Source organism: Peromyscus leucopus (assembly GCF_004664715.2). NCBI lineage: Eukaryota > Metazoa > Chordata > Mammalia > Rodentia > Cricetidae > Peromyscus > Peromyscus leucopus. The sequence goes on along the minus strand of NC_051065.1, from coordinate 76,963,099 downwards.
GAGATTCAGGAGATCAGTGTAGTCACATGAATCCTTGAACACAGAGCAGAAAAACAGGATAAGATCAGTGATAAGAGCCAGGCAATGTAACACACCAGCAATCCCAACAGTTACTAGTGGAAGAAAAAGTGTTGAGAGTTTACAGCTAGCCTGGAGCACATAGTGATATTTAAGGCCTGGATAGAGACAAAATGGAAATGGGAGAATGAAAAGAGATTCTGAGTCTCAACCTGAAAGGAAATATTTACTTGAGAAAGTGTGCTCTCCAGAAACTGGGAATGGCCTTAGCAGGCAGCAAGAAACCACATAGAGACCACAGCATCACAAATACAAGGAACTGAGTTCTGCCAAATACCAGAATAACCAGGAAGCATATTCTTCTCTGTAACCCACCCCCTAAAGGATCATTCCACTAACATGGTGTCTTCCCTCAAGACCACAGTAGAGATCTGACAAAGGTAAAACCCTTTCACATGGAGATTGTCATCCCAGCAATAGAAAACTAATTGGATTTTCATTACTGCATTTGTCTGAAGAATCAGATATACCACCCAAAGTCTTTTGGAACATATCCAGTGGGACTATGTAAGTACACCCACACAAAAGGGAGGACAGAAAGGTAGCCCACTATAGGCAGATTTTTCTGTCTTTCCTGCCAGCTCCCAAATCATGACATGAAGACTTATTATTAATTATGGAAGCTCAGCCAATAGCTTAGGCTTGTTTTTAACTAGTTCTTATAACTTACATTAATTCATTTCTATTGATTTACATAGTACCAAGTGGCTCATAGCTTGTTACCTTATCTCTTGCATGTCCTGCTTCCTCTGCATATCTAGCTGGTGACTCTCCATTTCTCTGCCCAGAGTCCTCTCTGCCCTGAAAATCTGGCCTAGCTATTGGATGATCCACTTTTTATTAAGCCAACCCGAGTGACAAATCTTCACAGTGTACAAAAAAGATTATTCCACAACAGCCCACAGAAGTCAGTCTCAGAGAGGGCCAGGGTCTCTGACTGACAAGGTATGGAAAAACATGGCTTTTGTGCCATGAGCAATCACTGACAAGAAACATTTTATCTGTGCTAGCCTTATCACTGATCCAAAGACAATACTAGTGTGCTGGTTGGGTTTTTCAAGTTGAAGAAAACCTACACATGTCTGCAATAAGGGAATTTTAATTAAGGAATTGTCTTCATCAGATCAATCTGTAGTCAAGTGTGGGGAGGATATTTTCTTGCTTAATAAGTGTTGTAGGAGGGACCAGCTCACTGTGGGCAGTGCCAACCCTGGGGAGGTTTTTCTGGGTTGTATACATTAGCAGACTGAGCAAGCCATAAGGAGCAAGCCAGTAATCAATATTTGTTTATGGCCTCCATTTTAGTTCTTCTCTACAGACTCCTGCCTTGAGCTTCTGCCCTGACTTCTCTTCATGACTGACTATAACTTGTAAACTGAAATTAGCACATCCCTCCAAAACTGCTTTTGGCCATGGTCTTTATCAGAGTAATAGAAAGCAAACTAACACAACTAGTAAAGAAGAAGCAGAAGGTGTGAGCCTAGAAGTTCAGACAGCATTAACTGGTGGTGGAGGTGCTTTCCTCTGACCAGAGGTACTGGTAGCAAAAGTCAGACAGCAAGTGCAGGTGTTGATGGGGGAGGGGGAGGAAACAGCAAGGGAGGCTTACTTGGAATGATGTGGACATCAGCATCAGCAAAGTTATAATACCAAGTCCCCAGACCCTAACAGCAAGGAAGAATACTCAGTGAGCACTGGGGAAAAGGGAGGACAGTTTGGTGGTTTGAACAAGAATAGCCCTCATGGACTCATAGATTTAATGCTTAATCAACAGGGAGTAGCACTAAATAAGAGAAGAGAAGGTGTGGCCTTGTTGGAGAAAGTGTCACTGGTGTTGGTCTTTGAGGGTTCAAAATCCCAATCCAGGACCCAGTAATCCTGTTTTCCTGCTGCTTGTAGAGCCAGTTGTAAAACTTTCAGCTTCTTCTCTGCCTGTGTGCTCCTATGCTCCCCCAACATGACAATGATAGACTAAACCTCTGAACCTGTAAATAAGCCCAAATTAAATGACTTTCTTTTATAAGAGTTGCAGTGGTCATGACTTCTCTTCACAACAATAGATGAAGACAGACAGGAAAATCAAAGCAGCATGATTTCAATTATTATGCAGGTCCTACTATGGCCATGGTCCTGCAGTCTAACAGCAAGACAGGTTCACTCCACTTCCTATTTGCATACCTGGCAGGAGGTTCAAAGTGAGTTCATGCCCATTTCTTCACACTGTCCTTGCCTTCAGGATGGTATCTCAAAAGCCATCATAGTAACTATGATTCAAGCCTAATACTGAGTCTTACATCGGGGATTTATGTTGTGATCACAGATACCTTGCAGACTTACAACTCATTATGTGGATGGGACATGGTGAAGGAAAAGCCTAGGGACGTCAAGGAGAAAAAAAAAAAAAAAAAAAAGCTTCGTCCATGTCTCAATGTCTTTGTGATTTACAGGACTATCCTCTGAGCCAAACTGCCACCATCTTCAAGATTTCTTCTAGGCCTGCTTGTAAAAATACTATCACCTGAGCCTGTTGGCTGTTTACCTACCCTGATAGAAGGAGGGGACAGTGAAGGTCATGGGTCCTTTAGACCCCCCTCACAATTTTTCCCCAATTGCATGTAGTCTTGCAGAAAAGTATAAAAAGATAGAGGAAGGGAGTTCCAGCTGTGCAGCCATGGGAAGCCAGCATCCCTGCTTAGGGTGGATATTTCAGTGTGGCGACTTGAAGGTCACCTGGGCTTCTTTCTGTAACCCTACAGCCGTGACTCTCTATGTAAGACTAAAGTGTCATGGACTTCCTGGGTGAATATTGTGGAATTGTCACTCACTTTCATGGTGAGATCTTAGGAAGAGGGGTAGATATTGTTTCCGTCTCTCCCAGCAAAAAATAATTTATAAACTGGAATGCCTGCTGAGGAGTGCTCATGAGGACAGTTCTAGTTTAGTTCTATGTACCTGAACAAGGTCTTCAAGAAAAGGAGATAAAGCTTATTAAGCAGAACTGTTGAGGAAGATACCCTTGTTTTTATTCAAGGGTGGCATTCACTGCAAAATCTTTCAGGCCAGCTTTCTTTCTCTTTTGCTTTCTTTGTTGTAGTGGGCTAGCTTTGTATTGCTAGAATGAAAGGTTATAGATCATCTGAAAGATTACATTTGAAAGAGCCTAGAACACCTGAATTATTCATTAAGCTTTTAACAAGTATCAGAATTCTATTTAAAGACACTTATTGAACTTTGATATTAAGTTGGTCAAACTGGAAACGATAGAAAAACGATTAAGATTATTAATAATAAAAAAATTATCGGGGCCTAAACTTTCTGTACACTGAGGAATAATTAGGAATTAATACCATATTTTAAAATGTCATAGTCTAATGCATATTCTTTTCCTCATTAACACATGATTATGATGCTATTATTTGTAAATTATTCCATAAAGCTGATCATCATATATGGCCTTTTAGATAGAACCAGGAGCCTCTCTAGACACAACTCAAAAGACAGGCTTCCAGTTAGTACTTCTCCTGGGAGACTGAGCTTGGGAATTTTTTTTTATTTTTATTATTTTATAATTTGATTTAATATTACATATCAGCCACAGATTCCTCTGTCCTCCCTCCTCCCGCCCCCTTCCCTCCCCCAGCCCACCACCCATTCCCATCTCCTCCAGGGCAAGGACTCCCCTGGGGATTCAGCTCAACCTGGTAGATTCAGTCCAGGCAGGTCCAGTCCCCTCCTCCCAGGCTGAGCCAAGTGTCCCTGCATAGGCCCCAGGTTCTAAATAGCCAGCTCATGCACTAAGGACAAGTCCTGGTCCCACTGCCTGAGTGCCTCCCAAACAGTTCAAGCTAATCAACTGTCTCACTTATCCAGAGGACCTGATCCAGTTGGGGGCTCCTCAGCTATTGGTTCATAGTTCATGTATTTCTACTAGTTTGGCTATTTGTCCCTGTGCTTTTTCCAATCTTGGTCTCAACAATTCTCGCTCATACAAACCCTCCTCTTTCTCACCAATTGGATTCCTGGAGCTCCACCTGGGGCCTGGCTGTGGATCTCTGCATCTGTTTCCATCAGTCATTGGTTGAGATTTCTAGCACGACAGTTAGGGTGTTTGGCCATCCTATCACCAGCGTAGTACAGTTCAGTCTTTCGCTCAACCATTGCCAGCAGTCTATTGTGGAGGTATCTTTATGGATTTCTGGAGACCTCTCTAGCACTTTGCTTCTTCCTGTTCCCATGGGATCTTCATTTATCAGCTACACCACTCTTGGGCATATACGCAAGGAATGCTCAATCATACCACAAGGGCACATGCTCAGCTATGTTCATAGCAGCATTGTTTATAATAGGTAGAACCTGGAAACAACCTAGATGCTCTTCAACTGAAGAATGGATAAATAAAATGTGGTACATATACATAATGGAGTACTACCCAGCAGAGAAAAACAATGACATCATGAGGTTTACAGGCGAACGGATGGATCTAGAAAAAAATCATCCTGAGTGAGGTAACCCAGACTCAGAAAGACTCATAGGAGGATACTAGATGTAAAATAAAGGATGACTAGACTCCTACTCACAACTCCAGGGAGGCTACCTAGAAAGCAGGACCCTAAGAAAGAGACAGGGATCACAATGACAGAGAAATGGATGATATCTACATGAGCAAACTGGACATGAGGGGGGTTAATGAAGGCAAGGGTTGAGGGAAAGAGAGCTTAGGGGAATGGGAGACCCCAGCTGGATCAAGAACAGAGAGGGAGAACAAAGAAAAAGAGACCATGATAAATGAGCTTGGGAATTTTTAAAGAAGACAACTGGGGTTTTGTTTGTTTGTTTGTTTGTTTGTTTTTCCTATGAAACTATACTTAGTTTTATTTGTTTATCTTCCTTGCTGCTTAATTGAGATACAAACAAAGATAATCTGATTTCTTATCTAGGAAACTGCATCCACTAAACAGAAAACATTGGCATGTCCCTCCAGCCCCAGGGGTCCCTGAGTTTAATTGCACTCGCCTACAAATTATTCAGTGGTGGATGGCAGTGTAGTGCCTTTCTTTGATCATTAAGATTAATTGTTATTTATAGTTCTGAGAAATATCCATCAGTGAGGTTAATAGTGTACAATAACACTGTGGGGTTTTCTACTGTTTGCTTAACAAATTAGGGTGAAAGTCTAAAGAACATTAAGCAAGTGTTATTAAACACAAGGCACACTAAGAAAAAAGCATGTGGCTAAATTCTGCTTTTCTATGAATGCTTTTAATTCTTGGATTTCTGGGAATTTCTGGTATAACAAGTCTAATTCTGTATAACATGAGCTTCTCCCAAAACAAACAAGCCCAAAGAAACCCAATAAGTAAAAAATAAAAATAACCAAACAAAAACCAGGAATTAAGATTCCATTACATCCTATCATTTCTGCTCTGGTTGAGTAATAGTGGACAGTATCCTAAAATGATTCAGAGGATTTAGGGTTAGAAATAATCCTTCACCTCCTTTATGACTCCTTTTCTCACATACCACAAACCTGCCCTCAGACACAGAGTGTGCATCTGTGTGGGTGTCTGTGCATTTGTGTGTGGGGGGAGGTGTCTATATGTGGGTATGTTGTATCTGTGTGTACATCTGTGTATGTATGACTGTGTCATTATGTCTTTGTGTGTTCTGTGTATCTGTGTGTCTGTGTGTGTATCTGTGTGTGAGAGGGTGGGGGTGGGTGTCTGTGTGTATCTGTATGGATGTATGTGCATCTTTGTGTGTTTGTGTGTGTATCTGTGTAGGTGTCAGTTTGTGCATCTGTGTGTAGTACATCTACATCTGTGTGTGTGTGTGTGTGTGTGTGTGTGTGTGTGTGTGCCTGTGTTCCTTGGTAACCTGTTTTCAGAAGTGAGAATAAGGCTCAGGACTAAGAAGTGAATAGTCCATGCCATGAAGAGATCCCAACTCTCAACTTCCTGACCAGTTTCATTTCTGGTGTCCTTTGTCCATAGAAGATATGAAGGATCTGAATAATAGTCCCTATAATGTTACTAATATAGTGCAAGAAGGAATATAGCCATCTAGTTCATGAGAACTATGAGACCCAGATAGATTGTAACTGTCAAGGCTAGAACATGTCAAAGGAAAATCATATCCCAGATATGTGGTCCCCACCCCAATTAGTAATTAGCATGCTTTCAACATTGAGACCTGAGACTATGAGAATATGGCCAGCATCTGAAATACATCAGCTCTTTATCTTCTTTCCCAAACAGAGGAGATCTATGTATGTTTCTTTCTCCAAATACCCACTAGTTTCCTTACCCCTTTCCCTCCCCCTCTTTTCTTCCTCCCCATCTCTCTCCCTTGATATTTTAATTGAAGGAGTGAAACTGTCTTCTGCACTAACTTAGAGCTGAATATCGTAATTATTTTCCAAGGAAGCCAATTTTCTAGAAGGAGGTATGTGGACCATTGAGCATGGTCCAATAAGCCATGCTTTAGTGACAGAAAAAAAGAAAGGAAGGAAGAAAGAAAGGAAGGAAGGAAGGAAGGAAGGAAGGAAGGAAGGAAGGAAGGAAGGAAGGAAGGAAGGAAGAAAAGGCATTAGTTGAGAGTTGCTACATTAAAGATGAAGAGATGGTGTTTTCAGGGGGTCAGGGTAGTAGTCCAGTTGCCCACAAGTCCAGGTTCTTCAGGGACAAATCAAGAACTGAATATCCAAGGACAAAGAAAGTGAACAAAAGGTGAAAACAGGTGTTTGCTGAAGCAAGCAGAGAGCAAACAGCAGAAAGCACCCTTTTAAGAAGAATAGGGTCTCCAGAGCTGGTAGACCACCAAGGACCATTTATAGGGTCTCTACATCTTTATTTCTTTCTTTAGATCCACTTTCCCGACGCTCTATCCCTTAACTACATGGCCCTGTTACAGATAATAATGGCTAAGTCTAGTGGCCTTGTAAGACAGATGCCTTTGTTAGAAACCTATGCTGTTTGGAAACAGGATGCCATATTACAGATATGAGGGACTACTTACAGAGGAAAAGTATTCTGTAAGTAGCAAAGGTGTGATTAGATTTTCTTCAGCATTTGGGAGGGTGTTCCATTGACTCAAGGACAACATTGATCCCATTTGGATTAAGATGCCTAACTACCCTTTTAGGCACTCTTCCAAGTTATAGTGGAGGCATGCTATTGAAAAAATGCACCCCAGGGTTATTAATCACTTTTTTTGAAAAATAATTCAACTTGGAGAATGGTATAATAATTGAGGCTGCCTTGGGATGGCCTTTTTTCAGCATCTCCCAGGGGCTATTGGGGTCAGATTTCCTGGCAGAAAAAGATTAGACTTGTTTTCTTAAGACTTTTGGGTCTAATTCTGTCCTTGGCATCTGAGTGAATATCTGGAGAAATCTTGTAGCCAGGTTGTACCATCGGTAATGAGATGGAGGAGGAATGATTGAGAAGTCTCAGGTTGGGTATGACCTCTTCCTTCTAGTGTTCTATAGTTTACCTGGAGGTATCTCTAGTCTGCGGATTGGGAGAATAACTAGTGCATCTAGCATTTCCCAGAAGGGTTCTGCCGGAATGGTGAGAATTCTGAACTTACCTGTGGCTCAGTGCCAGATTCTTCTTTCCTCTGTCCCTCCTGCCTCGGAACTAATCCAGAGGATCATATTAGGCATCCTTCTTTCCCACTTGCAGGAAGATGGAGCCAGACCCCTGGTGCTTCTTCTTATATCTTATTTATTTGTAAAGTTGTCACTTTTCAAAAGAACTCACTTACCATTTGACTTCCTGTAACCAGGGTGCAAGGAGACATCAAAAAGCTAATAAATGAAGGAAAATGAAGGTACCTTGTGGTAGGGGATTAAAACCCCCTTGTTAGGTCATGTTCAAGCAAGAAAAGAAATGGGCTGTTGTCTGAGTGCCCATAGTACAGGATAGGGTTGGGGCAGAAGGGCTCAGATAGACAATGTGGTTGTTGGCAAGAAGTGCATTAGCTGCCATGATAGTTAAGTTTTCCTTATGTTTTAGTTTGCATGGTGCCTGCCAAATATGGGGCAGTGGCAGAGGGTGATGTCCAAAGTGGTAGATACAGGCCAAGAAAAAGGGAGCCTGACACAGGGAAATTGTTCAATGGAGAGATGAGGTAGAGAGGGGACAAACTGATGGGCAAATTTAGAAAATGAGATGTTACAGAAGCAGAAGGACTACTTCATAGTACAGTGCCAATCATGGCTGATGAAATACCCCACATTCTATTCAAAGGCAGAGATAATGCTCAGACATGATGAACAATTGAATTCACCCAGCCATCCTGGGTTTATAAGTTGTAAGCAAGACTTAGCTATCTTAAAGAAAACAATCAATTGAGTGAAGAAGAAATTCACAGAATGGGAGAGAATTTTTGCTAGCTATACACCTGACAAAGGATTAACCTAGAATACACAAAGAACTCAAAACAAACAAACAAACCAACGTTGGGAAAACAAATGACACAATAAAGAAATGAGGCAGGAACCTCTCTCATTTTTTTGGTGCCTGCATACCCTATCCCCAGTCCCATACCTTCCCAGTTGCCTTATCCCTTGCTCAACCACAGGCCACACTGACCAGGAGATCTGAAAGGAATAGAAACCAAGAAACAGAACTCAAACCCAACAAAGACAAACTCATAAATCTGCACCTAGACCTATTATCACCCCAAACCCAGATGCCTTGACAATAGCATAAGAACATAATCAACAACAACCAGGGCAACATGTCACTACCAGAACCCAGCTATCTTACTACAAGCCCCAAATATTCTAAGACAGCAGAATCACAAGAAAATGACCTTAAAAACAACTTTATGAGGTGGGTGTTGGTGGTGCACACCTTTAATCCCAGCACTTGGGAGGCATAGCAGGCAGATCTGTGAGTTCAAGGCCAGCCTAGCTTATAGAGTGAGTTCCAGAACAGGCTCCAAAGCTACACAGAGAAACCCTGTCTCAAACAACCAAATAAATAAATACATAAATAAATAAATAACAATTTTATGAAGATGATTGAGGTCCTTAAAGAGAAAAAATGAATAAATCTCTTAAATAAATCAAGAAACAGACAAATAAAACTTGGTGGAAATGAATAAATCCCTTTTAAAAAGCCAAGATACAAACAAACAAACAATTAGAGGAAATGAATAAAGCTATTTAAGACCTGAAAATGGAAATAGAAACAATAAAGAAAACATAGAGGGAATTCTGGAAATGAAAAATCTAGGTAAACAAACAAGAACTACAGACCCAAGTATCAGCAACAGTATACAAGAGATGAAAGGGACAATTTCAGGCACTGAAGATACAATAGAATAAATAGATACATCAGGCAAAGAAAATGTTAAATCTAAAAAATTTCTGATACAAAACAATTAGGAAATCTGGGACACCGTGAAAAGACCAAACCTAAGAATAATAAGATTAGAAGAAGAAGAATCCCAGCTCAAAGGCACAGAAAATATTTTCGACAGAATCATAGAAGGAAAATTTCCTACCCTAAAAAAGGAGATGCCAATAAAGGTACAAGAAGCTTACAGAACACCAAATAGATTGGACCAGAAAATAAAGTTCCCTTTCCACATAGTAATCAAAACACTAAGCATACAGACCAAAGAAAGAATATTAAAAACTGCAAGGGAAAAAGATCAAGTAACATATAAAGACAGACCTATTAGAATTATGCCTGACTTCTTAATGGAGACTCTAAAACCCAGAAGGGCCTGGACAACAGATGTACTGCAGACTCTTGGGACCATAGATGCCAGCCCAGACTTCTCTCTCTCTCTCTCTCTCTCTCTCTCTCTCTCTCTCTCTCTCTCTCTCTCTCTCACACACACACACACACACATAAACAATCATCATCAACAATAACAACAACAATAAACAGGAATTAACACTTTTTGGTCATTGATATCTCTCAATATCAATGGACTCGATTTCCGAATAAGAAAAAAAAAAAACAGATTTACAGAATGGATGTTAAAAACAGGATCCATCCTTCTGCAGCATACAAAAAACACACCTCAACAACAGACCTTAGAGTAAAGAACTGGAAAAAGAATTTTCAAGCAAATGGGCAAAGAAGTAAGTTGTGTGGGCATTCTAATATCTAACAAAATAGATGTCAAACAAAAATTAATCAAGAGGGATAGGGAAGGATACTTCATACTCATCCAAGAAAAAATCCATCAAGATGATATTTTATTTCTTAACATTTGTGCCCCAAACACAAGGGTACTAACATGTAAAAGTAGCATTACTAAAGCTTAAACCACACATTGAACCTTACACATTAATTGTGGAAGATTCTAATACCCCATTCTAAGCAATGGACAGGTCATCCAACCAAAAAACTAAACAAAGAAATAATGGAGCTAATAGATGTTATAAACCAAATGGACCTGACAGACATTTACAGAAGATTTCACCCACAAAAGAATATAGCTGCTTCTCAGAACCTCACAAAACTTTCCCTAAAATTGACCATATACTCAGCCACAAAGCAAGTCTCAACAGATAAAAGAAAACTGAAATAACCATCCACATCCTATCAGATCGCTGTGCATTAAAGCTGGATATCAACAAGGATAGAAACAACAGGATGCCTACAAATTGAGAACATCACAGTGAACCACCACTGGACATAATGCAGATGTTGATGGTTTGTTGGAAGCTCAGCTCCAACAGACACATCCACATCAGTTTCTGCATCTATTGCTCAGGAAACATAATAGAAGAGGAGTATAAAGATTGTAAAAGCCAGAATACCAGGGAGTCTGTTGGGAAACAGTTTCTCCTTTTGTGATTTTTTTCATGTAACTTGTAGTATACTTTTCAAATGGAAGAACAATGGTATCTACATTGCTGGACTCTCAAATTTGGAAGGTCCTTTGGAGATGAGCAGAACTCAGGGCAGATTCACTAGGGATGCTTTCTGGTTGAGTGTCAAGACCACTGTACAGCCACCTTCTCTAGACTCCTTATCCTACTTATCTAGTACTCTAGGAACAGTATGCCTTGGCCAGAATGCCTCTGCAAAGTTGAACTCTTTCTCAGTTCATTTGTGCACACTTATTCCTCTGATGTGAATAAGAACAAGAACTGTCATCAAATGTCATCAAATGGGTTCCACAAATATTTGACAGTCTGTTCTGTGGACACATCATGGACATGTCACAGCACACATGGTAGGTCTTTTCTCCTGATACACATGAGAAGCTCAAGATTCCCTGTGATGATACTTTGCATATGCTTTAACAAATAAAGCTTGCCTGAAGAACAGAGGGCAAAAGTCAGCCACTAGTTAGCTATAGAAGCCAGACAGTGATGACACACACCCTTAATCCCAGCATTCAGGGGACAAAGGCAGATGGACTCCGTGAGTTCAAGACCACACTGGGCTAAACAAGATTAATCCAGTCTAAAAGAGAAACAGAGCCAGGCAGTAGTGGCACACACATCCCAGCACTAAGGAGGTTGAGACAGGAGGTAATAAGGACAGGCAGAGAAAGGAATGTAAGGCAAGAAGAGACAGGAACACAAGCCCCTTTTCAGCTGAGGATTTTGTAGAGGTAAGAATTAGTGGCTGGCTGCTCTGCTTCTCTGATCTTTCAGCTTTCACCCTGATATCTGACTCTGGGTTTTTATTAATAAGATCAATTAAAATTAATGCTACAATTCCCCAAGAGGCACACATGTCAATCATGGTGAGGGCTAAATTCCATCTGCTTTCCCCTCTTCTTTAAACATTTTCTAGCTCACAGGTTAAATCAACAAAAACTATAGGACAAAGCCAATATAAGACTGTTATTTTTCCATTGCTCTTATCTATTTTCATATATTGTACATTTTGAATAGAAACAACATTACTAGACCTCAAAAGTTGGAGGGTCATATGGGGACCTTGGTGAAGTAAGCGTTTGAGTGGGTTGAAGATGTTGGAGCTAAGGAAAACTAGAGGTTGAAACTTGACACCTTTGAGTCAGAATAATATTCAAATCCAAAAAAAAAGTGAAGCAAAGTAAGTACTAACTTTGGACTAGAGTGGGTGGAGGAAACAATAAGATTAAAGAGGTTTTAGAAATACTGAATAAGCTAGAAGGAATGTGAGAGGGAGTAAGGGGATAGTGTGGTTGGCAGGGTGGAGCTTTAGTGTAATTTGAAGGATAGAGGTAACAAGATTTAAATGGGATTTAAATGTTAGAGAGCCAGTTCCCCTGTTAGAATAAGGTGTATGCAGAGATTCAAAGGATCGGTGATTTCTTATTATCTCTTAAGTCTGTAAAATATTACAAAATTATGTTGACTCTTCCAGCAATAAATATTGACCTGCCCTGCAATATAACATGAAACTTAATCTCATTTAGCTTTACTCAACAATCTTGTAACACTGAGATATGGCTCAACAATATTTAAGCTTTATTTTGGCCATGAAATTAATGGTTGATTTAGTACACAATATTAACTTGTGTTAAAATGGTATTTTTGTATCCAGTGATTTTTCTCAGACTCTAGTAATGAACTAAACTCTTTTCTCTATTCTCATAGGAGTGACCTTTTTATTATAAAAGGTCAAAATGGACCAGAATAGAGTAAATAGAATGTAAAATTCATCTATGAATGAAAACATGGTATCTCTTGTTTTCTAGGCTTCAGCATATAGAACTCGGCATACAGCTCAGTGGTAGAGGTTGGTCCAGTGTATTTATGAGCCCTTTAGTTCAATCCCCAGCACAGACAGAAAGAGAGGTGGAGAGAGATAGGAATGAAGGGAGGGAGGGAGGGAGGGAGGGAGGGAGGGAGGGAGGGAGGGAGGGAGATGGGAAGGAGAAACAATGTCACTGTTATCCTAACATTTGAAGCCTTATTATTTTTGTAACTATAGTTTATAATTATGCAACTTTCATAACTATTCTGAAAAATTACTGCTTGTTAAGAGCAGTGCATAGGAGAGAAGCAGACATGGGCAGACACATGTACATGTCTGGATAAGTGTCTCTGTGTGTTGAGTGCATACTTTTATTGTTTTGATCAAATGTTATTTAGGCGAAAAAATTGAACACTTGCGATTTTCAATATGCAATCAGGCTTACATCCAGAAACTGGTAACGATTGGGTATTTTTACTTATTAATCACTCCAATATATCACAAAATTAAATCACACTACCATAATCAAAAGAATAAAATATGGAACCCAACAGAGAGGAGAGAGTATGTGGTGTGTGTGTGTGTGTGTGTGTGTGTGTGTGTGTGTGTGAGTGAGAGAGAGAGAGAGAGAGAGAGAGAGAGAGAGAGAGAGAGAGAGTATATTCTTGCTATTCTGTCCCTGTAGATCAATTCCCCTCTAGGTCCCTCAATTTCCACCAAACATACACACCTTGAGCCACCCTTGGTGTCTTTTCTCTCTTTGCATTGTAGTTATGCTTTGGGGTGCATCCATTTTTTATTATCACACCTGATAAACTCCATTTTTCTGTGGCATTGAATGGAGGAATACATCGCATATGTGCTGGCTAGCTTTATGTCAACTTGACACAAGCTAGGGTCATCTGAGAGGAGGGAGCCTCAGTTGATATGGCTGTAGGCAAGCCTGTAGAGCTTTTTCTTAATTAGTGATGAATGGTGGAGGGCCCCACCCATTGTGGGTGGTGCCACCCTGGGCTGGTGGTCCTGGGTTCTATCAGAAAGCAGGGTGAGCAAGCCATGAGTACCAAGCCAATAAGCAGCACCCTCCATAGCTTCTGTATCAGCTCCTGCCTCCAGGTTCCTGCTCTGTTTGAATTCCTGACTGCCTTTGATAATAAAGTGTAATATGAAAACATAAATGAAATAGACCCTTTCTTCCCCAAGTTACTTTTGATTATAGTCTTTCATGACAGCAATAGAAAACATCACTAAAACATTACATTCTGTAGTTTTACATGTATGTACAAATGAGATTTAATGTCACAGAGTTCCCTACCATCTCAGAAAGCCAGGGAAAGCCCACACACCTCCATCTCTGCTGCAGGCCGCAGGAATATATCATAAGAACTCAGCTGGTTATGGCAAAGTCACTACCTGGAGGAATCAGGGAATTCCTCCAGAGGAAGCCAAATCCCAAGGAGTTTTTGGTGTTACTTGGCTTGTTATATATCAGCTGTATTCTGTTATGAAAATCATGTGTGCCTTCATAGTTTTCCCAATTGACTTTTCCCTAAGAAGGGCTAACAGTGTAGACTGAGCACTCTCTGGACATACACATTCCAGGCATTTGGAGAACAGCCTCAGGAAAGGCTTTCTCCGGAATCAGATATCTCCCCTAGCCACTTTCAAGGACTAAAGGAGACATCACCCAGGTGGTCACCCAATTTCCGAGGATTAACAGTGATAACAGCCCACAGGCGAATCTCCTGACTTAAGGTAAATTCCACAAGGAGACACCGCCCAAGTTAGGTAGACATTAAGTAATAGCTTTACACAATTTAGCTCAGACCCCTCCTTTCTTACAGCCTTACTAACTTTATAGATCTCTAATTACTTACCTAACCACTTCTAGGAATATTTAGATAACCTTCTGTGCTAACAGCTATGCTCAGCCAGAACTCCCAGTTCAAGCCTCCCTGTAATTATCATTATTGATAGCATCGGGCCAGGTCCATCACCGGATGGAGGAAAGTACCTTATCAGAGATACCTCTGTACTCTCTAAGAACAGACTTAAGCATCCAGGCCACCTGTTTGAAAAGGCCTGGTGGATGTGCTAATTAAGCTTAACTTCCTCCTTTCCCAAACCTTACCTCCAGTTCCAGATCTCCCTTTAGCTATCACCAGAGGCATCTAGCTGTACACAGGTTGCCTAGAGACTGAGCACACTTTCCCCCACCCTGCAGAAAAACGGCAGACAGCTTGGACAGATAGGAGTCACAGGAAAAAAGAAGACAGTTTTATTTTCTCCCATTGACCTAGCAACTTATAGATCTTTAACATCTTTTACCAAACACATTTAAGGTTATAGTTGTGCATGTAAGACCCCTCTTCTTAGATATTACCCATATTTAGCCTTTAGTTGATTCATTAGTCACTTCCCCTTTGGGTCACAAATGGTAATTAACAACTAGTGCCCTTCTTTGTAATTCTTATCAACCCTTCATTTGATCCTGATAGTGGACAATCACTGCCTGAGGAAGTTCAGGCTGAGTGTCCTGGGTGGAGGGGAGGATTGTGAGTTTGGGGAGATATATAACTGTAAAGCAGAGGACAGACAGGGAGGAGAGAAGAGAATGGAAGAACGAGATGGGTAAGAACTTGAGAGGAACGAGCTGAGATGGGGAAGAACTAGATTGAAGAGCTAAAAGAGAGGACTAGAGGAACGAGATGGAAGATGAGGAAGAGCCAGATGGGGAAGAACAAGATGAGGAAGAGCCAGATGAGAGAGAAGGAGATGGGAGAGAAGCTGATGGGAGAAAGAACTAGATAGATGAGAACCTAGAAGGGACAGAACTAGATGAAGGAATTAAGATAGAACCTAGAGGGGACAGTAGATAAATATAGAGAGAAATCAGGCAAGAAAGGAGCTAGACATGAGAACAGAACTGAAGCTGTGTATAAAGGATGTTATGCCAGAGGAATTAAAGCAAGTGGACTATAGAACTCGGTGTGCTGCGATTATATTTCCTGATAATAGTCCTCGCTGTCAGTAGTTCTCTCTCCTGAGCCCCTGGGATGTATAATATTGAGGCTGGTCCCTCTAATATTATATAAGACATCTCAAAACAGAATTTACAGTGAAAGAGGCTCACCAGTTAAATCTTTGTCCAAGGATAACCAAGTAGAGGATAAAATCATCCCTTCCCATGTTTAGAAACTGGAGAGTGTTCTGACAAGAAAATATGTAAAAACTTTTGATCTTGTCTTAAATTCTATGAGCTAATAATTTTATTAAACTAGTCCTGAATAAAACACATCTTTCTTATATTATTAAGTAAGCTTTTTCTGAACCAATTTTTATGTTAACATCATGTATATCTTTTATGTTCTAATACAAGTTGAAATGTAGGACCACTTCCTGCCACATAGATTTTCCTCCCCTTATTGAGAGTCTCTTGATTGTTGCCGATCAAGATAGTGTTTAGGTAATAAAACACAAAAGATTATCAGTACATAATACGATCTTCTCCCTTCGCATATTCTCTGTGCTTCCCACAGCACCAATGTTGCACATTTTGCTCACATCAAGTCTTTTTTGTTAGCACTGGTGATTCTACATGTGCTGAGGCTATAGTAAAACTCAGGCAATTATTTTATAAAGAAGTTTATGTGGTTGTGCCTCCCCATGGGAGGCCTTGCCTTCTTGTGTGAAGGAGTAGAGGGTGGTTTATGAGACAGAGGCTGGGGGTGGGAGGAGGGAAGAGGAGGATCTTTGATTGGTGTGTAAAATGAATGAAAAATTTTTCTTAATAAAAAATACTTTCAATAACAAAAAAGAAGTTTATATGGGTGTAGCTTTAGAGTTTTCCTGCCTTGCCCACTATCAGGACAAATCTCTGCCACCCGCCAGTCCCACAGCCGCTCAGACCCAAACAAGTAAACACAGAGACTGATTTTGCTTTCAAACTGTATGGCCGTGGCAGGCTTCTTGCTAACTGTTCCTTTATCTTAAATTAATCCATTTCTACAAATCTATACCTTGCCACGTGGCTGGTGGCTTATCGGCGTCTTCACAGGCTGCTGGTCATGGCGGCGGCTGCAGCGTCTCTGGTCATTGCGGCGGCTGCATCCTCTCTCTGCCTCAGCCTTCTATTTCTCCTCTCTGCTAGTCCCGCCTATCTTTCCTGCCTAGCCACGGCCGATCAAGTTTTATTTATTAACCAATCAGAACAACTTGACATACAGACCATCCCCCAGCACAGCCAAGTGCAGACCATCTCAAACACCTGCACTTAGGCCCATGGTCCTAATCATCTTCTATACGGACCTGCTGGGTAACGCCACAAGGAACCCAAGAAGGGCTCCCACAGGACATACAGAACATCCCACAGCACTTCCCCTTTTCTTTTTTTTTTTTTTTTAAAGGAAGGTTTTAACTTTTACACATCTCCAAAGCCAGCTTGGTATATTTGGGAATTTGGGCGTAGCTTCTCTTAGCTACTTCCTGCTGGAGGGGGGCGCTGTATCTTATGGGGATGCAAAGAATATTTAAGGATCATGGAGTAGTCCGTGAGGCTGTATTGTCTGAGCCAGTTGCCTTGAAACAATTCTGGATGTTGAATCATCTGGGCCATGGTGTCATCGGAGACCTTTCAGGGGGTCCACGTTGGGCGCCAGATATTGATGTAACCAACCTTCTTATTAAATAAGAAACACAGAAACAATGCGAAAGAGAAAGCCGAGAGGTCAGAGCTCAGAGCCAAAATCTCACCCTTCCGCCTGCGGTGTCTCAGCCTCCCGAATGAGAGCCTCTATTTCCCGTCTGTTCGTCTATTTAAAGAGACAGAACAAGCCACAGCTATCTCACCTCACCAGTTCCTCAGCTGGTCCTGTTTCCTCAGACTGGAAGCTTCTGTGTCCTCATCCCAATAGCTCTCAGCTGAACTGTGTTGCTCCAAAGCCTGAAAGCTTAACCAGCCAAATGCTTCTAGTTTCTGGTCCTCACGCCTTATATATCTTTTTGCTTTATATCACCACTCCCTGGGATTAAAGGCTGGCTTTCTGGGATTAAAGGAGTGTGTCACCACCATGCTTGGCTATTTCCAATGTGGCCTTGAACTCACAGAGATCCAGAGGGATTTCTATCTCTGGAATGCTAGGATTAAAGGCGTGTGCCACCACCGCCACACTCTTGCTATGGCTCTAATAGCTCTGACCCCCGGGGAACTTTATTTATTAACATACAATCAAAATCACATTTCAGTATAATTAAATTACCACCACATTTGGGGGCTAGGGAGATGGCTCAGTGTGTAACAGTGCCATCAATCCTGATGACCTTGAGAACCAGATAAGGGCAGGAAAGAACCAATTCCCGTACTTTACCATATGACCTCCACATACATGCTGTGGAATGAACACACACACACACACACACACACACACACACCTACACACACACTAAAATGAATAACTGTAAACAAAATTAAAGAATTTTTTTGCTATATGGATTACCTTCAAGAAAGGCTAGAAATGACCACAAACTGTAGATGTATCCAACAGTCTTATTAAATAAGAAACACAGAAACAATGTAAAAGAGAAAGCCGAGAAGTCAGAGCTCAGAGCTAAAATCTCACCCTTCCTCCTGCTGTCCCAGCTTCCCGAAAGAGAGCTATTTCCTGTGTGTAAGTCGTTTTTCTAGTCATTCTGCCTTCTCATTGGTTGTAAACCCAAACACGTGACTGCCTCGTCACTGTCTGAATGTACAGCCCCCTAGGTCTTAAAGGCATATGTCTCCAATGCTGGCTGTATCCCTGAACACACAGAGATCTATGGGATTAAAGGCGTGTTCCACCACCGCCACACTCTGTCTATGGCTCTAATAGCCCTGACCCCCGGGCAACTTTATTTATTAACATACAATCAAAATCACATTTCAGTACAATTAGAATACCACCACAACAAGCAATATGATAGTCATCAGGCATTAGAACATCACAGTTCACACAAGCAACAGCTTCAGTTCTTTTGAGGATGTAATGCAAATAGGACCCAGTTCCTGCCCTCTGGAAGTCACAGTTTTTGCTTTTTATTTATGAAGAATTGAATAATGAAGAAGCATTTGTTGTAAGCAGAAATTGAGGGTTAATAGTGGAAAATTCCATATTTAGTGAAGCAAAAAAAGAGAGATCTTTTCCATCCCAGGCAGTACCTTTGCTGGGCTTTACCTTTGGTGCAGTTAGCGAGCATTTTCTGCACAAGGCAGAGAACTAAGAGTCATACTGCCTATCTTAGCTAGGGTTTCTATTGCTGTGAAGAAACACCATGACTACAGCAACTCTTCTAAAGGAAAATTTTAATTAGGGTGGCTTACAATTTCAGAGGTTTAGTCCATTATCACCATGGTGGAACATGGCAGCGTGCAGAAGACATGGTGCTAGAGAAGGAGCTGAGAGTTCTACATCTTGATCTTCAGGTAACAGAAAGTAAACTGTGTCAACACTGGGCATAGCCTGAGCATAGGAGACCTCAAAGTCCACCCCCACAGTGATATAATTCCTCCAATAAGACCACACCTACTGCAACAAGGTGACACCTCCTAATATGCCCACACCCTTTAGGGGTAATTTTCTTTCATACCACCACATTGCCTTTGCAGCATCTATCTATCACAGCTATTCTGCATTCTGTTACAGCATATTAATCTTCATGTAAAAAAGTAGGTGGCTGGTCTGAGGGTCATTGCTCACTATTGACATTAATCATCAACTTTCAACATAAATGTGTGTTAAGAGAACTGTGCAACTGACAGAGCAGAGATTTAAATAGTTTAATGAATTACAAATAATGAATTTGGTATTAAATATTTAATTGGACATAAAACATGCCCTAAACACTTTTAAGTGTAATGTTCAGTATCTGGGACGAGGAAATGGATAATCAAACGAGTTTCATGTTCATTCAAGGAACTTATTACTTATCATGGAGCAGCAGGCCCAGGAAAAGTATGTTATCCTGGAATAAGAAAACATAAACAGCAGCTTGCTAAACTGTCCTGTCATCATATCCTGATGACTTGTGAGTTGAGATGAGAAGGGTGGACTGAAAACATTACTAGTGAGTGTTGGCAAAGTGAAGGGAGGAAAGCTTGAGGAGTTTCACATCATGTCATTGGAAATGTTATAAAGAATTTAGACTGCTCAAGGTTAAATTCTTACCAGCAGTTGAAGTAACCCTTGTTCCTGTTAGAGGAACAGTAAAATAAGAATGGGGCAAGAAACTTTAAGTTCGAAAATATCACAAGGCTATTTATATTTCAGATAAGTAGGCTGTCTACTTTAAACACAGAGAAATTCTGTGTTTTGAGAATTTCCAGCAGAGAAAGAAGAACTTATTATCATTATTGTCACATATTTAGCAATCCAAAGATGTTGCCTACATGTGAGTGTTGTGGTTTGGATAAAAGAAGAGAACTCACCTCATTCCTAAAGACACTGAGTGAGAAAATATGGTATCAATCACCAGAGTTGTTTATTAAAATGACTTTAAGTATTTGACAAATATATTAACCCTTAAAAATGTATGGTAAAATGGAAATCATATTCACCCCCCAAATATTCTCATGTATACAAGCAAAACTGCAAACAAAACCAGAAGATCAAAAGTCTATCGAAGCCTGCATCTGGGTTTTCTGGAAATCTGAGTGTGAGAAGTTAGGAAAGATCCACTAAAGGGAGAAGAGGGAAGCAGACTTGATTCACTGCCATTGGTGTCGTTTCAGATCTGACCCCACAGCTGTAAGGGAACACACTGTGTTGTTCCAAACCAATAATGTGTCACAGTTTCTTACTGTGGCAAACAGAACCTAGTTTAAAGAATACAACCAAGTTAAATAAAAGGAAAATCAAAATTTCTATTTCTAAACCTAATAATAACAGGAAGTTTTGAGTTCTCAGAACTTATATGTTTATATATTTCACTGTACAGATAGATAGAGAGATAGAGAGATAGATATATATATATAGAGAGAGAGATAGATAGATAGATAGATAGATAGATAGATAGATAGATAGATAGATAGATAGATAGATGATAGAAAGAGATAGGGCGATGGAGAGATGATGGATAGATAGATGGATGGATAGATGGATGGATGGATGGATGGGAAGACAAAGCAAAGCACCAGCGTTCACTATAGTAACATGACACCTCCCAAAGACAGAACTGAAAGAAGCTGGGGTATCATATTCATGGGGAAAATGTTTAAACTGTTATTGGCAACTATAAAAGTAACTCTACTAAGTCACAGTTACAGCCAAGGTGAGAATGTAGGGAAAGTATTAGTCAAATTTTCAGATGAAATTACTACAAATTAGCTTGCCTATGGGCCAATCTGATAGAGCTATTTTCTGAATTAAGATGCCTCTTCCCAGATGACCCTCGTTTGTGTCAAGTAGACACACACAGAAAAAAAAGGGAAGGAAGGAAGGAAGAAAATAAAAGGGAGGAAGTAAATAAAAGAAGGGAAAGGAAAGGAAAGGAAAGGAAAGGAAAGGAAAGGAAAGGAAAGGAAAGGAAAGGAAAGGAAAGGAAAGGAAAGGAAAGGAAAGGAAAGGAAAGGAAAGGAAAGGAAAAGAAAGCCATACCAGGGTAATATTATTTATGAAGGAGTAGCTCATGCTTCTCAATAAATAGCTCTATTTTCTTCTTACACAGTTCTGCTCATTTCTGAGATGAGGGAAGAAAATACATTGGATGTCAGTTTGGGATATATGTTAGAATTTCCATGGTTCTGGAGAGCCTTGAGTTCATGTCTATCATATTTAGTATCATTAAAACAAAGTGGGTGATTCTCTCTTTTCTATTTCAAACAAAATTCTTGCTTGTTCTCCTAGGGCAATATTAATTCTTCAAAGTTTAGCAAAAATTGAATAGAAAAGGATTAAATATCAACTTTACTAACTAACTCTTCTAAACCCTAGCCACTACTAATATTTATTGTTAAAGATTCTGGCTATCATAATAAATTCCCAAAATTTGGTAGGTTAGCATAATTCACCACATTTATGCTTATAAAAAGTTTATTGTAAATACTTAGACTAAGTAATCGGTCGGTCTTCCATGAGGCCAGCCAGAGATCCATGATCCCCCAGGGCCTTGCATCTGACTAACACAGAGAGGGCCAGGCAGACAATCGGCAGGGGTAAGTCTGAGGAGTTTTACATAGCTTCACTGCATGGCATTAGACAGAATGCATTCATATAACTACACATCTCACTCGTAAGAATGCTTGGAAATCCCATTTGGCTGTGGAATTAAAAGATAGAAAAACAAGATAGAAGTATATAAAGGTCTTATGCATATTCTTCTATTGTTTCTTCTAGTACTCCCTATCTTTATCTACTTACCTTTATCTACTAGCTTATTTCCTTTTATTACTGCTCTAATTTATTTTAGTCCGACCATTTTTGGCTCTTTGCTGGGTTTGAATCATACCTAGGACTTTGACCCCAAAGGCTGATGTAGTAGCTAGCTTCCCATTATTGACAAAATGCCTGTCAAAACAAAGTGAGAGGGGGGTATATTTTACTGAAAGACTTGGGAGACAGAGATTCTATGAGGAGATGACAGCAACTCACAACATAACATAGTGTATAGGAAGTAGACACCAGTATTCTCTGGCCTTTTCCTGTTATCCTTTTTTCCCACCTATACACCAGCCTATGCAATCATTGATACTAGTATCCTAGGAGTCCTCTTATTTTGCTTAATCCTTTTTATGAATGGCCACAGGTATACACTCATGGGTGTGCTCCACTAACCTCCTGAATGCTCCTCAAATTTATCAAATTGACAATCAAGATTAGCCATTATAGGATGTGAATTGGAGGTTTGGTCTCAAATTTATGTGGTGATATATTGTGTACCCTAATAAATTTGCCTGAAGTTCAGAGATCAGCTACTAGATTAAACATGGATCTCTTTGAGTTCAAAGCCATCCTAGACTACATGAGATTGACTCAGTCTAGGAGACAGACAGAGCCAGGCAGTGGTGTCACACATCTTTAATCCCAATACTTGGGAGTCACATGCCTTTAGTCCCAGAACCAGGAAAATTGAGACAGTAAATGATATGGGTGGGCAGAGAAAGGTCTATAAAGCATCAGGAGACATGAACTAAAGTCTTTAGGCTGAGGAAAGCTTTTCAGGCTGAGGAGTCCTAGAGGTAAGAGGTGGCTTGTTCCTTTGACTCTCTGATATTTCCAGCTTTCACCCCAATATCAGGCTCTGGTTTTTTTTTTTTTTTTAATAAAAAGACCATTTAGCAATTTGTGTTACAAATATAGAGAGGTTTTAGATCTCTACAGGTTGAAGCCCAGTGGAAAGTGAACACATCTCAGGGGCATCTCTTCAGAAAGGATTGGTGCAGTTCTCACAGGATCTGTTTAGTTCAGACAAGTTGTGGACTGTTATAAAAAAGGAAATCTCCACTCCTCCATGTTCTGTCTTGACATGGGATGTGAACTTCTCTCATTTCCATATTCCTGTCATAAGTGACATAGAGATGTCACAGGAGACAGACTAGGTACAGCCACTTGATCTTGAACTCTTCCTCCAAAATTTCTTTATGTCAAATAAAATATACATTCTTGGGTGTTCTGTTATAACACAAAATATATTAAGACTCCCAAAGAGTCTGTTTAGGCCCCTGCTAGTATCTGCAATGTTGTTCTTCACTGAGAACCCCTAAAACTTGCTCCATCATTCAGAGAGGCACACTCTGACTCCCACACCATTCATATCAGCACTCTGTCACTCTCCATCTCCTCCCCTGACCTTTTCCTTCATCAAATCCATCTCTAACATAAAAGCACATGTTCTTTGTGCATCCAATTGTTGTGCTTGCTGCACTAAAATGTAAGATCCTCAAGTTCCAGGCTCTTGTCATTTCTTTTAATCGGTATGTGGACCCTACCTAGAATGCTACCCTGCAAGCTTTCTATCAAGTTGATTGAGTTTCTTAATAAGCACTTCAAATATGCAAGTACTACCTGGGGTCCCAATCCTGAGACCAGCCTGATTATACTCCCTCTAAAACATCTCCTGCTGTTTCCTGTTGTTGTAAATACTCATTGTGAAGAGTCTCTCTTTCCCCCAAACTTCAGGTACTTAGGCCCTGCTGATGCTGGTTCATGTCTCTTTGAAAACCAACTGTTCATGTGCCTAGTATTAAACCTGAGAATTATGAGGAAAAAGAACAAATCTAAGACTGTCCAATTAAAGCAAGCTTTATTAAATACTGGTCAGGAAGATGGACTTTGGCCAGGAACATACCAGGGATTCTCAGACAAAATGGCCATGTGCTACATTGGCCTGATACTTATAAAAGCAAACCCATGAGGTTACATACTTCCTGCCTTCAATCAATCAGGGGCAAGCATGCATCCTAACATGCTTTCTACCCACATATTGCCCACCTAGCTGTGATCAAGCTCATCCTATGCAGTTAGGACAACCAACCTTATTTACTGAAATGAAAACACATGACTTATAATCTTACATGAACAACAGCCCCCAACATTTCAGGAACTTATCTTTCCTTGGGCAAGTAGGGTTTAGAGGTTAACTTGAGCTGGCTACCTTCTCATATCAGGACAGGATTAGGTATGACAGCATTCAGCTCAATAGTGTCATTGCCCAGTGCCTTGTGTGTTTTTCCATACAATGTAAGACATGTCTTATCCAGTTAAACTTTCCTAGGCAGTTTTAGTAACAATCTAGTAGGACACAATTTCTTCTAAATCATAAGAAAGCAAACAAAATTGTTCACTGAATTATGTCTAATTAATTCAATGGCTATTGGACTATAGTATTTGATTTAAATAAGTCATGTAATTTAGTACAGTTCAAATTGCTCAGTTGTATTTGTTTATGTAGTACATGAGAAATCCTTAAATAATTTATGTACACATCTTTTCATATCATTTTATACATTTTAAACATAATCCTATTTTAAATGACTGTAGATATTTTATTACTTGTTTTTATGGTATGTTGTTAATTTTTAAATTAAGCACTTTCATTATTGAATTCATAATCAGAGAAGTCAGATCTATTTCTAACATTATTTCTATAGGGAAAAAAATAGTATGCTTTTCTTACCAAAGGATCTGGTGATTTTTCATGGAAAGTGGATAATTAGACAAGTTGCTCATAGAAATAAACAATTTGAAATGATGACCTAAGAGGTGACTGGGAAAATTAAATGTTTTTTGTTAAAGAGAAAGGATTTTTTTATATTACTTTTAGTGTGTGTGTGTGTGTGTGTGTGTGTGTGTGTGTGTGTGTGTGTGTGCATGAGCTCATGCACAAAGAGTACAAAAAGGTTTCAGGTCCTCTAAATGGGGAGTTATGGATGATTGTGAGTCACCTGATGTGAGTGCTGAGAACCAAACTCAGCCCAAGGACAAGACCTTTTTTCACTGATTTTTCATATATATATATACATATATATACATATATGCTATTTTCATAATGTCTGGTCATATTTTGATAAACTCAGTTTTATGAGAATAATTTCAATCTCTAAAACCAAAACACTACTCTTTATTTAGACATTACAATTCCCTGTATGAATGCATATGTTCTGTGTAGTCAGCAATTTGAAGGACAGGATATGAAGAGCCTTGTCCTTGACACACCAGAATTCCCAAACAATTTAAAATAGCCACTGGATACATCAGACTCTCCATTTTATTCAGCATAGGAGGCACCATCTACCTAGAGCATTTTAAGTTGTTCCATTGAGTTAAACAGTTTCAGTAGAAACCAGCTGAACTTAACTAACCTGGGACAAACAGCATTTCCATCAATCCATAAACCTTGTGCTTGTGGAGCAAATTCACTCATAATTCAGTATTTACTAGCATGGGTGTAGACACTGAATGCCTACATCATTTTTATTGCAATTTGTTCACAACCATTACAGAAAACAAAATCTAGAACTATATCTTACTAGCAATTTATTTCTGGCTAATTTTCGTTTTATCATATGATGCCACATAATTCTGTCAGAGACTTCCATAGTTCTACATTGCTACAAGTACTATTTGGCATACTGTAAGTTAGGCCTGTCAAAACAAAGGGCAAGGGGCTAGCTGCTTGGCTGGTTGGCTATTTTAAGCAGAGCCCCTTGGGGATGTAATACTTGGATGAGCTTACCATAGGCCTGGGTTTAGCTTTGCAGTTTGCTGTCAGTCCTACTGATTCACTCGAATACAATCAAAGTCTGTGGAAGCTATTTAGAATGGAAACATCTATAAGATATAGACCACGAAACTACAATATCACCAAAGACTGACACACTTGGCAGGATGAGACATACATTGGTGAGATAATGCATCAAGCAAATAGAGTCAAGTGTCAAATACTGGTCTGCAAACTCACCCTTAGGACAATGGGAGTTAACGGTTTATAAAACTATTGCATAAAGCTAAACTACTTTTCCAAATAGTATTTGCAAAGAGATTTATTGTGATATAATTCATAAATCATACAATTCACCCCTTTGAAGTATACATCTCAGTAATTTTAGTTCATACACTGGGTCATATAATCATCACTATTAACTGGTTTTAGAATATTTTCATTACTTCAAAGAGAAATACTATGCACGTTAGATGTCTCTTCTCATTCCCTTCTTGCTCCCAGAGCCCTAAGCAACCACTCATTTACATTCTGTCTATATAGCTCTGCTTAACCTTGAATTTTTTATATTGATAGAATTCTGTAATATGTGATATTTTGTGGTTGACTCTTTCCATTTGTTATATTAATTCCAAAGTAATCCATTCTGTATCACCTGTCAACATTTTGTTCTTTTTAATTTACAGATATAATTTTACTTTATGAATCTATCATATTACATTTATCTGTTGGGGTCACTTGTACTGTTTGGCTACTATGAATAATGCTTCTGTTAATATCCATACTCTATGTCTAGTAGGTCATTTGATAACTTAAGGTTTAACTTCTTGGAAACCAGCCAGTGTTTTCCATGTCCATGGTTCAGTATGGGTGTCCCAGCTTTCCATACCCACACCAGCAATTGTTTCTTTCTATTTTATGATCATAGACTGCCTTAGTCATTGCTCTATTGCTGTGAAGAGACACCGTGGCCAAGGCAGCTCATGTAAGAGAAAGCACTAATTAGGGGCTGCTTACAGTTTCAGAGGCTTAGCTCCTTATCGTCATGACAGGGAGCATGGTAGCAGGCATGGCAGTAATAGAAGGCATGATGCTGGAAAAGTAGTTGAAAGTCCACCCCTATTCTCAGGTAGAGAGAGAGAGAGAGAGAGAGAGAGAGAGAGAGAGAGAGAGAGAGAGAGAGAGAGAGAGAGAGAGAGAGAGAGAGAGAGAGAGAACTGGATCTAGCACAGACTTTTGAAACCTCAGTGACATACCTCCTCCAACAAGGTCACACCTCCTAATCCTTTTAATCCTATCAAGGTTCCACTCCCTGATGACCAAGCATTCCATATATACAAATATACACATGTATAGGGGCTATTATTATTCAAACTACCACACAGGCATTCTAGTGAGTGGAGATAATGCTTCACTATGGTTTGGATTTTTATTTCCTTAGTTGATTATTATGTCAAACATCTTTTTTACAGACATATTGATAATTTACATATTTTCTATAGAGAAATGTTTATTTGCGTTTCTGTCTAATTTTCACTTAGAGTATGTATCAGCATTTCATTCTTTGTGTTAGCAATTAATGTTACATAAATTAACATTGTGTGCTATAGCTTACTTCCGTACCCATTTTTTTTTTCAGTTGATATCCCAAATAGAACAAGAAAATGGTAAAGGGCAGAGTTGGTTGTTAATCTGGGACACTCACTCCCTTGAACATTAGCAGTCTGGCTCCCAGTCTTCTTGAGGCTAGACTGCAATTCTGTCAGTACATTTCCTGAGGCTTTTCCTTGCAGGTGGCAGATTATGGGGTTTCTTCACTTCCAGGATCACAAAGTCAGTTTCTCATAGTAAATCTCTTTTTTTATATTCCAATAGATCATCTTGAGAACTTTTCCAGAAATTCCTAATGCAAATCACCATGCAAAAGGACATTTCTGTGAGAAGACTGGACACAACTAAAAGTAATATGCGGTATCATAAAACAATATACTAATGTGTTATAGATATCAGTGTTGCAAGGATAATAAATGTGAGGTAGGAACAGTAAGCTAGAAGAAAGAAGAACAAGCAGTCATTTTAATGCCAGCCAGTCATTTGAAGGAGTCCACCTCAAGACTATTCCAATGACAATAGGGCCTTGACAAAATAAATAACAGAAGGCTAAGCCCCAGAAAAATGTGTTCTGGGAGAGGTTATTTAGCATCAAAGAAAGTGGGAGACTGAGGCAGCAAAGAAATTGGACAGTATCACTCAAAACTATATGTGTAAAAGCCATGGTTGCCAGGGTTCAATTTTTAGAAGATAATAGACTATTGGGGATGTGGGGTCATGTGAGAGGAATAAAGGGTTGTTCCTCAAGGATGCCTCGTCCTCTCTTTCTCTGCTTCTTCACTAGGGATAAGGTCACTTGCTCCACCATCTGCTCCTGCCATTACTACCTGCCCCCTTCACCAAAGTTATTTGAGTTGAACCTTCAGTTGTTGGTTAAATAAACACTCTGTCTGGATAAGTTAATTGTTACAGTAGTACAAAGCTAGAAAATAGGAAAAGAAGGAGAGCAGAGAATGTGGGAGGGAAGGAGAGAGGAAATGGAAATGTGGGAGGGAAGGAGGGAGAAAATGGAAAAGTCAAGAGAAGGATGGAAGGAGAAATAAGCAGAAAGCCTGATTTATATATTTGTCATGGACTTCTGGAAATCCCAAATTTACTTGTCTTTGTTTGTGTTCTGCTGCTGTGATAACACACTGACCAAAACCAATGTGAGGGAGGATAGAATATTCGTCTTATACTTCTATGTCACAGTCCATCACTGAAGAAAGTTAAGACAGAAACTCAAAAGGGAACCCAAGAATAACTGCCAAGGGATGGCACCACCCACAGTAGGCTGGGTCCTTTCACATCAATTATTAATCAAGAAAATGCCCCAAAGACAAATTGACCCCTTGTAAACTTGACTCAAAAACACATCACTATTAAACTACAACTTTTTCCTTATCCCCAAGATCTCATATTACTATGACAATACAAATACAATCCAACTTTTAAATGTCCCATAATCTTTTAAAAGTTCAGCATTTTAAAAGTCTGAGGTCTTTTTAAACATCTAATCTCTAAACTGTTGACTCCTATAAAATATAAGAAACAAGTTTTATACTTTGTTGTTCCAAAAGGAAAGAACCAGGGTACATTTACAATCAGATAAAAGCAAAATCCAAAATCTAGAAGTGTAAAATCATATACTGTAGTTCAGTGTCCAGCATCTGGAACGCATTCACTCATGATCTTCTGGACTCCAAAGGGCTTGAGTAGTCCCTCTCAAGTAATCCTCTTGTACACTGTAAACATTTGTCACTAAAATTAGTTTAATAAAATACTGATTGGCCAGTAGCCAGTCAGGGAGTATAGGCAGGGCAACCAAACCAAGGATGATGGGAAGGAGAAAGGCAGAGTCAGGAGTTGCAGGCAAATGCAGAGAAGAAAAATGAGAATACTGCACTGGGAAAAGGTACCAAGCCATGTGGCTAAATGTAGATAAAAAAATATGGGTTAATTTAAATGTAAGAATTAGCTAGTACCAAACCTGAGCTACCATCTGAGAATTTATAAGTAATATTAAGCCTCTAAGTGGTTACTTGGGACCAAGTGGTCAGGACAGGAAACATCTGATTACACGTCCCACCTCTTTATATCCCCTCCACCCCACCCCCAAACACAGAGCTTATCTGATAAGCTCAGTACATTTCTCTCCACTCCCACTGTGTCCTTGGTGGTCATTCCATGTGCCTGGCATATCAAATATGCTGGGGTGTCCACCTTAAATGAAGTTATACCTTTACCAATAGTCTCTCCTGGCCTCTCACAGTGTCAAGCTTTGGCTCTGCTTTATGAATCTTCCATGCCTTCAAAACCAGCACAATGTGGAAGACTCTTATGTGTTACTTGCCAAGTTCTTCTGCCAGCTTGGTGTGAGACTTAGTCCTCCACTGGAGCCTAACTTCTGTATGCTGACCCTGAGGAAATACTTTCCAGAAGACTTCACCTCAATGATATAGGTCTCTTATAAATCACAGCTAATTCATTAGCCTCAGCTAACCAACATCTATTATCCCAATGAAGCACAGGTTTCACTTCCAAAGATTACTAATTCAAATATATCACATTAGTAGACCAATATTATAGCTAGAGTTTTCCTGCCTTGCCCACAGTCAGGACAAATCTCTGTCACCTGCCAGCCCCACAGCCGCTCAGACCCAACCAAGTAAACACAGAGACTTATATTGCTTACAAACTGTATGGCCATGGCAGGCTTCTTGCTAACTGTTCTTATAGCTTAAAATAATCCATTTCCATAAATCTATACCTTGCCACATGGCTCATAGCTTACCAGCGTCTTCACATGCTGCTTGTCATGGCAGCGGCTGGCAGTGTCTCTCTCTGCCTTCCTGTTCCTCCAATTCTCCTCTCTGTTAGTCCCGCCTATACTTCTTGCCTGGCCACGGGCCAATCAGTGTTTTATTTATTGACCAATCAGAGCAATTTAACATACAGACCATCCCACAGCACAATACTATTTTTGAGAGACTCTCAAATTTTTTTCTTGTCACTGTGTGTTGTGGCACAGGTGTGTGGGTTCACCAGATCCATGGAAAGAAGGCTCAGAGGCATCTTAAAAATGCATCTGGCCTTTCATGGTTACAGGGGCGGTCCAACCTCAAAGGACTGAAACACTTTCCCTTCACCTAGGGCATTTTTATTTTCTTTCTATTAACAGTCAGTTAATTTCCATACCTTCAAAGCAACCTGAAAGGAGCTCCCAAAGATAAAATGCCAAGTGAAAATTCCTTGATTTCTCAGGCACCACGGTTTTCCAGGGTTCCTGAACCAAGTTTTGCATAGGCCTTTGATCCTTAGGAGACTCTCAATCAAGATTCCAGGTGATAAGAGAAACAAAAGATATAAGAGAAATAAAAGGAGCCGGTAAAACAAAAGAAAGATTAAGGCTAGGTGCTACTTTCTAGAGCCAGGCCAAGAGTAGCTCAGCAGGAATGCAGCCCCATCTTCTGAAACTTTTCACCTTTGGACTTCATTGTCTAAAACTCTCTCTACATTCTTATCATCCAAACTCTCACAATAATAACTCATTAAGCTCTGAGCACTCAATGGACATTTCCAGCCAAAAACTTTAAAATTCACACACACACACACACACACACACACACACACCCTCAACTAACACAAAAATCATGGTCAGATCCATTACAATCACACCTTACTCTTGATCCCAATTTCTGTCTCAGTTGACTTTCTTTGCTGTAATGAAACACTGACCCATATCAACTCTGAGGACAATAGGCTATTTGGCTTATTCTTCCATGTCACAGTCCATTACTGGGGGAAGCTAATGCATGGACTCAAGGAGAAGCTTGGAAGCAGAAACTGATGCAGAGACCATATATACACACTGCTACCTGGTTTGCTTTCCATGGTTTCCTCAGCTTGGTTTTTTATACAACCCAGGATCACGTGCCCAGGGGTGTAAGTTCTCCCACTGGGCTGGGACCTCCCATACCAATCATTAATCAAAAAAATGCCCCATGTCCTTGCCCACAGGATAGTTGTCATTGAGACAGTTCCTCAATTGAGCTTCCCTCTTCCCAGATGACCCTACTTTATGTCAGGTTGTCAAAAGAAGGAAGGAAGGAAGGAAGGAAGGAAGGAAGGAA
Organism: Peromyscus leucopus; assembly: GCF_004664715.2. Classification (NCBI taxonomy): domain Eukaryota; kingdom Metazoa; phylum Chordata; class Mammalia; order Rodentia; family Cricetidae; genus Peromyscus; species Peromyscus leucopus. The sequence goes on along the minus strand of NC_051065.1, from coordinate 76,931,445 downwards.
GGAAGGAAGGAAGGAAGGAAAGAAGGAAGGAAGGAAGGAAGGAAAGAAGGAAGGAAGGAAGGAAGGGAGAGAGGGAGGTAGGGAAGGAGAGAGGGAGGGAAGGAGGGAGGAAAATAGGGAGGAAGGAAGGATGAGAGAGAGAGAGTGAAAGAAAAAAGAAAGAAAAAAAGAAAGAAAGAAAGAAAGAAAGAAAGAAAGAAAGAAAGAAGGAAGGAAGGAAGGAAGGAAGGAAGGAAGGAAAGAAAGGAAGGAAGGAAGGAAGGAAGAAAGAAAGAAAGAAAGAAAGAAAGAAAGAAAGAAAGAAAGAAAGAGAAAACAAGCCAGCCAGTAAAGAGTCAAGCAATATCAAGACTGTCTTTAAGTCTTCAGTGTACCTGCTGATTCCTGTGAGCACCCCTTCATTATCCAGTATTAATGGAAGGAACATTTCTTTTAAAACAATAAGAGATCAAAACAAACCCATTCCTCCATTTACCTTCACAGACTTCATGAAAGATCTAATGACCAAATTCTAGGAAATCACTTGGAGGTAGGACAGTTAATTCTAGAAAATAATATTTTCTTTTATGAACAAAAAGCAGAAGTTGTCTTCTCTACTAGGACTCCCTTCTTGTCTTGAGCATGACTTGTAAATTATGGTTTTGGGAGAGACTGAGCCATTTTATACACGTGGAAACAATTCTGTCCAGAGCTCAGTAACAAGAGGAGCATAGGAATATAAAAGGTAGAGAAGCTGTGCCCACAGAGCCACAGAGATCCAGAGAGTAGAGACATACCCCTGAATCGTCTGGCAAACAACACTGATGCCATTGCTCGGTGATGAATTGCTTATTTGCTTCTGTATTTGTGGATGTGCATGTTATGCATGTGTGTGTTTACATGTTGTAAGCATATATGTTTATGTGTAATGAATGTGTGTTTACATGGTGTGGTTTGTATGTTTTTATATATGGCCAGTACTTCCTGTCAGTACAGCTAAAATGAATATAACTAACGAAAGACATAACATTTAGAAAGAAAAAAAGAACTTCCAAATTCTTACGTATTTTAAATGTATTGTGACCGCTGCACATCACTAGTGATTTTCACTTCAAAAACATATGGTATCAAAAAGGTTATTGGGATGGACATTGAATTTCAGTCATGATAAAGCCAATAAATAGCTGTGGGACACTGCAAAGGTCATTTGAATATTTCAGAATATGGATTCCTAATTAGTAATTGAGGATAATGATTCACTGAACTAATAATTTCAGAGCCCTTTAGTGTTGGGCAGTGTTTATGTGATAGAGACACAGCAGTAAGAACATACACAAGCCATTACATCATACAAGGCAGACATGCAACACACAGCTGTGCAACATGCATTAGTGACTTTCTTTGTACACATGATCACAGTAGCTTAATTCAAGAGAGGTTGATTTAGCTTACAGTTTAAAGGATGCAGTCTCCCATGGCTAGGAAGGCATGGGAGGTGGGACATTTCAGCCTTGGGTGACAGCAGCTTGGAGTGCAACCTGAACAAAGCTTGGTGGGTTAGGAAGGAAGCAGAGATCAACTGAAAACAGGGACCAGCTGTCACCTTCAAGGCCTTCCCATAAGGGCCTGTGTTCCAAAGGATCAACAAACCCTCCAAGCAGTGCCACCAGCTGGAAGCCAAGTCATCATCTGTCACTCTTGTTTCTTCTCTCCAAATCTTTTAGGATCCATTTTTCATAAATTCTGCATCCTCAGAAAAACCCAGCCGGACAGTTGTGGTGCATGCCTTTAACCCCAGGCCTTTGGAGGCAGAGCCAAGTTGATCTCTGTGAGGCTAGCCTGGTCTACAGAGTGAGATCCAGGACAGGCACCAAAACTACACAGAGAAACCCTGTCTTGAAAAACCAAAACCCAAAAACAAACAAACAAACAAAAAAATGAGCTCCTATCTATAAATGTCTTGAGTGTAAGAGCATTCAATCATGCTTATTATTTTGTCTGGTGTTTTGGTTTATCATTATTATGAAAACTTCCTCTTATAGGATAGGCATCATATTTGGTGTCTTAGGGTTTTCATTGCTGTGAAGAGACACCATGACCTTGGCAACATTTATAAATGCAAACATTTAATTGGGGTGGCTTGCTTATGGTTTCAGAGGTTCAGTCCATTATCATCATGGCAGAGAGCATGGCAGTATGAAGGTAGGCAGGCATGGTGCTGAAGAAGTAGGGGAGAGTCCTACATCTTTCAGGTAACAGGAAGTCAACTGAGACATTGGGTGGTATCTTGAGCATAGAAAACCTCAAAGCCCTCCCCTACAGTGACATACTTGCTTCAATAAGGCCATACCCACTCCAACAAAGCTATACCTCCTAATAGTACCAGTCCCTGTGAGATTATAGGGGCCAATGACACTCAAACCACTACACTTGGTTTTTGTTTGAGTTTGTAATGGCTTCATTTCTCTTACATCTGTGTGCTGTTGAGGACAGAAATGCGAGAACTTCTGTGTTGCTAAAGAAGGGATTCCAGCTGTATCAGGGTGATACTTAAGAATTACCTCAATGTCCAGCTTATCCAGAACAGTCTAAATCTTTTGCGTCCTGTCCTGACCATAACCCCTATATGTCCTCTGCATGACTTTGGAAGTATTTCTTGCCAGTACTCATTTGTTAATACCATTTCTTGAATGATTTTCACAGGAGTGCTTAAGTTGAAGGAACTTCCCAATAGTTTAAAACATCAGCACAAGGAAGGTCTAAGTGAAATTTAACAGATGCTGTGGGACTCGCTCTGTGCAATGGGAAAGCAGAATAGACCTTAGGGACCTGTGAAGGTATCTTTCGTATATTTCAGAAGAGATTTTGCTTATGCATTAACTGGGTGTGTATATGGTTGAAATAATTATGGGATTAAATAACTATGGGAAGCGATGGGTGTAGAAAAAGGGAATATGCAACCTATTTGTCAATCAAAATAGGGAACCACCCTTAGTATGCCCTTTAGTAACCACATCTTCCTTCTGTTGAACGTACAAGAGTAAGTCCAAACAATAATTAGGCTTTGAGAATCTCCCTCGTGTGGTCTGCTGTACTATCCATCTTGACAGAGTAGTCCTCTAGGACTCTGCACTGCCGCTTCCCTCTGAACAAAGTTATCTTGCTCTGTTTACAAATCAGTATGAGGCGAAGAACCTGGAAAGACCAGACCACACTCCAGCCGTTCTTGTGAGAAAGCTATTTCAGGAGCGGCCTGGGGTCACTGCAACATTTTCATTCCCTTCCTCCTTCAACCAAAGGGAGACTTGAGAACTGCCTTCCGCTTTTCTCAAGAGCCAAGATATAACTTCTGAAAATCCTTCTTAATCCACCTCCAGGAAGTATCTAAAACCAGCATTAAAGAAACGTATTTCAATTCCCTGGCCTGATGACAGAGACTGTTCGGCCTGAGCCAGGATTTTGTTTAAAACTCAGATCCTTGGACCAGGCTATATAGTCACCATCTCCACAGGATCCCCGGGGAAGCCCTGAGTAGCTGAAAGGCCATTTCTTTGAGGGACTGGAACCCCAGCCGCTGTTTACTACCCTAATCTCAAGCAAAGTTTCAAAACATGATGCACTAAAAGGAGTAACACCCCCTTAATAAGTAGTTGTGAGAATTATAGCTGCACGTTGTGCAAACAAATACTCAGTTATAATAGTTCTTGCGGTGTTATTTAGCACCATCTACAGCAGCCCACTAGACTGCACACTACCCATTCAGTGTTGCCACACCAGATCAGAGCGGGCTGTGTCCAAAGCCATCCAGACACTCGGGGGGAGGTATGAGGGGGAGGGACCCAAACGTTTTGCAGTGGCAATTCCAAATACTTAAGATGTTGTCCATTTTACCACACATATTAGACGCCTGTGGTCTGCTTGCTTTCAAATCACTGCATGTGGCTTTATAAGGAGCCACCTACTACACTACACCCAGACAGTGGGTATAGTTAATTGTAGGAGGGAGTAAGGAAGGGCCAGACTTCCTGCTGAGTGGCTCTGGGTCCTCAGTCCTCTTCCTTAATCTCCTTCTTAACTTTCCATCTGTCACTTGTCCACCTACAACAGAAGCTCAGCCATCTAGTCCTCTGAGCTTCCCCGGGGAAGTAAGCTTCCAGCGCTAGGGCCCCGGAGGGCCGGCTAGGGCGGAGCTCGGCTCGCAAGGAGCTGCAGCCCGGACTCGGCGGCTGGGGCCTGGCCACGGGGGCGCGCAGGGCTGGCGCGGATCTGCCTGCACGTGAACTCCACCTCCACGCTGGTTTGGCGCCAGCGGCCGGGCTGCTGGTCTCCGCCCCGCTCCAGCGCCGCCTCAGCTCTTGGCATAGTAATCTCAGTTCCTGATCGCGCAGAGAACTGCCTCCCGGCTGCAGGGGACCGCAGCATGTCCCCCAGCATCGGTGTGGCCGAGCCAGGGCTGGGAATACACGTGCGACTGGAAGCCTAGCACCGCGCAGGCAGGCAACGGCCCAGCCAGGGACAGCCCGCCGGAGCAGGTAAGCAACCCGCGGCCGGAAAGGAGCCGCCCCCGCGGCCACCTGGCCCAGTGGCCAGCCTTGGGACAGGAGCTGGCAACGTGCCCTGGGCTGGTGAAGGAGGAATTCGGTCCCACATTTTGTTCGTGGATTCTTTGCCTGTTGCTCATGTCCCCAGCCCATCCTGCTTCCCAGGCAGGGCCCTGTTCCCCGCAGGTGATGCATTTCTCTGCAAGGTTATTGCTCTCTTGAGCTCTGACCCAAAGGTAAAAGAGAGAAACCGCTTGCTGCTTCAGACCTGGGAATCTTAATGAGTAGGATATGCACACAGCAAATATGCGAAGAGGGGCGTGTGTGTGCGTGTGTATGTGTTTGGCATTTTTATTATTTTCCTATGATTATTTCCGGTAATGTTAAAAAAAATCCAGTCATATGCACTCTTCACAGGTTTACATGCGTGTATGTGTATGTATTTATTAATACATTTGCATACATGTTTATTCCTGAGATAGGAAGGGAGAGAAGAGGAAGGTTGGGCTGAGGCTGATAAAAAGGGAAGTCATTGTCGAGCATGTTCAGTGTCTAGAGGTGAACTTTGGAACCACAGTAAATCAAGGCAGCGACTAGAGGTGATAAACCCTTCTCTGGGTAGATTAGAGCAAAAGTCTGAGATGTTCATCCAGTACACAGCAAATCTTCTTGCTTCCCAGACAGATGGAAAAGGCAGTCGTAGGCAAGATTTTAAACAGTGGACAAAAGGGGAGGAGAGAGAGGAGACTTCGTTTTGGTAAGTAAATTAGGGTGGAGGGAAGGCAGGTCAGACTTCAGGGGCTTTGGAAGGGATGTTAAGAGAGATCACTGGTTGCATGTAGACAATTCAAGGTTAGGATGATTTGAGAGCAGCTGAGGAGGTGGGGGGGGGGAGGCAAAAGCCTGGAGTAGGTGGGGAGGAAGGGAGTGTTAGGTAGACGCCCAGCTAGCAGCCACCTTTTCTGAAGGTGTCTTTCTTCCGTTTTCACAGCACATTTGTTCAAGATCCGTAGGTCCATGCTTTCATTTTATTTTTTCATGGAATCTGGGTCATGGCAGAACCATAAGAAACTGAAGTGTGTACACCACCAGAAAGATTTGGAGAGAGGGTGATTAAGGCTTAGCTTCATGAAATATTTACACAGCTCTTGCGTGGGCTTTTGTTTGCTCTTGTTGGTACTTTTGCATATTTTACCTTGATAATGCTTTGGGCATACTTCTCCGGAAATAGTCTATTTTCCCAGTTATAGACTGGTCTTCCCCTCCCATTGTGTTCACCATTGGCCTGCCCTGAGGAACAGTTGCGGGAATAAAAATCCACGAGTCACAGTGCAAAGAAGACAGTCTTCTCTATTGCTTGCTCAAATGGCCAGAGTTTACACAGATAATGTTCATGGATGAAGAGTAAGGAAGAATTTTTTGTTTTTTTCCCCAAGTTTGTGGGGTGTGTGTGTGTGTGTGTGTGTGTGTGTGTGTGTGTGTGTTTAGTGGAGGGACTATACTGATCGTAAACAGGATCGTAACCACCACTGCTATCACCAGTCTAGACATTCTGTCACTGAAACAGAGCCAGGAACTCAAGGAGACACAGGTAGCCTGCTGCGGTGTGGTGAGGTGAGGGTCACCCAAACACCAAGCACTGTTGGGAACGTGGCACAGCACAGCATGGTGCACTCACAGGGTGGAGGGATAAAGTACAACCTAAATCAGGTCAACCACAGTTGGTGAGGAAGTGTACTTCCAGTAAGATGCCCTAAAATTTGAGTGTTTTGGTTGCCTCAAAGACTTTCCCAGCACAATTATTAGTTCCTGCAATTTTTTTTTCTTGATTATGCCTGAAATGTACTTAAAAGATGTATTTAACAGTGGTGGCGCACGCCTTTAATCCCAGCACTCGGGAGGCAGAGGCAGGAGGATCTCTGTGAGTTCGAGGCCAGCCTGGGCTACAGAGTGAGTTCCAGGACATGCACCAAAACTACATGGGAAACCCTGTCTCGAGATATCAAGAAAATAAAAAAAAATATATATATATAAAAATAAAGATAAAAGATGTATTTAGACAATGGGCTCCAAAAAGCCAGTTCATGCACCAGGGATAGATCCTATTCCTGCTGTAAGGGGACCCTCAAATAGACCAAGCTACACAACTGTCTCGCCCATGCAGAGGGCCCAGTCCAGTCCCATGCAGGCTCCACAGCTGTCGGTCCAAAGTTCATGAGTTTCCACTAGGTTGGTTCGCTTGTATCTGTAAGTTTCCCCATCATGGTCTTGATGCCCCTTCCTCTCTTCGACTGGACTTCTGGAGCTCAGCCTGGTGCTTGGCCGTGGCTCTCTGTATCTGTTAGTGGATGAAGGCTCTATGATGACAGTTACACCTTGCACATCCTTGATGCAGGGGGAGGAGCTTGGACCTGCCTCAGCTGAATATGCTGGGCTTTGCTGACTTCCCTTGGGAGGCCTTACCTTTTCGGAAGGGCTGGGGGTGGCCTGGGATGGGGGAAGATGAGGAGGAGCAGGAGGAGGGATGAAGGGGGAAATCTGTGATTGGTATATGGAATGAATAAAAAAATTAATAAAAAATAGATGTATTTAGAGACAACTATCCTTCACTGTTGGAGTTCTGTCACAAAATCTGCCACTTCTAGGGAAGCTGTTAAATATCAGTCATAGAATCACAAAATGATAGAATACTGGCTTCAGACAGAGAGGGCACAATTTTCATCACAGCTTGCACTGGGGCTTTCCATGATGGCTGCTTCCGCCCTCTACGCACTCACTCCTTCATTCAGCCAGCCAGTCACTTGCTCATCCATGCTGTCAACATGTTTTTTCTTGAACAAGGCGTGACCCTTGAGTGTGACATACAAGAATAAATAAGACACAGTCTGAGCTTACAGCACTTAATGAAGTGATGGATGACGATGGCCAGGGGGCTGTGGGAAGGGGCTTCAGTGGCCAGGTTGAGGAGGTGAGCAGCCTAAGGCAAGTTTCCCAGGAACCAGAACAATGAGAGCTGCTGCCCTGGTTTAGGGGAGAGGGAAGGCAATCATGTGAGTCCATAGAGGTAAAAGATGAGGAGAGAGAAGGCAGCAGCAGTCTATTGCAAGCTGAGCCCAGAAGGGCTTCTACCTCAGCCTTCAGGAAGCCCTTCCGTTTGGAGACAACGAATCCATTCATAGTGAGACTGTTCTAGACTGTGCTTACCCACACCTATATCCTCCAGAGAGCTACAAATCATAGTTAGCTTCATCTGCAATGGTTTGCTCAGAGGAGAGAAAGGTCCTTAAGTAAGCTATGGCTTTCTGTGTCCCGGCTGCTTCATCCCCAGGGTCTATCACCACTTTGCATGTTGTAAAAGTAAATGAAGGAGGAGAGATTGAGTGTATAGAAATGATTTTAGAGATGCAGGAAATCTTTCCTGTTTTCGTTTTAATTTGTGTTTATTTGCCTCTTTACTCATCTGTGTCGAGATACAGTCTTGCTCTGTAGCACAGGCTGCCCTTAAACTCACAATCCCCCTGCCTCAGCCTCTCAAGTTCGATGAAAGTAGATATGCACTATCACACCAAGCTTGGAAATCTTATTTTTATGATAACAGAGTTCTAAAGGGATAAAGGATGGATACTAGTGACTCCAGAAAGCATTTAAATATCTCAAATCACTCAGTAAAGCAAATGCAATAAACAGATAACAATTAACTCTGGAAAATGGATCGAAGAAATCCCAAAAGACACATAGAAGTTTTTGTTAATTGTAAGTGAGATAAATAGTTATATCAGTAAGTGACCTTCTAGACCTGGACTTTTCAAACCTCAGGCACAAAATGACCATGGAATCAGTTAAGTGAATGTGGTCAGCATTTTTGTTGTTGAATATACCTGGGAGTAGGATAATATATTAAGGCAGATGTAGCCCAGAGGACTTTTAAATAGTATGTTTGTATGTAGGTATGTAATGAACCACAATGTAAGTGCATACCTCCTACTCCCCGTGTCCTGAGTCGTCTGGGTGCTGCTGTGTTAGGTGACAGAGAGGCTTCTGGTTGCAAGATGCAGCCATTGCACTAAGATCCCCATCCAGGCTTTTATGCACAGCAGAGCTGCATCACTGAAAAGGCAGCAAACACCAAGGAACTGACCAAATGTGTCCACAGAAATTCCCTCAAGTGCAGAATTCATCTGAAAAGCTTCAGCAAGGAGTTGGAGCTTAAGTTAGTTTGCGGATGATAGTTGGATTCAAGTGGGTAGTGAGAAAAGGGTGGTATGTAGGCATGTGGAAGATAGATATTTACTATAGAGAAACCATCAACATGTGAATCATCTCCCAGTTGCCCATTTCTCACACCCTGCTCTCCATCCCCATGCCACTCTGCCTGGCAACAGCAACACTCACTAATGTAGCAAAACTCTGGAATACTACACACTGCTGTTAATGACAGCCTTCATGTTATTCCCAAGAACCTTGAACTTGTTCTCCCTACGGGTCTTCTGCTATATGTCATGTGCCCTACACCATTCCATTCCTCCCCACCTCCCTACAACTGCTGTCTTATTCTCTATTTCTGAATATAGAGCATTTTATGTTGTTGGTTATTTTGTAGCCTAAATTTATCATCTTAATACTTCAACTTTAGGGAAAATCTAGCTAGAATGGTCATTACAGCATGAATCTTTTCTTTCCTGCCATTTTTTCCCCTGTTGCAATCATTTCCTGGTTGGACCTAGATTCAGTTGAATATGATAATTGAACTGCTAACTATTGACAAGATGTACCAAAGTGTAGCATGACTCATTTCTCAGAACACAGCTACAATCACTGGAACAGAGAGGGCAGGGGGTGGTCAGGTGATTGTCAAGTTCAAAAAGCAAGCAGAATCCCCGGCCAGGAACCATCACTAAGCAGCCACAATTCCAAAAGGAAGCACACCATCGGCCATATTTTCTTTCCTTTGGTTTTTTTGTGTTATGACTATCATCTTAGTTTAATGTTTTAATATGTTTGTGTGAAATTCTTGGGTTGGCAAGATGGCCCAGTGGATAAAGACACATTCAGCTGAGCCTGATGACCTGTTCTATTCCCACATTTTGGAAGGAGAGAACCTCCAGGGAGTGCATCCCCTACCCCAGGTATATACTGAAGAAAAAAAGGAAGAAAAGAAGGGAAGAAGGGAGGGAGGAAAGAAGGAAGGAAGGGAGGAAGGAAGGAAAGGGTGATAAAAATTAAATTTTAAAAAGGGCAGTTAGTACCTGCATGTTCTGCTGTGGGTGGCCTAATGGTTATTGTGAGGAGAAAAAGTCACAGAAGAAAGGATTTGTGCCCCTGAAAGCTCATTGGCTTTCCCCCATCTCTTGCTGTCTCTGCTCTGGAATAAAACCACATCGTGATATTGACCCCTTCTGAATGAAGCTACGCCTTTACTCAGAACAACAGCACTAGGTCAGACAGATTCACCAGCATGAATTTGTTGATTTGGAGTCAAATATGAGAATTTCAGTGTTTTCCTACTCCATCCTGGACTCCATGCTCATCCTCCTTTCCTATAGTGGAATGTTTAGATTAGTAGTAATCTCAGAGTTTAGCATTTCATTCAGGTTTGGGACATTAATATTCGGAGCTGCATTTGAATTGAGGAGACATTCTTGAATTCCATGGGGGAAATGTCTATATAATCTTGCAGTTGAAATGACTTAGTGTGTTGAATGCCAATGAGATAATCACTCGCAACTTCTGGGCATGTGTTGGAGTTAACAACATAGTGATAGCATTCCACTGCTCAAATTTGTAATTAGGTTGTCTTATTTTGAAGCCAGCCATAGCTTAGGACCAGATCATTAATGGTAGGCAGTAATAACTGACCCATGGTCAGAGGGCTAAATGAAATGACCTCTTGCTTCCTAATCCCAAATCCAGAGGTGAAGCTTAGAAACCTGTAATCTATTTAAAGGTTCCCAAAAGATTCTGGTAGCCATGTTTTAGAGCATTATATAGTTACAGAGGAGTCCCTGTGAAGTCTGTAGCATATCTTCAGTCACATTAGGTTAGAGCTAGGTGCAGGGCCTGGTGGTGGTGGTGGTGGTGGTGGTGGTGGTGGTGGTGGTGGTGGCGGTGGTGGTGTGTGCTGTCAGATCCCCTCCTTGGAGGCAGAAGAGCCTAATAATGTAGTCTTTCCTTCCATATTGAGGGTGAGTAAAATATGCCTTTCTACATCAGAAGCTAAAATGGAATATGAACAAAAAAAAAAATTCCCTGTATTTTATTCAGTATCTCTCTCCTACAGAGCCACAATTCAGAATGAAAATCTGGAAGCCATGCCCAATTTTGCTGCATGAAGTTGTATGGTGTACTCACTAAGGGCAGTGTATGGGCAGAGGCGGTTATACTTCAGACCACCTCTGTCTCCAAGTCCAAGGTGTTAGTAAAACCGTGGGGATCAACTGGATGTTGTTTAGCACACCAGCTTCCATTCGGAATGTTTAATTCCTGGATCCTAAAGGGGATGCATACCACTCTTGCTACTGACAAGGAAGTTTGCTGTAGTCAGGATTCACAGCTGTGACACTTTCTGAACCAAGAAATCCATTCAAAAGAAAGTGGCAGCCAAGTCACAGGCATCTCTAGGACCTCCATCATATTGCTCAGTGAGGGGCAGCTGTCACAGGTCCAAGCCACCTTCAAAATTCACATTTGCATTTAGCAGTTTTCTGAGGAAAAAGAAAGATTTGGGGACGATACTTAAGCATGGATTGCAAACAGACCATTGAAGTGGGATATCTAGTTTTTGAAGATATAAGATGTTGATAGATTCTTGATTATTTCTCAAGGCTATTGATTATAAAACATATAAATGTTAAGTAAACATATCGTGTCAATGGGACGTTCTTTATAATGTATGCAAATTTGCTTAAGGGAGTAATCCTTCAGGGAGTAGAGTGCTTGTGTTAACTTTATTTTCTAAGTAATTGGAGCCTCTCCCTTTCAGAATGTGTGGACCATTCTGAAGTGTAATCTGCTCTGCCCATACACTCCCCTTAGTGAGTACACTATACAAATTCTTCACGAGACAGAATTTGGCATTGCTTCCAGAATTTCATTCTGAGTAGTGGCTCTGTAGGAGAGAGATACTGAATAAAATAGAAACGTCTTGTTATCCCCATTTTATGTTAGCCTGTGATAAGGGTGTGCTTTCTCATGATAAGCTTTTGTAAATTGTTAAAAAATGCAAGCCCTGTTCATTGTGAGTTCCACTTTGTTCAGATTTGGTCTGTGTCTTTGCTGTATGGCGTTTAGAAATAAATGCTCATTTCTTCTAAGTCAGTTTCTCAGTGTACTCAATCATAGGTTGAAACTCTGCTATTTCCAAAAACCCTCCTTGATTCTTGAGCACTGTGTATGAAATTGTTGAATATATAGCATGAATGTTTGACATGTGCTTAGTACATCATTAGTTAAGAATGCCCTTTTAAAAAACACTTCTATAAATTATTTCTCCTTAAAAATGAAAATCAAAATGAAGTAAATAGAGTTTTAAGTGGAGGTTGGTTTTGTTTTCATGTGGAACATTTTCTGAAAGCAGTCAGAGAACAGAAACCTGTCAGGTAGGGGCTAGAGGCTGAGGTCTGAGTAGGGGTGTGAAATGGCTTTGCAATTTCCACCACCTCGGCATGATTTCTTGTCTTTACATTGATTCTTAGAACAGATGAAGGCATCCCAGAGATCTTCACTGCATGGGCCTCAGGTTTGCTGACATAGGTACCAGCTTAGAAACTGAAACCCATCAATCTGCAGGCCAGCAAAAGCATCTTAGCCTGCAGGTATTTGCTTTTCATTAAGTCAACATTCAAAGATGAGCTCTATTATAAAAACATGAAACACTGGCCCATGCTCTCTGGGTTGGCACAAAGCAGCTGCATGTGCTACCTGCAGTAACTTTCTTACATGTAGTCTCCGTCCGTCCCCCCCCCCCCCCCCGTTGTCCCTCCAACCTTGAGGTTTCCTGTAAGTCACATGTACTCAACCTTTCCACTTTATTCTGAAATACACTTAGGACTCCTAGGTATGGATCTTGGAACTCTGCACTAGGTGTTCCAAAGGTACCATAGAACTCTAAAATTCCATGTCTCAGCTAACTTTCATAAACTGGTGAGCTTAAAAAGTTTCCATCTTCAAAAATATGTAGATTATATAAAAGCTTAATAAATGAAAATTGAGTTGACCTTGTCTGTTAGTAGGAGTAGAAGAGATTTATTTTTCATTTGATTGGTCGACTGCTTGTTTTTAAGGCTTTTGAAATTGAAATCATTATCAGTTTTTACAATAATTTATTTGTTCTTCCTCTGAAAGAGCCATGACTAGGATTTTATCCTGAATTGCTTTACATAATTTTAAATGCATCATATGTTTACATACAGCATCATATGTTTATATGCCATATTTGCATAGCCTTCTGAAAGCACAGAGCAAATCCTAGCCTTTGGAGTAGGGGTACTTGAGTTAATCTTCCAAGAGTAGCATTGGTGCATGCATATCCCAGTTCCTGGCTGGGTCTTGTGAGCTGAGCTATGTTCTCTAAGATGACAGTTGGCTGTGCATATAGCCCTTGTCTGAAACTAACCACTAGTGCAGTTGCCACTGGACAGCAGAACCGTGCTGTGGATATGGATAGGATTGAGATGACTTTGTCAGGATTGATGAATTTGTGTTACAAATAAAGACAGATGCCCCTTTGCTTATTTTGTTTGTTTTTGTTTTTACAACAAGGTCTCCAGTATCCCAGGCTGGTCTCTAACTGGGTGTATAGTTAGTTGGAGATGACCTTGAACTTCTGATCCTTCTGCCCCTACATCCAGAATGTTGGGTTGCATATACTTCCCTGACCAGATTTTCTGTGGTGATGGGAATCAAATCCAGGACTTTGTTCTCCTTAGGCACTCTGCTGACTAAAATGCACCTCTTTGAGACAACAGGATGCTAACTTCAGACCAGTCTTTTAGTAGCAGAAGCTGCCTCAATAGCTCTGAAGTCTCTCACCCTTTCTCCACTTTCCTTCCTTGTGAGCACTTCACAAGCCACCCCCACATCAGACCTCCTACCTTACTTCTAAAAACATCCCCTCATCTAATTATTAATCCTAAAAGTGTCGGTGCTTTGGCAACTTCATGCCAAGAAGACAGTGCTGAGAATAGTATCCTTTGAAGGGAATAGAGGACGCGGTACCACATCCACTCTGGGCTCTCTGGAGAAGTAGCATTTCCTTGTAGCATAAGAAGTGTGTAACTGTAGGTGCCATGCCCTCTGAGATGTATTGATAGCATGTAGGCTCATAATCAATAAAATTCTTCAGAGATTTTTTTCTTAGTAAAGGTAATATAAGTTCAATATTTTTGTTAAGAAACTGATCTGTAGATCTACTGATTATTTTGATATTTGAAACTGCAGTGGTGGCTGATCAAAAGACTGCCCCTGTAATAATGTAAGACAGGATGGGTGAGGGATATGTCAGTTCCTTGTGCTTTATAGATTAAAGAAAAGCATTGCTTGGTTTATTCGGGAGCGAACTTTTGAAATGTGGCTGGGGGAGGTCCTGAATGGAGGAAATGCAATTCATTGGTCATTAGTCAAAGCAGATTGAGCCTGTGCTATGTGCTAGGGATCCAGAGTTGAAGGAAATTGTCTAAGCTTTTAAATAATCCCCAGACTCCGGGAATACTGTAACTGATTCATCAAAGTTACAACGGGCTGTTTTCCTGGCCAACATCTCAGGAATTCCCCTGGTAGCCTGACAACAAGCATGCTCCTCTGCACCCTGTATCTCTTCCTTCCTGTGGGCACTGGCAGTTAAGTTCAGCTTCTGCGCATCCTCGTAGTTTCATCGCATGCCACGTTCCTTTCTTCCCTGGTAGGTCAACCTGAAAACTAGAAGTAATTCTCAATCTAATCCTAATGCTTCAGGAAATAAAACCTCAGACACACATGTCTTAACTGTATGTCAAAGTGATTCTATGACCGTTAAAAGCAAGAAACATGGCAAAGTGAGAGCCATGAGGCAGACAGAAGAAAAACCTTCCAGTTTCTACTGGTGGCTAGCGTTAGCACAGGAAAACTCTTCCATGTGAATTTGTCACAACTTCGGTAAAACTTCAAGAAATTAACTAGAAATAAGATAAACAAGGGTGATATTATTACAGAAATCATTTTATCATCAACATAACATAACAGATGTTAGAAATGGTTCATTATTCTGATAAACCGTATTTGCTAGAATGGCTGGTGATGCCCCAGTAAATGTTCAGAGTGTTTAGTGACCATTGGTTTGGATAGCTGCTTAGACTTGGGGACAATCTCTGTCCTAGGGCCTCACTAGTGGGGCTGCCCTTCCAGAATGCTGGAAATGTCCAGCTGTTTCCAGAGCTGCTCTTTAAAATGCCCGGCACCCTCTTGTATTGCACCTCACCCCCGCCCCCATCTGGTGCTACCTGTCATTCCTCTGTGAGTCTTGTCTCCAGGCCACAAACCTGGTAACTGAAGGACGAACACACACCTCTGGCCCCTGCAATTTTCCTAGGGTGATTGTTCCCATGTCTAACTGAGGGGGAGGTGTCCTTGCTTTATCACCCAAAAGGCAAGAGAGAAAGAAGGCTAAAGGGCAGGGTGCCACTTCTGCAGTGAAAGAGCAGCCGGACCTGTGGGGGAGATGAGGGATAGAGTGAAGAATGAGCAGGAGCTGAAAGGGACCTTGCAGGCACCCAGCAATGTTGGCTCCAGGCAGTAGGAGAACTCTGGTGAGTTATATTTTGTCCGTCTACTTTGTAAAAAATGGACAACATGGATTACAACTCACACAACTCTCAAAATGTTCTCCCTGACTCCCTGTTCATGTCATTCTACTGAACCCCTTTCTCATGAAAGGTAGAAGGTTGTATTGTTATTCCCCCATTTTAAAAATGAGGAAACAGGTTCCATAAACTATCCTGGAGAGAGCGCTGTACGTTCAGAGTCACCCAGCCAGAAAGCTAGCTTCCTTCCCCATGGCATGCAGAGCTGTCCCTCAGAAATCATCAATAGGAAGGACTAACCAGGGTGTTATGGACAGATTTCTTCCCACTTGGATTTCATTTCATGATACATGAACAGTAAATATGAAAACTTCTGAAATAGTTGTAAGACATATTTTTTAATAAATGGATAAGTTCCAGGACAAGCCTTTTTAGTCTGTAAATCATTGTATAGGCAATAAAACCAGCAAACATGACTTTATCAGAATATCCAGGTAACACATATGTTCAGCAAACAACATTTCTTTGTTTCTCAAAAGCAAAATTAAGTGCATTCTCTAAAGTCACGTGCACAGGCCAGACACACATGTGCGCAAGCACATGAACATTCACGTGCACAGAAAGAAAAAGCCAGGCCTGTGTTTTGTTGAACTTGCTGTGGACTTTGGACTTAGGAACTATTTATAGAACTGGTGTTTCTGAGATTGATCTTTTAATCTTAGGCGTTCATTACTCAGAAATGTTAAGCAATGCCCTATGATAGCTTAGAGCTAGTGTTCTACGTGAAAACTGAAGGCGGAAAAAAGAAAAATTTATGCACAGGAGGCTAGAGAGAGTCTTTAAACTCTAATGCCAGGCAAATACTAAAGGTCTTCTGTATTGTTCTTTGTGGCGCTCACTATGGAACCAGGGACTCATACATGCAGTGAACTACTTCACCACCCCCAAGCTATGCTTCTGATGCAGTAGTGGAGTCGAAATATATCTATCTCTGTCATCTTTGAAGATGAAAATTAACTTTTCTTAAAAGTCATTGATCTTTTCCTAGTAAATTGGAAATTGAAGGAGTTCTCCTCAGGGCTGGGCTTGTCTTGCCCCTCACCCTCTGGAAGTCTTTCACCTCCATTATCATGTCAAAATCCTCTCTGTTGCTGGAGGTGGTGGCCCAGGCCTGAGGTCTGTGTGTCCGGAGACTTCCAGACTGACCTATGAAATGAGCTTAGATAGTCACAGGTTTACTTCTAAGTTTAACCGTTATGAAAGTATGAGTGTATCTTTTAGAAACATGTGACAGGCATGCCAAACCTGTGATTTCATGGGTAATGTCCCTTATGCAGAGGCCAATCTTTTTTAAATAGGTCAGTAGCTAAAGTCGATTTAATAAAAACATTCACTCAAAATTAATTTAGATAAGTAGCATATAAGAGAAGATCAATGTAAATTGGATAGCAATATGCAAGTGGCCCAGGACACCGGGCTGTGGGCCTCTGAGCCTGATGTTCATCTAGTTTCTGCTGTGGATGTCAGCTCCAGTGCGTACTGCTTTCCCCCAGTCCTTCACGGTTTTTTTTTCTTTAGCCGTGCTCCTTGTTCATGGAGTTAAGATGCCCTTGACACTTTTTCCAGCACACACCTTTCTTATCCGTACCTTTCTGCTCACCAGCAAGTTTGCTTTCATTCACTCATAGGTGGGTTTTTAAGGATCTTCCCCATGGAGCACTCATGCTCTAGGCCAGCAGTTCTCATCCTGTGGGTTTTGAACCCCTTTAGTGTGGGCGTGGGGAGATGGGGGTCATCATGACCTTTCACCGGGGTCATCTAAGACCATCAGAGCAAACACAGAGATTTACATTACAGTTCATAGCAGTAGCAAAATTACAGTTATAAAGTAGCAATGGAAATAATGTTGTGGTTGGGGGGTCCCCACAACATGAGGAACTGTATAAAAGGGTCACAGCCTTTAGGAAGGCTGAGAACCACTGCTCCGGGTAGTGTAGCTACAGAGGAAAGCTGCAGAACTGGGTGCTGCTCTCTGCAGCGTTCTGTGATCGTGAATGTCTGCCATTCACACTGAAGACAAAGCTCTTGAGAGCCCTGGACCTCGGCCATAATCTTTTCTTTGTCCTTCCTGGATGCTTAGAGATCTTTAGTAGGAAGTTCCTTCATTGATAACATGCACTGTAAGAGACTCCTATCACAAACCTCAAGGTATTATGAGCACGGACAAAGGAGCTCTTATTTTCACAGCTAGACACAGAGACTCTGAAGCCACTTCAGATACAGTAGGAGAAACTGGTACTGATTTAGGGGTGTAAAGTAATTTGATTTTGTTCACATGGAGATTTTACAAGGCTAAGACACATGTAGTAGAAATTTAGCACATCAGTTTCTTGGAATTTAAAAAAATCAGCTACATTGAGATGGGAACTAGATTTCAGTAGTATTTCATTGCTTTTTTTTTTCTTCATATAAATTACCCCCCTGATAAATGGTTCATGTGTAACTATTATTAGGGCTATTTTTTCCTTGGGAATTTGCCCTTGGGAAACATTGCTGGACCTTCAAATGCTCCTGAACGAGGAGAACATACATTTCAAGAGCATCTGTGTAGTGTCACATCTGCTTTACACTGGCTGGCTGGCAATTCCTGTGATTTGAATTGGTGAAGAGGAAATAGCTGTGGTTTCCTGCCGGAGTTTCTGTGCAATAGTGAGAAGAGCAGGAGAGGACATAGGTCCTTGTGGTTGCCTGCTCACACAGTGCTGCTCTTTTCTCTTTTGTGAATAACAGGAAGCCAAAATTCGTACTTTACTGATTTCAACTTATTTTCAGTAAGGACTAATTTCTGTGCCAGTATGGAGTGTATAAAATAAAAAGAAGATCCCTGCCTTTAAGGGGTAAAATCCTAACAAAGAAAGTAAAATATCAAGAACCTAGACAAAGAGAAATGAAGCAGTCACAGGAGAATTTATCCACATTTACCGGAAACACGTTGTGATAAACTTGATTAACTGGGATTGTTTGCAAATTTTTAAAGTTATATTTTATTGTGAGTAAACATAACTCTCCAAGTAGCATGATATTAAGACACCTTTTAAAGGAAGAACTAGTGAACTCTGGTAGTTTGGGTGCTTATGGTAAATTGATGACCCAAATGGACCTAATAGATATCTACAGAACATTCCATCCTAACAAGAAACAATATACCTTCTTCTCAGCACCCCATGGAACTTTCTCTAAAATTGACCACATACTTGGCCACAAAGCAAATCTCAACAGATACAAAACAATTGGAATAACCTCCTATGATCATTTTTAAATGGGTATGCATAGAAAAATATTTATAACCCACCACATACCCTGGACAGGAAAGACTTAATGGAAACTTGTTATGGAAACTAAACAGCTATCACGATACATAGTGGTAAACTCATTCTAAGTCTTACATCCTATCCATGGTGGGAGCCCTGGGTTGCTTTTGCAGCCACTTAATGCATCTTTTGTCTTTTCTGTCGACCCAGGAAATCCACACATGAAATATTTCAACATTCTATTTATATCATACAGTTCTCTCCTTTCTAAAGCAGGCAAATAAAAATGAATTATCCATGAAAACCATTGAAAATTTAAAAATTCATGAAAAAAGGAAGAAGGTACAGTCGTTTAATTGAAATTCTTTTGCCATCCCGAAGGGGTAAAGTTAGGCAACAGTACATACCTCGGTTGTGTTGGTGAATGTATTTGTCTATTCTGATCCTATAGAAACACTCCAGTCACACCAGTCGCTTGCCTGTTTGCTTTGGCTAGAGAGGCTGTGCATTGTATGTGCAGAAGAACTAAGGTTTGCTTCTTACCACCACCACCACCCCCCAAAAAAAAACTGGAGGAGAGAACAGTCGTAGCCAAGTAGAGGGAGGAGGAGCACTGAGTGTGGCCTTACTATGGAAATAGAAATATTATGGATCTAAAAAAACAAAGTTTTCAAATTTTATGCTTATGATGACAAAGGTTTGGAAAAAAAGGAGGTGGTGGTGGGGGTACTGTAAAAACCCTGACCAATATAAGCAAGAACATGAATCACTGGGGCCTCTCTTATTTTGCTAGTGGGTATCTGAGGTCCTGGGACTGCAGGGTCTTCTAGATTTCTATAGTGATGAAGATGCATCCAAGCTAAATCAGCATTAGGGTGAAATGTATTTAGTCCATTAACTTAGCAGCCAGACTGACCTGTGGCTCCTTGTTGCTGCTCAGGGTTTTGAAACCGTTTAATATTACATGTCATTAGCCTGGACAAAAGACCAAATCCTACATTTGAAACATGGTTTCTAGTCCATGTGTATTGAACATCAGTGAAGTAAAAAAACCAAAAAGGCAGTCAGTCCATCAAGGACTGTCTACTCTCTTGGTTGTGGTGATGGTTCTACTTCAAGCATTTGTCAGAATTCATAGACCTGCATCCCCTAAAAAGAGCAGACATAACTGTATGTGACTTGTTTTCATTATTAAAAGCACTAAAATCCAACTTAGAATTGTGGCCCAGAGTATAGTAGCCTCTGAATATTATATACATCTATGGAAATGTGAGTCATTTGGAGAAGATGCTCATCCTGATCCTGTTAAAATGGACCTTAGATTTGAGCAAACATTTCCATTGCCTGCGATAATGCCATGTTAGTGCTCTGGTGAGCACGTGTATGAACACCATGTGCAGTGTATCTTCTGTTGTCCATGTGATTCCAGCATGCTATGTCTCCACACTCACTCTCAGACTAGGGAATGATGCCTGCCCATTTTTCTGACTCTTGAGCTACTCAGAGTCCCCATAAGATGTGGGATTTCTAACCTAGCACGAAAGAAAGACGCACGCCTCATTAACTCTCATCCCTTCAGATTGCAGCAAATCCTGTCATCAACGTTGCTTCCCTGCATTGAGGCTATGGAGAGAGGGTTATGAGGAAAGGATTATTTCGACAAGACTGGCGTCTTTCCAGAAACTTAAATTTCAGCAATTCTAACCTCTTTGAGAAATGAGTTTTTTTTTTTTTCTTGCCATTCTCACAAGTTTTTTTGCGCACATTGCCAACCTCTGTATTCAGATGACATTTCAGTGCTTTGGGATGAATGAGAGGGAGGCGGGGAAGGAGGAAGGGAGGCAGGGAGGGACAGCATGGTCAAGGTAAGCAACACTTGTGACAGAGCCCAAGCTGAGGAGTACAGGCCAAACCTCTGCCACATTTGAAAACTGGAACGATTCTCACTGGCTGCCGTCCAGGCAGATTACTGGAAGCAATGTTTGAGAGCTGTGTTGGAAGCACCATGAACAAGTGGGGCTTTTTCACCATGACCAGCCACTGAAGGGTTTTTGAGCTCGGAATAAGAGGATCAGACCGGTTTCAACAGGATGTCATTTGACACAGCGAGACTGTGAGATACCCGAACCTCAAACTTGACTGGGCATCAGTAGCCACTGTACTATTCTATCTGGAGGGCAGGAGAGAAGAGCTGGGACAGTGCTCTTAATTTGACTGCTGCACTGCAGTACACATACCACAGCGTCTGAAGCTGTGGGTATCAATGACGCCATCACTATGCATGTCTGAGGAGGACCGGAGAGTGCTGTGTGTCTGAGCTGTGCAAGGAGGGTTGAGTCTCAACGGTTGCTGTCAGAAAAGGTTATGGGTAGTTCTGGCAGAGATGAGGCAGGAATTGGTGACTTCACGACTAGAGGCAGGAAGGGTGCCCAAACCACCAAATTATGGAGAAAACATTGGTGATGTTAACACAAATAGAGATGCCAGGATAGAGAGCCCTTGTAGGTGGACCAGCACCAAGTCCAGCAGCAGATGCTGCTTGTGGCGTACAGGCAAAACACTCCGCTCAGCTGTGGAGAGTTTTGCGGAGAGTGGGAAGCCTCAAACGGTAGCCAGTACCATTAGACACTGTGATTCCTTCCCAGGGACAGGGAGCGGGAGTCTTAACAAGGGGAATTCGGAGTCAGAGAAAGGCAGGTTGAAGTCAAAGCCACGAAGAGGCCATGTGCCAGGGAGAGGACGCATCAGGCAGAAGTGACAGTGGCCAAATGATCCCAGACATCATTGCAATTAGGAATACGATTGGGCTTGCTGTGGAAAGGAAATCAGACCCGACGCTAAGCAGTCTCACAGGTAGTAGGCATAAAAGTAGGAGCAGTTACTAGGCTGTCATGCTGTCATTGAAGAGGCACACTCATCTACCCCAGACTTCAGGGCTTTTGAAAACTGTAACCCAGACCTTATGAGGGTTGTGTGTGATGCCACTTTTTTTCTTAAAAAAAAAAAAAAAATTCACAGGCTAAATTTGTTGCATAATAACATCTCCTGACCTTTAAAGGGTAAAATGATGTAGCTCGCTCCAGTTTAGAAGAGCTGTGTAGTCCTGACAGAGCGTATTGTTTTTCGGGAACTCTCCTGAGAATGAATGCCCTGTTTGCAAAAACAAATTTTCCTCAACCAGGCTGAAGCTGAATCCCATCAAGTTACATGAGGCAAAGCGACTTGCATGTCGTCTTCCCTCTTCTCTTGTGTAGTGTGTGTGAAAGGCTCTGTTGCAGTCCTGACGGTGACAGGCATATGTGTTTATGAAAATGCAATTGGCTCAAAATCATTAGTTAAGAGAAAAACTAAACAGAATGTTGGATGGCATGAACATACTGCAATTTCCTATGCATGAGTGAGGCCCAGGAGCACCATCCAGTCTGTTTGCATTGCTCTGCCCCAAGAGGCTAAGCCTCTCTACTGTGATGCAAACAAAAGTCACTGGCTTTGCTGAGAAATGATTTGGAAAGCATTTCTTTTCCAGGACCATCAATTTTTTTTCTCTCTCAAATCAGCCTTTTTAAAAAATGTACACAACTAAGAAATCACAGTGGGAACAAAGAAAAGACTTCAGACATCTGCAATTCCCCAGGAGAAACCACTGCAAGGAACAGTGTTCTGTGATCTCTAGTGATTCCCACCCCCCATACTACATTATGGCATGCATGAAGTGACTCATCAAAAAAGCTGGGCACTCTCGGGGCCACGAAGATGGCTCGGTTGGAAAAATACTTGAATTACAAGCAGGAGAACATGAATTCATATCCCAAGCACTTTGTCTGAAGCCATCACAACAATGCACACTTAAAATACCAGCACTGGGAGGTGGAGAAATGGGGCTTGCTGGCCAGCTAGTCAACTCTAGGTTCAGTGAGAGACCCTGCCTCCAAACATAGAAGTTGGAGAGCAAGAGTAAGATATAATGTTAATTTTATCACATACATGGACACACACACACACACACACACATATACACATACACAAACATATACATATCCATATGTACACACATGTACACACAAATGCAAATACATTAATATGTATATATACACACATGGATAATGAGGAAATTCCATGGAGTCTACCTGATAATCAAAGGAATTTATTCTGGGTTAACTCACAAAAAACATAAAGAAGTTGGTTGTGGAATCCAGGAGGGATGGGGCGTGGTCTGTTGCGGTTCTCTGGAGAACTCTGCCTTGATTTGCAGCACCAGCATCCAAGACCACAAGGTAGCGAAGAGAGAGTGAGCATGTACTCATCCCAGGTCTCGGCCATGGCAAGGTGTGGTACCTAGCAGTTACCTGCTGCCTACTAGGGGCAGTGCTCAAGGTTACAGACAACCATCCCTATACATGCATATAGTATAGTTTTACATACACATACATATGCACACACATGTACATACATACACATATACTCTTATGTGCACACGCAGGCACACACATGCATGTACATACATGTATGTATACAGACACACATACATGCAAGTAAACAACACATGTATATGTGCACACACATACACATAATTACATATATGTATGTATACACATGTGTACATACTTGTATGCATACATATACATACACAAATACCATACACATATGCACATAAACACTCATGTGCATACTTACACATAAATGCACACTCACATACACATCTATATATACATACACTCAAATATACATACATATATACATACACACATACATGCATTTGCACACATATACACCTACCACAGGTATACACACATGCATATATATATACATACACATTGATAGGAATTCCAACCATGCCCCATGGTCGTGCATGTCTGGTGGGACACTTAGTCATCTCTGCCTACTCATTTCTGGGTCATACATCCTGTGTGACCCAGGCCCCATGGTTACGCAGTCACATAGTCACAGACGTGACCGTGTGACCTCTGCGCTTGGGCCTGTGTACACAGGTGCATACAGGCCTTTATAAGGCGGCACCATGTTCCTCCAGTCTCTTTTTCTTGAATGTGTCCTTCCACAGGCCTGATCACATCTATCCCTTTCTCTTTGTCTTGATAAAACTTTTGTTAGTGGAATCAGTCATGTGTCATGACTTTTCCTTTGGGGCAAGAGTGCCACAAAAAAAACCATCACACATACTCATGCATGCCCACACGAATGCATAGATAGATAGATAGATAGATAGATAGATAGATAGATAGATAGATAGATATAGATATAGATATACAGATAGATATAGATAGATAGATAGATAGATAGATAGATAGATAGATAGATAGATAGATAATGTCCACAAACACAGGAAATACAATGCTGTAGGGTTTCCAATAAAATTTTTTTTTTTTTAAAAATGGACACTCTCAAGAAAACTGGTGCAAACATCTGGCCCTGTTGCTCACACTCAAGCCAATACATGAGCGTCTTTGCTCAGCTCATCGGTGATTAGAACACTCGCTTGTGCTTCCCCCAGCACTTCCTTTATGTCTAATACAAGAGTCACCTTTATTGGTAGATCTTCCCTACAGCGTTCAATTGGGAGGAGAGCATCCAGAGTTCGTATGCCTTAATTTATCTGTGTAGCACTTACAGAACTTAGCACAATGCCCTGTGTAAGTGGAAGCTTCCATATGTATTTACTGAATTCATTTCCATTTTCCATTGAGTTTAGTACTGAATTCCTCAAGATTCTGAGACTAGATCAGTAAATTTAAAGAAATAGTTTGCTTTGTCAATATTTTTGTGGAGTTGTTTCTAAGTTTTAATATCACTTGACAGTGGGTTGTTGTTTTTAAATGTATTCGTATGTTAATTTCAATAAGAAAACCGTGTGTTTCCCATCAGTACTTGGTTGATTTTCTTTTCTTTTCTTTTTTGACTTTTATTTTTTGAGATGTTACCCAGGTCAACTCAAGCTTATTATATAGTTGCTAAGAATAAGCATAAACTGATCTCCACCCCCACTTCCCACATGCTGGGATCACATGCATGTGCCAACCTATTCTTGAGTTACTTTGTTAATTAATTATTTTTTATTTTTTATACTTTTTTTCCTTTAGAATTTGATAGAGGTACTGTATTTAAATCATTTTTCCCTCTTTCTCCCCACTCCAATATATCCATGTAGTGTTGCTAGTATGTATATGTGTTTAGGCCTGACAACTTAAATTACATAACCTATTAGAAGTCTTATCCCTGAACAAGACTGTTTTTCCCTCTCTTAGCAGCCCTTACTTGCCTGTAGCTATTAATCTAGGTGTGGGGCCTTCTGAGATTTCTTCCATCCACAGTTACATGTGTTACCAGTGTGCAGGTCTTGTTTAGGCAGCAATATTGTTAACATGTCAAGGGTGCAGCTCCCTGGCATATCTATAAGACACTACATCCCACCAGACGTCCTGGTCCTCTGGCTCTTAATCTCTCTTTGCCCTCTTCCAAAATGTTGCATGAGCCTTAAGTGTAAGGTTTGTATTGCATAAATTAGAGTTGGGGACCCCATGGCCATTTGTCTTCTGCATTTTGTCTAGTTATGGATTTCTGTAATGGTCTCATCTGCTGCAAAAAGAAGCTTCTTTGATGATGGGTGAGAGTTATGTTTACCTGTGGGCAAAAGAATGGGTATTTTGCATGCACTTAGGAATTAAACTGGTTGAAGAAAGTGATGACAGTAGGTTCTCTGGGGTGATGACCTCACCAGGTGGTCATGTTTACAGTGTGAGGCATTAATTTCTTCCTGCTAAGTGAGTCTTAAGTAAAACTAAATGACTGATGGTCACCTCCCATAGTAGCCACTATTGCACCTTTGGTGCTATCTTGCTGTGATGGCCATTGTTGTGGTTCCTAAGCCTTACAGCTAGGTAGAAGTGTTTATTGCTTTTCTCTCCTGGCAACTTGCATTGCATCTTCAGATATTCTGAGAGCTAGTCTTCAGGGAGGAGGCTTCCAGGCCAGTTCCAGCTTGATCCCTCCAAGTCCTGTGTCTGAAGTATGTGGTGTCTTCAACAATAAGGTCTTACCTTCAAGTTCTGGGAGGCAACCAGGGGCAATGAAAATAGCCCATATTGTTTTGTGTCTTCTTGGACTCCCATGACCAGCAACTCAAAGGGAGGTTCCCCAGTCCTGGCCCTAGAGCTTTGTTAGATAGTTTCAACTCCTGTAGGGAATAAGAGCACAGTAAGCTGTATAACTTCATTTAAACTATGTGTGTGCACATATATTTTCTATATGTACTTTTAAGTAGATGTAAAATAATATATTTTCTATGGATTTTCAAACATCCTTATCCCTCTTCCTCCCCCTCTACTGTATTGCCCTTCCTCTCCATTCCTGTTTAAACCCCTCCCATTTTTCTCATTTCCTCCTTCACACCATCTGTGTCCCTCCATTTCTAGAGCTCCGTCTCCCCTCCCCCATGGTCCCTCTTTTATTTTCCCAGCTTCTGTAGTTATTTCATATAACTACATGAGGTTATATACTCATAGCTAATGGTTTAGAGATAGAACTCCAAAATAATAGAAAATACGGAGCATTTTCTTCTAGGGTCTTGTGTTACCTTACTCAGTACAATAATTTCTGGTTTCGTCCATTTTGCTTGCAAATTGCATGGTTTCCTTTTTTGTTACAGCTGAGTAATAGTCAATGTATATGTACCACATTTTCATTATCCATTCATCTATTAAAGGACATATAGGCTGCTTCCATTTCTTAGCTATTGTGAGTAAAGGAGCAATAAACATGGCTAAGCAAGTGTCTGTGGAGTAGGATGCCTAGTTCTTCTGTGCATATGCCATGGAGCAATATAGCCGTGTTATATGTAGTTCTACATTTAGCTTTTTGATAAGTCTCCATACTCATTTCCAGAGCTGCTACACCACTTTTCAATCCCACCAAGAAGGAACGAGGGCTCCCTTTCCCCACATCACCAGAAGCATTTGTCCTCACTTGTTTTGTTGATATTATCCATTCTGACTGGGATAAGATCAATCTCAACATAATTTGAATTTTTATTTCCCTAATTACTGAGGATGTTGAACATTTTTGAGATATCTCTTAGCCATTTTTATTTTTTCTTTTGAAGAGTCTCTTTTCAAGTCTGTAGCACCCTTTTTTGTTTTATTAGGAAAACCTCATACAATATATTTGATTGTTTTACCTATCCTCAGCCCCTCCCAGCTCCCCCAACACCATCCTACCTACCACAAATCATGTTCTCTCTTCTTCTCCCTTTCCCTCTCTCATTAAATCAAAACAAACAAACAACAACATTAAAAAAAAAAACAATAAGAAAAAAAGCCAGATCAAAACAAATTGAAACAAAAGCCCAGCAAAAAAACCAAACCACGGAGTCCATTTGTGAGGCCTCACCTAGAGTGTGGTTGATACACCTAGGGGTAGTTCATTGAAGAAAACTGATTTTCTCTTTCTAATCGGTATCTATTAAAAATAGCTTCTTGGTTAGAGGTGGAAGGGTAGTTCATTGAAGAAAACTGATTTTCTCTTTCTAATCGGTATCTATTAAAAATAGCTTCTTGGTTAGAGGTGGAACTGTGCGTCTATTTCCCATGCTCAGTGTTGGGAGTTTTTCTGATTTGAACCTGTACAAGCTGTAACAATCTTTGTGACTTCACATGTGTATCAGTCTTGTGCCTGGAAGACTGTTCCCTTGGAGTCATTCACCGACTTTGTCTCTCTCAGTCTCTCTGCCTCCTCTTCTGCACAGATCCCTGATCCTTGAGTGGATGGGTTTGATAAAGACCTTCCATTTAAGACTGCTCCAAAGTGTCTTGCCCTCCACACATTGTCCTGTTGTGGGTGTCTGTGTTAGTTGCCATTTGCTGCAAGAAGAGGCTTCTCAAATGAGGGTTGAGTGATGCTAGCTCTAAGGGTATGGTGGTATGTCAGTGGGAGTCATTTTATTGCTGTATTTCTTTAGCATAGTAGTAGTAATAGGTCTTCCCCCAGGTCCAGTCTGTATAGTTTCAGGTTTACGGTGAGCTTAGCAGTGACAAGGTATGGGTTCCATCTCATGGAGCGAACCTTAAATTAAATTAAAAGGTGGTTGGTTGCTCCTATATTTGTGTCACTGTTGCACTCAGGTCACTGTTGCAGGTCACAGGGTTTATAGGTGGGTGATACTGATGATGATGGTGATGATGATTTTTTTAAGGAGCATGCAGAGTACCTTGCAGTACTATGAGTACTAATCAGTAGGGTGAGTAGGGTAAGCTTCTAGTTGAATACCAGCTTGATATCTCTGCATTCAATGATATGAGTAAACAATGTCTTCACCAATATGGCTTTATTATCAGGTTGTAGAGAGTAACCAATAGCCTTGGCAATGGCCTGTGATTTTTGAGGTGGTGGTTGGGGGGAGGGGGTTGGTCTATGGGACTGCTTTAGCCAACAATTCAACAAGATGTAGCCAACTCCTGGCATAAGACGTTTAACTTGGTGCAATAGGATGTCGCATAAAGGTATTGTGTCCCCCATTATATGGTGACTCTATTTAAATTTCTTTTAATATGTGTATATATTGTAGGGTGCTTCTACAGCAGTAGGTTTCATTATGGTTTTTTAAAAGGGTTTTAGTGTTAGTTGTCCCTCCCCTTATTTCCTCCTTTACCCTACTGTCCCCTCCCCCTCCCCATTTAATCCTATTTTACTTTCCCATTTATCTCTTTATCACACTGTGTTCTATTTTCCCTTCCTTGGAAGATCCCCTCCTCCTGCTGCTCCATTTACTAAGTACTTAACTTATGTGATTATTCAAATTGAAGCTTAAAAGTTAACATCTACATATAAGAAAAATTATTTAACATTTCTATTTTAGGGTCTGGGTTCCCACACTCAGGATGATTTTTTTTTTCTAGCTCCACCTGTTGACTACCAAATTTTGTTTTTCTTAACAGCTGAATAATTTCCCACTGTGTAAATGTATTACATTTTCATTGTCCATTCATCAGTTTATGGACATCTAGGCTGTTTCCAGTTTCTGGTTTTTATGAATAGAGCAGCCATAAACATGGATTGGCAAGTATCTCTGTAGTAACGTATAGAGTCCTTTGCATGTATGTCTAAGAATGGGATAGCTAGATCTTGAGGTAGATTGACTTTCACCTTATAGATGAATCTTCACACTGGTTTCCATGATGGCAATACCAGTTTGCACTCTCTCCAACAATGAATGTTCCCCATTCTCCACATCCTTGCCAACATGAGCTATCATTTCTTTTATTGATCTTAGATGTTCTAACAAAGAATAAGATGAAATTTCAAAGCAGTTTTAAGGCTAAGGATGTTGGACAGTTTTTAAGTGTTTCTCAGACATTTGTGTTTCCTCTTTTGAGAACTCTCTGTTCAGTTCTATGCCCCATATTTCAATTGGGTTATTTGTTTAATTGATGTTATTTGAGTTCTTTGTATATTCCAGATAGGAACCCTTTTTCAGAATTATAATTGATAAAACTCTTTTCACATTCTGTGGCTAACACTTTGCCTGAGCGCTATTCTTTGTGATAAAGATGCTTTTCAGCTTCATGAGGTCCCATTTATTAATTGTTGGTCATAGTACCTGTGCTATCGGTGTCCTGTTCAGAAAGTCGTATCCTGTGCCACTGAGTTCAAGACAATTCCCCACTTTCTCTTCTATCATATTTTAGTGTATCTGGTCATATATTGAGGTTCTTCATCTATTTGGAGTTGAGTTTTGTGTAGAGCGATAGATATGGATCTCTTTACATTCTCTACATGTAGCCAAACAGTTTGACAAACACCATTTGTTGAAGATGCTGTCTTTTCTCCAGTGTATATTTTTGGCTTTTTTTTTCTTTCAAAACTCAAGTGTTCTTTGTTGTGTGGTATTATATCTGAGTCTTCAGTTTGATTCAATTGACCACTGTGTCTATTTTTATACTAATGCCATGCTGTTTTGATTGCTATAGCTCTTTAGTACAACTTGAAATCTGGAATGGATACTGCTAGCAGTTCTTTTATTGTTCATGATTGTTTTAAAAATCTTGATTTTCTGGGGCTCCCATGGGCAGTTTAATTTTTTTTTTTTAATTTCTGTGAAGAATTGTGTTGGAATTTTAATGGGAATTAAATTGAAACTGTGGATTGCTTTTCTTAGGATATACATTTTCACAATATTAATCCTACAAATTCATGAGTCTGGGAGATCTTTCCATCTTGTAGTGTCTTCTTCAATTTCTTTCTTCAATGTGTTAAAGATTTTATTATACAAGATTTTTTTTCTTGCTTGGGTAGATTTATCCCATGGTATTTTGGTTTTGTGGGCTATTGTGAAAGGTAATTTTTTTTTAATTTCTTTTTCATCATGTTTGCTATTTGTATATAACAGGGCTGATTTTTGTGTGCTAATCTGATACCCTACTACTTTGCTGAGAGTTTATCAACTGTAGAAGTTAGCCCTGTGCAGTCTTTGGGAAATTTTATGAAAAAAAAAAAGTCATGTCACCTGCAAAAAAAGATACTTTGATTTCTTCCTTTCATATTTGTATCCTCTTGGTCAACTTTGGTTGTCTTATTGCTCTAGTTACGATTTCAAGTACCGTACTGAATACCTGTGGATAGGAGTGAACATCCTTGTCACTTTTGTTGCGAAAAGATGTTGGGTTTTGTCAAAAGCCTTTTCTGTAGCTAAGGAGATGATGTTTTTTTTTCTTTCAGTCTGTTTATGCAGCTTACCTTTATATATATATAATGATCCCTACATTTTTGAAATGATCATGGTGGATAACCATTTTATGTGTTCTTGTATTCAGATTCAAAGTATTTTACTAAGAACTTTTACATCTCTGTTCATCAGGGATACTGGTCTGTAATTTTTTTTTGCTTGTGTGTTTGTGTGGTTTTGTTATCTGGGTAATAGTAGCCTCATATAAAGAATTAAGAGATGTTCCTTCAGGTTCTATTTTATGGAATAATTTCAGAAGAATTCGTGTAAGTTTTTCTTTAACGTCTGGTAGAATTCTGCACTGTCTTTCTGATCCTAGGGAGTTTTTTGTTAGGAGATTTTTCATTAATGCTTCTATTTCCCTAAGGGTTATGTGTCTTTAAGTTGTTTATTTAATCTTGGTTTAACTTTGTTAGGTCATATATATCAAGAAATTCATCCATTTCTTATAAGTCTTCCAGTTTGATGTAGTATAGATCTTTAAAGTTAAAGCATATTCTCATGATTCTCTGAGTTCCTCTGTGTCTATTGGAATATCTCCCTTTTCACTTCTAACTTTATTAACTTGGATCCTCATTCTCTATATTTTGGTTAATTTTGCTAAGGGTTTGCCAGTCTTGTTGATTTTCTCTAAGAGGCATCTCTCCATTACATTGATTCTTTGTATTTTTTTCTTTTTGTTTGTTTATATCTCATTAATTTCAGTACTGAGTGTGATTATTTCTTCCCATCTACTATTTTTGGATTTCATTTCTTCTTGCTTTTCAATTGTTTTCATGTGTGTCATTAAGTTACTAATATGAGATCTCTCTCTAGTTTTGTTTGGGTTTTTTGTTTTTAATATAGGTGCTCAGTGCTATGAACTTGCCTCTCAGAACCACTTCCATTGTGTTACATAGGTTTGGGTATTTTGTATTTATTCAATTCTAAAAAAAAGTTTTTATTCCCTTCTTAATTTTTGTCCTGACCCAATTTTCATTCAGGAGTTGTTCAGTTTCCATTAGTTTGCATAATTTCGGCTATTTGTGTGGTGGTTGATTCCACTTTAATCCTTGGTGGTCAGGAAGGACCTGGTGTTATTTCAACTCTCCTATATCTATTGAGACTTGCTTTGTGTTCTAATATGTGGTCAATTTTTGAGAAATTTCCATGAGCAAATGAAAGTATATTCTTTAGTGTTTGGATGGAAAGCTCTGCAAATGTCTGTTAGGTAGGTCCATTTGATTTATGATATCATTTGACTCCATCATTTCCTTGTTTAGTTTTTATATATATCTGAATTACTTATTAGTGAGGGTATGGTATTCAAGTTTCCCACTATCTCTGCATAAAAGTCAATATGTGATTTTTTTTTTTAGCTTTTCTAGTGTTTCCTTTATAAACATGGGTTACATTTTGTTTGGTGTATAAATGATTAAAATTATAACATTCTCTTGTTGGGTTTCCTTTTAATGTGGATGTAGTGTCTTTCCCCGTCTCTTCTGGTTTATTTTCATTTAAGTCTGTTTTGTCAAATATTAAAGTAGCTATGCATACTTGATTCTTGGGTCCATTTGTTTAGAATACCCTTTTCCATCTTTTTACCCTAAGATGATGGTCTGTCTTTGATGGAGAAATGTGTTTGGATATATCAAAAAGTGACTATTCTTTTCTTATCCAGTCTGTTAATATATGTCTTTTTATTGGAAAATCAAGACTATTAATGTTGAGAGTTATTAATGTACAGTATTGATTTATTCTCCTTATTTTGTTATACTAGTGTGGTTGTCCTGTCATACCCTCCAAGCCCTACCAACAACAACACTACCTTTTGATTTACTGTCCTGGGATTATTTATTCCTTGTTTCTTCTTTGATGTAGTTAATAGTCTCTTAACACTGAAAATTTCATTCTAGTGCCCTCTGTAGAGCTGGATTGGTGGACAGAAATTGCTTATATTTTTTAAAAGTGTATAATGTTTTAATTTTTGTTGATTGTTATAGTTTTGTTGGGTATGGTAGCATGATTAGCATCTATGATGTCTGGTTTTCTGAGTTTCCATCGAAAACTCAGGTGTTATTCTACTGGGACTCCCTTTATTTGGAATTTGGTCTTTTTCTTCTTGCAGCATTGAATATCTTTTGGGTTTTTTTTTATTATTATTATTACGTGGTGGCTGTGAGGCCCCATGAATACCAACTTAGTGTGGGTGCTGGCAGTCTATGATGAGAGTGTGTATGGGGGTTGGCAGGTGTAATAAAAGAATCTATAGCCCACCTTTAATTTGGATCATTTGTTTTCTTGATTTTTTTTTTGAGCTCCTTGTATATTCTGAATATTTATACTCTATCAGTTGTATAGCTGCTAAAGTTCACCCGCATACCCTATAGACTACCTTTTCACTCAATTTACTGTTTCTTGACTATATAGAAGCTTTTTTAATTTTATGAGGTACCATTTGACAATTATTAGGATTAATTCTTGAGTAAATAGAGTTCTATTCAGAAAGTCCTTTCTTATACATATATTGTGTAGGGTACTGCCTATGTTTTTTTTCTAGCAGTTTCAGAATTTCAAGTTTTGCATTATAGTCTTTGATCCATTTAGAGTTGATTTTGTGCTGGGTGGTAGATATATATCTAATTTCATTCTTCTAAATGTGGACATTTCATTTTCTCAGCACCAATTTTCAAGCTGCTATCTATTCTCTGGTGTGTATTTTTTATATCATCACAAAATACCAGATGGCAATAGTTACATGCACTCATGTTTCGGTCCTCTGTTTTGTTTGTTCATGCCTATTTTGTGCCACTACCATGGTGTTTTTATAATCTCTGTCTCTCTCTCTGTCTCTCTCTGTCTCTGTCTCTCTCTCTCTCTGTCTCTCTCTCTCTCTCTCTCTCTCTCTCTCTCTCTCTCTCTGTGTGTGTGTGTGTGTGTGTGTGTGTGTGTCTGTCTGTCTGTCTGTCTGTCTGTCTTATAATATATGTCTGTAATATATCTTGCAATGTAGTATGGTAATCCTTCTAACATTGTCCCTGTCACTTTGCTGAAAGTTTTATCATTTATATGAGTTTTCCAGTAGAATTTTGGCATCTTTTATGTATAAAACATATCATCTGCAAATAGGAAAAGTATCCCTTTAATTTCATTCTTCTGTCTTATTGCTCTAGCTAGGACTTCAAGCATTATATTGACAAGGAATAGGACTCATGGAAAGCCCTGTCTTAGTCTTGATTTTGGTGGTATTGCTTCAAGTCATTCTTTATTTAGGATTATTTTAGCTATGTAAGTCTTGTGCAGGCAATGACAGCTGCTGTGAGTTTGTAAATATAGTGGTCCTATCATGTCCAGAGACACTGTTTCACTCCAGGCTTCTCTGATCTCTGGATCTTTCTTTTTGACCCATTGTCTATGATGGTGGCGTATGGTATAGAGATCCCACTCATGGCTGAGCAATCCACAGACACTTATTCTTTTCATTTTGAAAAGTTGTGCATTTCTGCATTAACTACCATCTACTGTGTGAAAGAGCTTCTCTGATGAGTTGCACTAATCTATGAGTAGAGAAAATGAATTTATAGAACAGTTTGATTCTATATCCACTTAGAAAAATAATAGTATTCAGTTCACCCTCGCATGAATTGAGCTCCCCAACCATGGGTTCTTGGCCAAGTTTACAGTACCAGATATGTGTTTCCTTTTATACGGCAAGTGGTTGGTTATTCCTATAACATTCATGACACTATTGCACCCATAAGCATATCTTGCTGTATGTGGTGGTTTGAATGAGAACACCCCCCCCCCATAGATTCAGTTGGTAGGCTATTTAGGAAAGAGTATGAGGTATAGCCTTATTGGAGGAGGTACAACCCATGTCATGCCCAGTCTTGCTCTCTCTCTCTCCCTCTGTTATGTGGATCAGGATGCAAGCTCTCATCTACTCTTCCAGCACCATGCCTGTCTGCCTGTTGCCATGTTCTCCCTCATGATGGAAATGAACTAACTCTCTGAAACTGTAAGCAAGCCACCCTTAAATGCCTTCTTTAATAAGTAGGCTTGGCCATGTGTCTCTTCTAGCAGTAGAACAGTGACTAAGACACCATGCCACTTATTATTTCAGTTCAAATTGTTCACAGCTGGATCAGACTGTTGATGACTTTTTTTTTCCATCCAGCAATGTATATAACATCTTCTGATACTGTGAGAGCTAACTAATAGGAAAGAAACATCCTGGTTAATATCAATATTGGTTTTTCCATGTCCTGTGACCAATGTGTGTGACATCTCCAGAAGTAGGGTCTTATCAAGTTCTGGTGGGCAACCAAAA
Organism: Peromyscus leucopus; assembly: GCF_004664715.2. Classification (NCBI taxonomy): domain Eukaryota; kingdom Metazoa; phylum Chordata; class Mammalia; order Rodentia; family Cricetidae; genus Peromyscus; species Peromyscus leucopus. Next base: position 76,896,802 of record NC_051065.1, on the reverse strand, counting down.
AGAATGGCAATTGCTTTTATTTTTTCAAGGGTTTCTGGGACATTTCTATCCAACAGCTTGACTTGTGGTGTCCAAGACCTGGCATTGGCCTCTTAATTTGGCACCCTATGACTTTCTGAATGAACATACTACCCTGCATAGGATAACTCCAATTAAAACATGCACATATCTTATAAAATAGGTAGTTTCCCATGTTACTTTTCCAAACATCCTTAAGATGGTTTTCCTTTCTGCTATCCCCTCCTCTGCCACCCCCCCAACAGCAAGTCACTATAAAATGTATCACAATACTTGATTTCATGTTATAATACAGAGCCATAGTAGTTACAGCAGAGTGTGGTACTGGCACAGGAACAGACACAATGATTGGAGGAGTAGAATCAAAGGCCCGAATAGAACTCCATGAACCTGCAGCCCCCTGATTTTTACAAAGATACCAGAAATAAACATGGGAGGAAAGACAGTACCTTTAACAAATGATGCTGGAAAAACTGGATATCCATGTGTGGAAGGGTGAAACCTGATTCTTCTCTTGCACTCGTGGCTCAGATCAATTCCAAATGGATCAAAGATTCCAAAGGTAGACCTGAAACTCTGAAACTTCTTAAAGAAAGAATAGGAAGTACACTTGAGGATGTAGGTTCAGGTAAGGACTTCCTGAATAGGACTTTGGTTGTCTAGGAAACAAGACCAACAATCAACAAGTGGGACTTAATGAAATTCAGAAGCTTTTGCATTTCAAAGAAAACTGCTAATTGACTAAAGAGGCAGCCTATATAACAGGGAAAGAAGTCTTTGCCAACTGTATATCTGACAGAGATCCATTTGTCTAGAATATACATGGAACAAAAATACTAAAGACCAAAAAAGAAAGAAAAGAAATAGTTAAATACTGGGCTCTGGAATTGAACAGATAATTCTCAGAACAAGAACTATAAATAACTAAAACATACTTTTAAAAATGTTCACCAACCTTTGCCATCAGGGGAACGCAAGTGAAAACTACATTAAGATCTTATCATAGTCAGTAGGGCTAAGATTAAGAAAACAAAAAATAAGAAATCTTGGCGAGGATGTTGGGAATGGGGAAACCTCATGCACTGCTGGTGGGAGTTCATATTGGTGTAGCTATTACAGAACTGTAGACATAAGCTTTTCTGGTCCCACCTGTCCCTGTAGTCCTGTGCTTCTCTGATCCCACCTGGCCCTGCCATCCTGCAGCCACTTATAAAATAATCATTCAGAGGCTTAATATTAATTGCAAATTCTATGGCCTATAGGCTCAGTCTTCTTGTTAGCTAGCTCTTACAACTTAACTCAGCTCATTTCTATTCATCTATGCATTGCAACGTGGCTTCATGGCTTACCGGTACTTTCGCATCTTGCTTCTTCTGGCAGTGGTTCACAGCGTCTGTCCCACTCTCCTTTCTCCTCTCTCTCCACTTGGAATGTATTGCCTAACCTTATTCTGCCTCACTATTGGCCAAACAGATTATTTATCAACCAATCAGAGCAACACGTTTTCACAGTGTACAGAACTTTCACAGTGTAAAGACATCCCATAGCACAGAACTTTTAGGAAAATATATGGAACCAGAAACAATATACCAAAGTGAGGTAATCCCAGCCCAGAAACACAAACATGACATATCCTCATTCACATGTGGATCCTAGTGTTAAACTTTTCAGATTCGTGTGCTTAATATGGAATATCTGAAGAATCTAGAAGCTAAAGAGGAACCGTTGGTAGCTAGAGGGAAGAACTATCTTAATAGGGGCAAGAAGAATAGAAGAACATAAATGCATATCCCACCCCTAACGAAACATCAGGTAGAAATTGAGGCAAAAGAATGGATTGTGTCACAAACCACTTGTCAATAACAATTCCTTCCTTGCACCCTTACCCCCAAGTCTGTGCTTTGGGACACACTGGTTTTCTTCATATTTCTTTTTCCCATCAGTGTCTGCTTCTGCTTGTGCATGAGTGAGTATTCAGTAGTTTCCCTTAGGAATGATTATGTAGAAGGGATTATATGTCCTACTTTGGAAAAAAATAAAATGATGTGCATTGGATGACAGAAGAAGGAGCTGAGGTTAATCAACATCACCTGACATTCCCAGTGCATTTTTAGAATTCAAATGCCAGTCGTGGATGTCGATCCAGTTACTCTGTAAGGATGGAGTAGATATGATAGGAAAGGGGAGAGTGGTTATACACAGTGGAATGAAGAGACTGACCTAGTGAGACTGCCAAACTGCTCTCTTTGGTATGTTCCAAACCTCTCCTAAGAACAGACACTGGCACCACTAGCTAGGTGCTTTCATCCCTACGAGAAAAACTTTATAAGCATTAGGCATCAAGGAATTAATTTACCTAGGGCCACACAGCTAATAAGTGGCAAGCTGGGTGTGAACCCAAACACTCTTGCTCTGGAGACATACCCCTGACAGCTGTTCTCTCAAGGACAGTATTTACTGTCAGGCACACAGTCATTCTGAACAAGTAGTAAATAGGTCCGGGTTGTATCTACCATGTGTCATTACTGTTCATCCTCTGCCCTGTTGTTTCCTTGGCCTTATAATCCTTCACTTGACTAATTCCTCACATTCAGGTCAAAGCTCAGGTAGGTGCGAACAGTGACAACATCTTCCCAGGTCTCTCAGGATGGCTTGGATCCCATGCCTCACAGACTTAGAGTGAACAGCCTATATGTCAACAGACAGCATCCACAATCTCATTTACTTTCAGCTTGCCTTAGAAAACTTGAATTTCCATTCCTTCTCTCACAGTCTTGTAGTTCAGTTGAACCAACATCATATACATTCTAAATCCATTGCTTCTCCAGTCACCCTCTGAATGGGCCTTTGTCTCCTGTCTTCACATGCCTCCCTGCCTAGCATATCCTGGACTGTCCATCACCTGGACCTACTGTTGCCTGGTTTTCTTGTTCCCTTTGGCCTCCTCCCTCAACAGATGGCTGCAGTGCATGTGAAGCTCCAGCAACAACCAGCTACTATTTGTTCCAGCCCCACTGCACCCTCAACCACTCCTCCCCCCACCCCTCTCCGCCAGCCAGCTGTCACTATGCCTGGTCATGTGTTCATATGCACCTGAAATGCCCTCTGCTCTGTCTGGCAAGCCCAAATGCAAGGTTGCGTGCACTCCAAGGCCCTGGCTGGACCCTCTCCTGGACATACAACAGTGTGTGCTCCTGATGTTCTGTGCCTGACCCTATCCAAGGCCTGACTGCATTGCCTTCCAGTCTCCTTTCCTTTTAGCCACTAGGTGCTGTCTCTCAACAGTCATTGTGTGTACTATAACCAATTAGACACTTATGCTGCTCCTGATGATTCTGCTTCTAGGGATTTGCAGCAAATTCCCCCTAACTGTCCAGGAAGCTTTCAGTGATTGTAAATGTAGGAATGGTCCATTGTGTTCTTGTATAATACTAAAATCTCTGCCACCGAAACTGTATTTTAATAGACACAAGTCTCTCAAGTCCAAGACTGGGCACTGGCTATCTTTCTGACTACTTAACCTACCACTGGCCTGGCACAGAGTATCTGTTAAACAATTTGGAATGGCCTAATAAGTATGCTTAGTGCATGCATTCTGGCTGCAAAGAATAGACTGCACCTTCTCTTACCTCACAGCCCTCAGATAAACAAGAGATTTTATAAGTGAAAGAGTAAAGCCTCCCTACCCGCATCCAGCTCTGCTTATTTCAATAATAGATCATCTTCTTGGGCCTGTACAAGAAGAATATTATTAATACTTTTAGGGGGAAAAGACCCCCATTACCACCTACAGCAACATCATACATACACAGGAAATAATCAAAATGATGAATTCTGAAAAGTAAACAGCTTCTGGTCAGTATGTCTTTATTAAGAGAACTTCCACAAATTGGTAAGATTGTGGTTATGATTCCTAAGTCCCATGACAACAATGTGGAGATAGCCCATCTCAGTCCAAGGCTAGGTGGCTTCTAGGGAGTACAGTACCTACACTTCTGACAAGCAGTTTCTTGGCTACCTTTCTTCATATTTGGATTGCTCATTTCTAAATGAACTCTTGAATACCCAAGCGTTGGTCCCCACAAAAGATCATACCACTGAAGCAAATGAGAAATCACAACTCTCCAGTGGTCCAGCTAACAAGGTGAGTTGTAAATGTTCCTGATTTCCACTTAGCTTATTGCTTAAAAACATGTGTCTATTGTAAATACTCATTGTAATTTGTTACAAATTACTATTCAAAGCAGAAAGACAGATTCAAAGCAAATATTTCATTCTTTGAGATACTATGGACACAATTCTCACCATTGATAGTGAATAAAATTAACACAGTAATGGAAATAGCTATTATTTTAAATTAATTTTTGTTGGCAATGCACTGTGTATTACTAACCTTCCATGATCTCTTACTTTTCCCACTAACTTATGTCCACTCTACTTAATGATGTGTAAGGGTACATATGAAGAAAGTTAAAACACACTTCTTCTGAGACAAGTTGAAATCACCAAACCTTAAGTGGACTCCTTGCTCTTTTTCTCTTGCCCATGTTGTACAAGATACTGAAGATGCCAGGCAAGACACCCTCATTTCTTTACTGGATTTCATCATTGAACTATAAAGACCAAAGCAAATAACAATGTAGCAGTGCATCTTCATAGAACTATGCACAAATTCACTGAAAAGACAAGGACAGCTGTGTTAAGGGTTGGTATAAGCCAGGGCAAGGGACTTTCCCACATTAGGTTATGCTGAATTGACTTGAGGTTAGCATTGGAGTAGAAGTCAGGACAACTTGATGGTTTTCTTTAGGCAGAAGTTTGTCCCATCAGCAACTCCCAAATACCCAGCAACTGCTTCCCAAATTAACACATAGAGGCCTATATTCATTATAAATGTTTGGTCAGTAGCTTAGGCTTATTACTAACTAGCTCTTACACTTAAATTAACCCATAATTCTTATCTATGTTTAGCCACATGGCTTGGTACCTTTTCTTAGTGCAGCATTCTCATCTTGCTTCCTCTGAATCTGGCTGGTGACTACTGACTCTGCCCTTCCTCTTCCCAGCATTCTTAGTTTGGTTGCCCAGCCTATACTTCCAGTAGCCAGGCAGGAATTTATTAAACCAGTTAGAGTGACAAATCCTTACAGTGTACAAGAGGATTATTCCACAGCAGTTCTCTAGAGCCAGAACATTGAAATCAAACAACACACACTTTTTCTGTCCTAATAATCTAGAGAGGTTGTGCCATGCTGCCTTGGCTTTGCTGGCTGGCAGTGGTTTCTCAACATACTCTACCAATCTCTGTATCAGTCTTGGTAAGATTTTCTCCCATGTATCTATATTTATGAATACACTGGTCATACTGGATTAAAACAAATCCTAATCCAGAATGATTTTTTCCTAAATTGATTATATCTATAAAAATTTATTTTCTAATAAGTTCACATTCACAATTACACCTGAAATTTAGAGAATTAACATCACTCAGACATCATTTGAGAAACAGACAACAGCATGGGTGAAAGCAGAAACGCTCTTACTGTATTTGAGCAACTATAGATTCTTCTCACATGATTGAGTTGAATGACTCTGGAAACCTCAACAAGAAGGATGCGGCATAAAGAATAATGAGAGCCTCATTATACAGACTTGTGTGCCATACTCAAGAATGTGAATCCTATCCTGAAATGGATGTGTGCCATTGTTCTAAGAGCTACATGATCAAATTTGCATTGTAGAAATGCTCTTTGGCAGCAGAGTAAAGAACTGAAGGTACAGATTGGAGGGGGTGAGTTTAAGAAGTCACTGAAATAATTCTGGCAAGGAATGATAAGAGTCTACACAAGACAGATGTAGGCTATATTACAAAGAAAGTGTAAGACTTGGTGGCTAGAAGTATGGAGTAAGGAAAGTGAGACAGGAATACCTCTGACATTTCTGGCTTGAATAAAAAAATAGAATTGCATTAAAGTGGATGCATGTGATCACAGTAAAAACATATGTGTTTTAACAAGGTACCACTAAGACTTGTAAATGAAACTTGTTAGCTTTGGAGATTAGTGGAAGCTCTGGATAGAGACAGATTGGAGGTTTGGGGCCATGTAAGTGATCAAAATTCTAGGTGGAATGCATGGACTGAAAAAAGCAGACTTCTAGGGAATGGCAACATTGAGAAAATCAATTAACAAGGGAAAAGGGAGCTAAACAATGAAATTAAAGAACCCTCCATAGAGAAGAGAAATAAACCAAGTAAGAGCAAACCACAGCTAAAGGACCTCCCATAAAGAGAGTGTCCTAAGATTTCTACTCCTTTGATAAAAACATTATAACCATAAGCAACCTAGGGAGGAAAGGGTTTATTTTGCCTTACAGCTTGTAGTGCATCACCTAAGAGAAGAAAGGGCAGGGACATGGAGGCAGGAGCTGATACAGAGGCTTTCCTTACTGGTTTGCTCCTCATGGATTGATTGTTCAGCTGCTTTCTTACAATACCAAGGACCACCAGCCCAGAGGTGGCACTGCCCACTGTGGGCGGGCTCACATACATCAATCCTCAATGAAGAGAATGCATGGCAGGCTTGCCCACAGCATTTTCTCAATTTAGCTTCCCTCTTCCCAAATGACTGTAGTTCGTCTCAAGTTGACATGAAACTAGCCAGCACAGGCACAGTGGTCAAAACAGCATATGTTCCAGGGAAGTCCACAAAAGATGAGGGAGGGAAGGAGCCCATCCATTCTGGCAAAGGCTAGCCAGTTTAGCAAGGACCATTTCAGTGAAATAAGGATTGACCAAAGAAGACGCCAGGTTTGGGAGTGACTTCAGGAGAGAGTTGTGAAGGGATTGTAGTCCCTTCAAGAAGTTGAGTTGTGAGGGAGTCAGAGCTCTACAGAAAACAGTAGCCACCCTGGTTAGGAAAGAGTATGCTGTGGTCCCACTCGGGTGTGAGAATGGAGTGCTATAGACTAGCCTCACAGGTGGGGCAAGGCCTGGGAAAAGTAGGGCCATCTTCCACACTGGGGACATGGGGACATACTTTTTCAGGTAGCTCAGGGTTTCTCACACAACTGCCACTGTTATTAATCAGGAGTAAAATGATTTCCTTCTTGTTCGAAGTCCTGGATATTGTTCACTGCCCACCCTTCTCAGATCTGGGTTTTTGTTTTTGTTGGTGGTGGTGGTGGGGTTTTTTGTTTTTTGTTTTTGTTTTTCTGAAGCACTCCTGTGGCATGGAAAGAAATCAATTCTCCCTCTTTATGTTCTGCCTTTGCAGAACTGTCAGTCAAGGGTGTCCTAGCCCCTCCATTCAGTGCTAACTGGGCCTCAAGTATGAAATGTTGACTCTGGAGACTAAATTGGTAAAAGGCTTCAGGTGATGAAATGACGAGAATGATATGCCCCCTCTACAGTCCCTGGCTGCTCCCCGTTTATGAATCTGCTGCTTCCCTAACTTTCATCTCAGTCTGTTCACCTTGGATGTGTGGGCAGGATATAGTCCCTCTATCTTCCAAGACTTCTGGGTCAGTGAGAAGAAGCCATGAGAAAGGTCACCTCTATTTTCTCTACAGGAACGAAGGAGGGAGAATTGGTTTTAAAAAGAAATTGCTAGTATTTTTCATATATAAATAATAAAGGTAAAATCAAATTTTGGGTAATAGAAGTAATTAGTGAAATAGTAAATGAAAGGGGTCTATGACTATATTAAAAATATGTTAAAGTGAATTAGAATATCATCAGCTAATGTCTTAGTACTCATATCAAGATAGTCTAAGAGACTTAAAGATCAACATAGTCTACAGAATAAAAGGAAAAGTAAACATTATATAAAGCAAAAGTATGCATGGTTATACTGGTGCCAAATATATAATTTTCAAAGAATGATTGATGTATTTAAAAATCCATTGTTCATATAAAAAGATACCTATACTGTTTGCTAGAAGAGGGACAAGATAGCTCCGAGAAAAGGTCTTATTGTCTTTCCCTGTTGTATGAGTTCAGCCAAGAATTTCCTGGAATTTAATTCTTTTAAGGTAGATAATGCTCACAGAATCATCCTTTGAAATGAAGTGTCCCTAGCCTACATTTAAACTGCAGACATTATTATAATAGATTTGAGCATTACATATAAAAGCCCCTGCCCCACCCCTTTAAGATCAGGGAGGCAGACGGTGCTTTATCTTTTACATTCCTTTATAAAATATGTGAGGAAGTATTAACTATTACATCAGAAACCCAGATTGCATTTAAGTGATGACATTATGGTCTGTCATTGCTAGAGATGGGGATAGGGAAGCAAACAGGTCTGCTTCATGAAGGTAGGGAAAAGACCACAGAGAACAGGATAACCAGGATTTCTTCTGGAGCTCTAAGCAGGGCTGCAAGGAAGGAGAATATTCTGAATCTCCTCCCTGAGCTGATGCCATTAGTGTTTTGTTTGTTAGGGCACAAAACTGCCAGAGCGAATCTTATCCAACTGTTCACTGTTCTCAAGGAATAAGAAAGCTGGCCCTTTGCCTCTTTGTCTTTCCCCTGCTTATTCCAAGATAGTGCATATAGTCCAAGGTCAAAGAATATGCTAACTTCATCCAGCACTGAGTGCCAGCCTGCTCTCGGCAGGTACGATTATTTGAGTATTGGTTAGACTTACTTGACTAGAAGAATGTACACATCATCAGAAGTTTACAACTATATGTCCAGAGTTTGTGTTTGTTATTCAAATCAGGGGGCCAGAATTACCTTGGAATGGAGCGCTCTTCTTACACAATGCAGTTGCTGAAGTGGAAAGTATTGGCTCAGGACCCCCAAGACCAAGTTCTCAGTCAGAGGGACAGAGGGCAGGGAATAAGAGACAAACACAGGAGATAGAGGACAAGGGAGAGAGGAGGGGGAACAAGGAAAAAAGGGACAAAGGACTGCCTCTGGATAGAGAGGAGACACACGTGGCACACAGGAAAATGACAGTTATAAAACCTCACATTTGGAAGGAATGTCTAATTTTAATTGGGCATGTTAATTAGGTGAGCCAAAGGGGATTTTTGATAGTTGGATTCAATACTTTGATAGCTGGACCTTAGTAGCCAGCCTCAGAAGGAGGAAGTGGCCAAATAAGGGAATAAACCTTGGTGACTAGCTTTATGAATGTAATCTAATAGGGTTTTAGCGAGAGCAGAAATCAGAAGAGGGCCACACACAGTCTGCCAGAGCCACATCCTCCCTCGAGTGTGTCTTCAATTGGTTTACCCTCAGGGTAATGCGTGCCCACCACCCCTTCCATGTGAGTGCAGAATGATATACAAGAAGGCAAAAAGTGAGCGGGGAGAGGAAGAAAAGAAAATGAGAGGCAGGGAGATCAATAGTCCCTGTGCCTTTCCTGCCCTAATAATCATATTGGGTGTGTGGGTGTCAAACACAACACTGCCACCAACACCTATTCATCTGTCAATACTGAACATTTTCAGGGTAGGATGCAAGATGGCAGCCATTTGGTCTTTACTGGCAGGTCTCCATATTGATGTAGTTAGTTAAGAAAACTCACTGGGAAGGCAGATGCTCTGGAAGAGCTAGGTTTGGAAAAGAGTAGTTGCTGACATTGCCATACACTCACACACACACACACACACACACACACACACACACACACACACCGCCGCACAGCATCAACCCAGGAGGCCCCAGTCTCTACAAGGTCCCATGAGTTCTTGACCTTGATTCTACACAAGCTGCTGCCCACCAACTCCTTAGGCTTCTCTCTCTCTCTCTCTCTCTCTCTCTGTGTGTGTGTGTGTGTGTGTGTGTGTGTGTGTGTGTGTGTGTGTGTCACACTCACAGCCAATTCCCAGTTTCGAGATAGGCAGAAGGCACTGCTAGGGCAAGCACTTGGGACTTAAGAAAGCTTCAAGACACAGCTTGGCTGGTAGGAGAAGTAGGGAAATATGTTCCCAAGCAGATGCTGGCACAGGAAGCCAGCTCACTAAACTATCTGAGCTGTTCGTTCACCAGATGATCACGGGGCTTCAATTTAGAGTCTATGTGTACTTTGAGAGTGAATCTTCAGTGTTTGGTAATACTTGCTTTATTTTCCCCACCTAAAATTAAACTGTCGCCACCCTGCATTATAACCTGGAGGATGTGGAGCAGAGCCAGTTGGCCTTTGAAGGGAAGTTGGCCCTTGTGCATGAGAAGTCTTTTGGCAGGAAGGATGGCCTGTTAGTCAGGCATGAGCCCATTAGACCAAAGAGATTCCACAGGGGAAGTAATCACTTCCATGTTGATTTCTTTGTGAAGCTGCTCCCGTGAGCACAGAAGTTAACTCTATAGAACTGGGGGAACATGCACAGCAATCTACATTTTTCAAAGCTTTCCAGAGCATTCCTATATTTGGGCCCACTCACCCAAGTCTACTCTTAATTCCCAGATAAAGATACTGCTGCCAGTTCAACTCTTAAGGTTTCCTACTTTCTAATCTTCCTACTGCTCCATGCTACCTTACAGCTTATTCTCTGGAAAAGCATCCCAGGTACCATAAGAATCAACATAATTACATGCATAGGCCAGTCAACGATGAGAATGTGTTATGAAAAATGCATCGTTAGTTCATCTCATCATTGTGCGTCATCATGGAAAGCGGATGGTCCATAGCATGGCCTCTTGAAGCAATCAAATGTGGTGCATAGGAATGTTGGAGCTGCTGCAGGAATATCACCTGCTATTTCACAGTAGACATTTTATTAGGACAAGTATACTCTAAAATAATGATAAAAATTAAGGGTGGGTCGTGATGGGGAGGCTGGATGGGTGGGAGGAGGGAAGAGAGGGGGATCTGCGATTGGTATGTAAAATGAGTAAAAAATTCCTGAAGAAGAATTATGGTACAGTAAGTAAGCAAACGAATATGGTCACTTACTGTCATTGGAGATTGTTACATCTGCACATCCCTATTTGCCCAAGGCTTAAGGCTAGTGACAGCTTACTGGGGTTGTTTAGAGTGGTAGCATCGTGTTGTGATGGCTGAATTTTCACCTGTATGATCTTATGGGAACACTATCCTGTATCTGGCTCACCACGCATAGAAATGTCTTTTGTGACTCATAGTTGCACTAGCAAACCAAATATTACTTTTTTGCACCATTAGTGCAAGCACAAGCAACATTAAAGGCTGTCCGGATTCATCTAGACATAAAATACTCAGACACACTTTTGTGTCAGCGTCTCTTGGCTCACCATTTTCTCACCATGCTTCTGTATTGTAGATGCTTGGGGCAGTATTATTCCCTCCCTGCTTAACTTAACCCTTTTGATTCTTGCTCTCTACCCTCATAGACTTCAACTGCTCCTCCCATACGTGCCTTGGCCACTCTGTAATTGGTGTTTTCTTAGACTCCTGCCTTGCTTATTTTAACCACTCTTCTTGAGGTCAGAGTCTGTGCTTACTTTGTGTCCTCCATGCCTACTTCAGTAGTTTGTAAACTCTAGGTGCTTAATTAGCTGAGCTGAACTAAACTGCAGTTGGAAATAGCATGAAGGAAGACGTGGCCCTTGCAAAGGACATAGACCATTATATATAAAGGCACAGGTGGAGGACACAAATCAGGTCACAGTGTGACACATAGACTTGCTTGTTGAAATGAATCTGTGAAAGAGTGCTCCTATAATCACTACATTTTCAAAGTTTGTATGTTTCTAGAAATTTCTGAGGCGGGGGGTGGGGGTGGGTGACGGGGTTCTGCTCTGATAATCTAGTCCAGATTCCTACTTCTGTTTCTCCTTTCTACTGTTAAAATGCTCCCAATCACTGTACTGTTCAGATGTAACATGGCTATGACCTTCAGGGGGTTAAACCTTGTTTGTTAGTGATGGTTGGATTAGTGATATAATTAAGCATTTTGGTTAACTTGAATTTTAATCTTGGGAACATATTGACTGAATTTTCATCTAACATTAACTAAATGTTAAAGGTCATGTGCAGTTTGCTCACAGCTGCTGAGACTGCCATCAAGAAATGTGTCACGTTTTAAATTAAGATTACACAATCTACCAAGAAGATAGGATCCACTCCTTTCATCTTGTATCCAGCACTTCTGTGGACAAAAAAACCATAGGTCTCACCTTACACTGGAAGGGAGATAGTTTCTTCTGGAGCCAAATATGAGTGCCAATGGCCCAGGAACACAGAGTTAAGTTTCTCAAATTCCATGTTTCAAGGTGGAAGCAGTTTCGTGAAGTCAATTTAGAGTAACAGAACAAAGAAGTGAACCAAGACACTTTTCAAATACATTGGTGGGAACATTGAGAAGGTAATTACAGCACAGCAGAGAAATCGCAGCTATAGGCCTCAGATGCTGACTGATGACAGGCTTTTGGTTGGTAGAAACTAAGGTTTTGTTAAGTTATTACATTATAAAAGGCTTCTTTCTGATAGTCACAGGTGTTCGGTCTGACACAAGGGTGGGCAAGGAAAAGCTACTTAAGGAGCTAAAGGGAGCTCAAGGTAAATTGTAATTAGGAAACGGACCTGTAGCATTCCAGCCTCCACCTCCTTGAAGTTCTGATGAGTTAACCAGTCTAGCAGAGGATTTGGTCTGAATGTGCAGCGCTTTCTGGGAAGTTTCCTTCACGATTCTAAAGCTCCGTGTGCTGGGTTCTGCATCAGGCACCAGAGCACATTCTCAGCATGTGGCTGCACACTCACACATGTGCTGTATGCCAGGTTCTGTGCTGGGCACCAGAGCATACACTCAGCACACATCTGCACACTCACACATGTGCTGTGTGCCAGGTTCTGTGTTGACACCAGAGCACACTCTCAGCACATGCCTGCACACATGTACTTTGTGCGTGTACCCCCAATGAATAAATCTCTTTAGATTTATGAACTCATGGATGAGAAGTAATTTATAAGAACATGGGTATCTTGCCAGTGGCTATACCACTGAAGAAAATGCCTCTTCTTCCTCCATCAACCGTTAACTACCAGTAATCCTCAGGGAAGGGTGGGGAGCATCATGAGCCCTTTCCCCTTCCATGACAGGATATCGAGGGTGCCTGTCTTGGGCAGGTCGTGTGCAGTTTGCTCACAGCTGTTGAGACTGTAAGAGTGTAAGGCCTTGCTCACAGCTGTTGAGACTGTAAGAGTGCAAGGCCATGTTATTCCTGGAAGACAGTGTTTCACAGCTCCCCACCCCTTCCTCTGGCTCTTACATTCTTTGTGCCCTCTCCTCCAAAATGGTCCCTGTGCCTTAGAGCAGGTGATGTAGATGTCCTATTGAAAGCTGGCTGTTCAACCCTCACTCAGTCTCAGCACATTGACCAGTAACCTCCACCCCCTGCAAAAAAGAACCTTGTCTGCCCAAATTCAAAAGTGGCACTATGAGTCTCTGAACTTAAACATAGTTATTTAGAAAGCAATTTGACAGGCACGTCATGTCCATTTATCAAAATGTTACCGGTGGTCAGGGGTAGGTCAGATGTTTCCAGGTTCTTAGCTTTTCATTCAAAGACCTGAAATAAGTACACAAAAATTTCAAAGTCGCAGGAGAAACTAGTTAAGAGCAAATGGTAATACATTCAAGATATGTTTGTGAAAGGCGGCACATGAGGGAGACACTCAAGGGTCCCAAGTTACTGTCTGTGGCTTCTTTTGTGGAGTCTGAAGAAAGAGAAGCTAGTTGCTTAGGGGTATAGGATTATTTTAATGGGAAATGTCCCCCAGAGACTTATGTATTTGAACACTAGGTCCCCAGTTGATGGTGCTGTTTGGGGGAAATTATAGATCCTTTAGGAGGGGCAGCCTTGCTGGAGGAAGTGCCTCACTAGAGGGGAGCTTTGACAGTGTATACACTGGATGGCTTCCTGTTCTCCCTGCTATTTCTTGTATACAAATGAAATGTGGTCAGCCTGCTTCTTGCTTCTCCAGCCATGGCCAATCTGCTGTTCCTCTGGAATTAAATAAACTTTCTTCCCTAGACATGCAGGCCAGTGGAGAAGAATGAGATAAACTTCTTTCTTCTCTCGGTTGCCTTTGATCATGGTATTTTTCACAGCAACAGAAGAGTAATTAATACAGGGTATAATTTGCATAATTCCATATTTTGATTGACAGATTTGAGTTAGGAAAGCTTTTGATCTCTGTGCACATCCTTTCTCATGATGCCTTTGATTTTAATCATATGCATATCCAAATATGCATAAGCATAAAGGATTCCCCAAAAAGGTCCAAGTAGAGGACACACTTTGCCCTATGGCCCATGCACCCAAAATTATGACAGGCCTGATAGCTCTCCCCTATTCTGTACTACCTAGGTATAATTGGAGCACATTTCAGTAGAAACTGTCCATAAGTGATGATCAGGAATTTCCAGGAGGAGAAATTATAATTAATTCTCTATAAGGAGTGTAGGTGGTGAGAATTTCTCCCATTCTATGGGCTATTTCTTCACTTTATTTTTAAAATTTTGTGAGCTCCCATTTTTCAAATATTTGCCTCATTTCCTGAGCAACTGCTTGGAGAGTGTTCCTCTTCCTTTTTCCTCTAGCCCTTACAGACTTTCAGGACTTACATTATGGAGCTGATTGTTTCGGCAGAGGGAAAGATAAGAGTCTAACTTTGCTCTTCAACATGTAGCTATCCAGTTTTTCTAGCACCATTTGCTAAAGAGGCTATCTTTTCTCCAATGAGAGTTGTTTTTTTTGTTTGTTTGTTTGTTTGTTTTTGTTTTTGTTTTTTTTGTCAAAAATTAGGTGGCTGTAGCTGCATGGAGTTATACCTGCATTTTTCATTCTTTTCCATTGGCCTGTATGTCTGTTCTTGTGGCAGTAGCATACTATTCTTCATACTATATCTCTGAAGTATAACTTGAAATCAGGAATGGGGATAGGTTCTGGAGAGTGTTATTCTTTTTGCTCAGAATTACTTGACTATTCAGGATCTTTTGCACTTTCATATGAAATGAATTTTTTAACATTAAAAAAATTCTCTGAAGAATGGCATTGGGATTTTGATTGGGATTGTAATGAACCTATAGATTGCATTGTTTAGATGGGCATTTTTGCATATTGATTCCTCTGACCCATGAGCATGGGAGGTCTTTCCATCTTTCTAGTGTTTTCCTCAATTTCTCTCTTCAGTGTTTTCATTATAGAAGTCTTTCAGTTTTTTGGTTAGGTTTATTATTCCAAGATGTTACGTTTTATTTTTGAGGCCATAGTAAATGGGATCAATTCCTTCTTTTGTTTTTAGTATCTTTGTCACTGGTGTATACAGGAAGGCTACTGATTTTGCATGCTTAATTTTGTATACTATGTGCTAATTTTGTATATTGCCATTTTACTAAAACTATTTATCAGTTATAAGAGTTTTCTGTTGGAGTCTTTAGGGTCTTTTAGATAAAACTTAATTTAAAAAAAGAAGACAAGTATTGCTTATATCAATATTTGATTTGGGGGAAATAGAAAAGTGGTTAGATATAAATATGTATATTTGGTTGTAATATATATTTAAATCAGGTTGTGTCAAAAGGTTTATAGTTCATTGACATATGTGAATAATGGATGAAGTTTGTTAAATCTTAATACTTCATTGAATTGGGAATCCTATTAAACCACTTAGAAGAACTAGAAATGTGTTATGAAGAAAGTATAAAACATTTAGAGGAAATGGAGGTTTGAATTGTACATTCAAGCAACTGGGAATATAAAGAAGAAATTTTCTTCTTACAAATCCTAACTTCGGAAATACTGAGGTTACCTTGACTAACACCTTGATGTGACTGACTATGAAGAAGGCTTCTTTGGGACTGTCAGAGACATGTGTACTAGATAGAGTCATTTCTTAAACTGGGTCACTACCCTATATAGAACATATACTTATGGAAATTGGGAAAAATGGCAACAATAAAATTAATTCAGACTCAAACATGTAATGCATCTGAGGTGTTTCTGGAAGTATTCTCCATGGTGTAGCACAAATTCACTGCAGCTTTAGTCCTGAGCTTGCACATGTGCATGCTGTCTTGCTGTCCTACCACATAACACCAGACCTTTGTTCCTCATAGTTCTGGAAACAGAAAGGGCACAGGCAGACTGGGAGTCTGGTGAGCCTTCATGCCTCACCCTAGCAAGGCAGAACTATTGAAAGCTTCAGTCCTTTTTTTTACAGAATCAATAATCCCATTCATAAACGCTGGACCCTTAGGTTCTACTCATCCATCCATCGCCCTAGAGATTAGGTTTCAAAATCTGAGTTTTGGAGAACACAATTTTGAAGTCTGGAGTAGAACCCTAGTCTTAGCTTGTTTGGTTAGTTTGATTGTTTCTGTGGGATGTTGCTGCTGCTGCTGCTGATGATGATGATGATAATGATTGATTGATTGATTGATTGATTTAATGTGCTTGGTTTTGTTTTTTTGTTGTTGTTGTTTTTTTTTTATTGGTTTGGGTTTGGGTTTTATGTGCAGTTGAGGTTTTTGAGACAAGGTCACTCTATATAGTCAAAGCTGGTGTCCAACTCCAAATCCTCCTGTCACAGCCTTCTGAGTTCTAGGATCACAGGCACATGCTACCACATTCAGCTAAGTTTTCATAATTCTCTTTTGAAAAATATTACTACAGTCTGGATAAGAAGTGTCTCTCCCCAAAGGCTCATATATTGAAAAATTGGACCCCAGCTAGTGGTGCTATTAACTGATAACTAAATCATGAGACTTTTAACCTCCTTGGTGTATTAATCTATTAACAAGTTCATAGGTAAGTGGAGAACATAGACCACAATACTTTAAAGGCTGTCATTTATCCCTGGACACTTTATCTTCCTGTCTGTCCCTGTCTATGTCCTGTCTACTATGAGGTGAGATGCTTTGCTTTACCACATGTTCTCAGCATGACACTCCGTCTCTGTATACACCATATACCTGGCCAGTGGAGCCAAGTGACCTGGAACTGAAGCCCATAAAACCAAGACAAACCTTTCCAGCTCCAAGTTGATTAGCTTGGGTGATTTATCTTCATGAGGGGAACTATTACAGATATGCTTCCTCCATGTCTTCTCTTTCCCCTGATTGCTCACACTGTTGATTTAGCCATTGGCCTACCTCCACGCCTCCCTGCAGTAATCTTTGATTCTGCCATTCCTATCCCGGAATGATGTCAGTGGGCTGGTAAAGAATGCGGATGGAAGACAACAACACTACTCATTGTCTGTCCAACTTTGGGAAAACTGACTAAACATTTTGAGCTTGTTTCATCAATTATAAAGTATGAGTTAAATGAGTACTGCCCCTTAGGATTATCGTGCCTTTTAAATGAGAACTATACAATCTTCAGAACATAAGGACACCTGTAACATAGCACATGCTCAACATTATGTTTCCATCTCTTCATTTATTGTCAACCTACAGGAGACAGAGAGTACTCTCAGGCTTTCCACAGACTGACACATTGCATCTACAGTATTGCTAAAGACTCCTGCTTCACAGCCTGCCCCATCCCTGAGCAGTGTAGACTTGACCTCTTCGGCAGTGTTCCTTCTAACATGCCTGTGAATCCTTCCACCCTGAACCAAGTCCCAGCTTCAGCATTTATGGGTTATTGCTTTTACCCAGCATTATTTGCTAACATTTTTAATGGACTCAAAACGTCTTTCTCATATAAACTAGCCAGAAACCCTTAACACGTTCCAACTTCAGATTTTGCTGCAATGAAACAAAGCAATTCTAAGAACGTGAATGTTCAGTATTGTGGCAGAGATGGCTCAGCAGGTAAAGGTTCTTGCTGCCCCAGCCTGGTGTCTGTGTTCAGTCCTGGAACCCAAGGACAAATGGGAAAAGAGATCCAGCTTCACATTCCATTCTTTCATGCCAACTGATAAGGTGACTAGAACAAAAACTAGCTACTAAGTTGAGAAAGAGCTCCTGGCTCCTACTGAGCATATACCCCAAGACTACCTGCTGATGGGACAACTTGTCATGGGCCTCGTCAGTACATTTGATGCTAGGGACAGAAAGCTAGTCAGTAGTTATTTAGAGAGCTTCTACTATAAACCCTCTGGTGAACTTCATCATTCCTTTGCCAGTTATTTGAACACACAGAGATGTTATGGGTTTTGTTATGAGTTGTTACAATTTTGTCTAAGGCTGATGATAAGTTAGGGTTATACTATGGTTAGGTGGTCAATTCCTATAGGTAGAATTATTGGTTCAAAGTTTACCCAGATAATGTGGGTACCTGTAATATTCTCCATCGGTCAGTTCATGTTCCCATAAGCAGGACGAAAATGTCCAGTTTTACCCTGCCCCTGTAACTACTGTGGCCATGGTGTTTCGTGCTAATTCATTTTTATGTAGTATCAGATAATGTGGTTGTTCTTAACTGTGTGTATATGAGTTTACCAAGAAACTTTTTTAAGATTTTTTATTTTCTATACCACCTTTTGTGGTGGTTTGAATGAGAATGGCCCCCATAGGCTCATCAATTTGAATGCTTAGTCATCAGGGAGTGGCACTATTTAAGAAGGATTAGGAGGTGTGGTCTTGTTGGAGGAAAATGTGTCACTGAGAGTAGCTTTAGAGTTTCAAAAGCCCATGCCAGCAACCTCCCCTCCAGTCTCTCCCTTCTTCTCCCTCTGCCTAAGAAATGGGATGTAGTTATTAGCTGCTGCTCTAGCTTCTGCCTACATGATGCTATACTCTATGATAATAATGGACTAATACTCTGAAACTATAAGCAAGCCCCAATTAAATGATTTCTTTTATGATAGTTGCCATGGTCATAGTGTCCCTTCACAACACTAGAACAGTAACTAAGACACCATTGTATAATTAATTTTTGCTACAAAGCATATTACATTGTTCCAAAAGAAATAATGAGAACAACATCATGATTTACACTTTTGCTTTATACTATTATAGAATATTCTTAAATAAGTTATACTGGCTATATCAACAGAAATGTAGATACAAAAGGAGGAGGAAGGGAGGAAAGAGACCACCCAACCATAGTATAACCCTAATTTATCATCAGCCTTAGACAAAATTATAACAACCCACAACAAAATCCACAACGTCTATGTGTGTTCACAGGCACTTCATAAATTCATCACAAACCTGTGAATATGCAAATACAGCTACTCTCTAGATCAGAAGAGACTACCTAATCTTCTACATTTTCCTGTAAATCAATTTACATACTACATTTTCTCCTAAGCATTTGAAACCAACAAATGAGAATGCATTGTGAGCACTTACTTGCCAGCCCCCAAAAAGCTACACCCATCTAGACATGGAGTTAGAAATTCCCTGACTCCTGATAGATATAAGATTTATCATCGAGATGAGGTATCCCTTTATATTAAAACTGTGTTTATGAGTAAAACCTATGGCCAGCACAGGAATAGTCTGGCACAAGTATCTTAAGCGAGATTTGCTCTTATAACCTCATACATACCACTGTAAACAGAGTTTTTTTAGTTGTGGCCTATGAAAGTTGCTTACATTGCCTGTAGTGTGTAGATGACCAAGAGAGATAAGGACATTGTGACTTCTTTAACTACTTGCCCGGCCAGGCTGGCCTCCTTACATAGCAAAAAGCAAGTCGGAAGTGTGTTAGTGGAAGGGCAGTACAAACCCTCTCCTCTAATAGACATGCTGCAGGGTACGGACTATGTGAACATTACACTGTGTGAACATCAACTTCGAAAATTTTTATTGCTCTGAATGTGTAATGTAGCTATATACTTTAAAATTCAAAATGTATAAAATAGGTTAGAATAAAATATTCTCTACCCTGAGCCTTGGCATCTACTTTACTACTGTATTCAATTTTATACTTATCCTTGCAGAAATATTTCCTGTATATATGAAAAAAAATGCTTATTTCCACCTTTTAGTATGAATGGTAGCACTCTGAATACATTCTTTATCCTGACATTCCTAAAAGTATTATTAGGTAATTGTTTTGTTCATTGTTAGTTTACTTAACATTGTACTGGAGAGATTATTCCTCGCCATTCTGTCATGCTGTGCTCAGGAGCTGTGCTGCCCAATATGTCACACTCACTTGTGTGCAATATTGCCACTTAGGTAAAGAATTACCAATGCATGCTCATTTAGATTTCTTCTAATTTCATGTACTAAATAACCTGGCCCATGTATGCATTAGTACCTTTCTATAAAGTCAGTACCTAAAGTGGACTTGCTGAGCCAAAGCTCACATGGCCTTGCATTTTTACAAAGATTTCCCTCCATAGGCTGACCTAACTTAGAGTCGCAGCGGTAGAGTATCAGCAATCAGAGTTGATACTGTCTTTACCCTGAGAGGCAACCCCAGTATCCCTCCATGCCCAGCTGGAATAAATTACTAGACTTTGCAGATATGTTTCTTGCCGTTAAAGAAGACTGCACTCATCTTTGCCCCCAAAGTTATTTGACGACTTCTTGAGACAGTCTAGACCAGTGGGTGGCCACCCCTTTGGGCATCAAATGACCCTTTCACAGGGATCAAATATCAGATATCCTGCATATCAGATATTTACATTATGATTCATAACAGTAACAAAATTACAGTTATGAAGTAGCAACAAAATAATTTTATGGTTGTGGGTCACCACAATGTGAGGAACTGTATTAACGTGTTGCAGCATTCGGGAGGTTGAAAACTACAGGTCTAGATTGTCACACCCAGAGGCTAGGCTGATATTAGAAGCTAGTGAGGAGAAGGGAGGGGAGGAGGAAGAGAGAGGAGGGGATGGGAAGGGAGGGGAGGGAACAGGAGAGGAGGGGAGAGGAGAGGAAGAGAGTAGGCTGCTTGCCCTCCTGTGGTGCATAGGACAATGACCTTTCACCAAAAAGAAGGTCAGAATGTCCCTAGTGCTAGGGTCTCATACAACATCTGCTTCCCTTCATCATACTAATACAGTTTGCAAAGATCTGCATCCTTCAGGGTGAAGTGTGTGCCAAAAAGTATGAGCCCACTTCTGTGGGACATTTTGGGCTTTTTATTTCTCCTTTTTTTTTTCTTACAACATCCCAGTTTTACTCAATGCTTTGCGGCAATTGGGAACCCCTCACAAGCATGAGCAAAGGCACCTTGTTTATGATTTTTATCCTGAATCTGTGGCACAGAGAGGCACTCAGTTTATTAAACGGACACGTGAGTACTCACGGTCTTACCTTTGAGTTTGACGTAAAGGTTTTCATTTTATTCAAATCCGGTTCTGTTTACACTGACTCTCCTCTTTTCCTCTAAGTTTCCACGGGCAGCTGTTTTTGCTGAACTTTCAGAATGGTGGTGAAAGGAGCCCTCCATTGAATCGCATTCTTCCGCTGACTTGAACATCTACAGAGTGTGCTTTATTGCCACAGCATTCAGTCCCTTCATCAGGGACTGTTGTGCTCACTTACAGCTATGGTGGAGGTTGTCTTGTCTCTTTAAGTGGGTGAAATCCCTTAAGGGACAAAAATCTCAGCAAGTCTGCATTCCTCATGCCTAGCAGTGTTTTGACCTGCAGAAAAGCAAGGTTGCTTGTGCTAGTGTGCTGGCTCCTTCTCCTCCTCCCCTTCTCTCCCCCCACCCCATCTTGCCTCTTCCCTCTCCCCACTCCCTCCTTCTCCTCTTTTTTTAAAATTTACTTAACTCTCATCTCAATTCACAAGCCAAACCCCCAGGATCCTGAGTTTAGCAAAAAAAAGCTACTCATTCTCAAGAACAGAGCACTTCAGAATCTTCCTCAAGAACAGAGCACCCCAGACTCTTTCAGACACCCAGAGCAAATGAGCTACAGAGCAGCAGAAGGAGCTGGAAGGCCCAGGCCATTCCCTGGTAGTTTGTCTCTTCTGGGGTTTCTGGGACTTTGAGAGCAGGAACCCCATGGGCTCAGTTTGCTGCACTGCTTCCTTTTCAGGACATCTCTTTCCATCATCACCATCAGTGTTGCCCTCAGACAGGTCCTCCTTCATCCGTGATCAAAGGCCCCCGCATGAGAACGGGAAGAGGGACTCCTCACTATTGCCTGATGTGAACTGAAGGCTGAACTCATTCCTAAGTGTCTTCCCACTGGGGTGCTCGCCTCAGTCCCTGGAAGATGCCTTTGCCAATAGGAAAATGGGCTGAGGTGAAGGCGTCATTGTAATGAGGATTTGGATAGTTGGCAATCAATGATGGAGGAGCCAGAGGGAAAGGCAACAGGACCAGCAGGGTCAGGGAGAAAAAGCAAGGACAACAAGGTCATACAGAAGACTGAGTGGTGCTTCACTGCTGCTAAATATATCCTGCAGAAAATCAGGATGGGGAGTAGCTTTGATCATATCTAACATGGGATTTTAAAATGCGAATGCAAAAAAATGCAAATACAGAATGCTAGGTTGACTTTCATTAGCTTGTTATTTAACCACTGCTTAGCCCTGAGATCCCTCCTTGCATGATCTTTGCAATTAAAATAAGCTGAAAATTGAAGTACTTCAAAGCTGAGTTGCAAAAGAAGACAAAAACACCAGTGTCTGAGTATCTATCAGACAAACCAAGAAAATGCTATGAGTCAGCTTGATTACCCAAGGTGAAAGTAGAAAACATAAACGTTGCAAATACTTATTCTCAAGAGTTCAAATTAAAAACAAAAAAAAAAAACTTCAGGAATTTTTTAAATGCTGGTTTTATATTTAGCCACAAGTTAATCTGCAGGTATATTTCTCAAGGTTACTGAAATCAGAGTTTTTGATTTTGCTGATAAAAGGCCCAAGTATCTCCATGTTGCACTGATCTAAAAAGAAGAGGGAGGGCTTATTGGTGTGTTGATTTCATATGCACAGAATGCATCTTCCACAGGACCATCTTTAGATGAGAGCATGTAGTGAATGTAGTTAAATATTGAGCCCATTGCATAGTTTCTTCATAGGTGAGTTTTGACCAAATGATTAAATAATATAATTTAAATAAATTAAATAATTTTGAAGTAATAATAATAATCCACTATTACTTCTAAGTGCCAGGCCAAGTGATACTTGACTTATTTCACTTAAGCTCTATCACACTCTTTGAGGCAGATAAATTCTATTTATTGGCATTTTCCTGTTGCCTCTGAAAAGAAGATCCATGTGCTGTGCAGTGGTGGGAAGATTTCCACTACCTTGCAGGATGGTGCCCCAGCATTCTTTCCTAAGTTGAAGGAGTTGGAAAGTGACATGGGCTGGAGTTGGAAAGTGACATGGGCTGGAAGCACTCTCTGGACCCTTCCATGAACCAGGTCATGATATCTCCCCATTCAAGGCCCCTACCCCTTACTCCAGCAGGTTAGAGCATCCTGGTCCTAAGAGAGAAGGACTAGGCACAATCTCAGAAAGAGGCCTTGCCACATCCTCCCAGTGCCCTGATGTTAACTGATCCTCTTTATTCTGCCATCTCCCATGACTTTCCAACCTAGCATAAAAGCACTCAAGCTGAGTCACTTCTTTAAGTTATTTTTTTTTTATTTTAATTTTTATTATTATTGTTATTTTTTTTTGTTTTTTAGAGACAGGGTTTCTCTGTGTAGCTTGGTGCCTTTTTCCTGGAACTCACTTGGTAGCCCAGGCTGGCCTCGAACTCACAGAGATCCACCGCCTCTGCCTCCCGAGTGCTGGGATTAAAGGCGTGTGCCACCACCGCCTGGCTTGGCTACTTTTTTTTTTTTTTTTAAGTAAATTTATTTTACAACATCATTTAGTTCAACATAATAGCCACAGAATTCCCTGTTCTCCCACTCTCGCCCCCCGTCCCCCTCCCCCCACCCCACTCCCCATTCCCACCTCCTCCAGATCAAGGTCTCCCCGAGGACCGGGATCGACCTGGTAGACTCAGTCCAGCCAGGACCAGTCCCCCCTCCCAGACCAAGCCAAGTGTCCCTGCATAGGTCCCAGGATTCAAACAGCCAACTCATGCAGCAAGCCCAGGACCCGGCACCAACACACAGCTGCCTCCCAAACAGATCAAGCCAAATGACTGTCTCACCCATTCAGGGGGCCTGATCCAGTTGGGGGCCCCTCAGCCTTTGGTTCATAGATCCTGTGCTTCCATTCATTTGGTTATTTGTCCCTGTGCTTTATCCAACCCTGGCTTCAACAATTCTCGCTCATATAAACCCTCTTCTTTCTCACTAATTAGACTCCCAGTGCTCCACCAGGGGCCCAGCCGTGGATCTGCATCCAGATTCCTCAGACCTTCCTTGGATGGGGTTTATGGCACAACTAACAGGGTGTCTGGCCATCCCATCACCGGAGTAGGTCAGTTCCTGCCGTCTCTCGACCATTGCCAGGAGTCTTTTGTGGGGGTATCTTTGTGGATCTCCGTGGGCCTCCCTAGCTCTCTGCTTCCTCCCCTTCTCATGTGGTCTTCATTTACCATGGTCTCCTATTCGTTGTTCTCCCTCTCTTTTCTTGATCCAGCTAGGATCTCCCATTCCCTTTCCCTCGATCATCGCTCTTCATTGTTCCCACCCATGACCAGGCTGTTCATGTAGATCTCATCCATTTCTCCGTGTCTTTTTTGGGGGTCCCGTTTTCCAGGTAGCCTCACTGGTGATGTGAGTAGCAGTCCAGTCATCCTTGTTCCACATCTAGCATCTTCCTATGAGTGAGTACATACCATATTTGTCTTTCTGAGTCTGGGTCACCTCACTCAGGATGGTTTTTTCTAGATCGATCCATTTGTCTGCAAACCGTATGATGTCATTGTTTTTCTCTGCTGAGTAGTATTCCATTGTGTATATGTGCCACAATTTATTTATCCATTCTTCAGTTGAAGGGCATCTAGGTTGTTTCCAGGATTTGGCTATTACAAACAATGCTGATATGAACATAGCTGAGCAAGTGCTCTTGTGGTATGATTGAGCATTTCTTGGGTATATGCCCAGGAGTGGTATAGCTGGATCTTGGGGGAGATTGATTCCCAATTTTCTAAGATAGCGCCATATTGATTTCCAAAGTGGTTGTACAAGCTTGCATTCCCACCAGCAGTGGAGGAGAGTTCCTCTAGCTCCACAACCTCTCCAGCATAAAGTGTCTTCAGTGTTTTTGATCTTAGCCATTCTGACAGGCATAAGGTGGTATATCAGAGTTGTTTTGATTTGCATTTCCCTGATGATTAGGGATGTTGAGCAATTCCTTAAATGTCTTTCAGCCATTTGGGTTTCCTCTGTTGAGAATTCTCTGTTTGATTCTAAAGCCCATTTCTCAATTGGACTGTTGGTCGTTTTGATGTCTAATTTCTTGAGTTCCTTATATATTCTGGATATCAGTCCTCTGTCACCTGTGGGGTTGGTGAAGATCTTTTCCCATTCTGTAGGCTGTCGCTTTGCCTTGTTGACCGTATCCTTTGCTCTACAAAAGCTTCTCAGTTTCAGGAGGTCCCATTGATTGATTGTTTGTCTCAGTGTCTGCGCTACTGGTGTTATATTTAGGAAGTGATCTCCTATTCCAATGCGTTCAAGATTACTTCCTACTTTCTCTTCTAGCAGGTTTAGAGTAGCTGGATTTATGTTGAGGTCTTTGATCCACTTGGACTTAAGTTTTGTGCACGGTGACAGATATGGATCTATTTGCAGCCTTCTACACGTTGATATCCAGTTATGCCAGCACCATTTGTTGAAGATGCTTTCTTTTTTCCATTGTACACTTTTGGCTTCTTTGTCAAAAATTATATGTCCATAGGTGTGTGGGTTAATGTCAGGGTCTTCAATTCGATTCCATTGGTCCACATGTCAGTTTTTATGCCAATACCAAGCTGCTTTTATTACTGTAGCTCTATAGTAGAGCTTGAAGTTAGGGATTGTGATGCCTCCAGAAGTTGATTTATTGTACAGGTTTCTTTTAGCTATTCTGGGTTTTTTGTTTTTCCATATGAAGTTGAGTATTATTCTTTCCAGGTCTGTGAAGAATTGTGTTGGTATTTTGATGGGGATTGCATTGAATCTGTAGATTGCTTTTGGTAAGATTGCCATTTTTACTATGTTGGTCCTGCCTATCCATGAGCATGGGAGATCTTTCCATTTTCTGACATCTTCTTCAATTTCTTTTTTCAGGGACTTAAAGTTCTTGTCATATAGGTCCTTCACTTGCTTGGTTAGTGTTACCCCAAGGTATTTTATGTCATTTTTGGCTATTGTGAAGGGTGATGTATCTCTAATTGTCTTCTCATCTTCTTTGTCCATTGTATATAGGAAGGCTACTGATTTTTTTTGAGTTGATCTTGTATCCTGCTATGTTGCTGAAGGTGTTTATAAGCTTTATCACTTCCTGGGTGGAATCTTTGGGGTCACTCAAGTATACTATCATGTCATCTGCAAATAGGGAAAGCTTGACTTCTTCCTTTCCAATTTGTATCCCCTTAATCTCCTTATGTTGTCTTATTGCTCTGGCTAGAACTTCAAGTACTATATTGAATAAGTATGGGGAGAGTGGACAGCCTTGCCTCGTTCCTGATTTTAGTGGAATTGGTTTGAGTTTCTCTCCATTTAATTTGATGGTGGCTGTTGGTTTGCTATATATTGCCTTTATTATGTTTAAGTATGTTCCCTGTATTCCTGGTCGCTCCAAGACTTTTATCATGAAGGGGTGCTGGATTTTGTCAAATGCCTTTTCTGCATCTAGTGAGATGATCATGTGGTTTTTTTCTTTGAGTTTGTTTATATGGTGTATTACGTTGATGGACTTTCGTATGTTGAACCACCCTTGCATCCCTGGGATGAAGCCTACTTGATCATGGTGGATAATTGTTCTGATGTGTTCTTGGAGTCTGTTTGCCAATATTTTATTGAGTATTTTTGCATCAATGTTCATGAGGGATATCGGTCTGTAGTTCTCTTTCTTTGTTGTATCCTTGTTTGGTTTAGGAATCAGGGTAATTGTAGCCTCATAAAAGGAGTTTGGTAATGTTCCTTCTGTTTCTATTATGTGGAACAATTTAGAGAGTATTGGTATTAACTCTTCTTTGAATATCTGGTAGAATTCGGCGCTGAAACCATCTGGTCCTGGGCTTTTTTTGGTTGGGAGACTTTTAATGACTGTTTCTATTTCCTTAGGGGTTATTGGGCTATTTAAATAGTTTATCTGGTCTTGATTTAACTTAGGTATGTGGTACTTATCCAGAAAAATGTCCATTTCTTTTAGGTTTTCCAGTTTTGTGGAGTAGAGGTTTTTGAAATATGACCTTATAATTCTCTGGATTTCCTCAATGTCTGTTGTTATGTCCCCCTTTTCATTTCTGATTTTGTTGATTTGGATTCTCTCTCTGTGTCTTTTGGTTAGTTTGGATAAGGGCTTGTCTATCTTGTTGATTTTCTCAAAGAACCAACTCTTTGTTTCATTAATTTTTTGTATTATTCTCTTAGTTTCTAATTTATTAATTTCACCTCTCACTTTGATAATTTCCTGGCGTCTATTCTTCCTGGGAGACTTTGCTTCTTCTTGTTCTAGAGCTTTCAGGTGTGCTGTTAAGTCACTAGTGTGAGATTTCTCCAACTTCTTTATGTGGGCATTTAGTGCTATGAATTTCCCTCTTAGCACTGCTTTCATAGTGTCCCATAAGTTTGGGTATGTGGTGTCTTCATTTTCATCGATCTCTAGGAAGTCTTTAATTTCTTTATTTCTTCCTTAACCCATTGGTGATTTAGTTGAGCATTATTCAGTTTCCATGAGATTGTAGGTTTTCTGTAGTTTTTGTTGTTGTTGAGATCTAACTTTAACCCATGGTGGTCTGATAGAACACAGGAGGTTATTCTAATTGTTTTGTATCTGTTGAGATTTGCTTTGTGGCCAAGTATGTGGTCGATTTTAGAGAAAGTTCCATGGGGTGCTGAGAAGAATGTATATTCTTTCTTGTTAGGATGGAATGTTCTGTAGATATCTATTAGGTCCAATTGGGTCATGACATCAGTTAAGTCCTTTATTTCTCTGTTAAGTTTCGATTTGGGAGATCTGTCCAGTGGTGAAAGTGGGGTGTTGAGATCTCCCACTATTAATGTGTGGGGTTTTATATGTGGTTTAAGCTTTAGTAATGTTTCTTTTACATATGTGGGTGCCCTTGTGTTTGGGGCATAAATGTTCAGAATTGAAACTTCATCTTGGTGGATCTTTCCTGTGATGAATATGTAATGTCCTTCTTTATCTCTTTTGATTGATTTTAGTTTGAAGTCTATTTTGTTGGATATCAGGATGGCTACCCCTGCTTGTTTCTTAAGACCATTTGATTGGAAAGTCTTTTCCCAGCCTTTTATTCTTAGGTAGTGTCTGTCTTTGAATTTGAGATGTGTTTCTTGTATGCAGCAGAAAGTTGGGTTCTGCTTTCGTATCCATTCTGTAAGTCTATGTCTTTTTATAGGTGAATTAAGTCTGTTGATATTAAGGGATATTAACGACCAGTGATTGTTCATCCCTGTTATTTTTGGTGGTAGTGTGTGTGTACTTCCCTTCTTTGGGGTTTACTGTTGTGGCTTTATCTATTGCCTGTGTTTTCGAGTGTGTATCTGACTTCCTTCGGTTGGAATTTTCCTTCTAGTGCTTTCTGTAGCGCTGGGTTTGTGGATAGGTATTGTTTAAATCTGGCTTTGTCTTCGAATGTCTTGTTCCTTCCGTCTGTGATGATTGAAAGTTTTGCTGGGTATATTAGTCTGGGCTGACATCCATGGTTTCTTAGTGTCTGCATTACATCTGTCCAGGTCCTTCTGGCTTTCAAAGTCTCCATTGAGAAATCGGGTGTTATTCTGATGGGTTTACCTTTATAGGTCACTTGGCCTTTTTCCTTGGCTGCTCTTAATATTCTTTCTTTATTCTGTACATTTAGTTGTTTAATTATTATGTGTCGAGGGGACTTTTTTTGGGGTCTAGTCTGTTTGGTGTTCTATAGGCTTCTTGTATCTTCATAGGCATTTCCTTCTTTAAGTTGGGAAAGTTTTCTTCTATAATTTTGTTGAATATATTTTCTGTGCCTTTGAGTTGGTATTCTTCACCTTCTTCTATCCCTATAATTTGTAGGTTTGGTCTTTTCATGGTGTCCCAGATTTCTTGGACATTTTGGTTCATGACTTTGTTGGCTTTAGTGTTTCCTTCGACTGATGAAACTATTTCTTCTACTGTATCTTCAATGCCAGAAATCCTCTCTTCCACCTCTTGCATTCTGTTGGTTATACTTGCATCCGAAGTTCCTGATCTTTTACTCAGGTTTTGTATTTCCAGCATTCCCTCTGTTTGTGTCTTCTTTATTTTTTCAATTTCCCTTTTCAGTTCTTGGACTGTTTCCTTTGTTTGTTTCATTGCTTTTTCATGATTTTCTTTCAGTGCTTTATTGTTTTCTTCCAGGACTTTAATGTTTTCTTCCAGGACTTTATTGTTTTCTTGGAGGGCTTTATTGTTTTCTTCTAATTTGTTTGCCCTTTCCTCTAGTTGTTTACAGCGTTCTTCCAATTTTCTTGTCTTTTCCTCTACACAAGCCTCTACCTTCTTCATGAAGTTACTCATAAGGCTACTTTCTTCTGCTTCTTCCAATTTTTGGTGTTCAGGTCTAGGTGTTGGAGGCGGCTAGGTTCTGGTGATGCTGTATTGCTCTTCATTTTGCTGTATGTACTTCTGCCTTGACGTCTGCCCATCTCCTTGTGGTTCTTTCTTCGTCTTATCAGTGTACTTGTTTCAGAAAGAGCTGACAGATTCAGGAAGACTCTCTCTCTTGTCCAAAAGGGAGTTCTCTTGTCCAACTCTCTGGTCCAGAAGGGAAGTCGGGGGCAGACTCTGGTCCAGAATGGCAATCGGGGGCAGGCTGGGAGCTGGGGGCCAGTCTCTTAAGTCTCAGGAAGTGGCTGGAGTCTCGGGCAGATGGGCGTGGGGCAGGGCGCGGAGATTGCAGGGGCTGCTGGGGGGCTTGGAGAAGGGGATCCCTCCCCGGTGGGGCTAGAAGGGGAGCTGTCCGGTGGCCAGAACCTGGTACCAAGTTGGGCAGGTCTTCCCGGAGTGGCTGGTGTCCAGGGATGAGGTCCGGGTTGGACCCAGGTACTCACCTCTGGACCAGAAGGGAAGTCGGGGGCAGGCTGGGAGCTGGGTGCCGGTCTCTAAGTCTCAGGAAGTGGCTGGAGTCTCGGGCAGATGGGCGTGGGGGCAGGGCGTGGAGATTGCAGGGGCTGCCGGGGGGCTTGGAAAAGGGGATCTCTCCCGGTGGGGCTAGAAGGGGAGCTGCCCGGTGGCCTGAACCTGGTGCCAAGTTGGGCAGGTCTTCCCGGAGTGGCTGGTACCCAGGGATGGGATCCGGGTTGGACCCGGGTACTCACCTCTGGACCAGAAGGGAAGCACTTCTTTAAGTTATTAATTATTATTGTGTATGTATGTATATGGTATATGTAGACACAGGTACATGTGTATGGAGATCAGAGGACAACTGTGTGGAGTCAATTCTCTCCTTCTATTTTCACAGGGGTTCTATGTATTGAACTCAGATCGACAAGCTTTCATGGTGATCACCATTACCCACTGAGACAGCTTGCCAGCTCTTTTCATTTATTTTCTACAAAGTTTCCTCCGTCATAGGAAGTATACATTAAGTTCATGTACAAGTGCATCTTTCTATCTTTTTTTTTTTTTTTTGTTTTTGTTTTTGTTTTTGTTTTGTTTTGTTTGTTTTGTTTAGACAGGGTTTCTCTGTGTAGCTTTGGAGCCTGTCCTGGACTCATTCTGTAGACAAGGCTGGCCTCGAACTCACAGAGATCTGCCTGCCTCTACCTCCTGAGTGCTGGGATTAAAGGCATGCACCACCATCGCCCAGCTGTGCATGTATATCTTAATACTCTACCTTCTATCAATCTGATTTATAGGTAGTATAAAACATATTTAAGCCAGGTAGTGGTGTTGTATACCTTTAATCCCAGCACGTATGAGGCAGAGGCAAGCAGATCTCTGTGAGTTTGAGGCCAGCTTGGTCTACAGAGCTAGTTCTAGGATAGCCAAGGCTATAACTACACAAAGAAACCCTGTCTCAAAAAAAACCAAACTATATATAGTAGAATTTTTTTTTCTTTCTCTATACTAGGAATGAGTCCCTAAAAATATCTGCAAGTGAGTGTGTACACAAGTGTGTGTTTCTGGATAGAGGGTCTAGAGTTTCCGTCTTCTTGGAAGAGATTGTGGCCTTCAACATGTCGAGACTGGACTGAGAAGGGCAGTAATGTCTATACTGCTAACTTCAATTACTTGAGTTAGTAGTGTGATTTAAAGGTTGTATTTTTTCACAACTCTCAACCAAATTCATTGTCACTGCTCTGGTCTGATGACACTGCTTGCCCTGGTCACTAAGCTAGCTCCATGCAGAAGTACTTAGTGATGTGGACTTAGTCATCCATGTGGTCTGGGTTTTAATCTGATCTGTGCTGATTAACTATAAATGTCATTGCCTCAGATCCCCATCTGCAAAGCAGAGCTCAGAGCAAGACAATCCGTTTCCAGGAGTTATTCTGAGGACTAAACAGGTTTGACACTTAAATATCTGTGTGCATGAAAAACACAACTCTATTCTCAGAATAAACAGGTTATACTATATGCTGAGCCAAATGAGAGTGACCACATCATGGGATATGGATTCACACTTACCCAAATAACAGGTTCCAGTGTGAAAGTAGTTGCATGCATTTTTAGTAGTTGTACACTAAAAGAAAATCATAAATCAAGGCATTTACCAAACGCTTTGGCAGAGACAGTGGGTGGATGAATTACAGCAAAGTGAAAAAGAAATCTCTGCTGTGGACTTCAGATGCTGTCCATTGAGGATCTCAGCTTCTGGGTTGGTAGAAGCTAGCCCAAGAGAATTTTGGCTTGAGATCCCTGCACTGCAGCTCCCTGCATCCTTGTATTGTCATCAGCTGTCTAGAACCTTGAACATGGGTGCAGCTTTAATCTCAGGAACTTCATCCATTTTCCTGGGCTGGCCACACAACATCACATTTGTGCCCGTGAACACCAAGTGTTTTTGGTGACACCAGGAAGGCTTGTTTGTAGATGTAACCAACTGTCTTATTAAGTAAGAAACACAGAACCAATGCAAAGAAGAAAGCCAAGAGGTCAGAGCTAAGAGCTAAAACCTTACCCTTCCTCCTGTGGTGGTCCTACCTCTCTGAACCAGTGCTACTTCCTGTGCTAAAGTCTTTATATAGAGTTTCTGTTCTGCCTTCTCATTGGTTGTAAACCCAACCACATGACCGCCTTATCACGGCCTGTCTGCATAGACCTCCAGGTTTTCTATGGTTGGTATTGAGATTAAAGGGGTGTGTATCCAATGCTGGTTGTATCCCTGAACACACAGAGATTTATCTAGCTCTGCCTATCAAGTGCTGGGATTACAAGCATACGTCACCACTGCCCTGCTTTCCTATGGCTTGCTAATAGCTCTGACCCCCGGGCAACTTTATTTATTAACATACAATCAAAAATCACATTTTAGTACAAATAAAATATCACCATATTTCCCCTTTTCTATTTTAATAAAAAGAAAAAGTTTATAACTAACATAAGAAAAACTATATACAAAAGTAAAATAACTATATACAATATATACAAGTAATAAATACCTAAACAATGTCTAGTTCATTTGTATTTGACAAATTCAGAGAAAATAATTCCATTATCTATCCTATTGTATCTAATTCACTTTCTATCCTAATTAATCTTCAACTATAACTAACTAATCTTCAACTCCCTCAGAGACCCAAGAAGGAAATAATATTAGCTAACAAAAATAAAAACAGGAAGTACATGCAAGCAACTTCCAAAAAATTGTGAGTTGACAGAAACAGCCAGCTGCTTGGACAGTCATCTGAGGTTTCTCCGCAGTGTTGGGGCATCATCTTCAGCCTATAGGCTTAGCGTATCTGACAGACTCATTTGTGAAATAGGATGTACACAAGGTCAACAGTTCAACCTCTCATTGGGTGAGAGCAGTCTATATACCAGAAACACCTGAATTCCACTAATGTCATGTCATGATTCAGGATTTTAAATTCTGGAAATTGTTGATGTTTTTGGAATTCAGCTGTCCATTCTTCTTGGCTATGTGTGTATGTGGCTTCATCTCAGCATCCCGTTCTTCTCCACATCCCTCTATTAAATGCCATTCTACTGTTGAGAGGCATGAGCTTAATTACTCTTCAGAAATAACTGTTTCAGCTGCTGTCCCATTGCATATCAGAAGCCATCGGCCCACTGCCTGTTAAGCTGCCTTCAAAGAAAAGGGCACTGTACCTTTTCCGGACTGTGAAGGCCACTTCAAGGATGGTGCCATATTGTCCTGGCCTCAGAAGATGCCTTTTGATAAAGCCATAACCACACTTGTTTTGGCAAGAATCATTAGTCCTTTGTTTCGTGTCCTGTTTGTCACCAAATGATTCGAGGATACTTTGTTGTCCAGTGGCTAACTTTTGCCACAATGAAAGTTAACTCCAATTGCAGTTTTTTCAATGCCCATATTTTCTCTGAAGTAGATTGGTACTGCCAGGAGCCGATATGTCTCAGAGTCATGACAAAAAGAAAAATTTTCTAAGTTATTAAAACATTTTAAATGCCATATTCTGTAGATCTCTGAAGGGTTTGAAGATGACCTGTCTATCTAAAATATATCTACTCAATCTTGAAAACATACCTAATATGACTACAAGTTCTATTATAATGTCTAACTACTAACTTTAATTTCTTTATATCCTAATAGTTGGTAATAACAACATTCAAGGATCAGAAAATTGCATTCCATTGTTAAATGAACGTATAAGTACAATTAGAAATATACATATAGCATTTTCTAACAATATCAATTTCAATATATATAATTTGTATACAATATGAAACAATCCAATCCAATGTAAAGTACTTACATTTTTCTTTTCTTTTCTTTCTTTTTTTTAAACAAGAACCTTAAATCTAATCTCCTTTGCTTAGCCCTTTTCCTAACCCTTGACAACAACTTGTAACCAACCCCCCTAATCAAAGAAAATTATCCCAGACCCAAAACCCATTAAAAGACCAAAAAAACCACCCACCCCACACCACCTCTTTGGGAATGTAGGCATCATATTCTTGAATTTGCTTCCTACTGGGTATGGGCGAAGGTATCTTTATCCTGAAAAGAAAAATTTTAGGTTAATTGTCAAATTCTAGGAAAGGTAATTATATCCTTCGTTATCCAGTCTGTTATAATGCCAAAGTTCAGGGTTTATCTCAAATCCTTATTCAAGTAGTCTTTGAGACTGGATCATCTCAGCTAGCTCTCTCAAAATTGCTCTGAGCACTTTGTAGTTCAAAGTTGATCTGTAGATGATGTTTGTCAGCTTAGTGATGTTATTATTATCCACGTGGAATCGTTGTTGTTGTTGTGGGGCCCCATATTCTTCCTGGAGACTTCAGTTGATGTTAGGCCTGGCCGTGAATTCCTGCAGAAAACTGATAAGAGACTGGAACACAAAGACATATATATGCAGCCTAATTGAAGCCTTTTTTCTTTTTAGAATTAGTTAGTACTCTATATGACCATTCATATCTTAACAAAGTTTAAAATGTATATATATATTAATCTTATAAATTTTGATATAAAATTCATATTTTAAGAAAAGTTTAAAGAATCAGAATAGAATCAAAGAGTTGAGATTAGTAATAGAATAGTCCCTTAATTAATTTGGTTTTTCTCCTGTCCCATAGCAGAAGATGGCTCTTTTCTTCTGGCATGATACAGGGAGTTTGCATTTTCCTTTTAACAACATGCTTGAGTTTAAAGAAGGAGAGAGCCATTCTCCAACTCCAAAGTCAGCTTTAAATTTTAATTGAACTGGGACTATTAGAAGACCAATAGTGTTAAATCTTTAAAGAAAAGCATAAACAAACATTTAGGAAGACATAAAATTTTTTAGATGATATACCCATATGCCATTTCACTCTGTTGGGATAGACGATTTGTCCCTTTTCTTCAGTTGTCTCATTTGTCCAGTGTTCTTCAAATTCCTTAACCTTCATTCTCCTAAAAGACAAAAACAAAAACCTTTCCCCAAGGTTTTTTGGGGATGTTCCTTTTTGACAAGTTATTATCTGATTAAATGAAAAGGCATGTGTTATTGATACAAGTTAGTTTAAATTGGATGTTCATGCTGGTTGATGAACTATCACCTCCTCTAATTAAGAGGTCTCTCTTGTTCAAATCGAACCTTTATCAATTTTGATGGTACCCACAGCTTATCTTCTCCTGTAGAAACAAAAGCAAAACCTCGTCCCCAGTATAACACTTGATCTTAGGATCTATAAAGATGGAGCTAACTAGGCAGAAGAACAGTTGTCAGCAGAGAGAAATCACCCATAAACCCTTGTTTTCTTGGGCTTCCTTGTGAAACTGGTGCATGGGTGTCCTAAGAGTTACCACTAACTCCTCCATCCTGTACTCTGGATTTGATGACTCTTTTCTTTGATATCTTTATGATTAGGCACTCAGGATATGTCTAAACTAAAAGGGCATGGCTGCGCTGTGCAAGAGAGGGGCAATGGGAAAAAAAAAAAACAGTTGGATATTGGAAGAGAAAGGGGTAAGATGCAAGGAAACAGATTCTGACAGAAACTCTGAATTAAAGCCTGGGCTAAGAATGCACTGAAGCAAATCAGAGGCCATCCAAGACTAGCTCCCAACAGACCCCCTGACCAAACTGAAATGGGGAGGCTGTCCCCAGAAAGAACTCCCACAACTGCCTTTTGAGGAGACATTAAAATGACTGGGCATAAAGGACTTGTGCCAAGACCTGGAACCAGTTGGTTGAGTCATTACAAAGAAGTGGCTCACCTTTGTGGCCCAAAATTGGGTGCCAAATTGTCACCAGAACACATAGCTCTCCCTTCAAAAAGAGTAAGAGATGGTTTATTTGAGTGAAATGAGTGATTATATGAACTTCTTAAGGAAAAAAAAAACATAAATAAAGGCATTTACCATATACATTGGATAGGCAAGTTACAGCAAAGTTGGAAAGTGCAGCTACAGGTTTTATGTGCTGTCTGAAGACAATCTTAGCTTTTAGGACCGTAGGAGCTCAGGTTTTACCTGACAGTCATAGAGATGTTGAATCATTGTAGAGATGGGAAGGAGTGGCAATACAGGGAACCCCAAATAGCCCAAGATAAGTTAATCATGGATCCGCAACATTCCAACTCTCTAACAAGTTGTAATCAACCTTGTAGAGTCTGATTACAGAGTCATCACAGATATAGGGTTTTGTTTTGTTTTGTTTTTTGTTTTTTAGTTTGTGGTTGTTTTTCAGGTTACTTCAGTTCTTGTTTGGAATATAGGAAGTAATAAATACTTACTGCACATTGTAGAATGATTCTACCCTATTGGGAATTTAGGATTAATGTTCAAACTATGTCTTATAAAGGGGAAGGTGCTTGGGGTCTTTATACTATGTCACCTCCTAGCTTTGAGTCCCACTTACTGTGGAACTCAGTGACACATGAACCCAATGTCTCATTCTTCTCGAAAACACCTAAAAGGAGAACTTGTAGGGTACATCTTGCTCTTCATGCGCTTCTTACTGAAGCAGCAGTTGTACTGGAATGTGCATACACCACTGTCCATCCTCTTGGCCTGGCATGTTCTTTAGACACATGCCAAAGGGAAGAGTTAGATGTTCAGCTAAGGAGCTATCAGTGCTGAGCTGTGGTCTTTATAGTTGGCTCTTTGCTGTGGGTGTTTCTGCAAGTGGAATCACCTGTACACAAAGCCATGCATAGCAGGATGAACTCAGCTGATTGTGCCAATGACAGAGGCAAAGGCTAACAGGGAAAAGGATGAGAAAACCTTACTGAGTAGGTGCTAGGCAGCTGCTAGTCCCTCACCTCCTGTCTCAGTCACCTGAAGTCTAAAATCAACTGTCAGAGAACTGGAGATTGAGGTGCTTCCCTGGGTCTCCAGAATATTGACGCGGCAACTTTAAAGAGGCATGGAGTAGACTAAGTCCAAATCTAGGGAAGCAGCCCGCTGTGCTCAAAAGTAATAGCTGTCGGAGCCATGCTGGCTTTGTCTTGCAATGCAATGACATCCTGTTGGTCGTCAACACAGGCTTTTAATGTTCCTCCTTCCTCATGCTTTTTCCACTACCCAGCACGAAAGGGCTGAGATACTTTGCTGCCTGTCTTTTTGAGAGTGGGTGTCTGTTGTGAAAATAGGGGGCTTGGTGTACTCATTATTTTCAGAAGGAACATTGGAAGTGTAGGGTCAGCAAGCCTCACTTTTCCTAAAGTCACCAATTAGAAGTTACTTGCATCTCTGCTGCAAGGTGTTGTGAGCCAAAGAAAGGCTTCCTCTCCCATGTGGAATTGTTGGTGTGTGTGTGTGTGTGTGTGTGTGTGTGTGTGTGTGTGTGTGTGTATGCATGTGTGTGGGGGGTTGCTTTCTATCTCTTTCTGTAGTTAGACAGTAGAAAGGAATCAATCATGAGCATTCATTAGAATTCAGTTAAACAAGAATTAAAGGTATTCCACTGTGAGGTGATTCCTAAATTCTGAACCTCAATCTCCTTCCCCTCCTGTAAAGAGTGGGTCGTGTTTACCCTATGGTCCTACTACATTAGCAAAACAGGGTTTCATGGTTTAGACTATGGAGAGACCGGAAGAGTATGTACCATGGGGACAGTTCCCATTATACTGGAAGACAGACTCACTTTCAGATAACCTTCA
The DNA here is from genome assembly GCF_004664715.2 of Peromyscus leucopus. Lineage (NCBI taxonomy): Eukaryota > Metazoa > Chordata > Mammalia > Rodentia > Cricetidae > Peromyscus > Peromyscus leucopus. The sequence goes on along the minus strand of NC_051065.1, from coordinate 76,859,101 downwards.
GATTCATGATTGATGCCCCGTTACGACAGAATTCCCAAAAGCTACAGGATCTTGTAAGAAAATCTATTTGCTGCTGCAATCGACAAAGACTCTCGTTCACTAAACTTTAATCAGGAACCTCTGGGTCCCTTCTCAGCTCACTCAGTCTTGACTCTGAGCTTCAGGCCATACTTAAAAAGTTAAAGTAGTTTAGAGAGGGTCCCTGGTCCTTGGTATCTGCTCAACTGGACCTACCTTCAGCAAGAACCATAGGTAGCTTTACAAAAGTTCTTCTACCTTGGTGTTTCTTGTTACTAATTTTCCATCCACAGACCTCTAACCCCACTTCAGCCTGCTGCTTGGCCACATTAATAAATTGTTACACATTCTTGTGCTATTTGAGTGTGAGTCTCTCTCACTTTCTTTGCAATAGTCTTTACACCCATCACATTCTCTTTAACATTTAACATAATAAATTTTACATTAACACAGATTGAAGCATTAATCTTTTTAAAGATCATCAATATGGTTGTTATTGTGTCAAAAGATACCATTTGTTATCAGAGCTGAAACCAGGACCTCAAGAAGCAATTGCTCACCTGAGCACACAAATAGAGCTGCAGAGTGGAACTGATTTTTGAATCTAGAGAGGATGTCCCAAGTCCACATTTGTGGGTACGAGGTCAGGTCACCCTCAGAAGAGTAGAAATTAAGCAAGAATTTCTGCTCTGTCAGCACTTAGAACAAGATCCTCAGACCCAACCACATAACAAGATTCTCCTAATCTTAAATCAAGAAGGCCCAGTTATTTGGAAGGTCTGTGCCCATGACAATGCCTTCTCAATGCTCTGCGGTCACTGTCATTTGGGAATACAAGTGATGTGAAGGTGGAATGGGCAAAATGAAGAAGGGGCTTTAATTGGGAAAAGGGGCTGCACAGAATGAGCAGGAGGGATAAATATAAACATCACTACGAGTGCTTGAAAAGCGTTAAGGAAAAAACGTTTTATATTTACTAAAATTCTTCTCTCTCTCTCTCTCTCTCTCTCTCTCTCTCTCTCTTTCTTCTTTTCCTCCTCCTTCCTCCTCCCTCCTCCTCCTCCTTCTATCTCTCTATCTCTCTCTCTCTCTCTTAAATGAAGTTATGCAACTTGGATAGATAATGCTTCCCCCAACAAGCAATAGACCATCTAACGAGAACTCCTTAGCACCAAGCTTGAGAACCCTCCATTCAAGTTGTTGGTCAGAGGGAATCCATCAGAGTCCCAAAAGTAAATAGGCTGCACCTGTGCCCTTAGCTACCTCCCATAAGTTGATCAAGTCCCTATCACTGAAGACCCCTCGTGCTTGGACAAGACTTGAGCTGCATCTGAACTGAGGGAGAAAGGAGAGCTGTGATATGGGAGGAATTATAGAGGGATACAGGAGGGGCTGGAGGGAAAGGGGGAAGGGAGAACATGATTCACTTATGTTTCAATTAAAATAAAACAACTTTTTTAAAGCAAAGGAGAAATCTGGATTTTTATGAGCTGCCTTTTGTGTGACTTCTGGGGAGTCAGGGATGAACATCTGTGCATAGGGCAAAGGCAACAGACCAAATAAAAGATTCTGTTCATCCAGTGTGATGAACCAGTGAGGCTTCTGGGACAACTTACAGGAGCATGGATGACTGGAAGCCTCTGCATCACCGAACAGTCTACCCAGGTGTTGTGATGGCTCTGTGTCCCTGCAGCTCCCTGCCCAACTTGCCAGCATTCCACTGGACATTTCCTCTCCCTCACAGTGGCTACCATCTATCTGATCCCTGGGAGGGGCTTCCTGGACCTTGTAAGTCCTGAGAGTTCTAGATCTCATCAGTTTCCTGCTCTTAGGAACTTCCCTCTCCTGCCCTCCTGGAGAGGATGCTTCAATTAACTCTTACTTATTAAGAGGGAATAGCTACACAGCAGATCTTTTTAATTCTGGAAAGAAAAATAAAAGCAGAGGGGAAGGTGAAGGTGAAGAAAGATGATGGGAAGAGGAGAGAAGAGAGGGGAAGGGAAGGAGAGGCTCTGCAAAAGGAATTAATTCTGTCCAGGGGCTGTCTTTTTGGGGGGCATTGATGTTTTCTGTTTTCTTTGGCTCTGTTGAGACAAGGCCCTGTCCTGTAAGCTAATCTGGGACTCACAATCCTTACTGTCCCAAGTGCTGGGATCAGGGTGATGGTAAAAGTACACATTAGTACTTTAGTATCTGCTTGTCTGACGTGGTAGAGATGGCAGCTTTTACCATTTGGTGGGGAGAGGAGAAAAAGCGGGGAGCATTGCAGCACTTGGATGCTGTGACGGCCCCATTACCAGTTCTGTTTGCGACCAGTATTGATTGCTTGTCCACTAAGAAGAGATATGGAGCTAGCATATGTTAGCTGATGATCTCCTCTTTTCCTCTTTAGTCTTAAATTGATGGATAATTTGACCTCTATTAACAAAACTGATTAAAGGAATCACATTCCAACGCTAAAATAAGACTGCAAGTGGGAAATGGAAACAGCACAGCTTCTGGAAATGCTGTGAAGTCATTTCTGTGGAAGTCTTTTAAGTTTCAGATGCTGAACTTCAAGCCATTCCTGTTTTACAGTTCTACTTGGCACACTTATTTCTTGGATCCAGCCACATAACACAGGAGACAGGCTGTTCTTCTAACTTTATGAGATCTACCAGCTTTTCATAGCAGGTGTCCAAGCCTTAATAGTCTAAATGTGGATTATGGACGTAAACAGTTTAATAACTAAGACACCATAAGTTTCATACTTCCCCAACAACACTCTTTTTATGTTTTCATTGTCATTTCAATTCACAAGTTAAAATATCCCATTACTCTGGAGTCTGGCAGACCTTTAATAGTGTCCATTTTAGAGGGGAGCAGCATCAGCTGACCTTTCTTTATGTATAAGACCCTGCCCTGTATCCTGTGGGGAGAAAATAACCTATCCTCTCCCTCCTGCCTTCCTGGGACTCTCAATACCTGTGGAGACATGAGGAATCTATACAAGCAGCGGCTATACCAACTGGTATGTGAAAATTACAATTCAAAGAACAAAGATGGCCAACCTCTGGATGATCTAAAAAAAATAAAGACCATGACTCAGAGGCTTTAGCTGTATTTCCCACCTGGCTCCTGGCCAATCAACATTTTATGAAACCAATTCGAGTGACAAATCTTCACAGTGTACCAGAGCATTATTCTACAGCAGAACACGAATGCAGGAAAGCGAGAGCAGCTATGGTGTTACACATGGTGGCACTCCAGTGAAAAACCATAGAAAGGGAACTTGTAGACATGGTATCAGTGTTCAGACAGCAAAGACTAATGATGGATAAGTATTCAGCACACTAATATGAACAGTAAGTTAGAGCAGTAAGTTTTATTTGTCCTTAAATTTCTTGATAGTGGCCTAGGGTAAATAACACTAGAGATAAAGTTCTCTGTAAACAGAGATTTGACTGAGCATTTGATAGTGAACCTTCCAATGTGAGCTTGCCTGTGTCTACGTGATCACACACATCATCCACTAAAACTTAGGGGAGAAACAAAAACAAGAACAAAATCCTTTTATCATTTAAAAATATGATAATTTTGTTATTTAAAAAATCTTGGCCCAACCAGATTTGACTTTATCTCAGGAGTTTGCAGCCTCATTTAAGAGTGTCTGTTGATATACTATGCACCCTATGCAAAGAAACAGGGTCCTTGAATGGTACAGCTTGAGAGACCTTAGAAATCATATCGTCAGTTGTGCCAATGGATTAATTGTGAGTCCAGAAAAAAATAAGTGATTAGCTTGAAGTAACTGCCTGCTTGTAAGAAAAATAAATTTAAATATGGTTACCAGTAATTTATGATCTATTGCATCATCCACATGCCTTGATTTCTACTTCCTAAAATACCGATGCAGAAACCTGTATATAACTTTGCATAGGTTTATATCCTAGGTCATATCAGACACATTTCGTTTTAAATCAGCATTTTCCCAACTAGCTCATCTATCTCCCCTCCCTGTCTTCAAGACAGCAATCTCTTTTCATTTAATACTTAGTAGGTGTCATCCTAAATGTATTTAAAATCTGTGTGATCCTAAGAGAACCTGTGTGCATACATATGAAACACTCGGTTATCTTTTGCACAAGAATGAATATTTTATATAATACTGTTTTCTGTTCCTTGATTTGCTCATTCAACCATGTCTGAGGAAATCCTTGCCAAGGGAAAAGCTGCAGCCTCATTATGCCTTTATTTTCACAGTTATGTTGCATATTCCTTACAGTAGAATATGTCCTGATACTGCCTACTGCCTCCCCATTTTTGTTTCTGGTTTTGCTCCTACAAATAATACTTGAATGAACATACCGTTTCTCCATTTATCTTTCTATTGATCGAGTCTGCTTCATCGGGTCGGGGGTGTGCTTCAACAGCTACACTACTTCCCTGGAAAAGCTGGAGTGAGATGCCTCTCTGCCTGCAACTATTCTTCTTTCCTCCACTCGGCCTCCGCAGGCCACACTGATGCCCATCTGCCTTTGCATGCACAGTTGGTGTAAAGTAAAATCTCACTGTGCATTTATCTGGTGACAAATGAACTCGCGCTTCATTTCTGAAGCTCACTGGTTATTGGTTTCTTGTTAATTGTGCTTTCCAGTTCTTTTACCCACTTTTCCAACAGATTGTTTGGTCTCCTTTAAAATTTTAAGGGCTTGTAGTATAATACAGATATTTTCAAGTGCCTTCCAATTTTTGTGAACTCTTTTCCCTCAAATCTATGATCTAAAATACGTTGTATGGAACCTTTTGTTATGCAAAAGTTTTGAATTTCCTCTAGCTACCCCTCTGTTTTTCTTAATTTATGCCTGATCACAAAAGCATACTATTGCTGCCCCTATTACACTGAAAGGGTCTCGACTTACAGGTTAAGAACAGCTGTTCTAGATCATTTACTAGTCTTTATTAGATCCTTTAACAGCCTTGAAATGCCCCTTTTATCAGAGACTATAATCCCTCTTACATCCGGACCCATTTCTGGATAGTCTGTTGTAAAGATTCTTGATCTCTTCAGGCCTGCTCAGTGCTTCACAGAGTTAGTACCAGGAGCACTGCCAGATTTTATTTTTCTGACAAGTCAGATTACAGTGATGATTTCTGAAGTAGTTTTGGAAGGTAGCTATGCTAAAAACTCATTCAATAGACAGCACTGGAATGTGAGCAGAAACCAGTCAGTCAAAATAATATTGGAATAGCATTAGTAGAGTTAGAATATTTTTTCAGTCTACCTCAGGTAGATTTGAACATCAACAGATGTGAGCAGTTTTTTGGTGTGCGTGCGTGCGTGCGTGCGTGCGTGTGTGTATTGGCATTTGCATGTTTGTCAGTCCTAGCGAAGGAACCTGTGCCATCTGCACCACATGCCAGGAGCTACTCTGCTGCTGAGCTACACCCTAACCCTTTTCACACCTTTATAGTAGGCTCTCACTACCATGCCCAGGCTTACCATTCCACTTGCACTCTAGCCTGAGTGGACCTTGAACTTGTGACTCTCTTGCCTTTGTCCTCGAGGTCTGGGAAGACAGGCCTGTACCGCCAATCTAGTTTCAAGCAGAAAAGTTTAAATGAGCTTTTTTTTCCTCCTGAAAAATTATGCCATATTAACGATACTGTTTGCTTAATTCCCCAGGCCAGTTCTTTAGAGGACTCATCCCGATAGCTTCCCTCTGAGTTCTGACTACTTCCCAGTGGAAAAACGTACTTGGGACAGACACGGGAGTGCTCTTGGAGAGAAGTCCCATGGGGACTGTGCCTGACCCTCTGAGAGTGACTAAAGCTTCCATAGTGGCAGCTTCTGGAAAGGAAGAGGGTCGAGGAGAGCTGCAGAATACCTCCCCACAACAAGCTCAGCTGGATAAGAATGCTGGCGGCATTGGCAATGCCCCTGCTGAACTCAGCCTCAGGCTCAGTGCAGCTGCTGAGGCCCTGATGCAAGCTTGTGTGCATGAAACCAGCCAGCAAGACATGGCATCTCCTGGTGTCCTCAATGAGGTGGAGCCAGTGTCTCCCACACACGGCCCTCCTGATGACTCCCGGCTGCAAGGAAGCAAGGAGCTGGCAGCACCGAGCCTGAATCCTACTGCAGAGAAGGAACTTAGATCTGCACCATTTTTAATGCCAGCCATTCAGCACACTCACCATGCCATCCAAGATGACCCGCCAAATACTAGCAGCTGCCTGGCACCTGAAGATTCCTTGGTGAAATCAAAGGCAAACTCAAACAGTGAGAAACCTGAGACGTCAAGTTGTCCTACCCAGGTCCCCTGTTGCAGCAGCGAAAATCAAATGCTCTGTGATTTTCCTTCTCCAGAAAATATCCAGGGAATTGTACAGGCTTCGGATCCAGCAATGGGGGTTCACTTGTCCCCTTCTGCAGACAGACCTGATGGGGAAGGGCAGAAAGTCAACAGTAACACCACAGTGGGACCCAGTGAACCTCTAGCAAGAGGAGGATGCTCAGAGAACAAACAGCCCTTTGCCACTGCCATGGATACCACGGGGGAAGGGTCTGAAAACCTTCCCCCATCCCCACTCACCAGCAGAGATTCCACATGTTCTCCAGATGCAAAGGAGGTGCCGGTTCGAGCGCAGCATCCGGTGTCAAGGTTCAAAGAAGCCAGTACAATGACCTGCCAAGCTGAAAGGGAGACTAAGGAGGTCCCTGGCAGGGCTTGGCAAGATGCCGAAGTGCAGGCAGTGGCAAGTGTGGAGAGCAGGTCTGTCTCTACCAGTCCCAGCATCCTCCCCGCATTCTTAAAGGAAATTCCTGCTCCCGAGGGTGAGAATGAGCAAGAGCAGCTACGTGTAGTTTGCCATGGCAAGGGCAGTGGAGGCCACTTACTGGAACTCTCTAACAGCACAGTAGACCCCCAAGAGTCAAGGCAGTGTGCCGGCATTGTGCCCAAAGTGCACATCCTGCCAGCCGCTGCCACTCCTACTGCTTCCAAGGGGGAATGCAAAACAAAAAACCAATCAGGGGAAGCCTTTAAATCCTCACTGATGGCCTCCAGTCAAAACCAGGATACAGAGGAAGGCGGGCGGGCTTCAGCAAGCAAAGAGGCAACCTCCAGGCAGCCTCCAGGTACTAATCCTGGCTCCCAGAAAGCTAGCCCCATTGGCCAGATTTCCCCCATGGCTGGGAGTCAAGCTGAGATAAGTCATGGGCTGGGGAACTCTGAACCCAAGCCACCTGAATTTGTAGTGAAAACTGCAAATGACCACAAAACAGAGCCAGACTGCAAACTACCTGATGCCCGTGGAGGTGCGGTTACAGATGACCAGCTGGAGAGCTTGAACCCTGCTGATAAAAAAGGTGCAAAGGACGGGAAGCCTGCTTCTCCTCATATTGTGAAAGAGCACACACCTGGGACCACCTGCGCCCTAGATGCCAAAACCCTACTACTAAATCCTAAATCTCAAGGAAATGAAGGTACAGGGCCCGAGAGCAATCTTGCACCCTCCCCAGGGAGGAAGAACCAGCAGAACACCTTGGAAGAACACAGGCAGACCAAAACAGCCACGAGCCTGAGCCTGCCACCCGATGGCACGGGGGACTCGAGCCCAGGCTCTGGCAAGAGGACCCCTTCTCGCTCAGTCAAGGCCAGCCCACGCCGGGCCAGCCGGGTCAGCGAGTTCCTGAAGGAGCTCAATGTGACGGCAGCTGCTGCCCAGGTGGGGCTCACACCTGGAGAAAAGAAGAAACAGATGGGCGCAGACTCCAAGCTGCAGCTGAAACAGTCCAAGCGAGTCAGGGACGTAGTGTGGGATGACCAGGGCATGACCTGGGAAGTGTATGGTGCTTCCTTGGACCCAGAGTCCCTGGGAATTGCCATCCAGAACCATTTACAGAGACAAATTAGGGAGCATGAGAAACTAGTTAAAACACAAAGTGACCAGACTCGAAGGTCTATTTCCTCAGATTCTTCTTCAAGTAAGAAGCTCAAAGGGAGACAGCAGGGCGTCCTACAGTCCATGCTGCAAAACTTCCGGCGCCCCAACTGCTGTGTCCGCCCCGCGCCATCTTCCGTGTTGGACTGAAAGGAAGCTGCGCCGCTGTATGAGTTGTGGTATTCCTTCTGTCTGTCCATGTCAAAGCTTAGGAGTTTGGGTTTCTATTTTGTTTGGGGTTGGTTGTCCTTGTTGTTTTCTGAGAGACGTAGAAGTAAAAGCAACTATTAAGTTTAAGACGTAGCTATTACGAACTCTCTGGTCCTCCATAAATAAAATGTCATTTCACATTGATAGAAAGAACGCAAGAAGTGAGGCAAAGCTCGGAGTTGGTCTGCACCCCTAATTCAGAAAAAAAAAAAATCTTCACTGAGGTTTTTTTTTTTATACGTAATTGTTTATACAAACACATTTTCACTACACACGATTCATTTAGTATTATCACCTCAGTCTAACACAGGGTGGTATTTTCACCAAAATGTCTGCTTTACATTAAAACTAGCAAAAAAAACTACTATTAGCAACACTGTGATGATTTCTAGTCTTACTGAAGTAAGGATGCTGGTACCACAGAAGTTTAGGGCATTCATACGAACCTTAATATGAAAAACTGAAACAAATTTGATTTATTCCTGGGACAAATAAGATGAAATGAAAGTAGTCAAAAGAATGCAATAACAAATATGAATTGGCTTTAAGCATCTGAAGCTAGCCCTTTGTATGTGAACAAGTTTCTAGTTAGAAAAGCTAGCTACACCTCCAAATATGAGTACTGCCTGTACCAAATATGAATTTCAATCTGTACATTTTCCTGCCCTGAAAGCCAAGTGCATCTTTCTGTGCTTCTGACCAAATTAAAATGGTGTTTTCTTATACCAGAGGAAGTGTCTGCGATTGGAGGCATGAAATTAAGGAGAACAGTAGATTTTGGATTGCAAATGCATCCTCTGGTAACAGTTTCTGACTCCTTACATGTACAGCCTGGATTCCTTCAGATTTATCACTTTTAAGAAACACACTTCAGAGATCTTTGTGAAATCTTGAGCTTTGGGCGGCCTTGTTCTCTCACTGGTTTCTACAGAAGGGTATCCATGGACCATGAGAACATCCTTGGGGCCCTGAGCTAGGCTGAGAGCAGCAGCTTGCACATCGTGGTTGTGTGGAGATGGAGCAAGCATTTGGGGAAGGCCTTCCTTCCATCACTCATCTTTTCTAGCCAGTGCTGATCTGAAGGTTGCTGTTAGCACACTGGAAGAAGACATGAGAGAGAGAGCAACAGTTAGCTGCCTTTGCTGAAATTACTCCCGACGAGCCAGTAAAAAGGACCTGCCTTGGTTTTGTTTTTGTTTTGTTTTTCCTTTAGAGACTCAAATATCAGTGGAATAACCAAATACCTATTTTAGCTTTTTTCAATGTATTTCTATTTTGTAGATTATTAACATAAAAAATATACCTGAGCTCTAAAACTGAAGCTACGTTGCATTTGATTTCTAGAAGAGCAATTTAACTGTGTATGTAACTGCAAATGTAGGCCACGGTGACAGCACCCTCTGAGTTGGAGAATGATAATTACAGTGTTATACTTGGAACTTATAACAAATTTTTTTTAATAAGGCACATTTTCAGTTTCTTACTAATTGGCCTCTGTTAAGAATGCTTTATAAAGTAGAAATTACTGTCAAATTACTGATCAAATTGCTATATTAATGATTAGAGATTTAGTATAAAACTCTCTTTTAGTGTAAGTACTCATTTGTCTCGGATGCCTTTGCTGAGACTTAATCTGTCTCCCATCTTGCACATTCTGGGGCCTTCTGTCACATGTCGGCACCCACGCTGGGTATTCACAGGGTACCCCTGGCATACCCAGGAACAGCTGTCCACAGGACCCACTCCAGATGGTGAACCTAGCAAGCCTTTGCAGGAAAGTACTACAACAGGCTGTTCCTACATTCAAATAGGGGACAAGAAAGAATTCTGGTCAGTAATAATGTTTGTGGATTTAGAGTAAGCATAAAATGCCTAGAGGCAATGAAGCAGAGGCCTGAGAGAGCTGTAGGCATCTGTCCCAGATTTAGTAAATCAAAACTGCCTCAGTTGGTGTTACAGTTGAACCTCTCAAATCCAAACCTTACGAAGAAATATTTGATTTGACTAATAAGTTTAGTTTTCTTTGGTACTGGCACTAAATTCTTAATTTCTACAAGACTCTAGAAAACATCGCAAAATGTTACAAAGAGATTTTGATCCTTTTGAATCTTATAGAATTGAAAGCTATTAGAAATAGTCGTGGAAATACCTCACCAAATGGATACATTAAGCTAGGAACCTATTCAGGTGTTTATATCATGGAACCTATCCATAGACACTCTTGTAGTAAAATCCTATTTGAAGTTTATCCTTCCCATAAGTCTGTGACACAGCGTTTGACCTTCAGGACATCACTGGGACCCCTTGCCTTCTTTGTCCAGGGAGGCACACGGTGGCTTTCCTGGCACACTCTTTCATTGCTTGCCGTTTTGCTTTATCTGTGTGATATACACTGGTTTGAGAGTAATTTTGTGTCTGACATTAATTTTTTCACATGTCATTTAGAACTTCCTATTACATCTTAGATTTTTAAAGATAGATAGCAAATGTATTAAAGAAAGAAATAGAAAAGATTTCTTGCATCAGTAATAAAGGAAGTGAGAACTAAGGGCCTGGAAGTTCATTTAGCATTTACAATGTAAAGATGCTATACCACTCACAAAGAAAATACTAGATCTATTTAAACTGTGATTATTCGGTGGCTGTGACCAAGAGACAAACACCCCAGCTTCCACTGTAATTTGTTTATTATGAGTGATTTTATAACAACATCTTTTTTAATTAGTGGGTTCTGATGCCATGGCCACATACAGTAAAATCCTCATTAACCCTTCATTTTGAATCAATGACATAGTTAATTATTTTGTTATGTCAAAGTTAACCAGAAACCCGTGTGTATGTATGTATGTCCAAAATGAAATAGTTGTAAAATGGATTCATATGTTGTCCTACCTTGACCAGTTCAGCTATCTAGAATGTAATTTGATTTTTGATAGTTTTTTTTTTATTCCTAGAAATCATCCAACGTATATTATTTTGGATATCTGTATTCCCTGTATTATAGGTTAAATATAAAGCTGTAGTAAGGTGGACTGAATGTTTATGTAAAGCTTCTACCCAGAGGTTGGACTTTGTAACCAAGTCCATAATGGGAGCTTGCTATCTCAAAGCAGAAAAACAAAGATAAGGAAACTGTCATTTGATTGGCTCTGAGAATCTTGGGGTTTTGCTGTTCCCAGTTTGTGCTGTTTTGCTTCATTTTGGGATCCTCCATCATTCTGGGCATGGTGTATATACCACACCAAAAAATCGAACACAATGGGATTTCAACTTTTTGTGGGGGATGTATGAGAGTGTACTTTTAATGTCACTTTTCCAGCTATTTTTATATCCACCTTTACATTTACTGCAAATATGTGAGAAATCACTGTCTCCTTTCACTTCTACAGTGAAAGTGTTTTTAAAAGGTCTCCTTCTAGTGCCACATAATTCTCCATATTTCTTGTCTACTTTTTCAGATCAGTATAAAGAAAACAATATATTAAAATAACATCTCTGTATAGGTTTATGTGCTTTTATTGAACACTGGCCATTCATGGCCTTATGTAGACTCAGATTTACTAATTATCTACAATGCTGCCATAGAGATGAGGCTGTCTACTCTCTCCTGCTCTGTTCCAAGTGGTGTGTGAGACATAAGCTTGTGAACTCCCCAGTGTGGTGACACAGTGAACTCTGAAGTATCTTAAGTGAGCTGACGACATTGTCACTACCACTGCTTTGTATACGTATTGAATCAGAAGCCTTGTTTCTGTCCATGTCAGTACCTACTGTGTCTGTCACATTTATACCCGAGCATTTTGTTTTCTGTTAGCAGTGTCCCTGGATGTGTGTGCAGCCTCTTCGGTTGGTTCTTTCCCAATGCAGGTCAGCTGCTGCCCCTGGCAAATGAAACTGCAATCTGTGAATCTCCTGCCATCCTTGGGACAATACCCTCCCCTAACGAAATTCTGCAACTGATGAATGATTATAAAAGTCATCTGTGCAGACACATAGGCTTATGAATAACTATATAATTTTGAACAGTTTTGCAAAAACAGCTTTGTAAATAGTGAAGCAGTTTTCCATGAACTTTATCTTACTTTTGGAACAGAAAGTATTCTCCTTGGCTATGAAAATCATATAAGAGTGATTTGCAATAACCAAGAAAATAAACGAAGAACTAAGGTGGGACATTTCTGTCTCATGGTGTAATCTGCCAGAGGTCTTTACTGCTACGTTTAATGCTGAACACTCACCAGCTCAGCTACTCACTTGCCACAACTGAATAACCTCTCTCAAAGTAAATCTAGTACATCTGTAAATATACAAACAGCCGACAATCCTGAAAACACTTTGGATGTTGCAAAAATAACTACAGACTTGGTGAAATGGTGGGGTCCAGAATGGTGCAACAAGATATTATTTTCACATTTTTTCCAAAGACCCAGATGTCTCAGAAACCAATTTGAGAATAAGACTGTTGACTGTGAAACTAAAGCCAAGCAATACCTAATGCCAAAAAGAGGCAGTTATACCAGCAAGTGCATCAGCTGTGGGCACACATTATGTAACTGTAGTTTGCTCTGTGAAGATTGACTGTAACTCAGAGGATATGTAGAAGGACAATTTCTGCTTTCTACTGGAAAGCCTGGGTGGATGCTTCATGTATGGAAGCATCACCAGTGACCAGGAGCAGAGATTCAATTGCATCTCTGTCTCATGTCAGTCATGACAGAAGAGGAGCCAAGAAAAGTCTGGTTGGCTTCAAGCTCAAATCAGCTGCAACCAGAACCTTTGTCAAATAAAAGGATTGAATTTACAGGCATTTCTCTTCCTGGACACTAGCATGTCATACGCAACTCACTTAGTGGATTGTAGGACTTAACAATGAAAAGCAGGCTCCCCAAAGTGCTAAAACATGAGCCCATCTAACAAAAGGAGCCTCAAATAATGCCTTACAAAGAAAGTTCTAGATGATTTCTGAATACTAATGACTCATCAAGTGTCTATCTGAGTTCAAGTTCAAAATTAATTGGCTGCAAAGTATTAGGAATTAAGTCACATATTTTGCACTTCAGAAAAAGACACTGATGATCAACCAACAAAATGATAATTATAATGAGATGTTCTCATGATTTGCGCTTGCTAGGGAGAATTAAAATGAGAGAGAACATCTAACCTCTGGATCTCTTCAATTTGGAAATGTCATTAGTTTTTTCCCCCCTAGGGAGAAAAATATAATTTGTTTTTTTTTTAACGTTGCTGCTAGTATCAAGTTTTGTTATTTTAAAAATTAACTGTCTCCTTTGGGAAAACTTCTAAGTATTAAACAGTTTCTCTCTGATTCATGTGAAGGTGGTGTGTGGAGTAAACCCCACCAGATGAGCAAAAAGAGCTTGTCTGTGTTGGAGGCATTCTTACTGATTTCACTGTATATTCAATGGCATTCATTTTGGGCCATGTCTTGGAGTAAGTCACTTTCTACCATGTCCTAAAATGACACATTGTGAAATGGCAGTATTCTAGTCCTGCACATTGGTCATTAGAAGAGAGGAGTGACTACTAATGCTTGCTATCAGGGGGCTACAGATACCTCCTATTAAAGATGACAAGTCAACCTGGCCTGAGAAATCAAGAAAAACTCTTCTAGTAGCAAATCCTAAATCTCTATATTTATTTACCACTGCTGTACTAATGTGTGAAAAAAATATGTTGTGCATAATACTGTAGCTGGTTGTGATATGTCCATACATTCTATAAGTGTGCACAGTCTGTGAGTGATTGTCACTTTTTTTGTGTAGAAAAAAAATAGCATGTTATAGCCCATTTAAAGGCTATTTCCTATTACCAGGTAGGTACATGCAGGAAAGTAAATAAAGTCAACAAATGTGTGCATGTATGTTCAGTGACAGAATCAATCCTTTCAGTTGAAGGTCAGGAGGGACCAACTTGTTTTGTTTTGTTTGTTTATTTGTTTTATCATCTACAAGAGTAGCCAGCATAATTACCACAAAGGCTCAATAGAGTGGTCTGTATGTTGGCATGTTACTAAATATGCCAGAGCTAATTTCACATGCCATTAGTCACAAGTAAGGTCAGTTCTTTGACCGCTCAGTTGATTTACATTCCTCACACATCCTCTGTGTTAACTGTGTGATAGTATGTACATACCATAGGTGTGATTGTGTACATACCTTGTATGAATTATCTAAATTCTCTAAAGCTGTTGCAGGAAGCAGAATGAAGAAATAATTATTCAGAAGCCTCAAAAGGGCTAATCAATATGTATTTTCATTTTCTACACATAAAATGTATATATAGCAAAATGTAAATAGCATATCAAAATAGATATGCACACAAATGCATTTTATTCATAATACTACATTTGAATAAATCATTAACAAATTAAAACAACTAATTAACAGCTACATCTTTCCATGAATTTACTATTTTAAATCTATTAATGTTGAATATAATGCTCCCTCTTAAATGATATTACACCCCAAATGGCAGATTTTATGTAAAAGAAAGTCCAGCCTATTTAGCATCTCACTGAGTCTGGTATCTGAACAGCTTCAGAGTATTAATGCTGTTTCCTAAATACAGAAGTATATCTGAAAATGACACACACCGGGGAAAACTGCTTATATTTGGGGAGCTGAATTTGGACTTTACCAGTATTTATATGCACAGCCTGACAGAAAGCTTACATTTTTGTTCAAGTATCCCTGGATTTCTCCAGTGTACATAATCATTCAAAGGAGAGAGAATCACAGGCCTTCTCTTGAGATTAGTAAAACAATGTGTACCCACGCTGAAGAAAAATAAAAGTGAAAATAAATTACAGGTGATGTTGGTAGGATTGGACAACCCGAACAATTGGGAGTTCCTTAAGAGAGACTTTTGTACTCTGCAGACTAATCCAAAGGCCAATGCCATTAGCCAGTCAGTGGCAATGCTGAACAAAAAAATATCCTGTTTATCAGTTTTCAGCAAGGAATTGATCAAAATGCTCTCATTTCTTCTCAAAGAAAATTCTCTGTTTAATAAAGATTAGAGACTGACATTCTTAAAAGTTAGTATAATTTGACCCTGACTCTGTGACACTAAAAACTGTGTTAGCTAGTTGCTGGACTGACAATATGAACAGAAATATCAGTATTGTCCTTTGATAGAGAATTGTATTTGGAAAGTACAAATACAACCACTTTGTACTAAAGGTTATGAATAACATTTGAACACACATTCATGGATTAGGAACTGGATGTTCAGTCTTCACATCTTAGAGATGGGTAAGGCTAACCTGTTGGACAGACACTACAGGATGACTGCAGCTGGCTGGGTGTGATGAGAACACAATTCCTGAAATCTTGTTGTTCACCAATATTTGCTCTTATGTAAAAGAAATTTATGTAATCTTGAAAAATGTATATTAATTTAAATATCACCAAAAATTCTGTCAATGTGACAATCATTTGTGGACACTCACTGAGAAAGACCAAAATGAACGACCATATTTAATCATTGAAGAAACAGTAACCTTCAAAATTTAAAGTATGAGAGTAGTTATGGCATCGTGTCTTTCTACAAAGATCATAAAATAGCATGGTTAAGAAAGTTCTCATCTCTTGGACATTGTTCAGTAGACCTTCATTACCCAGATAAAGATGGAAGGTCATGTTTATACAAAGACAATGATTTCACAGACTCCAACCTTCATTTTGCACATGGTTTTTAATTGGTGTTTAAAATACTGAGATTCAGCTGGTTAGCTACTTTTGTCCTTAAAAGTTTTGAAATATGATTTTTTTTGCATCTCACTTCTCATAATAAATATAATATGGAATAAAATGTCTTATGTTTCTATCCCTGTTTCTGTTGTCACTACTGCTGTGGAAATTGTTGTTTTAGTCCAGGATGTATCAAGTCAGTTGTTTTCCTGACTGACACTTTTCTACTAGGAATGTGCAGTAGAGCCGAGAGTGTTTGCTATTGAAAGAGATGTGTTTTCCTTAGATTAGAATAGAGTTCTTATTAGGTCAACAATGCCTCCTGATTATCATAAGCACAAGTTCTCCTGCACTTGATAGAGTAAGGCAGTGGGGAGAAAGAATATGTCTGTGTGTTTATGCACATTTATCTTACATGTGTGCATGTATGTGTGCGCACATGCACAAGCCTGTATGGAGAGATATAACAGCTTAGTGCTGCTGGAAGTGTATGTACGGTGGTGGAAAAGGGCACCTAGATTGCCTCATATCCACACTCTGCTGCCTTTCCTCAAAGATTATCGGTGTGCACTTCCAACCTCTGTTGGCTCCTCAGTAGGTTATTGGAGCCTGCCGTCTTGATTCCCAGAAGGCAAAAGGAAGTCCAGCCTTGTCCTTGATTTGGTCTTGATAATTAATTAAATGAATATTATAATTTGATACCTTTTGCTTCCTTAAATCTGACTTCATTTTGTCAAAGAACTTTCAAGGAGAGTGTAAGGTTTATAAACTCAAACTTTCCAAAAAGTTTTCAATAAACTTTAGACCAGAGGTTCTCAACCTGTGGGTCACGACCCCTTTCAGGGTTGTAAGTCAGATATTTACATTACAATATAATGGCAAAATTACTTATGAAGTAGCAATGCAAATATTTTATGGTTGTGGGTCACCACAACATCACAAACTGTTTTAAAGGGTCACAGCATTAGGAAGATTGAGAACTATGGCTTTAAACAAATATATTTTTTTCAATAGTGATAGCTTTAAATTTTCCTAGAGCCATACAGTCTTTCCAACTAACATGTACACATGCTGTTTCAATGTCAAATGATGCCTGGAGCAGCTACTACCCAACTCTTGTATACTAAGATATTCCATCTTGACCCAGTTAAGCCTCAAACGTCTCCATTCTGGGAGACATTGTCTGGCAGTGGTCCCAGGGTGCTGCACTAAATTGTTTGTCTTCTTATGTGGCTCTTCTGCTAACCATTCTTACCATCTACATTTTCATGTTTGAGAAACACACACAGGAGGTCATTTTGGGCATAATTTGGCTTAACTGGAGTGATACTAAATAAAATCATCTCTTGTCCAAGTAAAGTTGTTTGGGCAAAGGGTATACTGTATGACACTACAGCTCCCATGGTGAGATTTTTTTTAATCTTTATTTTATTATTTTTTATTTTTTTTGAAGGAGGATATGTGGCAGGATGGGGACATGAGTGGGACTGGGGTGCATGATGTGAAATTCACAAAGTATCAATAAAAAGTTAAAAATAAAAGCAACAGCTATTGTTTGTGAGAAAAGAGCATCCCTTTACAAACCTTCCTTGCAGGATTGCTTTCTGAGTACCATGCTATCTGGGTCTATTTGAGCTATGTCATACATATCATAAACTTGGTAGCTCATAAATGTATTATTCACAGCTCCAGAGGCTAAAAAGTCTGTCAGAAGAAAGTTGATTTGCTGTCTAGTGGGTAGCTCATTTGGATCAAAGATAATGTTACTTCACTATATCATCACATAGTAGAAGTAGTGAGGAGTATAAGGCTTCTCTTGTAAATGTGACATGAGAGGAGAGAGATGGCTCAGTGGTTATAAATGTGACAGTAGTTCCATCTGTTCTCCTGTCCTACTCACCTGCCAAAGATGGCGCCTCCTACCACCACATCAGGAGTTATGATTTCCACGTGAATTTTTGGTGTATAAATACATTCAGACCACAGCAGCGGCATTTTTTTTTCATTTTTTAAAAGTTTTCTATGCATGAGTATTTTGCCTATATGTGCTTGTGCCCACAGACACCAGAAGCAGTCAGCAGACTGACTAGAACTGGAGTTACAGATGGTTATTGAGCTGCCCCGTGGATCCGGGAATCAAACACAGATCCTCTAGAAGAGCAAGCAGCGAGTGCTCTTAACCACTGAGCCATCTCTCCAGCAACAGCAGACACAATTTTAATAAACTTGGAAATTTACTAATCTACAACTAATGTTGTAAATGCCAACATTAGTTCATTTCCCCCTCCCCACACACACTGTTATAAAGTATCAGTGAGCTAATTTTTAGCATTTCAAAATGTGTAGGTATAATAACTACATTAACAAAAGCTAGCTTTTCTGCATATAATGTGGAAAACTAACACCATTAAATTCATATTATCTGGGTAAACACTAAACATGCTTGCATTGCTTCTCTGGAATAGTATTTTCCCTAAACCTGTTTTGTTCCCACTTTACACACCTCAGTTAAATTGTGTTTACAAGAAGGTAGACTTCATAAAGGGTTGGAAAGTATTTGCTTGTTAACTATATTCTTTTAGTCTATCATGAAGCTAAAATAATGGTTACATACCAAGCATTCATCTGAGTACTTCCATATACACCTGAACCTCAGATGATGCTCTGTAAAAATGGGCACTAGTTCTCAGTAACATGTATTTTTCCCATTGGCAGATTCTTCAAACAAATTAGATGATCGAAGGGAGGCAGTGTAAATACTCAGGCTTGGTATCAACAGACTGGTTCACATTTATAGGCTGGACTTTCTTGGCTGAGTAATTTAATTTTCTCAGTCTTGGAGCATTCATTTACAAATTGAAGATAACAATAATTCTCAAAACTGTAGGAATTTAATTGGATAGACAAGACAATTCCATTCCCATCTCCTTTGAACTTCATTTTCTCTTTAGATAGAACTTTATCACTCTATTGCTAAAAGCCTAGGGTTTTGCCATTTTCTTCTACCTATTACACTTTTTGTAAATCTAGACAACTACTAAAAATAGTTTTAAACATGACTATGATACATCAACTTTGACTTTTAAATTATTTCCTTTTGTTGTTTGAAGCATGAGGACAGGCAATACTTCAACCATTTACAGTTGTCAGATCTTTGAAAAATGGGAAAAGATTTTGATTACTTTTGTCACATCAAGTATGATTTATAAGTTAAAATGAAATATTAATATAAAATGTTACCAGTTCAAAAAAGGAGAGAAAGGAGAAACAAACTTGGAAAATTTTAGCAACATGAGAACTTAAGCTTTAGATGTGATTTTTTAAAGATTCTACATACAAATTACTAGAAAAGTCACATGATTGACATTATCATCTAAAATATAGGAAAAGCATCTACAAATCACTTTGAAAGAAGACCAGTAGAGCAGAGGATCTTGAGTCCACACAGTTTAATGCTGACAGGTGAGAACTTCCGTGTTGCTAGAGGTTGACCTAGGGGTCTACATCAAAGGGTCAAGAGAAAGTACTTTACCTTATTAAAAGAGCTACAAAATGGAGCTGCCTGGTGATGTGTGAGTCCCTGCATGATGCTAAAGAGGAAGAATTCTCCAAAGAATCTACTGAAGCCATTGTCATCAGATAGAGGGGAGCACCTGCCACTTCTGATACTGCAGCACCCAGAGAGGTATGAACCTTCCAGATTATCTCTTCTCCTCCCTCCCTTATCTTCACCCAGACTGTCATAAATAGAACCTCTGAAAGGAGGAGAAAAGAGTCAAAATCATTTGATCTACACAGTGCTATTTATCATCTCTATATTGCTCTATTGAAATACCTGACCCAGACTACTTATAGAGAGATTTATCTATCCCAGTTGTCTGGAGGTTCAAGGGCACAGCACTAGTTTGAGCTCCATTCTCAACTTTATTCCTGGTCACTATATTATGCAACATCTCAGGATAGCCTCTAAGATTTCTTTCCCCCACTTCATGTGCCTTCTGGTTATTGAATCACTGTTACATGTGATTCAAGTCCAAAATCAGTTGGCCTTAAAATGCAGTTATCTAAGTCTATCATCATAGGCCATTAAAAATGGTTTTCTCCAATTGATTCTAGAAGGGAACGTCAGAAAAACAATTTCCAGTTAACTGACCTCTAGGAAAAGCCACGTGCCCCAGAGCCCCCATCTGCGGAAGTGCCGCCCTGCTCTAGTTGCTGAAAGGGGACCCTAGCTGATAAGCTAGGAAGGAAAAGGCACCTAGTCCTTCCTAGAGTTGTATAGAACTCAATTTTGCCAACAACCAGTCAGCTTAAAAGAGAACACGTACATTCAGGCAAGAGATACTTCTTTCATCATCCATACCCTGGATGGTTGCCTAGCAAAACCCGAGCAAAGAAGTAAGCCACACTGTGACCTACAGGAAGTATGAGACTCTAAGTGTGGTTGTTATCTTTAACTGTCACAATGTATAGTCACCTGGGAAGAGAGTCTCAGTGTGGGACTGTCTACACTGAGTTGGCCCATGGATATGATATATCTTGGGGAGGGATTGTTGTAAGCTAATTGATGTGGGAAGACCCAGACCAATGTGGGTGGCACCATTCCCAACTAGGAAAGAGTCTTGAACTGTATAATAGTGAAGAAGTCAAGCCAAACACAAGCAGAAAGGTAAGTGTGTATGACTGCAGATACGATATGAGGAGCTATTTGGAGTCCCTGCCTTGGCTTCCCCACAATGACAGGCATAAACTGGAATTATAAACAGAAATAGACTCCCTTTTTGCCTAACTTACTTTTTTCAAGATTTTTTTTTTTTACCTCAGCAACAGAAATGAAATTAGAACTATTATCTTGAGCTGGATTAAGTTACTCAGTTTGTGGTCATTCATTACATGGCAATTGAAGACTGACACAGCACCATTTCATTTAAGTGGAGATTCAAAATTGCCAAAACTCAATTTTGTATTCAAGGACCTGTTTGTCTCTATGCTACCAGCATCAAGAAACACAGACCCTCCATTCTGAAGCTTCTATGTTACTGAAATATTTAATGGTATGTTTTCTTTATTATATGATAGTGATTTTCAATAAAGGAGAATAATACTGGTGTGGAATAAACACGAAGTTACCATAATGTATAGATAGTTCATGAAAAATATATACCTTATACTATTTGTTCTTTGCTTACAGGTAACTTATTCATAAATGGATATACTTTGGCTTTTTTCCAGACTGCTAAATTAAATTAGCAATGACAAGTCACTATTTACTATATGCTAGTCATTATTTGAAGTTCCTTATCCTACTGCTCACTATAAGAGCCCTATGACTTCATCATTATGATTATTGCCATGCTTATTTAGTCCACAAAAGAGTCAAAATACAGAGAAAACAAAGAGTTAGTGATGCACCAAGACTCTCCTGGTATCTTTGTTATCTACCCAACTAGTCCAGTGTGGCCACCTTACAGTACAGGCTGAGAGTCAAAACCACTGCTAATCAGGAAGCCAGATGCTATTTGAATGGTGGTTACTTCCTTACTACCTAATGTTTTCTCCTAATAGCCATTATAAAGTTCTACTAACTCGGGCTGCCAGAGAATTATTTGTTGTCGTTAATAAAGTCAAGAGACTTATTTCTAGAAGAAAATGAAGCCCATTTCCACTAACTACTGTCTCTAAGGGCAGGGAAAAAAAATAAGCGCAGTAAGGACTAAGAATTTTTGATTTGCGTACAAAACCTCCAAAAACCCAGGTCTTTATTCTTTTCCCAAAAAGTGACTTTAGTTTCTGTAAATATTTTTCTTTATTTTTGTGGTTCTGGAATTAATTGTTGTCAATATGAACATGAGATTTATTTGTGTGACTGTTGAAATATAATTGTACAAATTAGCTAAGTTATTTTTTGGCTCTTCTTGCAAATGATACTATAGCAAATAAGATTTCTTTCTACCCTCACTACTATTTCAATAATTAATTATTAAGTTAAATTTTAATGAACTTCACAAATATAGCTCAAAAAATGTATTAGTAAGTGTTGAACATTTTTTAAAGTAATTAGTAAAGTAAAATGATTGGAAAGTATACATTTTTAATAAGATCACTAGCCTTTTTAATGGAAGAAGAGAAGGTTGTCCTGACTTTTCCTTCCCCTTAAGATAAAATTCTTGTCTGCAGATACTGATCCTAGTAACACCAGACAAATGTATGGTCAAGATATTAAGCCAATTATGGATTTATGAATGATATAAGCATTCCACTTTTAAAACTAGGTGCACTTGTTTTCAAAGGAGATATGTTTTCACAAAGTAGACTCTGTATCCCTGAAACAGCACTTAAAAGTCTTCAATCCCTTCCTAAACCTATAGTCTTCTGGAATTTTGAGAAGGCACAAATGTACAGGAGTAACCAACTGCTTTTTTAATGGATTTAAGAACTGGAACCTGAGGTTGGAGAGATGGCTTAGTGGTTAAGAGCATTGATTGTTCTTCCAGAGAACCTGGGTTCAATTCCTGGTACCTACATGGCAGCTCACAACTGTCTGTAATTCCAGTTCCAGGGGACCCAACACCCCCAGCAAAACACCAATGCACAAAAAGTAAAAGTAAATAAATTAAAGACCTGGAACCCATACCAGCAACTGTTAATGAGGCCAAGAACCTAAGACAAGACAGGTCATGGGCCTAACGGAAAACCCACAACTATTATTCTACTAAATGAACATAGCAATAAAATGACTTTTAGTGACATATTGCTATACCCACAGATTAGAGCATTACTCCAGTAGATAGCAATTAACAGAGGTTCACAACTGGACAAGTATGCTGAGCACGAGAGACTTTGAAGCACTCTGTCCTAAATAGGATTTCCTTTATCACACTCCTTCCAGGCTCAGGGATTTATGTGAAAAAAGGGCAAAATGTTTGTATTGGCCAGAGGTAATAGGCGACTCCAAGGAAAGAGTTTTCGAAATACAACAGGGCTGATACACATATGAAATCAGAGACTAGTGACACACAGATGACATGTGCCAGTTCAAACCAGACAAAGACCCAGCTTGGAAATGGGGAATGGACACAGTCCCACCCCTAACCAAGAAGCCTTTTGTGATTGATGCCTGATGGCAAAGGGAAAATCAGCTTTCATAATGGTCAGGTCTGTGTGGGACATGAACCACACTCTAGGGCAGGTCTCATGCTCAGAAGAAGTGGACTAACACAAAGCAGACTCCACGGTTTTGTTTTTGTTTGTTTATTTGTTTTGTGCTATTTGTTTGTTTTCTTCAGCTTGTTTTGGGTTTTTGGTTTTGGTTTTGTTTGTTTTTTGAAAAAAGACAACACTATTTTCAGTGGAGGGTATCTGAGAGGAGTTGGAGGAAGAAAAAATATAATCAAATACACTACATAAAAAATTTTAAGTAAAAAAAAACATTAAAAAAAAACAGCTGTTTGGGAGAAATTCAATGAGTTTGAAGACAACACAGAGAAGTATCCATTTCTCTCTGAGAGAAACCTAATAGAAATGCAAGCGATTTAAAATTATTAACAGAAATCCTTGAATTTAAAATATGCTCAGAGAAATTAAAAGTATCCCAGAAGGTACACATCACAGAGTATATTAAAAAGAGAGTAAGTCAATGGAAATACAACCCATTTGACAATATGCAACTGGGGAAAACAATGGAGTAAAGAAAACTGACAGAAACTTTAGTACAAGGTTAAAATAGCAAATATTTGGGATAGTGTTCAAAAAGACTTAAGAATGCTAATGTCATAAAAAGATTATTCAAAGGAAAAGAGGCTCTTAGCCTTGCCCACCTTAGGTTGTTATGGTGTATGGTTTTTTTATTGGTATACCATGTTTGACTTGTTCCTGGTACCTCAGATCTGAATTTTTTTTCTGAGAAATAGAGCAGTAAGACAGCATCAGCTTATTAAAATTCATTTAAGCCTTCAGAAAAAAAAAAAAGTTGAATTCATAGACATCAAGAGGAGCCAGGCACGGTGGTGTACATCTTTAATCCTAGCACTCAGGAGGCAGAGGCAGGCAGAACTCTGAGTTCGAGACCAGCCTGGTCTACAAAGCATGTTCCAGAACAACCAGGGCTCTTACACAGAGAAACCCTGTCTCAAAAAAACAAAAAAAGAAGAAGTTAACTGGACAATTGTGGTTACCAGAGGCTGAGTAGAGTGAAGGGGATCAGGATAGGGAAGTGCTGTTTTGTTTTGTTTTTTAAAGACTGTCTGTGTGTGTGTGTGTGTGTGTGTGTGTGTGTGTGTGTGTGTGTTGCCTGCATGTATGTCAGTGTACCACATGCATGCAATGCTGGAAGAGGCCAAAAGTTGGGTGTGAGTTCCTGTGTAACTGGAGTTACAGATGGTCGCTGTATAAATTGATGACATGACTGATCCATGCTATGATTAAGGGAAAGGTTTTTATTGTGGATATGAGACAGAGAACAGCTTGAGACATCTGTAATAGTCCAGAACACAGAGAGAAAGTAGACTGAACATGGCCAGCTGCTTGGACATGGCCAGGGCTCTCTGTGAGAGACAGCAGGATGGCAGAGGACAGAAAAATCATAGTGAAAGGGGCAGAAGCAGGTCAGAGAGAGTGAAGGAAACACAGAAAGAATAGCAGGGTTATAAGGAGAATGAGTAGCTGTGGGAAAGGAAGCCTGTGAACTGGAGAGAGTTTAGGGTAGATAAGGAGGTCAGAAGGGCTAGCATGCTAGCATGGACTTTGAAATGTATAACAGGTACTTTCTTTGATGCTGAGGGAGCCTGGAGGTCAGCATGTTCTTTGATATGCTGATAGACACTACAGGTATCCATATGTCCCTTCTGCCAGAAGGCAAGGGACATGACTGTTGCTTGCTCTGCAGCTGGGGTCCCACTGTCTCTGATCCCAGGGGCAGGAGGTGAATAGATGCAGAACCAAAAGACATAGGCTCTGGGAGGTTGTAAGCAATCTAGTTTATTAAACAAAGGACTGAGGTATTTATGTGTGTATTTTTGGGCGGGCTCTGTTTCCATCTGCTGTGGTGTTTCCTGATTGGCTCTGGGTCATAGGTCAACAGTGGTCATCTTGAGGGTCCAGTTTCAGGGTTCTTTCAGGATACTACAGTGCATGTCAGAGCTCTTTGTTAGCTTAAGGCATGGCCCAGTGCTTTAGGCCCAATCTGCCTCACATGACACCTTTTAGTAGTGAGGAACCAGTTTCAAAGGTTTCTGAGGAATGCTGGCTTTTATCTAACCATCAGAAATCCTCCAGGGTCCAGCTTGAACTCATCGAAGTGTCTTTTAGTGTTTGGGGAAGCGGAGTTCTCTTTGAACCTAACAGTTGTGAGCCATCATGTGGTCTCCTGCAAGAGCAACTGCTGAGCCATCTCTCCAGCCCAGAAGTGTGAACAGGCAACATGCTGTCACTAAGTAGGAACAGGAGCTCTAATTCAGCATTGCTCCTACAGTGACCATAGAAAACAATAATGTGCTGCACATTTCAGGTGGCCAGATGAAAGGAATTTGAAAGCTTCCAGTATATAGACATGATAAATGCTAGATGTGACAAGCATGCTTAACTTGACTCAAATAATGTTTAACATAATATGTGGAAACAGAACACATGCTGAATTAATACACACAAGCTTACTTTTTATGTATCAGCTTAAAAACTGTTTTTAGCTTTCTCCCTTCAGACATCTTTTTTTGTCTCTTCTAAGATATTTAGACAACCCAAAACATCAATCAAATGTTCATCTGACTCATATTGAGTTCTAACAGGTTTTCTAAAGAGACAGCCCATCACATATCAAAACAAGGGAAGGAAAAGAACCTATGAGATAGGCCCTTGTTTCTGTGCCCTGAGTGAAGAAGAAAAATCTCACACTTCTCCCAAGGTCCTCTCTGGGACTGGAGGCTTCACTAAGTGTCTTCTGCCTCTCCATGATTTGGGAAAGAGTTTTCTTTGCTCAACAGAAGGAACTGCCTTACCATGGATCCTAGAACTGCATCAGCCTGAACTAGCCTGAAAATGGAAGACTGAGTGACAGTTGCCTTCTGCTGCAAAGGCCCAGGTGGCCTGCCCCCAAGGCACCTTGGTGGGACCCGAAAGCCAGCTCCCCTCTGCTCTGCCTTCTGCCTGCTAGCCTGTGATGCTCACTAGGTCATTACTGTAGCTCTCACTCAGCTCAGGCTGCACCTGTCCTCTCAAGTCTGTGCTGGCTGTGACTCCTTAGACACAAGGAATAAGCCTTGGATCTTTGTTTCTCCACAGAAACATCCTGACATAAGTTTGAGATTATCTCGTTCCCAGGACCCCTCACCCCCAGAAATATCCCACAAAATGTTCATCTTTAGAACTGAGATGGACACATGTGGTCCCAGCTCAGCCAGCTGCTACAGTCTACCCATTGCTTTGTGTATATTAATAGAGACAGCTACAGGCTATGGAGACCCAAAATGATTAGAAGGAATGAGAACCAACAAAAAGACAGAAAGACAGACCCAAGGCTCTGGAGAGATAGCTGTGTGGTAAAGACAGTGTGTACTGCTCTTGACGAGGACCTGAATTCCCTGTCATAAACTTCAACATGCCTGTTACTCCATCTCCAGGGATCTGACATCTATGGCCTCTGTGTACATCTGTGCTCACATGCAACCCCTACACACACACACACACACACACACACACACACACACACACACATACACACACACACTCATGCACATAATTAGAAAGAAAAGGCAGTCATAAGAAAACAGACTCAATCTCAAATGCTAGTTTTATCACTTTGTATCATTTACCTACATCTGAATGAAAGAAATGAACTGATTCCTAGAGATGGTAGAATCTGATGAGCTGTGACTCACAAGTACCTGACACAGAAATGACAGTGCATATAGAGCTAAAGTAATATGTTTCCAAAGAATTTAATTATGGTAGTTTCATCATTATTTAATATAAATATTAATTCTATCCTACAATAGTATACTTAGGAAAATTAGTTATATTGTTTTTTTGAAAAAAAAAAAAAAACATGTTTTTTCTCCTTTGTGAGTTTAAGTAACTTACATTTTCACTGCAACCAAGGTTTGTCTGATTGGTCACCCTCTTTTATCTTAATCTTGTCTGTAGTAATTATACCTATAAATCTCTAAGGAGCTATAAAAATGTCCACAGATCGGTGAAATGATTTCTTTCTCCTGTCTCATTGATGGTATCTGTTATCTGCAGAGCCATCTGAGACAGTAAGGTGATGTAGAACTCTTTATTCTATGGATGTCTCCCAGTCTGGAAAATCTGGTGCTTATGCAAGATCCAGAGGTGACTAAGCCCATAGGTATGTTCCACGTGAGCTGAGCCGCATTAAGCACAAAAGGAGGAAAACCTGTCTATGTTACCTCACACAAACCCATAGAACATGGCCAAGCAGTAGGCTCTCAACCCTTATTTTATAGGCCCTTTCACCAATCACCTACCCTATCTTAATTCTCTAGACAGAGAGTGAGGAAAAGATCATTTTCCTTTGCAGGCTTCCTTCTACATATACTAATTCATGATATATCCCATCTCCATTTGTTACAAAGAGACATTTCTTTGATGAGAAGTGGTATCTATACTTATCTGTGTTTATGAGAATAGATATTTAGAATGCGTTTAGTAATTATGCTTGGTTAGTAAAGTAGTAGGAAAAGGTTCTCCTCTAAGACCATGACCTCATTATCTCCAGGAACTTCTTTATATAATACTTATAATTTATTGAGTGGTTTAGAGATAGTTTATGTTATACTGTGATAAATGAATTCCTAACCCCACTTAGAGAATTTTTAAATGGAGTGATTTGTTCTTAGACCATCAAAAGACCAGAGTAAGGGTTCAAAGAGTATATTTTCAAGTCCAATTTCCAAATCTCTACTCATGAAGCTAAGAACCA
The DNA here is from genome assembly GCF_004664715.2 of Peromyscus leucopus. NCBI lineage: Eukaryota > Metazoa > Chordata > Mammalia > Rodentia > Cricetidae > Peromyscus > Peromyscus leucopus. The sequence continues at coordinate 76,831,303 of NC_051065.1, read as the reverse complement.
AAAATAAAAGTCACCAGTTCCCTTGGCTCAAACTCATTAACACATCCTCGAGAGAGTCCTCAGGCACTTAATTAGAGGCTATTCAGTCTAATCCTAAATCACAATTCTAGATCACCAGTTTTCAAATTTTTGTTGGGTGGGAAATAGCATTTTAAAAATCACTGAGATGAATAAGAGATGTGATTAACAGATTCAAAGTAAAATACATAAAAGCCACAAAAATTAGTCTCATAAGATGAAAACAAAACAAAACAATCCCTAGCCAAATAGGACTACATAAACACACGTCTCTGTATTCTCATGTTAGATTAATTTAATGATTAATGTTAATAAGCATCAGGGACATCTTTCTATGACTCTTATGGCCTCCAAAGAAGATTCAGCAGCTGTGTATCTCGTCATTCTTTTTATTTCTTGAAGTTAACTTTCATCTTGAAGAAAATAACTGGTTCTTCTTTGGAAAATGAATGATTATGCCAAGTTGAATTTAGAAGAACATTTGATGTCCTAATGGTGAAGAGTACATATGAATTCATTTTTTAAAGCTTATAAGGAGCAAAATATAAAAATGTTTTATTTTGGAAAATATGACTGAGCAAATTTTTAGATGCAGGGAATAAATAATGGCTTTAAAATTGGAGGATGAGTCCAGGAAGTGGCAGGGCAGGCATTAAGCAAATAACCCAATCTAAAATGGGTGAAGGATGTGAATAGATATTGAATGAAGGAATATGTGCCAATAAACTACTAAGATGCCTACAGGGCACATACAGACATGTTCAATATTAAATAGAAAAGTGCAGATCAAAACCACATGGAGATATATATGAATTAATTTGGTAATTCATTGCTGGGAAGCCCTGCGGATCAGAGGTTGCAGTCTACCATAGCCTAGCAGCTCTCTCAAAGCTCCATAACATGGAGGACTCCCCCACCCCTGATGGGAGGCACCCTCACCCTGTTCTCTACCTGACCTTATTTGGAGACTGTCTCTACGCCAATATGCCTGACTTATCTGTAGTATGATGCTTGATATAGTTCCATGCAGAAGCTTTCCCCTCTGCTGCCCATATGGTAATTAGACGTTGTGCTAGGAGCTTTAAGATAGGACCATGCTTACACATATGATAACTAAGACTTGCACTAGGAACCTTATGATAGATGCATGCTGTTTAATGTAAATTAGGTGATACCCCAGCCACTGTCCATAGCAGGAATCTTAAAAGTTCTGATAAATAAAAACAAACCCAGGGCCAGGTATTGGGGTGAATGCTGAATGATCAGAGAAACAGAACAAGCCACAGCCACCTTACTTGGCCAATTCCTCAGCTGGTCCTGTTTCCTCAGACTGGATGCCTGTGTCCTCCTCCAAATGGATTTCAGCTGAACTACTGCTCAAAAGCCTAAAAGCTTATCCAGCTCTAGTTCCTGGTTTTCATGCCTTATATACCTTTCTGCTTTCTGCCATCACTTCCTGGGCTTAAAGGCTCACTTCCTGGGATTAATGGCGTGAGTCACCCTGCCTGGCTGTTTCCAGTGTGGCTTTAAACTCACAGAGATCTGGATGGATCTCTGCCTCCCAAGTGATAGGATTAAAGGCATGTGTGCCACCATTTTCTGGCCTCTATATCTAATGGCTGTTCTGTTCTCTGACCCTAGATAAGTTTATTAGGGTGCACAATATTTTGGGGAACATAATACCACCACAACTGTCCTCATCCTACATGCCTCCCCTAACTCTGGAATAAAGTTGAGCTGACTCACTGAAGCTGTCTCCCTGAGAGCTGTCTCCACCATGTTTGCAGGCTGCATACAAAGCTTTCTGTCAGTGCTTCTGCCCCTTTGTCAGTATGGACTACTGTTGGCTAATGAACCATGAAGAAAAAGGGACCCCCACAATTAATACCAAATACAAGATTTAATCTGGTAATTAAATCTAAAAATTAAAACAAGTTTTACTCAAGATGTTGAAATACCAGAACCACATACATTGCTGGTGAGAATGTATTATGGTCATTCTCTTTATGGACAAACTTGCCCTACAAATTACAGAAATTCTTATAAAGGAAAACATTTAATTGGGGCTAGCTTACAGGTTTAGAGGTTTAGTCCATTATTAGTATGACAGGAAGCATGGTGGCATGCAGACAAGCTTAGTGGTAGAGAAGCTGAGAGTTTCTACATCTGGATTCACAGACAGCAGGAAGAAGAGAGACACTGGGTCTGGCTTGAGCATTTGAAATCCCAGGCCTACCACTAGAGACACATGTCCTCTAACAAGGCCACACCAACTCCAACATGGCCTCCTAATCCCTGTCAAGCAGTGATACTCCCTAATAATGAAGCATCAAAATGTATAAGCCTATGGGGGCATTCCTATTTTAAACCACCACATTCCACTCTCCGGCTGCTGTAGGCTTGTAGCCATATCACAATACAAAAATGCCTTCAGTCCAACTTCAAAAGTCCACATAGTCTATCACCATCCCAATACTGTTCAAAAGCCCAAATTTCAAAATTTCTTCTGAGACTCAAGGCAGTCTCTTAACTGTAATCCCTTGTAAAATAAAACCAGATCCTATATTCCGACATATAAGTGTACAAATATAGATTACCATTCCAAAAGGGAGGAAAGGGAACATAGTGAGGAAATACTGCACCTAAATGCAGGACCTAAAACCAACAGGGCAAAACTGCAAACTGCATCTCCATGTCTGATGTCAAAGCACTCTTCAGATCTCCAACTCCTTTCAACTTTGTTGACTGCAACACATTTCTCTCTCTTAAGCTGTTTCCACTCCCTGTTAGAGCTCTCCTTGGCAGGTATCCCACAACTCTGGCATCTCTAATATTTTGGGGTCTCCAAGGGAATCCAGGCTTCACCCTCACAGCTTCATACAATAGGCCTCTATGCAAGGACATCCTTAGCTCACACCTGGCCTCAGCAGCTTTCCTTTGCCATGGATAAAGATTCCACAAGCTTTTTTTTTTTTTTTGTATCCTACCCGGCTCACAGCCGCTCAGACCCAAATAAACACACAGATGCTTATATTAATTAAAACTGTTTGGCCTAATGGCTCAGGCTTCTTGCTAGCTATATCTTACACTTAAATTAAACCATAATTCTTATTTGTGTTTAGCCATGTAGCTTGGTACCTTTTCCCAGTTCTGCTTTTACATCTTGCTTCTCATGGTGGCAGCGGCTGGCAGCGTCTCCTGACTCAGCTTTTCCTTTCCAGAATTCTCCTCTCTTCTTATCCCACCTATACTATACTTCTTGCCTGGCTACTGGACAATCAGCATTTTATTTATCAATCAATCAGAGCAACACATTTACAACATACAGAAAGACATCTCCAGCACATAAGAAAGACAGAAACTAGAAGCCTTTTTGACTGAGGAAGCCCTTTCAGACAGAGTCATTTTGGCTAGACTTTTCAGCAGAAGTGTCCCTTTCAACTAGAGGCTTTTTCAGGCTGAGGAGTCCTAGAGATAAGATGTGGCCTGTAGATGTAACCAACCATCCTATTAAATAAGAAACACAGAACCAATGCAAAGAAGAAAGCCAAGAGATCAGAGCTAAAAGCCTTACCACCTGCTGCAGCTAGCCTCTTAAGCCAAGAGACCTCTCCGAAAAGGGGGCTATGTCCTGTCTGTCTTTATATAGACTTTCTGTTCTGCCTTCTCATTGGTTGTAAACCCAAACACATGACTGCCTCGCCACTGCCTGTATGTACAGCCCTCCAGGTCTTCTATGATATTGAGATTAAAGGCGTGTGTCTCCAATGCTGGCTATATCCTTGACCATACAGAGATCTACCTAGCTCTTCTACCAAGTGCTGGGATTAAAGGTGTGCGCCACAAATGCCCAACTCTGCTATGCTTGCTATTAGCTCTGACCCCCAAGCAACTTTATTTATTAACATACAAATAAAATCACATTTCAGTACAAATAAAATATCACCATAGTGGCCTGTTCTTTGTCTCTCTGATCTTCAGGCAAATTTCATTAGGGCACACAATATATCACCACAATGGAGGCCACTCTTATTCAAACCACCACATCTACTCTTCAACATCTGCCATGGTTAAAATAAAGAAAACTGGAATTAACTCAAATATTCATCAACTAGTGAATAGGTTTTAAAGTGTGATATAACTACAAAACGGATACCTCCAGTAAGCACAAGGAATAAAGTACTGATGGATGCTGCCCATAAATGAGCTTCCACAAGCAGCCCAAGCAATGCTTGCAGAGGTACATTCTTTTACCTTAATGTCCACATTACAGAATGGTCACGTATATCAGAACACCAAACTTCCCCATAAATGTGTAACTTTAAGTGACAATCTAAGAATCAAAATAATTTGCTGCATGAAGGAAAATAGATATAAAGTACCTATGATATGATTCTGTTTGTGGGAAATGTCTTAGAAAGACAATACAGGAGCAGTTGAGTGCCTATTGCTGGAAGCAGGGAGGCGTGTCTGAGGACAAATACAAAGTTCTTTTTAAGGTGATGGAAATATTCTACAGTTAAATTATGGTCATGACTGTACAACTCTGTAGATATGGTATGCTGCATTTTCAATGAAGTGTACACCTTAAACAGTAAATCTTATGGCATGGAAAGTCTATCTCAATAAAACTATTTTTAAGCAGAGTGTGGTGGTTTGAATAAGAATCACTCATATGTTTGGATACTAGGTCCCTAGTTGGTGTAACTATTTGGGAAGGATTAGGAGATGTGGTCTTGTTGGATGAAATGGGTCACTGGAGTCTTTCAGGTTTCAAAAGCTCACACCATTTCCTCTCTCTCTCTCTCTCTCTCTCTCTCTCTCTCTCTCTCTCTCTCTCTCTCTCTCTCTCGCTCTCTCTCTCGCTCTCTCTCTCGCTCTCTCTCTCTCTCTGCCTCTTACTAGTGGATAAGGATGTAAGTTCTCAGCCACTCCTCCAGAGCCATGCATGCCTGCCTGCTGCCATGCTCTTCACCATGCTGGTCATAGATTGAAATCTTCTTGAACTGTAAACCCACAATAAACTCTTCTGCAAGTTTTCTTGGTCATGGTGTCTTTTCATAGCAATAGAAAAGTAACTAAGATAGAGTATATTTAATTTAGCATTTTAATCGCCTACCCACATTATTCAAAGTCCTCCCAGAAACGTTTCTTAATTGAAGCATCACATGACCATGCAGCTCATCTACTTCTCATTTGCATAACTGTCAGGTGGAAAGCAGAAACTTAATTGCCCACAAATTACTCTCATTATCATCCCCACCAATTTTAAGCAACCATGGTGCTTATATGAGTAATGTCACTAAAACTGTGTAACTTTAAAGTCCCATCAACAACAGGAAATCGTGACAGTGAACTTTGCCTTACTCTCTCTATGTGATGCATGTTGCATCTTGTCCTAGCCCGGGCTCTACATTAAGTTATGTCACAATGTCCTTATCTTTTACATTAAAGCAAGTTGAGAGTAGCTGCTTATAAAACTCAACCATTTATGTACTGTGTGATCTTACACTCATAGGTGCTGAGAGTAGAATGGTAGTTGCCAGTGGTGAGAGGTAAGGAGCAGATAAGTTAAGGTAAGTGGGGAGATTATGAGTCAAGGGATGAATAAGGTCTAGGGTTCTAAATCAGTAATCATATTCAACAAATATTGTATTTTATAATTGAAACTTATTAAGAATAGATCTTACCATACACAAAGAAGGAAAAAAAATTTAAAAAATCTATCAAGAGTTTTTCCTGATTAATTTTTTAAAATATGGAGATGATTCATCTTTAGGATAAGATAGAAAGCAAAAGTGAGAAGCATGAATTCCCATACAAACAAACATCATCTTGGAGATGTACTTTCTATTGTGCCAATATTCTCACTTGATTCTTACCATACAGTTAACCATGTTTGAACTTTTCTATCATTGAAATATCTCCCAGGGACTCAGAATAGTATTTCTGATACAATTGTTTTAAGGAGAAACATATGCCTTACATTTATGTCCATTGCATTATTGTTCTGTGCTGTCCATGTGCATTTGGTACTTTTAGTGGGCTGTTTTGAATGCCATGCAGATGGAGGGTGAAGTGAATGCTATATTCATCATTTTCCAAAGAGCAGGTTATCACGGGTTCTTTTTGCACTGCAAATGGAAGTGTTGTATGTGGAAACACATCATACATAGACCAACAAGCTTTTCTCTGACTTGTGGGGCATTACACCAAAGCCAGAACGTTGGGACAAATGTAAAAAACAAAAAGTCCTGGAGAGCACATTAGCCCTGAAAGCTCACCACTGAACCATGTCCCAGGCAGTACAGCAGGAAAAGAGCAGAGCAGCAAGGTGCTGGACCAGCTGTCTCCATCTTTGTTTATCAATAGCTATTCAACCAAATAGCTGACTGAGTGAACAAAAAACAGTTCTGGAGAACTCTTAATTTTCTAATAGAGTAATAGAATTTTAGTAAATGTTCTTCTCAAGGGAATCTGGACCATACATATTGTCATTATTCAGACCCCCCCCCCTTCCTGGAATATCTTCTGCTTCCATCTATATCTGGTAAAATTAAAGTTCTTTGATATTGAAAAATAAGCAAACAAAAGAGATACGGGAGAAATCTGAGCAAAATCTGTAGTTTACTGCAAAGTATAATTATCAGAGTTAATGTCTGAGTTTTCATTGCTGTGCCAAGCATATTATAAAGGAAGGGCAACAGGAAAGAAAGCTGGGTGAAGGATATACAGAACTTGTCTTTGCAAGCTTGGCAGAAAGTAACAACCTCCATTGGCTTAGAATTGGAAGGAACTCTTATAAAAGACAAGGCAGTAATAAAACTCAGGTATAAATTTGCTAGAATCATGAAGTATATATACAAGATATCCAAAGGTTGAGTGATCCTCAAACAAGTAGCTTTGGAGTCCATCTTCTACAGCATCCTCAACAAGGAATAGTAGATGTTCAGAGAAATGACGAGACAAAGGAAAAGGAGTTTTGAGTCTGATAGTGGCAACTTTGGGGAAGGAAACTAAGTGACAGAAAACACAATTAGTGAGGCTTGTTCATGTAAATAAATCCCCTAGTACCAACTGCAGGCCAGTTAGGAGCTACAGCTATTTTCAGTGGTCAATCTTTGCTTCCTTGGTAGAAGGCAGGAGGCCGTGTCTTTGTGTACCAATGTCTCACTTTGGGGGAAATGGCAGGAAGTAGAGAGCTACTGCTAAAAATTGCCTTGAACTCAACAATATATCTCAAACTGGTATATCCTGACCCCTACACAATTCTTCCGGAAAGTCAATACATGTCACAAATACAACTATTAAAAGTGGAACTAAACTATAGAGCAAATACTAAACTCAAAACAGTATGAAGTCTTTTCCTCATATTCCACCCACGGTCAGGTATGATCCCTCCCATGGTGTCAGCTCTTTCACCATGGTGAGAGGATAGTTTTATAGTTTATTTACTCTCATGGCCTTTCATTTTCATGTAACATGTATCATACTCTCACTTTTATCTCTGATGTATATGCTTAGTCTCACCTGTAAGGAAGGCAAATGAGTTAACGTCTGAAATACGGGTTTAAATTCTATCTTGTCAACCTTGGCCAGAGGTTTTACTGTTCTTTAGCCATGTTTCTTCATCTAAAACACTGGTTCTCAACCTGTGGGTCATGACCCTTTGGGTGTCGACTGACTGGTTCACAAGAGTCACATATCAGGTATCCCATATATCATATATTTACATTAATATTCATAACAGTAGCAAAATTGAATTATAAAGTAGTAACAAAAATAATTTTATGGGTAGAGGTCACTAAAACAGGAAGAACTATATTAACGGATCACAGCATTGGGCAGGTTGAGAACCACTGATCTAAACTAAAATGAAGACAATAAGTTGACCCAATCCTTGTGCAAGTAAATGATATACAGATGAGGAATTTTCACAATGCCTGGTGTGCATCCGATTAATATGAAGCATATTTCCATAATTGTGCCCCAACCATCACTGCTACATTTGGTTTCTTGGCACAGGGACTTTTTGGTTTAAGTTTCCAGAAACTCCAGACACAGATGCTCTGAAGTGAATGAGTGATATTAATCATTGCCTTGTGTGGCTGTAGTAGTTGCTTTTCAATTGCTGAGATGAAACACCATGACCAAGGCAACCAAGGTTATTATACTTCCCAAGGGATAAGAGTCCATCAGGGTAGGGATGCTATAGGGTGCCCACCAGAGAAGAATGCTCAGACACAGTTTATAGCCAACTGAAAATCTTTTTTTCCAGCTGACTGGGACTATACTTAGATATATTGCCAAGTGCTGTGGGATGTTCTGTATGCTGTGAATGTGCTGCTCTGATTGGTTGATAAATAAAATGCTGGTTGGCCAGTAACCAGGCAGGAAGTATAGGCGGGATAATCAGATAAAAAGAATCCTGGGAAGAGGAAGGCTGAGTCAGGAGACGCCAGCCTGCCATCCAGGGAGCAGCATGTAATGGCACACAGGTAAAGCCATGGAACATGTGACAACATATAGATTAACAGAAATGGGCTGAGTTTAAATGAAAGTAAGAGCAAGTCAGTGGTAGGCCTGAACTAATGGCCAAGCGATTTAGGTTAATAAAAGCTTCTGTGTGTTGGGGGACAAGAGTAGGAGAGATTTGTCCCAACTGCCGGCCCACCAGGACACAGGAAATCTTCCAGGTACAGCCAAGTGTTTAGAGTAAGGAACTTTTAAGGCAAAACCACCGGCTGGTATCTTGCTCTGCAGCTGCAGGGGGTTGGGGGTTGCACAAACAAGTAGTTTTTAACAGAAGCTAAGATAAGTTAGCTGGGCATCTTGACCTCAGGTTCCTAGAATAAAGTTGGGTAACTTTTCATGGGAGTCTCCATGAAGGTGAAGAAGTATTTCTAGTGAATCCTACAATGGTCTCAGCAAGAATATAAGATGAAAGAATCTCTGCTCTGTCTTGTCCTGTGACAGGGTGACATGGCAGCCAGTGGGAAGCATGGTGGCAGGAACAGGAGGCTGAAAGCTCACACCTTGAACCACAAGCACAAAGCAGAAAGAGTGAACTAGAGCCCTAAATCTTTGAGCCCTAAACACCTGCCCCTCAGCCCCCTGCCCCACCCCCCACACACACACACACAGGGCAAGACCACAACTGTAAATCTACCCAATCAGTCATTAACGGAGGACCAAGTACTCAAATGCCAGAGACAATGGGGACCATTTATCATTCAAACCACCACAGCAGGTATATAAGCCAGAGCAGTGGGGGAGTGGGTTTCTGAGTTTGTGAATCTGCCAAGCTTCTAGCTCTACTTGGAATTTTACTCCAGGTTATTAGTTTTCTCTTTGCATTGTTTGGATTCCCAAAAGCAAATAATCATGCCCTATCTGGTGCAATCAATCAAAGGTTCTTGTCAACCTACAGTAGAAGGTGAAAAAAAGCACCACTCCTGACACACACACAAAGTTAATGAGTGAGTCTGAACTGTTTTTCTTTTCTGTCTCTCTCTGTAACACAGACTGTGCCTCCTTTTGCCATGTCAAAACTTGCCACATTTGGGGAGTCTTGGTACCATTTTGAGAAGATGCTGTTAGACCTCTCTGGTGCTTTCAAAAGTATGCTATTATCATTCTTACCAAATCCTAAAGCAGACAGTTCACTGCAATCCTCTGTTAATCTTGCGTATGTGCTTTGGGGCTTACAAGAAATGGATAGTGCTAGGATAAGAAAGGATAACAGTTTCATTTTTTTTTAGTGGATAACGTGCAAATGTTTACTAGTATAAGCTCAGGTACTCTGTCATTCATTCGTTCTCTCAAAAAAAAAAGGGCGATTGAACATTTATTTGTACCTAGTGACTACTAAGCTACATGCTGAAAATATAACCCACAGTAAAACTATAGTCCTACTCCAAAGGAGCACACATCCTTTAGGAAGACAGAGTTGTAAAGGCCTCATTGTAATGCACTGGGGAGTGTGTGATAATTGAAATGTTCTAGAACATTATGGTATCATAAAAGGGCATTTAACTCTGCAAAGACAAAGAATGATAATCCAGGCAAGGCATCCTTGGAGAGAGAAGGACGAACTGATTTTGAAGGTGTAGCTACTATAGAAGTTCCCCTAAAAGTTATTGAAATTACTGGCCCTGGGAGCCAAGCACACATATACTCTGCTGTAACTGGTTTGGGGTGTTGCCTAGGCATGAGTCTTTGAAAGCTGCAATATTCTAAAGAATGAGTAGAAACTAGCCAGGTTGAGAACAAAGTGTTAAAGGATATAAAATAGAGATACTGAGCAAAAAAGACAGAAGCAAAGAGCAAGACAGACACTGCTGTGTGACCAGAGGACATGGTTCAGGTTGTGAGTGCAGAGTGCAGAAGTGGGTAGGGGTTAGGTCTGCCTACAGAAGAGAAGTAGCATGGCCAGATTTTCACCACTCTGTTATCTGAATGAAGGCAAGTAGATACATTAGGAAAGCCAAACAAAGAGAGATTAACAATAGATCTTGAAACAGCATCAGGAAATGAATCCTAAAAGTAGTTTATAAAGTCATATTAGGGGTTCTCAAATATTACATGCATTTGGTGAGTAGGGGGAGAGAGAAATCTGGTAACAGGTGGACAGAGATTAATACCTACTGAGAAGGAAGGCTGCAGTGACTGTAGCTAAAGGAGGAAATATGGTATGCTCTGTTCACACAAAGCTTTTGAGATGCCTGTGGAGTGTTCAGGTGGATATATGGCATTAGGCCATCTGTTCCAAGTTTGAGTCTGGGTAGAAATAGTGACCTGGACGCATTTAAGGTTGTTTTGCTCTAGCTTGTGGCTGAAATAGCAAATCAGCAATGCAAGATAAGGATGCATAGGTTGATGGTGCTCTTTACTGTCTCCATTGTATGTCAAGAAAGAAAAATTATGGGCTTGCTGATTTCTGACCTTGACCAGTAGCTTATGGGAGCATTTAAAGCCACAGCTCATCTACTCCACAAACTACATGTCATAGGCTGACCATCTGAGTTCTGAGCTTTGAAATTCTAAATACATTAGCAGTGGGAAATGAACCTTATCTGACCATGTTAGCTTGGTTATGCATAGCCCTTAATTTGTTGTTGTTGTTCTTGTTGTTGTTCATTCCAATGGCTGATAATATTTAGCTATCAGCAGGTAAGAACCAGGCCTTCCCAGGACATCAGTAGCAGGTTGTGAACAAAGTGAGTCTTAGGCCAGACTGTGCCATAGAGGCAGAAATTGAGTAGTAGTCTGGCTCTCTGTTGTCATAATCAACCACTCTAAGAGTTAATGGATTTTCAAAGTGAGTTTTATTGTTATCTGTCACAGTTTGGAGTCTACCACTATGTAAGCTGGGTTATTCTGTCTTGTGAACTCTCAGAAACCATGGCCATTGGGGTTCTTAGAGACAGGCTGACCTGAACATGCAATGGCCACTTACAAACTGGCTTTATCTGTCAGCGCTGCTGACACCAGCACTCCCATGGATAGTCCCCTACACAGCCTGGCAGCTGGAAGCAGACATCAGCAGGGCAGTTAAGGGACATCCACAGGATGGGCAGAGTTCTCTGCCAACTTCTGTTTCCAACACAGCCAAGAGGGCCTTCCAGACTCAGAGTTGGGGAAGGAACAACTTCAATATCTTGATGAGGGAAGGCCAGAGTCACATTACAGATCATTTAATTGTCTGTGGTAAATGCAATCTGTATGGATTGACCATGGAAAGCATCTTTCTCCATAATTAGTGAGAAAGGCCTGCACAGTCACACGGTGTGTTCCCTCAGAACGCTGACTGCTTTACAAATATGTTTGATGAAAAGCTTTACCAGAGGCAAGTTAAAGCCTCTTCAGAGAAAAAGTTCAGCTCTTTTCTTTGACTGTCCAGTACACATGTAGCTTTATACTATTTATGAAATAATAGTAACATGAATATATCATAACAAGGTTCTAGGAACTTGCTGTGTATAGCTGCTAAGAGTATTCTCATAATTAATTTGCTCCTGAAACAGTGCAGATGATAGTAGACCATTAAACATGAAAATGAAAGCCTAAGCAGTGAATTTAACATTAGAAAATTCAATTTAGTAAATGTCTAGACAAACATTTTGAGCTGCTTACCTACTTAAAATACTTAGACTGAATGCAATAACTCAGGGCAGGGGGTAATTTCTGGTCACTCTCACAGTGGAAACACCAACATGGAAGGGGTCCCCTGTGAAAGAGGGCCCTCTTGCTCTTGGCTAGATTAAGAGAAAGATTGTGTGGCTAGCCAGCAATTATAAATGCAGGGAAGCAGTCTAGCAGGGCTGTAATTAAGTGTTCTCACAGCCACTGTCAACACAAGTCACAGTGACTTCAGCAAATGCATTTCGGTGAATTGTGCCCAGAACACAGATAATTGGGACATAAGAGGGGCATGCAAGACATGGGAGTAAAGGCTAACACCGAGAATGTGTGAGCAGAAGTGCAGAGAAGATGTGGGGGTGGAGGATATTTGTTAGAGGCTTCACTAGGCATCCTTGCTGTGTACAGAGACCTGCTGAAGCTGCTCAAGACAAGCAACAATCCTCTCCAAGGTGGTAGGAGCTGAGATGGGGAATGAGAGAAAGAGCGAGACTAATGGACTATGGACTGTCTTAAGAAGAAGAGGAGAAAAAGGAGGAAGGGGAGGGAGGGAGGAAGAAGGAAGAAAGAAAGGGAGGGAGGGAGGGAGAGAGGGAGGGACTGTTAAAGAAAGGGGACAGATGCATCTACAGTGGCAAATGAGTGGCATGTTCACTGATGTGCGCTTTAGTTTAATTTATTTTTAGGAATATTTGTATTTAAAAGTACTTTTAAGCATATTGATTTTTTGAGAATTTCACATATGTATTCAATGTATTTTGAGCCTATCTACCTCCAACTTCTCCCCCAACTCCTGCTGGACCTCTCCCACGATATCCCCCTCCCAACTTTATATCCTCTACTCCCTTTTTTTTTCTTATAACTCACTGAATCTAACTAGTGCTATCCATATATATTTGATTAATTGTCATAGAAAATAACAATTTTCTTATGGCAGTTTTATACCAACATAGATAGCTTGGCGGACCCCTAACCGTCCCCCTCTACTCCCTTTTCTACTTTCATTTCTTATGTGTTCTATTACCTTCTACCTCTCTGTGCCCTAAGGCCTCTTTCCCCCTCTTCTAGCTTACCAGTCTACACACACACACACACACACACGCACACGCACACGCACACGCACACGCACACGCACACGCACACGCACACACTCACAGAAGCTAGAATCCACATAGAAGAGAGAGCATGTGCTACTTGTCTTTTTGATCCTGGGTTGCCACACTTTCTTTCCTATTAAGTTGTCCTCTTTACCAGTAGGCGACCAGGAGTCAGGCACATTCACTCCCTTCCGTAGGCATCGGCATAGTGGATGCAGACAGCAAGGCTTCTATAAGACAAACCAGTGCCAAGTTTCTGTTTGTGAAGGCTAGACCTCGCTGTGGGACCCCTGCTGGGTCTGATTTGAGGAGCGAAGTAGCACTAAGCAGCTTCAAGAGGGGAGACCGAAGTAGAGGACAGGGAAATTTTCACTAGCTTGGGTCATGTGCCCCTTCTTGCCCCTGCCCAAAAAGGACTGCTAAGTCACTGAACACTCTCCAGAGATGGCTGACATGACAAGAAACTACAGGGGCAGAAGGGCATGGGAACGAGGCAGAGCCATGCCCACCTCTCAGACAATGTGTGGAGAAGTGGAGCTTCCAGACTTCGTCTTGGCCCTCAGGTTTGGGCTCTGAGGTATAAACAGCAACCATAACAGGTGGGAGTCCTTGTGGACCAGGCCCAGTCATGTTCCCTGGACCCTTGGCCAACCTCAGGACAATGAGGGAAGTGAGTCTTATGGCTCTGGGGGACAGGCCCTCAAAGACTGACTTGAAATTTAACTTGGAAAAAACAACAAAAAAGGCAATTTAAAGAAGAAAAACTATTCCTTCCTACAAGTAATTTGAGTACTCTCTAGGAGTTTCTTCTAGGTAAAGGAAGGGAGAGGGGGGAGGGGGATTCTCTATAAAGACATTCTTTTGATGGGAAAAAAATCCTTAATTTAAAAATGCTCTACAGGCTTGCCTGCATCCCAGTCTTATTGAGGCATTTTTTTTTTTTTTAAATTTAGATTCTCCCCCTCTTAGATGACCTTAGCTTGTTTCAAGTTGATATGAAACTATCCAACACAATAGAGTTGATAGGGGTTGAACTGAGGTGATAAGGTGGTTTGAATGGCCCCCATAAGCTCATATGTTTCAATACTTGGTGCCCAGTTGGTAGAACTGATGGAAAGATTAGGAGGTGTAGCCTTTTTTGGAGGAGGTGTGTCACTGGGGACAGGATCTACAGGTCAAATGACAGCCTCATTCCTAGTATGGCCTGTCTGCCTCCTCCTTTCAGCTTCTTCTCCAGTCACCTTTCCCAACACCTTTGCTCCAACATCGTAGACTCTAACCTTATGAAACCATAGGTACAATTAAACAATTTATTTTCTAGGGTGTTTTGCTCATGATATTTTATCACAGAAATAGAAACCTAACACAGAAGTTGGTACCGGGAAGAAGGCTATTATTTTAAAGATGCTGACCATGTTGTTCTATGGAGAAATAGGTGTTGATGGAAGTTTCTGTTCTGCTAACAACTCCCAAATACCCAGCAGCCAATTCCCAAATTACCACACAGAAGCTTATATTAATCATAACTGCTCAGACATTAGCTCAGGCTTATTACTGACCAGCTCTTACACTTAAATTAACCCATAATTCTTATCTATGTTTAGCCATGTGGCTTGGTACCTTTTCTCAGTTCAGCCTTCTCATATCACTTCCTCTGCATGTGGCTGGTGACTCCTGACTCCATTCTTCCTCTTCCCAGCGTTCTCCTAGTCTGCTCACCCCTCCTATACTTCCTGCCTGGCTACTGACCAATCAGCATTTTATTAAACCAATGTACAAGAGCATTACCCCACAGCATTTCCTCTTTTGTTTAATTAAAAAGGAAGGTTTAACCTTAATATAGTAAAACAAAAAATAGTTATTAAGTAAGAATTTACAGTAACAATATCCAATCTATTTGCATTTCACAAAATTAGAGAAAATACTTAATTATGTGTCTTGGTGAGTCTAAAGTTTTGTATCTAATTTATTTTTTATTATAATTAAAGAAAACCATAACTATCTAGTTTCAGCTCCATAACAGACTCCAAAAGGATGTAATGTTACCTAATGACAGGGATATCAGGCTGCTGCTGGACAGTTACCCAAAGTTCCTCTGCAATGCTGGGGTATCCCTCTTCAGCATACAGGCCTAGCATATCTGACAGACTTATCTGTGAAGCAGGATTTTTGAAGAACTGTCTCACCTTGTCTTGACAAAGTTCTGCAGTCACTTTCTTTTGTGTCCTGCTTTTCCAATTTGTACAGCATACTGTCAGCAGTCAAGGCAAGGGCATTTTCTTTGCCACCAGGCTAGCTTTTGCCATAAAGAAAACATACATGGAGTTTCTTCAATGCCCACCATCTTCTTTGAAGTAATCAGTGATGTCAGAAGCAGACATGTCTCAATTTTGAGAAAAGTCTTAATTTCTCAAAACATTTTAAATGCCATATTCTGTACATTTTTGAAGTGTTTGAAGATTGCCTATCTATCTAAAATATCTCTCTGTATGGCCTTGAAAACATACCTAACATGACCATAAGTTTGTGATTATAGATCCATCTCTCAGGGGGTCTTCCTTGATGGAACCATATTAACCTGGAAGGAATCCACAGCTTCTCATCTTCTGTGGAAAGAAAAGCAGAACCTCTTTTCCAAGGCAGCATGTCATTAGATATGAATTTTGAAGTTAAGATACCTTTAAAATATACATGTTGGTTTAACTTAGTAGCTGTTACAATCAAATATCTATCTGCAGTTAAAAATCCCAAAGACAATATAATACAATGCAGTATCCAGATTCTTTGTGTAATTTTCATTTTTATGTGGCTCAACTTTATATTACTTTTACTATCTCTTTAAAGACGATATTTTTTAAAACTATTTCTTTATATAACTGCCTATACTCCTTTTCCTCTCTCTTCCAAGCCTATGTATATTTTCACACATTGTAAACCATTTAGAGGTTTTTTCCATCTGAATCTGTCTTATTGTGTGTCTATAATACTTTTTTGATTATTGCTTCAAACTGCATCATGGCTAGGACTGAAGTGGCAGCCCTGGCTTCTATCTCTGCCCCCTTTGACTTTTCAACATGGTGGAGGTACATTTACCACCAGCTCTGGGAGCCATGCTCACTGCCAACTCTGGGAAGCAATGGGGCTATGCCTCCATCAAGCAGCATATAGTCCAGAGACCTTCTTTTTTTCTGTACTAGCAAAAGCTAAATCTGCCAAGTAGTGCCTTACATGGCTTGGAGACACCTCTGTGTACTGAGGCAGGAATCTACCATGCTACCACTGAAGCCTGCCATGACCAGGGAATATGTCTCTGCACCACAGCCAGTAATGAGAGACAAGAACTAGGAAGTTGTTATTAGCTCCATTTTAGAATCTCTTTTTAAGTTCTCTCAGGTTTT
This sequence comes from Peromyscus leucopus, assembly GCF_004664715.2. NCBI lineage: Eukaryota > Metazoa > Chordata > Mammalia > Rodentia > Cricetidae > Peromyscus > Peromyscus leucopus. Next base: position 76,814,649 of record NC_051065.1, on the reverse strand, counting down.
AGGTGGAAACTCTTGCCACCATGTATGAGCGCCATTTGATGGTGTTCTGCCAACAATTCCCAAATACCCAGCAGCTGCTTCCCAAAATACCACACAGAAGTTTATATTAATTATAACTGCTCAGCCATTAGCTCAGGCTTATTCCTGACTAGCTATTATACTTAAATTAACCCATAATTGTTATTTATGTTTAGCCACATGGCATTTCTTTTCTCAGTTCGGCATTCTCACATCGCTTCCTCTGCATCTCGTTGGTGACTCCTGACTCCATCCTTCCTCTTCCCAGCGTTCTCCTAGTCTGTTCACCCCACCTACTGGCTACTGGCCAATCAGCATTTTATTAAACCAGTGTACAAGAGCATTATCCCACAGCAAATAGAGAAGACCTTGAGCTTTGGAGTAGGAAAATGGTTTAATGTTTTTTTTTTTTTTTTTTTTTTTTTTAAATAAAAAAGTATATATTTTTCCCCCACCAGAACTTTGTGTCTATAAATTTGGGGCTAGAAGCTTATGGCTGCTCCACCCCTGCCTGCCACGCTGAGATTTGCCCAAATATACCTTTCCTAGCTCACTCCAATCCCCTAAGAACACAGATTTATATTCTAATTGTTGTGTCATGGACTCCACTGGCTCAATTCCAACCTCATCCACTGTGGACCTGAGGACCTGCTAAAGCCGTGAGTGTGAAAACAAAGTGTGAAATGACTTTTCTGTAACTATTCTGGAGGAAAGATAAGACGTTTTTTCAAAGCAGCTTTTCAGTCTGTTCTCTTCCTCACAAGAATCTTGTGCCTTCAACATCCCAAGTGAGGTGTGTCCGCCAAAGTGCCAGCCACACTCAGTCAACTCTGAGGTGAGGGAGGGCTGGCTGCCGCCATCTGCTGGCTGCCACTTTGCTAAGCACTAACCATGCTAACCTCAAGTTCAACTGTGAATTTCCTGGGACTTACACACCACATGGCCTGAAAACTGGACTCAATACCTCCTTTTACTAACACTATTTCAATGTTTTGTGCTAATATTTGTTTTCTTTAAGTTCAATACCCAAATTTGAAAAAAAAAAAAAACTCAGCCTATTCCTTAATGTAACTCAAAATGTACATAAAATGTACAAACTTGGCTAATTTCATGCCTTTTAAAAGTTCTTCTAGGTTTCAACATGAGAAACCTAGGGTCTTAAACTCAGAAGGTAGCTGCATCTAAATGTCAAGCGCAGCACTGAAAGGCTGTTCTTGACAGAAGTCCAGAACTGGACAAGAGGCAGAGGAATCACACAGTGCTGAGTGAGGACACCGTCCCTAGCCCGGTAACTTACCACAGCTGCTTACATGTCCAGTGACTGCCAACATACAGAATTGAGCCTAAACTTGACAGTGCTGCAAGGAGATGAAAGAATTCTCCTACACCATGGGTTCAGAACGCCAAGCCAGAGGGAATCTGGATTTGATACAAACCGCAGCATTAAGGCTCCTTTTCAGTGTCAAGGCTCAGAAGGCTTAAATCTTACTGCTACCTGCGGACCCGCATCACAAGCTGGGTCCAGCTACCAGCAAGACGCTTTCCCCTAAGAAAGGCACAGACAAGGCCATCAACCTCCCAGGGACAGCAGCATCACTGTCAAATGCCTCACACCTTAGAGAGCCAGGCATGGTTGCTCATACTTATAATCCTAGCAGGTGGACGGCTGAGGCAGGAGGATTGCTGCCAGTTCAAAGCCAGCCTGGGTTACACACTAAGTTCCTGGCCAGCATGGACTAGAGTAAGAGTCTACAGTTTACCTCAGAATAAACAATGCCAATGAGAGAAGGGGGGGGGGAGACCAAGATGGCAGAGATCACAGGGACCTAACTTACATTATTTCAGCTTGTTTTGCTACTTTGGGCAAAAGGTAGGCAAGGGGGTAAATTAGTGTCTGTAGGGGATCGTGCTTGGGTTGTAATCGTATTTCCTCTAGAGACCGTTTTGGTTAATTTGAACAGAACCTAAATACAGGGGAAGCTCATTTTCAGGACGTCAGTCATCTTCCTGGTTCTACAGCGTGAGTCCTTCCCTCTTCTCTTCCCTGAGATGTCAAATCCATAGCACTCAACAGCTAAGAGCCCCAACACCCTCCTGCCTTCCCTTCCTCCATCTTAGAAATGGGTCTCCTCCAGCACTGTGCTCTTTTGTCTGAACATTTGCAATCTGACTAGTTCGGCCTTTTCTTGTTTTTGCTTTTGTTTTTGCAGACACAAGGACTACAGAGTGAGTCTACAGAATCCATGGGTGTGGTGACGATGGCAAGGTTTACGGCAGACACGCACTTCCTCAGCCAGTGTCACACCTCTTTGTCCCTTGGTGTGGGGACAAGACTGACCGGAGCTGGTCCCCGCCGCTTGAACGGGCAACTTGGAGGCCGTCAGGTGAATCCAGAGACAAGCTCCCACGCGGACACTGCAGAGAACACTGGGCACGCCCGGGGCCACCCTGTCTTCTACACCAGAACCTGCTGCTGGCCACTTCCGGCCGTCACATGCCACTTGGAATTGATTGTGCTGTTTATCTTTGTAAAAATCAGTCCCACTTGTTTCCTGTTCAGAGTTACAAGTGGGAGAGTGGCATCCTGTCTTCCACCAGCACCGTGTCCACCCCAAACTGGTCAGTGCACTGCTTGATGGTGACAAGGACGTTCAGCAGCCGCTGGTCCACAGAGTCCAAGTGTGGATCAGAGAGCACTGGGGAGATGGGGTCGTGGGCCATGGCGGATTTTAAGGCAGACTTTAGCACTCCATTCTTCAGGTAGTTCAGTCTGTTCCAGGTTGAAACTCGAATGATGCAGCACTGATAGAGAGGGGCAAGGATGCTTCTCTCATCCAGCGAGGGATTCCCAAAGCTTTTGGCATTATCAAGAAGGATAAGCATGCTAGCGCCTTCATCGTCTTGAAAGCTTTCATAGTGGTGGCGGTCGGCATTGCCAATCAAGTAATCGAAGACAGCAGTGTCAATGATGTCCAAGAGGCGTGGGCCTGAGTCGTAAGGGGACGTTTTCTTCACAGCATCGCAGTAGCTCTCATCATATTCCCACCTGGCCAATTTGCCTTCTCGGTAGGTCCTGCCCCAGGGGTGTCGATGTTTCTGCAGAGGCCACACATCTGGGAGCCAAAGCGTGATGGCTCCCTCCATCATGTCTCCATCAGCACAGGCTGGCTCTGTTTCTCGGCAGTAATAGCACTTCCCATAGAAACACGTGTTATTCCCTACAGTTAGGAAGGTGCTCAGCAGCTGCTCTGTGGCCACAGGCTTGATCTCTGTCCTCAGATTAATGTATCTGCCAACCACCAAGGGAGCTCGGCGGAAACCCAGAATCCTGTCCAGGTGAAAAGCTGCCACCTCTGCGTTGTGTCTGTCATAACCAGCATACGGCTCCCCTTCTACCACAAAGTCTCTGCTGTACCGCTTAGGTTTGAAGACAACTTTCTGTCCTCCTTCAAGGATCAGTAAAGCTTTTAGCTGTGTCCCTTTATAGCCCACATCAGCTTTAATGACCTTCTTGGTGGCCATGGCATGCAGGACTGCTCCCAGCTCTGGTGTCTCTTCAGGGTACACTTCCCGGGGCACCACCCACTGGGCCGCAATCTCCCAAGGAGACTGCAGGGTGTGGTCCAACTTGGGCAGCAGCTCCACCCGCAAGCCAGTCATCATTCGGTGAAAGGCCCTCTGGTCCTCTCGGTTGGCCGCTGATGTATCTAGGTTGTCGATCAGGAAAACTTTGGTGAAGATGAAGATGACGAGGAGTATTGCTAACAGCACGACACGCTGCTTTAGCTTCATGGTGGCCTCTCCTCCTCCTCCTCGACCCACTTTCTCTCAGCTCAGCGGGGCGGACAGGTGCTGAGGATCAGCAAGGCGATTCCATGATTACCGAGGTCTTCACTGCAGTGCCTCCACAATTCCTGCCAATGACTTGGCATTGTTCTCTGCCACTGTCTTCCACTTCCACAAGCCCAGCCACCAGTTCTCCGCAGTGCTCATCACCTCCTACTGGACCCTTTGACCGTAAAATGCTTCTACAAGCGTTTCACAGGTCCAGAGAGAAGGAAATGTGATATCTTAGTATAAAGTCCTCTGTTCAAAAGTCCAATGATACAGCGAGGAAGGTATACAGAAAAACATAGTGATGCAGAGGCCTATAAACTGTGCAATTAAAATTCACATACGTGGTAGCTAATGAACATGAGATTAGCCCAATACTCCCTGGGGATCCTCTAAGTCACAGCTTGAGAGAAGCTCCAAGCCTCAATGACAGTTAAGCCCCTTTGAATGGGCCTCTGATTTGACAACTTCACACTAATCCCAACTTTTATCCACAGCGATGAAAAGTGAAAGTTTCAGTAAAAGTGAACAGAAGTTTCCTCTTCTTTTCTTCTTCTTCTTCTTCTTCTTCTTCTTCTTCTTTTTCTTCTTCTTCTTCTTCTTCTTCTTCTTCTTCTTCTTCTTCTTCTTCTTCTTCTTCTTCTTCTTCTTCTTCTTCTTCTTCTCCTTCTCCTTCTTCTTCTTCTCCTCCTTCTCCTCCTTCTTCTTTTCTGGCGGGCCTCAGGCTCGCTCCATAGCCGCCCGCGCGGTGCGGTGCGGCGCGGCCCCGGCCGCCCCCGCCGCCTCCCGGTTTAATGTTTTTTTAACAGAGCTTGATGAGCCATACTAGTAGGAGCTTGGAAGAAGGTAGTGCTGAGAGCTGTATGGACTGTGGAAGCCTGGATCAAAGGTTATGTCATCAGGGAAGAACATTGATCCCTGGGCTATTGACTGCTATTGTAATATTTTGGCAAAGAATGTGCCCAAGAATGTCAAAGTAAGGGCTTTCTGGCCTTATCTTAAAAATTTGCCTGAGACTAAATTGAAAAATAATAGACAAATTTGTTTTGTGGAGGAGATTTCATGATAACTTAATATTGACTCTGTCATGTGTCATGTGTTTATTTTGCAGGTCTACAATGAAAAAGAGCAAGTAGGGCAAAAAGATAATTAAATTTTTATAGTTTGAAGAGGAAAAGAGCACCAGGGAATTTAATTGGAGCCAAAATTTGTGCTGAATGAGATAAGAAAATTAAAGAGAGGCCTGATGCACAATGCAATGAAGTTAAGGATGCTCTCAGGGCGAGATCACCAACTAAGCTTCATTTGTGAAAGAAAATGTCCTAAGGAATTTTCAGTTACCAAAAAATAAATAAGTGAAGGCTGCTACAAATGTAATTTAAGGGTGTCAGGGTGCACCTCAAGTTGGTAGTCAAACTTGGTAGTGTCATATCATGAAGAATACATGAGTAAAATGGTTGTAGTGTCTTCCTCTATGATTATGGAAAGACACTGGGGTAAGAAATATGTGTGGCAGGAGAGTCCCTGCATGAGGGCCCTGAGAGGGCAAGAAGCTCTGTGAGAAGCATGAAGGGACAAAAGTGAAGTCTGGATTTTATTGGCAACCCCAAGGTGTCAGAAATTCCAGATCCCTGGGATAGTTTCCAAGGAAAGCTGCACAGAGGGAATGGTATCAACCCAAGAGGAAGATGTATTTTGTAGGCAGTGACACTGGAGAGGTGGAGCCAGCTAAGCTCTTCTACATCTGATATAGAGCTACAAGACTTGGAGTCTACCTTGCTGGGTTGCAGTCGTGTTGTGTTCCAGTAATTCCTCACTATGCCCCACTCCTACCTTTTAGGATGGTAGTGTATATTCTGTTCCATTGTATGCAGGAAATGAGTGTTAAGTCCAAAGTTACCCTTCAAGATGGCAATATACTGGTGATATTGTCCTAAAGAGAATACCTTTGGCAGAGTAATCAGAAGGATTGCTATTGGGTAAACAGAGGCATGCAGGTGGGTTTCTGTTTAGCAGGAGCTTCACTTAAACCACCAGAAACCTCCCTTAACCCAACCTAAAGATCAACTACCTCATTCAAGAGCATCTAGTTGTCCTGGCTAGTTTTATGTCAACTTGACACAAGCTAGAGTCATCTGAGAAAATACCTTCACAAGATCCATCTGTGGGGCATTTTCTTAATTAGTGATTGATAGGGGAGGGCTCAGCCCAATTCTCCTATCCCTGAGCTGATGGTCTTAGGTTTTATAAGAAAGCAAGCTGAGCAAGTCATGATAAGAAAGCCAGTAAGCAGCACTTCTTCATGGCTTCTGCGTCAGTTCCTGCCTCCAGGTTCTTGCTCTGTTTGAGTTCTTATTCTGACTTTCTTCAATGATGAACAGTGATTTAGAAGCATAAGCCAAATAAACCCTTTTGCTCCCCAAGTTGCTTTGGTTATTGTGGTGATATTGTGTCCCCCAATATATTGTGCACCCTAATGAACTTATCTGGGGTCATAGAACAGAACAACCACTAGATAGACATAAAGGCCAGAAAATAGTGGCACACACACACACACACCTTTAATCCTATCACTTGATTGTTAGTGTAATTTTTGACTGTATATATTGTATATACTTATTGGATATAGTTTTTCTTATATTAGTTATAAGCTTCTTTTATTATTTTAGACCAAAAAAGGGGGAAATATGGTGATATTGTGTCCCCCAATATATTGTGCTCCCTAATACACTTATCTGGGGTCAGAGAACAGAACAGCCACTAGATAGACATAGAGGACAGAAAATGGTGGCACACACACCTTTAATCCTATCACTTGGGAGACAAAGATCCATCCGGATCTCTGTGAGTTCAAGGAAGCAGCCAGGCATGGTGACATGCACCTTTAATGCCAAGAAGTGATGGCAGGAAGCAGAAAGGTATATAAAGAGTGGGGACCAGGAACTAGAGGCTTTTTAAGCTTGTAGGCTCTTAGCAGCGGTTCAGCTGAGATCCATTTGTATGAGGACTCAGAAACTTTCAGTCTGAAGAGTCATGGAAACAGGATCCGATGAGCAGTTGCCAAGGTGAGGTTAGCTGTGGCTTGTTCTGCTTCTCTGACCTTTCATAATTCACCCCAATACCTGGTCCTCAAGTTTTTTATTAATAAGACCATTTAAAATTCATGTTACAGGTCATGGTGTTTTGTAACAGAAATAAAAACCCTAACTAGGATACCAGCTAAAGCAAATTGACTGTATCTGCTTAAAGACCCCATACTGCTGACTTCATAAAATCCACTTTTAATGCTTTTCTACCATTTCCCTCTTCTCTGTGTGTCCCCTGAGAGATAGCCTTGGCAGTTTGATCCCTAGTAAACCTTTCTTTCTACCCAAGGAGTGGCCCAATTTGGTGGTTTCACTGTGCCCTCACTTAAATTCCGTGCCAAAACCCAGAAGGAGAACAATAGGATCCTCCAAAGATCTCTACCCCTTTTCATGAAACCAAACTCATTATTTTGATCCTCATTTGCTCCTATTGGCTCCTGCCACCCAACAAATTCAACTCCAAATTATAGGGTCTGTCTTTCCAGCCATTTCTCTCCTTCACCTGCTCCATCTAAGCATCTCTCCCAGCCTCTTTGTTAAGTAACCCCTTGGAGCTGCCTTTTTTTCTCTGTCTCTCTCATCAGCTGCCTAGAGTCTGCTGTCTCGGTCTTGACTCCTAGAGCTTACTCTACAAAAATCATGTCAGTGTTTCAGGCGCCACCGCCCCCCCATGCTCTTTTGGCTACCCAATCACATGGACTAAGACACCTATTGAGCATGACCTCAGATTGAGACTCTGTCCCATGGCACTTAACCCTTACTGTGTTACCCTCCCTGTGTCTCTATTCCTAACTCCTTCCTACCCTGTCCATCTTCTAGTCCTGGAATTCTTTCTATCACCCTTCTTGCCTGCTGTCTCTGGCTCACTCCTGGAGCCTGCTCTGTCTCTAATCATGGGCTCTAATGGGCTCTTCCCATTGAGAATTGAATTCATTGACTTTCTCTAATCTCTTTCCCTCTTCAAATGCAAAGATTCCATTGAGGTATGCTGTATTACTGCAGTCTGGACTCAGTATAAACTAGATAATCTGTCTCAATGGCAAAAAAATGACACACTTGATTTCCAAATTCTCATAGATTGTGACAACTTCTGCCACTGCACAAGCAAATGATTCAAACATCCATTTATCTCTAAGATTTCTCTCCTCCCTCCTTTTGAAAATATCTTATCTTTAAGCCTTCTTTATTGTCCATTCTCATTCTTTCCTCTGATCACTGGAGTTAGTCTTACAGAGATTCAGATGTCTTGGTGATATGGATAATATTGGAATATTGTCACATGCTGTTTTACTCAACTGAAAAGCTGTCCGTGAAGATGGGATTTGGCCTGACCACTCTAGACCCAAGAATGTTTGATTAAAGGTTTCCCCCAAAGACTCTGTCCTGGGTCAGGATGGCCACCTGCCTCTGTGACAGAGGGAAGGAGAACAAAACAGAACAGTCCAGAAAAAAGACACTTTGTACTTGATAACGGTTAAGAGGTAAACTATTTCCAAAGGAGGTTACTAATAACTAACTGTAGTCAGATGTTCAACTCTCTGAATTACCCTCTTTCTTTTCCTTGATTTTGTTCACTATCTTTGAAGCTTCTCTCAAGATTTGTAGAGTTCAGTAGGTGTGGTTTAACACTGTAAAATCTGTAACAAAAAGTCAGCTTAAAACTTCTAACAAAAGGTTTGATAGTTCAAAACTCTATGTATAGGACCTATACTATATATCGTCTTAATTTGCTGTATCATACTATATGTACAACTTGGATAACTTGGATTCAACTCTTGCTTCAGAAAATAGACTTGCTACAGCATTATATATATATATATATATATATATATATATATATATATATATCTTGGATTCAATTCTTGTATATTAAAACTAGAAACTACTAACAACAAATGATTGGTTAAGGTTTATGAATTCCTAAGGTTATAATGGTCTATCCACACTAACAGAAACTGAATTAAATATGTATGTCTACCTACTTATGTCTTTGATGACTTTGCTAAGATTTAGCTATTTTGAGAAGCTGAGTCATATAAAAAAAAGTTGGGATATTTTGTAAAAGCACTCTGTAAAAAGATCAGGAAAATGAGGTTCCTAGTCTTTGTGGACTGCATCTATGGTTTAAAATTTATTTTTATACTAAAGGATCTTCAATTCAAAATTATAGTCTTGAAGCTTAAATTTTTATCTACTAAAAGCTATTTACCTATTATAAACTGTTAAAGATAATTAAGACATATAAATTAATGATCAGTTACCTTATAAATGATCAAATTCTTTAATGAGCTCGGCACTTTGTAGTCATGCTAAATACAAATGTGATTCATTTACAAGGACAAGCTCTAGCAATCTTTATATTATCAAAGATAAGCTTGAAGCAAACTAAAAGCAAGTAAACTTTGTTTAATATAAAATAATATTCAAAATCAGACACCAGATGATAGCCCTCAAATCTTTAGAGAGATCTGTTGATTGTGGCATTTAAGACATTCATGGAAAGGGGACACAAGAAAGGACAGAATGGGCTTCCTGTGTGTACTGGACAGAAAGGTATTCCCTATGTGTGTTTTATGTCAACTTGACACAAGCTAAAGTCATCTGAGAGGAGAGAACATCAACTGAGAAAATGCCTCCATAAGAGTAGACTGTAGGCAAGCCTATAGGATATTTCCTTAATTAGTGACTGATGGTAGAGCCCAGCCCATTGTGGGTGGTACCATCTCTGGGCTGGTGGTCCTGAGTTCTATAAGAAAGCAGGCTGAGCAAACCACGGGAAACAATCCAGTAGGCAACACTCCTCCCTGGTCTCTTTATCAGCCCCTGCCTCTAGGTTCCTCCTTCCCTGTTTGAGTTCCTGTCCTGACTTCCTTCAATGATGAACAGTAATGTGGATATGTAAGCAAAATAAGCAACGTTCTCCCCAAGTTGCTTTGGTCATGGTGTTTCATCACAATAGTACCTTTCACTAAGACACAAAAATGCCAGCTTCTGGCACCACCCCTGATACTACATCTAAAGAAGGTGAGGCACCAATGGACTCCACTTGGAGCTTACTTCAAGTGTGGCAACACTGTTCACTGGGAAAATAACTGGCTAATCCATTGCCTGCCGCAAGGATCTTGCTCAAACTGTGGGGCCAGTGCTCACATCTTGGGAGTGGAGGGTCAGCTTCCCACCTGGGTAGGTTATTCCCCTAAGTTCTCCTCCACAGGAAGATCTCTTGAATCTTCTGGGCATGGTGGCCAAATACTGACACTTCTCTGTGTGGTGGGCAGAGACTGAGGCTACCCTGTATGGTGCCCAAAAACTGATGTTGCCCTGGGACCTCAGCCCCCAACAAGCACAAAGGAGCCTAAGCTGACTGTCTAAATAGTGGGTAAGTCCCTGTTATTTTTAGTGGATTGGGAGCTACTTGATCCATATTTCCAGCTTATTCTGGTAGAACTTTTCCACAGATCTCTGTGATGGGTGTTGATTGACAGCCCACAAGCCCAGGGCTACAGGTTTCTCTTCTCTGTTCTCTCTGGGGCCATTTGATGGCTTTCTCCTTCTGGATTATGCCTAATTGTCCAACCCCATTATTGGACAGGAATAGTGTGGCTAAATTACTTCTCCCTTACTTTTTTTTCCCAACCAACTCCTTCCAATTTTGCCTTTTTCTGTCCACCAGATGACACCAATGCTTATCATATCCTTTCCCAAACTCCCTCATTGGCCCAAAAGCATGAGGGTACCTCCTCCCTTCAGTGGCTTCCCATCATCCCCCCCCATTATGATCCTACTCTGGGACCCTACCCCCTACCACTGTGGCTGTCAATACCATATCCCTTTAAAACATGGACAAGGCTTAAAACCGATCATACAACAACTTCTTAATAAAGGTACTGTCAACTTCACTCACTTGCCATATAACATGCACATCTTGCCTGTCCTAAAGCCTAATGGCTCCTATCACCCAGTTTAGAAGTGCACAATTATTAATGAAACAGTTATTCTTATCCACCTAATGGTGCCTAATCCTTCCCCTCTACTTCCTTAGATTCTCTCCTCTACTTCTCAGCTTACTGTTCTAGGTTGAGGTGGACTGGGTTGAGGTGATTTGTATTGCATTGAGATGGGTTGGATGGCTTGGTAACCAATGCTTCAGACATATTTATCACATTCTAACTCAATATAGACAGTTGTCCCTGAATACTTTCTTCCAAAACTGACTCACACAGCTAGGATGCTTCTAGCTTACAAATTTCCATTTTAGAGATCTTTTCCTGCCTGGGAGGTCAGCCACCAGCAGCACAGGGCTCAAAAGGAATCCATGCAGTCAGCGCACTAAAATTTTTTATCTGAGCAGGTTTAGGGAAAAAGACACTCACACTCTCTCTTGATGGTTTCCTTCTTTATTCTCTATTCTTCTATGTTCTTCTTTTTTTCTGCATACTTTTTTCTATAACTTATAACCCCAACAAAACCCTTCAGACAATATAAAAATTACAATGTGGTTACATTCTGTTTTACAAGTGAATGATTACAATTAATACAAGTAAAAAACGGCATATTTTTCATATCCCTTACATGATTAAACATTTCACATATTACAGGTGAAAAACAAATTATCCCAAGACACCACATAGATTCTTACCCAAGCACCTTGTTATAGATTAACCTATCTTGTAGGCAAACAAGATATTCTTCTCAGTCAGGTCTTTTACTGGGAGGTTGCATTTTGCAGTTACAAAGAAAGGACCAATTAGTTTATTACTTAATTTGAAAGGTAATTTTACAAGAAATCACAAACATAAACCTTTATATATGAAAAATAATCAATCAGCTCTACTTTAAATCTTTAGGGTGCATACACACTCAATAGTTTTTTATGTCAGGAAATTGAGGGTAGAAATGGGTTTAAGGAATTAATCATCACCTTTGGTCATCAACCAATCCTAACAAGAAAGACATGTCAGCTAATAATTGGGTTGCTTTGTTCTTGTTCCCTGACCTTAAAGAATTCTTCACTCAACTATGTGTCTTTCTAAAACTTTAGATTGTCTTCTTGGGTTTTTCACCTCAAAGCTATTTAATAAAAATTGTAGTTGGAGAATTTCTCTCCAGCTCTGTCAAGTCCCACCAGTTCCAGAGCCCATTTATAAAATAAACATACAGACACTTACATTATTTAAACTGTTAGGCCATTAGCTCAGGCCTATCATTGTCTAGCTCTTATTCTTATATTTAGCCCATTTCTATTAATCTATACTTTGTCACATGGCTCGTGGCTTATTGGTACCTTACATCTTGCTTGTCCTGGCTGCGGCTCCAGGCAGTTCTTCCTCTCCTTTTTTTCCCTTTTTTCCTCTTTGTTAGTCCCACCTATACTTCCTGCCTGGCCACTGGCCAGTCAGTGTTTATTTATACAGAGTGATATTCACAGTACTTCCCCTTTTTTTCTTTTTCAAAAAGGAAGGTTTAAACTTTAACATAGTAAAATTACATATAACAAAACAATTATCAAGTAAGAATTACAGTTATAATATTAAAGACAATATCTTATCTATCTTAAATTTGTGAGTTTAAGGTTTTATATCTAACTTATCTTTTATCATAATTAAGGAAAATTGTAACTATCTAGTTTCAACTACATTAAAGACCTCAGAAGGATATAATATTACCTGAGAAACGGAAGAAGGATGTAAGCAACTTTTGGGAGTCTTGTAGGGTAGACAGAGACAGCTGACAGCCTGGAGAGTCACCTCATGTTTTTTTTGTTTTGTTTTGTTTTGTTTTTTTGTAAAGTTGGGGCATCTATCTTTAGCCCATAGGGCTAGAGTCTCTCGGTTATATTTTTTAGTGACCTATAGAATGTCTGGCAATTTTTTCTGCAAAGCAGTAACCTGAAGGACCATTTTGTCAAGCAAAGTTTAGTTGTTATCTTTTTATGGGTCCTGTATGTCCAGTCGATCAAGCAGTCCAGGCAAGAACAGTTTCTTGCCCAAATGGCTATTTTTGCCAAGGTGAAGATAAACTCCATATGGAATGTCTTTGATGCCCATCCTTTTCTCTGAAATAAATCTGGTACTGCCAGGAGCAGATATGTCTCACTGTCTAGAAAGTCTAAGTTTTTAAAAATATTTTAAATGACATATTCTGTAGGTCTTTGAAGTATTTGAAGATTATTATTTATCTATCTGAAATATATCTATGTATACTTAGAAGATTTAACTAACATGGCTATAAGTATGATTATCATAGATGACTAATTATTAATCTATTTTTAATTATCCATTTTAATCTAAATGAGTTACATAAACATAATACCTCACAAGAGAATAGAAATATATATACAGCATAATAAAATTAAGTTCAAACTTGTATCAATAAACTAAAATCTATACCAATGTAAAACATTTTAAACATAAACTAAAATCTATACCAAATGTAAAACATTCTAAACAAGTTGTTGTTTTTTAATAGTAGGTTTATTAATCTACCCTTTATCTTATATCTATATTTTATATATCTATATCATATTGGTGAATTTATTAAGGCCACTCCACATAGTTAAAAGGAAGATTTATTTAGTGGGTAACTTACAAATGAAGGGATAGGTAGGTTGTGGGATCTGGTAGGTTTCCCTGTTGTATGAGTTCAGCCAAGAATTTCCTGGAATTTAATTCTCTTAAGGTAGATAATGCTCATAGAATCATCGCAGTCCAGCAGTGTTCTCTGGATCTCTGCTCAGTCAACCTCCACCATCCAGGATTCCGGAACAGAGCGCGTGTTGGTCCATCCAGATCTCAGGTCTCCCGGTGCCTCCCTTGGCCCCGCCTTGTAGGCGTGACAGTTGCTGAAGCCTCAATGGGGGTTGGAACTTCCATATCAAAGCTGGAATGGCTACCCACTACTATATCATATCCCCCTTTTTCTTTAGAAAGAGATTGTATTTATAATCAATCTGTTTTAAACAAATACATTGGTTTTTCTCTGTCCCACACTAGAGGGCTCTTCTGATTTGCAACATAAAAATCTCTTAGCCATTTTTTTAAAGCAATATGTCTGGGTTTAGACGGGGAGTGAGCCAATTTCATCTCTAAAGCCAGCTTGGTATATTTGGGAATTTGGGCGTAGCATCTCTTACTATTTCCTGCTGGAGGGGGGCACTGTATCTTATGGGGACATAAAGAAAATTTTAGGCTTATGGGGTAGTCCGTGAGGCTGTATTGTCTGAGCCAGTTGCCTTGAAACCGTTTTGGATGTTAGATCATCAGGGCCATGGTGCCATCAGAGACCTTTCAGGGGGTCTTGGCTGGTCAAACCTCATGTATCTTAATCTGTCACAAATCCATAGACTCTGGCTTTCTGTGGAAACAAAAGCCAAGCCACTTTTTTAAAGCAACATATCATTATATCCAAATTTTGAAGTCAAGGTACCTTTAAAATTTTTATTTTGGCATAACTCAACAGCTTTTATAATCAAAAATTTTTTTAGTTAAGAATATCAAAAAACATAATCCAGATTTTTGTGTGATAGCCATCTTTATGTGGCTTTTTTATATTAATTTTATTGTCTCTTTAAAGACTTTATTTTTAAAAACTCTATTTGTTTTTATAACTGTATATATTTTTTCTCTCTTTTAAGCCTACATATATTTTTATATACATTGTAAACTATTTCATCTGAATCAGTCTTATTGTGAACCTATTGCTTTAAACTAGCCTTCTAAGACTGAAACGGCACTGTGGCTGCTGGCTCCGCCCACTTTAGCTTCCTAACATGGCAGTGGTACGTTTTCTGCCAGCTCCTGGAGCTCTTAACTCTCAGAAATAGTGGGTCTATGTTTTTATCAAAGCAGCGTGTAGCCCAGAAACCTCTTTTGGTTTTGTACTAGCAAAGGCTAAATCCATCACACAGCTTAATGTGTCACTTGCAGAGGCCTCATTCCTGCCATATGGCAGGTTGAGCATGCACGCCAGGAACCCGCCATAGTAGATAGTCGGCCAAACACACAGGTTGCCACAAACTTGAAAGAGACAACTAGGAACTGTTTTTAGATCCGTTTTAGTATCTTTTTACTCAGGTTTTAGGTAGAAACTCTTGCCCCATGTTGGGCGCCATTTGTAGCTAGAGAATTTCTCTCCAGCTCCCCCCAAGTCCTGCCAGTTCCACAGCCTACTTATAAAATAAACATACAGACTCTTACATTATTTAAACTGTTAGGCCATTAGCTCAGGCCTATCATTGTCTAGCTCTTATTATATTTAGCCCATTTCTATTAATCTATATTTTTTCATGTGGCTCATGGCTTATCAGTACCTTACATCTTGCTTGTCCTGGCTGCGGCTCCAGGTAGTTCTTCCTCTCCTTCCTGTTTTCCCTTTTTTCTTCTTTGTTAGTCCCGCCTATACTTCCTGCCTGGCCACTGGCCAATCAGTGTTTATTTATATAGAGCGATCTCCAAAACAAAAAAATATCTTAGTCTAACCTTAAGTTATTTTCAAAGCCTTGCTTCAGCTATGCACCCAGAAACCTGTGACTATATCTCCCAACATTAAGATTAAAAGAATTTAAGCTAGCTGGGCTAACTCTGACTCAACTCTTTTTCTTAATATTAATCTAAGTCACAGTCTATACAGCTCCTTGATAGAAACTCATGTGTTCCAGCTGTATGACACTTCCTTGTATATATTTTTATTCATCAAAATTCTGTATAAACTAACATTATTATCAATCAGACAATGCAGTTTAGGAAGGAATCATATTCATAATAATCCACAGGTTAAAATGCCCAGTAGAATGGGATGATTCTGTGAGATAAACTATTTTACAGACAGTGGGGATCTCCCCACACCCATTCATACCACAGGCAGTGGGGATCTCCCCACACCCATTCACACCATACCAGATACCAGAGAAAGATAGCGGCAAACATGTAAAGGGACAGCAGAAGCAAATGACAGTCTGGGGTCTGGGGTCTGGGGTCTCTGGGCCTTGCCTATCTGAGATTCACCCATTAGGGAGTTGCCTCCTGGTAGGTTGACACCTTGAACTTCAGTTGCCATCTGCTGCTCCTCTGATATGGCCATCAGCAGAGATCTTTACATGTAATTAAGAAAAAGGGGAAAGAGCATTTAACACCTGCATATATTTTCAACTATTTCACAAGGAAAGTAAGATATAATACTTACATCTCTACTGATAGGGAATCAATGTCAACCTAAATATAAGGATCATGTTGCCTTTCTTTGTCTCTGAAAAGAGGGATTATGAATTCATCCATATGAGTAAAAATAAAGACATGAATATTACTAATGACAGGAAATGACAAAGTACCCAAAAAATTTTCAGGATAGTGTTTGAAGAACTTTTCAGTTAGCTGTTGTCTTTATTGCTGTTGTGCATGCCTTGGTATATAGTCCAGACTCTCTTAACTGATGAAAGACAGGCTTCACCTGTAAGTTGTTTTGGGAATTTTCTTGACTGAATATAGTCAGCTTCCTCTAACTGTATTTGCTCCATGAGTAATGCCATATCCAAAGCACTTGTAGAAAAACATGGCCCTATGCCTGAACTTGGAATGACTGTGAAAAGCCATCCTAGTATCACTGAGCCTTTGAGACCTCTATGTAACTTCTCCTTCTGCTCAATACTTCTCCCTCCACACATGATGGTACCATGAGCAGTTCCAATAATCTATGATAATCTCCAGCTCAGAATCTGCTTCCTGGGAACTGACTTTGTAAATAAATTCAGCATTTCTTGTGCAACTTATGAAGTATAGAACAAAAATGTCCTCATTCCAAAATTAAGAATTTTAAGATGACAGTAGCAGAATATTCAACATGAGCTCTTCCAAGCATAGCACTTACTGTGATCATAGGGGTTATATATCCATGAAACTGGCTATGTGATGGCCCACATATACTTTGATATTTTACATATTATAGTAAGAGTACTTGGTAGAGTAGGTGTTCAGGTGCTGAGTAAACAAAGAGAAAAAGTGAGAATATCAGGTCATTTACACAACAGGGACTTTGAAATCTCTATTTTGATGTCAACTTCATAAAAAAGTCAGAAGTAAAAGCCAGAAAAGTGCCAGCCCCATCAAGGGTCCTTCAATACAAATGATCACAGAGAATAAGTACCTGAATAGAGACCAGTGTCCTCTATCAAGAAGCAGATTTGAGTCAAGATAATATGAAAGAGTTTTATGGATTTTTATTTTCAGATATAGAGATCTTATCTCAGTAGATAGCTGGCTAATATGTGGTTAATGATCTTTATCTCAGGCTGTTTCTACATTTACACTGGTATAACAATTCCATTACCTGCTTCTCAAATCTCAGCCATTAAACACTGAGTATTTCCCCAAATGGGCTTTGGTCCATTCATTTGATTAACCACTCCTATATAAAATAACAGTACATTTTCTGAATAAAACAAACTTCATTTTAATTATGACATTTTATATAAGATAGTAGGACCTTAGTTGCAGGGGAGATTTGGGTGTTAGGTGTTTTATTTGCTCTTGAAGATGTATTTGTCCCAGACTTATCTGTGTTTTAGATTGAGCAAATGTGCAAAGCCTTGAAATTGCATCTTACAATGAATGCTATTGAGCTAATCATGAAAAGTCTATATAATACTAGCAAGTGCTTCTCCATGTGTCTTTGATATAAATCACAGATTAATTTGGTGCCCCTTTGAAAGATCTTTCTGGGTCCAGGGAAGCAGCAAGTATAAATGAACTACACTGCTCGGGTACTGGACTATAGTAACCAGTATCTGTTGCAGTGCTTTGAATTCTGTATTTCCCATGCCCTTAGCCAATGCCCATAGTAGACCCTTGGTACTTTTCACTTTTTCTATTCTAGAGAGCCAATTATCTTACTACTTCCTAAAGAACAGACCTACCTGCTAAATACACTGTCTAAACCATATGCAAGATTGTTTTATGCCAGTGGACAACAATAATTGTTCAGTTTTGGTGTAGGAGTACATGAGGGCTATAAACAACTCTTGCTAAACCTTTTAAGAATTATAACTTTAAAAATCTGTGACAAACTGAAATTATTATCTCTGGCTGGGATACACTGAGAATTCAAAAATATTGCAAAGATTATGATAATGAGGCAATTAAGTAGATAATGATGGAGAAGTTGTACAAAGCAAACTGTTCATACTTTCAAAAGTGCCTGTGTCAGAGAATCAGACAGGGGATAAGTAACTATTTGGATCAAAGGGGATTGTGACAGGACAAGTGAATGGTAGGCATGTTTTCCAGATAGATCTTGGCTTAGAAAGACAATAACTGATCAAACATAGTGGAGCATGTTAGGGGCTTAAAGATGGGCCAATGCTACTGAGAGGTCTGTGTTATCAGAAATATCCAAGTAGCATGGTGAATGGTGGCAAGAATTGCCTTCTTATATGGTACCAAATGAGGCACATAAGAGTGGCATGCTGTGCCTCTGTACCAAGCCCTCACATGATCTGGCAATATAAACACAGAAAGAAAAAGGAGCAAATCTGAAAACATTCTATCAAGAACAAGCTACAGAGAGGTAGAGAGGTGGTTTTGTATTATTCTTGTGACTTCTACATGTATAGAACATCTTTGGAAATGTATTAGCTTGGGAGGGCAAAGTCCTGCTTTGTTGTAAGGGATGGATTTTTCCATAGTTTTCTTAGCAGGTTAGAGTTTCTCCTCTGTTCTACTTACTCTAGATCATTAATGCATTCATTTAAAAAATATTTGAGAGCCTACCCCAGCCCAAGAGCAATTCTTGGCACTGAGGTCATTGACATGGCCAGTACAGGAAGGAATGCTCCCCTCAATGAACTTGCATACTAGCCGAAGTGCAGATGGAATATTTGGGTGGTAGATAAATGCCCCAGTGTGGAGACAATGAAGAATAAAAACATCTCTTCACTGTTGGAACTCATATTCTGCAGGGAGAAAGAATACATCATTTAAGGAAAAGACAAGTCTCACTTCTTAGTATATAACCCAAGCAACTCAAACCAGGATCTCTAAGAAGTATTTGTACACCCATGCACATTTCAACATCATAAGAGATAAAAGCAAACCAAGTATCTTAATTAGGATTTCTATTGCTGTGATAAGACACCATGGCCATGGCAACTCTTATAAAGAAAAGCATTTAATTGTGGTGACTCACTTAGAGTTCAGAGGCTGAGTCCATTATCATGATAGGAAGCATGCAGGCAGACATGGTGCAAGAGAAGTAGCTGAGGGTTCTTACATCTCGACTCACAGGCAACAGGAAGTAAGTAGTCTGAGATACTAGGTGTGGCTTAAGCATATTTGAGACGTCAAAACCTGCACAGTGACACACTTCCTCAAACAAGACCACATTTACCTAAAAAAGGCCACACCTTCTAATAGTGCCACTCCCTGGGGGACATTTTCTTTCAAACCACCAAACTGAGTATCCATCAATAATGAATAAATAAAACATGCTATACAAATACAATGAACTACTAGACATCCTTAAAAAGAGAAAGAAAACCTGTTTCCTACAATATGGATGAACCTCAAAGGCATCCTAAGTGAAATAATCTAGTCAGGAAAGACAAATACTATGTGTATTCATTTAAAGTACTTAAATTGGTCAAAATTATAGAAACAGAAAGTTGAAAGCAGCATGCCAAAGGCCTTTAGACATTCATAACAGACTGGTTTCTTTTAGAACATTAATCTAATTTGTATTTGGATTGCCTTATTCAATGATTATATGATCACACACAAGGACACACATACACACACACACACACACACACACACACAATGGTGTAACAAGAAAATATGTGAACCAAGAAAGGATGCTCTATGCTGCCTCTTATTAATAATCTTGTCATGTGTCCAGTAAGTTTGTTGTGGATTGGAGACTACTTTTGTATGCAGAGGGGTAAGTAAGCCTTTATGGAACGATCTCCTTCAAATGTTCACCAAAGCAAAGCAGCTAATACTGTAAGCTTTCAGACAGAGTTAAAATCACCAAGTCCTTATATTTTAACACTACTGGAAATTATAGCATCTCAGATTTCTGCATATAAAAGTACAAAAAGGGGGCAAGTGACACAGAACATTTGCTAAAACAATTTCACAAAACAATTTCAAAGGCTCCTTTTCTTGTCTTCGCATATGCACAGACACTGATATTATATTTTCTTTACAGCAGGGGTAGGTGATATAGTAATGTACTTGCCTCAGGCCATATCTTATCTAATGATAAACATCCACCTGGCAGGGTTCTAAAGGTGCTTTGTGGGTCTCAGCAGGAATACAAGCTCTAAATGCAACCAAGATTGTATCATGTGTAGTCACAAGCTTTTCCAACAGTTTGAATTCTATACTTCACACAGGGAGAAAAACACAAAGACAGCATCTAGTTGGAAGCAGAGGGAATGGCTTCTCAAAGCACTGTGCTTCATCCAAAGCAGCAGGGACTTGAAACACGCAGTCACATCCACAAAGAGGATTTGTGCATGGTTGCTAGTGCTCTGCTGACTCCTGCCTTTTTATTCAGTCTCTCTTACGTATGTCAAGTTGATGACTGTGGTGCTTTGAATAAGAAAGCCCCCAATACACTCATATTTGAATTCTTGGTCATCAGGAAGTAGCACTGCCTGAGAAGGATTAGGAGGTGTGGCCTCTTTGCAAGTAGGTATGGCCTTATTGGAGGAAGTGTGTCACTTGGGGTTGGCTGTAAGGTTTCAGAAGCTCATGATGAAGCATGATCCTAATTAGTTTTATTAAATAAAAACCCAGAGTCAGATATGAAGGATGAAAGCAGAAAGATCAGATAAGTAGAGTAGTAAGCCACTAGAGAGTTCTTACCTCTACGAATCCTCAGACTGAATGCGCCTTGAGAGTCTGTCTCCACCCACCTTATATTTCTGTCTATGCCTCCCTAGTGATGAGATTAAAGGTATGTGTCACCACTGCCTGGCCCCTATGGCTAACTAGTGGCTCCACCCTCTGATCTCCAGGCAAGCTTTATTTGTCAGAACACAAAGAAAATATCATACAACAGCTCATGCCAGACCTAGTGGCTCACTCTTCCTTCCTGCTACCTAAGGATCCAGATGTAGAAATCTCAGCCCCTCTTCAGTACCATGTCTGCCTGTACTCCACCATGCTTCCTGCCGTGATGATAATGAACTAAACCTCTGAACTCTAATCCATCCCCCAATTAAATGTTTTCCTTTATAAGAGTTGCTGTGGTCATAGTGTCTTTTCACAGCAAGAGAAACCCAAGTAAGACAGTCATTGTTTTTCTTCACAGCAGTAGAACACTGACTGAGACAATGACCAAAATTAGATACCACATTACAGTAATGATTATTAATAAAAACACCTTGAAGATGTTACATATTGTTGATGGGAATTTAAATCAGTATAGTCATTGCAGAAAAGAGTACGGAAGTTTCTTGAGAATTTAAAAAATAGAGCCAGATAGGATTCTGCAATCTTACCACTGGTTATGTATACTAGTCAGTTTCATGTTACCACAAAGAAGTAGGAGTCAATTCACTTGTAAAAATGAAATATTTGTTGCTGTTATTTTTCTAGATGATAATAATGTCAAACTTCCCTCTAAATATTTGTGTGTATATCCTTAGGTCTGTGCTGCTCTTAAACTTGGTCACAGAAGCTTCTTATTGTAATAGATAATAATTAATACAGAAACCAGAAACTCATTACTGTTCAAATGTGCTAAGAACAAGTGACTTTATGTACTCAGCAGTATATGAATATCTATGTCACCCCCACTTCTAAAAACTAAAGCAATATGCTGGAAGAGAGGTGGAAAAAAATGTAAGAGCCAGAAGATGAAGAAAAGTGCCATGAAATGGTGTCTTCTAGATATGAATTCACCGTAGTTCTAGTAAACTGCTTCCTAAACAAAAATGAGTTTGAAAGTACAAATAAAAGGAAAAATAACATAAAACAAAACAAAATCCATGATAACTCTTAAATGATTAAAACATTCTACAAAACATGAATGAATGGAGAGACCCACGCTCTAAGAATGCAAGACAAAATTTGAAGATTTGTTTCATGCAAATTAATCTATAAACACAGATTGTAATCCATGTGTCAATTCCAATGTCATTGAGGTAGAGGAGGTACAGTGTTAGAATAATGAAGTTTTAGGAAAGGGCTTCTAGAACAATCCAGGGAAGGCATAACATCAGAAATGTGCTTCTTGTACTAGGTGGCTAGGAATCTGCAGGGGACAGCAGAGTCAGGTCCTGATGTAGGCTCTTGGGACAGGTACCATACCCCTAGACTTCTCTTGGCCTCACACAGCACAAAAAGAGGACTCTTCTCTTCTAGAAGCACTAATATTACTCATGAAGTCTCTACCCTCTTGATCTCACAAGGCTTAGAATTTTAACATGTAATTCTGACAAATATTCAGTCATAATAAATGTTTTTATTTTTCTGAATGAAAATAGTGATGAAAGGGCTTTCCCCACCACACATTACAATATGTAAAAGTGAAGCAGTACAGTAAAGCCCAGGCTTAATGAGATGTTTAGCACCAAAAGACCTTCAATTTTACAAGACTATCTAATACATGACAAAATTGTAAAATATTAAACTATCTACTAAACCTTTAATTTATTTGGGAGTATAATCATTTGAGGGTAACATTAGCTAGAACTTCTACAACAAAATAATTCTTTATGAATTCAAGAGTAAAAGTAAAACCTTGTAAAGGAAATAGCAAGTACATCATATTTTATGAGATAAAATACACTAAAATTATATTTCTATATGTGAGTGTGGTGTATAGGCAGGTACACATGCAAATGCATGTGCCCATGAGCATAAGCAGAAGACAGAAGAAGGTGTTAAATGTCCTGCTCTATCATCTCCACTTTACTACATTAAGACAGGGTATACTGGGTGGTTTTGCGTGTCAACTTGACACAGCTACAAAGTCTTCAGAGGAAGGAGCCTCAGCTGAGGAAATGCCTCCATGAGATCCAGCTGTAAGGCATTTTCCCAATTAGTGATCACTTGTGGAGGGCCCAGCCCATGGTCGTTAGTGCCATCTCTGGGCTTGTGGTCCTGGGTTCTATAAGAAGGTGTCCTTGATTCAAACTTAGGTCCCCATGCTTGCTTAGGAAAAATTATTACCGACTGAGCAATTTTCCTAGCCTCTAAAATTCCTTTTAACTGGTTCAAAAGACTAAAACATATTAATTAAAAGAAAGATTAAAGTTTTAAAACCCTCAAAACAAATAGTGTAAGTAATAAATATCAGTTCCCTACCTGCTTCCCTGCTGCTGACCCCTCTCTATGGAACTTCTTGAAGTTTGAATCCATAGTTCCAAATACAACTTTCTGGAGATTTCCAGAGCCAATTTCCCTGCCTCACCCTCCCCACTTTCAGCCAGCCCCCTATCCGCTGGCCCAGGGACCAGAACCACACCTAGCCTGACCACAAACACTACTAAAGAGAACCCCAGTGTCAGTCTCCTTGCCCTGCCTGTTCTCATTCCACTGTTCTTATCAGGGAATGTTTGAAGCCCTAACCAGAACACTGCACCTACCTAGTCATGATGGGACCAGTCAGAGTCTGAAATCTGCAACCTAGAGTGGCCCTGAAACTGAAAACCAAGCATTATTCAGTTGGTCCACAACCTGAAAGACTGGGACAACAGCAAACAAAGACCCCAAAAACCCACCCAACAGGGAAATCTCCACACCAAGAAATATCACAGAAGCTGTAACTACAGATGCCCGTTGTGAAAGCACAAGCAAGAAAAAAACCAAAACAGTAAACTTTCTCCAGAAGCCAGAACCCTTACTGCAAAATTAACTTTTTAAAAAAAAGCAATTTAGCTGAAGTACAAGATGATTTCAACTTAACAATTAAGAAATGTTCAAAGATCTTAAGGATATAAATAAATGCTTCAAACGTTATATGAAGTAATCAAAAATTCAATAAATGAAAATACAATTTAAAAAGGAAAAAAAACTGTTAAAGAACATCCAAGCTGAACTGAATTTCAAAATGAAAAACTCAGGAATTCAAACAAAAAGCTCAATGGAACAGATTGAATGAAAGAAATGAGAGAATTTCAGGTCTTAAAGATGAAGCAATTGATATCTTAGTAAAAAAAAAAAATATATTAAAGTATCGACAGAAAACATCCAGGACATATGAGACCGTAGGAAAAGAACAAATTGACAAATAATAGGAATAGTGGGAGAATAAGAAACCCAATTCAAAGGCAGAGAGAATATCATTAACAAAATCATACATAGCAAATTTCTGTATCTAAAGACATACCTATCAAGTTATAAGAGGCACAAAGAATACAAAATAAAACCAGAAAGAAACTCACCATGACACACAGCAATAAAAGAGTAGACAGTAGGAAATAATCAGACTCAGGACTGATATTGATGAAATGGAAACAAAAAAAAAAATACAAAGAATCAATGAAATAAAGAGTTTATTTATGGAAAATATAGAATGCTAGTGAAATAGAAGTG
Source organism: Peromyscus leucopus (assembly GCF_004664715.2). Taxonomy (NCBI): domain Eukaryota; kingdom Metazoa; phylum Chordata; class Mammalia; order Rodentia; family Cricetidae; genus Peromyscus; species Peromyscus leucopus. The sequence goes on along the minus strand of NC_051065.1, from coordinate 76,790,177 downwards.
GTAATTTAAAATCCTAGTTTTTTAGGTCTGTTTAAATTATTTATTTAATATTGATTTATATCAAGAAATTTGATCATTACCTTTAGATGTTTCCAGTTTTGTGGAATATGGATTTTTTTTTAATTTTAGTGGGGAAGACATTTAACATCACTGCTTATCTTATTTTATTTTTAAATAAAATTTTTATTTTTCATGCAATATATTCTGATTGTATTCTTTCCTCTTCCCAGTTCCTTTCAGATACTCTCTACCTCCCTACCAACCCAACTAAAGTATGTCCTAATGATGGTGAATCTCCTTGCTATCTGTTATAATATCTACCTTTTCATCTATAATGCTATTAGTTTGGATCTTCTCTCTTTTGGTTAATTTGGTTAAATGTTTGTAAATCTTGTTGATATTTCTTTTATGAAGTTGGCTGCCCCTTAAGCAATGGCTTCCACCCAAGGGCCGCAGCATGAGGGAATTTTGTTCCCTCAGGCACCACAGGCACTTTTAAGGATACTAAGGGAACTTACCTAAATCTAAAGAATTCACGATTCAACTGTTTAGGTGGAATTCTGCTCACTAAGAGAGGTTGAAGGCTAGTAGCTAACCTTCTCCCTTTGTAGGTGTCTTCCAAAAAACTCAGTGTCCTTCTCAGCCCCTTCTTAAAAAACCCTTGCTACATGTGGTTCCTCCTTACCACTTCCTGTCAGCTAGTTGCTGACCCAGCCTCCTGCTCACAGGTTAATTTTATTTAATCAAACACATTTTTGAATTGTTAACAAAAGCAGTTGGAAAAAAAATGCAACACACTTTAAAACAATATTCCTGAACACCTGTGAGTTTAAATTGAATAAAAAGAAGTAAGCTGAGTACCAGCAGTCGTTGCTCCCCTTCCAGTGAGGGTTGGTCAACCTTCCACTGGGGAGCCTTAGAAACAATTGGCTCTTCCTCCCAGCAGAAGTCATCAACTAGCAATAGCTCATTAGTTAGGGATGGGGGCTTGTGAGTCTTACACACCTCCATGCTAGAATCCACACTGGCTTGACTTTGTGCAGGTTTTATGTAATATAGCCACAGTTACTATGAGTTCATCAGTACAGCAGTCCTGTAGAGTCCAGAGAACAGTTTTACTCCAGTCCTCCAAAGCCTCAGCAGCATACAGTCTTTCTGCCCCTATTTCTATACTTGATCCCTGAGCCTTTGAAGGATATGGGTGATAAAGTTGTCCCATTGTGGCCGACCACTCCACAAACACTCATTGTCTGCACGTTGAATAGTTGTCTCTGCATTAATCATCATTCACTGGACAAAGAAACCTCTCTGATGAGATTTGAGAACTTCATTAATCTATGGGTACAGAGATATAAATTTAGAATGCAATTTAATACTATGTCCATTTTTCAGAATAATAGTGATACCCCAGTTTGCATTCCCACAAACACAACAGTGCATGAGGGTTCTTCATTCCCCACATCCTCACCAAAATCTGTTGTCTTTTCTTTTCTGAATCTTAGTCATTCTGACTGGGGTAAGACAAAATCTCAAAACAGCTTTAGTTTGCATTTCCCTAATGGTTAAAAATAGTGAACACTTTAAAAATGTATTTCTTAGCTATTTGTATTTCTTATTCTATAAACTTTATGTTTATTTCCATTGCTCGCTTTTTAATTGGAGTGTTTTCTTGGTGCTGTGTTTTTTAGTTTTTTATATTCTAGTCACTAAATATTTTGTAGGAACACTGGGTGAAATGTAGACAGTGATGTCTCAGCTTCTGAGGCTTCTAAATGGTACAAGGACTCTATTAGGAAATGTGATGGGGAATGATGGGTGATATTTTGGCCAAGAATCTGGTTTCATTATGTTCACATACTGAGATTCTGAGTAGAGTTGTATTTAAAGGCAATGGATGAATGTGTTTGGTGAATGAAATTTAAAGACAAAAAAAAATTCAGGCTGGAACATGACTACTGCTTAGTCATCTAAGTCGATGAGAGAGCAAAAATATTGGGCACAAAGATATAAAAATGCGCAGCTTGACAGTCAGGAAAAGACACAGAGCATTTTAAAAGTTTCAGCCAAGGCTAAGAAGAAAAATGTGTTCATTAAAGAAAAATATCATGCTATGCAATATGTCAGGACAAATGTGTCTTAAGAGCAAGACCTCACCCATCAAAGTCTTCAATTTGTAAAAAGGCACACTTCCTAAAGAGGAGTAAGGCCAGGTTAAGAATATAGCTGAAGAGGTTTCTTGCTCAACTGCCTAGAAAAGTGTTTCTCCTGTACCACCACACAGAAGCAGATCCAGCTGTGGCCCAAGGGGGCAAGACTGCATCTCAAGTAGACAGAACTTGTCAGTGTCACCCACATGTTAGTGATTTTTCAGGTATAGAAAATTAAAAGTTGAAGGGTCATGAAGTCTTACCTCACAGCTTTGGAGAGCATCTGAGGTTAAACAATGAATTGCAGGGTCAGAGTCCCATAAAAGAGCTTCTGAAAGACAGCTACAGGAAGCTCTAAAGTTGAATCCCAAGTTGAAATAGAGACATCAGGATACTGGGCATGGCCAGACCATTGGATATCCACCAAGGAAAATCATCAGTATGTAATGAAACTGACCTAAGAGAACAGTTATGTATATTGTAGGCAGCAGAGCTAAAGAAGAGAGGATACCTTAGTCATTAGGAGATTATACAGTTCCATTATGTGCACAGGTGCTAGACAAAGGGTTGTAGCATTTGATGTTTTCCCTGTTTTTTTTACATTATTTCTTTGGTTCAATAATTCTTTGCTGTGTCCTGATCCTTCTGTTTTGGAATTGGAATGTTTACTTTGTGCTTTTGTATAGTAAACCTATTAACTTGTTGTTACATTGTAGGAACTCATATTTAAGAGACTTCCTTGAGTCTCAGTAGAAACTTTGGACTTCTAAACAGTGTCAGAACTTTTGAAGTTGTACTGAATGCATTTAGCATCGTGAGATGACTCTGACTTTATGGCAACAACAGGAGTAAGTTATCACTTTAAAAAGTGTGATATTTTTGTATCAAAGTGACAAGTGGTAGACTTATATAGACAAATATTATCTGTGGTGGTATTATGTTCCCCCAAATATTGTGTGGCCCAGGGTTTGATTTTATTAATAAGAACTTTCAAGATTCATGCTACATCTGGCGCCCAATGTTCATGGTACGAATTCTTGAAAAAGCTACTTCTCTGTGGCTTTGTGGGCCCCAGCTCAGGCCCAAGCTACACTCAGCCGGTTGTGGCGCATGCCAGTAGGTTTTCCTGAAGGAGGGAGAAGCAGGAGGCCGGCCTAGGAGGCTTGGGAGAAGCTTCAACACAAACAGTGGTGGGACCATGGAGGCAGCGGCTGCTTTTCCGAATTGCTGGCTTCTTCTCATCATGTTGTTTCTACCTGGGAAGAAATGTTTACTGCTGCTTGTTCAGAGAAGAATTGCCAGGAGCATCATGTTACAAGAAAGCATTGGCAAAGGTCAGTTTGGAAAAGTTTGGCAAGACAAATGGTGGGGAGAAATTGCTGTGAAGATATTCTCTTCTAGGAAAGAACATTCATGGTTCCAAGAGACAGACATTTATCAGACTGTGATTGCTCCAAACCACAGAGGAGGAAAAAAAAAAATCTGCAGAGAACCATGACCACGCCTAATGCCTAACAGTGACTTTGAAATCTTCAAAAGGATGATGGGACCCCACAACGATGATTTCACATGGACTATTGTAGTGGGTAGCCATTCCAGCTTGGATCTGGAAGTTCCAACCCCCATTGAGACTCTGGCAACTGTCACGCCTACGAGGTGGGGCCAGGGGAAGCACCTGGAGACCTGAGAGCTGGATGGGCCAGCGCTCTCTCTGTGTTTTCTCTCTGTGCCAGGACGCTGAACGGTGAAGGTGGACTGTGCAGAGCTCCAGAAAACACCGCTGGACTGCGATACACCTTCCCCAGACCCTGCGACCTACCTATTACTTAATTTGTGAGTTACGCCATTAAATAAATATCCTTTTAACTACGTGGAGTGGCCAAAATAATTTCTCCAATAGACTATGGTAAAGCCATTAAGCTGATTAATACCACGGAAAGATCGACTTTGGACTACAAACTGCTCAGGACAATTTCGAGATGGCTAGTTGAGATGATCCAGCCTGACAGACTACTTGAACAAAGATTTGAAACAAGCCCTGCACTTTCTCAATATGCAGTGACTGGACAAATGATACAGGACTTGACAATTAACCAAAAAAATTTTCTTTTCAAGATTCCCTAAAGATATCTTCACCCCTAGAAAGCAAAAAGAAAAAGAGAATATAGATATGAGATAGATCATGGAATCTACTCTAAGAAAAAAGATAAAGAAATAATAGGATAAATAGGTATATCACTAATTCTACACTGAAAAAAAAGGGGAAGATATAAAAATGACAAAAGGTAGAAATTAAATCTTCTTTTAAAAAGGAACTACTTGTTTTACATAGGATAAGTAATGAAATTTTTTGTCTGAGTTTATCAAATGTTACTGGACTGGACATTGTTAATATACATAATGGAGTTTTTTATCTGAATCTGTCAAATGTTAATGGACTAGACATCGTTAACGCAATCTTGACTGTGCATATATTGTATATACTTATTGGATAGTTTTTCTTGTATTAGTTATAAGCTTTTTTTTAATTTTAGACAAAAAAGGGAAATGTGGTGATATTATGTTCCCCAAATTTTGTGTATCCTAATAAACTTATCTGAGGTCAGAGAACAGAAAAGCCACTAGATACTTAGGCTAGAAAATGTTGGCACTCACACCTTTAATCCTAGCATTCCAGAGGCAAAAATCCATCTGGGATCTCTGTGAGTTCAAGGCCACATTGGAAACAGCCAGGCATGGAGACATATACCTTTAATCCCAGGGAATGAGGCTTTAATTCCCAGGAAGTGATGGTAGAAGGCAGAAAGATATATAAGGCATGAAGCATTCCAGGAACTAGAAGCATTTGACTGGTTAAGCATTTGGCTGCTTAAGCATTCAGGCTTTTGAGCAGCACAGTTCAACTGAGAGCCATTTGGATATGAGGACACAGAGGCTTCCAGTCTGAGGAAAAAAGACTAGATGAGGAACTGGCGAGGTGAGGTAGCTATGGCTTGTTCTGTCTCTCTGACCATTCAGCATTTCACCCCAATAACTGGCCCAGAGTTTGATTTTATTAATAAGAACTTTTAAGATTCATGCTACAATTATCAACTTGGCAGAATTGAGAAACACCTAGAAGATATACCTCTAGGCATGCATGTAATGAATTATCACCTTTCCCATGGACATGTGTTCTGCACTGAATAAAAAGGAGAAAGCAAAATGGTAATAATGAAAGCAAGATGAACATCCGTGGCTTTCTTCTCCATGACTTTGAACATAATGTGAACAGTAGCCTCATGTTCCCTATGCCATGTCTTCTACACCATCTTGAACTTCCCATGGAACTGTAAGACAAAATAAACTCTTTTTTTTCTAAATTGCTTTTCTTGAGTATTTTACCACAGCAACAGAAAAAGTAAATCAAACAATAGTTTCACTCTATAGCTTTTGCTTTTTTAAGTGTGGGATATTGAAAACACTCACTGTCATGGCATTGGTCATTGGTACTATCTCTCCCTTGGTGTCTAGTGGTATTTGATGTATAAAGTCCATTGATCTGGCATTCAATGCATATATTCCTTCTTGGAGAACTGTTCCTTTTATCAATATACAGAGACCACTTAACCAATTTCAACTAACAGTCTGTTGAATCAGATATGAGAATAGCTGTCCTTGCTTGTTTGGGGATCTTATTTGTTTGGTGGGTCATTTTCCATGTCTTTACTTTTTAGTCTTTATTTCTGTGTATCTCTATCTATCTATCTATCTATCTATCTATCTCTCTTTCTCTCTCTCTATCTCTCTCCTTTTTGTGTATGTAGGGAGGGGAACATTTCTTGTAGATAGCATAATATTAAGTACAGTCAACCAATTGTATCCTTCAATTGGAAGATGAAGATGATTGACAATCAGAACTATCATTGAAAGGCATGTACTTGTTCCTTTTATTTGTTTCTTCCAGTTGACTTGAAGATTGTGCTTACTTCTCCTTAGAATTTGATAACTTGCTATGTGAATACTGTGATTCTTTCATACATTCATTTGCTTATCTACTTTTCCAGTGAAATTTATTCTTTCACATACCTTCATAACTCTTTTGATCTTGTTCCCTCCTCCAGATATAGAGTTCTTTTAAAGTATGTTTTGCCGTGCTCATTTAGTGTTCATGAGTTCCTTTAGTTCATTCTTAATTTTAGAAGGTCTTTATCTCTCCTTCAATCTTGAAGGATGTTTTTGCTGAGTACACAACAATGTAGTAGCAGTGATTTTCTTTCAGGACTTGAAATATGCCATTCTGACCTTTACTGTTGCTGCTGAGAAATTTGCTGTTATTCCAACAACTTTGACTTTATATAAAACTTGATGCTTCTGGATTTTTTCTTTCAATACTTTTATTGTTCTATACTTAGGCTGACAGTTATAATATATGATGAAAAGATTCTTTTCTAATAGGGTAATTTGGGATCTACATGCCTCACATGCCTGAATATCTACACCTTTCCCCAAATTTAGAGAATATTTTTCTATTACTTCACTGAACAGGTTTCTGGTGCCTTTAGCCTATAGCTTTAGCTTTTTACCTATGTACATATGGTCTTTGAATAGTGTTCTGGAGCTCCTGTGTCTTTGATCTGTTCTTTCTTATTTTTTTTATTTAATGTTGTCTACATGTAGCAATTCATCGGCCTTATCTTCAAGCCCTAATAATATTCTTTATTCTTCTTGATCTGCTCTATGATAAGGCTTTCAATTGGGGCTTTAAAAAAAAACTGACTTATTGTATTTTTCACTTTCAACATTTGTATTTGATTATTTTTCAAAAATATTACCTCTATTAGTTTGTTCTTCCATACCTACACTGTCTTAAGTAATTTAGCTACTCATGGGTATTCTCTTGGAATTCATTTACCTTAAAAAAAAAAAACATTACTTTGAGATACATGGTAATTCATCTACCTCAATGTCTTTGGAGTAAGTGACTAAAGATTTTAGGTGATATCTCATAATTTGTGTTTTCATATTTTTTGTATTTCTATATTAAGATTTGCATATATTTTGAGATGGACATCTTTTTCTCTTCTACATTAAGGGTCTTTTGGAATCATTTCTCTGATGATTTTTCCCTGGGATATCAGTGTGTTGTACAAAGTTGATTTTAATTCAAAATGGAATTCATAGAACAGATTTTGTCTAATTTTCTTTGACTGTGTTTGATGTGTCTTGACACAATATATATTGTGTCATCAACTGAGAAACATGCCCTTTCTGTAGGTCTCAAAAAAAATGAGGCTATCTGGTAATTCAGGCTGGTGTATTTGTTCACAGCAGAATTGAGTTTACTCTCCATGGCTACTTCCTAAGTTTTGCCAGCAGCCTGAAAGAGTCTGAGAGTAGTCTTGTGTGAGGTCCTTTGTAGGAACAGTGCCTACAATAGTTGTGTAATACTTTCCACTGTTGCTATGGGAATGGATGCACAGGAATAAGACATCAATCCATTCCACCAATGGCCATGCTTATTTGGGAGAAAGTCAACTGTGTTTACCTGCTCTATTTTTCAAGTAGAAGTATCTGCTAACATTGCAGTGCTAATACATTATTGCTAGAGTAAGATTCAGTTGCTCTGGGAGTATACAGCTGTGGAAAAAAAATCCCCCAAATATGTTTGAAGTACCAAGACAATTTCCAGCACTACATAGAAAGAAGATAACAAGCAATAGTAACAAAAAGAATGTAAAAAATTACAGATACTGTAATGCCCAGATCATAGAGAACTCCAAAAGACCACCATGGAGACCAAATCCTGTATATAAAAGCAAAGCGCCTTTATTTACTTTTTGTGTGTGTGTTATCTTCTTTTTAATTAAGAATTTCTTTATTTATTCCATATACCAACCACAGATCCCCCCCATCCCTCCTCCCACTCTCCCCCAAGCCTACCCTACCCCATCCCTTGCACAACCTTGATGCAGGAAGAGCCTTTATTTTCAAGCTTGGAGCTTGGACTCTATGTCCAATGCAGCAATGAAAGCAGAGAGCCCAGAGCCCAGGCAGGGTAGGGTTTTCATCATAGCAGAGGTTGGAGTGAAGAGATTTCCAGGGTTCAGGACCCTGATTGGCTGACATTTGTCTAAGGTATAGGGAATGTTTGGAATGTCAGGTATTTCCCCTTAGATGCAGGCCTCCCTGAGTGAGGTCATCTTATGGCTTTTCCTGGGTCCAGGTATTGCTGCCAGAAGCTGTGTCTAGGTTTCTAAGCCTGTCATGGTAGCTGTGTGGTCAAGCACTTTTGGGCACCCACACACACATTCCCCCTTTCACAACTACCAATGACAAGACTCAATCATGAGTTCTATCTGCCCAGAGGTTTAAGGATATTGGGACCTAAGAACCATTAGGTAAAAAAAAAAAATTTTAGGACAGCAACATCTGTATCTATTGCCATTCTTAAGGTCCTGTAACTATGATCTTTGAGTACAACCAGATTATAATCTTATATAATACCTCTTTGGTTCTGCATAAAGAAGTTCAAGTGTGTTATCTGATTGCAGAACCATTTCAGTTAATAAATTTATCAATTGACAACTCTGCACCTATTTTTCTGGCATGTCAATGGGCATTATAGTCAGCCATTTTGTCCCCTATGCCAAAGAGTTTCCTTTTGACCCAGCATTTCAACCTATTTTGGTGGGGAACATGGGACAATGTATTCTGTTCTGGAACTGCTTATAGCTGACATTGGGATGCCATTGTCAGGGCTCCCACACAGCTGAAAGCCTAGCCAAAGGCTGGACAATGAGATACCTGTCAGAAACATGTGGCTATTTGACTCAGCTGTAGAGACAGGGAACAATCACATTGGCTGGGCTGGTCCATGTCAGCGTTTAGCAAGTCTGGAGCTCATAGCTGTCCAGAGCAGTGTAGTCAGCAACTGAAACCTGAAGGTGTCTGCCAGCCAAGTGGAAACCTGTTGAGACAAACTTAAACTAAGTTTGGAACAGAAGTTAAAATTTATGAATTTATTTGGAATCTTTAGGCCCATATTCTTAGTAACTTGGAAGAGCAGGAGTTCTAAGAAAGAGAGGAAAAAATATCATTCTTAGGAATAGACAAGTGGGGGAAATTTAAGCTGTACTTATCTGGAGTCCTTCTGACCTCTGTGAAGTGGATCCAAATGTTATAACTCTTTTAATACTACAAGGCATATAGGAGTTATCTTACAAAATGACATGAAAGTTTTAGATACATTAGTATTACCAATCTGTACTGAAATCCATATCATAGACAAGTAGGCATATGTATCTGGAAAACAGCAGAAGTGGACTCATACCTTTGAGTCCTAATAAGTACTACAGATTTGGGTTAAGAACATGTGCATTTTCCTTCTGTCCAGAGAGTCAGGTATAAATTGGACAGATGACAACCAAAATAAATCTAAAATTTTCAGCTTTTGACTGAATAGTAAATAATCACTGCTCTATCAGCTTATCAGAACTCTATTAAATATTAAGCTCTGAACTGTTATATCATAGAAGGAGAAAGAAACATGAAACATTTCTCATAATCTAAACCATTTATTTATATCTTTTAAACTCATATTTATATCTTAAATTATTTTCTGAGATCCTCAAATCTTATAAATTTTCATATCTTCAGAAATTTACATATCTTAAAACATTCTTAGACCCTCAAAATGTGCATAGACTTTCATATCTTTAGACCTTTTTAGATCAATATTTAAACTTCTATGACTTAATTAAACTTTTATATCTTAGAACATTTTCTTAAAAAATGAGCTAACAAGCTGGATCTAGATTGTGGATCTGATTGTCTGATGTTGTCAAGCTGCTAGGATTTGGAAGTCTATCTAATATAATAAGCTTTTAGATCAATGTTTTAAATGCCCTATTCTGCAGATCTCTGAAGAATGAGGGATGTCCAGGTATATCTGAATAGAAAAACTTGGTTTCTAGTTACTTATTTTAAGTTCAACCCTGAAAACATGCAAGGGACTGAGTAAAGCTTATCCCTGTAATTAATTACATCAGTACTTAGCCTGACTACAATTAAAGAACTTGATTGTTTACAAGATAACTGACTATTTACTAGTGTTCTCTAACAGTCTACAATAAGTAGACTTAAAAATAATGATTTTTTTTATTGAAACTCTTCTAGTATCAAATACAGGTTCAGTAAAGAAACCAAAACAAAATAACCATATGTTAATGGAAGGACCCTAAATTCCCTTTAGTATCAATAGAAAACACTTCTATAATTCCATTTATCCAAATAGCTTAAGCTTAACAAGTTTAGCAAAGACGAAGAGGCTAGGCATACATTCTAAAGCCTGAATAGACCTTGAGTAAGAAGAAACGTTCTCCAGGTCACTGGTTCTCAACTTTCCCAATGCTATTTTATAACTGCAGTTTTACCATTGTCATGAATCTCAATGCAAACATCTGGCATACAGGTGGTCCTAGGCTACCACTGTAAAAAGGTTTTTCAACCCCCCAAAAGGTGGAGACTCATAGAGTCAGAAGCTGTTCCAAGCCCTTTGCCTCAGTCATTGTCTTGTTGCATCTCAGTTTCTGGTGACTATTGCCTAGGTGACTCTTAAATTACAAAGTTTAGCTGCCAGAGCAAGGTACATTCTTGTGTATAAAAGGCTAGAAGTGCAGCTTTAATATTTATCAAATACCTTATTTATTAAACACATGTAGCCATCTATTTAAATTCTCTAGAAACTTGCTGTTGAACACTTGGCAAAGACGTAAGTACTTAGGTGTAAATCTCTAAATTAGCTTTTGTTAATTTGAATAGATCTTTATAGCCTTAGTAAAAGATGGCTGCTTGCCATGTGGCTGCCTATGAGTCCACCAGCCAAGATGGAAGAAAGCCATGTGGTTGCTGATTAAAACATGTTTTTCTGAACAACAATTACTTACACACATATGCAGAGTTGGATCCAAGTTACATACACATACATACAATTAAAGCTTGCTTACATTCACATATATAGAGTTAAATCCAAGTTACATACATACACATGTATTTATCTCCATTTTTAACATAAACATTTTGTGGTGAAGAATCATCAGCTATTTTTAAAATGAAAACCAACCAGAATTAACTTTCATATTCAGTGTTTGCAGATATGAGAAACCACAACATAGTTCACATCCCCTCTGGCCTTCTACAAACTTCTATATACCTTCAGTCCATTCCTTTGATTCTTCAGACATTTACTTCAGATGAATTCCTCTTTTCCTTTCCTTCTCTTTATTATTTTAGTCTCCTGCTTTTTCTCTTATTTTTTAAACACAGAAACTATTACCAAAGTCTCTCTTATGGTTCCCCTCAGTAGTCTAGAATATATTGTATAGCTACAATATTCAAACAAGAACAGAAATACATGCATATACCATAACAAGAATGCCGCGTATGGTGGTGGCACACACCTTTAATCCCAGCACTCGGGAGGCAGAGGCAGGCGGATCTCTGTGAGTTCGAGTCCAGCCTGGTCTACAGAGAGAGTTCCAGGAAAGGCACAAAGCTACACAGAGAAACCCTGTCTCAAAAAACCAAAAAAAAAAAAAAAAAAAAAAGAATGCAGCTAAATTTGCATCAACACTGTACCGACATGAAGATTGGATCTGAATGATCAAGGCAGCTCTGACTACAGCATTATAACACAGCCGCCAAAACTTAGCAACCATAGACAGTGACATTCCATTTTGTCCTTGGAGCCAAACCTTGGTGAGGTTTGGCGGGCAGCCCTAGGGTAGGTCTTGCACCATAAAGTCCCCACCTCAAACCTGCTGTGTCTGGGCCCCAGGGTGCTCATGGCCCACCCTAGCACCCAGCCATGGGAGTCTCTAAGGTAGCCCCTGGGCTGCCCCAGCCACGCCCGTGCCATGTTGCAATGTCTCCACCCTGCAGCTTCCCATGCAGGGGCCAGGCTTGAGCCTGTCCTGTCCGGGCCATGGTGCTCATGGCCTGCCCTAGCTCCCAGACACTTGGCAGCACCCTGGGTCCCCCACAACAGCCCCTGGGCCCTACCAGCTGACTCCCACCCGACTCACTGCACCACAATGGTGTTCCCCCACCCCCACCCCCTGCGCCACATCCTGTGTTCCCGGTCAGAGAGCAAGGAAGCAGTGAAGGAGTACTTAGTCTGTCCCAGTTCAACCAAAGGGGCCCTCTGTCCCTTCTGCTGGCCACCTAGCCCCAAAATCTGCCCATAGGAGTCACAACGCACACACACACCCAGGCATAAAACACGCATACTTGTGGACATGTTTCTCATACATTCACACATTCATATAGGCAGGACATTCCAACAGAAAGGCAAACAATTTTCCCAGGGAAATAGCTGACCAACACAAATACAGAGAAACACAGACACCACAGAAGACCAAGAGCATGAGAAAAAAAGCTTGCCCTCGTGTGCCCAAATACCATCTGGATCTGAGGCTCTCTATTCTCAATCAAACAGATGTGGGGGACTCCACCCCACTACCGAGGTCTGGAACGTCTCCCAGGCCCCTGTAATCATGGTCCTCTGGCATGTCTGTCCCTTAACTGTTTCTGATCACAATCACTAACTTAGGCACACACAAAATTAAACACAGACAGATGTGACAAACAGTGCCACAGAGACACTTACTGGCTGGTTTCAGGCACTATGGGTGGTAGTCGCAGTGGACTTGAGGAATCTCGGATGAGCCCTCAAATGTTATGCCCAGATTGCAGGGACCCCCAAAAGACCACCATGGAGACCGAATCCCATATGTACAAGCAAAGAGCCTTTATTTTCAAGCTTGGAGCTTGGACTCTCTGTTCAATGCAGCGGTGAAACTAGAGAGCCTGGGCCCCAGGCAGGGTGGGGATTTTCATAGCAGACATTGGGGTGAGGGGATATTCAGGGTTCAGGACACTGATTGGCTGACATTTGTCTAGGGGTATAGGGAATGTTTGGAATGTCAGGTATTTCCTCTTAGATGCAGGGCACTTTGTAATGTCATGTATTTTCCCTTAGATGCAGGCCTCCTTAGGTGGGGTCAGCTTATGGCTTTTTCTGGGTCCAGGTATTGCCTGCCAGAAGCTGTGTCTGGGCTTTTAAGCCTATTATGGCAGCTTTGTGGTCAAGCTGTTCCTCCCCCCCCCTCCAATCCTATAATACCAAATAAATAAAATATAATAAAAATAAAAGTAAAACCACACTGCCAGTAACAATAGACAAAAAAAGAGGTAAAAGTAATAGAATAATTTCAAAGTCAAGTTAATTGCCCCAGCCAAGGAGTTGGGATTAAAGTGTAGAACCACTTTGCACTTCTCTATGGGTTACCTTTCCAGGTCTCTGTGCTATGTGGGTGGTCTCTAACTGCATTATCTGTTCCCATAGTTCTTCCTTTCTTTGTCTCCTCAGAATATAGTTTTCCTAATTCTTCTCACTCACAAAGATATTTTTAAACTACTATCTTTCTTTCTCACACTCCAAGTCCTTTTCTAGTCAATTGTAGATGTAACCAACCGTCTTATTAAATAAGAAACACAGAAGCAATGTAAAAGAGAAAGCCAAGAGGTCAGAGCTCAGAGCTAAAACCTTACCCTTCCTCCTGTGGTGGTCCTACCTCTCCAAAAGAGACCTACTTCTTGTGTGTTTGTCTTAATATAATCTTTCTGTTCTGCCTTCTCATTGGTTGTAAACCCAAACACGTGACTGCCTTGTCACTGCCTGTAAGTACAGCCCTCCAGGTCTTAAAGGCGTGTGTCTCCAATGCTGGCCGTATCCCTGAACACACAGAGACTTACCTAGCTCTGCCTACCAAGTGCTGGGATAAAAGGTGTGTGCCACCACCACCATGCTCTTTCTATGACTCTAATAGCTCTGACCCCCGGGCAACTTTATTTATTAACATACAATTAAAATCACATTTCAGTACAAATAAAATACCACCATAGTCAATGTTTATAGAAATGTTTAACCCAAGCATGGTTGGAAAAATTATAGAGGCAGCATTCCACTTGGTCCGTCAGCTCCACATAACAAAACCAGAAGCACTATGCATCAATGTTTGTCCTTAATCATATCTGACAGGTTACAATGAAACAAAGGTACTGTGGAAATATAATACTCATAGTTAAAAGCTGCTGCAATAGCCATCAACTTTACAGAATGTGTTATCACATTGTTGTAGAGAGCACAGCTTACAGATAGCACTAGAGAGAACTGATAAACACACAGGTCTTTCTCTTCAACAAAAGGGATGTGTTTTCCATCCAAAAGGCTGTGAATGAAAGTGTTAATACCTGGTAATCTCCTCTATTCTGTACAACCGGTCTTCAGCAAATCTTTCAGAATTCTTAGCATTGTCCCTCAGTCAATAGAACCTCTGTCTTTATGTTTCTTACAAATCCTTCCTCCCTAGACCTTCATTCTTATGGTTAAACGTTACAGGTGCTTCACTAAAGAGATGTACTTTGTAGGGGGTTTCAATGTAGCTATGCTTAAAGCTTTGTTGTGAGAATTGTCCCATGGGAACCTGCTGGGGTCCAGACTTGGCCCAGGTTCAAGTCCTGAGATGGGGAAGGAGCATCAGTACAAGGAAAACATCTGACCACCAAGTGGATTGCACTCAAGTGGCCCCCAATAGCTCAGGTTATCTTCATTTATACGTAGAATTTTTCTTACCAGGGTTACATGGACAGCTTTATTATTGGCTTCTATTTTTTACTTTAAGAAATACATCACAATTTAAGGAATACATCGTGATCATTATGAAAGCCCCATTGTTATCCTTTATGCTTCCCCAAATACAACTTCCCCCTCTGCATAGCCTTATTCTAGACACAGAGTTCAGCATTTTTGCAGGCTTGACTAAATATCAAGCCAGACACATCCTGTTTTCACAGCACTGATGTCAGCTGGCAGCTACTTGTGGTTACAAAGTTGAAAAGTAATAGACATGGGTACAATGCTTTAAGGACAACAATATTCAAACCCAGACAATTCTTTCATGTCTGCAAGATGTATTTTTATAGAGTTCCCTTTTCTACAAGAAGGTCCCATATCTCAATTTCTCTGAAAAAGGCAGACCATAATAAAGCACTCCTTTCCCATCTCACTATGCCACAATTCTTCCACCAATATAAGCTTCTGTGTATAGTAAAAGATGAATCTTTTCAAACCATTTTTAACATTACACTTTCCCCATTGGAATATACACCTTATCATTGGTTCTATATGCCTGATGTCCAGGGAACCTACTCTCAACAATTGGCACTCTGTGTGCTCCTAAGGCTTTCCCCTTATTCTGTGTATGCATGTCTTACTCTCCTTTCCAGAACTATGAAATAGGGTTAGTGCTCCAAATGTTGTTTTCTCATATACATCTAACTGTCTCTAATGAGTCAGAAAAGTTCCCAGTTTGGAGTTTGTGGTTGTAGTTAGTAATTTCAGATAAGAGATTTGAGAAATGCTACTCCCCTGTTGAATCTTCAGGGGAAATATTCAAGAAAGAAAAGAATTTCCAAGGAAATTGCATATGTGACTTATAAAGTAAAACTAAAAACCACCCAAAGAGTCACCAGTATAATAAGAGAGAAAGGACTCTGCAAGCTGCACAAATTTTGCAAATTCCTATGCTGTCCCGTGGACGACTGCTGGTCCTGGACAAGTGAGAGTCCATTTCCACAGGTGCTTTTCCCTGAGGAAACCCACTGGACATGTAGTCATATGCTGATCTGAGACTAGGCTGCACAGCCCCTAAGAGGAACCTTTCCCCAAAGTTTTACTATGTTTAAATGTTTAAGAAAAATAAGCTATTGGTCAGATTCTAGAAGTTTTTGACTCAGCACCACCTAAAACCATACTGACCTGGAGTTACAGGATAGAGGGTAGATTATTGAATTTACTCTAAAAAGTAAAGAGAAGATATAGATACAATATAGATTAAAAGATAGATTATTGAATCTACTTTTAAACGACAGTTACTAGTTTTAAATAGTTTACATTGGATTGGATTTTTTGTATATTGCATACAAATTATATAGATCGAGATTGTTAGAAAATACTATATGTATATTTCTAATCTTGTTCAAGATATTGTGTCATTACCAACTATTAGGATAAAAAGAAATAGACATTACAATAAAACTTGTAGTCGTATTAGGTATGTTTTCAGGGTCAAGTAGATATATTTTAGCTAGACAGGTCATCTTCAAACCTTTCAGAGATCTACAGAATATGGCATTTAAAATGTTTTAATAACTTAGAAATTTTTTCTTTTTTATGACTATGAGACATGTCAGCTCCTGGCAGCACCAATCTACTTCAGAGAAGATATGGGCATCAAAGAAACTGCATATAGAGTTAACTTTCATTGTGGCAAAAATTAGCCACTGGACAACAAAGTGTCCTCGAATCGACTGCTGACAAACAGAACAAAATGGACAAACAGGACACAAAACAAAGGACTACGTATTCCTGCCAAGACAGGAATGTGGTTGTGGCTCTAGCAACAGACATCCTCTAAGGCCAGGACAATATGGCAGATGGCAGCATCGCTGAATTGGCCTTTGCAATCCAAAAAAGGTACAATGTCCCTTTCTTTGAAGGGAGTTGAATAGGCAGTTGACCAATGGCTTCTGGTATACAGGGGAACAGTAGCTGAAACAGTTATTCTTGAAAGAGTAACTAGGCTAATGGAGTCTAACCTCTCAATGATAGACTGGCATTTAATAAAAGAGATGAAGCCACCCACAAGCTGAGAAGAATGGGATTCAGAGAAGAATAGGATGCTGAGATGAAACCACCCACAAGCCAAGAAGAATGGACAGCTGAATTCCAAAAACACTAACGATTTCCAGAACTCAAAATCCTGAATCATGACAGGACACTGGTGGAATTCAGGTTTTTCTGGTACATGGACTGCTCTCACCGAATGTGAAGTTGAACTGTAGGCCTTGTGTACATCCTACTTCACAAATGAATCTGTCAGATACGCTAAGACTATAGGCTGAAGATGATGCCCCAACGTTGTGGAGAAACCTCAGGTGACTGTCCAGGCAGCTGGTTGTTTCTGTCAACTCACATTTTTTTTTTTTTTTTTTTGGAAGCTGCTTGCGTGTACTTCCTATTTTACTAGGTAACATTATTTCCTTGTTGGGTCTCTGAGGGAGTTAAAGATTAGATAGTTATAGTTAGTTGAAGATTAGATAGTTATAGTTGTTTTCCTTGTTAAGAATTTCAGAAAAGAAACTCACTAAAGAGGTGTAAATATATAAATTTGAAAGACATTATAAGATAGTTCTCTGTTAGTAATATAAGTTAGGATAAAAAGTGAATCAGGTACATTTTGGACTTACCAAAATAGGATAGATAATGGAATATTTTCTCTGAGTTTGTCAAATGCAAATGGACTAGACATTGTTGAGGTATTTATTGCTTGTATATATTGTATATAGTTATTGTACTTATTGTATATAGTTTTTCCTATATTAGTTATAGCTTTTTTTCCTTTTTATTAGAATAAAAGGGGGAAATGTGGTGAAGACAATGATTCCTTTTTATTGGTTTCCGTCTGTCCCACACCAGAGAGTTCCTTTGATATGGGACTGAAGAATCTCTCAACATTTTCTTTTATCAATATTCTTGTGTTTAGAGGAGTGAGCCAATTCCATCTCCAAAACCAGCTTGGTTTATAATTGAATAGGAACCACAACTTTTCTAGATTGATAGAGATATAGATGTTAGACAGTGAGATTTTACCCTGTGTAAATTGGTACCAATAGATTCTTTCTTTCTGCTGTAAACATCCAGATATCCAAGACTTTATGATTTCTGGAAGATGGGTATTTCCATTATCCTGGAAAGACAAAAACAGAACTCTATCCCATCCTTTGATTGTTAAATTTTTTTTACAACTTGTAGAGACGTCATATTGGTGGATGATCCTTTACTTCTCCTCATCAAGGGGTTTCTCCTGTTTGAATCGAATTTTTATTAATTTTGTTGCTATCCATAGCTTTTCCTCTCCTACAGAAACAAAAGCAAAACCCCTTCCCCAACGTAGGACATATTCAGGTTTCCATTCTGAGGTCAGCACATCCTTGAAATAAACTGGTTGGTTTATCTCAGGAGTTTTGTCTGTTGTCCAATGTCTCTCCACAGCTGTTGTTCCTTTAAGCAGAAGTCTGGTGGTGGTAGCACACGCCCTTAATCAGATCACATGACAGGCAGGGTCTCTGTGTGGTCAAGGACACAGCCAACCATGGTGACAAGAGCCTTTAATCCCAGTACCAACCATAGAGACCTGGAGGTCTGTATAGACAGGCAGTGATAAGGAAGTCATGTGTCTGGGCTTAGAGTCAATGAGAAAGCAGAACAGAAAGGCAATAAAAAACACAGGTTACACAGAAAGAAGCTTTCTCTGGAGAAGCGATGGTGGCGAGGTGGTAAGATAAGGTAGTCAAGGCTCTTCACTAGTTCTCTGATCTCTTTGGCTGTTACCTCTGTGTTTGGCTCTATGTTTCTTATTTAATAAGACTGTTTAGAAATTCAATTACACTGACCAAGTTTCATTTTTACCTCACTCAGATAGTTCCCCTACTGTGACACTTGCAGGGACTCCAGCATAGTATCCTTTGATACATAAAGCTAGACATGGTGTCACACACCTGTAGCCCCAGCTACCTAGAAATCTGGGGCAGGATGGTCATTTGACATCACAATTTCAAGAACAATCTGGGCAATAAAATGAGACTCACATCCCCCCCCCATCTAAAATCAATTTTAATATGTGTTCGTGTCTGCGTGTGCATGCACATGAGTACAGGCATATTTCAACAAAACACAATGAAATTTCGATATTTCCAATTTTGTACCATAAAGATGATAGTGGAATCCTGTGACATCAAGAATTAAGATGGAAACTTGTTCGTAGACTCTAGTAGCTATTGGGATGATTATTTCTTTCTGCTTCTCTGACTATGGTTTCCCAAGCTAGTTTTCTTCAATGGAGTATTACCCTAAAGAATGTCACTAAGAGAGGGAAGGAGGGGTGAAGGACTTTCTAGATAATAGTCATAATCAGACTATCTTAGAAAACCAAATTAAACACCTTTGGAGGTAAAGTTGATTAAATGAACTTTTAGGGTGCTATGGTTAGTATATCAAATATTTTTTTTTTAAAAAAAAAAAAAAAAAAACCTTTTGAAGGGTTGGTTCCCAACTAAAGGTGCTACTGAGAGTTGATTGGCTCATGGAGGCCCTAGTTCACCAATGGATTAACTCATTGATGAGATCAAAGCTGAATGGGCTGTTTTTGGAGATGGGACTTGGTTGAAGAAGTAAGTCACTATGGGCATTCCATAGAGAGTGGTTGATATACTCAATGACACACCACTGAAGAAAACTGATTTTTCCCTCTCTCAGCAAGTATTAATTACAAATGGCCTTGTGATTTTGAGTGAGGCTTTGTGTCTACTTCCTCTTCTGCCTGTCACCTGGCTTGAACTTGTACAGGTCTTTGCATGTTGTCACAATCTCTGTGAGTTCATATGTGCTGCTTCCTTGTTGTGTCTGGAAGACACTGTTTCCTTGGAGTTATCTACTACCTTTGGCTCTTACAATCCTCCTGCCTTCCTTTTTGCATAGCTACCTGAGCTTTGAGGGGAAGAATTTGGTAAAGACATTCCCATTAGGGCTGAGTGCTCCAAGGCCTCTCACTGTCTGAATCCTATTCAGTTGTTGCTCTCTGTGTTAATTATCATCTGCTGCAATAAGAAGCTTCTCTGATGTTGGTTGAGTGATGTACTGATCCATGAGTATAGCAATACAGCCTTAGGAGACATTGTATTGCCACAGTCATTAAGCAGAATAGTAATAGTAGATTTTCCCTTGGGTCCATGACCTATCTAGCTTCAGATTCTTAGCCTTATTCACAGTGTCAGGGATAGGTCCCCTCTCATGGAGTGGGCCTTTAGTTTCCTCGTTCATAAGCTGTTCACAGCAGCCTAATGATTGCCAGCCAACTGTGGTTTATATCAATCAAAATCAACATAAAGCAGGTTTCTATATCTGACAGTTTGAACAGTATTAAGTCAATTGGGGATTTTTTTTTTTTTTTTTTTTTTTTTTTTTTTTAGAAAAATCAATCAGTATAAAACACATCTGCTGCCAAGCCTGGTAACTTAAGTTTGAGGCTCAATCCACATAGTAGAAGGAAAGATTTGACTTCCTCACATTATGTGCTAACCTCCATAAGCACACTATGGCACACGCTCACATGTAATTAAACATTTTAACTAAAACTCACACCCAAGAAGAAAGATTTTGCAAAACATTTTTTCTAAGATCTGCAAACATTGAAATGACCCATAGTGAGCACTTAGAAGCAATCTTCACTCAATAAGAACTCCCTAACAGAGGAACCATTCATCATTAGAGACACAGTAGAAAACTTGGAAAGAACTTTCATGTCTGGGGCATCCATTAATGAAAACTTCCTTCCCCTTCCCTCTCTGAGAGATTTCACAGCCTGCCTTCCTGTTTGGTATAGAAGCCAACCTTGAATAAGATGCCTGTCTTAATTAGGATTTATATTGCTGTGATGAAACACCTTGACCAAAGGCAACTTAGAGAAGAAAGGGTTTATTTGACTTACGTATCCTAAGTCACGGTCCACTGGGGGAAGCTATGGCAAGAACTTAACCAGTTGGGGATCTGAAGGGCAGAGCTGATGCAAAAGCCATCATGAGTGCTGCTTATAGAATTGTTCTTCATGATTTGCTCAGCCTGCTTTCTTCTAGAGCTCAGGACCCCCAGCCCAGAATTGGCCCTACCCACATGGGCTGAGCCATCTCACATCAACCATAAATTAAGAAAATACTCTACAGGCTTGCCTGCCTGCAATCCAATCTTATAAAGGCATGTTCTTAATTGAGGTTCCCTGCTCTCAGATGACTTTAGCCTGTGTCAAGTGTGGGAACCCGCTCCCGTTCTCAGGTTCCTCGTGGCTTTACCCAGCAGGTCTGCATAGAGGATGATCAGGACCACGGGCCTGAGTGCAGGTGTCTGAGATGGTCTGCACTTGGCTGTGCTGTGGGAGGAGGTCTTTTGCTCCACCCCTTGGCGTCTCTATAAAAACCCTGGGGCAGAGACAGTCAGGGCCTGTTGGAATAGGTTCCAGGCCCTCTCGAGGCTATCCTTTGTTTTCTATCTGTTTATCTCCACAAGATTCTCTGCAATAAATCCTTCTCTAATATTTCCTGCTTCTCACACTCAAGAAAACTCTGCAGAGCTGTGGGGTTGGTGGGTAAACTCCCCACAGTCAAGTTGACATAGAACTAGTGGGCACAGTGCCTTATGTGACCTGGGTGTTTAAGAAATCCATCAGGATTTTACAGCTAAAAGTGACCTCTGGGGTCGAAGGAGCAGATTGTGGTTGGTGCTCTTTCCTGAAAGCACAACAGGAGCAGATCCTAGTAAATGAATTTACATGCATTTGTTATAATCAAAGCAAAGCCTGTTTCTTGAGAACATAATGCAGTAGTTTTCAAGATACTTGGTAATATAAGAAATACAGTCTCACCATTCTTTGTAAGGTAACTGGAAATGACTGCATTAGTTCAACATCATTTTCAACTAGAATGAGTTATATTACAGAAGGCAAGTACTGTTTCATCAATATTTTTTATTTTTTTAATTAATATGCAAAAATATACATTTTATACATGTATCATTTTACTTTGTATCTATTTGCCCTTCCTTGTTCCTACTTCCTCCTCTCACTGGTTCTCATTCTCTCCCAAAAAGATCTTTCTACTTATGTATATAGATTTTCCATATGAAATAAAACATGTGATATTTGTTTCTCTTTTTCCCGTCTTTCCTTTTTGTGTCTTTTAGATTCCTTACCCCATTCTGCACTGCACACACACACACACACACACACACACACACACACACACGTCTTAAGATTTCTATGTGTGAAAAGACACCATGACCACCGCAACTCTTATAAGACATTTAATTGGGCTGGCTTACAGGTTCAGAAGTTTAGTCCATTATCATCATGGCCAGGAAGCATGGCAACAAGCAGGCAGACATGGTACTACAGAGGTGGCTGAGAGTTCTACATCTGGATACCAGGCAGCAGGAAGAGAGAGTGACACTAGGCCTGGCTTGAGAATTTGAAACCTCAAAGCCCACCTCCAGTGACATACTTCCTCCAACAACTTCACGTCTACTCCAATAAGACCATGCCTCTGAATAGTGCCACTCCCTATGAGCCTATAGGGGGCATTTTCATACAAACTAACATACACAAACATGCATACATGTAGAATCTGAATGTGAGAGAAAACACGAAACATTTGTTTTTCTGAGTTCTTATTTCACTTACCGAGGTAGCTTCCAGTTCTATCCAATTCCCTGCAAATAACAGAATATCATTCTCTATGGCTGAATAAAATCCTACTGTGTGCATAGATTCCTTTTCTATATCTATTCATCTGTTGATGGGCATCTAGATTGGTTTCATTTCTCGATATTGTGAGTGATAAAGCAATAAACCTGGCTATCCAAATATCTCTGCAGTGTGATGACTTAGATTATGTTATAATCTACTTGAATTCACATCACTTAAATTCTTCTTCATTTCAAGAATCTTTTTTGCTGATACTGGGTCTCAGTGTTCTGCACTGCACCAAAAACAGCTAACTTACTATCACAATTCACTCATAAAGTAAGAGTCAAGGGTGATGCATGGAATTCTGTTGGCTTGTGCAAGTTGTGGGCATTTCTACAAAATGGAATAATCAAAAGTGTCTCTGAAAATGTAAGAGGGTGAGGTTGGAACTTTTGTTAAAGAGCTGAGCCCAGAGACTAAATGTGACATGCCACAAAACTAAACCCATCCCATATAGTATTTTACTTATTATTTCAGTAACATAAAGGCAGCTAATTTTATCTCACGGTTTCTAATGTCATTGTAAAAAGGATACATACTAACCAGATATAGAATTTGGCAGCCAGGAGCTCAGAGCCAATTCCCTTTGACTAAATAAAGGAAGTAATTCCTAAAGCCTCACAGTATTTTCTAAGAGGCACTTATCTGAAAGGATGTCAGCTGCCTTTGAAATAAACACATGTGATTGCAAAAATATTCAAATATGTTTGTTATTTAAAAGCCATATGATCATTTTATTAATTTCACCTTCACTCAAGTAGGCACTGTTCTAATATTAATCATTTACACATCACAACAGCCCAATTTGGTAAATAGTATTATCATGATCCTCATCCTTCAAGTGAAGAAATTGAACCACTGAGTGTAATGCCCAAGGTTACATAGTTCAGAAATAGAGGAGACTTAATGCAAGAAACCTAGCTCCAAGTCCCAAGGTCATTCAACTTAATGTTAGGTTGATGTTGTCTTAGTTTTGTTTGTTACAGATGCAACATGCAATTTATATCATTTAGTGTGTATTAGGTGCTAGGCTAGCTTCTGTATATGACTGACACCATTTCACTTCTGGCAACAACAGTAAGGTAAGTGTCTTACTGATGAGGAAACAGGTTCAGAGACACAAGGTTCTTTGTTTACAGTCACAATACCAAAGAGTGACAGATTTAAACTTTGTCCTGGATCTGGGTACTGACAAAGTCCACAGTGTAAAAACTCCACCAAAAAAAAAAAAGAATGCTGCTAATCATTAAGAGAGAATCAGAAATGTTTTGGCCAGACAAAAAAGGGAAGAACAAATTTCAGCCTCATCATGTGCTTATGTATTCTCACGATATACCTTGATGAAGTAACTCTAAGGAGAGGATCAGATACCCAGCCATTCCTCTTCCTGGGGGTAAAGGCTTTGCTCAAAGGAAGAGAGATGCTACCCTCTCCCAGCTCTAGTTTTGTTCTAGAATACCATGACACATTTTAAAGATAGCACATCCCTATTCACATAGCACATATATTTCAAACACATGGACTCGTCACCCTCCTTTGCTGGCAATTTTTGGATATATTTTCAATGCTTGAAAGGTCACTTTATCCATGCTCGTAGAACTATATTCAGTAATTGGATCAAAATAATGTTTACATTGTTACTGTTTCCTGATTTTTAATGTATTAACCTGGGTTGTTTTTTTTTATCCTTTATATTTTTTCTTTTAAAAGATTCTATTTTATCTGGGTTTTGAAGATATGACTCTTTAACAGAGCCTGCATGCTCTGTGCTTGTTTGTGAGTTTCAGTTTAAGTGAAAGAAAAAAAGGTTTTGTCTTGAGACAATTACCTTTCTGTCACATTCATTGTTATGACCCAAGTTCATTTAGGACCCTTTCCAGTATACTCTTGAATTCCTCTGTGACTGAGATTGTGGTCTCCTAGTGGTAAATCATTCTGTCTCCAAAGAACTGCAGAGTCACCATCATCCACAGGTAAAGTAGCTGAAAGTAAGGTTTCCCTCCCCGAGAACACATTCCCAAAGAACACCAAAAGGAAACTAGAGGAAAGGCTGAACATGTCCAGTGAAACCAGAGTTCACATTACAAGGCAATGCAGTTGAGCTGGGAACAACAGAGAGCTAGCCATCTAAAGTCTTTGTCAAGACTTATAGAGGTAGGTGTGAAAACAGCATTCTGCCTGCTGTGTGAGCTATGAGTGTGAAAACTGTACTTTTCTGTCTCTGGCCAAATGAAAGTGAAATAGCTAATGGCACTCTGGTACTGTTTCAACCTTGAAGCTAGTTTAAAACACTGTCTAGTATGGCCCAAAACTCAAACTGGGTGTTTAGGAATGGGGAAAAAGTTGACCAAATCTGTCACTGTGAGTTTATCTTTTATCATTCCTTTGTTTGAAGAAGGAAGCTTGTGCTAATTGTATGTCCTGTCCTCACTTCACCTTTTAGCTTGGTGGCTAGCTTAGAGCCAGCCCATCCTCTTCCTTGGGTTTCCTTTTAACCAAAAAGTGACAAACAGGCCAGGCGGTGGTGGCGCACGCCTTTAATCCCAGCACTCGGGAGGCAGAGGCAGGCGGATCTCCGTGAGTTCGAGGCCAGCCTGGGCTACCAAGTGAGTTCCAGGAAAGGCACAAAGCTACACAAGAGAAACCCTGTCTCAAAAAAAACAAAAACAAAAAAAAAAAAAGTGACAAACAGTTTGAGGACTGCCTTCTGAAAGACTAGTGGTTGACAGCTTTAACCTGCCTGTTTGAAAATCTGCCTTATTTTCCGATTCTATAATTCTTTGCCTGCTCAAGAAATTTTAGGCCTCCTGCTGTGTTCTTCGTTGCCTGACAACCTGACCCTGCACTCTTGCTTAGGTGGGAGAATAGATTGGGGGTGGGGCACCTTTCCCTGGATCCCTTCTCAATGAGAGGATGGAAGCAACAGTGACTCCCTCACAATTGTCACGAGAAGAGACGATCCTCCCAGCCCAGCCATATGGTCACTTACCCACTTTTCTTTTGGAGAGTCCAAAACGAGGACCAGTGCTTCCCCCATGGCACTTTGGTTCAGGGAGTTCATGTTTATAACGTGGGAAGATCACATTGGTGCTATTTTTTCATTTGAATTCCCAGATGTCAAACTGACAGACATTTTATGACTCAGATCTTAGAAGGAGGAGGTGAAGTCGGGGAAGAGGGTGGGTGGATAAACAGGAGGGATTTCTCAGGGCAGAGAAGGTAGTCTCTAAGGTTTCCAGAGGGGCGCAGGATAGATGAAGATAGACTGGAAAACATGAGTGGGTGGCCAAGGAGGGCAGAGTAGAGGAGCCATGCTCTGGGCGGTGCTGATGAGAATCAAGGACTTGCTAGGTTCCTAGTCTGGCATGAGCCTGTTCTGTTCCCCCTTCAGTGTCTCTGTTGACCCAATCCCAGAGCAATT
This sequence comes from Peromyscus leucopus, assembly GCF_004664715.2. Lineage (NCBI taxonomy): Eukaryota > Metazoa > Chordata > Mammalia > Rodentia > Cricetidae > Peromyscus > Peromyscus leucopus. Next base: position 76,764,153 of record NC_051065.1, on the reverse strand, counting down.
CATCTCCTTTAAACTTGCGTCTCCTTTATACTTTATACATCTCCTTCCTTTATACTGAAATAGGGGAGGGGTTAGAGGGTATGGGGCTCTGTTCCCTTTGGCATTTTATAAGTGAATTCAGGTTTGGATAACTATCTTTTGTGCCCCTAACTGCTAGAAGGGGGATGGGCTGAGCCATCAGTCAAATGGCATTTGTCACAGTCACATATTCCCAGCAAGGTGCTTCACAAGGGGAGCCTTGTACTCCCCCTGAAGATCCCCATTTAGGAAATATGAACTGAAGTAACCTTGCAAGATAAAGTTCTCAAAGAGAACAGACATTTGATCATTTTCTTCTTTCTCAAAGTTTGGGAATCTTTTTTTTTTTTTTTTTCTCCCTCTGAGTGTTCTTGCTATTACTAAGGGATTGAGCCTTTTGAAATGTCACTGTCAGCATTTTCAGGCTATGATTTTCCTGTCTCATTAACAAAGGCCTCTTATACTTCTCTCCTTTCAGAACGGTGAATGTACTTGATCTATTCTTGATGTTCACATGTAGCTTCCAACTGCAGCCTCCCACTGCTGACTTTGTGAACTTGACCTTGGGATAGTCTGGAATGGAATGCATCTTTTAGATAAGTCAGCCACAGTGCCATTCTTTTGTGTTTCTCCTGTCTGTAGTACCCAATTCACAAGATGGGTAATTTCCCTCAGGGAACCCTTCACACCCAGCACATAACAGTCTCAAATGGCTTTCTGGTCCTGGCTTGGCACAGAAATGAGATGGAAGAGCCAACAACTGAACCTTAAATCACATGTGACAATCTGGAATGTTTTCAGCGATATCTCCCTGTGAGTATAATTGTATCCCAGTTGATGGAGACAGAGGTTGAACAGAGATGATTTCACTCAGTCCCCTGCATGTTGCAGACAGCTTGTTTCCCACATGGAAAACACTGTCTCCCAACCTGCCTTTCACTGAGCAGTCACACAGGTTATATGTGAAGGAGTAAGATTCAACTGCAGAGTGCATGATTGTGCCTCAGGTGGAATGTAGTTACACATAAGATTAGGACTACTAAAACCAGATTTCAACAGTTAAATATACTCTTTCCTTACATAGAAATTCTTTTTTCAGAGGAGAAGAAGTTAAAATATGACTTGGCAGGATTGCTTCATTTGTTGATTAAGACCACCAAAGAAAGAGTGTCATAAGGTGAGTGAGAGCTTGGTGTCCTGATAGCATGTAGAGGTTTCAGCATTCTTTGAGGAGCCATGGTTACTGAAGGCTTTTCTGTGTAACTATACACTCATCCTTCCTACCTTGGTACGTCCAGTCTCCATCAACCATCTTCTCTCTCCACTAAGGCATTTGAGTGTCCCCTCTTTTTCTTCGATAAGCCCCTCGGCTTCTAGATGTTTCTATATGAGCACACCACCCAAAAGACCCCAGGTGTGGCAAATAATTCCTCAGCACTTCATGTAAAGCAGGCGTTGTGATCTCAGATATTCTTTCAGTTTAACCTTGCATTAACCTTTGAGCTAACTTATTGTCCTCTTAATTTTATGGTTAAAGAAATCAGTGCAGAGAAAAATGAAGTGGCTATTTAGTGCAAAATGGAAAGCAAACCTGGCATCATGTATTGCCAATGAAATCAACAGTCTGTGAATGAGCATCATAAGGTTTCCAGAATGTGGGTGATGTGCTGTCTGGCGAGATTTCCATATATTTTGTATTTATTTGGCATAAGAAGATCCTAGCTCAATAACTCTTAAACTTTCAATCTCTTTCCTTTGAATATAATGTTTTTGTATTGGAATCCTGGTTTAAAATATTAATCAAGCAGTTTACTTAATCCATGTGTACACTTTGAGCCTGGCATTGAGTATTATCAGTTGATTGATTGATTGATTGATTTAGGTGTTTTGAGACAGGGTTTCTCTGTGTAGCTTTGCTCCTTTCCTGGATCTCTATCTGTAGACCAGGCTGGCCTCAAACTCACAGAGATCCGCCTGCCTCTGCCTCCCAAGTGCTGGGATTAAAGGCGTGCACCACTACCTCCTGGCTAGGTATTATCAGTTAAAATGCCACCAAATAGGATATTGAAAACCAGGCCATTCTGCAAGTGTAGTGGGTAGATGTTCCAGCTTTGTCCTGGAAGTACTACCCCCACTGAGGCTTTCCGGTAACTGTCACGCCTACGAGGTAGGGCCAAGACTGGAGCGCTTAAGACCTGAGATCTGGAAGTGCCGGCTCTCTTGGTTCCTGGATCCTGGACGCTGGAGGTAGACTGAGCAGAGTTCTCCAGAAAACACTGCTGGACTGTGCTTCACTTCGTGGAGTTGCCACAATATTTCAACCAATACGGAAGAGTACTGTAAACGTTTATAAACCTGAAGATGAACGAAAGAAGTGTCCTTTATATGACAGTATTGAAATACAAGAGATAGAAATTTTCCACACTTGTCTGTGGCTGGGAAATGAGGCTTCTCCTAGTCCTGTTGTGCCTAATGTGAAACAATTGTTCTTAGCTGAGCTTCAGGCACATGGCAACAAAGCCTCTGCCTGCTGGTTGCAAGAACAAAAGAATGGTTTGAAGCCATCTGTTTGATAGTGGACTTCTTTTATTGAAGACTTCCTACTGGACCAATTTCTAAGCAAGACAAACAGCTAGGGGAAATGGAACAGATTTGTGTTACAGCATCATTTCCAAATTTGTCACTAAGCTTATGAAGGCCAAAAAAAAAAAAAAAAAAAAAAAAAAAAAGGCTGATTTTGGGGGCGGAGGGTTGTTTTAGTTTAGGTGTGTATCCTATTTTTAGGTTATTCTCTTGAACTCTATGTTGCAATATTATAGTAAAATCAATAATAAACATGACAAGATTAATAAGGAACATAAAAATGGTTCAGGCCTGAAAGCATGAGACCTGAGTTCTAGTAGTGCTTACATATAAAACTTCAGACGTAAGGTCTGATTGTGGCCCTCAGATGTCACCAACACTGTGTGGCATTTGTGACACTGGCATCTTCTAGCTTCCTTCTCTGTCGCAGCCACTGAGCCCCATACACTGGGCTTTGTTTTTAAGCTATGAGTTCTATCTGTCTGAACGACACTGTGAAATGCTAAGGTTTTCTTTGGGAGCTTTTGTAGCAATCTTGGATTTTATTTGTAAGCAGTTTATATCATTGCTCCGATCTCTCTTCACTCCATGGACTCTAGAAGACTCAGCTAAAGATCCAAATCTTACAGTGAACCATGTAAGATTATGAATATATATATTAACTATGAACATATAAATTTAAAAGCATTATACATCATAAATGCTGAAAAATCCCTCTCACATCTTTGCTTCCATCCACCAAATTCACCATTTCTGCAAATAGTTTATTGTATATGTTTTTGAATTTTCTTTATACATAAAACATACAAATACATGTTCTTATTTTCCCTTGAAAAACAAAGGATAACAATGAATAGTGTTTGTTATACAGATCTTTTCAATATTCCAAAGACTTGAGTATTATTTCTTATTTATTTAACATAATGTTTTATTGAATCTTTGGGAATTTCACATCATGCACCCCAATTCCACACACCTCCCAGGCCCTCCGTACCCTCTCCTCACCCCTGCAGTGCCCCCCAAAAGAAATTTTTAAAAACTCAAACCAAACCAAAATAAGCAAGCAAACAAACAAATAAACAAATAAAAATCTCTTTAATCCTCCATCTTTCCCACCTCTTCAACATCACTTCATTCATCCTGGTGGCATTGGGAGCTGCAGTGTGTCACACAGTATACCCTTTTGTCCAATCAGCTTTACTTGCAAATGTTTATTTCAATGGGTCACTGGTCTGGTTCAAGGCCTCTGGTTTCTGGTACATTATCATCACTGGATCCTCACCAAAAACTCCTCTTGGATTACCTGGGACTGCCCCAGTCATGGAGATCCTGTGGGTATTGTTCCATAGAAGCAGGTCCTAGATGTGGTAGATGTTAGGGTGGGTCAACCCCAGGCCTGTCTGTGGGCCTGGGTAGTAGTTGAACTGGCCACTGTGGCCACCCTCCTCATGTAAGGAGTGGAACCAATCCCCCATACCCATGCCAGCATGGCCCTCCATTTTCATCACACATAGTTCCTATTGCCCCCTGAGGAGACATGAGCTGCAGGCATCAGTTGCAGCAGGACCACAGACTTGGACAGGACCCTCTACAGTAGCAAGAGACCAGATGACATCCTGTCTCTAGGTGGAAGATCAGAATGGCTCTGGTGATAGAATATTCTTTTTAAAGCTTCAAAATTGTATTGAATTTAATAGATTACTATCTAAATAAACCACAGTAATCTATTGGTGGACATTTAGGTTACTCTCAATGAATTGTTTTTACACATAATGTGCAAGGAATCTACCCAAGTGTCTTTTTGAGTATTTGCAAAGAAGTCCAACAATTCCATTTGTAATTCAGAGGTGATTGCCAAGCCAGCTTCTATGGACTCCCTGAGCAAAGTTTATAATAATCTCATCCTTGGGAAATGGTGTCATCTCTTTTATGACGAGTGAGTGAAGTCAAGAAACATTCCATATGCTTGAAAGCTGCTGGCTTCCCTACAAATGCCATCTTTAAATCCTTTGTCCCTTTTCCTATTGGAGTTGTAATTTTTTAATTTTCTATTTATAGGAGTTAAATCTACAACAAGAATATTCACATCATCTCTACAATATTATGTTTTAATTTCTTCCATTTCAGCTTTTAGCTCTTCATCCTGTTTATCATACCTTAAGTGAGTATTTATTTCATGTAGTTAAGCTTTGGAATCCTTTATTTTTATGTACCTAGAATGTAAGCCATAATTATAAAGGTTTTCTCTTCTCTGAGATAATAAAATAATTACCATATATGAAACCATTTAGTTTTACATTATCTGTGAAGATTTTACTTCCATACAACAAAAAGGAAAATGTGTGGGAGATAGAGTCAATATAGAAACAAATTTACACAGTAAAAACATCACTTCTGTGCATAGCATGTATGATATAAAGCTCTGTCTTCCTTTGTTTACAAAATTCAGATTTATTCATAATTTAATCTTACTATACAAAAAGTTTGCAATAACTTTCAACAAATTTAAGAGCTTAATAATTTATAAAACAATGAGCTTGGCAAGAAATATATTTGTTTAAAAATGCAATTATTTATTTTATGTGTATGTATATGTGCCCGAGTATATGTCTGTGTACCATGTGTGTCCAGTAGCCTGTGGAGATCAGAAGAAGACATCAGATCCACTAGAACTGGAGTTATAGTTATGAACATATGGATGCTGGAAACCAAATTCAGGTTCCCTTCAAAAGCATTTCTTAACTGTTGAACCATCTCTCCAACCATGACCAAAATATATATTGTATTTGTTCATTTTGTATATTTGTATATAAGTGACTATATCTAGAATATAAAGAATAGTTACAACTCAGTAATAAAAGAAAAGATCACAAAAAAGAAATATTTCTCCAAGGAAGATACAAAAATGTCAATAAGCACATGAAAAGATCTTTTTTTAACTTGATTAGTCATCAGTATTGACTTGGCTGTAAAGAGTGTTGCCAGATTACTATTTAAGCTTCTATTGGTCTGTCTATCTATCTATCTATCTATCTATCTATCTATCTATCTATCAACTATCTATTGCAAAGATAGCTCTGTTTTGAATACATAAAGCAATCAGATGTCTTATATTCAAGCTTTTCTTTTATACCAGTGAGACAAACTTCTGTGTCCATTTTCCATGCTCAGAGGTCTACGCAAATCCAGGTGAAACATTAAGAGGATCAACAGTCTGATCTTACTGCCAAGTCAACTAAGTCCCTTGGGAATGTGGGTAAGTCAAAAGGTCCCACAGTTCTGGTAAGACATCTGTCTTCTCTACAGGACGTCCATACACCTAAAGTTGAACTTTAGCCAGTGTTCAGGTAAATCAACAGAGAGAAAATGCCCTCAATACTTTGGAGTGAGGGCTCACTTGTGGTCATTCCAGCAGATGGAACAGTGATAAAAGTCTAAAACAGCCAGAGGCATTTTCTAGTCCGAAGTAACAGGATCAGATCATCAACAGGCCTTAATTTTTTTTTAAACCAAAAAGTTAATTTTGTCCCTCTTTATTTCCCAAAACACCTAGCAGAAAAGTATACCTGAATGAAATGATTAAACACAAACTAAAGGAAACTTAAAGAGACAAACAATGAGTCAGGCTCTGCAGTCCTGGACATTAACCACGGACATGATAGGCAGAGGAATAGTGGCCACACTCAGCAGTAATCTTACTAAAAGACTCCCAATTCCTCTCGGTAAACAGCTATAGGGTCTCATATATTCATGATAAAAATGGGTAATATCTGCTACAGTAGGAGTAGTAATTCTATTACTCTTTGTATACTTAGCTGCTACTTTAATTTTCTCTCTTCACCATCATTTACAGTCATCTAGTAGATCCACATTCAGCCCAGCAACAATCTAACTTACCTATCTGGGTCCCTTGGATCCCTTCCCAATGCCTGACAGTCAGCAAGAGTTGTTTTTTTTTTTTTTTTTTCTGAGCATACTAATGAATTTTAAAGTGATCATGGAAGACTTTTACTTCTCTAAATCATGTAAAGTTTTTGTCAATGTGACACAAACCTGGTTGTAACTGGAAAGAGAAATTCTCAGTTGAAAAATTGCCTCCATCAAATTGGACTGTGGCATGTCTGTGAGGCAATATTTTTGGTTGCTGATTGATGTGGGTAGTTTCATCCCTGGGCAAGTAGGCCCAAACTGTAAAAGAGAAGTAGCTGAGTAAGTCAGTGAACAGAATTATTCTGTGATCTCCTCATTGGTTCCTGCCTCTGCTTCCCTCAGTCATGGACTGTAAGGTAGAGTGTAAGACAAAAAAAAAAAATCCTTCCTTCCCCAAGATGTTGTTGATCATATTGTTTTAGTGCAGCAAAGTAGCAAAAAGATAAGTAGGACACCCTTTTTCAGAGACTAAGTAGATGTTTTACAAATCATAGACATTTGGAGCTGAGATAATTATAAATGTATGCTGGAGGTCGGCCAGCAAATCTGGGACCCATCTTGCAATCCCACTTGCACGCTGAGGATATGGCTGAAAGAGCATCCTGCCTGATCTTTGCTTCTCTAGCGCCAGAGCCACCATGTTCTTGTATTATGTGATCTTTTCTCTTATTCATAGTTTGTGACAGGAAAGCTTGCCTGATAAATATGACTGCATAATATAGTACAAAGGGGAGGTCTCCAAGAATTACAAGAATTACATATCTAAATCCCATTATCAAACACACAATAGAAACAAACTAATTAAACTATTTAAGGGACACTAATACCTATTTCACATATAAATTGAGAATACCAGGTAATATAGTTTGGAAAAAAAAGAAGAGGAAGAGAGGAAGAAGAAGGAGAAGAGGACGAAGAAGGAGGAGGAGAGGAAGATGATGATGAAGACGATGATGACAAACTAGGCCTGGGGATATTGTTCAGTTGGGAAAGTATATACTTGGCTTATGCATGGCCCTGGTTCAATCACTGGCTCCCCAAAAGGAAAGCTACTGCAGTGGTTACATATTATAGGTACTCATCCTTACCAACCCCTTTCCTTATCTCCTGTTGAGTATGAGATAAATTCATCATTTAAGCCATTTGTGTTTGTCTGTCTCCTGGGTTCCTAAGCTTTCTCTTCAATGTCAGCATCTCAAGACCATCTTACTGACACCCCATTGAGCCCCCTTTGAGGGCAAGAGCACTGTATTATTGAGCTGGCAGGTTTCTGAAGTTGACAGTAATGTGTTTTGTTTTAGACTTTTCTTTCTCAAAGACATAATGGTGCCCACAGAATTATCCAGTAGTGATTACCTCAAAATATCTGACTTTCCTTCCCCAAACTTCTTTTTGGGAGCAGCATGGAGTACCATGTTAAGACAAATTCAGTAGTTATTTGGGAAGAGTCATTGGTCCATTGTCACCACAGGAACAATGGGCAAGAGTGATGATGGCATTCACACTGTAAATTAGCCTTTCCTTCCATGAATGCTGTGAGGAAAGGGAATTATTCTAAGTCTACATACTGGAAGGCCTGACCTTGAGCAAGTTTCTAATGTTGTTCTGTTGCTGGTAGTCTTGTCTAGATTGGGTGTTTCCAAGTTCTTGGGATCTTATGCAAAAAGTTTAAAACACGCACAAATAGAAAAGCAGCAGGTTTTATTTAAAGAAGCAGCAGCAGAAACACTGCAAGGGAATTGAGAGCTACTTGAGGCACAGTGCCCAAGAACAGCAGTTATCATTTGGGGTTTTCTTCTATGGAGTCTATGGAGGCGGGTGGGGTGTTGCTGAAGGCCATAGAGGAGGTAGTTCCCCATTTTGATTGGCAGGCTGAGTTATGTACATCGTTCTCTTTTGGGGATGCCCTTTCTTGTAATGCAATTTTTAAAAAACATCATATGTGCTCCAAATTATGCCTAGGCACGAGGTGGTCAGTAGGGGATTTTCCCCAATAGTTCACTCAGAGGACACAGTTTGCTCAACTGAACATACACCCAAAACCAGTCCAGCCCAGTTCAGCCCAGTATCCATAGTTTCCAGATACACATTCCAGAATATGTTTGATCACAAAAAGAGCTATCCAGAAGTTGCTAAAGGAGGAGTATTGTCTGGAGTAGGGCACACATACAGCTTGATGCAGGTATAGGTCTCAGGTCGCTAAACACATTGTGAGGAAAGAGATATATGCCATGCAGAGTCCTGGCTTGCTGAGCTATTTCTACCTGCCTCCATTCTACATGTAGTATGGCTTCACTCCAAACTTCTTAAATAAATGAATAAATAAACATATGTATGTGTAATCATCTCAGAAAGTGAAAAACCAAGGAAAACCAGACAGAATTCTGTTCAATTTAGGGAGTAAAGAAGAGGGACTGCTGTGACACTAATACAGTGTACTGCACGGGTACTTACTTCCTCAGGGTCACCTGACTCACTGCTCCAAGAAGGGCCTCAGATGTCACCTTAACTCCTCTGTAGTGATGCACATGTTTTAGTCACTTCATCCTTTTAAAAATAGAGCACTCGGTTGAGCACAGTCTTTTCTCCAATGACCATATTCCTCCAATAGCATCTCCCAGAGCCACATGTGCCCTGTGAGAAATGGGATTATACACATGGGTGCAAACGGGTCATCAAGTGGAGAGTGACTCTCCATGTATAATATCCCTGTCAACATAATGAAATTGTCAAAGAAGGAATGAGGCGATTATTTGTAACTGAAAGGGCTTTGCGCATAGGTGGGAAGAAAAGAAAGGGAAAGAAGTGCTGAAAAGAATCAATTATTTGCCTTTGTAAGTGTTCAACAAGATAGATTTTTCTAGGTGCTTGGTGAATTAAGGATATGGCTAAGTATAAAAGATCTTTTTTTATGGTATGTCAGTGGGTGGCTTATATGACTAGATTAAAATTTACTTAGGAAATTTACATGAAGCCTTATGCTGTGCAATAGCCAAGAACAAAGGTATTCCGCTTGAATGTGTGAGCACGCCATTTTATGAGATGCACTTATGCCATGTGTCACTGGGCATATGTTGATCTACACAGGTATTGATAATAAACGGCATGAGCGTTTATGATTTTTAACTCTTTCAGAACTACACAGGCAATAAATCTGGATCAAGTAATGATCCTCAGTAAAACTTGGTCAGGAGCACCAAGCCGCTTGTGTGAGAATGTGAATAGTTAGTGCTGAAGGTGAACAGGAAAGCATAAACCCTGACATTTGATCATGGCATAGGCTCAAAAACTTTCTCTGTCTATTACTGATAAACTTGAATCATTAAACTTCTTTGACTCTGTATATTTATCTATAAAATAGATCTTAGAATTTGTGGTAGTATTGTGTTCTCCAAAATATTGTGCACCCTAATAAACTTATCTGGGGTCAGAGAGAGAACAGCCACTAGATGCACAGGCTAGAAAATGGTGGCACTCACACCTTTAAGCCTAGCATTCCAGAGGTAGAAATCCCTCTGGATGTCTGTGAGTTCAAGGCCACATTGGAAACAGCCAAGTATGGTAACACACACCTTTAATCCCAAGAAGTGAGCCTTTAATCTCAGGGAGTGATGGCAAAAAACAGAAAGATATATAAGGCGTGAAGACCAGAAAATAGAAGCTTTTAGCTGGTTAAGGTTTCAGGCTTTGGAGCAACAGTTCAGCTGAGATTCATTCTAGATGAGGACTCAGAGGCTTCCAGTCTGAGGAAACAGGATCAGCTGGGGAAGTGGAGAGGTGAGGTGGTGTGGCCTGTTCTGTCTCTCTGAACTTCCAGCGTTCACCCCAATACCTGGCTCAGGTTTGATTTTATTAATAAAAACCTTTTAAGATTCATGCTACAAGAATTGATCCTTCAAATTTTAGAATTAGGAATATTTTATAGAAAAAGCTTATATGGTACCTACCACCTGTGAGGCACTTAATAATGAATGGTAGTTTTGTCATCATTTTTATTAATAATTGTCAAGGCTTCAATTTTTGTATTTATTTTAAAGAAGTAATTCTATTCAGAGTGACAAAGCAATCACATGCCCACACTGTAGTAGCCAGCTGAAGCTGGACCATGATCTCTTCTTGATGATGATTCCCTGTGGAGCCCTCTTCTATCTACATTTTCCCATGTCTGCCTATGTAACCAAACACATATGCAAAAATGATCACACATGCAAGGTGCAGAAGAACATCTCCTCGACTATGGCAGCAAGCTAAGCCCCAATCATACATTGCTATTTTGGTGAATATATTACCTGGCTAGATATCTGAGGGTAGTGATTAAATGACATTTTTTTTAAAGTAGGGAAATTAGACTAGGTTATCTACATAGTCTTAATACAATCAAATGATCCTTAAAGAAAAGGGTCAATCAGAGATTACAAGATGTTAAGATAATTGTTTGAATATGGAGGAAGGGCTATCAGTCATAGACGACAGATGACATCTCGAAACTAAAAAGTACAAGGAAGTAAAGGTTTTTTTTTAACTAATGATCCTGAAAAAGACACAGACATACCAATCACTGATGTTAGCTCAGCAAAACTTATTTTGAACTTTTGATCTCCAGAATATAAGACAATACATTTGTGTTGTTTAAACTGCTAAAACAGAGGCCACTTGTCACAGCTGCAATGGGGGACTCATACAGTATGTCACTTCCAAGATTAGCAATAGAAGACTGTGGCTTCTCTCTTGAGGTCCTTCATTCTGTCTCTAGCATCATTCACTCAGAGAAATCAGCTCTAGTGACCAGAGGAGCCCTGAGTGGTCTGAAGTAATGCCTGGAGGCAAGACACTGGAGCTGAGAAGTGAGCTTAGAAGAAGTTCATCAGCAACCCCAACCACCACAGGACAGCAGCTTCCTTGTACAGCCTGACTACAACCTCATGTGAGAATCCAAGCCTTGCAGAAACAGGACTCCTGAGCAACAGAAAGATGACAAATATTGGTTGCCTTAAGCTGCTAAATTTCCAAGTAATCTGCACCGTGTAATAGGTAACTAATACAAAATCATGTGTATGACTCCCACACAGAATCAGGCCTATACAGTCTGTAGAACACACAGAAGTGAGGGTATGAAGACTTCTGAAGGCAGGATTTTAAAATTATTACAACTTCTGCAGCAAACCCATGGAAATCAGCACTATGAAGCAGCCAACGTGGCACACGTGTGAGAAGCCCACCCTCCACATCCAAGTTTTCCCACTGAAGCTCAAACCTGGTAGAACAGGGGCAAGCCTGGCAGTTGTGCCTTTCTTAACTCTTAACTCACTGAGAGAATAATTGTCATTATTTTAAACATTTTGTTTTGAGAAATGTGTTATGTAGCAATAAATAGTGCAAATGCATTAGACATCTAACTACTTCTAATCACACTTTTAAATGCCTTTTCATTTATGCCTGTCCATTTATTAGTGAATGGTAGCTTAGATGAGCCTGCAGCTCTCTCCATGCTTAATCCTCTGACCAGAATCTCTGCTAATATTATACAATGTAGGGGGAAAAGGAGAATTGTGGAAACAGAGGTTAATGGTTAATGGTTCAGGGTGTATAAAAGACAAACACTTTATAGAAAAGCAGCTTGCATTGGGAATATACGGCACATTGGAATTTTACAGTCACAACTATAAAGATAAAGAATACTTCTGTCTATAACTAAGTTCAGCTTCCTTTTCAATCTTCTATGTATGGAGAAGTAGTTCAGCAAATGGGACTGATTAGCATATGACAATCAAAGACAATGTAGCCACTTCCTGTATAATCCATAGCCCCCTTGGAATTTAGTTAGCCTATTCATATTCCAAGCTTCATACCTGGACAGCATCTTTCTGATGTGCCCTTCCCTCATGCTCTTCAGGAAGAAGTCTAGACCAGGCAATGTGTTGCAATGGACCCAGGGTGAACATCTGATCTGTATTTTGGCCTCCTGCCTTTAATGGCCACCTCTGATTTGCTTCTTTTTCCAGCTTATTGTGGGATGTTCTTTGTCTTTACCACATTGGAAAATGATGCTGACGCATTGGAGCCTTTTCCCTTAGTAAGGAGGAGTCAGTGCAAAGGCTAGCCTTTGCTGCAAAGATGAAACCTTATTACCTAACAGGAATATATAGGAAACTATGCTGTATTTTCAAGCAATCCTGGGGTCAGGGTAATAGCATCCACTCCTTTCTCAAAAGCAAGGACCTTCTGGCAGGCAGAGTCACTCTCTATTTTCAGTCCTTCTTCATTCTTCTCAGCAAAGTATGGAAATGGTCTTTCTTCCTTCCTACTCTATAGCTGAGAGGTGTGTGGGCAGGTCCCAGGGCAGAAATAGTAGATGTGGCTTGTTCAGCAAGGCTTCCAGATAGTCTGTTAGAGTCTGCACAACTTCCCAATTCTTTCTTGTGTATGAAGGAGGCAAACTCCTTGTCTGACCATAGGAAATCTTTTCTGTGTAGTTGTGAGGTCCTGTCTTCCAGGCCCTTGTGGGTATCTTATCATCATGTTGTTCTGCTGCTGGATAGAAGGAGTTCATTATACAATCACTTTGAAAATTTATCCTCTATGTATTCAACATGGAGCAATACTAAATAAGTGATTGTAAATGTCTTTATGGAAGAGGGGTTGGTATGGCATGCTTAGCCATGTATGGAAATGTGGGAGCCAAAGGCCAAAGGTCGTTGTCAGTTAATCTTCCTCTATCATTCTTCCATTTTCCTGAAACAGGGTCTCTTGCTGAATCTACAACTTATCAGTTGGATTAGACTGACCGGCTAGCTGGTCCCCAGGATCCATGTGTCACTGCCCTGCAACTTAGTGCCTGGGTTATAGACACACAGTGAGGTGCTTGGCTTTGGCATGGATTCAAACTAAGGTCCGCACACTTGCACATCAAGTGCTTTATCCACTGAACCATCTCTCTAGCCTCCTTCTAAACCCATCTTCTTAATTCATGCCTACAAGTACACACAGAATTTTGGTCGTGTGTGTGTGTGTGTGTGTGTGTGTGTGTGTGTGTGTGTGCAGTGAAACCTCCCTATTCATGTTTTAAACAGTGTGTCACTTGTGGTAGTGTGTACAGCACCAGGTGAGACCACATTTGTAGGTTCTGCCAGTGGCTATATGGTCACCTTTGGTTGTCAGGCAGCTTTCAAGGTTGGGGCTCCAAGGAATTCTGAAAAGGCTTGGGTGGGGGAATAGAGATCATATTCAGCACCTAAGCAGTTCCACAAACTGAGATTGCACAATGATTGCACCATCAGCTTTAAGAAGTGCTTCTCAGGGGCAAACACTGAGTGCAAGAAAAACCTGAGTGCTAACAGTGCTGAACTCACCGCTTATGTCATCCTGTGTCTGCTGTTTTCTCCACTTCCTCCCCTGGCCCCACCCCCTGCTAATTCTCAGCAAAATAACACACCTAGGAAAACAGATTCAAGAGATAGATATCATTGCTTCAAACTCTGACTCTGTCACTTACTAGCCATGTGCACTTGGAAAAGTAATTTAGCCTTGCTTTGTCTTAGTTTTTCATTCGTCAATAGAATGAGGCTTAGGTTGTTGTATAGGACTAAATAAAGTCCTCTTTCCTTAGAGGACCCTTCTCCTCTTCTCTATTCTGTCAATCAAGCCTGCATTCCTCAGAGCAGACTCATACAATATGGATGTAGTGCTACAGTCCTAAAGGGGCAGAAGCCCAAGATCACAATGCCACTGAGGTGGAGTTTGTTCCAAGGCCTGCCTACATCCTTCTTATAAGAAAGCTGCTAATTTTCTTTGTTCTCACATGGCCTCTTCCAAGTGCACACTCCAAGCGAGAGCATGCTATGGTGACTCTTCTAAGGGCACTCATTCATCCTATCATGCTGACTTATCTTTAAGACCTTATTTAAATTGAGGCCTATTACCTTACAGAAGCTTCTTTTATAAACACTATTCCAGGCAGCTCCAGGAGATCCAGAAATTCATTCCATAGTGCTCCTCTATCCCCATCTTTTTAGATCCTGACTTTCCATATATAAAGCCCAAACTATATTTACTACATGATTAGAAACAGAGTAAATGTCATGGCTGCCAAGGAATTTCATGCAGTAAAATGCTAAGATATACAGACATTCAGTTAAAAGATATTTGGACCAGACATGAGCTTACTTACATACCGTCAGAACTAGAGAACATTGTGACTATTTCCTATTCTAGCATTACTGCACCAAATACCACCCCTGCGGTTGTTTTGTTCTGGGATGTCCCTGAAAGGCTCCTATGTTGAAGTTTGATCCCCATGGAGCAGTTTTCATCATGGGCAGAGATTTGGAGAGTGATTGGATCATGAGGGCTCATCAGTAGATTAATCCATTGGTAGGTTAATAATTTGATAGGCTATGGAGGTAAAATGCAATAATTATGATCTACTTGAAGGGAGTATGCCCTTAGAGTCTGTCCTTGAGGGTCTTGTCTTATTCATTCATTCCCCCCTCTCTCTCCCTTTCTCTCTCTCCTTTCTCTATCTCCTCCTCCCCCTCCCTCTCCATCTTTCGGTTTTCTTTTTCTCTGTATCTTTTTCTCCCCTCCATTTTCAGACTCGCATAATGGCATCAACTTTTGTCTCCCATGCAGACTCATTGTGTTTTCCTTGACAAAGGCCCAGAGCAATGAGGCCAAGAAACCTGAACCAGAACCTCTAAAATTTGAAACCAAAAATCTCTCTTTTAAATCATTCACCTCAAGTATTTAGCTATAAGTAGTAAGTGTCCCCCAGTCACACATCTAGCAACACTTATATGGCAGAGACTTAGGCATGGTGATTTTTGGGTCCTCTTTAGTTCTCTCTCATCTGTCTGAAAGCTGACTGACTCTTGGTAATGTCTTCTAGTATATGACTAACTGGAGGAATCTAGTTCTGTGAACATGTCCTACCCACCATTTGTCTCTGACCCAATTATAGAAAACAATTTAAGAATGTTCTCTTACAAGGAGCAGGTATGAGCAAGGCAGCAGCCAGGCTTAGAAGCAGAGAACAATAGAAGGGGCTTTTGAATCCTAAACTCAAACATGGCACAGTATCAATGCTTCCATACTCTACTGGACAAAGGAACTGCTGAAAATAGATCAGACTCAATATGGAGAAATAGCTCTTCCTCTTTATGAGACAAACAAGGAATTAGAGCCATGCTGCAATCTGTTACACAAAGACCATCCTGCCAACTATAGCCATCTTTTTTTTTTTAATTAAAAAATTACTAAGTTTGAATGCCCACCTACTCCACCAGTCTCACACCCTCAGGTCTATTTCCAATAGCATCAGCTATGCAGGCCCAGCACAGGAGTCCTATTTGCATACTTTCTTGGTTACCACTGAATTGGAATCACTCCCATCCCTATAATTAAAAATAAAGAATGAGTATCTGCAGGACTAATCTATCAACTCCTTATGCCTAATCTGAAATCAACAAAGCTTGGGCAATTGCAAAATAAGAGGCAAACTCCCACTCAATGAAGGCAGGGTAGAACCTCATCTCAGACACAACAAAGCAGAAGCAAACTGCCATTCAGTAGAAGCTGGGGCTTCACATCACACAAGTAATAAAAGAAGCAATATGCACAGATCAAATGTCAAAATCACAAACAACAAAAGGCCAGAATGATATGTCTCCTCCAAAGCCAACGAGTCTTACATTCTCCAATGAGATAACCTAAATGAAACTTAAGACACATAATTTAAAAAGAAACATCATAAACATGATCAAAGAATTCACAGAGATTAAAGAAGACATAACCCAACACCTAAATGAACTTAAAGAAGATAGGAATAAGTTCCAGAGTTAAAACACAAGTATATGGCTGAAGGAAATTACAAAGAAAATTCAACATTTGAAAACTGAATTCACTAAAGAGATAGAAATATGGGAGAAAACTTGAACTGAAGTGAAGATTAAATTAAAAACTTAATAAGCTAATTAGAAAACTCAGGGGGAAATTTTTTATAAGACAGTGTATCAGGTCATGGAGATCAAGCAGAGGAATGAGATATTTGCTCAAAGAAAAAGAAAAATAGTTAAAAACACATGAAAGGGGTATATAGTAATTTTGGAACACTAAGAAAAGACCAGATCTATGAATTACATGCATATAAGAAGATGAATCCCAGGCCAATGTCATAGATCAGAGAAGAAAACTTCCCTGAAGTAAGGGAAGACATATTCATAAAGTTACAAGAAACACACAAAACACCAAAAACAGAAAAGAAATCTCCATGGCACATCATATTTAAAAGACTAAAAATAGCCAAGGAAGAGAGGGTATTGAAAGCTACGAAAGGAAAGCAATAGCCATATAAAAATAACCCTCCCCCACAGTAACAGCTGACTCCTCAAGGAAACTTGGAAAGCCATGCCCCCCAAGTTCTGAAAGATCACAGATGCCAACCTAGATTACTGTACCCAGCACAACAACCTCCCATAGTTAAAGGGGCAAAAAAGAAAAAAAATACATTTTCCATGATAAAAACAAAGAATATATAGAATTCTAGAAGCAATAATTCAGACTAAAGAGAGGAGGAAGCAAGACCAAGAGACCACAGAAAAGAAATGATGCTATAATTATCAAACGACAAAGTAGAAGCAAGAACACAAACGGGAGAGAGAACAGTCAACACATACCCTTCAATCATACTTTAAACATTACTGGCCTAACTCCCCAAACAAAAGACTTCCATCCTAAATTTCATAGGGAACCACAAAAGACCCCAGACAGCCAAAGTAATCCAGAACAAAAAGAACAATCTGGAAGGATTACTATACCAGGTTTCAAACTTTCTTACAGAACAATAGTAATAAAAATGGCATGGTACTGACTCAAAAACAGATGTGTAAGTCAGCGGAACAAAGCAGAAGACCCAAACATGAGTACATATAACACATCTGTCTGTAATTTCACAAAGTGTCAAAAGTAAACAGAATTTTTAATAGATGGTGCTCCCATAACTGAATGTCCATATATAGAAAAATGAAATTAGATCCAAATCACCCTGCACAAAAACCAACTCCAACTGGATCAAAGATCTCAATGTGAAATCTGAAATGCTGAAACTGATAGAAGAAAAAAGCTGTGTCCTATAAGATACAGGCATAGGACAGGACTCTCTGAATAGGATCCCATTTGTTCAGAAATTAGTTCCAAGAGCTGGTAAATGGGACTTCATAAAATTAAAACTCTTCTATATAGCTAACGAAACAATCATTTGAGAGAAGTCCACAGAGTGAGAATCTTTGCCAGAAATATATATTACAGAGGTTTAATATCCATAATATACAAAGAACTAAATAATTAAATATAAATCAAGAAAACCGAGGGTCTAATTTTAAAATGGTTTAATGGATTTAAACAGAGAAATATAAAAAAAAAAGAAAGAAAGAAAGAAAAGAAAAGAAAAGAAAAATAGCCAAGAAACATCTTTCCCTAAAACTATTCAACATCCTTAGCAATTACAGAAATGCTAATTAAACCAACCTTGAGATTGATCTTATTCCAGTCAAACTGGCTATGACCAACAAGACAACTGACAACAGATGCTGGAAGGGATGTGGGAAAGAGGAACCAAACCCTCGCCTGCTGTTGATAACATTGCAAACTGGTGCAGCCACTCTGGAAGTCAGTGCGGAGAATTCTCAAAGGCTAAAGTAGACCTACCATATGATGCAGCTACACACTCTCTGGCTTGTAAGCCTACAGGACTCAACATCCTACTCCAGAGGTACTCAGCCACGTTCACTGTAACCCTGTTCAAAAGAGCTCAGAAATGGAAACAATGTCCTTCAACTGACGACTTATAAGAAAAATTTGGTACCTAGACACTAACATTATTTAGCTATAATGGAAAAATAAATAATAAAATTTACAGGTAAATGAACGGAACTGAAAAATAATATACTGAGTGAGTCTCAGAAAGACAAATGTCACAAACACTCTCATTTATGGATGCAGCTCCTAAGATTTATATGTGAGTATATACCCTGAAATAAATCCCAAAGCAGAAAGGACTCATTAGGGGTTTGGGGTTGGGGATGGAAGACTCTCTAGTGAGAAGGATAATGGGTCATGGGTTCTAAAAAGAAAAATATGGGGGAAAGGAGACCAGCTTGGGAGGGGAGAAGAAGTAATTGGAGGAGAGGTTGGAAGAAAAAAATAACTAAGAATATTCTAAAAGCCATTGGAAAAGCTTATTTTATAAGCTTACTTCAAACTACATATGAACACATACAGCACACTCCTGTGCCCAAGCAAGGCTCAGGGAACACTGCGGAAGAGGGGCGAAAGATTATGTGAGCCCGAGGATCAGGAGCTTGCTGTGAGACTCCGTCTCCTAGGAACACCAGAAGCTACACCCATAACGTCTCCCAAACATGACTACCCAAACACGAGCTGGACAAGTAGGACCCCAATAGACATGCCAAAGTGAATTGACAAAAGCCCACAAGGCCTCAGCCCCACTCAAAGAACTGGAGTCAACTGAGGAGAGGTGGGGACAGGAGAGGTGGCCTTCCCCAAGGAAAAGCACACCACCTGGCTTTCCAGTCCCAAGTGTCATCCCTGAAAACTTACGTACAGGTAGCATTAAAGGGACTGAACAGCTTCTTAGGAACATATATGTATATGCATATATTTATATGCATGCAATAACAATTAGCAAAAAAAAATAGGCCATAGATATGAAAAAGAGAGGGGGGAGTATGGGAGAGTTTGGAAGGAGGAAATGGAAAGGAGAAATGTTGTGATTAAATTATGATCTCAAAAATTAGAAATAAAAAATAAAAACATGTAATATAAATGATATATTTATAAACTATCTATATCTATATTGGTAAATAGATAGATTAGATAGATAGAATTTAAATAGAGTTTTGCTATACTAGGTGATAGCCTCCCCCAAGATCTAGACTAATAAAACTTCCAGTGCTAGGCATGGGATATTTCCCTTAGAGTTGTTGATTGGGTTCCAAAGAGACTTTCAAAATAATGTAAACTATGGCCATTGCCTTTAGTTGCCTCCTAGATGTTAAAGGTAAGATCCTATTGCTGAAGACACCTCCCATTTCAGATACAAGACTTGAAGGAATCAAGCCAGGACTGACTTGAAGCCTCCTCACTGAGGACTAACTCTCATAGTATGATGGAGGCACAGAGGTCCTTGTATTCACAGAGAAACCCCAAAATATCCAGGAATGTTAATGATACCAAGGTGTCTCCTCAATGGAAGAGATAAAGATCAAATACCTGCAATCCATACAGAAAGATGAGTGGATTTTGTTAATGACCTAGTGACCTTTTTGCTATCTGTGGAGGCAGATCTCACCTTCCTTTTGCTATAGAGGCAGACCTCACCCAAATTCCCCAGAATGATTATTCCAGACTCTTCCCTCCCTAGGCTATTACTAGGTGATATTTTATTTGTATTCAAATATTATTTGTATGTTAATAAGTAAAGTTGCCCGGGGTCAGAGCTATTAGCAAGCCATAGGAAAGCAGGGCAGTGGTGACATATGCTTGTAATCCCAGCACTTGGTAGGCAGAGCTAGGTAAGTCTCTGTGTGTTCAGGGATAAAGCCAGTATTGGATACACATGCCTTTAATCTCAATACCAATTATAGAAAACGTGGAGGTCTATACAGACAGGCCATGACGAGGCGGTCATGTGGTTGGGTTTACATTCAATGAAAAGGCAGAACAGAAACACTATAAAAAGACAGACACACAGGAAGTGGTTCTGGTTCGGAGAGGTAGGACCACTGCAGGAGGAAGGGTAAGGTTTTAGCTCTTAGCTCTGACCTCTTGGCTTTCTTCTTTGCATTGGTTCTGTGTTTCTTATTTAATAAAACGGTTGGCTACATCTACACTCATCCTTACGGGAGATGTCACATGTACTTATGGCCTGCTGACCACTATGCTATCAGTCAGAGACCACACTAAATTCTAGGCCTTTTAGCTATAGAACTCACCCTCCTGGTCACATGTACTTTGTAAAGAGTTTCCATGCAGTCACTCCTTAAGCTCCATTGTGCACTTGGAATTGCATTGATTGAACTTACTGTTGCATGGAAACCTTTTCCCAAATTGTCCTGTTTTAAATATGCTGACAATGAACCACCTGGCATTAGACTCCCGGAAGTCTGATCCAAGTTGATGAAGTCAATCTGCACTGGGTTTTCATTCTTATCTGTTCTTGTGGTCTGCTTCCCTGTATGATACCTATAGGGACCCCGTCAATAGTATTGGAAAGTGCTATGCAAGCTGCAAAGGCAGAAATACAATCAGTAGTCCTACACAATGGTAAAGCCTACAGACTACAATAATGACAAGCCTGACAAGATATCCCAATAGTGCAGTTAAGGCACTTTTATCTTGGGAATAATAAACAGCTGTTTAAATAGACATAAGTCCTCCTCAAAAGGAGGTCATTTCTGCCTGGTACTGTAAACCTAACAAACTACTTTTGGCTGGAGAAGTCATAGACCCAAGAGGAAAATCTTTTCTTTTTTGTTGTTTTCCTTTTTTTTTCTTAAACCAATATAATTCCTAACTGTATCCTAAATACTTATCTTTACACCCACAGATTAGTGTAGCTCTCACCCCTTACCAAAGAAACTTCTTTTTACAGCAGACACAGATTGTTACAGAAATCCACAACTGGTCAAAATGCAGAGAACTACTTCCCGTTACAATAGGGTGCCCAGCTCCAATGGATCCATCTGCACATCTTCAATGCAAACCCCACACCGACAGCTCAGGAAAAAATCACAGAAGATGGAACTGAAAGAAATGTAAGACCCAGAAGATCAGAAAGTCTATTACAAGATAGTGTCTTCTGGAAATAACAAAGAAGCTGCACCCATAAAAATCTCAGTGATGTGATTGCATAATGACAACACCGGGTGACATACAAATGTGAATATGGGGTGTTTCACAAGGCTGCATCCCTCTAGGAAGAGCTAAAGGCTAATCAGTGGCTGGTGAGAGAGGGAAAATCAGTTTCCCCCAGGATAAGCCCCTTGGTTATCCAGTTCCATGTGGTAGCTATAAACACACAGACACACACACACACTCACACACTCACAACACACATGTGTAACAATAAAGAAGAGGCAATGAATTTCACAAGGAGTATGGGACATAGGAAGAGTTGGGGTGGGGAGAAGGAAGGGTGGCTATATACAATACTCATGTATGAAATTCTCAAAAATGTAAATTAAAATATTACGAAGTTTAATCAGGGAAATCAAACATCTAAGTAATATATGTTTGGAAGAATAATTTCATGCAATTCAGAAGTTACCCATCAAACACAGTGAAATTTCATATGAATTAAAACATGATGTTCTTAGTTAGAAACTTTTATCTTTAATTTTTTACTTTTGTGACTTATTTGTTTATGGGTATTTTTAAAAACATATTTAGTAAACCCTAGGATATAATTTAAGTTCCCTTTGTGTCTCCTGGACTGAGAAAGTTTTTTTTTTGTTTGTTTGTTTTTTTTTTTTTTTTTTTATCAAACAGAGAACTATTTTGGGGTACCATGTATTATATAGCAAAGAGCATAGTACATCAGTTACAAGGCTATAGAGTATCAAAATCTACTTTCTGAAAACACATTCCGTTTTAGTTTTCTTACTCTTTACACTCCAGGCGCTTGAGTGGATGTTGAGGAATTTGTCAGTGATGTGCTGCCATCTGCTGTACCCCACCTGTAAGCACCACTGTTTTCCCCCAGCGCTTTCCTAGATTACTAGCCAGAAACACACTGTAGTGAACAGGGACATCTTGTCCTTGAAAAATACAATTTTTTAATCCCTTTTGTGCCCATGGGACTCTGAAAATATTTGCATGAGAATGTTTTAAATTCAAGTAGTAAAACATAGCGATTATCAAGATCTTTCTAACAACAAAAATGTGGTTGGTTGAATTTGTTTTAATACAAAGGTAACAAAATCTAGAACCAGTCTAAAATCCACTACAGATTTAAACAAGCAGGTAACTAACTGACATTGAGGCATCTGCAGGATGTAAGATGATAAGACAATTAGTGGCATGTTGCTCATACTCCCAGTCAGAAGAAAGGTTAAATCTCAGTTAGAAGTTGGCACAGAAATATTGTCACTTTTCTTTCAAAATTGACAGGCCACATGAATTCTACCCATGAATCTGTGGTATCTATTAGACTCCAAGTGAGCTATCCATTACCCCTACTGAATATTTGATCATTCAACTTGAAAGAATTATCATCAAAATTTACAGAAATAAACTTCATGAAGACTAGCAATCCAGAAACATTCTTTTGGAAAACATAGCAGTTATTTTACACTCATAAAAATTACCTTTAGATGCCACATGATGACCATGATAGTGGGTGTTTCTAATGGTTTTGTAATTATGAGTTACTGTGTATAGAGATAGCAAATATATGTGGCTTTATTTGATTTCCTAACAGTCTGACTAAAGTGAAGATTCTAGTTCTAGATTTATTTGATTCTGGCTGCTCTTCCTACTTTCCTTCTTTCATTTTGAAATCTAGAAAATAATATAAGCCTTTGTGTGTTAAGTTGGGTCTGAGCAGCTGCAGGACTGGGCAGGACACAGAAAAACCTGCATGAGACATGAAGTAGGACACTGTTTTTGGCTCTGTTATTGTATGTTTAGAAGCCCTTTTTAAACTCTTTTAGGCCTTATGGAAATTGAAGAGCCCCACATTGGTATGCCAAATGTAGTTAGAAGTTTTCCTGTGTCCTGCCTGGTCCCACAGCTGCTCAGATCCAAATAAAAACAGAGGCTCATATTATTTTTAAACTATGGCCATGGCAGTATTCTTGCAAGAAAGCTCTTATATCTTACATTAATAATTTTTATAAATCTATACCTTGTCACATGGCTTATGGCTTACTGGCATCTTTACATCTTGCTTCTCCTGGTGGCAGCTAGCAGTGTCTGCCCCACTCTCCTTTCTCCTCCCACTGTCTCTCTTAGATTTTCCCTCCCGGCTCCATCCTGCCCTGCCATAGGCCAATGCAGCTTTATTTATTAACCAATCAGAGCAACACATATTCAGAGCACACAGAAAGACATCCCACAGCAAAAAATAGCCATCACAGCATCACAACCATCTAGAACTATTGACTGCTTTCTTCCTTTGGCAGCTTAAATAGCACCTTCTGGTACTTTGAAAACTAGAATATAAGCAGAAGGAACTTTGCAGGTTAGATCCAGCACAGACTGTGTACTGTGTCTGAAGTATGCCGTTTCTTAACAACAATAGGGATTTGCTTTCAATCTCTGAGAGAAGCAATTGGGCAATTAAAATATACTGTATTTTTGGCAGTCTCTTGGATTCCTCTCACCATGACTTGAATGGAGGTTTCACATGCCAGGTCTTTGTTCATAGATCATGGCTTTCATACATACATACATACATACGTACATACATACATGATTTTAGGTCAATATAAAATAATATGATTTCTTATGGCTTTTTCAACTATGCTTAGCATTATTTGTCCTCCTTTGCCTCCCTCCCCAATTATAACCCCCCTCCTCTTTTTCTCCATTCCCCCTTCATATCACCTCCATCCTGCTATTCACCTCTTATAATCCTGCCACAGTGCCTTTTTGCTTTTCTAGTTTCTGCAGTTACTCCAGGTTAGGTACTCATAGGTGAAGATTTGAGGCTAGGAACCACAGATGAGACAGAATATGCAATGTTTGTCTTTCTGGGTCTGGGTTACCTCACTCAATAAAATATTTTCTAAGTCCATCCATTTACCTGCAAATTTCATAGTTTCATTTTTCTTCACATCTGAATAGTGTTCCACTGTGTACATGAACCACATTTTCATTATATATTCATCAGCTGAAGAACATTTATGTTGTTTCCACTTTTTAACTATTATGAAAAGAATGGCAATTAACACACTGAGCAAGCATCTGTGGAGTAGGATGTTAAGCCCTTTAAACATATGCTGAGAAGTGATATGATGGGTCACATTCTAGATTTGTTTTCATTTTCTGAGGATTCTCCATACTGATTTTCCAGAGTGACTGTACCAGTTTGCATTCCCAGAAACCCAGGGCTTGTGGGGTCATGGTCTTAGAGGAGCACCCACTATTGCCACTTAACTATTCCTGCATAATTCCTAATGGTAGTCTAAAACATATCCTTGTACCCATAGATAAGTGTAGCTCTCTACCCACATCAAATGGAGACTATTACAGAAAACCATAACTGATCATTGTGCAAGTATCAACTAATTTGGGGGATCCCAGACCTAGTGAACACATCTCCAGCACAATTCCTGCACCTAAGGCTCAGAGAACATCACAGAAGAGGGGTCAGAAAGATTGTAAGAGCCAGAGGACCAGAAAGTCAGCTATGAGATTATGTCTCCTAGAAATGGTTGTATGAATGAGGCACTAACAGTGACAATACAACTAGACATACTAACATGCTAAAAGAGGGCAGCACCATTTCAGGGGATGAGTTTTCAGACTACATAAAAAGTAGAAAACTAGCTGAGCACCTGCATTCATAGGTCTCATCTTCCTGACTACAGTGCAATGCAACCAGCTACCTCCTTTTCTTACTGACAAAACTTCTATACCATGGTGGACCATATTCTCAAATTGAGAATAGAGTTTCTTTATTAAGTTGCTCCTGTCAGGATGTTTTATCAAGAAGAAAATCAATTAACACAGTACTTAAGGTATCCCAGGGCTGCTTAACAAATTGTTCACGATGATGAAAAGAATTGTCAAGAATGACTGAAAGCATCACTCGGCAGCAGGAGTCTGTCACATGCCAACTTAGCTGGAGTGAGAGTTACTCCTCAGACTATCTTTCCTGTGTGTTTCTAGCTAGAGAGCACCAAGAGAGTCTCCTGTGTGAGGGTTAGGGGGTGAAAGTGAAGCGGTGGTCATGTCTGCACCCCACAAGCTGCCGTCCATCTGCTTTTCTACGTGGCTCCTGCTCCACAGCAGCCTGGGTGGTTCTTCCTACCCCAGAATCTTCATCCTCTCCAATTCTGGGTTAGACAACCCAACATCTCATTTTCATCTATACACAGGAAACATAGAGGATGGAGTTTGCGATTCTACGATGACATTTTATATAATATAAAATATTCTAATGTAAATGTTATAAATATAAAATTATTTTGTTGTTTAACAAATAATCTTCATTTTGCTCTTTCCCTCAAGAAAAAAAGAAGACAAAAAAAATAAATCTCCACAAAACTGATTAATTCATCAAGATGGCTGCTGTCTTAAGGATTTTAATAATGGAAGACATGTCTAGCCACAGGGCATGAAGTTTCACCTGGAAAACACAGGAGAACATCAAAACTCAAGCTGTAGCTACAGCTATAACTTTAGTGTAAAACGTATTGTGCATTATTTCACGTTTGTCGAAGAATCCAAAACAGATTGTAAATGTTCTAAGGTATATAAATATAGAGAAACCAATTTAAACTAATGACTTGAAAATAATTAGCTAAACTACTAGTCTTATGCTGACTAAGTAAGAAAATTACATGTACCTAACAATTAAAGAATAAATTATAGGCTTTGCAGGGTGAAATGAAATCCAGCATCAAATACTAAAAATAAGAAAACATTATAAGAGTCAAAGAAATTGCATACTAAAAGCATAATTATAAATTAACTTTTGTCTCTATGTAATGTGCATGAATTGTGTTCCTGGGCTGCATCTTTGAGAAACAGCTGAATACATCTGCTTCCAAAGACCCAGATTGGACCCCCAGGTCTATGACTGGAATCCCAGAACACATTCTATTTTCATTTCTTCGTTGATCAATGGGATTGCCACAAAATTTTATGTGGAAAGCATCTAGAACATTAAATAACCAATAAATATTAGGCATTGTTTCCATTGGCTAACATTAAGAAAGCCTTTCTGAGTATATGAGATGGTTCAACTAGTAAAGGCACTTACCATCAAGCCTGATGGCCTTAGTTCAATCTACCAGGAATTACATGGTAGAGGAAGAGAACCAAGTTCTGAGACTGGCTCTCTGGCCTCCACATGTACACCACGATGCATACACACACACACACACACACACACACACACACACACACACACACAATTTTAAAGTTTTAAAGAGAAAGAGCACTTTTCCTAAAATTCATATCAGTTCTCTCCTTTTTATTTTATTTCTCAAAATAAAAACTTTAATACATGTTGTTTACAAAAATAGTTCTTGTTTTATTCTAATGATAAACTATAGAGAGATAAATCAGGACAGTGAAATCCTGCAGCAATAGCAGAGGTTAAGAAACTACAATGAAGAGTCAAACTAAAATCCACTAGCTGCTACATAAATGTCTAAGAATACAGGCAAAAATAGTCATGAATAGCAACATAAACAGCACAAGTAACCTATTATAACACAGTACTATTACATGACAGTTTAAAGTTGCTACTGGGATCCTCATTGAAAATTTGAGGTCATGAGGTTGTTTTATCACAAATAACTAAAGGAGGAAAAGAAAGGATGCCTGACTTCAAGTAAGAGATGAACCATGTGATGAATGAGTAATGACCACTGGAAAGAAAGAATTGAGCAGACCACAGCTCTAGAGAGGCAGGAAGAAAAGGTGACTGAAAGGTAACCCCAAATGAAGGTTACCAAAGTGCTTAGCCCTCCCTGTATGTTCTCTAACCATGGGAAGATGGAAGGATGCTCATTCAGGGATTCTAGCACCCCATGATTACATAAGAAAGGGAAATGCACAATGAGACAGACTGAGTGGAAATTTGGGGCCAACCATTGTTAGTAGTGCAACATTAAAGAAGTGATCTAAACTGGTCCACTTTATTACTGTAAAATAAGAATTGCAACCATAATTTCTTACTGTTTTGTTGCATTAAAAAGATAACATAAGGGGCCCCTCAAACAGACCCAGCTACACAACTGTCTACCATATGCAGAGGGTCTAGTCCAGTCCAGTGCAGGTTCCACCACTGTTGGTCTATAGTTTGTGAGTTCCTATGAGCTTGGTTCAGTTGTCTCTGTAGATTTCCCCATCATGATCTTGACTCCCCTTGCTCAAATAGTCCCTCTTCCCTGTCTTTGACTGGGCTCTCAGAGCTCAGCCTGGTGCTTGGTTGTAGATCTCTGCATCTGTTTCCATCAGTTACTGGATGAAGACTCTATGATGACTAATCTGATTACCAAGGTAGGCCATTTCAGGCACCCTCTCCACTATTGCTAGTAGTATAATCTGGGGTCATCCTTGTGGGTTCCTGGGAATTTCCCTAGCACCAGGTTTCTCTCTTACCCCATAATGTCTCCTTCTATCAAGATATCTTTCATTGCTCTCCCAATCCATCCCTCCCCAGCTTGACTATCCCATTCCCTCATGTTCTCATCCCCTATCTCCTCCCTTTATTGTCTCCTCATTCCCAGTTTACTCATGGAGATCTCCTGTTTCCCCTTCCCAAGGTGATCCATGCATCCCTCTTGGGGTTCTCCTTGTTTCCTATCTTCTCTGGAGCTGTGGGTTGATATATCCCTGGTGCATAAGCTGGCTTTCTGGAGCCCATTGCCTATTGCTGGACACCTTACTTACCCTTGATACAGGTAGGAGGGACTTGGTTCTACCTCAATTGAATGGGCAAGGCTTTTGCTGTCCTCCCCCATAGGAGGACTTACCCTTTTGGAGGAGGAGATGCGGGGTCAGAGGGGAAGAGGGGAGGAGGACAATGGATGAGAGGGGGATCTGTGGTTGTATAAAAAATGTTTTAAAGAAAAAAAGAAATATTTGGGATTAGCATGAATCCTAGAGGACAGCAATATTTCAAATTTTAATGGACAAATAATGATACATATTTGTATCACACAATGTGATACTTTGATGGTTTGATAAATGTGTTCTTTATGAATGTGAAAGTTAAGATAATTAACATATTCTTCACTTCATGCCCTTTTATTTTGTAGTGGTATGAATATCTAAAATCCACTGGCATCTTTACATCATATTATTATAAACTATGCTATCCAATAAATCTAAAAAAAAACTTATTGTCATTGTTTAAATGAAACTTTGTACACTTTGACCAGCATCTCCCTATCCAGAAACATAAATTGATGTAAATATTAGATGAAGCAAAATTTCCAAATACCTCTAGCCAAGGAGATTTTTGTAAAACCGAGCTACCATGGAGAATGTGGCTAGGAAATGAGTAAGAGCATCACCAATGTCCTTTACTGAAGAGTGACGGGTTGTATTTTCTAAGTCTTAGAAGCCTTTCCTAAACAACTTTATTTTGATTTGTGACTTTTCTCAGAACCTCGTCTCCCAGTTTGCAGACAGCTCATAGTAGGATTGAAGAAGTAGTAAAAAACGTACATGTTGTTCAGGAACTCTGCAGTAGCCTTTGATTGATGCCTGATTTAGGAATGTTCCTTAGCCTCCTTACCACCATGAGATAAGCTTTGCTTTAGGAAGGCACGTGGCCTAAATGATCCTGTACCTAAAACAAGACAGGTGTGCTGGATGCAATGTTGCCTGAAACTCCAATTCCAAGGGATCTGATGACGTTTTCTGACCTCCTAGGTCATAGAAAAGAAATCATAGTAAAAATATCAGGATTTTAAGTTATTTGTACTACCTGTGTGAGTGAGTGTTATAACCCTCAAGTATGAATGTGTCTGTGCATGTGTCTGTGCGAGTCTGCCCACATGGGCACATGCATGCATTGTATGGATGCCCTCAGAGGCCAGAGGTGTAGGCTCACCTAGAGCTGGAGTTAGGGTAGTTGTGAGCCACCTGACCTGGGTCCTGTAACCACACACAGGTTTTCTGAACTCCTGAGCCATCTCCCAAAGCAGGCACTCTAAGTTTGGGGGTGTCTGTTGTCTTATCAAGTGCTCTTGCATCTGATTTTATTAGCACCTTCTCTCTCAGTGAGAATTGAGTTCATGTAAGAGGATGACTATCCTTCCCAAGAAATGGCTCTTAGCTTCTGTGACCCCTTTTTTATTCTGTTTCTGGTTTATTCCGACCAACCCGATCTGTGTCTTATTCTGCTGTCTGCTGCTTTGGAAGGTGTTTTCTTCTCTTCCAGAACATTGCGTCCCTATTAGGTTGTCCAAAGTACTTCTGAATTTCCTTTCTTTTTGGACATAGGAATATGTATTGATAAACAGTCTGGGACTGATTTGGACTAAAATTCCCCATTGAGGGTTTGATTCTAGCCTTATCAACGAGGACCTGACTATGGAGCAGGCCGGGGAGGCCCACTGCTCTGCTGAGGAGGCCTTGACTGATGACTATAAGATGATGATGACCCTGGACCAAGGACAGTTTTCAGAGGTCAATTTGGCCTTTCATATCCCCACTGTATCCTGTGTGGTTGTAAAAATTCTTAGAAACAAGAAGAAGTATGCCTCATTTTTCAACAGTGAAGTCAGTATCATGAAATCCCTTGACCATGCCAACATCATTAAATTGTTTCATGTGGTCCACACCAGAGAGACCACCTACCTGGTGATGGAGCATGCATCAGAGGGAGACCTGCTGCATCATATACTGGAACAGGGGTCCTTAGAGGAGAGCGAGGCTCCAAGGTTGTTTATCCAGATATTGCATGCAGTGCAGTACTGTCACAATAACTCGATTGTTCAGAGACATTAAGGCAGGGAACATCCTCCTGGACTGCAGGGGTAATGCCAAGCTCGCCGATTTTGGCCTTTCGGCTAAGGTCATCCCTGAGCAGAAGTTTAATGGTTTCTGTGGCACTCTATACTACTGTGCCCCAGAACTCTTTGGAGAGGAGGCCTATGATGGCCGTGCCATTGATATGTGGAGTTTAGGTGTGCTCCTCTTCCTCATGGTCGCCGGGCACTTTCCCTTCAGAGCTAGCTCTGTTGCGGGGGTGAAACAGCACATCCTTGCTGCAAACTTCAAGGTGCCTCCACATGTTTCCATGGACATTTTCAATGTCATCGTGGAATTGCTACTCATCAACCCTGGCCGGAGGCCCACTATAGGCCAAATCATGAGGCGCCCCATGGTCAGGAGCATTGAGGCTCAGTCACCACCTACTTCCACCCAGGCTCTCCCAAGCACCATGAGCCCTAGCATTGTCAAGGCCATGACAGTCATGGGGTATAAATCTGAAGAAATCGTTGAGTCTCTTAGAGACCAGAAATACAGCCAGGTGATGGCCACTTACCTAATTCTACAGCACCAGTCACCTGAGGGAGACTGCTACCATCACCAGGAGAAACCCGTAAGAGCCATGCAGTCAGGCCTTGACCTCAACCTGGCAGATCTTCACACTTTCCCTGTGTCCTTAGGGAGAGCTACCGAACCTGCTACCCCCACCTTCACCTTGCCATCTAAGACCAAGGAGAGAGATGAGAAGAATGCCAGGCAGGGTGGCACAAGGCACAGCATGCCTGCCGCCCTGTGCTGCCAGCCAAAGAGGATGCACCATCCCTATCTAGCCCACCTGTTCTATCCTGTGACTGATTCCTTCACAAGCAGCAGCCTGGAAAGCATTGAGTATTTCACACAGTCCATGATTGGGTGTTTCAGTGGTCACTTGGCCAGTGTCCAGCCACCTCTCTTTCTGGACACCTCTCCTCCTAGGCCACACCAGAGTGAGACTCCAGGTGACACAGACAACAACATGTCCTCCTGCAGCCCACAAGAGGAACTCTGGAGCTCCCAAGAGGCATCTCAGTATTCAAACCCCACAGGCTCCTCTTCTTGGGATATATTGCAGGAAGAGACCATGACACAGGATGAGGCCATAACTCATCAACTGACCATGACACAGGATGAGGCCATGACCCATGAAGCCACCTTGACCCAGATTGAGGTCATCACCCATGAATGGAACATGACCCAGGATGATGGCATCACCCATGATGAAATCTTGACCCAAGATGTGGCCATTTCCCAGAAAAACACATGGAGCCATGATGAGGCCATCACCCATGATGAAACATTGACACAGGATGAGGGTATCACCCAGGAAACCACCTTGATGAAGAAGGAGACCATCACCCAAGAAAACACCATAACGCAGGATGGGACCGTGACCCAGGATGAGTCCATCACACATAATGCAAACTTGAGCCAGGTTAATTCCATCAACCAAAAAACTGCCTTGACTCAGAATGAGGCCATCACTCAAGGAACAACCTTGATGCAGGAAGGGACGATGAACCAAAATGAGGTTCTTACCCATGAGGCAACCTGGACCCAGGATGAGGTGATCACCCAGAAAACCACCTTAATCCAGAATCAGGTCATCATCAATGAATGGAACATGACCCAGGATGAGGTCATCACACATGATGCATCCTTGAACCAGAATGAGGTCATTACACAGGAAAACATCTTGACTTAGGAAAAGACCAGGACCCAGGAAGAGACTATGATACAGGATGAGGCCATCAAACAGGAAACCACCTTGATTCAGAATGAGGCCATCACCCAGGACACCAGGACCCAGGAAGGAACCGTGACCCAGGATGAGGCCATCATCCATGATGCAATTTTGCCCCATAATGAGGTCATCAAACAGGAAACCACCTTGATTCAGAATGAGGCCATCAGCCAGGACATCATGACCCAGGAAGGGACGATGATCCAGGAAGGGACCAAGACCCAGGATGAGGCCATCACCCATGATGCAACTTTGACACAGGATGAGGCCATCAAACAGGAAACCATCTTGACTCAGAATGAGGCCATCACCCAGAACACCATGACCCAGGAAGGGACCGAGACCCAGGATGAGGTCATCACCCAATATGCAACTTTGACCCATGATGAGCTCATCACCTATAAAGCAATCATAACCCAGGAAGTGACCACAACACAGTATGTGGCCATCACCCATGATGCAAACTTGACATAGGATAAGACCATCACCCAGGACACCATGAACCAGGAAGGGACCATGACCCAGGATGAGGACATCACCCAAGATGCAACTTTGACCCATGATGAGCTCACCACCCATAAAGCAACAATGACCCAGGATGTGGCCTTTAGCCATGATGCAACCTTAACCCAGGATGAGGTCATCACCCATGATATAACCTTGACTCAGAAAGAGGTCATCACATGGAAAACCACCTTGACCCAAAGGAGGGCATCACTCAGGAAACCACCTTGACCCAACAAGGGACCATAACCCAGAATGAGGCCATCACTCATGATGAAACCTTGACCTGGGAAATGACCATGAACCATGAAGGGACCATGATCCAGGATGAAGCCATATCACAGGAAGCAATCATGACCCAGGAAGCGACCATCATGGTCATAGAGGCCATCATTCAGGATGCAACCATCACCCCAGAAGCCACCATGACCCAAACTGAGACCATGACCCAGGAAGAGGCTATCACTCTGGACAAGGCCATGACCCAGGAAATGATCATCACCCATGGCCAGCCCAAGGAGGCACACCCAGCTTCTTCCGGAACCAGGAGGCGTCACAGCTGGAAGGGGGTCAAGAAAACAATTATGAACTGCTTCAGAAACCTCTGTTGCTGCTGCCTGCCTCCTGCAGACAGAGGCCCTGCCTCCTGCAAGAACCTGGCTCCAAAAGGAGGGGATAATGGAGTCACCCACAGAAACTGGTGGGTGTGCTTACTTCATTTTATTTGTGCTTCTCCTCCTGTCCTTTGTGATAAATGATGCCTGTGCCCACTTGTGGCACTCCTGTGAACTTATCAACCTGTCACTTCAGAGAGCTCAATCCCAGAGAATACCCTCAAGTGTGACCTTAGGCTTTTTAAGCTACAAGTGGACAGCAGAGATGCTGATGAGAGCAGGGAGAGCAGGAGGAGGGTCAAGGTCAAAGGAGGCAAAGATCCCATGGAGGACCAGTGGGGTGCTTAGACACTGCAGGTCCAGCACAGGAAGTCCTGTGTGTTCCAAAGCCACTAAGAGTCTCCTTCCTGTGTCTTTCTGCTTTGTAGTCCTGAAGAGGTCAAGCCCCAGCTCCATGGCTTGTGAGCCACGGGTTGGGGACTGGTCTGGCTGAGAATCGGACAGCCCCACGGGGAGCCAGGCCACATGTCCAGGAGGCAGTGTGGACACAGGCCTCTCCTGCAGAGGAAGATCTGTCCACCCCATCGCAGATCTCTCCAGGTAAAATCCCAGACAGGAAGAAAAGGCTTTCCACAGGGTCTTGCTCAGAGGGGAGGGCTGAGGTGCAAAGGGGCCCTAAGGTGTCTCATGGAACAATAGCCTCTTGGCGTCTTCCCCTGGCTGGCTAAACATCAGAGATTGCCCTCTGGGTAGTGAATCTCCTTTGCTCCCTGTTTCTGGACAGAGAACAGGGTGTTCTCCATGAGGTGAGACTTCTCTCCCCAGGGAGAGTATTTCTAGTCAGCCTGTCCTACCTGCCCCCAAGATGGGTTCCCAGGTTCAGAATGTGGCCAGCAAGCAACCCTGTAAGACTCGTCTAGAGGACAGCCTCCTGCCAACCTTTTGCAAGAACCCTCAAAAGTCATTACAGCAAGTTACATTGCTTGAGTCCTCAGACACAACTCAGAGCAAAGCTTGGGACAATTTCTACTGAGCAGTGACTCCAGGGCCAAGGGAGTTCTTCTCTCTACCATTTCTGCTCTCTAGTTACTCACCTGCTGCCTCTCCATGCTTGCTTGCTCCTTCAAGGCCACCATTCCCACTGGGAACTGGATCCCACACTCACCACCGCATGATACATCATGAGGCAGTCATAGGTATCATGATATCAATCAAACCAGAAACCCTTACGAAGGGGCAGCAACCTGCTGTGGGCCTGCCTCTTGCCAACCCAAGTCTGCCCTTGGAAATCCATATCCCTAAGGTTGCCTGTTCTTATACAGGTAAGCAGGCTTTTGCACATCCTTTGTGTGAAATTCCTGGAACCCTCCCCTGTTAATCCCACAGTCACATTGGTAAAGTCTCATCTCCTGTGTTCTTTCTCCTTAGACAGTGCCAACATGCCAAAGAACGATACACGGAAAAGTCTGTGTGACTGATGTGGACGGTACATCGATCTATGTGTCTCCATGATGTGACATGAAAACAGTGGTCCTGGAATGATAATCATGCTATGCTGGCCTCTGTGTCCAACAGGGTATCTTGATAGTGTTCCAGCACTAGGAGAAGACAACTGTCACATCTCTTCTGTCCTCTGAGCAACACTAAGCTCCTAGGACAGAAATTTTAATGTGCTCAATTTGAAAAGAAAAGAGAATCTTACTCCACTCTGGGGTGAGAAGAGTACCCCAGAACCCCATGCTTCCCAACCCACCGACAACAACTCTGGGAAAGTACATTCCACGGGATCCTTTGCTGGCCTCAGCCACTGGGTCTGCTCAGAAAAAACTGAGGAGGACTTCTCAGGTGACTCTGGCAAGCCTGGGAGGGAGATGTGGCCTCTCACATTGTGATCCCCCTAAGACAACTGTATTGTTCACCTGCCACCATCCCCGGGAATATAAAGCCACTGGTGAGTATCTCTTTCTGTCTCTGTCTCTGTCTCTGTCTCTGTCTCTGTGTGTGTCTCTCTCTCTGCCTCTCTTCCTTCATGAACAATTTCCAGGCAGCTCAGCTGTTCTGTCTTAAACTAAACCCCCAGCAAATCACCAAACACTGAATATCGCTATAAACACCAAATCAAAATGCAAACATAAAATAAAAATTGCAGTGGATTGAAAGAGATACATGATATTAAAACCAACCAACCAAAAAATAACACCCATAAAACCTTGAATGACCTACCCTAATAATAACAGTCTCACAGAATCATGCTAAGGAAGCACATTCCACCTACAACCAAAGATGGAAATTGGCTTTCATTCCCTGACAGGTGTATTAAGGTGTCACATGCACAAGTCCATTTTATTTTCTGACATTTGGTTCTGTCTACTTTGCTACAAACTGTTTTCATCTGCTGGTTTGTTTCTTTGTCTGTTTTTCTGAATGTTTGTTCGTTGGTTTGCTTGTTTGTTTTTGGAGACAGGGTTTTTCAGTGTAGTTTTGGTGCAGGTCCTGTTTCTCACTCTGTAGACCAGACTGGCCTTGAACTCACAGAGATCTGCCTGGCTCTACCTTTTGAGTTTGGGGATTAAAGGCCTGCACCACCACCGCCCAGCTCCTCTGCTGGTTTATGTTTTTATAGAGAGAATTGCCCTATAACTCAGGTTGGACTGAATTCAGTATAGCGTCCAGACTGGCTTTAAAATCTTGAGGGTCCTGCTGCCTCAGTGTCTCTTAGCTGCACTGGAACACTGTTAGCATTTGTGGTTTAGTCAATGTCACATATATCCCAGGCAGGCCACTGTTCAGCCATAGATGACCTTGAGCAGGATCCTCATCTTCTTGTCTCTAACTCCCCAAGGCAGAAATTCCAGTTTTGAGCCACTCTGTCCTATTAAGTATGAAAAGCTCAAGGCCAGTATAGGCAGGAGTGAGTTGCAAGCTGAGTGGAATCCCATCTCAAGGAGAATATGGAAATTCTGAACATTTTAAACTATCAGATCTGGACAGGGCCTGGGGAGATGGGGGAATGTCTATAGCGCCACAGAGAAAGGAAAAACTGTGTGAAAACAGGATGTGGCCGTGTCCTTATGCCATCTCAGGCCTGGGGCTGAAGAGAGGCAAGTGTAGGAGCTTTTTGGCCTGAGGTCAGTGAGACACCC
Organism: Peromyscus leucopus; assembly: GCF_004664715.2. NCBI lineage: Eukaryota > Metazoa > Chordata > Mammalia > Rodentia > Cricetidae > Peromyscus > Peromyscus leucopus. Next base: position 76,727,887 of record NC_051065.1, on the reverse strand, counting down.
TGTCTCGAAAATGAAGGAGAAAGCCTGTGGTGGTGGAGCAACCCTTTAATCCCAAGACTGGGAGGGAGAAGCAGGCAGATCTCTGTGAGTTCAAGGACAGCTGGTCTAGGGAGCCAGCTCCAGGACAGCCCTGTAAACTTAGAGAAACCCTGTCTCAAAAAACAAACAAACAAGTAAGGTACAAAAGTATTGGATGAATATTCCTAGTCTAGATGTGTGATCAAAGTGTTAGAACAGACAGACAGACAGGAAGACACACACACACACATACACACACACACACACACACACACACACACACACACACCTACACCAGTGGTCACACATGCATCTTGCACAAACGCACACACTTCTTGTGCATAGTTCTCCAAACCTGTCCTTACCCGTACCCCTCACTACTGTCTATTCCTTGTACTCATGGCCTTTTCTTTTCTTTCCCAAAGCACATGACTCTTAAACCCCACAGTGGCATAACTACAAGTCCCCTCTAATGAGGAATCCTCTCATTTTTAAATCTCCTCTTCTTTTGACTTGGGTTTTCTGTCTGTAGTTCAGGCTGCCAGTATGTTTGAGGGGTTGTGATTTTTAAATTATCTATGTAGCGGTGGATGACCTTGAACTTTTAATCCTTTTGCCTCCACCTACCAAATATAGGGACTGCAGGAATTCCCCACCAAGCCTGGTTTATTTGGTCCTGGGGACCAAACCCAGGACTCCCTGCATGCTAGGCAAGAGCTGTCCCAACTGAGTCACGTCACACCTGTAGCTTAGACACTGCAGGGCCAGCACAGTAAGTCCTATGTGTTCCAAGGCCACTAAGAGTCTCCTTCCTGTGTCTTTCTGCTTTGAAGTCCTGAAGAGGTCAAGCCCCAGCTCCATGGCTTGTGAGCCATGGGTTGGGGACCGGTCTGGCTGAGAATCAGACAGCCCCACGGGGAGCCAGGCCAGATGACCAGGAGGCAGTGTGGACACAGGCCCCTCCTGCAGAGGAAGAGCTGACCACCCAAGCACAGATCTCTCCAGGTAAAATCCCAGACAGGAAGAAAAGGCTTTCCACAGGGTCTTGCTCAGAGGGGAGGGCTGAGGTGCAAAGGGGCCCTAAGGTGTCTCATGGAACAATAGCCCCTTGCCCTCTTCCCCTGCCTGGCAAAACATCAGAGATTGCCCTCTGGGTAGTGATTCATTTGCTCCCTGTTTCTGGGCAGAGAACAGGGTGTTCTCCATGAGGTGAGACCTTTCTCCACAGAGAAAATATTTCTAGTCAGCCTGTACTACCTGCCCCAAGATGTGTTCCCAGGTTCAGAATGTGGCCAGCATGCAGCCCTGTAGTGCTCCAATAGGGGGTAGCTGTGGTGATTGTGTTCCCCAAAATGTTGTGCACCCTAATGAACTGATCTGGGTCAGAGGACAGAACAGCCACTAGACATAGGGGCCAGAATATGGGGGCACACTCGCCTTTAATCCTATAACTTGGAAGGCACAGATTCATCTGGATCTCTGTGAATTTAAAGCAACACTGGGAACAGCCAGGCATTGTGACTCATGCCTTTAATCCCAGAAAGTGTGCCTAGAATCCCAGGAAGTGATGGCAGAAAACAAAAAGGTATATAAGTCATGAGGACCAGGAACTAGGCAGGTAAAGCTTTTAGGCTTTTCAGCAACAGTGCAGCTGAGATCTATTTGGATGAAAAGCAGAGGCTTCCAGTCTGAGGATACGGGATCAGCTGAGGAACTGGCAAGGAGAGGTAGCTGTGGCTTTTTGTGCTTCTCTGATCTTCCAGCATTCACCCCAATACCTGGCTCTGGGTTTATGTTTATTAATAAGACACTTTAAGATTCCTGCTACAGGCAGCCTCCTGCCAATCTTTTGCAAGAGGCCCCCCCAAAAGTCATCACAGCAAGTTACATTGCTTGAATCATCAGACCCAACTCAGAGCAAAGCTTGGGACAATCTCTACTGAGCAGTGACTCCAGGGTCAGCTGAGTCTTCTCTCTCTACCAATTCTGCCCTACCTGCTGCCTCTCCATGCTTGCTCCGTCAAGGCTACCATTCCCATTGGGAACTGGATTTCACACTCACCACCACATCCACACCATGAGGCAGTGATAGATGTAGTGATATGGATGGAACCAGAAACCCTTATGAGGGGGCAGAAACCTGCTGTGGGCCCTGCTTCATGCCAGCCCAAGTCTGCACACAGAGGGCCATATTCCTAAGGAGGCTTGTTCTTATACAGGTAAGCAGGCTTTTGCACATCCTTTGGACGAGTTTTCTGGAGGCCTCCCCTGTACATCCCACAGTCACATTGGTAAGGTCTCATCTCCTGTGTTCTTTCTCCTTAAATGGAGCCAACATGGCACAGCACAAGACACGGAAGAGTCTGTGTGACTGATGTGGACAGTACATCTATCTATGTGTCTCCCTGATGTGACATGAAAACAATGGTCCTGGGATGATAATCATGCTATGCTGGCTTGTGTGTCTAACAGCATGTCATGATAGTGTTCCAGCACTAGGAGAACACCTCTGTCACATCTCTTCTGTCCTCTGAGCACCACTAAGCTCCCAAGATAGACATTTTAATGTGCTCAATCTGAAAAGAAAAGAGAAACTTATTCCACTCTAGGGTGAGAAGAGTACCCCAGAACCCCATGCTTCCCAACCCACTGACAACAACTCTGGGAAAGTACATTCCACGGGATCCTTTGCAGGCCTCAGCCAATGGATCTCCTCAGAATAAACTGAGGAGGACCTCTCAGGCGACTCTGGACAGTCTGGGGGTGGGGGAGATCTGACCTCTCACATTGTGATCCCCCTAAGACAACTGTATTGTTCACCTGCCCCCATCCCCAGGAATATAAAGCCACTGGTGAGTATCTCTTTCTATCTCTGTCTCTGTGTCTCTCTTTCTCTGCCTCTCTTCCTCATGAACAACTTCCAGGCAGGTCAGCTGTTCTGTGTTAAACCAAACACTGAAGATTGCTCTAAACAGCAAACCCAAAATGCAAACATAAAATAAAAATTGCAATTGATTGAAATAGATTCATGATATTAAAACAAACCAACCAAAAAATAACACACATAAATCCTTGAATGACCCAAACTAATAATAACAGTCTCACAGAATCATGCTAAGGAAGCACATTCCACCTACAACCAAAGATGGAAATTGGCTTTCATTCCCTGACAGGTGTATTAAGGTATCACATGCATAAGACCATTTTATTTTCTGACATTTGTTCGGTCTACTTTGCTACAAACTGTTTTCATCTGCTGTTTTGTCTCTTTGTCTGTCTGTCAGTTTGTTTGTCTTTTTGTTTGTTTTTGGAGACAGGGTTTTTCAGTGTAGTTTTGGTGCAGGTCCTGTTTCTTATTTTGTAGACCAGACTGGCCTTGAACTCACAGAGATCTGCCTGGCTCTACCTTCCCACTTCTGGGATTAAAGGCTTGCACCACTATCTCCCAGCTCCTCTGCTGGTTTATGTGTTTATACAGAGTATTGTCCTATAACTCAGGTTGGACTAAATTCGCTATAGAGTCCAGACTGGCATTAAATTCCTGAGGGTCCTGCTGCCTTAGTGTCTCTTAGGTGCACTGGAACACTGTTAGCATTTGTGGTTTAGTCAAAGTCTCATAAATCCCAGGCAGGCCACTCTGTAGCCAAAGATGACCTTGAGCAGGATCCTCATCTTCTTGTCTCTAACTCCCCAAGGCAGAAATTCCAGTTTTGAGCCACTCTGCCCTGTTAATATGAAAAGTTCAAGGCTAGTATAAGCAGGAGTGAGTTGCAGGCTTTTCCATCTCAAAAAGAATATGGAAATTCTGAACATTTTAAACTATCAGATCTGGACAGGCCCTGGGGAGATGGGGGATTGGCTAAAGCGCCACAGAGAAAGGAAGGACTGTGTGAAAACTGGACGTGGCCGTGTCCTTATGCCATCTGAGGCCTGGGGCTGAAGAGAGGCAAGTGTGGTAGCTTTTTGGCCTGAGGTCAGTGAGACACCCTTTCTCCAAATGAAGGTGAAAGCCTGTGGTGGTGGAGCACCCCTTTAATCCCAGGAATGGGAGGCAGAGGCAGGCAGATCTCTGTGAGTTCAAGGACAGCTGGTCTAGAGAACCAGCTCCAGGACAGCCAGGTAAACTCAGACAAACCCTGTCTCAAAAGACAAAAAAAAAATTAAAAAAAAAAACTAAGGTGCAAAAGCATTTGATGAATATTCCTGGTCTACATATGTGCTCAAAGGGTTAGAACAGACAGACAGACAGGCACGGGTGCACCGGTGTGCCCACACAAACATGCGCGTGCGCGCGCGCACACACACACACACACACACACACACACACACACGCCTGTTGTCACACATGGGTCATGAATAAAAACACACTCACTCTTTGTGAAGGGTTTTCCAAACATGTCCTTACCCATACTCCTCACTACTGTCTATTCCTTGTACTCATGGCCTTTTCTTTTCTTTTCCAAAGCACATGACTCTTAACCACCATGGTGCATAGTGGCATAACTACCAGTCCCCTCTAATGAGGAATCCTTTTTTTTTTTTTTCTTCCTCTTGTTTTGACTTGGGTTTTCTTTCTGTAGTTCAGGCTGCCAAGGACTGGTGACCCTCCTGTCCTCAGCCAACTGATCACAGGGGATACAGGTGTGCACCTGGTCTTAGTGTGTTTGAGGGGTTTTGTTTTTTAAATTACCTATGTAGCAGTGGATGACCTTGAACTTTTAATCCTCTGCCTCCACCCACCAATGTAAGGAATTCCCCACCAAGCCTGGTTTATTTCGTCCTGGCTACCAAACCAAGGAACCCCTGCATGCTAGGCAAGAGCTGCCTCAACTGAGTTACACCTGTAGCTCAGGCTAGCCTGGGACTCATTATGTAGCTGAGGAAGACCTCCTGATGGAATTACAGATCTTCAGCATTGAACCTGAATTTTTTTTTCTCTTTTTTTCTTCTAACCTTTCTAGATAACCTAGTTCTTTTTCTGAGAGTCTTTTGGAGTGCCACAAACATGAGCTGTTTCCGGATGCCGCTCTTCTTCTGAAGCTGGTGAGCTGTGATCTGGGCAGGAGGGAGAGAAAGGAGGCTGTCCCAGTCCCATGCCCTCTCAAGGACACTCAGGTCAGTATGCAGCAGTCCCTGGACTGTCACCTGTGTAGCCAGGCTGCTTTGAAGGACTGTTAGGACTAGTGGCCCTCAAGTTGGACTCATCTAACTCTCTATACAGCTCTGTGGCAAAGGATGGAAGGCACCAGCCTCAACCAGCCCATATCCAGACCTGTACCTGATGACACTATGAGATGGAGCCTCACTTGAAGGTTTAGTCCCCTCACCCCTTGGGAGATCTCATACCCCTCACATTTTGCCAGTTTTAGGGAGTTTGTGCATTTTTCTTAAAACTAGATGCTAGAGCCAGGGTGAAGGTATATGCCTGTAATCCCAGGACTCTGGAGGCTTAGTCAGGAGACTAGCCATAAATTCACGGCCAGCCTGGGCTATATAAGGAACAGTAGTCTAACTTTGGTGGCACTGTTAGATATCTATCTCCTCTCTCTCTCTCTCTCTCTCTCTCTCTCTCTCTCTCTCTCTCTCTCTCTAAAACATAGAAAGTGAACAACAGGACTAGTTGTCCATGTGCCTTGCATGCACACTGGTTCTTGGCCCTGGGTTCTTGCCCAGCATAAAATAAAACCAGGTGGAGGATGCTGGGAATCCCAGTATTAGAGGGTGGAGACAAGAGGATCAGGCGGTCAAGGTCATCTTCCAACATGGAGAGTTAGAGGTCAGTCTAGGAAGAATGGCACTATTTTAAAAGCAAACAACCCCTACCCCAAATCTTAATGCCCAAATCTGAGAAAACAGTGACATGGCAGCCCATAACAACCACATATTCCCTGTGAATCAGACATTTCTGATAGAATAAGTTCGGGTGTCTAGATATTCAGTGCAGTACTTTTTTTTCACATCTCAAATTGGACTGAACATTGAGTTCATCCCTGTGCACACAACACTATAGAGTTCAATAAGTACTTCTAATGCTGGCCCTGTGGGACGCACTGGGGTGCTTTGTGAGTAGTGCTCCCTGGTGATCCTGTGGTGGCCCTCAGGAGGAAGGTTTGGAGAGCATCAGAAAGGCAGGGATGCTGTTGGCCCTGCAACCTGCCAGAAACTCTGGTGTTGTGCCGCCCCCTTGTGGCACTTCTGTACCAGTTCCCTGTTAGTGCACCTGGTTGGCTGAGGTCCCTGCTTCACCTGGTGCCAACCACTGTGGTGGTTGGTTGGGTTTGTGGGTGGGGTGGGGGTAGGCTTGCACGGCTACACCCATCTAACATGATTTTGTCCTTCCTTCCTTTCATTCCTTTTCCCATTATCATAATAAAGAAACAAAATACCCTTCATAGCTCTGCTGACCAGGAGATGGCCTTGAAGAAATTGCATAGACACACACTGCTGTTCCAGGCTGTGTTGTTTATAAGGCTAGACGACTGGGCAGCGAGTCAAGAGTGTGAAATTGACACTCTGGGCGAGATTCAGCAGCACAAGAGGACCAGGACAGTGATTGTCTGTTTTACATTACCTGCTTTCCTTGTGAGAGAGGAATTTGTTCCTCGGGGTGCAAGAAAAAGAGTGAGCAGGCTTGCTCAAGCTTGTCACCCCACCACTCGGAGATGGACAGAGGTGCATCTTCTTTTTTGTTTTGTTTCATCTGTTGTGATTTATGTTTGGGTTTTTTCCCCCAAAGACAGGGTTTCTTTGTTTGGCGCTGGCTCTGGACACCAGGCTGGCCTTGAACTCACAGATATCTGCATTCTTCTGCCTCCCGAGTGCTGGAATCAAAGGAATGCTCAACCACCACCTCCAATTGATGAAGGTGCATTAATCTTGCTGACCTTGAGAAAGCCTGTGTCCAAAACACAATGTGTACAGCATCTGTGAATTGACATTTGAAGGGAATACATGTGCTACATACATACAAGTTTGAGCATACATGTGTATGTATTCAAGGACACACATGGACAAGCATACAAGTGTAAACATATAATGTGTGAGTGATCTGCACACACACTGAAGTAAAAATAATGACAAAGGATCATAAAGTTATTTGAAAAACTAGGTAGCTTTTTGGAAAACCTGACCTTCTGTGCAGGAACATCCTGGTGAGCAAGACCTAGGAGAATGAGACAGGGTGATGCTGCTGAGAACACTGGGGTGGTGTCTTTTGGATGCTCAATGGTTGACAGAGCACAGAAAGCCCAGATTAGGAGAACTTATTATTGCTGAGTAGAATCCAGTTGGTGGGCTAACAAGGTGTTAGCACTGTGGGTCACCTAGATGTCTCACCTCTCTGTAGCATGAGACAGGTGACTTCAGAAGCCAAGAAGGATGGCCCTGCACTGGAGAGCACAGCCCACCTTGATCAATTCTACAGGCATTGACCCTCCCCCACCCAAAAAAAAACATTGCAATATGTTTTCTATGTTGGAAATAAAATGGCATTGTTAAATGAGCTTTTTGTTGTTTTGAGACAGGGTCTTTGTGTAGCTCTGCCTAGCCTGGGACTGTGTAGACCGAGCTGGCCTTAAATTTGAGGCATTGTGCCTTGGCTTCCCAAGTGGCTGGGATCATAGGTGTGCCTCATCACTGCCTTCTTCTTATGGGCCTGTTTTTGTTTCATGGCTTTCATATAGGGTCACATGTGTTTTAGGTTGGTATTGAACTTGCTATATAGCAGAGGCTCTCCTGAACTCCTGATTGTCCCATATTGCCTCTTTCATGCTCATATCACAAACCTGGACCACTACATTGTAGCCTAGACATGACAATTTGTGCCCAGTCTTACTGCATCTTGTTATGCCATGCTTGGTTGGCATCCCTTGGAGGCCTGTTGTTTTTTTTCTGAAGTGAAACAGGCGAGCAGGGGATCTGGGGGAGATGGGAGGTAAGGGGAGGGACTGGGGGAGTAAAGGGAGGAAAGCTGTGGTCAGGAAATGTTATATGAGAGAAGAATAAATAACAATTAAAACTCAAAAAATGTGAGCAGAAGACCATGGAATCGTTGGATACAGAAAATTGAGTGACTTTTAAGTGTAGCCATTTTCTCACAGAATTAAAGAAGATCTCTTCCCTGTAGTCATTTCTCACCCATGGGTGTGTGGTGGGTTGTGTGTGTGTGTGTGTGTGTGTGTGTACATGTTTGTGTATATGTGTGGATTTTTTGTATGAGATGATTTTGAAATATGAAAATATTACAAAATAATTCATGAAGCTATTGCCCAATTGTTTGGGCTTCAAGAGGATGGGAACAGAGAGAGTTGAGGCAGGCTGGAATTACTAAATTTTCCTCTCCAGATCTTAGTGCTGTCTCTCTGGTTACAGTAAATGCATGCCCTTTTTATTATCTTAAAAATAATGATAAAATTAACTTGAAAAAGAATGAAATTTCTCATGATAAGATTTCAAAGACAAGATGATATAGGAATAGTGACAGGTATAGCAACAGGGCTCTGTGAATAAAGGCACATGCCACCAAGCCCGAGGTCCTGAGTTGGATCCCCAGAACCCAGAGGGTGGAAGGAGAAAACTGACTCCCAAAGCTGTCAGACCTCCACACATGCACCGAGGCATGCGTCTCCCTCCACGAACAAATAAACAAATATGGTGAAGAATGGCGGGGATTGCTCTTGTATCCAAAGATACAAGCATGTCAGATATGCCATAATCCAGTTACACTAAACTTAATAGAAAAGAAAGTAGGAAGCACTCTTGAATGCATTGGCACCGGAGACCTATTCCTAAATAAAACACCAACAGCATAGACCCTGAGCACAATTAATAAATGGGACCTCTCGAAATTGAGAAGCTTTTGCTGGGCAAAAGACACAGTCAATAAGACAAAAAGACAGCCAACAGAATGGGAAAAGATCTTCACCAACCCCACATCTGACAGAGGATTGATCTCCACACTATACAAAGAACTCAAGAAACTAGACATCAAAAACTGAAAGTCCAATTAAAAAATGGGCTAAAGAGCTAAACAGAGAATTCACAAAACAAGAATCACAAATGGCTGAAAGACATTTAAAGAAATGCTCAACATCCTTAATCATCAGAGAAATGCAAATCAAAATGACTCTGAGATACCACCTTACACCTGTCAGAATGGCTACGACCAAAAACACCAATGACAGTCAATGTTGGAGAGGATGTGGAGCAAAGGGAACACTCTTCCACTGTTGGTGGGAATGTAAACTTGTACAACCACTGTGGAAATCAGTATGGCGGTTTCTCAGAAAATTAGGAATTGAACTACCTCAAGACCCAGCCATCACACTCTTGGGCATATACCCAAGGAATGCTGATTCATACCATAAAGATACATGCTCAGCTATGTTCATGGCAGCACTATTTGTTATAGCCAGAACCTGGAAACGACCTAGATGCCCATCAACGGAGGAATGGATGAAAAAAATGTGGTACATATACACAATGGAGTACTACTCAGCAGAGAAAAACAATGAAAGCATGAAATTTGCAGGCAAATGGATGGAACTAGAAAAAAATCATCCTGAGTGAGGTAACCCAAACCCAGAAAGACAGTCATGGTATGTACTCACTCATAAGTGGATTCTAGATATAAAATAAAGAACAATCAGACCACAACCCATAGAACCATGAAGGCTACATATATAGCATGGAGGTCCCTAGGACGACTGTGGCTTATAATAAATTTCGGTTTTACTCAATTATTGAAAAAAAAATAGCCAAACGAATGGAAACACATGAACTATGAACCAAAGGTTGACGGGCCCCCAGCTGGATCAGGCCCTCTTAATAGGTGTGACAGTTGATTGGCTTGATCTGTTTGGGAGGCAACTAGGCAGTGAGATCGAGTCCTGTGCTGATTGCATGAGTTGGCTGTTTGAAACCTGGAGCTTATGCAGGGACGCTTGGCTCAGTCTGGGAGGAGTGGACTGGACCTGCCCTGGACTGAGTCTACCAGATTGATTGCAGTCCTTGGGGGAGGCTTTGCCCTGGAGGAGGTGGGAATGGGGGGTGGGCTGGGAGTAAGGGGAGGGCGTGGAAAGGGGGAGAACAGGGGAACCCGTGGCTGATATGTAGAACTGAATGGTATTGTAAAATAAAAGAAAAGAAAAAAAAACAAAACTAAACAAAAAAAATTAAGGTGAATGGCTCCTGAAGAACAGTACAAGAGAATGAAACTGAAGCGAAGGTAATGGAAGAACACTGCTTCACAGCTTTCTCTCTCCTTCCCTGCTCAGCCTGCTTTCTTACAGCACCCAGGACTGCCTGCCTAGGAGTGGCCCCACTCACAGCGGGCTGGACCCTGCCATCATGTGCGTATACATTTATCCACACATACACAATGTGAGGGACAGTGGAATGGGTCATCAGGGGATGTAAGTGCAAGGGAAATCAGAAAGCAAGAACTTGGCAGTTGTTGTGGGTAAAGCAATGATTAGGTAATGATGATCTAGTACAATGGGTTGACAAGCAGCAATAAGACCCAGGAGGGAGCCATGCCTGAAATACTGGAAAGAGCTGTCAAGAAAGCATGCTAGGGGCCCTTGAGATGGCTCAGTAGGTAAAGATACTTGCTGCAGAGCCTGAAGACCTGAGTTTATCCCTAGGACCCACATGGTGGAAGGAGAGACCCCTCATTCATCCCCTTACCTCCTAAGGTTCTTATTCCCCAGCTCCACTCCCTGACCACACCCATGAGGAGTGCTGTAGAGTCTGATAGTCTCTCCTCCACAGCTTTGGTGGCCTTTTCTCCATAGGATACTAGAACCTTCAGTGTCTTCCTGCTCCTGGGAAACTTGGGTTTTAGCCTGGACATGACTTTGTACTCTAAGAGCAGACAATTATCATACAGAGAGGGGTGTCTTAGTTAGGTTTCTACTGCTGTGACAAAACACCATGACCAAAAGCAACCAATTTTCTGAGAAACCGGCCCTCAGGCCAATCTTATGGAGACACTTTCTTCATTTATAGTACCTCTTCCCAAATGACTCTAGCATGTACCAAGTTGACATAAAACTAGTGAGGACAGGTGGCAATTAGACTATGTAGTAACAACCTGTTTTAATGTGTGTGTGAGTGTATGTGTGAACATCCATGTATGTGTATGTGTGTGCCAGTTTGTGTGCTTACAGGTACACATGTATGTGAGTGCACATGTGGGCCCATGTGTGTGGAGGCCAGAAGACAACCTGGGTATCACTGAAGTGCTGTGGGATGGTCTGTATGTCAAACTATTCTGATTGGTCAATAAATAAAACACTGATTGGCCCATGACTAGGCAGGAAGTATAGGCGGGACTAACAGAGAGGAGAAAAGAAAGAACAGGAAGGCAAAAGGAGTCACTGCCAGCGCGGCCATGACAAGCAGCATGTGAAGACGCCAGTAAGTCACGAGCCACGTGGCAAGGTATAGATTTATGATAATGGATTAATTTAAGCTATAAGAACAGTTAGCAAGAAGCCTGCCACGGCCATACAATTTGTAAGCAATTTAAGTCTCTCTGTTTACTTGGTTGGGTCTGAGCGGCTGTGGGACTGGTGGTAGACAGAGATTTGTCCTGACTGTGGGCAAGGCAGGAAAACTCTAGCTACACTGAAGTGTTTAATTTTTTTTTTTTAAATTGGACAGAGGCTGTTTTTGGCCTGGAGCTCACTGGTAGGCTGACTGACCAGTGAGTCCTGGGGATCCAACTATGTATGTCTTCCTAGGTCTGGGATTACAGGTGTGTATGCATCCACACACATGCACATGAAATGCAGAACAGTGGGGAAGTCTTTTGAGATGTAAGCTGGCAGGAAATCACTAGAGCAAGAGCTTAGGCAGTTTCCACAGGGGAGGCTGTGGTTTAGTGGATCACAGACAGCTTTTCCTCATGTGGATTCTGGGATGGAGCTTGGCTTTCTGTTGGGAGCCTAAAGTTGGATGACTGCTCTCTGACCTTTCTTGCTTGGATGATCTGACATAACTACACCCTTGAAAACTGTTACTAAGTTACAAAAACAATAACTCCCGGAAAAACTACAAAATGTACCTTTAGATTAATATACTTTTAGATAAACTTGCTGGAGTATGTTCGGTTGGTCAGTTGCACAAGCAGTGGACCAAAGAGACCTCACCCTGACTTTTCTTCAAAGAGACCTCACCTGGACCCTATTCGTCTATTCTTCAGAAACTTTCCATCCCCATTTTCCCCCATTCATTTCTCCTATCTACTAGCATATATAAACCTGCTTCCCCTTGCAATAAAGGAGACCTTGATGCAACTCAGACTGACTCTGTTTTCTTTACACGCTTGGTCTCCTTTCTCTCTCGCCCCCATTGGTTTTTTAGGAGGTGCCGCCTTGGGTCTTACCTAATAACCTGGCCTGCTGGATGGGTCAGCTTTCCATGCTTTCTGAGCCATTCTCCCAGCCCTAGGGCCAATTTCCATTAGAATTTCATTCATTTTGAATAATTTGTTCTGTATTTTCATGGGAACATCTTTAAAGAGACATTTTAATTTTATTCTTGTGGATGAGTGTTTTGCCTGCACGTGAGTATGTGTACTATGGCCTGCCCAGTGCCCATGGTTGATAACCACCAGTGGGTGCTGAGATCCAAACCCAGGTCCTCCTGCAGGAGCAGCAATTGCTCTAAACCACTGAGCTATCTCTCCAGTACCTAAAGAAAATAATTAAACACAAACATGATCTTCCGTAGAGGTATGAGAATTGTTAATGAGATCTTAAAAAGAGAGGTTGGAGTGAGATTAATGTCCATGGAATTCCCACTTCAATGTTTATATTATTCATAAATTTTCTACCCCACACGGATACATCTCTGCACAAAGTGGCTAATCCATTCAGTGCTGTGGTGCTATGGGCTCTGACTTGGAAGATCAAGAGGCACCTAAAGGGACTTGAGAGAATTTGCTCTAAGATTTCCTGTTCTCAAGGCCATCAAGTCAGTGGAGTTGGCACAGATTGCTGCCTGCAGAGGTATTTATCTTCTCACTCACTCAGGGCAGGGTCAGCCGTGTTGCCCCTCCAGTGACATTATGACATATCTGACGTGTGTATCTTCGGGTACAAATGCAGAACGATCCCCGTCATTCTTCATCATGTTTGTTTATTATTTGTACGTGGAGGGAGACGCATGCCTCGGTGCATGTGTGGAGGTCTGACAGCTTTGGGAGTCAGTTTTCTCCTTCCACCCTCTGGGTTCTGGGGATCCAACTCAGGACCTCGGGCTTGGTGGCATGTGCCTTTATTCACAGAGCCCTGTTGTTATACCTGTCACTATTCCTATATCATCTTGTCTTTGAAATCTTATCATGAAAAATTTCATTCTTTTTCAAGTTAATTTTATCATTATTTTTAAGATAATAAAAATGGCATGCATTTACTGTAACCAGAGAGACAGCGCTAAGATCTGGAGAGGAAAATTTAGTAATTCCAGCCTGCCTCAACTCTCTCTGTTCCCATCCTCTTGAAGCCCAAACAATTGGGCAATAGCTTCATGAATAATTTTGTAATATTTTCATATTTCAAAATCATCTCATACAAAAAATCCACACATATACACAAACATGTACACACACACACACGCGCACACACACACACACACACACACACACACACACACAACCCACAACACACCCATGGGTGAGAAATGACTACAGGGAAGAGATCTTTAATTCTGTGAGAAAATGGCTACACTAAAAGTCACTCAATTTTCTGTATCCAACGATTCCATGGTCTTCTGCTCACATTTTTTGAGTTTTAATTGTTATTTATTCTTCTCTCATATACCATATCCTGACCACAGCTTTCCTCCCTTTACTCCTCCAGTCCCTCCCCTTACCTCCCATCTCCCCCAGATCCCCTGCTCCCTTGTTTCACTTCAGAAAAAAAAAAAACAGGCCTCCCAGGGATGCCAACCAAGCATGGCATAACAAGATGCAGTAAGACTGGGCACAAATTGTCATGTCTAGGCTACAATGTAGTGGTCCAGGTTTGTGATATGAGCATGAAAGAGGCAATATGGGACAATCAGGAGTTCAGGACAGCCTCTGCTATATATCAAGTTCAATACCGAAAGGCCAAAATCGGTGAGCTTGGCATTACCCCTGCAGTCCAGGAGGATGTTCCCTGCCTTAATGTCTCTGTGAGCAATCGAGTTATTGTGACAGTACTGCACTGCATGCAATATCTGGATAAACAACCGTCGAGCCTTGCTCTCCTCTAAAGACCCCTGTTCCAGTATATGATGCATCAGGTCTCCCTCTGATGCATGCTCCATCACCAGGTAGGTGGTCTTTCTGATGTGGACCACATGAAACAATTTAATGATGTTGGAATGGTCAAGGGATTTCACGATGCTGACTTCACTGTTGATAAACGAGGCATACTTCTTCTTTTTTCTAAGAACTTTTACAACCACACAGGATACAGTGGGAATGTGAAAGGCCAGTTTGACCTCTGAAAACTGTCCTTGGCCCAGGGTCATCATCATCTTATAGTCATCAGTCAAGGCCTCCTCAGCAGAGCAGTGGGCCTCCCCAGCCTGCTCCATGGTCAGGTCCTCGTTGATAAGGCTAGAATCAAACCCTCAATGGGGAATTTTAAACAGTCCAAATCAGTTTATTTGGACTGTTTATCAATACATATTCCTACATCCAAAAAGAAAAGAAAGTCAGAAGTACTTCAGACAACCTAATAGGAACTCAATGCTCAGGAAGAGAAGAAAGCACCTTCCAAAGCAGCAGACAGCAGAATAAGACACAGATCAGATTGGTCGGAATCAGTCAGAAACAGAGAATAAAAAAGGGGTCACAGAAGCTAAGAGCCATTTCTTGGGAAGGATAATCATCCTGTTACATGAACTCAACACTCAGTGAGAGAGAAGGCACTAATAAAATCAGATGCAAGAGCACTTGATAAGACAACAACACCCCCAAACACAGAGTGCCTGGGTTGGGAGATGACTCAGGAGTTCAGAAGCCCTGTATGTGGTTCTCAGGACCCAGGTCAGGTGGCTCACAACTACCCTAACTCTAGCTCTAGGTGAGCCTACACCTCTGGCCTCTGAGGGCATCCATACAATGCATGCATGTGCCCATGTGGGTAGACTCGCACAGACACATGCACAGACCCATTCATACTTGAGGGTGATAACACTCACTCACACAGGTAGTACAAATAACTTAAAATCCTGATACTTCTACTATGATTTTTTTCTATGACCTAGGAGGTCAGAAAACGTCATCAGATCCCTTGGAATTGGAGTTTCAGGCAGTTATTATCTGTTATGGGAGTCCTGGGAGGCAAACCTCAGTCTTCTTTAGAACAGTACATATTCCTACCTGCTGGGCCATCTCTCCAACCTACCCCACCCCAAAATTAATCTGTTTGTTATACCCAGAGGGTTCTTCTCATTGATTGGAAAATGTGAAATTGAGAAACCTCTAGATACAAATTAAAATTGAGAAGAGACAATAAACAACAAGATTGAAGTATTTATATAAAAAGACTCTTCACAGAAAAGCCCAGGAACAGGCACTTACTGATGAGTCATTCCAACCCCTAAAGAACAAATGTCAGTGCTCCTCCAAACAGCACAGAATAGAAAGGACTTAACAGTTCCAAACTCATTCATGCCAAAGTCAGAGAAGGACACTATTAAGAAAATAAAGGCTCTTTCCATGACGAACATGGATGTGAAAGTCCTTAATAATAGTACTAATACTTCTCACCATTCTCCACAACACATTAATAAGGCCATACTTGATGGTTAAAACACACTCACAAGGATCCTCGCAAGGATTGCTCTGCATGCTTAGAGGACAAACAACACAAAATAGAAACAGAATGAAGGGCAAGAGTGCCACAGTCAAGCCATGGGAATCCATCCGGGATGAAACTGGGGCTCTCAACAAGGACAGACTGGAGCAGATGCTTTACCTGGGAAAAGCCAGTCCTTCAAATGTGCCGCTTGTTTTCTCTCCTCAGTGGGATTTGGGAGTAGGAGGGGGTCATCAACTTAAAAAGGGGTTACTAGGAAAGTGGAGGGGAAGTGGGAGAAGAAAGCATAACAGCACATGTTAATCACATGATTAATGTGATCAAAAAGAATTATAGGTGTTCCTGTGATTGTCATAACTAAATTGCTTCTATGTGCCATGTTCCATACCAAGAAAAGGCTTGAAATAGGATGAATAAATGAAGAAAAACATGACAAAAATAAATGAAGAGGTAAAGATAAACACAGAGGGGCTGGAGAGATGATTTAGTGTTTCAGAGTACCTCCTGCTCTTTCATAGAACCCCAGATAGGTGCCCAAAGCCACATGGCGGCTCACAACCACCTGTTGCTTGAGTCAGCTCATCTGTCTCCCTCTTGTGACCTCCACAGGTACCAGGCTCGTGGTGCACAGACACACATGGAGACAAAATACTCATACCCATAAAATAAAAATATCAAGTGTTCTATCTCAGTAAACATAACCTAAAAATGAATAAAAACTGGTGGGCGGTGGTGGCACATGCCTTTATATCCAGCACTCAGGAAGCAGAGGATCTCTGAGTTCAAGGCCAGTCTGGTTTACAGAGTGAGTTCCAGGAAGGCTAGAGGTACACAGAGAAAGCCTGTCTTGAATTACTCCCCCCCCCCCCAAATACATACCAAAAAGAATAGAAAGTCAAATAGAAGATAGTAAAGAACATGAAAAAGTGAGTAGAAAAATAAAGCAAGCCAATAGAGAAATTCACTGAGAACAAGAAACCAAATAAAGTCCACAGACTTGGAGAGAAACTCACAATGTCGGGGTCCAACAGCTCCCGAAAGTCCAAGTCGATTCTTTCTTTCACCAGTGCCGAACACCACCTCTCCAACCAACCAGCAGCTCCTGCACTGTAAGGACAGGAGGCAGCCTCAGCCAGAGCTGTGAGTGCACAGGTGTCTGTCATTGTGACATCACAGCAAGAAATGGACCAATGAGGGCTCGGCACAGCTCACTGGTCTGGCCAGTGGGGCAGTAGGGGCCTTAGGAGCCTGGTTACACTCAAATGGCTGTCCTCAGTGTTGCCCAGTGACCCATTTCTTCCTGCTAGGTCCATTTCCCGAGGCCCAAAAATTCCCGAAATGGTGTCACCTGGTGGGACCAGTGTCCAAACACTCGATTCTTTGTGGGGCATTGACACCCAAACCTTAACAAGGACCCTTCCACTTTAATAATAAACAAGGAGTCATAAGAATGACTATGGCTCCAGAGCTTTGGCCCTGCCTTGGTTACAGACTGATAGTCTCCCCTTAATAGGTGGAGAGTGTTTTGCTCTTCATTGGGACCCAGCCTTCTGTGATAAGTTTGTAATAACTCATTATGTCTACTCTCAAAGAATTCAACTAATTTTTCTTTAAACTCAGATTGATGGGTCCTATAGGATGACAGATCTTGACTACATTGGGATGCTGTGAGATCCCAATGAAAATACTGTTTTCCATGGCACCATAGGACCCAGGACTAACATCTGTGGGGCTGAGAGAAAGTTGACACCATTTGTCTCATGGTCCCCATTGTTCCTGAGACTTCTCACCAAAGTCCATGATCCCAGAAGACAGTGGCCTGATATGTTCAAAATGATCAAGAAAGTACTTGTCAGCCAGAACCCTATAGACAACAAGCATGGAGTCATATCCTGGCACCCTAGGCCTTCTGCTCTCAAACAAAATGCCTTAGTTTGTCCCTTAAAAACATCAGAAATTGGTTGCTTGTGTATCTGAACATTGGCAAAGCAAGATCAAGATATCAATAGACTGAGTGTGTAACAGGGCTGCTTTCTAAATTTAATTGGTACTTTGTATGTATTCCCTCATGGTCAAGGAAAAGCATGAACTCAGTCTATCAAGCCCTTTTCTAGAGGCCACATGTTCTGGTGTGTGGCAAGTCTTTAGTGCTTGTGAGTCCCCAGATCTTAATACTCTTGTTTTGTGACTGACACTTCAACAGAGACTTGGCAGGACACAGATACA
Organism: Peromyscus leucopus; assembly: GCF_004664715.2. Classification (NCBI taxonomy): domain Eukaryota; kingdom Metazoa; phylum Chordata; class Mammalia; order Rodentia; family Cricetidae; genus Peromyscus; species Peromyscus leucopus. Next base: position 76,709,825 of record NC_051065.1, on the reverse strand, counting down.
GACTCACATTTATATACACACTACACATACTATACACACTACACATACTACACACACACACACACACACACACACGCACATGCACACGAACACGCACACACACCCCTCACAATTAGATATTACACAAGTCGCTGTGTTCAGCCTGAGAGGAGTCCTTCAGGGCAGCTGATGTACATTATATAGGAGCTTAATGGGATAAAACAGGAAAGTGTTATGGGATATTTGATAGCACTGAGAAAATCAGAGACTGGAAATAAAATTACCCTTGGGTCAGGTGGTGGAGCCAGAAACTAGTTGACAGGATTTAGCCATAGAGAGGAAGGAAGAACCAGGAATATGGATAGAGATATGCCCAGAAAGGAGGAGGGAGGGACTTAGAGATTTTGGGTGTTTTTGGTTTAGGACAAGTGTAGAGACACTTTTCTCCTTGGGCCTCTGGCCAAAAAGGAAGGTCTTCTAGTTGCTCTGGCTTTTCTCATCTAGCAAGTTTTCTCCACAACATCTGATTCCCGAGTCCTTATTGGTAAATAGAACAATAGAGTCTTGATCCTGGACATGTTCTTTGTGTTCTTAGGCCAGCAGAACTGATCCTTTGCTTCAAAATCATGATTGTCCCCATCCTCTGTGTGTGATAGCACACAGCTTTAGTCCTGTGATCACACCCCACTTAAGTTAGAAAATGAAAATGACCCATGCAAGGACAGCTTCCATCAGACAGAAGGACAGAAGATGATGGAGGGACAGGGTGTGGTAAATCCCATCAAGGAAAGTTCTTTTCTTCCTCAAAGCACAGGCTCTTTTTAGACTTTCATTTTTTTCTCTTCTTGAATTCTTTTCAGCTGCCCTGTTCCATACGTAACATCAAAAGAATGGAATCTCATCTCTGACCTGCTCTGAGCCATGACTTTTGACCTGCCAGCCTATGTTAACCACCTAGGAGGATACTTTTTCCTGAGGCATAGACACAATTTGTGCCCTTCCTTAAACACCTTCTAAGTAGGCAGTGGTGATGCACACCTTTAATGCAGCAGTAGAGAGCTAGAGCCATACTGATTTCTGAATTTGAGGCCAACCTGGACTATAGAATGAGTTCCAGAACTCCAATGCTACACAGTGAAACCTTGTCTTGGGAAAAGCAAAACCCTCCCCCTGCCAAAAAAAAAAAAAAAAGAGAGAAAAGAAAGACTATCCAATGTGGCCTCTCAGTTCTTGGACTAGGATTCCACAAAACATAGAAAGGAAGGGCCTGAAATAAAGAGGGAAGCAGTAGAGACTTGGCATCAGTGGGCAGGAGTTAGTGAGTTGAGAGGAATATATATATTCAAGGTTCATGTATATGTATGGAAATGTCACTGTGAGATTATTTGCTCATGATGTGCAGTTAATATAAAGTAATGCATGTTTTTTAATTGTGAAAAGGGGATAAATCAAAGTGAAAATGACAGATATCCAGAAAGAATACAAAAATAATGTGGGAAGTTATAAAGAAAAATAAGAGTATGGACAATCATTCCTGAAACCAATAAATGAATAAATAAACAGAAAAGCTACAAAAGCCATGGCCTCAGAAGGGAACTAATGCTAATGAGGTTCAACAGCTGTGCAGAGTCCTCATGAAACTCATCAGTGTGCAAATCCACCAACCAACAGATTCCACACTTTATGGACAGAAACCAGTCCTAATGCGTTCTGTATATGGCCAACTGTCCATTATTCCTCACAATGGCTTCTTGTGACATCGCAGCAAAAGATAAACTAACCATGTCTGGGTACAAATCATGCTGATTTCCTCAGTTTCGTCCTTCAAGAACAGGGATGTCATAGTAGCAGGAAAACCCGGTACCTAGGGCAGTAGGGACCTGAGGAGGCTGGTTACATCCAGTTCTCCCTTGTTGCCAATGACCGACTTCTTCTGGCAAGTCCCCCATTCCTAAGATCCACACCTTCCTCAAACAGTGACTCCTGTTCAAACACATGATTCTTTGTGGGACATCTGCCATCGAAACCATAAGAAGGATACTTTCCACTTTAATAATATTAGAAGGAATGGTGGTCATGCCAGCAACAGGCTCCAGAGTGTTGTCCTTCAGTGGGTTGTGGACACTGATATTCATCCATTAGTGGACAGGCAGCATGGTTCCTTTTTCACTTGCTCCCTAACACTTTAAAAATTATCTCCTTATAAAGCTCATCATATACACACTCAAGAAAGTCAATTCTCTTCTCATTAGACTCAGACTATTGAGAAATGGATGGTGGTCCTGGTTGACGTTGGGAGTCTGTGATGGTTATACTTGTCAACTTGAGTATATTAGGAATTAACTGAAACCCAGCCAGTGGGGCACACCTGAGAGAGATTTTGCTTGGTTGAATTATTTGAGGTGGAGGCTCTCCCTTATTCTGGATCATGTGAGTCAGTAGATTCTCCCCTGCATCTGGCCCACACCTTCAGCTGGCAGAAGGAAGCTTGTACTTTTTCTGTTTGCTTGCCCTCACTCTCACTGGCAAGTTCATCTAGTCTGAGCCTTCCTTAGCCAGTGTTAGAACCCACTTCTTCTGGATTCCAGTGTGGACTGAAAACTGGAAGCTCTTTAGCATAATCATGGGACTCCAGCACCAAATTGGTTCTGCTAAGTCACCCAGTGTCTTAGTTATTGCTCTATTGCTGTGAAGAGACACTATGACCAAAGCAGTTTTTAAAAGAAAAGCGTTTAACTGGGGACTTGCTTACAGTTTCAGAGCGTTGGCCCATGACTGTCATGGCAGGCAACATGGCAGCAGGCAGGCATGGCGCTAAGGCAGCAGTTAAGAGCTTACATTCTGATCTGTAGGACAGAGGGAGAGGAGAGGAGAGGAGAGGAGAGAGAGAGAGAGAGAGAGAGAGAGAGAGAGAGAGAGAGAGAGAGAGAGAGAGAGAAGAGCCTGCCATGCACTTTTGAAACCTCAAAGCCCATCTTCAGTGACATACCTCCTCCAACAAAGCCATACCTTTATAATCCTTACTGAAAAGTATCTTAGAACCAAATACAAAAACGCAAACATGTGAGTCTCTGATGAGCACCTGAAATCTCATTGAAATAATCATTCTTATTATCCCATTGAGTTGATAGTTGATATATTGAAAATGAGCAAGAAAAACAAAGTTGCTGAGTGGTGGTGGTCTTCCCCCAATTTCCACCCTCCACTCCCTGCCCCACCCCACCCCCGGTTTAATCCTAGCACTTGGGAGGCAGAGGCTGGTGGATCTCTGAGTTCAAGGTCAACCTGGTCTACAGAGTTAGTTTTAGGACAGCCAGGGCTACACAGAGAGACACTGTCTTGAAATACAGAAACAAACAAAAAAGTCAACCAGAATTATCTATACAGCCAATCATCTTTAACATAGCTGTGGGTGATGGAGCCATATCCAGGAATCTTGATTTCTTCCTCATCTCCAAACATTCCTGAGAGTTGATAAGTTATTATAAAAATAGAAATTGATTACTTGTGCTTTTGGAGGTTGGCAAGTCAAGATTAAGGCACCAGCACATTGTAGGTGGAGTTAGGGCCGCTTTCTCCATCTGCTGTGGTTCTGTGTTGTGTTTTTCCACATGGTAAAGAGAGGAATTAAATTCAGTTCTTCAAGATCGTTTTAAAGACTGCATATTCTAACTTCAAAAACTAGCCTCATGTGAATGTAATGTTTCCCCCTCTAAGCCCCAAATCTCCCTCAAAAGGTCCAATTCCTGTGTCTTAATGCTAACCCCAAGTGTAAGGAGCCTTTTGAGTCACTGAAAGGATGTTCCTATTCTTGGAAACCAGCCATAAAACAACTGAGGGAATTCTTGGTCATGGAGGAACTTCTGGAATCTGGATTTCCCAGCTTAGCATGGTAGCTAAATTCCTATGTAAGGCCTTGAAGGAACCTGAGGGTGAACCATTAGCTGAAACCTCAGAAACTGACACAGGCCATAAACCTCCTGAAACAAGCATATCCCTGCACCCTAGTGTTGCCAACCCTGACTCTACTAAACCCCTTCTAGCACTGGGAGTTTATTATTTTAATTTATTTTTAGCTTATGTGTGTGAGTTGTCAGGTTCAAGGGAAACTCCATCTCCCCAAATACCAGAAGGGCCAAAGGCTCTCTTCAGAGCTGGAGTTATAGAAAAAAAACAGTAAGCACTCTTAACCACTGAGTCACCACTACAATACTATAAGACACATTTTCTGCATTAAAATGATGAAAATGGAGTCCAAGTCAATTAGCCTCTAATGCTGTGCGCTACACAAGCACTGGAAAAGAACCAGCCTGGTGTTCCTGTGCACCCAACATTAATCATCCATGAAACACAGAGCACGAAGATAGGTAAAAGTGCAGAGTTTTATTTTGAAAAATCAGCATGAGTCTGTTTAAGAAGGTAGCAAGTACTTGTTATGGTAATAACGGGGAAGATACAGTCACAAACACAGACCCAAGTGGACAGCCGTCGTCCATTCTTGTGTGAGGGAAATCAGGTGAAGCAAGAACTTGGCGGTTGTCATGAGGAAAGGGATGATTAGGTAAATGATGGTCTCGTACAATGGGTTGACCAGCAGCAATGAGACCCAGGAGGGAGCCATGCCTGAAATACTGGAAAGAGCTGTCAAGAAAGCATGCTAGGGGTCTGTGAGATGGCTCAGTAAGTAAAGGTACTTGCTGCAGAGCCTGAAGACCTGAGTTTGATCCCTAGGACCCACATGGTGGAAGGAGAGAACCATCAATCATCTTTTTACCTCCTAAGGTCCTCATTTCTCCAGCTCCACTCCCTGACCACGCCCATGAGGAATGCTGTAGAGTCTGATAGTTTCGGCCTCCACAGCTTTGGTGGCCTTTTCTCCATATGATACTAGAACCTTCAGAGTCTTCCTGCTCCTGAGAAAGTTGAGTTTCAGTCTGGACTTGACTTTGTACTCTAAAAGCAGACAAATTATCACAGAGAGAGGGGTGTCTTAGTTAGGTTTCTACTGCTGTGACAAAACACCAAGACCAAAAGCTACTTGGGGAGGAAAGGGTTTATCTGGCTTACATTTCCACATCACAGCCCATCATGAAGGAAGTCAACAGGAACTGGAGGCAGGACCGGAAGTCAAAGTAATGGAGGAGCACTGCTTCCCAGCTTTCTCTCTTCTGGCTTGCTCTGCTTGGTTTCTTAAAGCATCTAGGACCATCTACCAAGAGGGGAAGGGCACCACCACAATGGTCTGGACCAGTCAGTAATTAAGAAAATGCACTAAAGAACTGGAGAGATTGTTCTGTTTTTAAGAACACTGGCTGGTCTTCCAGAGGTCCTGAGTTCAATTCCCAGCAACGACATGGTACCTCACAACCATCTATAATTAGACTTGGTGTTCTCTTCTGTTGTAAAGGCATACATGTAGACAGAGCAGTCACACATAAAATATAAATAACATGTACCAAAAAAAAAAGAAGAAGAAATGCACTACAGACATGCCCTCAGCCAAATCTTTTTTTATTTGAAACTGGAAAATATTTTCTCTGTAGAGAATAGTAAAAATGATAACATTTCCCAATGAGCCCTTTTAAGTTGAATCATAGCTGAATTATACATAAAAATATTGATTAGATTCTGGGATACAGTAGAAACTATCTTCATCTGTTTAGAGAGCTATGTTTTACTTAAGTTGTGTAAGTGAGATTCCTATTCATCTTCCCCATCACTGTTTGATTTATGGAAGAACAATTTTCTATAGGGTAATCCTTCTGAATCTATAGACCTGTCCTTCTGAAAATACAGTCAGCATATTCTTTCATCAGCTTGATATGGTACAAATTCTTATCCTAATAGTGAAATGTTTCAATAAAGGTTTCCCAGTAATTGGGCAAAACCAATACTTTTGGTCAAGATGTGTTCTTAGATGCAGAATAATGAGCATAGCATCTTTTTTTTTTTTTTTTTTTTTTGGTTTTTCGAGACAGGATTTCTCTGTGTAGCTTTCAGCCTTTCCTGGAGCTCACTTGGTAGCCCAGGCTGGCCTCGAACTCACAGAGATCTGCCTGGCTCTGCCTCCTGAGTGCTGGGATTAAAGGCATGCACCACCAGCCGCCGTTCCAATATTTCTTATAAGCCACATTCAACATAGGGTCCTTCCTGCTAGGTAGCCTTTCTGGATCTGTGGGTTGCAGTCTGGTTGTCCTTTGCTTTATATCATTATGAGTGAGTTTATTATTATATCACTTATGAGTGAGTACATACCATGTTTGTCCTTCTGGGTTTGGGTTACCTCACTCAGGATGTTTCTAGTTCCATCCATTTGCCTGCAAATGTCATGATGTCATTGTTTTTTTCTTCTGAGTAGCACTCATTGTGTATATGTACCACATTTTCTTTATCCATTCTTCAGTTGATGGGCATCTAGGTTGTTTCCAGGTCTGGCTATTACGAATAATTCTGCTATGAACATAGTTGAGTATGTATCTTTGTGGTATGATTGAACATTCCTTGGGTATATGTCCAAGAGTGGTATAGCTGGGTCTTAAGGGAGATCGATTGCCAATTTTCTGAGAAACCAGCCTTCAGTCAAATCTTATAGAGACACTTTCTTCATCTATAGTACCTCTTCCTAAATTACTAGCCTGTGCCAAGTAGACATAAAACTAGTGAGGACAGGTGGCAACTATACTATGTAATAACTGAAGCTTTTTTAAAATGTGTGTGTGTGTATGTGTGAACATCCATGTATGTGTATGTGTCTGCCAGTTTGTGCGCTTGAGGTATATATGTATGTGAGTGCATTTGTGGTCACATGTGTGTGGAGGCTAAAAGACAACCTGGGTATCACTGAAGTGTAATTTTTTTTTTTTTTTGACCGAGCTTGTTTTGGCCTGGAGATCACTGGTAGGCTGATTGATCAGTGAGTCCTGGGGATCCAACTGTGTATGTATTCCTAGGTCTGGGATTACAGGTGTGCATGCATCCACACACATGCACATGAGATGCAGAACAGTGGGACAGTCTTTTGAGATGTAAGCTGGCAGGAAATCACTAGAGCAAGAGCTTCGGCAGTTTCCACAGGGGAGGCTGTGGTTAAGTGGATCACAGACAGCTTTTCCTCATGTGGATTCTGGGATGGAGCTCAGCTTTCCATGCTTGCTGAGCCATTCTCCCAGCCCTAGGGCCAATTTCCATTAGAATTTCATTCATTCTGAATAAATTTTTCTGTATTTTCATGGGAACATCTTTAAAGGGACATTTTAATTTTATTCTTTTTTTCCTTTCTTTTTTTTAAGTTTTATTTATTTTATTTTACAATACCATTCAGTTTTACATATCAGTCACGGGTTCCCCTATTCTCCCCCCTCCCACGCCCTCCCCCTCCCGCCAGCTAATCCCCATTCCCACCTCCTCCAGGGCAAATCCTCCCCAAGGACTGCAATCAACCTGGTAGACTCAGTCCAGGCAGGTCCAGTCCCTTCCTCCCAGCCTGAGCCAAGTGTCCCTGCATAAGCTCCAGGTTTCAAACAGCCAACTCATGCAATGATCACAGGACTTGGTCCCACTGCCTAGTTGCCTCCCAAACTGATCAAGCCAAAAATCAACTGTCACACCTATTCAGAGGGCCTGATCCAGCTGGGGGCCCCTCAGCCTTTGGTTCATAGTTCATGTGTTTCCATTCATTTGGCTATTTTTTTTTTCAATAATTGAGTAAAACCAAAATTTATTATAAGCCACAGTCGTCCTAGGGACCTCCATGCTATATATATAGCCTTCATGGTTCTATGGGTTATGGTCTGATTGTTCTTTATTTTATATCTAGAATCCACTTATGAGTGAGTACATACCATGACTGTCTTTCTGAGTTTGGGTTACCTCACTCAGGATGATTTTTTCTAGTTCCATCCATTTGCCTGCAAATTTCATGCTTTCATTGTTTTTCTCTGCTGAGTAGTACTCCATTGTGTATATGTACCACATTTTTTTCATCCATTCTTCCATTGACGGGCATCTTGGTTGTTTCCAGGTTCTGGCTATTACAAATAGTGCTGCTATGAACATAGCTGAGCATGTATCTTTATGGTATGAATCAGCATTCCTTGGGCATATGCCCAAGAGTGTGATGGCTGGATCTTGAGGTAGTTCGATTCCTAATTTTCTGAGAAACCGCCATACTGATTTCCACAGTGGTTGTACAAGTTTACATTCCCACCAACAGTGGAGGAGTGTTCCCTTTGCTCCACATCCTCTCCAACATTGACTGTCATTGGTGTTTTTGATCGTAGCCATTCTGACAGGTGTAAGGTGGTATCTCAGAGTAGTTTTGATTTGCATTTCTCTGATGATTAAGGATGTTGAGCATTTCTTTAAATGTCTTTCAGCCATTTGTTATTCTAGTTTTGTGAATTCTCTTTTTAGCTCGTTAGCCCATTTTTTAATTGGACTGTTCAGTATTTTGATGTCTAGTTTCTTGAGTTCTTTGTATACTGTGGAGATCAATCCTCTGTCAGATGTGGGGTTGGTGAAGATCTTTTCCCATTCTGTTGGCTGGCTTTTTGTCTTATTGTCTGTGTCTTTTGCCCTGCAAAAGCTTCTCAGTTTTGAGAGGTCCCATTTATTAATTGTTGTGCTCAGGTTCTGTGCTGTTGGTGTTTTATTTAGGAAATGGTCTCCGGTGCCAATGCATTCAAGAGTGCTTCCTACTTTCTTTTCTATTAAGTTTAGTGTAACTTTATTTATGTTCAGGTCTTTGATCCACTTGGACTTGAGTTTTGTGCATGGTGACAGATATGGATCTATTTGTAATCTTTTACATATTGAGATCCAGTTATGCCAGGACCATTTGTTGAAGATACTTTCTTTTTTCCATTGTATAGTTTTGGCTCCTTTGTCAAAAACCAGGTGTTCATATGTGCATGGATTAATGTCAGGGTCTTCAATTCGATTCCATTGGTCCGTATGTCGGTTTTTATACCAGTACCAGACTGTTTTTATTACTATAGCTCTATAGTAGAGTTTGAGGTCAGGGATGGTGATGCCTCCAAAGGTTGCTTTATCGTATAGGATTCTTTGAGCTATCCTGGGTCTCTTGTTTTTCCATATGAATTTGAGTATTTTTCTTTCCAAGTTTGTGAAGAATTGTGTTGGGATTTTGATGGGGATTGCATTGAATCTGTAGATTGCTTTTGGTAAGATTGCCATTTTTACTATGTTAATCCTACCTATCCATGAGCATGAGAGATCCTTCCATTTTCTGATATCTTCTTCAATTTCTTTCTTTAGAGATTTAAAGTTCTTGTCAAAAAGGTCCTTCACTTGTTTAGTTAGTGTTATCCCAAGGTATTTTATATTATTTGTGGCTATTGTAAAGGGTGATGTTTCTTTGACTTCTTTCTCAGCCCTTTTATCATTTGTGTATAGGAGGGCTACTGATTTTTTTGAGTTGATCTTGTATCCTGCCACTTTACTGAAGGACTTTGTCAGCTGCAGGAGTTCCCTGGTAGAGTTTTTGGGGTCACTTATGTATACTATCATATCATCTGCAAATAGTGAAAGCTTGACTTCTTCCTTGCCAATTTGTATCCCTTTGATCTCCTTTTGTTGTCTTATTGCTCTAGCTAGAACTTCTAGTACTATATTGAATAAATATAGGGAGAGTGGACAGCCTTGTCTTGTTCCTGAATTTAGTGGTATCGCTTTGAGTTTCTCTACATTTAATTTGATGTTTGCTGTTGGCTTGCTATAAATTGCTTTTATTATATTTAGAAATGTTCCTTTTATTCCTGATTTTTCTAAGACCTTTATCATGAAGGGGTGTTGGATTTTGTCAAAGGCTTTTTCAGCATCTAAGGAGATGATCATGTAGTTTTTTTCTTTCGGTTTGTTTATATGGTGTATTACATTGACTGAGTTTTGTATGAACCATCCTTGCATCCCTGGGATGAATCCTACTTGGTCGTGATGGATAATTGTTTTGATGTATTCTTGGATTCGGTTTGCCAATATTTTGTTGAGTATTTTTGCATCCATGTTCATGAGGGAGATTGGTCTGTAGTTCTCTTTCTTTGTTGCATCTTTGTGTGGTTTGGGTATCAGGGTAATTGTAGCCTCATAAAAAAGAGTTTGGTAGTGTTCCTTCTGTTTCTATTGTGTGGAACACATTGAAGAGTATTGGTATTAGTTCTTCTTTGAAAGTCTGGTAGAATTCTGCACTGAAACCATCTGGTCCTGGGCTTTTTTTGGTTGGGAGACTTTTGATGACTGTTTCGATTTCTTTAGGGGTTATTGGTCTATTTAAATGGTTTATCTGGTCTTGATTTAATTTTGGTATGTGGTATTTATCCAGAAAATTGTCCATTTGTTCCTGGTTTTCCATTGTTGTGGAGTACAGGTTTTTGAAGTATGATCTGATGATTCTCTGGATTTCCTCGTTGTCTGTTGCTATGTCTCCTTTTTCATTTCTGATTTTGTTAATTTGGGTGCTCTCTCTTTGCCTTTTGGTTAATTTGGCTAGGGGTTTGTCTATCTTGTTGATTTTTTCAAAGAACCAACTCTTTGTTTCATTGATTTTTTGTATTGTTCTCTTGTTTTCTATTTCGTTGATTTCAGTCCTCAATTTGATTATTTCCTGGCATCTATTTCTCCTGGGTGAGTTAGTTTCTTTTTCTTCTAGAGCTTTCAGTTGTGCTGTTAATTCATTGGTATGGGATTGCTCCATCTTCTTTATGTGTGCATTTAGAGCTATGAATTTTCCTCTTAGTACTGCTTTCATAGTGTTCCATAAGTTTGGGTATGTTGTACTTTCATTTTCATTGAATTCTAGGAAATCTTTAATTTCTTTCTTTATTTCTTCCTTGACCCATTGATGTTTCAGGTGGGCATTATTCAGTTTCCATGAGTTTGTGGGTTTTCTATAATTTTTGTTGTTGTTGAGGTCTAACTTTAAGGCATGGTGGTCTGATAAGATACAGGAGGTTATTCCAACTTTCTTGTATCTGTTGAGATGTGTTTTGTGGCCAAGCATGTGGTCAATTTTTGAGAAGGTTACATGGGATGCTGAGAAGGTATATTCTTTTGTGTTAGGATGGAATGTTCTGTAGATACCTATTAAGTCCATTTGAGTCATAACATCTGTTATGTGCTTTATTTTTTTGTTAAGTTTCAGTCTGGTAGATCTGTCTTTTGGTGAGAGTGGTGTGTTAAAATCTCCCACTACTAATGTGTGGGGTTTGATGTGTGTTTTAAACTTTAGTATTGTTTCTTTTATGAATGTGGGTGCTTTTGTATTTCGAGCATAAATGTTTAGAATCAAGACTTCATCTTGGTGGATTTTTCCTGTGATAAATATATAATGTCCATCCTGATCTCTTTTGATTGATTTTATTTTGAAGTCTATTTTATTAGATATTATGATAGCCACACCAGTTTTTTTCTTAGGTCCATTTGCTTGGAAAGCCTTTTCCCAGCCCTTTACTAGGAGGTAGTGTCTGTCTTTGAAGTTAAGGTGTGTTTCTTGTATGCAGCAGATGGATGGGTCCTGTTTTCTTATCCATTCTGTTAGCCTGTGTCTTTTTATAGGTGAGTTGAGACCATTGATATTGATGGATATTAATGACCAGTGATTGTTAATTCCTGTTATTTTTGTGGTTGTGTTGTGTTGTCCTTCTGTGGTGTATGTTGGTGTGGGATTATCTATTGCTTGATTTTTCATGGATGTGTTTAGCTTCTTTGGGTTGGATTTTCCCTTCTAGTGCTTTCTGTAGGGCTTGGTTTGTGGACAGGTATTGATTAAATCTGGTTTTATCCTGGAATATTTTGTTTACTCCACCTATGGTGATTGAGAGTTTTGCTGGGTATAATAGTCTGGGTTGGCATTCGTGGTCTCTTAGTGTCTGCATAAGTTATGTCCATGACCTTCTAGCTTTCATAGTCTCTATTGTGAAGTCTGGTGTTATTCTGATGGGTTTGCCTTTATATGTTACTTGGTCTTTTTCCTTTGAGGCTCTTAATATTTTTTCTTTGTTCTCTGTGTTTAGTGTTTTGATTATTATGTGGCAGGGGAATTTTTTGAGGGGGTGGGGATCCAGCCTATTTGGTGTTCTGTAAGCTTCTTGTATCTTTATAGGTATTTCTTTCTTTAGGTTAGGAAAGTTTTCTTCTATGATTTTGTTGAATATATTTTCTGTGCCTTTGAGTTGGTATTCTTCTCCTTCTTCTATCCCTATTATTCTTAGGTTTGGTCTTTTCATGGTGTCCCAAATTTCTTGGACATTTTGTGTTACAACTTTTTTGTCTTTAGTGATTTCTTTGACTGATGAATCTATTTTCTCTATTGTGTCTTCAGTGTCAGAGATTCTCTGTTCCATCTCTTGCAATTGGTTGGTTATGCTTGTTTCTGTAGTTCCTGTTCGTTTAGTCAGGATTTCTATTTCCAGCATTCCCTCAGCATGTGTTTACTTTATTGTCTCAAATTCATTTTTCAGATCTTGGAATGTTTCTTTCATCTGTTTAGTTGCTTTTTCTTGGCTTTCTTTGATTTCTTCGAATTTTTTGTTCGTTTTTTCTTCCATTTCTTTAAGGGAGTTTTTTATTTCCTCTTTAATGGAGTTTTTCATTTCCTCTTTAAGGGAAGTTTTTATTTCCTCTTTAATGGAGTTTTTCATTTCCTCTTTAATGGAATTTTTCATTTCATCTTTAAGGTAATGTTTTATTTCTTCTTTAAGGGCCTCTATCATCTTCTTAAAGTCATTTTTAGGGTTGGTTTCTTCTGTTTCTTCTGTCTTGGTATGTTCAGGTATTGCAGGTGTTTCTACTACTGACTAAGCCATCTCTCAAACCCCTCTTCAGCTTTTTTTTTTTTAAATATATCTAGATTTTAATAAGGAAAACCAACAATGAATCATACTAGTGGACAGGAATTGAAGAAGTAGTTTTGTTTACTTTCCTGACCCCCATAACTTTCTCCCGGTCAAGTGACTTTGGATTCTTTTCATTTTTAGATGTCATAGCAGAGCCTGAGATCCTAGGTAGTATGTCTCACTTGAGTCTTCCCCAAAACATGAAGAACCTTGAGTCAGGAATGACATCATGGTTTTGTTGTGTGCTCCCAACAGAGCCTAACAGATGGTGTCAATGTCGCTTAATAGATGCTTACTGGTTGCTTGGTTGGTTGAATGGTTGATTTACTTAGAATTCAATTATTTTATACTCGCTAAGCATAGTCACCAAGGACATGAGCACAGCATTTAAATATCACTGAGAAACACACAGGGATAGATTGTTTGGGTCATGCCTGAGTTATCTTGTAAAATGCCCCCACATCCAGCATTAATTTGCATTTGCATAAAAACTATTCTGAGGGCTGGAGAGATGGCTCATCAGTAAGAGCACACACACACACACACACACACACACACACACACAAATATAAATAAAAATAAAACAAATCTAAAAAATATTCTCCACAACTATTCTTACTGTTTTTAAAACTTAATTCAAGTACAGGACGTCAATAACAAAGCATTCTATGTGTTTGTGTTTATTTATTGAATGCGTCAGTAAATGATCACAGCCCACGTGTTGTGAATCAAGAAGCCTCCAGAAGCCTGCTTTATGGTCTCTCCTTCTATAGAACTTCCACTGTGACTCTAACATCCCAGATTAGATCTGACTTGACATACATGGAATGACAGATGTGTGTCCTTGGGAACACACTGTGTTTTGTCATTTGTGATTCCAATATTCTTTCTACCTGGCTTCCCATCATTCTCTTCTCAGTAAGGATCCACACACTTGGCTTGGTTTTGTATCTCCCAAGTGCCCAGAATAGCCCCTGGCCTCAGTAGCTTCTCTGTATTTTCATTAAAGAATTAAACAAATGAAATCACAAAGCTAGCCAGACCTTTCCCCTCCAGACATTCTTACTTTGAGCAATTCTGCCTTTTATTTTATTTATTTATTTATTTTTTTAAAGTGTAACAACAGTCTCATTTGCTCCATACAGGAACCCTTAGAGAATCCGGAGGGTTCACCCTCAGAATCGTCCAAACAGAAAGGTCATAAATCCCACTGAAATGGTGTGACAAGAGTTTGGACTCAGGCTTTGACACTATATTTAATACAAATATGAGCCCGGTGCCTGTGTTTACAGGGTGGACTATTAGCAAGCTGCCATGACATGATGAAACACCCCGATGATCAATGTAAAAAGAAGGAATACTCGATCTTGGCTCACAGTTCCAAAGGTTTCAGTAGAAGGACTCTTGGTCCTGTTGCTATTGGCCAAGGGTGGCCAGTCCATCGTGGTAATGGTACATGGAAGAGGAAGTCTGTTTATGTCTAGGCAGCCATGAAGCAGAAAAGAAACAAGAGGGGCCAGAGTCCTACTATCCTCCTTCAAGGGCACATCCCCAATGATCTAACTTCCTTCCAGTAGGTCCCAACTCCTCAAGATTCCATCCCCTCCCAGTAATGTCACAGGCTTGGGAGTGTAGTTCTCAAATAGATAGGCATTTGAGGGCATTCCAAATCCAAACTCTATCAGACAGCCATCTACTGGCTGCCCAGCCTCTCTTAAGAGAGTTAAGACTAGGGCCTGGAGAGATGGCTCAATAGTTAAGAGCACTGGCTGCCCTTCGGGAGAACCTGGGCAATTCCCAGTACCCACATGGCAGCTCACAGCTGTCTGTAACTCCAGTTCCAAGGGATCTGACACCCTCTTCTGACCTCCATGGACATCAGGCACACATGTGGCACAGAACATACATGCAGGCAAAACAGTCACACACACACAAAGTAAAAATTAAATTAAAAATGTTTTTAAAGAGTTAAGACTTCGGGCTGGAGAGATGGCACAGTGGTTAAGAACACTGACTGTTCTTCCAGAGGTCCTGAGTTCAATTCCCAGCAACCACGTGGTGGCTCACAACCATCTATAATAAGATTTGATGCCCTTTTCCAGCACACAGGCATACATGCAGAGCACTCATAAATAAAATATAAATAAAAAAATTTAGATTTATTTATTTATTATGTATAGTGTTCTGTCTGCACGTATCTCTGCAGGCCAGAAGAGGGCACCAGATCTCATTACAGATGGTTGTGAGCCACCATGTGGTTGCTGGGAACTGAACTCAGGACCTTTGGTAGAGCAAGCAGTGCTCTTAACCTCTGAGCCACCTCTCCAGCCCTAAAAATTATTTTTTTAAAAAAAGAGTTAAGACTTCACTAAGCTAGCTCCTTGAAGAAGAAGTTCTGGACTGAAGAGCTGGCTTAGTGGTAAAGAGGGCTTACTGTTCCATCAGAGGACGAACAGTGGGTGGTAACCAAACTCTTGTAACTCCAACTCTGAGGGACCTGATATCCCCTTCTAGCCTCTCTGGGAACCCCTACACATACACACATAGACACACACACTAAAATAAATCTTTAAAAAGAGAGAAAGATAGATGCTCTGTAACAATGTTCAAGTATAGAGCCCAGTCTTTGTCTGTGGGTCAGTCCCCACCAGCACCTGATGATGAGGTGGTTCTGTGGCCTCACTGGACAGCACGGCCTCCCTGACTGCACCTCTGGTTGCATGGTTGGTGCAACAACTGCATGGTTGGTGTGCATGCTAATTCCACAGGCCTCTTTTCAATGAAAGAGCCAGAACCCAGTGTCCTGTTAAGGCTAGGGTCTCTCCGCCATCTGAAGGAAGCATGATCACCAGCCTGTATTCACCATCTTAGGAATCAGGTAGGGAAAATAACATGCTTCCAGTCCTACTTGTGGAATAAGAAATTTAATCCTCTGAAAATTCAAGGCCAGCCTTGAGCACTTTGCTAAGAGTCAGTGCTTTACTGTGAAAGCTATGGAGAGTGGTGGGGTGACCACTGGAAGCATGGCAAAGACTCAGCTAGAACTGTATCACTGGAAAATGTGAAGGGAGCAAAGGGGAAGGCAGAGAGTTGAGTTAGGAGACCAGCAGTCTTCTAGGTGAGTGGCAGTGAAGATCTAAGCCTAGGCAGAGGGGAAGATGGGGAAAGACACTCAAAATGGTTAGGGTAACCAGGGTTATAGTTGGCCTAGGGGAGGTTGAAAGTTGCTTGCATCCATCTACCATTTCTCAGGTACCATTATGTTCCTTCTCAGGTCTTTGATATGGTTGAAGACTAGATAATTGTAATTTCCTCAATTACAATAAAAGATAAGTTAGATATAAAACCTTAAACTCACAAATATAAGATAGATAGGACATCTTCTTTTATATTGTAACTGCAATTCTTGCTTGATAATTGTTTTGTTATATGTAATTTTACCATGTTAAAGTTAAAACCTTCCTTTTTAAAAAAAGAAGAAAAGGGGAAGTGCTGTGGATATCATTCTATATAAATAAAACACTGATGGCCAGTGACCAGACAGGAAGTGTAGGCGGGACAAGGAGAGAGGAGAATTGGGGAAACAGGAAGAAGGAGGAGAGACACTACAGCCACCGCCAGGACAAGCAGCATGTAAAGACGCCGGTCAGCCACCAGCCACATGGCAAGGTATAGATTTATAAAAATGGGTTAATTTAAAATAAAAGAACAGTTAACAAGAAGCCTGCCACGGCCATACAGTTTATAAGTAATATAAGCGTCTGAGTGATTATTTTATACGTGGATTGTGGGACTGCGGGGCTTGGTGGAACATGGAGAAAAGCCCTCCAGCAACAATGCAACTATGTCCTATATAAATATTAATAGGAAGTTTGTATCACCTTCATGATGACTGGCAAGTAACCATCCTCTTCAACAGTTATTTGTCATTCACTTTTTGCTTAAAAAAAATATTTATTTATTTATTTATTTATTTATTTATTATTCCCCCCCCATGCCCTACTCTGTTCCCACCCCCCAGTCCACTCCTGTCATCTACTCTTTTAAAGGTGTTGTGTAACAAGACTTTTCCTGGGGAGATGTAGCACACACACACACACACACACACACACACACACACACACACACACACACGCGCGCGCCCCTACTCACTCCAGGTAAGGAATCCACAACAAACCAAAGTACAGCTACTACCAAAGTCCAACTTAGTGAACCAATGGTTTTATTGGGGTTAATTACAGGAGATGGGTGAGGAGCTACACACAGGAGCAGAAATGACTCAAATACAGCTGTGTCACCAAACCCTTACACACAGCATGGGTGACTTGTTCAGAAAAGCTGGGATCAGGAGCACACTGCACAGCCTATAGGCAGCTCAACAGATTGGACAGTGTCCTTCCCAGGTGTTTCAGTTGCCCTAAGCCTGTTCCAGACAGTTGGGCTGGTCTCTGTTTTCTTTCAGGCTGCTTGTCTGGTCTGGGTCTTAGCAGCTTGACTTGTCTGAGAGTTTATCTTTGTAGTCTATACTGTTTATATTGTGACAGAGAAGCCTAGGGAGTCTTGTCAGTTTCAGGAACTTCCTGAACCTGTCTTGAGCTGTTTACTTTCTGTCTTAAGGAGCTTGCTTCCCTGCCAGGATAGGTTCCAATCTGAGAGGAACCTGCTTCACAACAAAAAGCCACTAACTTTGAAGGTGCAAAAAAGGTTTTATTAAATCTGGTATTTCAAGCTGTGATTCAAAGCACGTTCAAATTCCTTGTACAGAAAGAACAGCTATAGTGAGTATATTCTTAAGACTGTGTCAGAAGACTAAGTTACTACTTAACCTCTCTTGACCTGAGTTTCTTCCTCTGAGAATTGAAGCAGCTGGGCTTGTTTCACTGTTATTTCCTTGCTACACCAATGCTGTGTGCTCTGTAAGTGTAACAGATACCTATGGAGTTAATGACAGTTTAATTTACCAGAGTATTATTCCTCTGGTACATAAAAATAGATAGCTTTAGAAGATGACAATGTGCGTGTGATTTGTGCAGAGTCCTTGAAAAATATATGAGAAGATATAAAATGTAAACAAAAGAAATCCATGCCCAAGAACCCATGATATTGGTAATCCATGTGTTTCAGTCATTAATCAAAAAACTTTGTATTAATTTATTTTCAAATGTAAATTATTTGTTTACCCAAATCTTCATGATCATCAAGGAAAACGAACAGGAATTCTTAAACACAGTCTACCCAGTTTTTAGTTGGGTGAGAGAAAAAACTAATTTGAATAAATGTGAAACCTATGGGGGCAGGGGCAGGATTTGAGGTTTCAAAAGCCCATGCCAACTCCAGAGAGTCCCCTACCCTCTGCTTGAAAATCAGTATATATCTCTCATCTACTGCTCCACCATGCTCCCTACCATGATGATAATGAACTAAACCTCTGAAATTGTAAGCAAACCCCCAAATAAATGTTTTCTTTTATAAGAATTGCTTTGATCATAGTGTCTTTTCACAGTAATATAACAGTGACTAAGACACATACATAAGACAGAGAATCTCAGAAAATCCACATTATACTCAATAATCAAAATTTTAAAGTGAAAAAAGAAAGAAAGGGAGGAAGACAAAAGGTGCATGCATCAAAAAAAGGAGAGATGCAGGAAGACACTCATCATCAGAGCAGTGGCAAAATACCATTTTAAAAGACTCTCAGGGCCATAGAGATGGTTAAATGATTAAAGGAACTTGATGCTATCCTAGAGGACTAGGGGTTTGATTTTCAGGCATCACATAGCATGTCACAACTGTCTGTAACTACAGTTCCAGGGACCCAACACCCCCTCTGGCCTCCTCAGACACCAGGCATGCATCTGGTACACAGAAATACATGCAGACAAAACACCCACATGCAGAAAAAAAATAAAAATGAAAAATAAAGACCCTGTCAAGTTAGTGGCTGACAGCATGACGCACCCAGCAAACCTCACCACCAGGAAACTCACAACAAACGTTACAGAACTAGATGCTGAAAACTGACCAAAATAATTCTGTAAACAGAAAGGAAAAAATTTTAAATCAGAACTTATAAGTGGAGTAGATGTCCACTATCCCCACTCCTTTCCAATTTTGTGCTCAAAGTACTAACTGGAGCAATAAGGTAAGAGGTTGAAATGAAAGGGATACAAAAAAGGAAAGAGGAAGACAAACTATCTATATTTGTACATGACGTGATACTATATATAAGAGATCACCAAAATACTATAGAAAATTTCTATAAACAATAAACAAATTCAGCAACATGGCAGAATATACAGAATCAACTTTCTTCCAAGAGCCAAAGACCACTTACCAAAAATCCCAATACCAGACGTGGGACCAAAATCTCTTTTGGTTTGTTGGTCAGAGTTGTGTAAGAGACTGCCAAAATATTATATACTATTACTATTGACATTTGCAATAATATTGAATTGGCCCCCAGAAGTAGAAGGTCACACCTAATGGCTGAAGACACTACGAACTTCAGACTCAGCCCCAGAGGTCCATGAGATGGAATTGGCATAAATGATTCTTCCTGAGCACTAGCTTTAATTTTACCAGAAGGCAGTATGCAAACATTCAAAGGGAAGAGGCAACCAATACTCCTATCCATTATGATGCCCATGAATTACAATGACCACCATGGTAAAACCCTAAGAGTGCAGTAGTGACATGCATTCCTTGGCAGTCACCCAAAGCTCTTTTATTGGACTTAAGACCTCCACTCAACAAGAGGGAAAACATAACTGGTACTATACACCTAGCCAACTATCCAGGGATAGTGAAATCATGTATCTTGGAGGAGAACCTATAACCACCACTTCACTAATCCAGCATAATCCTCAACTACACTCTGAATATTTATCCTTATAAACACAAATAAGTGCAGTCCTAATCCATCATCAAGGAAAACATCTCTTTGCAACATATGGAGACATTACAGAGGACCACAACCAATAAATATGCAGAGTTATAGGGCCCAGTCCCAATGGGTATATATACAAAACAAATTCCACACCTGACATTGTAAAAGACAGGACATTGTAGAAGACTGTAAGGGCCAGGAAGGATTAGGAAGTTTTCTATGAGACACCATCTCCTACTAACATTATAAGTTACAGCCAAAGTCTCACCAACATGACAGCCTAAACATGAGCTAAACAATGACAACATCAATAAACAAGCCAAAGTGGAAGGGGAAACGACTACAAAGCCTCAACCCCAACACAAAGAACTATATGCAACTAAAGAATGCTGAGAGTGGAAGAAATTATCTTCTCCAAGGAAGAGCATATCAATTGGTTATTCAATACCAAATGGTCAGCTCTGAAAACATACACATAAATAACCATTATATGGACTGGGCAGGCTGTAGTTAGGAATATATATGCATATAACAACAATTAATGAAAAAAGAGGCCATAAATTTGAAGGAGAGTAATGAGGGGTATATGGGAGGTTTTGGATACAGGAAAGGGAAGGGGGAGATGATGTAATTTATAGCATAATCTCAAAAATAAATGAAATTATATATATATATATATATATATATATATATATATATATATATATATATATAAACCCTAGCCCCTAGTACCTCAGAAAATGAGGACTTGTTCATTTGTATGTTCTCTATAGATTTGATTCAGTTAAGATGAGAGCTTCTGACACAGTTGCCTGCATCCTTTTGAAGAATAGACATTTGAACACAGATAAGCACAGAAGGAAGTGATGATGTCATACCAGGAGGAGTTGGCTCTGTAACTGGACTGCTGTTTTCACAAGCAGGAACTGGAGGTTTTCAGCCTACACAGACCAGAGGCAGGGAAATCAAGGGAGGCTGCTCTTTCTGTTATAATGGCTTAAGACTTCTAGCTCCAGAAATGTGAGACAATAACTTTCTGCTGTCTAAAGCCACCCAGATTTTGGTCCATATGTTCCTCAATTTACACTAGAGTTAAGTCCTGATAAACTCCATTATAAATTGAAAATATGCTGTCAAAATGTACCTAACACAAGAGTTTACATGGATGCTAAGAATCTGAACTCAGTCCTTCATGCTTTCATAGAAGCAGCATGCTGACTATGTCCCAAGCCCTTGTATCCTATTTATAATTATTATTATTATTATTGTTGTTGTTGCTGTTGTTGTTGTTATTGTTATTATTAATCATTATTAGAAGTAGTAGAAGAAGGAGGAGAAGATCACTGATAGGTGTGCACATGACAAGTGCACATTAGAGGTCAGAGGACATCTTGCAAAACTTGTTTTCTTCTTCCACCATGTAGATCCCAAGGATCAACTTTAGGGTGCTATGATTGTCAGAAAGTGCTTTTACTTGCTGAACAGTTTTACTGGTTCTTGGTAGTCAATGTCTTTTGGTTGTGGATTATGGACCATTCATATTCAGTTATTGTTGGAAAGTCAGTATTTCTGTCATTTTGTTGATTTTGTGGTGTCTGGGCCTTCTTTTTCCTTATTTGATTAACTTCTGTTCTAGTGGTTTGTTCTTTGCTGTAACCTCATAGAACCTATAAGTTCTTTCAAATACACATAGAGCTGATTTAGTGGTCACAATTTTTTAGCCAGATTTTATCATGTTAAATTTTTGTTTCTCATTCAGTTATGACAGTTTTGCCAGGTATAGTTGTCTCAGTTGGAAATTCTCTCTTGGAGCTTGAAATACATGGTTCTAAGCCCTCTTGGATTGTAAGGTTTCTGTTGCAGAATCTGCTAATATTCTAATGGCCCTGCTGTTATGTGTGGCTTGATGTTTCTCCCTTGCCGGTTTTAATATACAATATACCTTCATTGCTTTGTATAGTTAGTGTTTTGATAAAAATAGGCTATGAGGACATTCTCCTCTGGTCTTGTCTGATGTTCTAAATCCCAGCTGTGTATTGATGGTCATTTCTTTCTCTAGATTTGAATTTTTTCTACTATAATCTCATTGAAAATGTTTGTATGTCTTTGACATCAAATTCTGTCTTCTATTGCTATGATCTCTATTATTTGGTTTTCATAGTGTCTACATATTTTATTTATTCCTTCTAGTATATCTGTCATTGAATGAATGTTCCAGTTCCCCTACCTTGTTGCTAAGCCCTGACATTCTATCCTTCCTGTGATCTATTATGTTGGTGAGATTTTCCACAGTGTTTTGTTTGGCTCATTGAAAACTTCATTTTTAGAAACATGTTTCATGTTTCTCCCAGTATTTCTATTTATTGGTTTTATTTTCATATCCTGTATTTATTGTCTCATTTCATTCATCTATTTGTTTGTGTTATCTTGGAATTCACTCAGGGAATTAGTTTGTTTGGGGGGAAGGGGGGAGTCCCTGCATGGAGATTTTGAGAGGCCATTGCATGAAGCTATGGAAGTAAAGCTTGGAAGGCATTGAAGATGATCCTAAGATATTGGGGATGCCAGAGCTGTGGGAAGTCTGCTCAGGGGAGCTCCATACAGGGGTTGGGACCAGCCAAAGAGAGAGAAGTTTATTATAGTTAGTGAAGCTGAAAGATAAGTGCTATTTGATATTGGACATGGAGTTATGGGATTTGGAGTTTGCCCTTCTGGGTTTAGTTCTTGCTTTGTTCCAGTATTTTGTTACAATGCTCCCTTTCCTCTTTTTTGGAATAATATTGCATTTCCTGTGTCATAGTATGGTGGAAGTATGTAATTTGTCTTTTGATTTTGATTTTTCATGAGTTACAATTAAAAGATTGCCTTGCATCTTAGAAGAGACTTTGGACTTTTAAACTGTGTTGACTAAAAGACCATGGGAACTTTTAAGTTGGACTAAATGCATTTTACATTATGATATGGCCATAAGCCTATAGGAGGCAGGGAGTGGAATGTGATGGTTTTAATGATAATGCCCCCCATAGGCTCATATGTTTGAGGACTTGGTCCATAGTTGGTTGAACTGCTTCAGTTTTGTGGTTTCAGATTTGAGCTCTTAGCTGCTTCTACCACCATGCCTATCTGCTGCCATGTTTCCCCATGATGATGGTGATGGACTCTTATCCTCCTCGAACCATAGTCCCAAATAAACACTTCCAGCTATAAGTTGCCTTTGATAATGGTGCTTTATTACAACATTAAAAAGGTAACTAAGACAGAAGTGTAGGCCCTCTTTGAAAAAACAATAATAAACAACATGCTGTTCATTTAAGAAGTAAAGAAACAGTGGTAGGAAAGACTGCAAGAAGATATAATTTGCTACAGATATGAATGGAAAGGGAAAGAGTCGAGTAAGACTAGTGATTAATATTGTGTTCATAAAGAAAAAAGGTATAGGAGGGCAAAGTAAATAGATGGTTCAACTTTGATTAAAGGTAGCATGAAATGAAAGAGGTAAAGAAATGGAATCTGATAACCTAAAAGAGGCTGGAGGAGATTCCACAAACCAAACTACTTCATGTTCTTTGGGAAATTTTATAAAAAATAAGACAAAAAGGAAAGACTTGGGATGTCAACAGAGCAGAATAGAGATGGCATATCTGTGCAGTTGTCATTGAACATTAAATACTAGCGGAATAAGTATGAGCTACATGGGGACAGAGAACAACAGTATCACCTTATTGCTTTTTGCACCCTTGTTTTTCAATGTTTCTCCAAGTGTCCCAGATGCCTGTGAGGTCAGCCCATTGAGTAGTCATCCAAGTCACAGAAGCCAGTCACATCTCAAAGTTATCATCCAGGAGTCTGTATCAGCCCTTGGATGCCCCTCCTAAAGTTAGTCATCTATGTAATTATATGTCTATGTTCACCTGCAGATCCAGTCACTCTGGGCAGGTTTCTATCTTACTGAATACTACATAATTCTGATATGGGGCTATTGGGGTATCTTTGAGAATAGCAAAGCCTTTCTCAGGGAGCTAAGGTCCCAGAAACTTGATAGCCACTAAAGCTACCCCAAGCCACTGGGTTTTGAGTTACAAGTCTTGTGAAATGTAAGAAGAGACTCAAGTACCACAGAGGGTGAATTTTAGAAGTTTGTTATAGATTCCAGGTGGGATGCTAAGAGGGAAAAAGAGAACAGAGCTTGTGTACAGCAGGAAGGGCCCAAGTAAAAATGGTATCTTTGAGCTACTACCTCTGGGGATTTTTAAAGAACTTGTGAAAAAACTGGGATGAGGTAGGGGAAGAGGATGAGCTGGTCCAGCTGGACCAACCAGGTATCCAGAACTGAAGTGTTCATCTAAGAGATAACAGAGAAACAGTAACCAGAACACTCCTCTGACATTTCTGACCTTCAGCAAGAATATTCATTGAATTGATGCTCTTGGGTCTCTGCCCAACTTGGCTGTTTTCTGTCTCCTCTACTTGTCAGTTCTGATTTGAAATTCTGCTGTGCATCCACCTGGCCCTGGATATTTTTTTAAACTGAGAATATTTTTATGACTATTTCAATCTGTGCATTTGTTATGGGCATGATTAGGTTGTTGACTTCTTGGTTTAATTTTAGTGGCTTGAATGAATCTAGAAATTCATCGATTTATTTACATTTTCTAAGTTAATGTAGTACAAGGCTTCAAAATATTCCCTTGTAATAGTCTGAATTCCTTGGTGTCTGTTGTAATGTTGCCCTATTTATTAATGTCAGATTCTGTTAACCTGAGTCATCTCTTTCTGTTGGTTAGTTGAGTGAAGGGTCTGTCAATCTTGTTCATCTTCTCAAAGAACTGGCTCTTAGTTATTTGTTCTTTTGTCTTTTTTCTATTTCATTGATTTCTGCTTTGGTTTTTATTATTTCTTGCCACTGACTGGGCTTAGATTTGGTTTGTACTTTTTCTAACTTTTTAAGTTGCATCATTGGTGCGCTTTCTGATTTTTTGAATGTAGGTACTTAGAACTATAAATTTTCTTCACAGGACTCCTTTCATTGTATCCCAGAGGTTTTATTGTGCTTTGTTTTCATTTTCATTTAGTTCAGCAAATTTTTTTATGTCTTTTTCATTTCTTTTTTATCCATTTATCATTCAGTAATGTGTTGTTCAATTTCCATGGGTTTACATTTACAAGAGTTTGTTTTGGTTTGGGTTTTGATGTCAATTTTAAACTTTGTTGCACTGTGGTCAGATAGGATACAAGAAGTGAAACAAGATGATCCATACCTGGCAACATTATCAGATCATGAACCTGAGACTAGACAGGTCAGAGGTCCTAAGGAAGAACCTACTGCTATTATTTTACTAAACAGACATAATATTAATCTGACTCCTATGGCTTATCATTATAACCCATTGATCAGTGTATCTGTCAACTCTCACCTGAGAAGCTTCTACTTACAGTAGATAGTAATTAACATATATGATTAACATAACTGTCCAGGGTGCAGAGAACAGGAGACTACAAAATGCTCAGCCCTAAAGGGAAAACATATACATACCACAACCACCCCTTTCCAAGGCTCAGGGATCATTACCAAAGAAGGGATGAGAGGACTGTAAGAGCCATTTGTAGTAGATGACTACAATGAAATATTATATTCTACACACAGCAGGGTAACTCCACACATGAATTCACAGCAGTTGTGACAGCATACACCAAACCTATGCAAGCCCAAGCCAGACCAAATGCCAGCATGGGAGATGGGAGTTGGGCACACAATCCTATTCCTAGCCATAGAGTAATTGGTAACTCTTTAGCTGACTGGAGAAGAAGGACCCATTTTCATAAAGAGTGTAGTCCCTGGTAAGTTGATCATGGCCCAGTGGAAAATTATACATCAAGAATATTTTGGGCAACACAAATTGGTCTTGAAAGTTTTATATTTGTTTGCTTGCTTCCTTTTTTAAAAAGGATGTAAGGTTGGGTGGATGGAGAAAGTGGGTGTAACAGGGGATAGTCAGAGGGGGAATAAATATGATCAAAGCACCATGTATGAAGAGCTCAACTCTCAAAGAACTACTAAAACAGTAAAAAGAGAAAAGAAAAATATATAAATAAATAATACTTATCATCCTTTGTTTTATTTTTCTTCCACTATGGATACTTATATCCATGGTGAATTTGTTGAGAAATGAATAGAAATACATTTTAAAACATCTGCCAGTACAATTAGCATTAATGGTTCTAAAAGATAATCTCAAGTATAAGGGTGAGAAAATTCACATGTTCATAAATATTCATTCCTTTCCTTTGTGTTTTAAGAGTCGTCAGTAAATAAAGTAATTCAAATAACATATTTTTATAATTACATAATGGATTTTTAAAAGTGATTATCCAAAAATAGCCAAGCAAGTGCTATTTTTGAGGTACCTACCATTTTTTTAAGCACTGTACATTTACATAATTTCACTGAATCCTCATTCCAGTCTTATCATTATTCTCATTTTATAGATGAATAAGCAGAGATGGAGAATAAGGTCACATAGCTGACATGGAACAGAGTGAGAATTCCAATCCAGGGAGTCAGAACCCACTCACCCTGTCTTCACCACTTGACTATTCTGTCTCTCTACAATCCAAGGATTCTCTAAGACAGAACACTACATACTGAACTTCAGATCTGGCCAGGTAGGAGAAAACCCAAAGTGGCTACTTGCCAGCCAATTAGATGCTATCTTCGTATAAAAGTTGAAAGTAATTTTTAAAAAATGCTTTTTTATAGGCATTATTTCATTAAATTTAGGTTTTCTCAGCCTTGTTTTCATAACTTTAATTATCTAAAAGACAAAAACATTAACTAAAAGAAATATATATTTGCCTCCATATTTACACTAATGTAAGATGGCTTACATATGTGAACCTTTGTCAGATAAGCTTGAACAATTAAGGAAAAAAGCACCAAGTTTAGCTGGATATGTAGCTCAGTGCTGGAAGGCTTACTTAGCAAATACAAGTCCCTGAATGCAATCCTCAGCACAAGGAAAAGAACAGGGAAAAGGAGGAGCATGGAGAAAGAGGAGAGAAGATAATTAGGGTTAGAATTATTTTTTCCTTGAATAGGACATTAGTTTATATTTTGAAAAGCTCTAATTAGATGCTTCATATGCTTTCTGAACAAAATAATGATCTGATCACTCTGTACCATGATCAAGGGTGATGTGCAATGTTATTTTAAGATGTGTTACATTCATTTATGCTGTGGAATATTTGTTTAATGATGCAAAGATGCATTGCATTCTTTTATGTTGCATTTACTTCTGTGAAACTGTGTTACTTCGCCTGTCTAAAACATCTGATTGGTCTAATAAAGAGCTGAATGGCCAATAGCCTAGCAGGAGAAAGGATAGGTGGGGCTGGCAGGCAGAAAGAATAAGTAGGAGGAGAAATCTGGGAAGAAAGATTGGGAAGCAAAAGGAGACAGAGAGGAGGACTCCTGGGGCCAGCCACCCAGCTACACAGTAAGTGATGGAGTAAGAAGTAAAGAAAGATATACAGAAATGTAAAAGCCCAGAGGCAAAAAAAAAAAATAGATGGGATAACTTAAGAGAAGCTGGCAAGAAACAAGCCAAGCTAAGGCCAGGCATTCATAAGTAAGAATACATTTCCGTGTCATTATTTGGGAGCTGGGTGTTGGGGCCCACCTAAAGGGAAAAAAGTAACTGCAGGGTGATAAGAGAAAAAACCTTGACAACAATTTGAGATTTACAAAAAGAAATATCTCTTTCAGAAAGAGCTTTGCTCTATCTCCATAAGATTAGTTCTTTCTCTTAGAGTAAAAACATTGGAGATAATTTTATGTTCTTTTTGAGATGTACATATATGTGGTTCCTCTTTAATTATGGTCTTTGGAATGAATTTTTATTGTTAGTTCTTTGATAATCTCATAAATGCATTTAATGAATTCTGATTACTCTCTCCCCATACCCTCTCATCCTTTTCTCACCATATTTACACTCCCTCCTCCCTACCTATTCCTTTCCAAGATTTATGACTTTTTGTTTTGTTTTGCACCTATTTACATCTAACCAGGGCAATTTCTGTGGCCATTGGATTGGGATTATCCTTAGGAGCAGTGATTCTTAACCTTCCTAATGTTGTGACCCTTTAATACAATTCCTCCTGTTGTGGTGACCCCCAACCATAAAATTATTTTCTGCTACTTCATAACTGTAATTTTGTTATTGTTATGAGTTATAATATAAACATCTGTGTTCTGCGATGGTCACAGGCAACCCCTGTGAAAGGGTTAATCAACCTCCAGTAGGGATTTGTGACCTATAGGTTGAGAACCACTGCTTTGGAGCCTGGTGTGGTTGATCACGACTATATAGCCAAAGGCAATGATCCCCTCTTACCCTGACTCTATCAGTAGGGCATAAATAGTTTAGCCCCGAGTCCTCTTTCATTCTCACTAGGCTATTAATGGGCCCATTCTGTGCAGAACCCAGGCAAGTCATCTGTATTGTTAGAGATCATGATTGCAATGGTTGTGTCTTGCCTCGAAGATGACATTTCATAGCCATTCTCCATATCTAACAGCTCTCCAAGTTTTCTGCCCCATCTTCTGCAATGTGGAAAAAATATTATTTTTACTGCAAATAATAAGCTTAATCTTATGTTCCTAAATCTCAGGACACTGAGAGTACTCATCAAGCACTACAACAAGCAGCCAGCAACAAGTCCATAACACAAGAAATAGGGCAACTGGCTATTATTTCTTGGTCAAAATACTAAAGTAATATAAGCAACTCATATGTTTTTATATTGTCACCTTTAACTTGACTTCATAAGAATTTAAATCTGATTGATACTAGGTTTCAGATGTCTATTTCCTATCTTAGAGGAATAGGACAGAGACAAATATGAAATGCCATATAAATCTGTGGTTTTGATGAAAAGCATTCTTTTGCACTCTGCCATTTCATAGTCAACAGCACTTTACTTCAGTTGCTGAAGTTTACACTCTCTCATTGAAGAAATCCTACTTTGTTCTAAAGTGAAAGTCAAAGTAGAATAACAAGTCAAGCAAGAAGCTTTGAGTGCTGACTAGTATACACAAGCCAAATACATATTAAAATGGCCCCTGCATTAAAAACATCAATGCTACAATGGGGTCTAATACATACTATAAGTAGAGGAAAGGGATAAAATTATTGAAATATTAAAGTAAGAAAAAAATACCAAATTTTACTTCTTCGTTTTGTTTTTGTTTGGGGGTTTTGTTTGACCAATTTTTGCCCAAACCATCTGTTTGTTATTTGCCGCCAAGGACCCATTCCCCCTCCTGAAACATGAGCTAAGAATAGCTCAAACTTTACTTCAAGATCAACCATCTCCTTTTCTCAGTCTTGCTACTCAGAAGGACCTGGGCTTCACAGGGAAACACGGCTCAGCTAAACCAACCAATGTAAGACATAGACAATAACATACCACAGAACCAGTGAGTCATGTGGACTTCTTAAGTTGTGCATGTGGTAGTCTTGGAGATATCATTGCTTTTGTTGTGAGAGGAGCCAGCAATTGCATGAAACTGAATTTTATGGAACACTAAGCTCAGAGACAGACTCTGGGAATGGGGTTATTATCCTCAATCAAAGTGCGCCTAAAGCCAGGTCATTGATATTAATTCTTGTCTTTGTTACGGTTTCTATTGCTGTGAAGAGACACCATGACCATGATAACTATCATAAGGTAAACATTTCATTGTGGTGGCTAACTTACAGTTCAGTGGTTCTGTCCATTATTGTCACTGCAGGAAGCAAGGCAGCATGCAGACAGACATGGTGCTAAAGAAGGAGCTGAGAGTTCTTACATCTTGACTCACAGGCAACAGGAAGTGGTCTGTCTCATTGGGCATGGCTTATATGAGACTTCAAAGACTGTCTCCACAGTAACACACTTCCTCCAACAAGGCCACGCCTCCTAATAATGTCCCATGACTCTGGCCATCTCTAACATCTTGGGTTCTCCAAGAAAATCTAGGCTTCAACAACACAGCTTCATGCAATGGCCACTCTGCGAGGCCTCCATTCAGAGATGCCCCTGTCACATGCTTGGTCTCAGTGGCTTTCTTTAGGTGCAAAGGCAAATTCCATAACCTGTTTTATCTATCCTTAACTCTAAATCCAGAACCACATGGCTGAAGATGCCAACTTCTGCTGCTTACTGGGGCTGGAACATGGCCCATTCATTCAATTACATCTACACCAGCTTTCTGTCCTTCACTATCTAAATTTGGCTGTCCTGAAACTGGATCTCTAGACCAGGCTGGCCTCAAACTCAGAGATCTGACAGCCTCTGCCTTCCCAGTGCTGGGATTAATGGTATCCCCCACCACACTCAGCTCTAAACTTTTCTTTAATTCACAAGTTGGTAACTTAGCTGGGTGGGATCTTGCCCTGAGGTCACCACTCCCTTTATTCTAGTTCTTAATCTGTTTATCTCCTAGAACACAGGACTTTGTTCCATTCTACTTTTTGGTGTTCCTTTTCTCCTTAAATTTTACATGTTATAATTTACCCTGCTCAGCTTGCTCCTTTTTATTATAAACCCTCATTAGAGTTACTACTAATACACAACAGAGTCTATACTAGGCTGTTTTCAGATTTCCTCTGCCCAGGGAATTAATCCAAAATTCTTCATGTTAGCCTCAGGCAAACTTTTCAGACAAGGGCAAAAAGCAGCCCTTTCTTCACCAAGATATCACAAGTATAATCTCTAGGCAACATACTAAAATTCTTCTCTGTGACCTCTTGAGTGAGCCCTCAACAGTTTAAATAACTCTTAGCACCGCTGTCTTCCATGCTTTTACTAGTATGGCCCATTAAGCAGTGCTTAAAGCATTCCACTGTTTTCATAACCCAAAGTACCAAAATCCAAATTCCTCCAAGCAAAAACATGGTCAGGCCTATCACAGCAATACCCCATTCCCTAGTACCGACTTCTGTCTTAGTTAGGATTTTTATTACTATGAAGAGACACCATGACCATGGCAATGCTTATAAAGAAAATATTTAATTGGAGTGGCTCACTTACAGTTTCAGAGGTTCAGTCCATTATCACTGTGATGGGAAGCATGGTGGCATGCAGGCAGATGTGGTGCTAGAGCTGAGAGTGCTACATCTTGCAAGCAAAGGAAGTCGACTGAGACACTGGGCAGTAACCTGAACATAGGAAACCTCAAAGCTCACCCCTACAGTGACATTCTTCCTCCAACAAGGCCATACCCACTCCAACAAAGCCAAGCCTCCAAATAGTGCCACTCTCTATGAGATTATGGGGGGCAATTACATTCAAACTACCACACCAGCCAAGTGCTCAGTGCCTGTATTGAGGGTGGTTAAGAGGCTAATCCTAGCCACACAGCACTGCCAGCTCAGGCAGACCATCTTGTGCTAGGTTTCACTCTTGACAGCATGCCCCCAACCTCAATGTGTACCCCTGGGAGAAGTATACACAAGCAGTGGTCACCTGGTAGTAGTAAGGTAAAAATAGCTAAGCAGAATGTGAGATGCCAAAGTAGGGGAGCAGAGAGCTGAGAAGCTGTCCAAGAAGACAACAAACAAGAGACCACGAAAATTACAAACCCTCAGCATGCGTTCCCCATTGCTGATCAGACCTCACTTATAAAACAATGAAATCATAAAGAATTTCAAGGTGTTTTCAGAGCATAGTCCTCAAGTGGGGGGCACTTGTGAGCAGGGTCCCTGTACAGATGCAACAACTATACTCAGAAAATCTGGTCGTGACAGATAGGTGTGGGCAAGGCAGGCTGTCTCCAAATTAAAGATATGATATCTGGGACACAGTCCTAGTTTCTGACTTGTACAACTAAAGAGGATCTGACTCCTTTCATGTCTACTTCCTGTTATGAGGAACTGCTCTAAGTGACTACTGCTTACTACTACTTCTTAATCCAGCATCAACTGCATTGGAATTAAGAGAAATACTTTCATCATCTTTGAATAGTTCTCAGTTCTAGCTATCTTTTAAAAATTGTCTTGTTTTTTGCTTGCGAAGGTATTTCAATATGAAGAAAATGACACAGAGGACTTTCTTTCCCTTCTAGATTTTCACCCACATTATTTAGACTTCTAGAGACTTAAAGGTGAGGCCTGAAATATACAGTGGTAATATACTTGTCTAACATGTACAAAGTCCTAATGTTGACTCTTAACACTGAAAAGAAAACCAGGTAAGTATCAGTACCATCCCGTACCAGAAGATCCAGCAACACTAAGCCTGAGGCTTTTGTATTCCTGAGACAAGAAAGCATTTATTTTTACATGTGTGTATGTGTGTATGCACATACAACTTGCAGAAGTAAGTTCTCTCCTACCAATGAATCCCAGAGGTTGAACTCAATCCATCAGGCTTGGTGGCAAGGGCCTTTACCCACTGAGCATCTGTCTAGCCCAGGAAAGGTTTTTGTTTGTTTGTTTGTTTGTTTGTTTGTTTGTTTGTTTGTTTTCTAATACCTAGCTCT
Organism: Peromyscus leucopus; assembly: GCF_004664715.2. Classification (NCBI taxonomy): domain Eukaryota; kingdom Metazoa; phylum Chordata; class Mammalia; order Rodentia; family Cricetidae; genus Peromyscus; species Peromyscus leucopus. Next base: position 76,677,586 of record NC_051065.1, on the reverse strand, counting down.
AGGATTATTTGATTACTGTCCTTATTAAGAGGAGGAAGAAAGGAAGAAGAAGAAAAAGAAGAGGGGAGAAGAAGAGGAAAAAGAGAAGGAAGAGAAAAGAGATGAGGGAAGGGGAGGGGAGGGGAGGGGAGGGGAGGGGACGGGACGGGACGGGACAGGACAGGACGGGACAGGAGAGGAAAACAATAATCCAGGCCTGTCTGAACTACTGGAGTGAAGGCTGTTCAAATACAAACCTTGTTTCCTCAAGCATCTAAAGTTAGTGACAGGGTTGGGTCTGTAACTCAGTGATTGAGTACTTGCCTAGCATGTATGGTTTTGTGGCTAGTGGTGCTTTTGAAGATCCGGGAAAGTCTCTAGGGGAGCAGAGTACTTCCTCTTTTTGATGAAAGGGGAACAAACAGGTGATCTCATTAGAAGCAAAAGGAGACAATTATTGATGGGGCTGCAGTCTTTCTCTAATCTTTCTCACTGAGACTACAGAAATCCATCAGCCTCACCCCATGACACAATGGACAAAGCCAATGCCTAAGCTAATAGAAAGAGCTGCCCAGCCGGGTGGTGGTGGCACACACCTTTAATCCCAGCACTTGGGAGGCAGAGGCAGGCAGATCTCTGTGAGTTCGAGGCCAGCCTGGGCTACCAAGTGAGTTCCAGGAAAGGCGCAAAGCTACACAGAGAAACCCTGTCTTGAAAAACCAAAAAAAAAAAAAGAAAAGAAAAGAAAAAAAGAAAAAGAAAAAAAAAGAAAGAAAGAGCTGCCCTAAACCAAAGGAGCTATCAGAAAAAGGACAAGAACCAGAGGCCTCTTCCCTGGGGCTAAAAGTCATAGAACCTTTTTCCTGAGGTAGAGGAGACTGGAAAAACCCTTGAAGTCCAAGACTTTCTGAATGTGGATTTGAATTTTTACTTGAAAGACAATAAATCTAAAATTGGCAGTGACTGGTTCAGATCAATTTTTAAAATTTTTGTTTTCCTGGTAGCAAGAGTAGAAATAATTTATTGTGAACAACTGAATTCATCTGTGGAATTAAAACACACACACACACACACACACACACACACATACACACACACAATTATATCAGAGAAGTCAAGGGATGGGAATCATGTCAGGTCACTGAGGCTGGAGAAAGAAGCCATGCTAGTTGTAAAGAAAAAGGGCAGAACACAGCACATTCAGAACTGTCACCATACGTGGGAGAACTATGACTCTTTCTTGGAGCCTGCTGTGAATTTCACCCAAATTCCTGGTGGCCTCAAGGGGCTGTCAGTCACTGTCAGACATTTAACACTTGGCAGCAGGATGTGTTATGCTGAGTGTCCTAGGAATGAGAAGGCAACAATGGGTGGTCAACATGACTGTCGCCAACATAGTCAATACTCTGATCCATGGCATGGGCATCCCTACCTCCTCCTGGATCAGCTATCAAATTCACTCTTATCTCTCATCCTCTTTTTCTCCTAGATAATCTCCTTACCTCACCAGGCTTCTTTACCCATATCTTTGTTTTTCTCATCTCTCTCACCATAAAATACTGCATACCTTTCCTAATCATTTAAATTTGCATTATTTTTGATTTTTAAATGCATATAGAAAAATTCCCCAAACCACTGTTTGACAATGTTATCTACAGTTTGACCATGTGGTATAAGAAATATTACATGTAGTCTTGGTCTTGCTCCTGGTTTTATCAGAGAAGTAAATGTCTTGGAAGTCCCTGAATGATAAAAGGCAATAAGGGCATCTTTGTTTTAGAGAGGCCACTCTTGGTAGCTCCTAGATGGCTTCAAGATAGTGGATGATCTTAAGAAAGACTACATCTAGATTAAAGTTTAGAGCTTTAGTCTTGGTCCAAAGCTCCAGGAAGGGGAAAGGGCCTGGAGATTGAACCAGTGGTCAATGGCTAGTGATTTAGTTGATCTTGCCTACACAACAGAAAAACCCTAAATCTATAAACAATGAGGTTCAGAAGCTTGGGTTAAACCATTCGTGTGCTGGGAAGTAATGTAAGTCAACTCCACAGAGACAAAGCATGTAGTTGATTAGTAACCTTCTCCATCTTGTCCTGTGTGCATACTTCTACATTTGGTTGTTTGTGTCCTTTATAATAAACTGAAAGTTAATATTCACATTCATGAATTCTAAGTCATTGTAGCAAATTACTGAACCTTAGGGGAGGCAAGGGAATTCTAACCTAATAACCCAATGCTTACAACTGGTGCTTGAAATTAAGACAACCTTGTGGGACTGAGCTCTTAAACTTGGGAAGTTGGATGCTAATTCTGGATACCATTAGAATTGTAGGACAGATAGCAGAGTTGGAGAAATGGTGTTGGTGTTGGAAAAGACACAGTACCACTGGGTATCAGGAGGGGGAAAAATCCTTCAGGCACCTGTCAAACTTTACAATACTACTTCTAATTACACTTTAAATTATATCACATCTCAGTCGTATTTGTTATTAGAACATGACTTAAATTCCCCATACTCAAACTATACCTTCAAGTCTCCCTATTACAAACACAGCTAAGTTCTTTAAGGGCAAGCTAAAAATCTACATGTGAGAAGAGCTTTTCAGGCCATCATTGGAATCTCTCTGTCATGTGCTTTTATTTTATATAAATACTTATCAATTACAGCACCTACATAGTTTCTTTGTGTTATAGAGACCTAGGAGAGTATAAAAATCTCTCTTCAAAGTTTACGGAATAAATGGGGGACATTCTGCAAAATATCCAGCAAGTGTCCTCCAAACTGTCATGGCCATCTCAAACAAGGGTGTAGAGGAGGGGGCGGAGATGGGATGACTAAAGGAGCTGAATGAGCTTCCTATTCTGAAAAGGGGTTATCGGGTTAAAACAGGAAATCTAAAGTGTGGGGAAACACAAGAAAATCCCATTATGGTGTATAATATGGATAGTTTGGAACATATAAACAGGGGAAACCAGCACTTATGAACAATCTAGAAACTTCCTACCAGGTTTAATTCACATACAAGGAAATCCACTTAATAGCTATACGTCATTAGTTCTTCATTTTTACATTTAAAGCAAAGGAAATAACATGCTTTTAAAGACCAATTTTTAAAAATTTAGCAAGGATTACCCTGACCTTTTTCCTCCTAAATTAGTAAAACATCTAGATGTGTGCAATCAATTAATAGTATTATGAAATATGACAGCTGAAAACAGATGCTTTTAAAATGATGTAACTTTTTCATATTCAAATATGCAATATATTTTATGAATATAAGTTTACTAGTTGAAAATATTTGTATCTGCCTTTTATTTTGAAAGACAAGATTTGCAGTTTTTAATTAATTAATTAATAATTTTTGGAGACAGGTCTAACCATGCAGATCTCTATGGCCCAGAACTTTCTATGTAGACCAGACCGGCCTCAATCACAAAGAGCTCTGCCTCTGTCTCTCAAGTTCTGGGATAAGAGGATTTCCCCACCATGCCTAGCTTTATGCAGTTTTTAACTCATATTTCAGAGAACTTAAAATTATCATGTATCATTAAGAAAAATAAAAATATTGTAATGGTTGTAAGAAGTATCCCAGTTACACAGATATAAATGTGTCTGGAGTGTGAGGATATACAATATTGTTTTCCCCATGGTGAAAGTGTTTTTAAAATGTAGTATGCCAACTTAGCTATTAATTCTGATTTATAGTAGTGAATAACTGTCCAGAAAAAAATCTATACTCCCTATTTTTCAGAGAAAGTAATTCAAGTGTTTATATGCTATTGGTAAAACTTCCCATTACTACAGTGTGTGGGTGCAAGCCCTCCACTTATTACATATGTCATTGGTTCAAAAAGAAAACAGAAATGTATTTATCCTAAGTTAACAATAAAAAATAGTCCATATTATGATTAGTACATGACTTTAAGTATATTTTCTTGATTTATGTTACACAGATTATGCATTCTATAGAAGTCAACTTTCATGTTCATTTTTAAAGTCAAAAAAGAAATGACAAAATAATACTGGGACTGGAGGGGTAGAACACTTGCCTAGCATGCATGAAGCCCTAGGTTCATTCAATGGCAGAAAAAAATAAATGAAGTTGTTAACGCATTAATTTTATGTGCATAACTTGATGGGCATTTATTAAGAAAACTCCTATCTTTAAAAATTTATTTCACTTTTTATGCTAATTGTGTCAATAGATTAAAATAACTCTGTTTTGGAGGGGAGCTAAAAAGTTGTATTTTGCGGGGTAGGTCTCAGGAGATCAAAATATTCTGAACTGTAAAACAAGGTAGCTACCATTTTTGTGGTCTTAGAAATCTAGATGTCACATTTTGCTAGCAGTTAGGATTCCCTTGAGAACCAAGCATGTTGGGTGGACGTGAACTTCACAAGTTAACAGGATTGAATTTCATTCAATTTTCCTCTTCTAACTTAAAAAAAGAACATCCCAAAATTGAATTTAATTATTTAACATCTGTACCAAAATTCTAAATTATCACATCTCCCAGTAATTTAATTAGTTGAGTGCTGACGGCTGATAATTTCATTACAGAGTTAGTGTGAAAATAAAAATCCTCAGGCGTGTATGTTTAGAGTTCTTAGGGAAATCACACTCAAAACTGCAGTAGCTTTATCAAATACCTCCATACCAGTCTGCACATTGGTTATTAAAGCAGAAAACACTATGCCTTATTAATTTCATTATGTACTTAAAACATCTCATTTCTAGCTTTCAAAATTATACCATTCTAGCATAGTCTTGAAAGTCACATGTGGGTAGACCCTAGTGTTCCCAGTGTACCTTAAGTAGATTCCTACTGGGAAAGGTGGCTAGAAATACCCTTTAACCCAGACCCACTTTTCTTATTTCTTTTTTATCAGAGGGAAATGGAAATGATGTCCCTTGAGAGGCATGAATCTAGAAGTTGCAAGAATCTTCTGCACCTGATGGATTTACAATGACATTTGGCTTCCTGGGTTATATAATAGTGGAGATAGCTTTTCCTTCTATTACACACACTGGGCATGTTAAGAGATACTAGAAGTTTTTTCTTTTGTTTTTTTGTTTTTTTTAGTCCTTTCCTTTTTTCTGATTTTGTTTTGTGGTAGGAACGTCGCATCCAGGACCTTGTGTATGCTTCATAAGCACTCTAACCCTCAGCTACATATCTAGTCTTTGCTTTTTGGAGACAAGGTCTTGCTCTGAAGGCCAAGCTGGCCTTAAAAGTCAGAGGCAGGCGGATCTCTGTGAGTTCGAGGCCAGCCTGGGCTACCAAGTGAGCTCCAGGAAAGGCGCAAAGCTACACAGAGAAACCCTGTCTCAAAAAACCAAAAAAAAAAAAAAAAAAAAAAAAAGTCAGATGCTCCTGCCTCTGCTTCCTGAGTTCTGGGATTCCAGGTGTATGCTACATGACTAGGCTGAGCACCAAAAGGTCATTTTAATGGCATTGGCAATGTGCCCCATGGATTCCTGAAGCCTGGATGTCCTTGAGATATGAAATACAGTTTTTTCCCAAGGGCTGTAAACTGTCACCTTAGATGGAAATGTGTAATTGGATCTCTGCCACCTACACTTGAGTTTCCTTTGAAAATGGTTAATGTATTTCACAAGATTGGTGTTAATGACCACAAAATGTTAATTTGTACAATACCCAGAGTTATGCCTGGGTACATGCCTTGTTTCTCAGAGGATACACTTTTAGGAAGGAGCTCCTAAAAGGAGCCAGGTGTCATGCAGAGCATTGAGACAGTTAGGATCAGTTCAACCCTCAGATGGACGATACTAGCCATGCACTCGGCTAGTAGGCCACATTGCCCAACTTCTATTCCCTTCCTGGACCCTGGTGACTCTGTGATCTCAGTCACATTACCTTCCTTCACTAGTCTTTAGGGAAACCATCCAGTTTCTCTTTTACTGTGGGATATTTAGGAGTGAAAGGGATCTGCAATAGTCGCTTTGGGATGGGGGTGACAGGTGTAAACAAAGCAAATGTGGCCTCGTCCAGTCCAGTCCAGTGGTCTCCAAACTCATCAGTTCCACAGAAGGCAGTGTTGTTGCCGCAGGTGCTGCTACACGTCTTGGTCCAAATCTGCTCTTTCACTCCCCCACTTGGCATTTCCATAAGCAGGCTGTATTTCTGTTTATAGGACATGATCAAACTTCTGCTTTCTACCATGTGGAAAAAAAACATTGTCTTTAGCCTCATTTTCCCAGACTGTGGCAAGGACAGGCTCTCCCTGTTTTTAATGACTGGATGGATGGGCCCCTGTTGATTAAAATTAGACCAAGGGGTCTGTGGAACACAACACCTTCCCACCTATGCATATACCCAGCCAGTATTCCCAGAGATGAGCCTATGCCTGGAATCTCAACATAGGTCCTGGAGGTCCAAACAGTTACCATAGGCTGTGACTCATTTTCTAGGAAGAACCTAGAAACAGATTTCTCAACAGCCACTGGGTTGCTTAATGGCTGTTTATCAACATCTAGAACATGCCTATTTCACCTTCCGCCCCTTTTATGCCCAACAAAACTGAGATTCATAAAGGCACAGAAAGCTGCTAAGGTTATATATAGAAAGATCAGAACAGCCAGCACTGGTGCTTCAAACCTGCTGGCCTTCAACAACTCCATTCTTGCTTGGAGTGTGTACAGGTAAGGTATGCAAGATGATTTGACATCATTAAGTAAGTGGCACACTTTGTTTTTAAAAAATGTATTATCATTACTTTAATTTGAATTTTAAAAAGACAACGGGCACTGGAAACCTGTGACTGAGCAGGTATTACTACTCTGGATGGAAAGTGTGCACCCGGGAAATGGCGGCCTTATGAAAATCTTTAGGTAACAAGTAGCTACTGCTCTCTTGAAAAGTGCTAAACCTTACTGGCTTCTAGCATCTGCTGTGCCTCCAGCCTCAACTCACGTGTGCAGAACCCCATTTCCTCAAGAGTATCAGGTAGGTGAAAGTGTAGTTTGAGGGAAATGGGTTAATAAACAATGATATAAGAATCATCGCTGGGCAGTGGTGGCACACACCTTTAATCCCAGCACTCAGGAGGCAGAGGTAAGTGGATCTCTGAGTTCGAGGCCAGCCTGGTCTACAAAGAGAGTTCCAGGACAGCCAGAGCTGTTACACAGTGAAACCTTGTCTTGAAAAACAAAACAAAAAACAAAAAAAAAAAACAAAAAAAAAAGGAAAAGTTTTAGGGGGCTGGAGGTGGAGAGATGGCTCCATGGTTATGGTTAAGAGCACTGCCTGCTTTTCCAGAGAACTCGCGTTCAATTCCCAGCACCCACATGGCAGATCACAACTGTCTCTAACTCCATCGAGTTCCAGGAGACAGGACACTCATGGCAAAATACCAATGAACATAAAATAAACAAATTTATTTAAAAAAAAAAAAGAATTATCAGAGAAGACTTAGACGTCTTCTGGAAAAGGTATTCTAGAACCCAGAGGTTCAGATCAAAAGGCAAAATATTATCAATCACAGCCTCAGGGAAAAAAAATGTTATATGGGAGCGCGAAATTCCTCTTGACCACAGGGAATCTTATTATGAATAGCTGGGCCTGTTAGAAGCAATCTCCTGTGACCTTTCTTTGGTTCTTTACACCAATGCTGTTACCATTGCCGGACAAAATCAACTAAGTGTGCTGCTTCCTGCCAGCTCATGTACTTTAAAGGCATCGTATTGCTTCAATGGATATCCCAATATTCAGTTTTTCTTCTAGAAACAAATCGAACATTTATTTGCAATGTGTTGACTACAGCCCGGAGCAATTCCACTTCCATTCCCTATTGCAACTTACCTGTCCTGTAGAGATACCTTCACACTTAACCAACAGACCCTGAGAAAGCAGGATTAACCCTTTAGTTTCCATTGAAGTAATTATCATATTCGGCTGAAACTACATATACTTTGTTCATCTTCCCGTGGAAGGAGTTTCCTAATGCAGAACATCATTCTGAGTCCCACAATGGATCTGTTTAGCTTATTGCTGAAACATACTTTCTGCAGTTCAGAACCATAGCTAACACTCAAGGATTACCCTTTTCTAGAACCCAAATATTAAAATCCATGTATTAACTCATTTAATCCTTACAAGCTCCGAGAAGCGGGTAATTTTCCTATTTTAAAAATATGAAAATAACTTGGCCATGGTAATGTCCCACATCAACTTGGGATCTTCTCTGGTATTTCCTTCATGTTCAATTGAGTATCAGCTCACAGTTCCCATGCTGGTTCCACAATCTGTATATATGCTTATGTTCTTAGCAATTCAAAAAAAATTACCTTCCTTGAAAACAATGGTGTACTTTTTAAGCTTTATAGCATACATAAACACCAACAAGTGTATAAAAAAATTCTGACACCTTTTTAAAGAATAAAGATGACAGGTTATTAATGCTTACCTTTTATTTCTTTTAAGCACATTCTTTAGGAAATTAAAGCTCATATTCTTGGGGAAATGCTGGTACACCTTCCACACAAATGAAAAACTTTTGTCTCTAGAATAAAGGTGAAGTTGTATGCTTTTCTCTCAGAACATTTAACCCTAGTTTTTCCTTCACTACACTAAGAAATGGCCAATCTCAAAAAACAGCTGCCTGAATTTTGCCAGAAAGCAACGCACTATTCAAGGATTTACGCTGCTATTATCCAGATCACTGAAGTTGCAGGAAAATTCAAGCACAAACGTTGCTGAACTCTCTTAAACCTCTCACCAGTGGAAATGTAAACTCATCCCATTTTACTTTACAAACTTACACTCAAGAAGTCATCAAAATTCGATTTAAGTAAGATTTATTGAGTGTGCACAGCCTGTCACTAGACATGTTGAATTCAGGCATACAACATATCCCAGCCTTGGGTACTTTGTGATCTAATTAGTAAAACACGGTTTAGAAGCAAATAATGAATCCCATGTCATTGCTCATTCAGAGCCAACATTAAAGAGCGGTAATTTAAGTAATCCAAAGCAGCATCTAATTCTAAAAATCATCGGTAACATTTATTGGGCCTTAGATAAAACCACTGCAGACAAGCCACAAAGATGAAAACACACAGCAACAGAAGGGAGCACTACAGATGATTTTTATTTTGAATCCTCTGTTTTCTTCTTATAATGGTCCGAAGCCTCCGCAATACCAGCTTATCAGAGAGTAGCATGTCATCTTGTTGTTCCAGATAATCCAGCAAATTTTCAGTCCATTCAAGTGCAGCTTTGTGGCTAATATGCTTCTCTGGATTCAGTTCTGCTTTCCTAGTCTTCCTGGAAGGCTTCTGCTCAGCAGCCACAGCCCGGTCTTCAGCACCTACAATGTCAGCCAACACCTGACAGTTTGAGTCACTACTCCGAGAGTCAAACCACTGTTCGATATTTTCAATGTTGACATGCTCACAATCTTCTGTATTCTGTAAAACAGTTGCTAAATTAGCAGCTAAAATGGCTCCTTCATCAATGCTCATGCTTGAATTGTCTTCATTGCCAGGGAAAAGCTTTTTCCACGCTCTGGTTATGGTATTTGATCTTATCATGTTCCAGGCTCTTGAGGCCTCATAAATTGCATCCAGCACTGTCAAATTCTTCCAGAACATTTTTGGGTCATTTCCTTCATTCATGTATCTCTGGATAAGTCCTGCTCGGTAATATCTTTTAACTGTGGTTAGAACTCCTTGGCTCATAGGTTGAATAAGACTTGCTACATTTGGTGGCAAATATTTCACAATTATCCTGCCGTCATCGGAGCTCAGCAGGTCTTCAGATGGATGTGCTGAGGGGAAATCTAAAAGCAGTACTGCTTTCTCTCGAAGCCCTTTGGATTTCAGGTGCTTCTGCACCTGTGGCACAAAGCACTTCTCAAACCACTGTTTGAAAACAGACTGCTCGATCCATGCACTTTTCTGACTGAAGTAAGTGACAGGAAGGTTGGAAAGGTCAGTGCCTTTGAATGCACGGGGCCTTTTTGCTTTTCCCACCACACAAAGGTTAAGCTTGTGCAGACCGGTGGCATTTGCACAACACATAATAATGATTCTCTCTCTGCTTGACCTATATTCCGAAGTACTCCGGTCAGGGTCAAAAGCCAGTGTCCTTGAGGGGAGACATTTCCAGAACAGTCCAGTTTGATCAGCACCATAAATTTGTTCCGGTAGGAGATTTTCTCTTTCCACAAATTCTTGAAAGTTACCACAAAATTCACTGGCAGCAGTTTCATCCCCTTTTAATTTTGCTCCTTTACCAGCAGCCTTTGGAATCCCGTGGCGCTGCTTAAACCGAGTGAGCCAGCCAGATGAGGCATTAAAATCACCTTCCATCCCCAATGCATCAAAAAAGAACCTGGCTTGTTTTGCACAGATAGTCCCAGACACTGGGATCCCATCTGTTTTCTGTTGATTAAACCACTCTATCATAACTCTATCAAGCTCCTCATACGTTGATGACTTCATAGATTTACGTTTGGACACCCCGCTAGTAGGATCTGAACTGTTGGCATAGTTTATAATTCTTTCTTTGTTTTTTTTAATGTCGCGAACTGTGGATTCACCAATTCCATACACGACAGAAAGTTTTTTAAAAGAGTTGCCTTCTTCAAGCTTCTTAATGATGTCAAGTTTGTCTTTAATTGTCAACACCACACGCTTACGTTTCCCCAACATTTTAGTCTAGTAGTTTAGACAATTAACAACTTAGATTTGAACACAGAAAATGGAGGCTTAAGAGCCCTCAGCTGTTCCCTGGGACTTAACAGATGGTGTAACAACTTTCTAAGGAAGTCTGAGTCTCTTCACTTGCATTTTAGAAATTAATCAAGTTCCTATGACAAGGGATAGCTCCAGTTAACCCTATTTTCTCACCTTCCCCCTTGCTTTTTTCATAAACTGAAGCCTTACTGGAAACTATACTGCCCTACCAAGGAATCTAAAACAGTCTCATGGTGATCAACTTTTGCCATTAATGCAGGAATGATCTTTCCCTATGCCAATGTGCCAGAAAATAGTTTTACTCAGCCTTGCAAACTTGACATACAGAAAAACGGAGCTGGGAGAATCACCGCCTGACTGTTGTCTTTGTCAGGCAGCCAAGAGTGTGAATGCTCTCTTCAAGGCAAGGACTCGGGTGAGTACCTATGAAAATCATAGCGACAGGAGGTGAGCTGTCAGAGTGCAAGTGGACAGGCAAACAACTCAGTACTTTTTAAACCAACGGGAACTTACACTTAATGGATTTGGCTACCGAAAGGGAAACAACGGACAAGAAGTGATGTCACATGATTCAAGAAAGGATTAAAAAAAAAACTTCATTGGTGGAAATCAGGACCCACGGCTGAGCCTAGGGGGTGGCAGGCTGGGTGAAGACCATACAGTAATCCTGGTGGACGCTGATCTCCATGACCACAGAAGTAGCTGCTCGAGCCTCTCTGAAACCTACAGGAAAACACCAAACACGTTTTCTTTTCAGTATCAGTCCACGGTATTACTCATACCTACCCTTGCAACTGTGTCGAGGACATCACTGCCTAGCCACCTGACAGGTAATAGACAAATAACGCTCGCAGGCACCACCCGGGAGCTGAGAGCCTACCTCCTGACACTACCAGGGCCTCTCCCTGCCCGGGCCAGCGAGCTCGGAGCTGGACGCTGGGCGAAAGTCGGCGGCAGGGGGTCACGGCCGCAGCCCTGCAGCGGGCGAGTGGTCACCGGGCGCGCGGGGCACGGGGAAGCGGGGCGCGGGCATCGCTCCGCCTGACCAATCCAGAACGCAGAGCCAGCGACGGAGGTCCCGAGCGAAGGCGACCCTGCTGGCCGCCGCAAGCCGCTCGTCTGAGCCGGAAGGCAGGGGATTAGGAGCGCGCGCGCGCCCCCGCAGGAACGTGGTGTCGGCGAGGGGGCGGGGATGCGCGGGCGAGCGCGCGGCGGGGGCGGGGCCTCCGCGGGGAGGGGCGGGGCTTGGCCCATGTTCCGCCTCCGGGCGCCCCGCTGCGGCTTCGGGCGGACGACTCTTCGTCTGGCCAGCAGGGGCCGTCGCAGGCTCGTTCGCGGTGGCGGGGTTTTGCCCCGGCTAAGGCTGGCAAGGGTCGGAATTGCAATCGCTCGGTAAGACCCGGGTCTCCGGGTGTCCAGGGAGCGCGCACAGCGGCGCCTGTTCGCGGTCCTCTGCGGCTGCGGCCGCAAGGAGCCCGGTACCAGGGCGAGCAGGCATGGCGGAAGGAGCAGAGGACCTAATGCTGGAGCAGCCGTCTAAGGACCAGCCCCTGCTGCAGTCAAAGGGGAATTTCAAGGCTTCGACCTGGATCGGGTCTGGCGGTGTCTCCCTCCTTCCCTCTATCTCTAGTGTAATACTTAAAAAAAAAAAAAAAAAACTATCTTCCACAAGCGCCTGAACAGGATTATCCTAACGTATTTCTCAAGGCAATATTCTTGCTAAAAATTTTAGCACTCCGAGAAGGAAATCAAACTGAGCATTCACTCTGCAGAGGAAGAATGCTGGTTCCAAGCCCTTTTCTGTCTCCCAAGACACATCTGCGCAGCTGTCCTCAGAATCCCACCCTTCCACTTTCTGGCGTGCTGGAAATCCCTAGACCTATTTGTGCTGTCACCGAGTGGCTTTGGGCAAGTCCTAGTTTTGCCTAAACGTAGACTTCCCACAGCTCTCGCCCCCTTCTAGCTTCCAACCGAGCAATCCCGGCCGTTCTTCTGCAAGACCATTTCGAGTAAAGTACAATTTCACGGTAGTTTTACATTGCTTTAAACAGATGACTTTCCCCGCCTTGTTTCTAAGCAGCGTGAAACACTTGCACCTGTTCACTGCTTAACAGACAGCAGAGCTGGCTGTCACAGACTGCCAACCTCCTGGAAATCAGGTTGCCCAGCATCGCCAAATGGAAGCTTACCTGGCTTTCCCCCTTTCCCCTCCTCTCTCTGTCTCCTGGGGTCACTTTGGCCTTAAAAAAAAAAAAAAGTAAATCCTGCCTGTCGACCTACCCCACTTTCTGGAAGCGAACTTCCTTCTCTATAGTGTTTTTGTGTCATTGTGTATCTACCTGGTGGGTGTTTATTTTTGTAGCTGTGCCCTGTCACTCAATTCTATTTAACAGACTTTTACCAACACTCTAAGGTGGCTGTGCTTTTACAGGGTTTAGTTCCATCTGGTAAGTGTCTCCTTTTGGTGGGGGGTGGGGGAGGATAGGGTAAGTTGTGGGTTGTGGCCAACTTAGAGTATAAGGTCCGAAGTCAGGTGCCTAAGACGTGTGTGTGATCCTATAATTGTGCATGTGCCATACATTCGTCTAATCGTGTAGAAGGCACACCACCAAGAGTCAAGTTTGGTGGCGGCTGTGGATGGTGTGCAGTAATGGTGTCAATGTCGGTTCACAGTTGTGACAGGCAGCAACACTCTGGTGTAGGTGTTGATAATGGGGCAGCAGCATGTAGATGCTGTCTTTTATTCAGTTTTCTTGTGAACCTAAAATTCCTTGAAGAAACAGCCTCATTCAGCTTAGCATGGTGCTAGATGTCTGTAGTCCCAGTTATTTGGGATTACTTGCATCCAGGGCTTTGGATCCTGCCTGAGCAACCCAGGGAGACATGTTTCCAACAAAGAAGCAATAAATTTATTTTCACAAAGAGATAGTTACAAAAAGTTTTTTGTCTAGCATGCACAGATTCCTGGGTTCATGTATAAATGGGGTCTTATAGTACATGACTTTAGTCCAGCTCTTAGGATGTAGAAAACAGAAGGATCAGAAAGTCAAGGTCATCCTAGGCTACACTGCAAGTTAGAGGCCAGCCTGGGCTACAAAAGACTCTATCGAAAGAAAGAAAGAAAGAAAGAAAGAAAGAAAGAAAGAAAGAAAGAAAGAAAGAAAGGAAGGAAGGAAGGAAGGAAGGAAGGAAGGAAGGAAGGAAGGAAGGAAGGAAGGAAGGAAGAAAGGGAAGAAAAAGAAGGAGGAGGAGAAGAAGAAGGAGAGAAAAAGAAGGAAGGAAGGAAAGAAGAAAGAAAGGAAGAAAGAAAAAAAGAAAAGCAAAAAGCAAGCACGTTAGATACTCTTGTTCGTTAAGAGCCTTGTTGGCTCCAGGGACTTTCTCGTTGCCAGATCTCCTCTCTTTGGGTCATAGTTTTCCTCCATCTTGGTATACTCTACCTTCTCATTTTCCAAGCCTCAAATCTCTTTCCTTCCTCCACAAATGCTTTGGAAATTGTTGGACTTTTTTTTTTATTATTGGAGTAATTGTGTATTCTTTGTCTTTTTTTAAAAATTAGTCTTAAAATTCGCTGCAGTTTATGTTTTGTTCCTGTAATCCAAGCACTCCCAAGGTAGAAGAATCAGAAAATTCAGCCCAGGCTACCTAGCAAGTTCCAGACCAGCTTGGGATGCATAGTGGGACCCTGTCTCAAACAAATAATAGACAGACATTTTGTCTGCCATTAGTTTTTATTTCTTTCTCATATATACCATCTCTTAATCCTTTAAACACTTTGAGAGGTGGCTGTCACCTCTGTTGATATATGAAACAAAGGCTAACTTAATATGTAAATCTATTAACATTGTGTACAGAATCTACATCATTCTGGCTTTAAGACAGGATGCTCACTCTACACTACCAAACTACCAAATGTAAATACTCAACTCAAAGATACAAAAAGTTAAAAAAAAAAAAAACTAGCATCATTTGTTCCTGCATAATTAAACTTGTCCTTTATTGAGCTAGAATATTTAACACCAGCCTACCAAAATGGCTTTCTAGTCATGAGAACACTATAAATCTACTGCGGTCATCAGACACTGAACATGGTTCATTTGAAGTGGACATTCTGAAAATACTCCAAGCAGCTGGTTTGTCCTCATGACCGTTGACTTTTTGGCTGATCTGTGCAGATCTTGTATATCGGACCTGGGCTCTGAGGATCTGAAAAAGTGGGCAGATCACAGTCTAATACGGTAGAAACCTTACTTCAGTTTCAGTGTGCTTTTATACACAGATGTCACAAAGAAAACAATGATCCAAGGAAGGTTGTTTGAGTTCAGAAAAACATGTAAATAAACTACTAAACATGTAAATAAAACATTCTAAATATTAACAGAGCAGCCCTTAACCAGAAATTTCCTAGGACAGACTAATTTAATCACAATTATCTGGCACGTACTGTATATTATATCTGAGAAAGCATGAAAGCAAGGCAGAAGGCCATATCCAGATTCAGGTTACACTGACTAGGCTGGGTTCTATAGCTGTGTTCTGATACCCAACAAGAACAAACATGTCTAATAAAATGAATGTGAATGTTTGCCACAGGAGGCATGAAATTATGTCCCACAGCACACATTTTTCTTTATTTTATTATTTTTTAGACTTATTTATTTTTATTTTATGTGTGTAGATGCTTTGTCTGCATGTATATGAGCCACGTGTATGCTTGGTGCCCTCAGAAGTCAGAAGAGGGCATCAGATCCTAGGAAGTAAAGTTGCAGATGGTTGAGAGCTACTATTTGGGCACTGGGAACTGAACCTGGGTCTTTTACAAGGGCAACAAGTACCCTTAACCACTGATCCATCTCTTCAGCCACTATGCTCCCATTTTCAAAGCTTTATTTTTTCTCATAGCACTTAGGCAATACTTATTTTGTTTGTCCTGATATTTAGATAGATCCCAAGATTTTCCAAGAAAAAACAAGACTTATCAAATACTGAATGTGTGGACACTAGAAAGTATACTGTGAAGCTTACAGTGGATGTCACAGAAGATTAGCATATTGCCCTGTCTTTCAAAGACTTTGAAACTTAGAGACGTAGATAGGCTGGGCTGAAGGCACTGGGGGAGGGCACTGAAATGTGTGAGTTCCTCAGATAGAAATAAGAATCAGACATTTCTGGCTAGAATAAGATAGAGGAAAGGTTCTAGAGTGCGAAACAGTATGTCCTTGTTTGTTTTCCAGTTGTTGTGATACAATCCAAGTCTGAAAGTAACTTGAAGAGGAAAGAGTTTATTTGGCTTAAAGGTTACAATCTATCAATAAGAAAAGCCAAGTTAGGAAATCAAGGCAGGAACTAAGTCAAAGGCTGTTTAGGAATGTCCCTTACTGGCTTGTTCCTCTGGATTTTTCAACTGCCCTTCTTATACAGCCCAATCTTCTAGTTCAGGAGTGGCAATGCCCACAGTGGGCTGGTCCCTCCTCATCGATCAGCAATTAAAAAAAAAAAAAAAAAACAAAAAAAACCCCTCACTCTTATGGAGACTATTCCTCAATTGAGGAATAACTATGACTAACTATGTCTAGATTTGTGTCAAGTTGACAAAAATCTAAACAGCAATTATATTATCTAGTTTCATTTGTAGAATTGAAAATTCTCATTTTCTCTATAACAAATTACCAAAAAGTCAATGATTAAAACAGTGTTGTATTACATTACAGTTTTGGAGGTTGAAGTCTGCAATCAGCTTCCCTGGTGCTAAAATAAATCTCCTCCTGGGTTCTTTTTTTTTTTAATTCATAGTACATTTTTATTTGTTTTCTCTTTGTGACCCTTTCCTCCTCTAACAAGGGACTAGCCAAAGCACCATCATTATCATCATTATTATTGACCTACCTTCTTTTCATTAATAGCCATGGATACTAACATAAGGTAATGTTTACTCCAAAATGGCATCATGTTATTTCTGGATAAGTGGGCAGGAGTTACCTGATGGATTGGAAGTACTGCTCTCTGATAAACACCCAACGCCCCACCTTGGTAAACAAGAGAATACTTGCATCTGGTGGAGGTTGGGGGTTAGTTATTTCACTTTTAGTTTATTTTTCTCTGGTTTTGGACAAATACACAATGATATGTATTCTGGGTTTGTCTGATTTTTTTGTAGTTTCTTCTAAGCTGCTGCTGTAGCTGGCAAGTTTGCTCTGACTGGAAGGTAGATGTAAAGGCTGCTTGTCATCGGCCTAAACGTGTTTGGCAAGAACGCTTTGCAAATGATGAACTGTTCATTCTGCATCCTGTCAGGAACATGAAGTGCCAACTTCTTCATGGTTAGTGATGAGAAACTCAATCTTCTGAGCAAAGGATTAGGTGATTATAGGCAGATACACTGGTAAAGGTAAACTTGAAAATTTTCCTTTTGACCACTGAAAATCTCATTCTCCCAACAGCTATTTACCCCAATTCTTGCACTCACCAACCAACTGTACTTAAATAATTTCCTATGACAGTTTCCTAATTCTTCTGTAACAGGAAACTTCATGTCTGTATCCCTTTCTCTCTCACTAAGGTCTTGGATTTTTATACACAGACTGTTATCGTTTACAGTTATTACACCCAAGGGGGTTCAATTTAAACCTGTCCACAGGGCTCTGGCATGACCCCTTTATCTTTGAACATGACCTTGCTTGCTGGAAGGACATACCTCAGGTTCTTTTTGTGCCTGTCTTGTACTCCTTCCTTTTGGTGAGGGGTGGTGTCTACTTTGTGCATTCCTTCTTAGATACTTTAGCTTTCGCTCCAGTTCACAGCTCTGACTTTAATAGCTGTATGGTCTGAGTGTCCTTCACGGTGGTTTCAGTTCATGACATTTAGATTCAGGGAGGATTGTCACAAGGAAATGCAGGGCCTCTGATTTTAGTAGCTAAAACGGAAATTGGAAGGAGCTAAATAAGCAGCTGTCCCCAGTCATGTCCTCTTGGGTCTTCTAGAACTGCCAGCGATGAAGGTGAGTAATGTCAAGGGCCCAAGAGCTTGAGCCCGAAGGTGGCGGCTTGTGTGCCAGTCTACATATGGCTACCAGCCTTCAGCAGTGACATTTCCTTCCTTTTGTCCCTCGGGTTATTTAACTGGTCATTGACCAATGACTTTGAAAGCAAAGACTTGTTTTTTAAAGCACTTGTAAGAGTGTCTGTGACTGGATCACCACACGAAGCTGTTGAGACTCATCCTGTTCATTGTTTTGATAAAGGCCTTCTCAATTCAGTTCCTAATATCAGAAACCAGAACTACTTCTAAGTGAATCTGTCTTAAAGAGACAAAGAAAACTGGACACAATGGTGCTCTCCTGCAGTCCCAGGTATTTGAGAGGCTGAGATAGAAGGAATTTCCCATAAGCCTGGGCAGCATGAAGAGTGTACATTTCAGCTAGACAGATAGACAGACAGACAAAGAAATAGGCACTGTCACCTACAGTAACATAGACTTCCATTTATGATATGTATACTGATCCTTACAACATATTTTTGATTCTCACAGTTTCTCCTTGGAGGCAGAATTAAGATTGTGTCCTCTGGATGGGCTTCCTGAGTGTGACACCTGCCTATGTGGCACAGTCAATGCCACCAGGCACATATCCTGGCTCCTCTGCATCCTGTGCCGTCTGCAAAGTGGAGACTCACTGAGGAATCTACCTTCCTTGTATGTTTTATTAGGATTTGATGTGTGAAGTCCCTGGAGTACCTAGAGCAGTGGCTGGTCTGTTGTATTGCACAGGAAACTTGTTGCCATCGTTCTGACGGCTTCTTAGTGCTCCTCTTTCCTTCTGTCCTTTTCCTCCTTTGTTTATTTGGGGTGTGTGTGTGTGTGTGTGTGTGTGTGTGTGTGTGTGTGTGTGTTGTGTTCTATTTTTGAGACAATGGCTTCCTATGTGACCCAGTTGCCTTAAATCTGTGTCCCTCCTACCCTAGCCTCCAAAGCACTCAGAATACAATCTTTTGCTACTGTGTCCAGCAAAGTGTGTTGTTTGGTTTCCTTTTTGCTTTTATCATTGCTGAGAATCAAACCCATGCTATCAAATGTGCTGGGCAAATGCCCCCCCCATCATTGAACTACATCCCTAGTCTTGATTTTCTTTTATTTTCTAAGACCCTTGTTTCCTGTTTACACTGATTACTATTCTTCAAGGTGTTTTTTAAATGCCTCGGTGTGTGTTCTTGCAGCACAGAAGTGGGCCTGGCCAGTTTCAGCCCAGAGCCAGAGACGTGCACTCAGAGGCAGAGCTGAAGAAGGGCAGGGTCAGACAAGGCAAAGAGAACCAGGTAGTTCTGAATGGAGGGGGCAGGAGTTAGCAACTGTCTTGTGATCAGTTTTCTTTGTAACAAACCACTTTATGTCTTAGTGGCTGTGGGACAAGGACACGGTTCACTTTGTAGGAGCACAAAGGAAGCCCGGTGTTGCTGGAGGCAGAACTGTCACTTTGGGGAGCGGCCTCTCCAAGTGCTTTACAGTAAAGTGCTGCCATCCATCAAAATGCAGGACAGCACAAGCAAGGGCCCAGTGAGCTGGAACCAGCAGACACTGTGGACCAGGACTTAGCATTTTATTACTTACTGTAGCTGTTTTATCTTCTGTACAAAGACAAAAGAGGATACTGCCAGAATACTCAGTAGATCTTAGACCAGGTCCAGCCCTTTCTCAGTTCTCTACGATTTTTTGGGCGGTGCTGAGTTATTACTCCCATGACATGTAAGCTCTGACTCACCCTCAAGGTTGGTGGCTAAAAACTACCTTTTGTATATGGAAATCTGTGTTACTGTGTTACTGTGTTACACATGCACAGATGTAATATAGCCCACATTTCAAACTCAAGTGATATAAGGAATTTTTATGTGAACAAGATTTTCCTCACATAATAGCTCTTTTCTGTTATGTCAGTTTCTGTGAATGAAATAATTATAAAATGTATATTTAAAAGGAAGCTAAATTTCCTTCACTATTCAAATTTACAAACAGGTAATGATGCTGTTGTTTTAGGGTATGAAACAATTTTTGCTTTAAATGGAATTGTTTATTTATTTCTAAGTGAGTTCTATTTTTCTATGGCTAAGGACTACGAAATAATTCCTATGGCTTATTGGAAAGGACATATTTTGTTCGTTCTAAACTGTGGTTATTTCTAATAGTTCAGGCATAAGCTACCATTACTGATTTTTCTTAGGTGACTTCACTGTAGAGGGAATGAGCTCACAGATAAGCAATAGGGAAACCAGGAATGTTAAGCACACAAGCTTGTCTCTTCAATGGATGGAATGTGTATACCTGTTTGCCACCCAGAAGGCTGGGAGCAGATGTAGTTAATAGCATGACAACCTCTGCTATCTGTCAGGCCAGCCACAGCTGAATCCCCCAGACTATTGTGTTTATCACTGATTCTTCCTCCTTTGGCCTTTATCTTAAGCATTGCTTCTCAGGCAATAGAACTCATCCTTTTAGAGATGTCATTTGTACTCTTTACCCTGCTAACCTCTATGCTATCTTGGTCAGAGACCGAGCTATAGAATCCATTTTTATGGAAGAGGTCACATGTACTTTGCAAAGGAGTTTCTATGTAGTCATATCTTAAGCTTTTATTGTGCACATGATAATGATATAATTGTTACCAGGAAATTTTTTTTTCCAAAATTGTACTGTACTTTAAATATGTCTAAAGTAAACTTCCCAGTGTCGGATTCTAGAAGCTTGAGCCACCTGGCTAAGTCATGTTGAACTGGATTTCCTTCTTGCCTCTTGCAGATCATTTCCCTGCTGGCAGTCAGCATTTGCAGGGACCCCCACACTTCACCAGCTAAGCTTAGCTGAACAGCAAAGGAGCCCCCTCTCCGTCTGTGCATGTACACACAGTGGGGGCTTCCTTGCAGACCCTGGACCCTGGCTTAGGCACAAACCACACCCAAACACATGTTTTCACAGAGAGATAGATCCTTTATTAGGCAGGGAAGAAAAGTTAAAGTGGTTGCGTTCTGACTTAGGCAGAAAAACAGCAGCAAATGACCTTGCAGGTGTAATTTTTAAGAAGAGAAAGAGGGGAGGTCTGTGTTAGAATGGGCTGGGATGTGGTGGAAAAGGAGATAGAAGATGAGGGAGAAGGGGATTAGGTCTCCCTCTGGATAGAGAGAAGACAAACTTGGCACATAGGAAAATGACAGTTTATAAATATAAAATGGGAAACCCCATGTTAGGATGAGGTGTTTAATTTTAATTGGGCTAATGTTAATTAGGTGAGCCAAAGGTTCCTTTTGATTTCTGGATTTCAGTAATTCCATAGCAGAGCCTTGGTAGTCAGCCTCGGGAGGAGGAAATAGCCAAATAAGGAATAGACCTTGATGGCTAGTGTTAGGAATATAATCTAAGGGTTTTAACAAGACAGAAGGAATTGGAAAGAAGGGCAAGGCTTGCCAGAGCCATATTCTCGTGTGCTAATGTCCCTTCGAACAGAGTGTTGTAAGTGGAAGTATGGTTGCTTGAGGATTGTCTCAAAATAAACTGCAGCATCAGACTTCATTGTGGTCATTTTGAGTTTGTTTGGAGGCTTTTTTTTTTCAGACAGGGTCTCACTACTAGCCTTGACTGGCCCAGAGCTTGAAATGTAGAGAAGGCTGGCTTCAAACTCACAGAGATGCTTCTACCTCTGTGGAGTGTGTCCCTACACCAGCACTCTGGCTGTTTCTGAATCAGTGCTTCTTGAAAGTGTTTTCCTAAATTAGATGGATGATTTAAAAACAATAAAATCTTCCTTCACTACTGTTTATGTTGATACTGTAAGCTGTGTTTTATTGTTTTTAGCCAATATTTTCTTTTAAGTATTAGCTTTAATTAGATTACTAATTAAAAACAGTCATCTCTCCTTTCCTTACTGTGATTACATGCAAATGTGTAATGTGGTTCTATTTTGCGTAAACACATTTGAACTTGCAGTCACTTGAAGATGTGTGGGGTTAATTAGTTGTATGAGCTTCATAGTTGACAACTCTCTGAGCCCAGTGCTAAGACTGTTTATTCCCAAGCTTGTGCTGAAGGGACTGAGAAACTGTAAATTTGCGATTTTATATGAAAGTGCAGACAGCGTTTCTATGAGAGCCTTTCATATTTCTAGAAAGAAAAGCTTCATAAATCCAATCCTTCCATTTGTATACAAAATTGTCTTTTCTCAGACTGAGGATGAAGCTTAGTGGCAGAATACTTGCCAGTCTTGTGCAGAGCCCCAGGATCTGTCCCCAGCACGGGAAGGGATGGGAGGGGGAGGGGAAGGAGAAGGGGGAGGGAAAGAGGAGGGGGGAGGGAAGGGGTAATAAAGGAAAGGGGAATGAGAAGAGGAGAAAAGGAGAGGGAACCACCAAACTTTATTACAAATATTTAATCTTGAAGGAGGATGCCACTATGTTGGGGGAGGGAGATTGTCTGCCTTGGGCAAGAGGATACTGTTGCCTTGGTCTTGGACAGACTGAACTTGCTGTTAAACTCAGAGCTTTTGTGTATGGTAGAAAGTACTTTACCAATGAGCTTCGTCCTCAACCATATACTTCAGCTAATTAATGAAGACTGATTTGCATTGAACTAGACAAGCTGGGTCAAGCATTTGAAGATGCTTTTAAGATGTTGAGGCAAGAGTTAACTGATCTTCAGTAGTTCAACAGAACACAAAACTTACCTGTCTTCCATTACCTACATAGAAACTTGTCTGTAACTGAGGAAATATAATAAACAGTGCTGCAGACTTATATCTGGAAGAAAATCTTCACCAATCTCCACAGAAAAAAACTGAAAAATCTGTTGGTACAACCTACCCTTTGCAGCAGAAGAGAGAAACAGGCAGGAGGAGGCTGCAGCTGATTAGCTACTTCTGTGAATCCCTGTGCTATCTCAAGTTTTATACTCAATGTATTGACAATACCACGGGCATCTTGCAGATTATATCAAAAAACAAAGAAAAATTTGCTCTACTTTGGGGAAAAAGAAAAGGAAACTGGAAGACCATGATTTATCAGAAGACAGCCAAAGTGCTGAGGCATTACTAGAGGACAAGGGAGATACCAACATCCAGAGAAAGCTGATGTAGCAGTGTAGTGAGACTCTTTGCTTCATTTCCAAGGGATGGACTCTTCTATTCACAGTGTGTCCAGCCTACTCTGGAATACCGCAGATTAAGCCACAAGGATGCAAATTATTATGCATATGCCCACTACTATGAACTAAGCCACCCCAACTGCTAACTGTAGTCACCATCTTCTTGCCTTTCTAGCAACAGAAAACTCCAAACGAGAATTTTTCTAAAGCCAACAGTTACGATCCAGAGGCACAGGTTCCACACCATAGACTCAGCTGCCCTTGAAGCAAACACATCATACTAAACATTTACAGACTTTTGTTCTTGTCAAGACAACACTTTAGCTAGTGTTTATATTTTATCAATGTTAAACTGGACCTAAAGAGGACTTCAAATGTTGAACAAGGATGTTTCTAGGTTACCTGCAGATATTTTGCCATTTTGATATTTAAGAACATCTTGGAATTAGTCTCCCAAGAAACACTGTGGGGGATGAGGACTGAACTGAAAAGGAAAACTTCAGTTAATATTCTTTTTATTTGTAATTTTATTAATGAAGAATTTTATTTCAAATAATTTAAAGAAAATATTGGGTATCTTGTGTGGGTATTTACTATGAAACCATTTGTAGCTGGAGTTTTCTCCAGTCCTGCCCAGCCCCAGGGCCCCACAACTGCTTATAAAAATAATCACTCAGAAGGTCATATTAATTAAACTGCTCGGCCATTGACTCAGGCCTACCACTGTCTACCTCTTACACTTAAACTCAGCCCATTTCTATTAATCTATACCTTGCTACGTGGCTCGTGGCTTACTGGTAACTTACATCTTGCTACTCATCCGGTGGCTGGCAGCATCTCCAGACTCGGCCTTCTTCCACCCAGCATTCTCTCTCCTCGTCCCGCCTACACTATCCTTCCTGCCTGGCTACTGGCCAATCAGTGTTTTTATTTATCAATCAATCATAGCAACACTTATTCACAGCAAACAGGACATCCCACAGCAACCATTTTTTCCTAGATCATGCTATTTTGGATGTTTTTATGGAGATTTGCCAACACATGGGGCTTAGATGTTGATTTAAATACTTTCTGTCCTGTACTCACATTAAAAAGTCACCCTTAACATGGCTTCCATAGCTTCACAAAAAAATATCTACAGGTTATGCAGAAACATGCCAATGGCTTTTGAAAATACAGTGGATTGTTATGATAATATCTACTATATTAGATGTTGGATGATATCTCATTGTGGTTTTACTTGGCTTTTTTTTTTTTTTTTTTTGGTTACAGGTAGTATTTTATCTATTTCTCTGTTGACCATTTGCATGCTTTTTGAAGAATACATAATCAATCTTTTGCCCATTTTTATACAATAATATCTGTTTTCTTCTTACTAGTTTGAGTTCCTTGATCTTTGTTGTTGCTGTTTCATTTTTTGAATCAAGGTCTCATTCTGAAATGCAAGGCTGACCTCAGATTGACAACAAACCCATCTCAGCCTCTCCAATGCTATAGGTGTGAGCCGTCTTGCCCAGATGAATATTTTAGACTTTGGCTCTTTGCCCACTTCATGGTTGAGAATGTTTTCCCCATCTGGGTTGCTATTTCCTCTGCAGTGGGGAACTTTTCTGTTGTGTGAAATCCCATCTGCCCACCTTGCTTCCAGTGCTTGTGTTTCAAGGCCAGATTAAGGAAATCTCTGCCCAGAACAGTGCCAGGGAATTTTAGCTCTGTGTTTTCTTATGGTACTTTTATAGTTTTAGATAATATCTTTAAGCTTTTAATTCATTTTGCATTCTTGTGTATGAGGGTTCATTTTCATTCTTCTATATTGTGATGGTTAATTTTGATTGTCCATTTGATTGGATTAAGGGCCACCTAAAGAGCTAAGTTTGACCTAGGCCTATCATTCCAGCTCTTTGGGAGGCTGAGGTAGGAGGCTGGTTATTTTTTACTCTCAACTAAGGGAAACCCTTAACCCTATCATCATAACCACTCATATTAGTACTCTATTATGTCTAAAAGTATTGCTACCTTAATATTAATTAATACTAGATCTGTAATGTAAATTGATGCTTGCTGAATTTCCTATAGGGAGAGATGGTTTGTAAAAGCTAATCATTGAAAGATGCAGCTGTATGAGCAAGACATGACTGCAGATGATACAAAGTATTTAGGCGGTCATAATGAAAACCATTATTTTTACACAAAAACAGTTAAAAAGAAAAAAAACAAATATGTCAATGAAAATTAGACTGATAAAATTTAAAATCAAAGTGCAGTTGTAAGGATTTTTTTGAGTAGTCAAAAAGACGATTGCAGAACTAAGTTGTGTATAATTGTTTTCCATCACATGAAGTATTTGTCATAGTTTGTACTACAGCTATACACAAAGTGCTTTGTAAAGCTGATGTGGATGTAAACAAAGAGACTGAACATAGATTTGGGAGCCAGGAAACTTTTACTAGACTTTTACCAAAGTGCTTAACTCTTTGTGCTTCAAGTCCTTAACTCTAGAATAGATGCAATGTTCTACATTTAGGGTATTACAATGAATAAATGAGTCATTTCATAATATTTTCACTTTGGTTAGTTGCTATAGTCTTTCTTTAAATTTTTCTTTTAATTTTTAAGTGTGTGTGTATGCATGTTAATTGATGTGACAACAGAGGCCAGAAGAGGGTTTGGATCCCCTCAGGCTGGGAACTAAACTCCGATCTTATGAGAGAACAGTTTAGACTCTTAGCTGCTGAGCCATGGCTTTAGCTCTTCCATATTCATTCTTCAAAAGCAGAAGCTTAGCCCACACATTGTTTGCTTTTTTGTCATCTTTAAAAAAATTTTTTTGGATTTTACTTTACATACGATGTTTTCATAAGACACATGCCAATAAATAAATAAATAAAACTATCTTTGTTGTGATGTATATGTAGAAATATCTCTGTTAAAGGAAGCAGCAAACTTTTTTCACTGTGGTGGTAAATTGAAGCAACAGAATATAACCAGTTGCTTATAATATACACCGCTGACTCCGTGTGCTGAACTCCTCCAGGATTGTAGGGAGAGATTCCTTTTCTCCACTAAGTCAAAGTCAAAGAATAAAAAGTCAGGAAAACCGAGCTCTTAACACCCAACCAAGTTTTACTGAAAGCAGATATGCACAGCCAAGTGCACCAGGAGTCAGACTCCCAGTGAGGCGTGACCACAAAGATGATATCAGAGTTGGGCTGATAGAGACTAAACTTTTTTGTCTTATTTTTTTTATGTTTGGCCATAGGATGAGTTCCTTTTCTCCTTCAGAATTGGCTGGTTTGGACCACTACAAGGACTAAATAATCTAGACCAAGAAAGGAAAAATGGTTGGTTCATCCACTAATCCCACAGAAGGTTTGAATGTCTCATTAAACAGATCTTTCAAGCAGGAAAAAGCCCAAAAAGTCTTTGTCTTAGAGACGGAGAAGAAGCAGAAGCCAGCCATCTTAAATGTTTACATGAAAAATACATTAATCTAACTGGGTCCTCTTTTCCTTGTCTGTCTACCTGCCAGGAATCCATCAAATTCAGCCCACTACCCTCCCCCCATAGGTTTCTTTAACTGCTGTTGGGGAAGTATTCTGCCTACTTCCTGCTGTTAAAAAAATAATGATGATAGGCATCAATAGTCAGGATGTCTCAAGGCAGGCCGATTTAAGAGGTAGAACTTGGAAGTTGAGACCCAGTGATCCAGAATGAAGTACAGTCATTTGGTGTTGGATGTCTCCTTAGGACATTTCAGGTACTGATATAATGTCTGCAAAATACATAAAATAAGAATAGCAGCCCTACCAAAAGTATAATCTAGTGAATTATGCATCCCATCTCAAAAATGTCCATGTCAGAGGAGGGATTATTCAGGAGAGCCAACCAAAATATCCTTGAAACTCAGTGTGATATGTATTGACAAGGTCCTTGCTACCCTTATCTACAGTATGTGTTTTATGGAGTAATTATTGGTCTGGTTTAGGAGTTTGAGGAGCTTTTCATCTACAGTTTTAAATTTGGAGATGGGCCATTGGGTTTTGCCCACTTCACCCTCATGGAGAACACTGAGGGGTAAGGTAAGAGACATTTTTTTTCTACATCTAGATAGGCATGGTTTTGTTTATCATATTCAAGTGTAACTACAATAAGCCATCAGTTGCATCAGACTCCCCTGGGGAGCAAATGCCTGGAAACTTTACAAGAGAAGTTATTTAAAGCAACTGTCTCATTGGTGGTGCCCTTTGAGCAGGAGATGCCCCTGTGCATAAAGAGAAAAAATGCTTGGTGCATGTTGACACTATGGGCCAAACCTGAGTAGAATCTGGATTCTATTCTTAGAGAGAGCACAAAAAGATATCAGCATCTAATTACCAATCTGAGAAAGAAATGTAATCCATTGAGTCTAGCTTTTTATAAGAGTTGCCCAGTGGCTATCACTAGGGTATTCTGAATAATTTCTCCCAAACCTCTGAATTTGACCACAGGGTATCTGGTTGCCTCATTTAGTCAGGAAATGTGGGCAGTTAGAGTACAGAAGGATGCATTACATCTGTGAGAATTTTCTAGAGACAGAGTGTATTCCATAGTTGGCAAATACATTCTTAGATTTGGCCTCAGGGTTGAAGAAGCTGGGCCTGGTTCTCTTAGCTGCAAGTAGACTCTGCAGCATTGAATAGAGTATGGGTCATCCTGTCCTGTATCTTGGAGGCATTTCTTTATTTAGGAGAAAATGTTTTGTCTACATGACATCACATATGAATTTAAGTCTAATGGCTGGGAGGGGGGCAAGGGGTGGGGTGAGCCTTTGAACTGGAAAGATACAAATCATTTTAATTTATGGTTATACTTTCCTGCTGGGTGTTGAAGACCATGCAGTTGGCTAAAATTAATAATTTTCTTTTTTGTTGTCGTTGTCAGGACCAGTCTTCAGAGGTCACATGAGCTTGGTAGAAGCCTCTGGCTCCTCTAGCCTTCCTTTTACCAGTTGAATGTGAAGATAAATGAAAGGCTTTGCTTGATCATGGCTTTCCTAGGAAGCATGGAGGAGGTTTTGCATCTATGTCGACCCTCTTTGTAAAATGGACATTGACTGGAGTTCACCCGGTAGCAGTCTCCATGACCTCCCTGAACAAAGAGCAGGCTGATCGTCAGGGCCAAAGGACATTTGAACATGCTTCAGTCTTCTGGGACTTAGTTCATGTTTGAAGGCAAGGAGCAAAATATTATCCCTTTTAGTCCCTTGAGCACATTAGTACAGGTCTCCAAGTATGCTTATTCGACACCCACAAGGTCAGTTACACCAACCTGGTACTTTTGAACTAATGTGTAATATTTAAACAAAGCTCGGTGAGAAATCAAACACACAAATAAAACTCAATTACACATACATATTTGCTCTTTTAAGTTAGTAGTTGTGTTACCAAGAACAGATCAATAATGTAAGATAGCTATTAATTTAAATAGAGGTTAAAGATGAGTGTGTTTGACTTTAACCTTAGAAATTTTTGTATCATATTTTATCTCTTAATATACTTTCCCTACTTTATATAACTTAACTGGATAATTTATTACTTGTTTTAGGCTTGTTTGGTTTTGTTTTGGTTTTTTGTTTGTTTACATTCTAAAAAAACATCCATCATTTTTGTTTTGTGCTGTGGGATGGTCTGTATGTCAAATTGCTCTGATTGGTCAATAAATAAAACACTGATTGGCCAGTGGCCAGGCAGGAAGTAGGTGGGACAAGGAGAGAGGAGAATTCTGGGAAGCGGAAGGCTGAGGTGGAGAGACACTGCCAACCGCCGCCATGATCAGCAGCATGTGAAGACGCCGGTAAGCCACCAGCCATGTGGCAAGGTATAGATGTATGGAAATGGATTAATTTAAGCTATAAGAACAGTTAGCAAGAAGCCTGCCACAGCCATACAGTTTGTAAGCAATATAAGTCTCTGTGTTTACTTGGTTGGGTCTGAGTGGCTGTGGGACTGGCGGGTGACAAAGATTTGTCCTGACTGTGGGCAAGGCAGGAAAACTCTAGCTACAGTTTTGTTTTGGTTTTTAGTGTTTTGTTTTAAGACAAGGTCTTACTACATAGCCCTGGCTGTTCTGGAGCTCACTGTGTAGACCAGACTGGCCTAGAACTCACAGAGATCAACCTACCTCTCTAGTGCTGGGAATAAAGGTATATGCCATCATGTCTGGCCCACATCCACCCATCTTAATATCTATATACAATCCTTTAAAAATACCTTAACTTTTACACTCTTTTTAACATTTCTTTATCCCCATCCCATTCCACTTAAACTCTTTTCTTTTTTAAATTTTCTTAAACAAGAATTGAATCCAAATTAAATGCATGACACTCACCATGATAAATTGCAAACATGGCATCCACTGTGGTAAATCAGATACATGGCATGGCACCCACCTCTGAAAAATTACATACCGTTTGGATGGGAGCTCCATCTCAACCCTTGGCACCCTGGCATCCTGGCATCCCTATACCCAAAGAGTCTGGAATGTTTGGGTTGAGCTCCACCACACACAGCTCCTCCCCAAACCTGCCCCTTCAAAGTCTGCCAAACACAGCTCCTCCCCCAGATAGGCTGAAGACCACTCCCACAAGGGATATATAAGTGGCATCCCAGAAAACAGATTCCTAGTTCTTTAGTCTCGTCCCCTTCTCCTCTCACTCAGGAGTGCTTTACCCATAAAACCTGGGCTTTTCCTGATTTGGTCTGATTTGATTTGTCACGACAGAGGAGGGGCCTTCAGGAGACCTAAAACTTATCACATACATGGTACCCACTGTGGTGAACTGCATAGATGGTACCCACGGAGGTAAATTGTGTATGTAGCACTCACTGTGCTAAATTTCAAAGATGTTTTAAGCTATCAAGCATTTTCTTGTTGCAAGTCTCAAGTAAACCTTTCCACTTGTACTTTACATGAGTCTATCTCCCATCCCCATCATCATCATCCCCCCATCATCACACGATGCTTGTCTTACAGAACCTGTAAGTGTACATTTTAGTGAGAGCCTTGGCACATTATCAGAATGACTGAAGTGAGGGAATCTTCTCTCCAAACAAGAAGAGGCAGAGAAGAAAGAGCGCATGTTAAGTCCAAAGTAGGCCCCCAAACCGTCAAATAAAAGTGTAGGCTCAGCTCAGGCTGGACTCTGACCAGGTAAACAGGATTGGTAGATAAACAAAACCTTGAACTCACCATTCCTCAGAAACTTGTGAAGCAGGAGTCTGTCTGTGAGGAACAGCCACTCCTTCCCTCCTCTGCCCCTACAGCCTCCAGCAAGGGGGCGTTTAGTTCCCTATTAGCACATACCTGTACTGTAGCAAATGTGCCTTTGGGCATTCTTTCTTAAATTGCCCTAGTTCCTCACCTCTGTAACATGCATTAACCACCTTAGGATTCCTTACTTGTATGTCCTGTTTACACTGTTTTGATTCCCTCTTGAGACCAGAATGGGGATTGAGAGGGCCTCTTGGGCTTGACACCTCTTTATCCTCTGGTTTTTCTGTGATCTGATTCCCTAGCTGTTGATCCTAAGTCTTTTGCCCTTTATTTCGTAGTTTATACACTAGAGAGAATGATCCATCATAGTCATGCTTCTGGTTTGAGTAGCTGATAGAGAGAAGCAGCAGATAAATAGCAAAACCTTATCAAATTGATGTGCATAACATCCAGCAGAAATTAAGGAAGCCTAGTTAAAGCTATTACATTGACTTTTTTTTTGTTGAGAGATTTTTAGGCAGAGTCCTCTCTCTGTCTTCTCCATGGATGGACACTCTATCACCTGCTTTTGCTGTAGATATCTTTATAAACAATACTAGCTTCTATTGAAATAGTTTACCTCTTAGCTGTCCTTAAGGGTGCAAAATGCTTTTACTCTTGGGCTGTTTTATTGTTCTCCTTTTTCTTTGTCACAGAGTCAGGGGGCCAGCCTGACCCAGGACAGGGGTGTTGGAAGACAAAAATGCTTAGGTGTGAAATGGGACAGCCAAATCTCATCTCCAGAGCCTGATTATCATTGAGTTCAAACAGTGTATCAAAGTTTATCAGTATAATCTACTGCAAAAGGCATCTGTTCCTCTATAAACTAGGAAGACCAAATGCTACTTTTGGGGTATCAAAGAAGAGAAAGGAACCCCAGTGGTTTACATAATACAAGAACCTTGCTGTTGAGACCAGTGACGACAGGCTGTATCAAAGAATCTTTCCTCCTTATAACCTGTATGGCACTGTCCAAACAAATCTTATCAGTTAGGCTGCGTATTGGGAATGGTGGCTGACAAGCGACAGAAAGCATGTTTCTTTAGAGTTTCATCGGAGACAGAACACTTGATATTGAAGGCTTAAACTCCATTATCTTTACATCTTAGAAGATCAAGGGTGTGTGGTAACCTGCAGTCAAAATCACCTGTCTACCATCAGACACTTGTGATCTTTCCTAGCTAGTCTCAGGGTAACTAAATAGTTGAAAACCTGTACCCACAATCATTGTGTGTGTGTGTGTGTGTCTGAAAATAGAGGAAGACAACCTGAAAAACCTAACAGTAACCCTCCCTCCTAGAAAAGAAAGTAAGGGCCTTTCACTTAAGGCTTTGAGGAGCTTAACTTTCCCCGTGCTTCGAGGCAGGCAAGCGGAGAATGGGGACAATCTTGAAGCTTTGGTTTCTATCTGTAAAGGAAAAGAAAATGGGAGAACTTGGTGGGATGTGCTCTTTTCCACCCTTCCTTCTCAATCCATTGTCTGATGGGTATTTCTGGGCTTTGGGGAGGGAGATCTCAGAATGTCCTCATGTGATCTTAGCCTCCCTGATTTGGGCTGGGAATGGCCTGTGTTTACCTGTGATCCTGAGTTCTGATAGCTTTGCAATACCACAGATATTATTGATACCATCTGCAAAATAAATATAAATGGGAAGGATGGAGCATTGTCTATCCCTTCCCTGATGTCTTGGACCTTTGTCTGGAGAGGCAGCTCTGATGTATTTTGGATCATTAGCACAACCCCATTGGATACGGCAAGGTCAGTTCCCAGGTGGGACTAGTTAGTGCTTACCCACACCTGTGGTCCCATGCCCTGATATTTTTTGCTTGCAATCTCTCTGTTTTGATAGATGCCTCCATTCCATACATTGGTTCCTTTCTAACCTCTTCTGTATAGAATACATCAAAGTAAGGAGATGCTTAAAGGTAGAACTTTCTCTTCTCATGAAGGAAACACAGTGCTTAGCATCCTATTATTTATGGGGAAGTAGACTAACGTGACCTCTCCTCATGCAGGGGCCAGTGGGACTCCAGCACATCTCCAACAGTAGCCTGAGACAAGTGATGATAGCTAGTAAGAAAGCACATGACCAGAAGCCTAGCATAAGCTTTGAGATGGGGACAGGAAAGCATGTATTGCCCCAGGTGAAATAGAAAGGGGAGATTCCTGTGCTTTCTGGTCTCCCTGATTTCATGTCCATTCTCTTTATCAGACAGCCCATGTTTTACTTTAATATAGACAGAAACAGGATAAGCATCCATGGTCATTTTTTTTTAATAAGGGCTATCTAGATTGGGATTTTTGCAAATTAGCATGTGCAAGTTGGCTTTAAATCTCCCCTGCTCTAGAGCTTAAACACGTAAAACAACAACAGCAAAGCCAACCATCTGAAAGGACTTAGAAAGTTAAAGCATTGACCTGTTCTTTTCCTTAGCTTGTCTGTGTTTCTGTAACTAGAAGGTGAAAACAAAGCAAAGATACCCAGGGAGGGACAGGTCAGAAACAGGCAATCGACTGCGGAGCAAAGGAGTATTGTGGGATATTTGTACACTGTGTGAAGATGTATTGTTGTGCTTGGTTTAATAAAAAGCTGAGCAGCTAATAGCTAGGCAGGAGAGGTTAGGCAGGACTTCCAGGCAGAGGAACTCAGGAAGAATCTGGCACAGCAGGAGAGGCCAGTGAGACACAGACGGAGTCGGACATACAGAATGGAGGAGCACTAAATGCCATGTGACAGAACATAGACATAGAACATAGAAGCAGGTTAATTTAGTTATAAGAGCTAGTTGGGAACAAGCCTAAGCTAAAGGCCAAGTCTTCATAATTAATAATAAGCCTCATGTCATTATTTGGAGGATGGTGGTTCCAAAAAGAAAGTCCAATGAAAAAGTCAAACTACAAAGGAGCCTTGAGAGGATGGGAACATTCAATCTCAGTCAGGGTATCCTCCTATGCGTCCTGCTTCGGCTGCAGCAGCCACCCACTGGCAGCAGTTTGTCTAACAGCTGGGAGTTCATTATTTAGGTCCTAGTTGGGATCTGTGCTTTCCCAATATTTGGCCTTGGGCCACTGCAAAGTCACATTTTCTAGGTATAGTCAGTTCCCTTTATTAGTTGAACAGTGTTGGGTCTAAATGGCTAGGAATACTCTAAATCCGCTTTAGACACATACATTCCCCAAAACCTCCACAGAGGTCTGTATTTCCTGAGTCTGACTCAGGAAATGCATTGGCCTTATCAAATAAACAATAGAGGCCATGTTGGAGCCTCCTCCACGTCTCTCATATCAGTGATCCCATTGCTGACCAGGAAGATGAAAATTAAAAAAGGAAAAAAAAATAGGAGGATGTGATAGGGATATATGACTGGCTGCCTATGACACAGAAAACTCCAGGGGTTCAGTGTTTCCCTGAAGATCTCAGCAATACTGAGAAGTTTTATGGGCGCTAACATCTAGGTGATGTCAGTAACCAAGATGACAACCAATGATGGTTGTCCTCATTTTCTAGCCAAGATTCCAGCTAAGTAACAAGATTCCAACACAGTCACTACTATGGTGGCAACACAACCACAAGATTACTTTCTGCCTATAGTGAGCTCAGGGAAGGATTCACAAATCTCATATTAAACGTGGTTACTTTCTTTACTGTTTTAAATAAGTAGCCGAGTTATATTAGCAGGGATCTAATGGGAGAAATTATGCTCAGGTGTGGAGGCCCCCTCTAGCAAAGCAAGGAAGGAATTCCAAGATCTCAACCCAAAGGAGAAGCCATTGGTAGCTGTTGGAGTGGGTAGAGTCAGTGTGGCTTTCCTCCCTGAT
The DNA here is from genome assembly GCF_004664715.2 of Peromyscus leucopus. Classification (NCBI taxonomy): domain Eukaryota; kingdom Metazoa; phylum Chordata; class Mammalia; order Rodentia; family Cricetidae; genus Peromyscus; species Peromyscus leucopus. Next base: position 76,643,665 of record NC_051065.1, on the reverse strand, counting down.
GACTTCTAGAGAAGGCTAGAGAAAAGAAATTTAACCACCATTCAATTCTACTCTGTCTCTCAGAGTTCCAGAAGGATGGATGGGAGGAGGATGGGAGCCACAGATACTTTGAAAACAAGCCCAAGGTTGTTTGTCTGCAGGCTGAGAGCACATCACCCTAAAGAATGTGGCCCAGTGCGACTTCAGACAGTGCGTTTTCTCGCTCATTTTTCTAGGAAAATGGGCCCTTTCTTCCTTCCACCCTTGATCTGCATGGAACAGAGGCTTCCATCCTAGAACCTGGGTCAGGCTCACCCTGAGCAGTCTGAGTACACACTGCTGTGCGCCAGACTTTAGGTCAATGGGACAAGCCGTTTTTTTGTTTGTTTTCGTTTTATTATTATTGTTTTGGTCTCCGTTCAAGTTTTTGGTTGCCCAATGATTAAACTTGCTTAAGGAACTATTGCGCATCCCCAGCTACCTACTTAGTGGCTCCTTTTATTTTGACTCAAAGAGGTGAGATGAAAACAGAGAAGGTAGATTACGATTCCAAGGATAAAAGTATAAGATTCAATCTCATCTGGGGTAAAATTCATGAAGCATTCCTGCATCCAGCTGTCAGTGATTAACTCCAGCACAGAGCAGTCACAGTCCCCAGGCCTGGCTACCTACATGTACAAACAGGATGAAGGGTATATAAGGGGCCCTTTCCTTGTCAGCCTTTCAAAGACAAGAGGAGGAACGAAATGCTAGTCTGGGGATCCAGCTATCACCCACCTCCTGCTAGTCCAGAGTGCTGGAGAGGCCCGAGCCACAGTCCCTGTTCCTTTCACAGCTTGGCTTAGCAAGCACTGGCCCTAGATGAGTCCCCAGAGAAGCCCCCAAATTGAAACCATGTTGGTGAAGTCATCTAGGGTGGCAGGAACAGATTGTTTCTCAGCTGGTTTAAAGAAGGAGAAAGAAGGAAAGGCCAAGTTGTAGCCTTCAGCTAAGTTTTAGTGAAAGCAGAAGATGCTGTAGTTTCCAGGACATGGTGCGTGTGCCTCACAGAGCATGGAGCTATCTCTGCACCACAAAAATCAGTGAGACCTCAGCGCAGCTGCAGACTGTCAGATGGGAGGCAGGAAGTGTTCATTTCATGTTGGATTTTTTTTTTCCTCACTTGAGTTAGTTCTTCTTTCTTTTTTTAGATTTTTTTTTTCATTTTACATACCAACCACAGATCTCTCTCTCATCTCTCCTCCCACATGAGTTGGTTCTTATTTACTCTTCTGACACTTCAAGTCAAAGGTAGCCGCAGGTGACCTCTCACTGTCTGGATGTCATGCCACATCTCCCTTTTTCTTGTTGTCCCACACGTGGTTACTGTAGTAACGTATTTTGGTTAATGCGCTGCGTCACTCCCTCTCTTTGGTTCACTTACAGCTTTAGGTATTTCGTTATTTCTCACTGGTTTTAAACACCAGACGAGTCTTGTGGACTCATAACACTGACCAATGTGTGAGAGCTGTTAACTGTTGTTTGAGTCAACATAACAATAAGTGAAGGTTGCTGCTGTTCATCAGCAAATGAAGTTTTATCCAGGTGTTTCTGTTTAAATGTGTGGCATCACATCCTAGGTGTGACTTATGGACCTTTTTCCTTATCCTCTTTTAAGGGACACAAAGCAGAAGAGTGGCTGAAAGAAGACATGCAAAGGGTTAAGTAAACAGAAGGATCCTGCCTGTGGCAGGCTGTTTGCAGTCAGCCTGCTGGAGTTCAGTGGCAGCAGGAAGCTCAGTGAGTCCCACTGTGAGGTCCTTCTGTTTGGTTTGCAGTTCCTTCCATGTGGGCAGGATGTTTTGTGTGAATTAATTCACAGTGTATGCTTAGAACATTCTCTAAAGTATTTTCACCAGAATGACAAATTTTTGTGAAATATTTTTCCTATCAAATGGACATTACTAATTTGGGTATGTGGTGTATTCTTGTGATCTCATAATTTGAGAGGCTGAGTCAGCCTGGGTCAACTAGCAAGTTCTAGGTAATGCTACAAAGTGAGACCCTGTAGATAGATAGATAGATAGATAGATAGATAGATAGATAGATAGATAGATAGATAGATAGACAGATAGACAGATAGACAGATAGATATAGATAAATAAACAAACAAACAAAATGATGTTACTTGGACAAGTCATTGCTCAGTGGTGGAGCACTGGCCTGTCACATAGGGGCCTTGCATCTGAACCTCACCACAGCAAGAAGAGACAATTTTTGCTTAATACGTTGTCAGCTAATCATAAATTTACTCTGTGTGTGTGTGTGTGTGTGTGTTTGTGTGTGTGTGTGTGTATGTGTGTGTGTGATCATGTGCATGTATGTTCAGTTGCAAATGGAGATCAGAGAACAACCTTAGACTTTATCTATCAGATGCTGCCCACTTTTATTTTTTATTTTTTTATTTTTTGAGAAAGGGTTTATCACTGGTCCAGAATTCAGCAAGTTCCAGGTACCCACCTATCTCTACATTCCTATTGTCAAGATTACAGATGTGTGCCTGGCTTTCTATGTGCATCCTTCATACTCAAACTCATGGTCTGTACTTTCAAGGCAATCTACATTTTTGTTTTGTTTTGTTTTTTTTTAGACAAGGTTTCTCTGTGTATCTTTGGGCCTTTCCTAGAACTCACTCTGTAGCCCAGTCTGGCCTCGAACTCATAGAGGACTCGCCTGCCTCTACCTCCCAAGTGCTGGGATTAAAGGCGTGTGCCACCACCGCCCAGCCTCAAGGCAATCTCTTTACCCACTGAAGTATCTCCCCAAATCAAATGATCATGTTACTGAGTTTTCTATTTTAAAATATTTCCTGGTTTTAAGTACTAAAGTAAGAGAATCCATTGTCTAATACTTATAGTGGATTCTTGTGATTAGTTAAGCTATAATTGAGTAACTTTCCATACAGTCACTCTTAGCTGAGGTCAAGCACAAACTTACAAGATGCTTTGGCTGTCACTCCACATCCAGTGGTGCTACCAAAACAGTAAAACACTGAGGCAGGCATTATTTTTTAGAGTGACAAAATTAAACATGCAAAATACTTGAAGACCTAATGTGATACATTGTATAATATCTTAGTTGTTAGTGTTATAGTGTTGTGCAGTGGGAGGGATCCAGCCCTGTGCCTCCAGTGTCCTAGGTAAGTACTTCACCACTGGGCCACATGGCCAGCCCATCTCTCATTATTAATATCTAGGTGACACACAGGTTTGGGATGCCTTGGTTTAAAATAAGGCTTAAACTGGAGTGATTGCAACAGTGCTCTCAAATCTCGCATGAATTATTTTTCTTAATCTGGAACACTGTGATGGCAGACTCTAAACTGTGTGGTAAATGTCGATAAACATTGAGGAACTTGGGGATGAAATATCCTGAGGAGTTTGAAATCCTTATCAGTTTTATACTAAACTAGACCCTCATTGTGGACTAGAGTGTAATTGGAGAGATTTTTAAATGTAAAGCCAGAAGCTTCAGAGAAACGCTCTACTTTGTATGTTTGCTCCAGGACTCATGTCTCCCCATCATTATAATTCAAGCCTCCAGCCATAAAAACCCTTTGTTGGAGCCATCCATGCATGGTGGCTTAGATGCATAATCCCAGTACTTGGGAGGTTGAGACAGGGGGTCATGAGTTCAAGGAAAGCCTGTGCACCATAGTGAATTGATGGACTGTGTGGGCTACATAGTGTGACAAGGGAGAGAAAATATGAAAGAGTAAGAAAGAGACAGAGAGAGAGAGAGGAAGGGAGGGAGGTTGGGAGGGAGGGAGGGGGAGAGGGAAACAGAGAGACAGAGAGAGAGAGTCCTTTACTGGACATAGGTGAGAAGTGCACTGCCTACGATCCTACACAGGAACTGGGCCGGACCAAGGGGGCAGCGAGCATACTCATTTTTCATAAGGGTAGACATTTGTGCTCATTGGAAAGTTTTCTGTTCTAGTTAGCAGGTATATAAATGACAAAAAGGATACTGTTCTGAAAATCAAAGAGATAGGCTTGCGTTCTTGTTTATGAAAGAAACTAAAGATTCATAGAAAACAACTCTAGACGTAGTCAACAACACAGCTCCTACATCTGTGGCTCAAGGATCATAGAGGAAGAAGGGAAGGAAAAATTGTAAGAGCCAGAGGACCAGGAACCCTGTTGTGAGACTGTGCCTCCTAGCTAGGATATGGAAGCTACATCTATGAAGTCCCAACAACATGGCTGCCTAAATAAGACCTGAACAATTCCAACAATTGACATCCCATTGTAGATAGAGGAAATCTCATGGGGCCTCACACCTAGATGAAGAGCTACAGGCAATTTATAACTGCCAAGAGAGAGAGAATTAGTCTTCCCCATGAATGAACACCCTGACTGGTTACCCATTATGGAATAATCAGTCCTAAAAACTCACTCGCAGGTAACGTTGAATGGACTCAACAGACTATTCCTGTTTGCGCATATATATATATAACAATAATGGTTAAAGAAGAGGCCATGAGGCTGGGCAGCAGTGGCGCATGCCTTTAATCCCAGCACTTGGGAGGCAGAGCCAGGTGGATCTTTGTGAGTTCAAGGCCAGCCTAGTCTACAGAGCGATATCCAGGAGAGGAACCAAAACTACACAGAGAAACCCTGTCTTGAAAAACAGAAGGAGAAGAAGAAGAAGAAGAAGAAGAAGAAGAAGAAGAAGAAGAAGAAGAAGAAGAAGAAGAAGAAGAAAAGAGAGACAAGGGAGCTGGGCATGGGAGGGGTAGGAGTGAGAAGAATGGGGGAGAAATGAGGTAATTATACTTTAAATTGAAAAAGAACTTAAATAGTTAAGCTCAAAGGTGTTATGTGGCAGGAAGATAGGAACTTGGTCTAGAAGGTCTTACAGCCAGATGTGAAGGTGAAGCTTCAGCAGGACATCTTACATATGGCTGTTGAGTAAACTGTGTCCCACTGACTCAGACACAGTGTGCCTCTGAGTCATGATTTCATCTGTCCAACTGTGACTCCTAAAACAGCTCCTCTTCTTTTATTATTATCCCCCCCCCCCGCCCCGCCATGGTGCTGCTGAAAGCAGAGACGCTCGAATACCAAGCAGAGACTTTTCTACAACACGACATACCCAGCTGTAGCATAGTGTTTTAAGAATAAATTTTCTTTCCCCCAACATTGCTTGCTTGTGCCATATAAAATTATCTTATATTTCTAATTTAAAAGTTGTATACAAAATTAATTCTTCATGTCTGTTGGTTACACATCCAAGGATTCATCTTATCTCAGATTGCAAATATTTGCTAAAGAATTAAATCAATACCAAACACGTGCAGACAAATTTCTTCTCACAATTCCCTAAACAATAAAGTATAATAATTTACATTTCATTTATATTCTGTTAAGTATCACTAGTAATCTAGAGATGATTTAAGGTATATAGGAAGGTATACATAAGTTATATGTAAATACAACACAATTTTAAAAGGCATGCAAACATCTGTGACTAGTATTCACAGGGTCCGGTAATTAGCATCATGAAAATTAAGGGGTAATTGTATATATGTTTTTTTTCAGTTGTCAGTAAATCCAGATTATTCAAAACATGGCAGAGTGTGTTACAAAAAGTCTCCTTCTCCCAGCACTTTCTGACCTTCACCCCGAAACAGTATCAGTCAGTGTAAATTTTGTGGTGCAGAGGTTTGTTTTCTGATAGCTTCTTAAACATATCTATGCATATATAAATATTTTACCTTTCAATAAAAATACAGCACACCACTCAAACATTTTTAATCACTTAGTTCATCTCAGGTAGTCTTCATATTACAGAGCCTTGGTCATGTCTCTTTCTCCATAATTCCATTCTGTATATATCATTTTTAAGTAGTTCCATACAGATGAACTTCTTTTCAAGACAAGGTTTCTCTGTGTAGCCCTGGCTATCCTGAAACTTCTTTCTCTACAGACTAGGCTGGCCTCGAACTGAGAAATTCACCGGCTTCTGACTTCCAAGTTCTAGCATTAAAGGCTTGCGCCACCATGTCAGTATGCTACTGATGAATACTGAATTGCCTCTAATCTCTTGCTATTTGTAGATAATACTTCCACAATTACATTTTAACAAACATAATTTCTGGCACATATGACTGTATCTGTAGATTTCCTTGGTGTAATCAAAGAACATGCACACTTGTAATCAGGGCTGCAGGAGCTGAGCAGTGTGACCTTACAATACCAGCTGGGGAAACGTCGGCAGCATTTGAACTAGAGATTGGTTTTTTTTTTATTCCCTCCTTAGCGGGCTCTTTCATATCCTTCAACAGGGTGTTCCTGGATAATGCACCAAGCATGTTAGTAATGCAAGCCAGTCACGTTTGACTAGAGTTAACCTGGAGTCACTGGTCATATCTTCAGACTGCGCATACATTGCCAGATTCCAGTGGACCTAATCAAAATCTCAGCTTGCCAAGGTGAGGTAGGCCATGGCACCCATAGCTTGAAAGGATACACGATGAATTATCATGGAGGCAATCAGAGCCTCCTTCATTACGCGACACTGCAATTCTATTAAACCAATGAGCATGTGTAAGTCTAAAGGATGCTACCGAGTTTGAGGGAAAGAGACTCCAGTTTGTTTTGCTTAATTAGCTTTGTAGTTTCTTTTCCAAAGCAACAGTATTAGCCTTGTACCTTTAATACAAATGCACTCTTCTGCTGTGGGTCTCTAGAATTACTGCTCCTGTAATAGAACAACAGGAAAGAAATGGTTTACCAAGGCATATTTTTTTTTTTTTTGGTTTTTCGAGACAGGGTTTCTCTGTGTAGCTTTGCGCCTTTCCTGGAGCTCACTTGGTAGCCCAGGCTGGCCTCGAACTCACAGAGATCCGCCTGGCTCTGCCTCCCGAGTGCTGGGATTAAAGGCGTGCGCCACCACCGCCCAGCTACCAAGGCATATTTTAAGGCTTTGAAACAGACTTTTGAGTTTCTTCTTCAAAAATACACGTGTCACATATTTGTTTATATACATATGGTGATATGTCATCGCCATAGGTTTTAAAACAATCTTATCCATACTGTTTATGTTGGTAAGTTCTTCTCTTCAACAGTTCTGTGAGTTATCTCCCATGATGTAGGATTCTTCAGTTACCACCAGGTGGCAGAATATGCTTATGTATTGTAGCACTTTCTGGGCAAAAATACAAAGCATGACTTATGGCGCATTTAGTTACAATGATGCATTAATACTATACTAAACATCTCAGTTACATTTTTAAAAAGCTGCCAATGGCACACAGTCTTTGACATATGTAATTATCCTTTCATTTCTAAAACACTGTTAAATTTCGATTTCATAATGTTTAAGCCATGTCCCCTAAAACTAATTATAACAGACCTAAAATTTTCCAGTAATCCCACTTCATAAGGCCATCTACATATCTCCTTCGTCATACATCCATTGTCATCACAACTTCCTAAAACTTAAAAGTTATTTAGTCTGGTGGTATCCTGTGGGCTTTTTCCATACAGCACCCTGGGATGTATGGGTGTAATGTATCCATTTGGAGGAGGGCCCTTCCTTCCCTGTTGAAAATCACTAGACTCATGAGAGTTGGTCTGAGTGGTCTGCTCCTGAGGGAGGAGTACAGGGCACATAAAAAGGACAAAGACAAAAGCATGGACTTCCATGTCTCTTCCACTCCAGTGGTCCAGTGGGATTAGGAACCTTGAGGATCACAGACAGTCCTTGAAGTTGAGCAGTCATTTTGGAATTGCCGGACCTGTTCTATTTTAGGGTATGTTAAAAATAAATTTTGTTGGAAGGGAAGAAGTCTAAGATGAAAGCTAGAAAAATGTAGAAGCAGAAGCAAAGGGCATTTGCTGTGCAGAAACTACGGGGAAGAATTGGACCGAGGAGCTAAGTAAACGCTCGAGCGGACAGAACGGTCTGGACTGGCAGGGTCTGGGCTTTGCCCAGCGAAGGGCACTCCTTTTGTATATGTTCTTGAAGTCTGGTGTTTGGAACTTCCAGAATTTAAGGTGAATAATGGCAGAGAAACCACAGAGAGTTTAGTTGACTATGCTGAAATCTGGTAATGCCTTATACTTTGCAGAACTTGAGAGAAACATGTTAATTACTCATCACTTCATAACGAATGATCTAAACAGATTAGAACAATAATATATGCTATGATACAGTTTCTGTAGGTGAGAAATTGGGCAGAATTTAGCCATGTCTTCTGTCTTAGGGTCCCTTATGAGGCTTTCATGACACTGTCAGCCAAGGCTATAGCCAAATCAAGACTCGAAGGGAAAGATTACCTCTGCACTCATGTAGATGGTTGTCGGCAAGGTTCAGTTACTTGAGGGCTATTAACCTAAGGGTCTCAGTTACTCATTGTTGGCCACAAAAGAAATAATGGCGTCTGAGAGGGAAAGAGGAGAGAGGGCAGAGAAGAGGGGGAAGGAGGAGGAGGAGCAGATAAGAAGCAAGGTAGATTATATCTTACTCTCTGAGTGAGATCTTATCACAGTTGCTATGTTCTATTACTGGAAGTCAGACAGTAGGTCCAGACTACAGTAGAATACACTTGGGTATTTTACCAAGTGGTATAGGGAACAGAGGGACTATTTCAGAAGCTACCTATCTACCACACATTCTCATGTCTCTTCTGATTTGATGATGCCCTAACCATACTGGTTATTAAATATACGTGTAAATACTAATTATACCAAGTAATAGATTTTATTATGACATTTCATACATGCATATAAAGTACTTTGAGCAGGAATTTATCCATACATATGTTATATGTAGACACTATATATATATATATATATATATATATATATATATATATATATATATTTCTAGGTTTTTTGTTTGTTTGTTTTTGAGACAGGGTTTCTCTGTGTAGTTTTGGTGCTTATCCTGGATCTCGCTCTGTAGACCAGGCTGGCCTCAAATTCACAGAGATCCGCCTGGCTCTGCCTCCCAAGTGCTGGGAATAAAGGCATGCACCACCACCGCCTTATTTCTGATTTTTTAAATGAGACTCGCTGAGCCCATTTAGTGCTATCAGTATGTGCATAGTTATAAGGCTATCTGCTGGAGCATAAGTGGCCTTTCAGGGGCTATATCCAGCTGTAAACCCTGTGAACTATAATAATGACCACCCTGGCAGGATATTCCCCCTAGAGCAATTGTGGTACAAAGGTTAAGGAATAACCAACCACTTTCCGATTGGACTTAAGGACAATGCCAGAAGACTGAACTCATAACTGACACTGTTACCGAGGCCAAGAATTTGGGGCTAGACAGGTCATAGGCCTTAGGGGAGAACCTATCACTATTATTCTGCTAAATTACAAAACATCTAAAATGATTCCAAATGACTTATCATACCATAGATAAGAGCATCTTTCAGCTTTCATTAGAGGGGCTTCTTTTTTGCAGCAGATAGCACAGGCACCCACAACTGACAGATGTGCAGAGAATAAGTCCAAGTGCTTAGCTCTAAATGGATCTCTATATCACACAGGCTCTTCTCATGTCTTATGGATGTCTAGGAAGAAGATGAGGCGCGGAGAGACCCGAGATCTGGATGGGCCAGCGCGCGCTCTGCTCCTGGACCCTAGAGAGTGGAGGTTGACCAAGCAGAGCTCCAGAGAACACCGCTGGACTGCGATACACCTTCCCCAGACCCCACGACCTACCTATCCCTTTTTTGTAAGTTACCCACTAAATAAATCTTCCTTTTAACTACGTGGAGTGGCCTTAATAATTTCACCAATATCTATGTGGCTTTTCACTGATGAATTTAACACATTTCCATTTAAGACTGTTATTGATCATCTTTCTCCTATCATCATTAAATTGTCTTCTGCTTGTTTTTAATATAATTTTGTTCCTTTATTTCTCTTTTATTATTTACCTTTGTGATTTTGTGGCTTGTAATATCATGTTAAGATTTGGTTCTGTCTCTTTTGTTTACTTAGCTTTCTAGAAAGTCTTGCATATTCATGTATTATCCTGCGGGTGGTATCATAGTTTTTCTTCTAGTATAGTCCCTTAAGTGCTGCTTGAATGCCTACTTTCCCTTGGTCTTGTTGAGAAAGGGATTTCCTGTGCCTTTAAGTTTTTCTTGATTGTTTTTCCTTGATTGTTTTCTTTGGGGAGAGTGGTTGCTTGTTTGGGATATACAGACCTATTAATATAAATTTCCCTCTTAGTACATATTTGCCGTAATCCAGGCTGAAATTCTTCAATCCTTGCTTACCTGTGAAAGGCTTTATTTCTTCTTCATTGCAGGATGACTTTACTAGATAGAGTGTTCTTGTTTGCCATATTTTGCTTTTAGGACTTAGGATACATGATCCTTCTCTTTTGGCTTGTTTCTAGTGAGAAATCTGTAAGCTGATGGACTGGAACATTCTTTATATATGACTTGACACTTTCTCCTGCTGTTTCAGGTTTCAGGTTTCAGATTGGCTGGACTGGTCCACATCAGCTTTCAGCAAGTCCAGAGCATGTCCAGAGCTTGCAGTCATTTGGAGCAGGTTGTAGTCAGCAGCTGATGCTCAGATGGTGTCTGTCAGCCAAGTGGAAATCTTTTGACGTGTGTGTGTGTGTGTAGACAGAGAGAGAGAGAGAGAGAGAGAGAGAGAGAGAGAGAGAGAGAGAGAGAGAGAGAACAGAAGTAAAAATTTAGGAATTGCTGTGAAGAGATAACATATCCATGAAAACTTATAAAGGAAAAACATTTAATTGGGGTGGCTTACATTTTTCATAGGTTTAGTCTATTATCACCTATTATCATCGTGCTGGAGAAGTATATAAGAGTCCTATATCTTGAATCACAGGAAGTGGTCTGAGACATTGGGTGTGGTTTGAGCACATATGAAACCTCAAAGCCACAATGATATATTTTCTCCAACAAGGCCACACCCACTCCAACAAAGCCACACCTCCTAATAGTGCCACTCCCTTTGGAAAAATTTTCTTTCAAACCACCACATGGGTTTTTGTTATTGTTGTATGGGGTTTTCTTTGTTTGTTTTAAAACTCTTCACATTTTAACTATAATGTGCCTTACTATGTTTTGGATGAATCTAGTTGGGGTTCTTTGAGTTTTGTGTGTCTTAAGACTTGGACCCATCTTTTACAGATCAATAGGACTCCAGATAAGTACAGCCTAAGTTTCCCCACCTGTCTATTCCTGAGGATGGGAATCTCTCTCTCTTTCCTGTTCTTGGGACTCCTCCCCTCTCCCAACAATTAGGACTATGGACCTGAACATTCCAAATGTAAGATTTTCCCTTAAATTCCTAAAATTTAACTTCTGTACCTAATCTATCTATCTATCTATCTATCTATCTATCTATCTATCTATCTATCTATCTATCTATCATCCATCCATCCATCATTCTATCTATCATCTATTTATCTATCTATCTCTATCTCTATATAGATATAGATATAGACATAGATATAGATATATGTCAGCAGATTTCCACTTGGCTGACAGATACCATCCAAGCATTAGCTGCTGACTACAACCTGCTCCAAATGACTGCAAGCTCTGGACTTGCTGAAAGCTGATGTGGACGAGTCCAGCCAATGTGAATATTCCCCATCTCTTTATCTGGGTCAGTAAACCAGATGCTTCTGATAGATACCCCATTGCCTGAATTCTCTCCCAGCCATCGCCTAGCATTCCAGCCTTCCAGGTCTCTAACAACAATGCCCTACTTTCAGTAGGAAGTAGTTACAGAAGAGAGTATGTCACCCCTTGCCCCCCAACAGGCTGGAATGTTAGGTCAAAAGGATACTCCCTGACATAGGGGAGGAGCAACCTATAGTGCCTATTGGCATACCAGGAAAGGCACCTGTTAAAACCAAATAGACTGAGATCTATCAATAGGTAGATTCATTAGCTGAAATAGTTCTACAATATGATAGAACACTCAACCTGCTCTATGTAAAACAAAAGTTATTTTATAGCTTTAATAGAAAATTCTAGTTTCTATATAAACTACTCAGGAATCATTAGAAATAATTCTAGCTGTACTTAAAAAAAATCATTGCAAAAAAACAGGACCTGAGATGAACTAAATAACTGGTTCCCGTTCTCATTTCCAGATCCTTCTAGATAGTAATTCTGATATCAGCCATCATACGGCCTTTGGCCCTTCTGCTTCTACTAATTGCTATGGGCTTTTGCATCATTGATGCTTTAACTAAATGACAATTTCTATCTGGGTACCATTAAGCTGATGGTTATGATCCCGATATAAACAGGTACCCATTACAGAGTCAAGGATTTGACTCAGGATACAACTCAAGGGGAGAAGGTGAGAGTCAAAGTTACATTTTAAGTTTTAATTACTATCCATAGTAGATCCCTGAAACAAAAATGATTTGCAATCCCCAAGGACAGATAGTTCCTGAAGTGCTGGAGGCTATTGTTTATGGGAGATAACAAGCCAAATGTTTTCACTCCTTTAAACAAATTTGTTTGACCCATCTGCATGTGCTTGGTCACACATGGGCAGGAGGTTCACAGGCAGGAAATACATCAGGGTGTATGCTTGTCCCTAATAGGATGTAGGCTGGAGGTACATCAGAATGTATGCTTGCCCCTGATTGGACCTAATGGGAAATACAGAGAATTATGAGTTTTCCTTCTTCTTCTTCTTCTTTTTTTTTTTTTTTTTTTTTTGGTGTGTGTGTGTGTGTGTGTGTGTGTGTGTGTGTGTGTGTGTGTGAGACAGGGTTTCTCTTTGTAGTCCTGGCTATCCTGAACTCCCTTTGTAGACCATGCTGACCTTGAACTTACAGAGGTCTGCCTGCCTCTGCCTCCCTAGCGCTAGGATTAAAGTCCTGTGCCACCACCTCCCAGCGGGTTCCTTCTTAAGTAGTTGAAAAACTTGATTCAGGGCCATTCCCTGTGAAACCAGGTACTAACCTGGCCAGAGCCTATCCACTGGCCAGTATTTAATTAAAGCTTGCTTCCAATTTGGCTTTAAATTGTGGTAGTGATCTTATTTTTGATCAGTGTAATTAACAATAATACAGGTCAAAATAGCTCTGAAGAAGCAGCCATGCTCCAGTTGCTTTATGCTGTACTCTTATAATATAGGTCAAACACTGCAACTGGTCATTCTTCAGCTGGAGAATTTAAGACTTTTTACAAATTGTGTATACCCACTGTTAGCCTTATGTTGTTTCTTTTCTGTGCTAGGGATGGAACTAAAGGCTTCACTAGTCAGTGAGTACTCTAGGCAAGTACTCTTCCTGTTGCTTACACACAGGTGATATGCTTAGTCAGTGACAGTAATCTTGTTTTCCCTCTTCCTCCTACTCTTGTGTTGTTTTGTTTGAGACAAGGTCTTGCTTTTTTCTTTTTCTTTTTTATTTTCTCCAAACTAGTCTCTAATTCAGGATCTTGAGTGATCTTCTTACTGTGACTATGGACATGCATATGCCAGTTTATGTGCCCTTTCTGCTACTCATTAACATATAATTGATTTGATATAATTTTCTTATAGACTCACCTGCTTTTATAATTCAGTTCTCATGATAACCAGTGATATAGTCTTCTTGGTACTACGTTTCAGTTCAGTATCATATTTTATTTTAAGTGTTTCTATGAGCCCTTAAATTACACCTTTGTAAGGATGATACAAGATTACAGTTTCCTGCTCAATTGTGCCCCAAGTTGCACTCTGGATTTCCAAGTGTTTGTTCACATGTATAAGCTAAACCAAAACTACTGTTGAGAAGAAAGTAGACACAGCCTGAGCGCCCTGTGACTTCCCCCAAATGAGCTTTGGTGTAAACTAGATTCATTTCCTTTTTCTTTTGAGAAAGGAAATCTCTGTGTAGCCTAGCTGGCTTTTAACTCTTAGCCCTTCTGTCTGCCTACCAGGAACTGGGTTTATAGGTGGACAGCATCATACCCAGCCAGACTCATTTGTTTTTTTTATTATAAATGATTGGCTTTGGACTTGCCTGTTGTCTAAAGCTTTGAAATCAGAGCAAACCAATGTTCTTATATACCAGGTATTTAGGTCTACTTCTGACTTCTGTGAGAATATTTGTTTTCTATCAGAGGCTTGACTTAGATAATTCCTATTTAATAGAGATTAAACAGTCTTTGTAGTCAAAAGTTTTCTCTGGTCCCACCTGACCCCGCAGTCCCACAGCCCACTTATAAAATAATCACTCAGAAGCTTATATTAATTATAACTGCTCAGCCATTAGCTCAGGCTTATTACTGACCAGCTCTTACACTCAAATTAACCCATAATTCTTATTTATGTTTAGCCATGTGGCTTGGTACCTTTTCTCAGTTCTGCCATGTCATCTTGCTTCCTCTGTGTCTGGCTGGCAACTCCTCCTCTGCTCTTCCTCTTCCCGTCGTTCTCCTAGTCTGCTTGCCCCACCTATACTTCCTGCCTGGCTACTGACCAATCAGCGTTTTATTAAACCAGTATAAAAGAGCATTATCCCACAGCAATTCTTCATCATTTCCTGATGGCATATTAAAATCACCTCTGGTTGCAACAATTATTATTCCTCAGTTGAAGCCTCCAGTATAACTTCTCATCTTGGAATATCCTACAACCTTTGCTCTTTAAATCTATATTTTGCTAAGTTGGTGGCATGTTTACTTTCTGTGCTTATCAGCTCAAGCGTGTTTTGGAAATAGGTGTGAGTTGTAAGCCATAAAAATATTGCAGGGGAGAAATTATTTGATATAGGCATAACTGAAAAGCCTTTTATTTGAGTATTTCTTACAGAAAATCCTTCCATAGCTATTTGAGAACAACTTGGTTCCAGTGTGTCATGAGACTGAAGAAATAAGGCAGCCCAGAATTGCATCAAGTGCAGTTTATTGGAGAATTTATTATCAGAAACATGTTCTGGGTGGTAGAAAGCACAATGGGACATATTTGGTCAGTTCAAAAGATTTGCTACTTGGAACACATCTAGCTTATCTTAAACTAATATCACATTCCTGGTATCTGGGTGCTGTTGCAAAGCTCCACATGCCTCTGTAATGAGTTTGCTTGTTTATAGTTTGCTTGGATGCTACACAGGAAAGACCAACTAGGCCTATTCTGGGGTGACCATGGCAATTATTTCTAGAGTGGCTTTTGTCATGTCAGGCTAGATCCATACAGTAACAGGAATGTAATTATGTCTGTCTTATAACTGAATGTTGCTATTTGATGACTGCAGTGTGGTCAGTCTATCAATATTTTTAGTACCTTCTGCATACATACAAAGATTAAACATCCTAAATTTAAGTTGTATACAGTTTGAGGATGTAGAATGTATACAATTCGTATAGGTGATTAAAGGTGGTAGAAAGAAAACATGAGAAAAATGTGGCTTCTGAGTCAGACAGTGTAATAAATGAGTCAATGCTAACCATAAAGTTTCGAGTTTCGGTGGCCTGAAGAACACTATGCTGTCCTGTCCTGTAGAGGGAGGGAGATGCTTGTCAGATTTATGACTTGAAAGGAATAAACCAGGAAGACGGTTTTCAGGCCATACTTTAGTAACTTGGTGTTTTGAAAAGACCTGTCTTCAGTAATTCTGATCTTTTCTGTTTGCGCCTAGGGCTGGTCTGTTAGTAGGAATGGCAGAAAAAGAAAAAAAGATCTAAGACCTACTGTTTTGTTCTGACAGAAGAGACAGTTCTGGGATTTCTCAGAATGCCAGCTCATGACTAAAGGATTCCTCATATCCCAAGTGAACTGGGACTGACCCAAGGACTTACCTACATGTAAACTGGTATCCCAGTTTTCTTTCTCTTACTCTGATAAAACACTATGGTAAAAGCCAATTTGGGAAGGATAGGGTTTATTTTAGCTTATAGCTTAGTCCATCATGAAGGGAACTCAGGGCAGTAACTCAAAGCAGGCACCTGTAAGCATGAACAGCAGTCAAATCCATGGAGGAACGCTGTTTCCTGGCTTGCTCTTCAAGTTTGCATTCAGTTATCTTTCTTATACTTCCCAGGACCACCTGCCTAGGGGTGGCATTGCTCATTGTGAGCTGGGCCCTCAAGGATCAATCACTAATCTATAAATATGCCCCACAGATTTGCCTACAGGCCAATCTGATGAAAGCCATCTCTCCGTTAAGGTTCCCTCTTCCCAGATGATGTTGGCTTGTTTAAAGTTATAAAACTAACCAGCACAACTAATAAGATCTAGTAATCTTATGGGAGCTTTATTAGTTGTCTGTCACAAAGGTCCAGCTGTTTTTAGTGAAGAAGTAGGAGAGACTTTTGATAAT
The DNA here is from genome assembly GCF_004664715.2 of Peromyscus leucopus. Lineage (NCBI taxonomy): Eukaryota > Metazoa > Chordata > Mammalia > Rodentia > Cricetidae > Peromyscus > Peromyscus leucopus. The sequence continues at coordinate 76,627,372 of NC_051065.1, read as the reverse complement.
TAATCCTTTAATAAAAATAATAACAGTCAAGAGGGAAGATTCCAGGGCAGGAGTGAATTGGACAGTATAGATCTTCTGTCTTGTCTTGCAGCTGCCCACCACTACATCTTCACATGGCGTTTTCCCAGCCACAGAAATACTTCAAGCCTCTTTATTTCTATTTGTAAGGATACCAGCCCTGTCTGACTCAGAGCCATTTAACCTTTAGTTACTTCCTTAAAGTCTTTGTCTTCAAAAGCAGTCACACTGTTTATTAGGGCTTCCACCCATAATATCTGAGTGACAATATTTAATCCCACAATACTGTAACTTTTAGAATTTGTCAGGTTGTTACATATGAATGAAGAATAAAGTAGCAAAAATTCTACAATGTGGTATTAGTTAGGTTTTCTTTGGGATAGCAATAATTATTTAAAATAACATATTTGAGTATGCATAATCACCAGCAAATCCAGGGGTAAAGAAGGAAGAGTTTAAAATACATGGTATATTATAGAAAAAGGTTTATGTTTTAATATCAAGTCTGTGGGAAGCGTTCCTGCTAGTGGTGATCATAGATACCATGAAGTGACCACCTACAATTTAGTTTAATACCGAGCAGTCACTTACAGAAACTCTTTCTCTAGCATGAGCTTTACTACGTATAGGGAGTATAATCTCCATTTGGAAGAAGGTAATTACAGCGGACAGCCTAAGAGTCCCAGCACTGGTCCATTCAAATGGTTTGACATTTCACTGGCCATTTGTTGCACATAGTACTATGGAAAAGCAACCTTCTCTGTCCAGAGAACTTAAGTGTCTGCCTTCTCCCATAAACCCCTTCCAGTCCTCTCACTTAGAAATGACTCCTGCCATTCAAGCGGAATCTTGAAAGCAGCCAGAGAGAACGGGCGACTGACTGGTAGGAGGAAAGCGATGTGAATTATGACATTTTCCTCACCAGAAGCCACCACAGAAACACATTATTTTCTTTTTTAAAAAATTAAAATTTTTTTTTATTCATTTTACATACCAACGACAGCTCCCCCTCTCATCCTCCTCCTGTTCCCTCCCCAGCCTTCTCCCCCTAAACTCCCCCCCACCATCCACTCCTCCAAAAAGTAAGGACTCCCAAGGGGAGTCAACAATGCCTGATACATTGCCCCTTCCCTCCTGCATCAAGGCTGTGCAAGACATCCCATCAAAGAGAATGGCCTCTAAAATGCCAGCTCATGCACCGGGGATAGATCCTGATCCCACTGCCAGGGTTCCCTACACAACTGTCTCCTACATTCAGAGGGCCTGGTTCAGTCCCACGTAGGCTCCACAGCTGCGGTCTAGATTTCTTGAGTTCCCATGGGCTTGGCTCAGTTGTCTCTGTAGCTTTTCCCACCGTGATCTTGACCCCTTTGCTTATAAAATCCCTTGCCCCTCTCTTTGACCGGACTCTTGGAGCTTGGACTGGTGCTTGGCTGTGGATCTCTACATCTGCTTCCATTACTTACTGGATAAAGCCTCTATGATGACAGTTAGGGTATTCACCAGTCTGATTACAGAGGAAGGCCAGTTCAGGCACCCTCTCCCTTATTGCTAGTAGTCTAATCTGGGGTTGTCCTTGTGAATTACTGGGAATTTCCATAGCACCAGATTCCTCCCTCACTCCATAATGGCTGCCTCTATCATGATATCTCTTTCATTGCTCTCCCACTCTGTCCCTGTTCCAGATCAACCATCCCATTCCCTTATATTCTCATCCCCCATTCCCTACCCCTATTTCCCCCTTACCCCAAGTTTATTCAGGAGATCTCATTTATTTCCCCTTCCCAGGGTAACCAATGAGTCCCTCTCAGGGTCCTCCTTGTTACCTAGCTTCTCTGAAGCTATGGATTGTAATCTGGTTATCCTTTGCTTTACATCTAGTATTCATTTATGAGTGAGTACATACTGTGTTTGTCTTTCTGAGTCTGGGTTGCCTCACTCAGGATGGTATTTTCTAATTCCATACATTTGCCTGCAGGTTTCATGATGTCATTGTTTTTTTACAGCTGAGTAATACTCCATTGTGCAAATGTACCACATTTTCTTTATCTATTCTTTGGTTGAGGGGCATCTAGGTGGTTTCCAGTTCTGGGTATTATGGATAATGCTGCTGTGAACACAGTTGAGCAAGTGTCCTTGTAGTATTATTGAGCATTCCTTGGTTATATGCCCAATAGTAGTATCATTGGGTCTTGAAGAAGATTGATTCCTAATTTTCTGAGAAGTCGCCATACAGGAGTCATTTCTAAGTGAGAAAGGATTTAAAGAAGAAGGCAGACACTTAAGTTGGGCCCATAGCAGTGAGTTCTCTGGTCAGAGAAGGTTTCTTAGAGAAACTTAGAAACTATAGACATGAGCAACACACACACACATACACACACACACACACACACACACACACTCATGAGCTCATATGCACGCACATATGTATGCATGTATACTTGTGTATGAGTATGTAGATATTTGTATATGTTTGCATGTGTACATTTGTATGCATATTGAGAGGTGAATATAGTTATTTGTTAATATTTAGGTAACATTATTACTTAAATAATCAAATACCTGTACCATCTTCAGTGTATATATTTTTCTTTTTTTTTTTCCTTTTATTTTATTTTACAATACCATTCAGTTCTACATATCAGCCACAGGTTCCCCTATATTTTTCTTTATTAAAGAAAGATTTAGCTGGTATCCTTGGGAGCCTGGTATTGGGGAGCTTACCTGAATTCATGAGTTTTGAGACCAGTTTAGGCAATATGGCAGGATTCTTTTTTATGGTATATTATTTTTGAATTAAATTTTATATTGAAAAATTCGTATAATATATTCTTATCATGGTTTTCCCTCTCAGATCCTCCCCACCTCCCCTCCCATCCAACTCTGCACCTTTTTTCTCTCTCTTTAGAAAACAATCAGACAAATAATAAAACAACAAACTAGAACTTAAAAAAAAATGAAAAAGCACAAGAAACATACACACACACACACACACACACACACACACACACACACACAACCCATAAAGACAAAAACATCGGAAGCTATAACATACATGCAGCAGGCCAGTAAGATTAGAAAAAAAAATACCCACACAAAGCAATATGAGACAAAAATTGTACAAAAACATTTAGTTTGGTATTGGCTTTCCAGTGCTGGGCCTAGGGCCTGCCCCTAAGTGTGGTTTGTATATCCAGTGGGACCCCATCAGAGAAAACTAGATTTTATTTGCAAGAGGCTGACGATTAGAGATTGCGTGTTGGTTAGGGCTGGGAGCTCATATCCACTTCCCCCTCTCAGCCCTAGGACCCTGGCTGGCTGGCTCCTGTTCAGGCCCTGTGTGTGCCGCCACAGTCTTGTGTTCTATCTTAGGAAGGAAAAAAAAAATAATTGCATGTTTCCTTAAAAAGAACAAAATAAAAAGATTTATGAGAACATCAGTAAGCTTCTACCCCACCCATTGGCAATTCCCTTGTCTTTCACTGTGAAAACTGGGTTAGCTGTGGCTTTTGATATTTGTGTTCATTTGCTAATATAAAACCTTATTGAGACTGGTCACTTGCAGACATTACCTCATTACTTGTCTTTAGCAGTCAAAGCATTAGCAGTTGCTTATGTCACTCACTGCAGTCTATAAGTGTACTTACAACATGGGTAAAATCTATGTCATCCTTATGTGGATACGTGTGTGAGCTGTGTTTCCTAATGTGGATAATTGTCTTGTTTTCTAATCCACACAAATGTTTGTAAACTTACTGATCTATCATTAATTACCAGTTTTCAAAATTATCAAATAATTTGTCAGTTCTTTGTTTCTGTAGAGAATCTTCATGAGCTGGTTTTTCTTCTGTTCCCATCTGGAATGTTCTGTGGGACATCCGACATTCCCTCACCTCTTTGCTTTTCTGGACATGCTATTTCCTGGAATACCTTTAATTTATATTTTTAACCTTTTCAGTGAACACTTAGTGAGTCTTCTCTAATTGGGAAATTTGTCCTTTGGTCTTTAAATTTTTCTTTTTGAAAAATCTTTCCTATGTTGTAGTTGTTTTCAATGTCATAATGTTTTAAATTCTGCTTTTGTGAAATTTCCTCAACTGTGTTTTCCAGGCTTGGTTTTTGGTTTTTTGTTTGTTTTTGTTTTTGTTTTGTTTTTCTTATTTAATTTTAATTTTAGAATTTTAAAAAATATTTTAGTATATGAATACTGTACATACATCATTGCTGCCCTCTGCTTTCACCCCTGTACAGCCTCCTGTGCTACCCCCCACTCCTTCTCAAATTATTGGCCTCTTCAACACACACTGAATTTTTGTTATTAATGTATAGAAAGGCTACTCATTTTTATAAGTTTATATTCTGGCACTTTTCTGAAAGTGGTGATCATTTTCAGAAATTTTCTGGTGGAATTGTTGGTATTGCTCGTGTATATCATATGATAGGAATTTCACTTGTTTTCATGTTTATATCCTTATTTCCTTCACTTGTCTTACCGCTCTAGCTGGTGCTTCCAGCATGATTTTGAAAAGGAGGGTGGCTATTGAACATTCCCTTCTTGTTTCTGATTTTCAGTGGGATTGCTTTGAATTTTTCTCCATTTAGAATGATGTTTACTGTGTGTCTGTCAGATATCACCTTTATTAGGTTGAGGTATTACCCCTCCAGTCTTACGCGCCCTAGGACTTTTATGAACACATGCTGGATTTTGTCAAAGGCCTTTTGTGCATCTTTTGAGATGATCTTGGGTTCATTGAGGGAATTTAGCAGTGACCCTTCTGTTTCTAATTTTGGAATAATTTAAGATGTAGTGTTTGTATATCTCCACAGGAGGTCTGTCATAATTCTACTGTGGATACAACTGGCCCTGGGCTTTTGTTTTAGTCAGAAGGATTTTTATTAATGTTTTGATCTTCTTATTTTTTGGGAGTCCAAGTGGTTGGCCTTCTTTTGGTTCAACTTTGGTGGTTCAGATGAATCTAGAAGTTTATCCATTTCTTTTAGATATTCCTACTTAATGGAGAACAGGTTGTTAAGCTATTACCTCAAAGTATCCTAGGTTTTTCTGGTGTCCATTTTTTTCTTTTCATTTATGGTTCTGTTCATTTGGGTCCTCTCTTTCCTTCTTCTCACTAATTGGGGGAAAGGGTCTGTAAGTTTTGTTTACCTTCTCAAAGAACCAACTCTTAGATTCTCAACTATTTACATCGCTTTCTTTGCTTCTTTTTTTATTAATTCTCCTCGACTTTTATTTTTTTTCTTCCAGTCCTCTGAATTTGGGCTTACTTTGTTCTTATTTTTCCAAGTTCCTTAGTTGCAACATTAAGTCATTTGTTTGTGGTCCTTCTTATTTTTAAATGTAGGCACCTAGGACTATAAACTTCCCTGCAATGATTGCTCTTAATTTGTCCTAGAAGTTTTGTTGTGTTGTATTTATATTTTCATTTAGTTCCAGAATTTATTTTCATTTCTTTTTGGATTTCTTTCTTAGCCCATTTATCATTCAGTAATATGTTGTTTAATCTTTGATGCTATAGATTCATTTTTGTTGATTTTAAGTTTTATTTCATTCTATCCATGATAGAATACATGGAGTTATTTCTAATTTTCTGAACTTGTTAGGATTTGTTTTGTGTCCCAGGATATGTTGTCTCTTTTAAAGATGCTTCCAAGGGCTAATGAGTAGAATGTGTGGTGTGCATGTGCATGTGCGTGTGCGTGTGCGTGTGCGTGTGCGTGTGCGTGTGCGTGTGTGTGTGTGTGTGTGTTTGGGTGAAATATTTTATAGATATCTCTTAGGTCCATTTGATATATGATACCATTTAATTATAATGTTTCTTGCTTTATTTTTCATCTAGATGACCTGTTTATTGGAGAAAGCAGGTTATTGAAACAATTTACTATCACTGAGTTGAAGTTAATCTGTGTATTAAAGTCTATTAGTACACATTTTTAAAAAATAATACTTTTATTGATTATTTGGGAATGCCACATAATGCACCCTTACTTCCCAGTCATCCCAGGTCTAACCCCCATTCTTGTGGTCTTCCTCCCCCCAAAAAAAGATTTTAAAAAAAAGTGCAATTTGTGTTGCCTGTATAATTACTAGAGCATGGTCAAATTCCTGGTGACCAGCCCCTTGAAAAAATGTGAGTCCTTCCCCACCAGACATCTATTATGGAGAGCTACACTTCAGAATCCTTATCACAATGGCTAATCCTCTCTTCAATGGCTTCCTGTCTAGGTTATTACTTTTTTTTTTTTCAGAGGACAGGGGCATGTCATAGAAGCCTTCTATGGCTCCTCTCTCAACTGTGAGTCTGCAGTTATCAATACCACTGCCAAAGAAGCTTCCTTGTCCATTATAGTCAGCAGGAGCATGGATCATAGACTTCCACATGGTGTCTGGCAGCAGTGTAGACCATGGACATCAACATGGATTCAGGCTACAGTACAGACTATGAATAACCACATGGACTTAGGTGGTAATAAGTGTCGTGGACATTAACACAGCCCCCAGCTATAGTAGGGCCACTGACCGAGACATGGCCCCCAGTGGTATCATAGATCATAGACATTACCATAGCCTCATAGCACGGGGTACTCACATCTACATCCCCCACACTCCCCTCCCAGTAGAATCACTCATGGTCCACAGTCATCAACATGGCCTCTGGCATCAGCATATGCCATGGACCTCAGCATGATCTCCATAGCTGTACAGACCACAGACATCAAAACCTTTTGCTCTCTGCTGCAGCATGGGCCATGGGACCATCATAGCCCTCCTCAGCAGCACAGACCATGGACATCTGCATGGTCTTCAGTGGCAACTCAGACCAGGGACATCAAGATGGCCTTAGGCGGCTGTACAGGACATGCAGATCAACATGGCCTCTTGCAGTAGCTCAGGACTCAGCCATCAACATGATTCCGCCTCTCTCCACTGCCACTGTGTACCACTTTGTTCCTTAAGGATAACATTAGTGTTTTATAGATAACAGAATAAAAGGGTTTTATTTCTTAATCCATAATGTTTACATGTGTCTTTTGATTAAGGATCTGAGACCATTAATATTTAAAGTTAAGGTGGGTATTGATGGCTGCCATTTTGGTTTTTGTTTTGTTTCTATTGTTTGTATTATTAGGTGTATGTTTTGTTTCAGTACTTACAGCTTCATTTGTTTTCTTTTGGTATCCTGTTGGCTAGACTTTTTCTTCTCTGTCTGAAGTATTACTTTCAATATTCTCTATGGGACTTATGTCCCATAGAGACATGAATTCCTTAAGCCTGTTTATATCATAAGAAGTTTTTTTGTTTTTGTTTTTGTTTTCCCTCCTTCTGCTATGGCAGATGGCTTTTCCAGGTTGGCATCTATGGTCTGCTAAAGCTTGAAGTACATTGCTCCAGGCTTTTCTGGTCATTACAGTTTCCATTGAGAAGTTAACCGTTATTCTAGTGGGTTTTCTTTTATATGAGACTTATGGGTTTTCTCTTGCAATTCTCAGCATCTTTTCTTTGCTAGGCATATTTTGCATTTTAAGTCTAATATGACATGTGAAGTTTTTCTTCTGGTGCTTTCTATTTGGTATTTTATATACATGTTGCATCTGAATGCAATTGTATGACTTTCTTTAGTTTGGGAAACTTTTCTTCTTTGATCTTGTTGAATATCTGTTCTATGCCATTGACTTGGGGTTCTTCTCCTTTATGTCTGTAGTTCAAAGATTTGGTCTTTTTGTAGTGTCCCAAAGTTCCTGTATATTACTTTTATGTGATTAATTTATTTTCATATTCTTTGCTTGAGTAGTCCAGTGGTCTTAATTTTATATTCAAATAATGATATTCTATCTTCTATTTGTTCCATTTTATTTGTAAGGCTTCCCACCTCTGAGTTTTCCAATTGGGTTTTTAAATTCCATCCTCATTTTTATAAAATTCTCTTCAGTATTTTTTAATAAAATATCTCTTCACTCAATTCAGTTTTCAAACCCTGAATTGTCTTCATCATTTCACTCAGCTTCATGTTTGTGTTTATTTGTACATTAATCAAGGGGTTTACTTTATCCTCTTTAATTTTGAGGTGTTTATTCATATCTTCCCTTTTTAAATTATTTATTTTATTTTTAACGTTATAATTACATAATTTTACCTTACCCTTCCTCATTCTAAACCCTTCCGTATATCCCTCCTTGCTGTCTTTTAAATTAATAACCTCTTTTTTTTATTCATTGTTGTTACATACATGTATATGGTATGTGGTGTGTGTGTGTGTGTGTGTGTGTGTGTGTGTGTGAGAGAGAGAGAGAGAGAGAGAGAGAGAGAGAGAGAGAGAGAGAGAGAGAGAGAGAGAGAGAGAGAGACAGGGGGATTGTATTCCTGAATACATAAATACAACCTGGTTAGTCTATATAATGCTACTTGTATATATGTTTTCAGGTCTGACTAAATTTGATTTTGAATAACTAATTGTAACTAATTGCTGTGCTCTTCCTTGGACAAGATTATTTCTTCACCTCTCAGCATTTCTTGGTTGCTTGTAGTTCTTTGTGTATGGTTGAGGCCTCTTGAGCTTTCCTCTGGCCATGTTCACATGTTTATTGATGTTGTCCTTCCTTAGCTCATATTTAGGTAGTTATGTTGGTAAGAATTTATGAGTGAATGTTCTAACATTCATAGGAGACACAATGTTACAGTAAACTCCCTGTTCCTCTGGCTCTCACACTCTTTCTTCCCCTCTTCTTCAGTGTTCCCTAAGCTTTAGTGCAAGCACCAGCATTTACTCGCTGGGCCAAGGTCACTTGATATGGCCATGGGGAATGACACCAGACCAGTTGGAAAGTCCACAGCAAAACTTACGATGCAGCAATTTTATTGAAAGCAATCGGATTTTTCTACCCATATCAATAACAGATTATAATAGCCAGAATCAATACAGTTGTAGTTTCCAGGAAACAGTGAAGTTTGCAGGCTATACAAGGTACACAAGATTAATGTCTAAGACCAATTGTCCTGTCAGGTTTGCATGCTTCCTTGACTACTAAAGGAATATATAGAGAAACACAAAATGGTCCGAATGCTTCACTGCCTGAGGGACTGCATCAGTCTCTTAGAAACCCAAAAAAGTCATAAGTCATCATATTATTCACTATCTAGCAAAAATATATAATACATGTAAATTGGTATATAAATATACATATATCGTTTAAATGAAATTCTTCCGCATGGACTGGCAGTATTTCCTCTAAGAGTCAAAGACTATCTTACAGAAAACCAGCAGCACCAAGCATTCCTCCTCACACACATACACACAGTGGTGGAAGGTAAGTCTCTATTGCTGAACGTACCATACACTTCAGACATAGGACCCAGAGGTCCCTGGGTACTGGCTTTCATAATACCAGAAGGCACTGAGCAAGCTTTCAAAAGGGAGAAGTAACCAACAGTCTACCCAGCTGCATTTTCTGTGAACCATGACAACAACTAACTAGCATGCACAATAACTATAAAAGGTCAGTTGTGTCTTCTTTACACTTCTAAATTCTTTGAGGAAATGTGTGGTTGTTTCTTTAAATTCTGTGTTGTGGTTTTCATCTATGTAATTCTCATTGGAGAATGTTTCTTCAGCACTTATGGGTTTGGAGGGATCCATAAGGTCTTGGCCTTTTATATCGTGTTTTTGAAATGTGACCCGGGCATCTGACTTCTTGCACTGGTTTTGTGTCTAACGTGAGAGTCTAGCCTTCCTCAGACTGGGTAAATATGGAACTGTGTGAACAGAGCTAAGTCTAGGAGTGTGGAGCCTGTGTGGGCAGGCTTGATCATTGGGAACTCTCCAAGCAAGACCTATGTATGGACTGAATTTCCAAAGTTAGGCCTGTGTGTGTAGAGATGGTGTATTTTAGGCAGGGTCCTGGGGGGAAACTTACCAGGAAAAGTCTGGACAGGAGCTAAGCTCTTAGCTTGAGAGTAGTGGGCAAGGTTCTAGGAACTCATGAAACAAAGCTGGTGTGAGAGCTGGTATTTTAATTTTTTTTTGTGGTGCTGAAACTTGAATCCCAACTGTGGGGGTAGGCAAATATTCTTCTATTGAGCTACCTCAGACCTTCAGTTTTTAATTTTAATATCCCAAATGATCATATATTCCAAGTCGATCAGAAACTCCATTCTTTTATAGCATTTTAGTATTATCTTCTGAGGATATGAAGATCTTGTTATGAGTTTTGTCTTCCATTTGTTAGTATTGTAGTTAGTATCTGTGGGTTTTCATTGTTCCTCATTACTCAAGGTGTGCTATCATCAGAGTCTTGGGTTTATCTATTGATGTGGGAGGCCAGCTAGGAGACTGGCTCCCACATTTTACCCCAGGGTACTCTTGAGGAGTGAGGGATAAGAGATTTAGATAGAAGGATAGAAGGGAGAGAAACAGATAGCTTTGGGAGGGCCTGGATCGTTATCCACTGGCCCCTCCTGGTTCTTCTAAAGTGCTATTTATAGGAATGCCAAGGGGTGTATCAAAAGTCCTCCCCCTACCTCAGCCAAGTGTAGACCCTTCCAGTCACCTAGAAACCATGTACATGGTCAAGCAATCCTCTAATTCAGCTCTGCTAGGTAAAGCAAGCTCAGATCTCTCTAGAAAACCTTTGTGAGCCTCCATATGTTGACTTCACTTGAGGAGGTTCACTGGGCTGCTTTAAATGTCAGTAGGTGAAACATTTTCCTCTTTAGCAATTTCATTACTTGAACCAGGGAAAGGAGAGTTATGCTTGCCAAAGGGCTCCTGTTTCTTTGTAGATTTTTTTTATTTTATAATTTAATTTAACTTTACATATCAGCCACAGATTCCCCTGTCCTCCCTCCTCCTCCCACCCCGCCGCCCTCTCCCCAACCCCCCCCATTCCCATCTCCTCCAGGGCAAGGACTCCCCTGGGGATTCAGCTCAGCCTGATAGACTCAGTCCAGGCAGGTCCAGTCCCCTCCTCCCTTCACCCAGGCTGAGCGAAGTGTCCCAGCATAGGCCCCAGGCTCCAAACAGCCAGCTCATGCACTAAGGACATGTCCGGGTCCCACTGCCGGGGGGCCTCCCATACAGTTCAAGCTAATCAACTGTCTCACTTATCCAGAGGGCCTGATCCAGTTGGGGGGGTCCTCAGCTATTGGTTCACAGTTCATGTGTTTCCACTAGTTTGGCTAGTTGTCTTTGTAGATTTTTCACCAGTTCCCCTTTTCATTTGTATTCTTCATTCTAGCCTTCAGCATCTGAAGTGTCCAAGATGCCTTGGTTACTTGTAGGTCACTTTCTACCTGAGACCATGTTTGCTGTGTGCAGGCTGAGCCTTCCTGAGCCAGCAGAGTCTTCCTGAGCCAGCAGACTTCCAGTCACTATCTACTTCAAGCTTCTCTGTAATCGGGTTCCTCCTTCTCCCATGCTCCTTTGAACCTTGGGTGCTTACATTTGGTAGACAGTATTTGCTGTCTTTCCAGCGGAGTCTGGAGAAGGTGACAAAAATCTTGTACTATCAGTGAGTCTCTTAATGGAAATGAACCCCTGTCGTTTTTACTCCCCACAAATGATTTTAAAAGGAAAAGAACTTCAAAACAGCAGCTGAGCAAACACCATTCAAGTCCCTGTGAATTTCAGCTCACGGGAATTTGATAATTCTAACAGCAATCTATTTTCTTAAAAAGCCACCCTAATGACAGGACCATTTAAATCATTACAATAAAGAAAGTTCTGTGAGCTCACCTGTGCCTGAGACTTGAATTTTATTTTTCTTGATCATGCGGGAAGCCTTGTTGAAGATGGTCACACTTAAGCAGCTCTTACCCACCCTACCCAGGTGCCACATGCACTCACTGTTTGCAGGTAACTCAGTGGGCTTGCCTTGAAGGTTTCGTCTCCGTGCAAGAGCTGCTGAATATTGGCTATTAGGTGTGTTCCTTTGGCATTTGAGTCCTGCAGAAAGCAGAGAATAGGTTTCTTTTTCTATCCACCCATTCTCACTGAGAATCGGTTTTCCTTTTGAAATTTTTCAGCGCTCCAAAAATGGCTTATATGAAAAATTATAGTGTCAAGTTTAACCTTTTCTTGGCTTTTGATGCATTTTTTTCTGTAAGCAATGCTAACTAAATATAGACACTGATTTCTTTTTTCTAGCTAAAGATTAAACACAGAACAGAATTAAAGGCTGACATCCCCAAGGTGCCAGTCAGTCAGAAATGCATTGCACACAGCAGCAGCAGCAGCACGCCAGTCGGTCTGCTTCCATCCAGGTGCACGTGATTGGAAAAACCCTACTGTTTTTATAACCCCTGGGCCTCTAAACTTCTAGATCCTGATAACCAGATGATATGTTATTTGCTGAGTCCACATATACATCTTTAATCTCACTGTAATGACATTTGACCCTTTGACACAGTTCAGAGTAGGGAATAAGGTTATCTAAGTTCGGGAAGAAAAAGAGCATAGTTGTTCCATGAACGTGTATGAGTACGTGATGCATACACATTACTGTCTGTGTGCCTTTACCTGCTGACTCCAACTTCGTTGGTGCTGTTCTCTTTATCTGTGAACTCTTATTTCCTTTGGAAATTATCCTGTTTCCATTGCATAGTATTTGGAAGGAAAGTAGATGCCCCCATTGATAGCTGAAGCAATCTGTCATTTTAAAGGAAAGCTCTCCTGACTTTCTTTTTCCCATGCTCGAGTTTAAGCCAGGTGAACTTTTGGGTACTGCTAAGGCGTAAATTATCCAACACAAAATTGATGCTCTTAAAGTGTGTAATTCAGGGGCTGTTAGTATACTTATAAAGTGTAATCATCACCATTATCTAATGCTTGAATATTTCTATGATTGCTCACAACCTATAGTCGCCCCCCCCCCATTCTGTTAAACTGGTTTCTGAGCACCTGTTTTACTGGAAAAAAAAAATCTACAGAATCCATAAAAGTTTGGGTCCCTTAAGGTAGAAAGGGAGATTGTATGGTATAGGGCTAAACAATTCTGGGATTTATGGTTAAATTTTTAGGGCACCAAATGCATTTAAAGCCCCCTTGCAGCCAACGATTCGATCATTAGAGCCTAGAAATTGACTGATGGGGATTTTATTTTATTTTTTTGCTGAACTTTCATATTAGTTATACTTTGTCAATTTAATATGGGAATAGCACTATGGATAAAGCTGAACTGTCTTAGACTATGGTCAATATTGGTGAAGATTAGCATATTATCTTGAAGAAGGCTCTGCTTCCTACACATCTGATTATTTTCTCCTCCTGTTCACTTACTTTTGTCACATACGCAAGTCAGATTCTTTATCTGTTAAAAGTTTGTATATTGAGCCTTGGTATTTGATACCAATTTTGATACATATGTAATTCAGAATTTTACATTTTCTTGTATATTTTTCTTTCTGTCACCTATCCCCACTGGACAGTTTGTAGCACTCAGTAAAATGAATATGCTGAGCTAACTACATAGCATCACTGTGGGGTACTGTTCAAGTAGGGACTGAAGATATCACTTTTTTTTCCTCCTGCCCCTTTTTACTGAAAACTGATTCTTTTCTTACACAATATATCCTGATTACAATTTCCCTTCCCTCTACTCCTCCTACTTCCTCCCCTTCCCCTCCCATCCGGATCCACTCCCTATCTGTCTATCATTAGAAAAGAACAGGCTTCTAAGAAATAATAACCAAACCAAACAAGATAAAATATAATAAGATAAAACAAAAACTATCACATCAAAGTCAACAAGGCAAACAGAAGGAAATAAGCCCACGAGAAGGCAAAATCAGAGACCCACTCATTCACACACTTGGGAATCCATTACAATACTAAACTTCAAGCTATAATATGTAGGCAGAGGACTTGGTGCAGACCTGTACAGACAACACACAGCTCTAACTAGGATGTCTCCAACAAATCCCTCCCCTCAGAGCTCAAGGAATCCTGTGGAAGAGGAAGCAGAAAGAGTGTAAGAGTCAGAGAGATGAAGGACACAAGAACAAGGCCCTCTGAATCAGCTAAGCAAGGCTCACATGAACTCACGGAGATTGAGGCAGCAAGGTATCAGTTCTTTTCAGACTACTCTGTTGAGGACATGGCAGTTCCTTCTCCAGGCAAGAGCTACAGTATCAGTACTTTGAGAATGGGGTGAGCTCAGTGGTAGCCTTTCAAGCTGCCACAAGGCTCTGAGTTCATTACCTACCACAGAAAACAACACACATTTGTAGTTAGAGAAATCTCACCAGAACAAAATGATTTTCAGTTTCATTAATAATTTTAAGGAATAAACTGTTATTGATTGATTTTATTAGTCATTTTATATCATCTTGTCCTTGAGAACTTTGTCACAGTCATGGGTTGCAAAATGTCCATACGAAGAGCACTTCTGCTGTACAGGGACACACTAACTCCTTTAACGTTGAGTTGCCCCTCTGTTGCTTCCATAAGCTAAACATTTAAACAGGTGAACCCATTAATGGGACAAGAAATGAAGGGGGAAAACTCTGTCCCACCCAAGGCAGTGGCCTTTTGGTCCCTCTCCATTTTCCGTGTGTACTTAAAAAGAAAAATGACTCACATTTTATTTATTATCATATAGTTTGTACAACACTTTCTGCCCAGATATATTTTTTATTAACTTACTTTCTTTATTGATTCTTTGGAAATTTCACACCATGCACCCAATTCTGCTCACTTCCCAGTTCCCCAATATCTTTCCCTCACCCCTACAATGCCATTTCAAAAAATTTAAAATAATCAAACCAAAACAAAACATAGCAAACAAACATAAGAATAAAACAAAACAAAACAAAAGACCTCTCAGCTTCTCCATCTTTCCCACTTCTCCAACACCTCTTCTTTAGTTCTGTTGGCATTGGGAGTGGTGTGTCTCACAGTATATACTTTTTTTGTCCAGTCAGCTTTACTAGCAAATGTTCATTCCAATGAGTAACTGGTCTGGATCAAGGTCTCTGATTTCTGGCACACCATCATCACTGGATCTTCACCAAAACTCCTCTGGGACATCCTGCAGCCACCCTGAGTCATAGAGATCCTGCAGGTATCGTTCCATAGGACCAGTCTCTTCATGAGCTCCAGCAGGTCCTAGATGGGGTAGATGCTATGGTGGTGGGCAGACATTCTTATATGCTTTTATTAAAATAGTGTCTCTTCCCCACAAACCATCCAGATCCTACAAAGCCATATTTTATCATAAATGAGTTATGGTATTCCTCCTCATGCACTACTGACTCTTTTTTTTTTTTTTTAATTGATTGGGGGAAGCATCTCAAATGTTTTCACATGTGAGGCATGGTCAGGATTTCTTTTACTGTTTTGAAGGAGGTACCACAAAATTTTGTGCCTTAAGATAATAAATTCATGAATAATTCAAGATCATAAACTTATGGAATGCTATAATTGCTATTCTAGTTCTGTCATGGATCTTTCATTTTTGGTGGTGTGTAAGAGCATAAAATGTATTGATAATGAAGGGGTAAAATCCACTGTGCAGCTTCATAGCTTGAGAATGGCTATTCTAATTACATAGAGGTTCAATAAAATGTATAAACTTTGGGTCTGGCTAATATTGGTGTGTATGGGTTTTTTGCAAGATTTTTATAATGAAGTTCATTAAAATTTTTGCTAGGCAATAAATCCATTGTCTTGCTCTGTGGGTTTACCATTACCTATGGTAGAATGCCTTGCTCAGCCTTGATGCCAGGGAGAGGGGCTTGGTCCTGCCTCAACTGAATGTACCGGGCTTTGCTGACTTTCCATGGGAGAGGCCTTACCCCTTTGGAGGAGTGGATGGGGGGTGGGAGGGTAAGGTGGAGGGGAGAGCAGGAGGAGGGATGGGAGGGGGAACTATGGTTGATATGTAAAATGAATAAAAAAGTTTTTAAAAAATAAAAAAAGAAAGAAAGAAATGTGGGCTTGGTGGGCCCAACTGCTTTCCCAACTCCAAGTCTTATCAGCTTAAATCCAATGTAACTTCTGGCCTGGCCTGTGCCTGGGGAGAACCCTTTGCCTGAGCCTTTAGGGTTTGACAGTTACAGGTCTATCCAGTTGTGAGTCTTAAGTCCATGTTTACTGGGTGACCTTCCAGCTTCAAGGCTAAAGGCTACTACTGTCAGGCTCATGACTGATATTCATCCTCAGAGCCTGTTACTGTTCACGGTCCTATCTACCACATTAGCAAGTTTCAGAAACCCCTTCGTGTGTTTTAATGAAGACAAGATATGATGATCCAGTGAATTTGACACCAGGAGGGTAAATGTTTTGGTTGTATTAGCTACTGACCTTTTTAAGCACTGAGATCTCTCATGGTAGAGATTTGCATTTTTGACCACTTTATTTTAGTTTATGAAGTTAAGGTTTTTAGTGTAGTTTAACTTTATGAAGGTGCACAAGAAGCCAAATGTTAAGACAAATGTCAAGTTTAGATGAGGTTTCTGCCATTTATAATATGCTGTGAAGTAGGAGCAGTATTTTTCACTATGATTGTAAACTCTTTGGGTGACAGTGTTCCATTAGGGTTACAATTTCTCTGAATAAACACTATGACCAAAAGTGAGTTAAGGAGGGAAGGGTTCATTTGGCTTATACTTCAACACACAGTCCATCATTGAAGGAAGTCATGACAAGAATTCAAACAGGACAGAAACCTAGAGCCAGGAGTTGATGCAGAGACCATTGAGGAATGCTGCTTGCTGGCTTGCTTTCCAGGGCTTGCACAGCCTTCTTTCTTATAAAACCCAGGACCAACAGCCCAATGGTGCCCCACTCACAATGGGGTAGGGTGGCCCTCTTACATCAGTAATAAATTAAGAAGATACCCTACAGACTTGCCTTATGAAGGCATTTTCTCATTTGAAGTTCCTTCCTCTCAGATAACTTTAGTGTGTGTCAAGTGGACATAAAATTAGCAAGGACAGAAGTGTCAAGTTGACATAAAACTAGCCAGCATAAAGAGACAATTTTTTCCATGTCTATACTAACCTGAAGCAGGAGTAGTTAGGGCTGTGACATTCTCAGTCAGTGTATTAGGTGCATCATGGTGGTTGCACTTTGGCATTTAACTTGAACTTGTTGGCATTTAACAACGTTAGCCAACAACAAATGAAAGCTTTAAGAAAACTTTAATAATTTTAAGGAATATTTTTCACTAATGAGGAAAGATGGGTTTTGTTGTGGAAAGAAATTGATAAAGAAAATTATTACCTTTAAAATTTCTCTAAAATATCCAAAACATCATTAAAACTTCAAAGTCTCTTTAAAATTTCAAAACCTCTTAATTGTGGGCTCCTATAAAATTAAAAATAAGTTAAATATTTTCTTATTTTGATACCAAAAAAGCCAAGTCACTATCACTATCAATTAAAGCAAAAACAAAGTCCAATAGTGTAAAGAGTTCAGGACTTGTTATCTGGGACTCACCATCCTCTGAGTTCCAAAGGGCCTAAACAGTGGCACTTCTCTGGCCTTATAATGAGTCTTCAATGGTCCTGCATACAAAGCTTGTCTTCTAGACTCAGGTCAGCACTGCTCCATACATAGCTACTCCTATCCTTGGAAGGTATCCCATAGTATGGGCATCTCAAAATGCTGGTGTCTCTACTAAAATTTGGCTTCACATTCAACAGTAGCCTCTCCTGGGATCTCTTCATACTCTGACCCTGTCACATCATGAATCAACTTCTCTTATGGCCCCCTTAATCCTTGGGCCTTTATTAGAACTGAGGTTCCACTTTCACCAAAGGCTTGTCCTGGTCTCTTGTGATCCTAAGTTTCAGCTTCTCTCCATGATACCTTCGTGCCTTCAAAAGCAGTACCACTTGGAAAATGACTAAATTCATCTACCGGTACAAAGTACAGCCTTGCCCCACTCTGGACCACAGCTTCTGTGTGCTGACCCTGAGGAGGAAACATTTCTAGATGTCGTCTCAGTCATGCGAGTCTCTTCTTCTTAATCACTGCTAATCTCTCAGTTCCAGCTAACCAGCATCAATGGTCCTAGCAAAGCAAAAGTTTTACTTTACGGGGGTCTTAACTCAAAAGATAAACTAGAGAAGTCTTGATACAGCCTGCTTTCCTTTGAAATGTCACAAGCCAAGTCTCCATTCGTCTGCACTGCTCTCAGCACTTTTACCTTCCAAGCTCCCACAGAGCAGCCCACTGAACTCTGAGTACTCAAGGGCTTGACCGGCCCAAGGTTCAAATCCTGTCACTAGCATCTCAAAACCACATGGTCAGTATTGTCACAGAAACACCCCTCTTATGGTACCAATCTTGATCTTAGTGTGATGGTTTGAGTGAAAATGTACCCATAGGCTCATCCATTTGAATGCTTGGTGTCCAATTAGTGGAACTATTTGGAAAGGATTAGGAAGTATGGCCCTGCTGGAGGAAGTGTGGCCTTGTTGGAATAGGTGTGTCACTTGGGGTGGGTTTTGAGGTTTCAAAAGCCCATGTCAGGACCAGTCTCTCCTCTCTCTCTCTCTCTCTCTCTCTCTCTCTCTCTCTCTCTCTCTCTCTCTCTCTCTCTCTCTCTCTCTCTCTCCCTGCTGCCTGTGGATCATGATGTAAAGATATCAGCTACTGATCTAGCACAATTCTTCTCTGCTTCCTGCCATGATGATCATGGACTAACCCTTTGAAACTTTAATTAAGCATCCAATTAATTGCTTTTTTAAAAAAGAGGTGCCTTGGTCATGTGTAGCTGGAAATTTTCTCTGGGTCATGGCATCTCTTCACAGCAATAGAAGAGTAACTAAGAAAATTAGGGTTACTATTGATACAATAAAATATCATGATCTAAATCAACTTGTGGAGGAAAGAGTCTATTTAATCTTACAGCTTGTAGCAACCTGGTAGCAGGAATTGATGCAGAGGCTTTGGGGAATGCTGGTTACTGGCTTGCTCCCCATGGCTTGCTCAGCCTTCTTTCTTATACAATTCCTAGGATCGCCTACCCAGAGTAGCATCACCCACAATGTACTGGCCCTTCCCACATCAATTACTAATTGAGAAAATGTCCCACAGGCCAGTTTAGTCAGGTCATTTATTTATTGAGGTTCTCTCTTCCCAAATGATTCTAGCCTATGTGAAGTTGGAACAAAGCAAAAACTAGTCTTTACAATGATCAATCATTATTTACATCTGCAAAGTTTTCTTAACATTTTCGGACTTGTGACTTATAACATGCTATTCTAATTTTTATTCCAATTTAATATTGGATACGAGTTTATTACATCCAAATATGTCTACAAAGATGCATTTTGTTGTGACTTCTAAAGTCCTTTAAATTCTCATCATTATCTTGATGTTCACCAAACAAGCCTTGTTATTTGGTTTTGGTTTTTTGAGCCTGTATCTTACCATATTTCCTGGGCTGACCTTGACTCCCTGTAGCCCAAACAATCCTATCTTATTTTCTTGAGTGTTTGAGACTATAGACATGCATCGCTTGCTTCAAATGAACCTTTTGTTGTCATTTAGGTGCAACTTGTAATCCAATTATTGCATATTGCTTAGCCCAACTGCTTCTACAATTGAACTAATTTTCCACTTTTCTTTAAAGTATGTTTGAAGAATAGATGTTATTTTGTTAGTATGCTAATTTGTCAGAAAAATATGCATTGTTCATTAGAACAGTTTCCTGTCAAAACTAGGATCTGAAAATGAGTGAAAATTTTACAATATTTGTCAATTGCCTTAACACAATTATTTCTAGTTGCATCCATTTTTCTGAAAAATTACATAACTTTATCTTTATGACTGAAAAATTCCAATGTCTATTTAAATCATATTTTATCCATTCCTTTGTTGCTGGACACCTAGGTTGATTCCAGAACTTAACTGTTGGAAGTAATACTGCCCATGAACATTAATGGGCAAGTATCTCTGGTAAGCTGGCGTCTAATGCTCTGCTGAGCTCTGTTATAAGTACACCTGTTGGACTGCTTTATATTTCCACTGACAAACTTGCCAACATTTTGAAATTTTTGGTTTTAATGCATTTCTTCTTAGAGAATTTCCCATGTGCATGTAATATATTTTGATTGTCCTGACTCTCCACTCTTCCCTTCTACTGCTCTTGGTTCCAACCCCACTCCTCCACCCCTTTCCTGACTTGATGTTCTTTTTTTAACAGTCCAATGAGTGTGATGTGTGCTGCCTTTGTATACATTCATGTGTGCGAGGCCAGCCACCAGAGTGTGGTCAACCTACCAGGGACCACTCCCCTATAGAAAATTGACTCTCCCTCTTCTAGCAGCCATCATCTGTCAATAAGCTCCTCATCTAGGCTTGGGGGTTATGACCTCCTCACCCCATGATAGAATGTTGACAACACCAGCTGTTATGTGAATGCATGAGTGTAGATGTCCGGTCATATCCAAGAGATGCTGTTTCATACAAATACTCTGACTCTTAAGATCTTCCTGTCCCTTCTTCCTTTATGTGGCCTGAGCTTTAATGGGAGGGATGTGATATAAATGTCTCATGTGTGACTGAGCACTCCACTGAGATTGATTCTCTGCACCTTGTCCAGTTGTGAGTCTCTGCATTGACCACTGTCCACTGCATTTCTCTGATGAAGTCTGAGAGCTGCACTAATCTATTCACAGGGCTCCAAATGTGGAGAGGGGTCTGGTACTGTGTTCACTTAGCAAAAATAAGAGTTATAGCTCCACCCTTGAGGCCTGCGAGCTCCTCAATCATGGCTAGATTTACAGCACCAGACACGTGATTCCTCCCGTAGAAAGGAACTTAAATGCAATGAGAAATGGTCAGTAACCTCTCTAAGGTTGGTTTCACTCTTGCATCTGTATCGTTATCATAGTTCACAGGACTCACAGCTGGGTAAAAACTGTTGATGTGGTTTTGTTGTTGTTGTTGTTTTGTTTTTCTTCCCATTGCCTGTATATCCCCTTTCAATACTATGAAAGTTAGTCAGCATGGAGGTAGCTTCCTGAGAAGTACCCATTTGACTTCCTCAAGTCCTATTACCTTCAGCAACAGGTCAAGTTCTAGTGAGCAACCATGAGCAATTGGAATAGCTTTTATTACTTGAAGAGATCTTGGGACATCCCTTACCAACAACTCATGTGGAGGTATTCCACACCTGCCACTGGGCTTTTTATTTGACGATCTAGTACCTCTGTATAAAAAAACTACAATTAAACTGGTTTCATTTTTTTGTTTACATTACACACAGTCTCTCTCTGTCTCTCTCTCTCTGTCTCTCCCTCCCTCCCTCCCCCCCCCTCTCTCAAGAGCTCCTGTGGCAGTCGGAGGATAACTGGGGAGAGCCTGCTCCTTTCTTCCACCATCTGGGAGCCAGGAATCAAGCTAAGATTGTCAGGCTTTGTGGCAGGTGTCTTTACCTGCTGAGCCATCTGGTCAGCTGACTAAGCTTTTTATATGTATGCGTAAAGCTTATAAAATAGTAGGTTTCCCATATGGCCTTTTCAATAATTGGTGTTGATCATCCCCCTCCCCACACCTCCTCTGCCCTGCCTTTCCCCTGTCATAGTACCTGTGTTCTAATATTCCTCTACTCCCCTTCCCTTATGACCCCCTCCCCACTTCCCTGTGGTCCCCTCTTTTTCTGCAGGGACTCCAAATTAAGCCCCAAAACCAAAGACTCTATGCTAAGATCCACAAGTAAGAGCATGTGGCGTTTGTCTTTCTAGGTCTGGGTTATGTCTTCCTGTAATTTGTTCCAGTTCATTTCGTTTCCCTGCATTTGATGTTGTTTCATTTTTCTTTAAAAATTATGCAATATCGCCTTGTGTATAAGAGCCCCAGTCTCTATTCATTCATCAGGTGATGGACATCTAGGCTACTTTCTAGCTTTTCTGAATAGACCAACTATAAGCTGGGCGGTGGTGGCGCACACCTTTAATCCCAGCACTTGGGAGGCAGAGGCAGGTGGAGCTTTATGAATTCAAGGCCAACCTGGGCTATAGAGTGAGTTCCAGGAAAGGTGCAAAGCTACACAGAGAAACCCTGTCTCAAAAAACCAAAAAAAAAAAAAAAAAAAAAAAAAAAAAAAAAAGTCTGAATAGACCAACTATAAACATGAGTGAGCGAGTATCTCTGTGATAGACATCCAGTCCTTTGGATATATGTGGCATAG
Source organism: Peromyscus leucopus (assembly GCF_004664715.2). NCBI lineage: Eukaryota > Metazoa > Chordata > Mammalia > Rodentia > Cricetidae > Peromyscus > Peromyscus leucopus. The sequence goes on along the minus strand of NC_051065.1, from coordinate 76,605,202 downwards.
ATGGGTCATATGGTAGATCTGTTTCTACCCTTTTGAGAAACCTCCACTCTGACTTCTTCAGTGACTGCACCCATTTGCACTTTGACCAAGTGAGGGATATTCTTTCTCAGCATTGTTGCTAGTATTTATTGTCATTTTCCCCTTATTCTCAGCCATTCTGAGTAGAGTGAGATGAGATCTCAAAGTAGTTTAATTTGCATTTCCCTGGTTGCTAATAACATTAAACACTTTTTAAAAATATTTCTTAGATAGTTTTACTTCTTCTTTTGATGACTTTGTTCAGATCTATAGCCTGTCATTAAATTGAGTTATTTCTTGATGTTTAGTTTTTGAGTTCTTTGTATATTCTGGACACTAATCGCTGTCAAATATATAGCTGTCAGGATTTTTTTTTTTATCATTCTCTAACTTGCTTCTTCAGCCAATTAGCTTTTTTAAATTTCCTGAGGTCATACTTGTAGACTATTGGACATCCAGGGTCCCCAGTTCAGCCAGTCTTTGTCTGAGCCTATATCCTGAAGTGCACTCCCTGTTCTTTCTTCTAGATGTTTCAGAGTTTCAGGCCTAACATTGAAATGTTTGACTCATTTGGAATTGATTTGTGTGCAGGGTGAGACAGAGAATCAAGTGTCATCCTTCTACATGTGTAGAGTAGTTTTTCCAGCACCAGTAGTTTAAGGTGTTGCATTTTTCTCTAGTGTGACTTTTGTATCTTTAACAAAAATCAGATGGCTGTACTTGCATGAGCTTATATCCTCCTGTTCTGGCCCATCAATCAATGTGGCTGTTATTATGCCAGTACTATGTGGCTTTTACTACTATAACTCTGCAGGAAAACTTGAAATCAGGGATGGCAATACATTCAGTGGTGTATTTATTATCTGGAATATTTTGGCTGTCCCAGCTCTTTTGTGGGTCCACATGATTTTTTTTACTTATTATGGATACAGTGTTCAGCATGTATGTATGCCTGCACACCAGAAAAAGGCACCAGATCTCATTATAGATGGTTGTGAGCCACCATGTGGTTACTGGGAATTGAACTCAGGACCTCTCAAAGAGCAGCCAGTGCTCTTAACCTCTGAACCCACCATATGAATTTTTTAATTTTATTTAAAAAAAAATTTTTTTTTTTGGTTTTTCGAGACAGGGTTTCTCTGTGTAGCTTTGCACCTTTCCTGGATCTTGCTCTGTAGACCAGGCTGGCCTCGAACTCACAGAGATCTGCCTGCCTCTGCCTCCCAAGTGCTGGGATTAAAGACGTGTGCCACCACTGCCCAGCTGTTTTTAAAATGTTTTTAATTGAGATAGATTTACAATATTTCCCCCTCCATTTCCTCCCTCCAGCCCTTCCCAGCTACCCTTCCTCAAACCCTTCACATGTGCCTCCTAGAGTTCATAGCCTCTTTTTCTTTTGTTCTTTTGGTTACGTACATGAATTTTTAAGATTTCTTTTTAATTTTCTGTGAAGAATTGCAATGATTGCCTTTGGTGGGATGTCCATTTTTTCAGTATGAAACCTTTCAATCCATGAGCATGGCGGGTCTTTTCATCTCCTGATATCTTCATTTTTTTTCTCCAGTGTTTTTAGTTCAGAGGTCCTTCCTTCATTTCCTTAAGTTAGGTCTATTTCAAGGTATTTGGGGAGTCATTGTGAATATTACTTCCCTGATTTCTCTCTCAGCCTGTGTTTCTTTGTTGTGTAGGAAGACTACCTATGTGAGCATGTTAATTTTGTATCCTGCTACTTTGCTGAATGAGTTTCAGCTCTAGAGGTTTCCTGGTGGAGTCTTTGGGGTCTCTCATGTAAAAACCATTTGCAAATATGGATACTTGGACATCTTCCTTTCATATTTGTATCCCTTTTATTCCTACCTCTGAAGTCTTATTACTTTAACCAGGACTTTAAGCACTGTTCTGAATAGGAATGTCAAGAGTAAACAACCCTGTCTTTTCTTTTCTTTTTTTTCCGTGGCCACTCCTCCCTGAGACCCTTGTCTTATCCCTCATCTTAGTGGGAATGCTTCAAGTTTGTCTCCATCTAACATGGTGGTATCTACTGCTTTGTCTTGGATACCTTTATTATATTGAGATACGTTTTCTTCATCCCTAGTCTACCCAGGGTTTTTATCATGAAGGGGTGCTGTGTTTTGTCAATGTTCTTTTCTCTGTCTACTGAAATGGTCCTCCAATTTTAGTCCATGAATCCATTTATGTGGTGAAATATAATTATTGATATACATGTATTGAACCATCCCTGTATCCCTGGAGTGCTTATGAAGTATGATATTTTGGATATGTTCTTCATTTGGTTTGCAAGTATTTTATTGAGAACTTTTATATCCATGTTTGTCAGGGAGATTGGCCCATAATTCCCCCCACCCCCTTTATCTGGTTTTGGTAGCAGGAAAATACAGGCTTCATAGAAAGTATTTGGAAATGTTCCTTCTTTTTCCGTTTTATGCAATAATTTGAGGAATGCTCATTCTTCTTTGAATACTGAGTGAAATTCTTTACTGAATCTATCTGACCCTAGGCTTTTCTTAGAGTTTTGGGTTTTTGTTTTTTGTTTGTTTGTTTGTTTTTCCTGAGACATAATCCCACTATGTAGGCCTGGCTGGTTAGGAACTGTCTATGTAGACCACGTGGTCTCAAAGATTCACTTGCCTCTGCCTCCAGGATGCTGAGGCTAAACTTTGTCCTTACTCTACCTTACTTACTTTGTCCTTTCTAGCTGCTGAATTGTTCTTCCTTTCAACCTCTCATGTTACTACTTTGTAACTTCTCTTTCTTGTGATGAATTTGGCTACGGGTCTGTGAATTTTGTTTATATTTGCTTTGACTCATTGATTCTTTGTACTTGTTTTCATTTCTGCCTAATTAATTTCTACCCAAATATGTGTTGTCTCTCTTTGTCTACTGCTGTTAGTTTATTCTTGGTTTTTCCAGTGTCCTGAGGCTCATCATGAGGCTATCTGAGATGTTTTCGGTAAACTAAATTTAATGTAGGCTCTTAGAGCTATGAACATCCTTTTAGACCTGCCTTCCCTGTATCCCATAGATTTGGATATGTTGTGTTTTCTTTTTTTTCATTTAGGAATTTCATTCTAGGAATGTCTTTATTTCCTTGATTTCTTCATTGATCTATTCATCCCATGATGTGTTGTTCAGTCTCCATGACTTATTTATATTTTCTAAAGTTCCTATTGCTTTTTATTTCTAATTTTATCCCATGGTGGTCAGATAGAATACAGGATGCTGTTTCAATTTTCCTTTATTTGCTGAGACTTGCTGCTACTTGGATCCATTTTTTTGTTATTATCAGCCATTTTATTGTTATAGCACTTTAATGGTTATCTAGTCTCAGGTTCTTGGACACCTAAGCTGTGTCAGACATGGGTTCCATCTCATAGAATGGGCTGTAATTCCAATCTGATAGTGATTGGTTACCCCCACAACTTTTTAAAAAATATTTTTATTTTATAATTAATTTAATTTTACATATCAGCCACGGATTCCCCTGTCCTCCCTCCTCCCACCTCCCAGCCTTACCTCCCAATCCACCCCCCATTCCTACCTCCTTCAAGGCAAGGTCTCCCCTGGGGAGTCAGCCCAACCTGGTGGATTCAGTTGAGGCAGGTCCAGGCCCCTCCTCCCTACACCAAGGCTGGGCAAAGTGTCTCAGCATAGGCCCTTGGTTCCAAAAAGCTGGCTCATGCACCAAGGACAAGTCCCGGTCCCACTGCCTGGCGGCGTCCTAATCAGGTCAAACTAATCAACTGTCTAACTTATCCAGAGGGCCTGGTCCAGTTCCATGGGAGCTCCTCAGCTATTGGTTCACAGTTCATGTGTTTCCATTAGTTTGGCTATTTGTCCCTGTGCTTTTTCCAATCATGGTCTCGATATCTCTTGCTCATATAATCTCTCCTCTCTCTCACCACTTGGACTCCTGGAGCTCCACCTGGGGCTTGGTTGTGGATCTCTGCATCAGCTTCCATCAGTCACTGGATGAGAGTTCTAGGACGACAGTTAGGGTGTTTGGCCATCTGATCACCAGAGTAGATCAGCTCAGGCACTCTCTCGACCATTGCCAGTAGTCTACAGTGGAGGTATCTTTGTGGATTTCTGGGGACCTCTCTAGCACTCTGCTTCTTCCTATTCCCATGGGGTCTTCATTTATCATGGTATCCCTTTCCTTGTTCTCCCTCTCTGTTCCTGATCCAGCTGGGACCTCCCACTCCCCTAAGCTCTCTTTCCCCAGACCCTTGCCCTCCATTACTCACCTCACCCCCACCCCCAGTTTGCTCATGTAGATCTCATCCATTTCTCTGTGTCTTTCTTAGGGTCCTCTTTAATAGGTATTTAGATTCTTAATAACTGAGATTCTGACTGGGGTGGGATAGACTTTCAGTGTAGCTTTAATTTGCTATCCATTAACTTAATTATGATGAACTTTCTTATGTTTGTTGACCATTTGTACTACAGCTCTTGAGAACCCTGCTCATTTTATTGGTCCATTATTGATTGGATTGTTTTATTTCTTTGTTATTTAGCTTTTTGGGTTCTTTTTATAGTCTATATATGAATACTCTGTCAAATGTGCAGTTAGAAAAGATTTTTCTCCGACTCTGCAAGCTGTGTCTTTACTCGGTTTCCTTTGCTGTGTAGAAGCTTTTGAATTTAATGAAATGCTCTCTCTCTCTCTCTCTCTCTCCCCTCTGTGTGTGTGTGTGTGTGTGTGAGAGAGAGAGAGAGAGAGAGAGAGAGAGAGAGAGAGAGAGAGAGAGAGAGAGAGAGAGAGAGAGAGAGCACACACACGCGCGCACACATGCGCGCAGGCATACCTGTGCCAAGGCATACAGGTGAAGGTCAGAAGACAGCCCTGGGTGTCAGTCCTCACCTTCCTGCTTGTTTAAGATGAGGCTCTCTTTTGCAGCTCACCGCTGTGTAAAGCAGGCTAGTTGCTGCATAAGCCTGTGACTGTTCTCTTGTCTTTGCCCCATCTAGCTGTGCAAACACTGGGATTAAAGACACATGCTACTGTACACATCTTTATGTGAGTTCTGGATATTTAAACCTGGATCTTTCCTTTGGGACCAGTGCTTTACCCACTGAGCCACATCTCCACTTTAGCCCCATCCTTTTATCAGCCACATTTCCCTATGTGCTTCCCTGACTTTATGTTTCCTAGCCTTTGAAAATATTGAGCAATAACATGTTCTCACACATAGGAATCCCATCTGTAGGATTCCCGCAGGCTGGCAGAAAAGGCGCTATTTATCACATATTTCTGGAAACGGTACAAATTACAGATTTTCAAGGTGTTAGCACATAATTAGTATGAAATGAGGTGAGGATAAATGTTGTGCTAATAAATTAAGGTCTTTACTTTGCTCTGAATATATTTGAACAGGGATTCAGAAAGAATAAATATTTTCAAAAATGTTGGTGGAATGAACGCAAGACAGCTCAGTGGGTGATGATGCCTGCCACACAAGCCTAATAACTTGCAATCAATTGCCAGACCCACATAAGGGTGGGAAAAGGAAACTGACTCCACAAAGTTATCCTCTGACCTCTGACTTCTTCATGAGTGCCATGGTATGCAGGCATGCATGTGCATGTTCATGCACGCACACACATGCACAAATAAATAGATATGTTGGTATGGTGCTTTTAAAAATATATGTACTTTGTAACTGACTAATTTCTTCCTTTGGGTCTCATTTGCCTCATTTTTTTTTGTTTGTACTCACTTGAGTGGCCAAAGCTAATCTAAAGACTCTAATCTGTGCATTAATCTAACTGAATCAATTTTTAAATTTAATTAACATTTAAAACTAAATTAAATCTCGTTGGTGTCTGCCAAAGGGATAGATTGGGATTCTTCCCCTATTTTCTGTGAAAAAAAAATACATTTTTCTTTGATAGAAAACAGAACACAAGGTTATATATATGAGCACTCAAGGACACCAAAGTTGGCAAGCCAAATGCCAAGGGAATAGGGACACTTCTTTGGTCAGCCTGTGACTCTCAGCACATCACCAGACATCGTGGGCTGCATGCAAGATGATTAGGCTTTTGTATGAGAATCACATACAAAATTCTGAACTTCAGTCACCCCTAGCCCACACAGAGGGGTATGTTCCATACACCCCTCAGTGGATGCTTAAGACCACAAATAGTGGGGCTGGAGAGATGGCTCAGAGGTTAAGAGCACTGACTGCTCTTCCAGAGGTCCTGAGTTCAATTCCCCAGCAACCACGTGGTGGCTCACAACCATCTGTAATGAGATCTGGTGCCCTCTTCTGGCCTGTAGTCACGTATGCTGTATATATAATAAATAAATAAATCTTAAAAAAAAAATAAATAAATAAATGTAATTTAAAAAAAAAAAAAAAAAAAAAAGACCACAAATAGTACAGAATCCCATCAGTATTGAGCTTTTCCTATTCATATATACCTGTGATGGTTTAGTTGACAAATTAAAGGGGACAGTATAAGATTACCATTAATAGTGAGCCTTAATTGTGATAAAAATTATATCAATTATTTAAAATTTAACAATTGTTTATTTCTAGTGTTTTGTATATTTTTATTTTTAGGTGTGTGTGTGTGTGTGTGTGTGTGTGTGTGTGTGTGCATGTACATGTGTGAGAGGAGATATATGTTATGTGTGTGCAAGTGCCTATGGAGGCCAGAAGAAGGTGTTACATCCTTAGGAGCTGGAGATACAGGCAGCTGTGATCCACCTGACATGGATGCTGAGAACCAGACTCAGGTCTTCTGTGAGAGCCTCAGTTCTCTTAACCACTGAAGCACTTGTCCAGCCCTATATCTAGAATTTTTCATTGAACAATTTCAGACATTTGGTAGTGGGTAATTGAAACTGTGAAAAGTAACTGTTTTCATAATTTTTTATTTTAATGTTGATCTGATTAATTTATAAACAAGGCAGTGTGTATGACATGCTAGATATTGTTAGGGAGTTATTCTTTCTGATGCTTAGTAGGCAATTGGGGAGGCAGAGTTTGTTAGCATAATAGTTATCATAGAGGGGCTATTTGTTCACTTTTTGCAGGAACAGAAATTAGGGTAGACTTGAAACATAATCATAAAATTTGTCAATTTTATAGCTAATAGTTGGGGAAAGGGGCAAAAGTGAATAAGAAAATTATTCAAAGAAAGCCTCAAGTGTCAAGGTAATTTAGGATAAACTTACTGGATGTTTGCTGAACATAGGCCACTGTAATTAGACATCGTCTGAGCATAGTGGAAATGAGTAACTTGGTCAGAGGTTGAGGGTGGTAAGGTACTGAAGGTCACAGATACTGATGAGCCTGCTTAGCTCAGAGGAGCCTGATTAGAGTTTGTTCAAGGAGAGAAGCTTTGTCCAGATTACAAAGCTGTGGCTTAGGTTGATGAACACATAAGCAAAAGAGGCTGTAGGAAGACAGTGGTATATGAAGAGTGGAGTTACAGAAATTAGCAGTCCACTTTACCAGTAGCCAAGAGAACTGCACTGGATAAACCATAAGTGTGGAGCTGGCAGAGACACTAATTAGTCCCTAAGTGCTGGGTACTTCACATACGTATTATCTCATCTCATCTTATAAAATGCACATGAACACTCATCTTCTTTTACAGATAATGGCTCAATCCACATGTATAATTGATGACAGGACCACGATGGATCCAGGCTGCTTTGACTCTGTACCTCGTATGGTTTTCCCACTGTTGAACTGATAAATACATTTGAACAGGAGCCACATTGCTAGATGTGGCTTGACCCTTGAAACCCAACTGCTCAACAGACTACTAAGAGGGAAGCACGTGGGGGCAAAAAGGGGTCCATGTTACAAGTGAGTGAAAATAGGTGGAAGATGGCCCCAGTTGGGTTTTCTCTTCATCTTTAGTTTGCCCATTCCGCAATATTTTTTCTTTTTTAATGGCAAGTTTTATTTTGTGGAATGGAGGACATATTTTTCCTTGGTCACTCTTCAGCCCTTTGCTTAGGTTTGCTTTTCAAAGGGAAAGGAGCCCGTGTAACCCTCTGCACTTTGTCAATGGACTACTGAGGTTGTAGTGTGTACACTTCTGTCCTGAAGACAAATGAGCCACATGTGTAGTCTGATAAGAAGAGAGTGCCTCTGTGCCTGTGGTACCTGCTGCCTGGGGAGCATATCCCTACCAAGTTTTCCCCTGGGAGTAGCAAAGGTAGATCATTTAGAAAAACAATCACCATTTAATTTTTATTTTATAAGTTTGTAAAACAGATGTGGGTGGTGTCCAGGAACAAAACAACATTCAAATTTTAATAGTGAAATCGTGTCATATAGATAGCTATTTCTACAATAGTCTACTAGCATGGAAGATATCCTTCTCTTTCTAAGACATCCCTTTACTGTGTGGAACTACAGCAAGTAAAGCAGTAGACCATGCTCTTCTGCTACTAGCAAAAGAATGGCTTTAAGAGAATGAAGATTTAGGTGTTACTGCCAAAGTCCTAGCTAACAGGTAGCCTTTAGATATTAGCAACCCACAAAAACAAACTCAGAAACGGAAACAATTTTTAAAATCTCCAGAGGGGAGCAGAATGTCACAATGAGATGTTCCACTCAAGAAAAGCTTTCACTTTGATGGGAAACAGAAACACTTGATGCCTAAGACTTCCTAAAAGGTTGAAAAGATTGCCTACATGACTTCCAGGCTATCCTGAAATCAGAAATTTCCATCATGTTCCTCCTGATAACCCAGATAGGTTTCTCTATCAAAGTTTATTCAACCAACGAAGAGATTCTTGGATTTTGCAAACTTGAAGACATATATGAAGTGGAAAATTCTGCTACTAAATTAAAACCAAACAATTTTGAGGAAGAATGTACAAAAATGAGACCCCTCGATATCATTTTATACACTGAATAAATAAGTAAATTCCATCATTAAGTTCTTAAATATGAAAAAAGTAAAATGCTCAAGGCTTACTGTGGGTCCTAAGGAATTTTTTCCAGAATAAATATTTGAAATGTTATATTTGTATGATTTTTCACATCTGAAATGTACTTGAGAAATGTTTTATTTTTATTTTTCTAGAAGTCAGAAACGATGCTGAGGAAAACTGCTTAAGGGACTGAAGAGCTGCCACAGGTAGCCACCATTATTTCCTCCGGCAGTTCTTAAGAAAAGTAGCTGGACGTCACAGCCACAGCTGCACGAATGTCCCGGCTCTGCTCTCAGTTTGAGACATTTCTCTCATTGAGTCAGTGAAATTCTCCTATTAACATCACCATGTTCTCTTTTCCATTTGCTACTTATTTATATGGGTGGAGTAGCATCATGCAATCTAAAATTTTAATCAGCCTGTAAAAAACCTCTCTCTCTCTCCTCTCTCTCTCCTCTCCCTCTCCTCTCCTCTCCCTCTCCTCTCCTGTCCTCTCCTCCTCCTCCTCCTCCTCCTCCTCCTCCTCCTCCTCCTCCTCCTCCTCCTCCTCCTCCTCCTTCTTCTTCTCTCTCTCTCTCTCTCTCTCTCTCTCTCTCTCTCTCTCTCTCTCTCTCTCTCTCTCTCATTCCTGTATGTAGATGAAATGTGATCACTCTCTTTTCTGCCTGCTAGGCCAGCCTCATGCTGCCATACCTTCCCTGCTGTGGTGGTCTCTATCCATATGGAACTGTAAGCCAAAATAAACTCTTTTCTATTTGTGGTTTGTTTTTTTGTTTGTTTGTTTGTTTGTTTGTTTGTTTGTTTTGGTCAGGGTGCTTTATCACAGTAACAGAAAAATAACTAATACAAAACAGTTACTGAGGAAGTGGGGTTATCCCTCTGATAAGCCCAACCTGAACTTTGGGCTTAAAAACTACTGAATGCTGTATGTAGAGGTTAAAGGGTCATTTCTATGGAATATTGGAAGGCAGATATGCTGAGAGTAACGCAGACAGTGGCTGTCTGAATCACAAGGTTTCAGAGAGAAACAAGGACCCTATTAGCAACAGGGCTAGAGACCATTCATGTGATGTTTTGGTAAAGAACTTCACTGGATTAGGCCTATCTCCTGAGAATTTACATGAAGCTGAATTGAAAAGTAATGGACTGATTTATGTGGTGGAGGGATTTTCAAGACAATACATTAAATTTGTGGCATTCTTTTTCCTGATTATTCTTATGTGCCTTTCCAGAAGAAAAGAGTGACAAGTGGGGAAGAAGGAAATTTTAAAAATGTACAATTTGTACAATTTGGGAGAAAGGGTGCACTGGGGAAGTTGGTGCTTGTCGTCAAGTCATTTGCTGAAAGAGGCTATAATTGTTAGAGATTAGCACTACAAAAGAGAAGCCTCTGCCCTGGTCAGGAACCACAGTAGAACTGTTTGGGGAGGAGAAGGATGATGGCTTTGTTAGAGGAGGTGCATCACTGGAGGGGGGCTTTGAGGTTACAAAAGATTCATGTCATTCCTAGTGTCTCTCTGGGGACCAGTGCTCCAACATGTGGGCCACTGAGGTAATTCTCATTCACACTGCCACAAGAACTATATGATAGACACTGCCAAATTCTGCTGCCAGCTGGAGATTGGAGCCTGTCCTCCTTGGGCCACAATTTCAGCAGCCTTTGTATGCTGAAACTGGTGAAAAACTTCCCTATGAAGTTGATTTCCAGGATCCGGATGCCCCTTGGTCTATTCATTCAAGTTGGAGCCTTCTCAGATTACCTCGGCCCTACCAACTTCCCAGACCAATCTGCAGTCATTGGAGGCTGATTTTATTTTATTTTTTTTAACTAGCTTTGGGAATTGTGAATCATCTTGATAGAAGCCAGAAACTCTGCACAGGTGGCTGGCTCTGTGTTTACTGTGGTTTTGGGTTAATTGCAAACCTACTTACTAAATGATGGGAAGAAACAAAAGACTCTGTTGATCTTTAGCTCGTTTCACTTTTTAATTTTTGCTGCTTGCTAATATTCTTGGCACTTTACATTGGATTCACTGTGTACATTTAATTAGTTTTCATGACTTAAAAACATCAATGCCTTTAATCTCTAATGAAAGAAAATTTTGCAATTGTTGCTAATGTGTAAAGTGTTTTGATCCAATGATGCTTCCTGTCTTTGCTTGCTTTGTGGGTAGATGTGTTAATGAATCCTTCCTCTTGAACAAGCATTTCATTGCTAATCAGTAATATTGCAAGTGTTCTTGGAGCTTAAAGAGATAATCAGTTTGAGATTGTGAATTTGTTCTTCCACAATTAGTTCTATCAAAGATGATACATGTCACTTAGTGCCAGAACCAAAAATGTTTTGATATTTAGTTTTGTTCAAAAGAGAGTGTTGCTAAGTTGTCTATGCCAGTACTGAACTTGTAATCCTCCTGCCTCTGTCTTCTGACCACTGGAATTATGAACATATACCATAATAGTTGGCATAAACTGTTTTCAAAATTCTAATATATACCATTGGTGACACTCAATATAATTTTTTCCTTGTTGCTAGAATCAGACTATTCATATTTAGTATCACAAGTGCTATTTTTCCACATTATTCTTCATTTGTCAGTTTTCTTAGAAATTGTGTTCTCACAAAAGACTCAGAATATTTTTTCTAGATGCCACTATTCCCACCGAGCTTTTCTTCTTCTTTTGAGTCTGGCTGAAAGCTTTAATATCTCTATATCTTTTGTCTAATAAAACAATATATTTCTCCACTTGGTCTTTTTATATTTATATATTTTATGGTCTTAAATTTTAGAAACTTAAAAGGTATATAAAATTATGAAGTATGGAATAAAACATACAAAAATTATTGTATCAAATAACTTTAAGTTGTTCATCTCTTTCCCTCTAAACTTTTCCCCAGATACATGTTTTTAAATCTTATCAGGGTTTTACTTTTATATACTTCCAAACTCTGCCTTTTACAACCCAAAAGGAAGATCTTGTTGAGTTATTGGCTAACGGGGTCTCATAGACAACCCAGAGCATCACAGGCTATTGATTGCTCTCCACAACCTGATTATTACTGAATATGCCACTAATGTCATCAAACATGGAGAACTTGGGCCCATGCTCAACTAACAGCTTTACCCCTGCTGACTAGCATTCATTGTTCCAGAGTTGAGTGATCCTTGCTTCCATGGGAGAAAAGTAATCATCAATATCACCCAGCAACAAACCCTGAAACCTACAACAATGATGTGCCTGCAAAATATACTGGTGAAATGGTGGCACAATTGTTATTGGAGTAACCAAGCACTTTTTAAAATTGGATTTAAGACCCTTTTCATGGGATGGAATGCATATATCTGACACTTGTTAACAATCCCAGAACCTGAGACTAGATAGATCAAGGATACTAGGAGGCAACCAACAATTATTATTCTGCTAAAAGAATGTAGCAATAAAATGACTTCTAATGGCCTATTAGATAGCCATAGATCAGTGAATCACTCACCATTCATCAGAGAAACTTCTTTCAGTAGATGCTAATTAGCAGAGACCCACAACTGAACAATGTGAAGAAGTAAGAGATTTTGGAGCACTTAGTCCTAAATAGTATGTCTTTATTAACTCCTCCCTCAAGACTAAGAGATCTATGTAGAAGAGGAGGCAGAAAGATTATAAGAGCCAAAGGTGGTGGATGACTCCAAGGAAAGAGCGTCTTCTACACACAACAGTACTAATGCACATGCAAACTCACAGAGACTGTGACAGCACACACAAGACCTGCACAAATTCAAACAAAACAACATCCCAGCACTGACACTGAGAAAAGGAAGTAGGCATGGAGTAGACCCCTAACCAAGAAGCTATTTGCAATTGATACCTACTGGGAAAGGGAAAAATCAGTTGTCTTCAATATAGTGTTACTGAATATTACAACCACACTCCAGATTTGGTCTCATGCCCAGGAGTAGTTAGTTGGCCAACACAAAATGAATTTCATGGTTTTGTTTGTGGTTGTTTTGGTTTGTTTGTTTGACTGACTTTTTTTCTTTTTCTTTTTTTTTTTTGTCTAATTTGTTTTGATTTTCATTTTTTAGAGAAAGACAGACTATTAAGTTGAGTATTTAGGCAGGTGGAGAAGATATATAAGGAGTTGGAGGGAAAAGAAAGAATATGTTCAAAATATATTGTATAAAAAGAATTTTAAAATGGATGGAACTAGAAAAAATCATCCTGAGTGAGGTAACCCAAACCCAGAAAGACAGTTATGGTATGTACTCACTCATAGGTGGATTCTAGATATAAAATAAAGAACAATCAGACCACAACCCATAGAACCATAGAGGCTATATATATAGCATGGAGGTCCCTATGATGACTGTGGCATATAATAAATTTCAGTTTTACTCAATTATTGAAAAAAAAAATAGCCAAATGAATGGAAACACATGAACTATGAACCAAAGGCTGAGGGGCCCCCAGCTGGATCAGGCCCTCTGAATAGGTGTGACAGTTGATTGGCTTGATCAGTTTGGGAGGCAACTAGGCAGTGGGACCAAGTCCTGTGCTCATTGCATGAGTTGGCTGTTTGAAACCTGGAACTTATGCAGGGACACTTGGCTCAGTCTGGGAGGAAGGGACTGGACCTGCCTGGACTGAGTCTACCAGGTTGATCGCAGTCCTCGGGGAGGACTTGTCCTGGAGGAGGTGGGAATGGAGGGTGGGCTGGGGTAAGGGGAGGGGGTGGGAGGGGGAGAATAGGGGAACCCATGGCTGATATGTAAAACTGAATGGTATTGTAAAATTATATATATATATATATGGTAAAAAAAAAGAATTTTAATATTTTTGAAAACTCTGCCTTTTATAAAACATTAAAATATAAGTGACTCCATGTAATTTAAATCACTTGTTTGGGCTACTCTTATTTGTTTAGAGTCAAGACATCTTAAAGAGAGACAGCAGACTTGCTGGCCTTCAGTTATCCCTTCCTCAAGAGCAACACTGAAACATGGTTGTGATGCACACACACTTTTACAGATGGAAATTCAAGGGAAGAAATGTTGTATTTTAGGATTACAAAATAAAAAGAGTCATAACATTTATAATTATTTGTTCCAATAAAAGTAGGTAAGAGAATAATAGGAAAGAGGAGACCAAAATGATTTAGAATTGTTTCTACAATATCATTGTCTCTTTGTGAAATGAACAGAGCCACTAAGTTGACACATTGAAAACTTCTAATTTTCTAGTTTATATTGCACAAATATACTTTCATGCAAGCCAGTCTATTATTGGTAATAAGTTTCTTACTTCTTTAGGTCAAACAAAAGTATAAATTTCAATCACAAAATATAAAAAATATATAAATGATGATGATCCCAACAAGTTCCCGTGAGTTGTCCAGTTATTTCTCCCTAAGACTTATACATTTTATAATTGTAATTTATGTGTGGTCTTTCTCCAGGCCATCTGTGTGAAGATAGTAGATTTTTTTACTCTGATTAGTGTTAGTGATGCTTTGGTCCTTAGTTTTTGAAAAATGACAATGATCAAAAGGAGATTTCTACCCCCCATCCCCACCTCCTCCAAGGCAAGGTAGATTGGGGGAGAAGAGGAGGGGGTGGGAAGAGGGAGGACAGGGAAATCCGTGGCTGATATGTAAAATTAAATTAATTATAAAATAAAATTTTAAAAAAACAAAAGCTAAACAACCATTTAACCATTGATTACTTCCTTGATATCAGATCGTATTTTTGGAGACGCATAAACAAAAGTGTGTTGAATAAATTCACTTATATAAATAATAAATAAATGTATTTTATTTTTTTTTTTTTAAAAAAAAGGAGATTTCTATTCTTGGTCTCCCTCAAGAGGGGACACTATTCTTGTGGTGATGTATACCTGAAACCCTAGCTGGGAGGCTGAGGCACAGGAATGCAAATTCAAGAAAAGACTGGTTACATAGTGATCTTTGTCTCAGAAAGAGAAAAGAGAAGAAGGTAATTTTAGACTACAAATGTTTGCGTAGCAACTGACTGCTTATTTGAAATAGACAATAGTCTTCCTTTGTCTTTATATGCTGTATTATTCTAAAGCCCCTAGTGGATGCTAGAAAGTTAAGAGAACACCAAACTATTGACATAAAAACAGAAATGGCCGGGCGGTAGTGGCACACGCCTTTAATCCTAGCACTCGGGAGGCAGAGCCAAGCGAATCTTTGTGGGTTCGAGTCCAGCCGAGTCTACAAAATGAGATCCAGAACAGGCTCCAAAGTCCAAAGCTACACAGAGAAACCCTGTCTTAAAAAAAAAAAAAAAAAAAAAAAAAAAAAAAAAAAAAAAAACCAGAAATGTTGGTCAATGGAATCAAATTGAAGACCCAGACATACATGGACAGCTGGTTTGTTTGTTTGTTTGTTTGTTTGTTTGTTTGTTTGTTTTTAAATAAAGAATACAGAATTCACACTGGGAAAAAAGCATCTTTATCAAATGGTGCTGGTCAAATTGGATGGCTGCACATAGAAGAATTCAAATATATCCAAACTTATCACTGCACAAATCTCAACTCCAAATGAATCAAGGACCTCTAGATAAGGCCATATATACTAAATCTAATAGAAGGAAAGTAGGGGAATAGTCTGGAACTCATTGGTGTTGTATAACATTATTTTAAGATGTGTTACATTTGTTTATGATGTGGAACATTTGTTTAATGATGCAAAGATGTGTTTCATTCTTTTATGTCGCATTTGTTTAACTCTGTAAAGCTGTGTTACTTTGCCTGTCTAAAACAACCGATGGTCTAATAAAGAACTGAATGGTCAATAGCGAGGCAAGAGATAGGATTGTGGGGCTGGCAGGCAGAGAGAATAAATAGAAGGAGAAATCTGGGAAGAAAAAAAAGAAGAGCAAGAGGGATCAAGAAGGAGGACATTAGGGGCCAGCCACTCAGCTACCCAGCCACACATGGAGTAAGAGTGAAAGTAAGGTTTCAGAAGTAAGAAAAGGTAAAAGCCCAGAGGCAAAAGGTAGACAGGATAATTTAAGAAAAACTGACAAGAAACAAGCCAAGCTAAGGATGGACATTTATAATTAAGAATAAGCCTCCCTGTGTGATTTATTTGGGAGCTGGGTGGTGGACCCCCAAAAGAAAAAAGAGTAAAAAAACAACCAACAACACATTGGCACAGGAGGAGACTTCCTGATCAGAATATCAATAGCACAGGAACTAAGAACAACAATTAATGAATGGGACTTCACAAAACTGAAAAGCTTCTGTACTGCAAAGGACATCATCATTTGAACAAATCAGGAGGCTACAGATGGGGAAAAAATTTACCAACTACACATCCAATAGAGGCTAATATCTAAAATATATAAAGAACTCCAAAAATTGAACATCAAGAAAACAAATAACCCAATTAAAAATGGGATGCATATCTAAACAGAGAATTCTCAAAAGATGAAACCCAATGACTGAGAAACACTTTGAGAAATGTTCAACATCCCTAGTCATCAGGCAAATGAAAATCAAAACTACTTTGAGATTTTTATCTTATAACAATCAGAATGGCCAAGATCAATAAACAAATGACAACACGTGCTGGTGAGGATGTGGAGTAAGGGAACACTCATCTACTGCTAGTGGAACCACAAACTTGAACAACCACTACACAAAGCAGTGTGGTGGTCCCTTGGGAAACTGAGAATAGTTAGTTCTACCTTGGAATCCAGCTGTAGCACTCCTGAGCATATATTCAACATCCTACTACAGAGACATTTGCTCAACAAGTTTATTGTTATTCTATTCGTAATATGCAGAAATTGGAAAAAGATTAGATGCCTGTCAATGTATGAATGGGTAAAGAAGATGAAATATTATTCAGTTATTTTAAAAAATGAAATCATAAAATGTGCAAGTAAAGGGATGGTGCAAAATAAAATTATCCTGAGTGGGGTAACCCAGACACAAAAAGACAAATATGCCATACAATCCACTTATATGTAGATGTTAGCCCTTATTAAATCTTTGACAAGCAGGCTACAAACCATATTCATCACAGAGGCTAATTATAGAGTAAGAGACTTCGGAGGAGGGGCCTATATAGGGAGGGTAAATAGAATAGAAGTTATGGGTGTATGGGGGTGACTAGATTGAGAGAAGGAAGAGGGAGGAGAGGGAGGGAATATGAGGAGGGACAGATAAAATGAAGGGCCATTTGAGGGATCATATGGAAACCTAATACACTAAACTTCTTAAAATATTTATACATATGAATGAAATCTAAATTTGAGTCACCAAATAGCAAGGGAGGTAAAGCCCCAACTATACATCTCTCACCAACAAGTGAAACCTCCAGGGCCAGAAATTGGTTACATCTAATTGAATTGTTGGCCAAAGGGGCTCCATGGAAACTCCCAAACAATCCAGGTTATTGCCAAGACCATTGGTGGCTCTCCATGAACTGACAGTAAGATCCTATTGCTGAAGACAACATCTACACAATTCACTGAACATGGAAAAGTCAAGCTGCTGCTTATGTCATAGAGCCTTTATCCCAATGTCTTAGTGTTCGTGGTACTAGAAGGTACTCTGCATGCTCTCAGAGGAGAAAGATAAATACCATCAAACTACAAACCCTTAGTCTCTAATGGTGATCAGCCTCCTATATTGTAGTGCAATAGTTGCACAAATCTTATAGAAGTAACCAGTCACTATCTGATTGGAATTGAGGCCCACTCCATGAGACAGAACCCATGCCCAACACTGCCTGGGTGGCCAAACCCCAAAAGTAGATATATAAGCCATGAACCTAGAGGAAAACCAAATACTACTCTCCTGCCAAAGGAACATAGCAAGAAAATGACCCTTAACAATATCCAGCTATCCCATAAATCAGTGTCTTGCTCAGCCATCATTAAAGAAACTTCCTCCTGCAGTAGATGGGAACAAATATAGAGACCCACAACAGGACAATGTGGAGAGAGTGAGAGACCTTCAAACATTCAGTCCTAAATGGGATGTCTTCATCAAATGCCACCCCCACCCTCTGCCAGGGCTCAGGGAGCTATGCAGAAGAGGAGGCAGAAAAATTGTAAATGCCAGCAGGGATAGAAAACACTAAAGAAACAAGAATAGCGTAACGAGGCTGACACACACATAAATTCAGAGACTGTGGAAGCAGGTACAGGGCCTGTACAAGTCAAGGGCAGATGTAATCCCAGCTCTGAGAGGGAAATGGACACAAGCCCCCATCCCTCATCCAGAAGCCATCCCCGCTGACAACTCTCACATAGGAAAAATTAATTTTCTCCAACAGTCTCACTGCATATGTAAACAAGACTTAATGGCCGGCCCATTGCCCAGCAGTAGATGGCCAACACAAAACCTAACGGTATTTTTGAAGGTTTTTTTTGTTTGTTTGTTGTTTTGTTTTGTATTTGTTTTTGTTTTTGTCTCACAATGCTTCGTTTTGTCATTTTTCTCTCACCCCCCACCTCTTACAGATCTACTTATCTATTATGGTTTCCAATTTTGTTTTTATGGTTTTCTGTGTATATGAATGTGTTTGTCTCAGCATCTTTATGTTTATTTTTCTTTTTATTTATTCTTCTCTCATATAATATATTCCAATCACAGTTTCTCCTCCCTCCACTCCTACCAATTCCTCCCCAAAACCTCCCCTCTTCCCTAGATCCACTTCGTTTCTCTTCAGAAAAGAGCAGGCTTCCCAGGAATACCAAATGAAAATGGTATAACAGGATGCAATAAAACTAGACATAAACCCTTATATGTAGATGAAATTCTAAATGGTCTTATTAAATAAGAGACACAGAGCCAAATATAGAGTTAAAAGCCCAAGTGATCAGAGCACTAGCAAAGAGCTAAAACTACCTTTAGCTTACCACTCACTGCCGTCCTTCCCCTGAGAGAGAGAGACCTTCTTCCTGTGTGTCTTGAGTTTTATTGCTTTCCTGTTCTGCCTTCTCACTGGCTCTAAGCCCAGCCACATGACTTCCTTGTCACTGCCTGTCTATATAGACCTCCTGGTCTCTATGGTTGGTACTGGGATTAAAGACTCAAGGGTCACCACGCTTGGCTGTGTCCTTGACCACACAGAGACTCTGCCTGCTATTAAGGATTAAGAGCGTGGGCTACCACCACCTGACTTCTATTCCTGGGTTCCTAATGACCTCTGATATCGAGGCAAACTTTATTTATTAACATACAAATAAAATAACATTTCAGCACTATTAAAATATCACCACACTTATATCCAGGCTGGACAAGGCAACCAAGTAGGAGGAAAATGGTCCTAAGAGCAGACAAAAGAACCAGAGATCTCCCTACTCCCACTGTTAGGAGTCCCATTAAACCCTCAAACTAAACAACCATAACATATACATAGAGGGCCTAGTACAGACCCACGCAGGCTCTGTGATTGCTGCTTCAGTCTCTCTGAGCCCCTGTGAGCCCTGCTTAGTTGATTCTGTGGGTTGTGTTCTCCTGGTGTCCTCTACCCCTCTGGCTCCTGAAATCCTTCCTCCTCCTCTTTTGTGGGGCTCCCCAAGCTCCATCTAATGTTTGGCTATGTGTCTCTGTATCTGTTCCCATCAGCTGCTGGAGGAAGCCTCTTTGATGACAATTGGGCTAGGCACTGATCTATGAGCATAGCAGAATATCATTAGGAATCATTTTATTATTATTTTTTTCTGACCAGTCTGTTTGGTTCTACCCTGGGTCCCTGGGCTATTTTCTTTGGCTCTTCATTTTTTTCTATTTATTTGTTTTGTGTTATTCTGGTTTGTTCCTTTTTATTTTATTATAATTTTAAATGCCTGTTTGCATTATAATGAGAGAGAGAAAGAAGGGATGTGGATTTGTGTGGGTCGGGAAATGGGGAGGATCTGGGAGGTGTTGAGAGAGAGAAAACTATGATATAAATATATTGTATGGAAAAATAATCTATTTTCAATTTTAAAAAAGAAAAGAAATACCTAAAAAATAGTGCAGAACTAAAAGTTTAGTTCATTTTGGGGGGCACAGTGAGAAATTAACAATAATAGGTAGTGATTATAACATTTTATATTGTATTATAAACATTATTATATTATTATAATCTAACCATTATCACAATATACTGTAATGAAAGTTTGTACTTTGAGACTATTATTAAGTAAAGCAAAGGTTACCTGAGCAAGAGTGCTGAGACACTGAAAATCAATAACGGAGCTGCTGACTAAGTGACTGATGGCCGTGTGATATATATAGTATGTATATACCGGTCAAGGAGTAACCTATGTCCTAAGGCACCATTTGAAACTGATGAATTGTATATTGTTAGAATTTCCCATGTAGTATTAAACCAAAGTGAATCATAATTTACAAAAAGTCTGGAAAGCAATGCTGGTTAGGGAGGCTACTATTGTAAAAGAGATTAGCAATGAATTTTTTTGAGATGTGTGCATTATAAGTATTTTTCACACATGATTTTTTTTGTAATATGTAAGAAACAGTGATCCAGTCTCTTGCCACAGCAGTGTGATTTAGGGTTGGTAAAGTGTGTGACCTCTTCTCAGGAGTGAACCACTCGAGGGACTAACCAGGCTTAGTGGTCTACCACTGCTGACTGGGGCCAGAGTCAAACTTTCTGCAGACTTTCTTATCCTTTTAAAAATAATCCCTTGAGGCGTCCAGTCTCTGTGGGAATGCAGTGATTAAGCAACATCTGTTCAGTAGCTAGTGATCATCTGATGAAGTACAGGCTCCAGCATGAACGCAAGATCCTTTAAGTGAGTTCTTACTAAGGAGCTGCCCAGAGCACATCAACACGTGCTCTCCTGACACAGTTTGAAAACTGAACTTGCACATTTTGCTCCAAGCATGCTCTCAGAGAACTTACGCACATATGATATTGATTCTGTGTGTCAGTCTCTGGAGGAAAGCAGCCCAGATTTTATTTAAAAGCTGCCATGGGGCTCTGTAGTAGGCTCTCTTTGGGTCCCAACCAGTTCCCAAATAAAGACACAGAGACTTATTATTAGTTATGAATGTTCAGCCTTAGTTTATGCTCCTTTTTAGCTAGCTCTTATAACTTCATTTAACCTGTTTCTCATCATCTATGTTTTGCCATTTTTTTTACCTTTCTTTCATTCTGTTTCTCCTACTTTTTTGCTTCCTCTGTGTCTGTCTGTCTGGTAGCTGCCTGGCTGGCTGGTCCGTGGTGTCTCTCTCTTCTTCTCCCTTGTGCTCACTCCTCTCTTGTTCTCTTGAGCCTAGATTCCTCCTCCTACTCATTCTCTCTGCCCTCCAGCATCCTTCTATCCCCCTAATGCCTAGGTATTGGCCATTCAGATTTTTATTAGACCCACCAGGTGCCTTAGGCAGGCAAGGTAAAACAAATGAAACACACCTTTACATGATTAAGCAAATGCAGCATAAACAAATGCAACGCGCCTTTACATAGTTAAAGTAATATTCCACAACATAAACAAATGCAGCACATCTTTACATAGTTAAAGTAATATTCCACAACAAGGCTCTACGGAATGGATAGATGTTAGATAGATCAAAAAACTGGCCACAAGTTAGAAAATCTTGTAGGGTCTCCAACTTGACTTCTGATTTTACAAGTTTTTGACTTGATAATAATATAAGAACGTATTCAATACAAATCTGAAATTTGACTTTTGATTTCTTCTGAGCTAGTTTACAAGCAGCCATATGAGAAAGGTAAGTAATTCTTCCTCTCTGTGATGGTCATTAGCTTAGGCATAGTCATATATTTTTGACCTACAAAAGCTGATGATCTCATCGTCTAATGAGGAACATCTCTAATAAGCAGGAAAGCAAAGGATAGGGTGTCTTTTGAGTCCTCCTCTGCTGAGTTTCCTATGGGCCACACATTACCTGAAGAAGACAGTTTCTAAACTGGCACCTGCTGCATGCTACTTTACCACACATGTACGAGTACTCTGCTGCCTGTGGGATTCACATCCTTCCTTGTAGAGCCCCCCTTCTTCATGCGGCCCAGGTATGCGTAGATTTGGTTGTTAAGTACAATGACTGATGACTGAAAAAAGTGTTATTTGGGGACAAAAAGGGAAATTTTGCATTTTGGTAACTCTGACTTCCTTATTTTTTTATTACCTTTAAAAGAAAGTTGAAATTAAAGCAAAATTATCTTGCTGACATATTATGGTTGTCATCTGTAATTTAAAAATGAAAACTTGAGTGCAAGATGCCCGTTGAAGAATAACTTGGAAAACAGCTCTTGGCTTAGGCTATTTTCAGCATCATCCATGGATAACAAATTGAAAATTTGGGCATGAACACACACAAAACGTGTGTAAAACAGAGTGTGTGTAAACAGAGACACATTCATTAACTGTTAAAATCTAGAGGCACCTTAGACTCAACAGGATACAAGGCAAAGGTGTGTTGTACATTCATAAACTCCAGAATTATTGTATAACCTCCCCACACCTTGATTTTACCACTGTCTTTATTTTCTCCAATAAGATTCTTAAACAAATTCAGACTTGAGAGGGCAAATTTCTCTCTCTCTCTCTCTCTCTCTCTCTCTCTCTCTCTCTCTCTCTCTCTCTCAGTTTTTCAAGATCCCTGCTCTTTTAATTAACCATTTTTGCAACTGATAATGACTCACGTCATGTTCCTGAAGCTCTATTTCATACATGCTAATGTATGAGTTGGTTTTCATCATTAACAATTCTTATATAGGCCCTAGCTGTCTGGCTGTAAAGAATGTTTACTCTTTTTCATATGTAGAAAGGTTCTTGTGTATTTTTTCTATAGAGAATTTTCTTTGGCTTTTGTTTGTCTTTGATTCTAATAATTAGTTGGAAACTCATGTAAACTGAGATTCCCAAATTAAAACTATTTTAAATAAAGGTTATTACTGTTAAAAAATTCTTATATAATTTCATTTTGCTATACTTTTTACTTACTTGGTAAATTTATAATATCATTTGAAAGACAGCATGTGCCAGATCTTAGGCAGAGGTTTGTCCTGCCCTCAACGAGTTTATACACTCCTTGTAAGGGGATGGTCTGGAGAGATTACTACCATAAGTGAAGCACTGCAATTGTGACAAGTGTCACTGTGATGTGATCTTTTTAAGTTGAGAGTTTAATACAAACTGTTCTGATCATGTTAACTCACTCCCCCAATGCTACCCACAACAGCCCCTCCCTACCCAACTATGTGGCATTTCTTTTCTTTTTCTTCTTCTTCTTCTTTTAATCACTAAGACCAATTTGTGCTGACCAAATACTTTTGGATATGAGACCCACCACTGGTCATCTCACCCGGGGCTGCCCTCTTAGAGAAAACTTTCTTTCCCTTCCCAGTGGCTAACAATTGCCAACAGCTCCATGGATATGGATAGAATGCTGTGCTTGTAGGCACTGGGTTGGAGCCCTTGTTTTATTACTCTGTAGTAGATTACTTTGGGCAATTCACACGTGTCTTCTCATCTAGCTTTCCTTGTTTAAGAGATGATCAGCATATCACTTCAAAGGTTACAAGGTTAATAATCTTACAAAGTTAATATTCTAATAATTATCTGAGCCTCATTTGTTTAACAAGTATTTATAGGCAATGCTTTATATGAGTGATATGGTATCAAGCTCCTGGGTGACTCCTTCTTGAGAATTCAGAAATGAACTTTCTCTATGGGTGACATTTATACTTAGATAGTAAGTACGAGAAATATGTGAAGTAGCAAAGAGCTCCAAGATGAGCAGGCTAGTCAACATTCCTGATACCACACCAGCCAGGCTCTGGATTCTACCTTTACTCACTGTATGCCCTAGGATTGTTTCCTTCTCTTCCCGAGCCTCGGCTTCCTACCTGTAAAATGAGAATAATAGTCATGTTCTTATTAAGATGGGAGGAGGAAATTGGTTTAAACATGAAATGCCTATACATAATAAGCACCTTGCATTACATTTGCTATTGTGCTTTTCTCCCAGTAGAAAGAACGGTGCAAATGTTCTGCAGATAACTTGATGTGTTTCTGAGCAGAGTGTGTTTGGATAATGGTAGGAATGCATATACATGCATGCTCACACCATTCTTCTAGTCAGAAGTGCCTTTATTTTCCAATTGTCACCTTCTACCAAAAGCCCTCTGCAAGTCTATTGGGTAGCATCTTTCAGAGCCAAGTTGTTTTCAAACACCCACTTAGGAAGCCTTTCTTGAGCACTCCTACATGTAAGCTTACCATCACTTGTTAGCAAACAATCAGCAACCTGAAATTAAGATCTCCATTAATATCCCTATCTGTCACTTAGAAACTGTGTTATCTAGACAAGCAATTTTTAGAAACTATGTTTTCTAATTTAACATACATATTATGAAAATCATCCTCAGAGAAGTACCTTAAGGATAGAATCAGAAGAGCTAGTGTAGAAATTCATCAGTTAGCACTTGTCTCTAATTTATAAATTTCAATCATATGATCTCTTGGGAATGAACTTCTTAGTTGAGTTCATATCTGCTTAACTTCATCACAAATATTTCATATCTCTAAGATGTATGCTGTATTAACAAGGGAGGGTAGTTGTAGCTTTAAAATTTTTTCTTTAAGAATTTCTTACATGTTTTGTTTATATTCATACACCCAACTGTTCCAAGATCCACTACAATTGCCTACCAGCCCAACACAGTCTCTCTTTAAAAAATTAAACCCATCAAGATCAATTTGGTTACTCAAATATTCTTGAATGTGTGGCCTTTCACTGGAGCATAGTTGACTCTACCCCTAAGAGTGCCAATTTCCCATTTCCATGCTAGGATTTGGTCAGGACTGGACTTGTACAGGTCTTATATATACTTTCAGAACTACTTGGAGTTCATGCATGCAGCTGCACTGCCGTGTCCACAGGACACTGAATCCTCATAGTCACCTACCATTTCTACCACCTCTTTCTCAATGATCCCTGATCCTTTCAAGGCAGGATGTGATATATATGTTCCCTTTATAACTGAATTGTCTACAGACCCTTATTCTCCACACCTTGGACAGCTGTCTCTAAGTTAATCACCATCTACTATAAGTAGAAGTTTCTCTGATAAGAGCTGAGAGATACATTAATCTATGCATATAACAATAAGTCATTAAGAGTTGGTTTAATATTGTGCCCAATTATTAGGTTTTCCATAGTGCTTATGATCTGACTAACCAAACCTTCTTGGCTGATAATGGTGTCAGATATGGGTTTCATTGTATGAAGTGGGACTTAAATCCAGATGGTGCTTGTTTATTCCTATGATGTTCATGTCACTATTGTACCAATGAACATATATTCTCAAGCAAGTCATTGTAGCTTGCAGGGGTCACAGCTACCTAATACTGATGATTATTTTTCTCCTCTGGTAGCATGCATAACACCTTCCAGTTCTATAAAATCTAGCTGGGAGGGATGAAGCTTCCAGGTGAGCTTCAGAGTGATTTATCCATGTTCTATAACTCAGGTCTGTAGAGTTTTAGGTAGTAGGGTCTTACAGTCAAGTTCTGGAGGATAGCCAAGAGCACTGGTATTAGTCTATAATGTTTGGAAGTCTGTGGGAACTCAACAACCAACAGCTTCAAGAGAAGTAACCCATTCTTGAAGCTGGGCTTTTTATTTGTGTCTCTGATGTCTAATGGAGGCATTGGTGCCCCATTATAATGTAATCCATCTTAAATCTTTATGTACATATGTATATATGGAACTTTCTACATTTGCTCATTTCCATATGACTGTTTCAAAAAGTTCTCATGGTTCTCTTCAACTCTGCCTTCACGTCCCCATCCCAGTTTAACCCTTCCTTCCCACTATTCACTTTTAACCCTTTATAAAAGTGGGTTCTATCTTCCTCCCCTTGAAAACCTCACCCCATAGCCCCTTAGTAATTTCCTGACCTCTATGATATTCTAAATGGAGCCATGTATCTGAAGATTCAGTACTAACAACTACAAATGAGAGAAAATATGTGATATTTGTCTTTCTGGATCCGAATCATCTTACTTGAAATGGTTGTATTCAGCTCCATCCATTTAACTGAAAATTTCATAATTCCATTTTTCTTTTCTTTTTTTTTTATAATTTTTTTTTTTGGTTTTTCGAGACAGGGTTTCTCTGTGTAGCTTTGCGCCTTTCCTGGGACTCACTTGGTAGTCCAGGCTGGCCTCGAACTCACAGAGATCCACCTGGCTCTGCCTCCCGAGTGCTGGGATTAAAGGCGTGCGCCACCACCACCCGGCTCCATTTTTCTTAACAACCAAATAGTATTCATTTAAATATGCCACATTTTCATTATCCATTCATTAGCTGATAAAAATCTAGGCTGTTTTCATTTCCTGACTATTGTGAATAGAGCATCAATGAACATGGATGAGCAGTATAGCAATAGTTGGAAAAGGGCAGGCCTCTCGTGGATATCAACCAGACATGGCATAGCAAGTCACAGTAAGACTATTCTTATCCTCTCCTATTAAGGCTGGATGAGGCAATCAGATAGGAGGAAAAGGCCCCAAAAGCAGGCAGCGGAGTCAGAGACGTCCCCTGCTCCCACTGTTAGGAGTCCCACAAGAACAGCAAGCTACACAACTGTAGCATATATGCAGAGAGCCTGGCTTAGTCCCTTTCAGGCTCCCTGGTTGGTGATTCAGTCTCTGTGGGCCTCTATGAGCGCAGGTTAGTTGATTCTGTAGGTTTTCTTGTGATGTCCTTGACCTCTACTATCCTACAAACCCTGTCTCCTGCAATCCCCCACCCTTCTGCACGGGTTTGTCGGATTGCTTTTTTTTTTTCCCATTAATTGCAATGAACATTTTCATCATCCCTTCCTGTCTACTTCTCTTTGGTGCTGATCTTGTTTTTCTAAGGCCTTTAGTTACATCATTAAATTAGTAATTTATTATTTATTAATTTGAGGTTTCTCAATTTTTGATGTAGTATTAGTGCTATAAAAATTTTTTCTTATGTCTGCATTCAATGTGTGCCATAGATTTGGATGTGTTATGTTTTCATTTTCATTCAATTCTAAGAATATTTTATATTTCCTATTTTTTTCCTTTACTCCATTTTGATTCTGTAGTGTGGTAGATAGCTCTTATGAGTTTGTAACACTTGTCAGTTCTTTTGTTGCTGCTACTCAGCTTTATACCATGGTGTTCAGAAAAAATACAGGACATGACTCAATATTCCTGTATTTGCTGAGGCTTGCTTTATGGCCTGTTTTGGAGAAACATACCAGAAAGTTCCTGGACTGCTGAGAAGAACAAATATTTATGACTGCTTTTGTGGAATGTTCTTTAGATATCTGTTAAGTCCATTTGATTTATGATGTCATTTAACTCCAGAGCTTCTCATTTGTTTTTTCAAGATGTCCTCTCTGTTGATGAGAGTGGGGCATTTAAGCCACCTACTATAATTGTGCTGGTGTCAGTCTGTGGTTTTCAATCTAATAGATTCTTCTTTGTAACTGAGTGCTTCTATGTTCTACATGTATATGCTCAGGGTAGTAATATTCTTCTCTTAGATTTTTCCTTTAATGAATACAAACTGTCCTTCCCTATTGCTTCTGATTAGTTTGGGTTTGAAGTTTATTTTGTCAGATATTATAAAGCTGTACCTATTTGTTTCTTAGTTCTATTTGTTTGGAATGCCTTTTCCATCATTTTAAGTAAAGTAGTGTCTGTTGCTGGTCATGAGGTGTGTTTCTGGGAAGCAGCCAGAAGAAATGCATCTTTTATATCTGTTAGTCTATGTCTCTTTACTGAGGAGTTGAGGCCATTAATATTAAGAGTTATTATTGAATAACATTTGTTAATTGCTATAGTTTTGTTGCTTTCATTGTGTTTTATTAGATCTCTTTTGAGTTCATTTTCTGGAATTATTTATTCCTAGTGCCTTCTTGAGTGTGTTTTATCTTCTCTTTATACCCAAGTATTTCTTCCAGTATCCTCTGTAGACTTGGCATATTGGTCATAAATTCCTTAAATTTTTTTTTTAATCATGAATGAACAGTTTTCCTTTCTCCTTCAATTATCATTGATAATTTTATTTGGGATAGTAGTCTGGGCTGATACTTGTGGACATACATAACTTATAGAATACCGATCCACTTCATTCTTGCTTTCATAGTCTCCATTGAAAAGCTAGCTGTTATTCTGATGGGCCCACCTTTGTATTTGAGTTGACATTCTCTCTTGCAGATTTCAATATCCTTTCATTGTTCTGTACACTTGGTGTTTTAAGTATAAGATGATGTGGAGAGTTTCTTTCATGATCCTATGTATATGGCTTGTATGATATTGGATCTTGATAAGCATCTCTTGAGCTTTCTTCTATGATTTTGTTGAGAATATTTCTGTGCCTTTAATTTGTGTCTCTTATTATTATTCATAAGGTTTTTTTTTATACTACTCTGGAGTTCCTACACATTCTGTTTACGTGATTTTTTTGGATTTGGCATTTTTGTTGGCTATGGTGATATTTTATTTGTACTGAAATGTGATTTTATTTGTATGTTAATAAATAAAGTTGCCTGGGTGTCAGAGCTAATAGCAAGCCATAGCAGAAGCTGGGTGGGGGTGGCAGGAGGCAGAGCTAGGCAGATCTCTGTGTGTTCAAGGATACAGCCAGCATGGAGACACAAGCCTTTAATTTCAATACCAACCATAGAAGACCTGGAGGTCTGTATAGACAGTCAGTGACAAGGAGGTCATGTGGTCGGGTTTACAACCAATGAGAAGGCAGAACAGAAAGTCAATAAAAGGACAGACACACAGGAATTAGGCCTCTTTCTGAGGGGAAGGACGATAGTGGCAGTGAAGGATAAGAAAGATTTTTAGTCTCAGCTCTTAGCTATTGCTCTGACCTCTTGGGCTTTTAACTCTGCAATTGGCTCTGTGTTTCTTATTTAATAAGACTGTTCATCTACAGTTGGCCATGTTATCCAATCCCTATACCTTGCCTTCAAGAGTTGATATTCTGTCTTTCACTTCATCTAATCTATTGCTGAGTATTTCCTCTGAATTTTTGGTTTGAATTCCTGAACTTGGGCAGTGGTGGTGCACGCCTTTAATCCCAGCACTCGGGAGGCAGAGGCAGGTGGATCTCTGTGAGTTCGAGGCCAGCTGGGCTACAGAGTGAGTTCCAGGAAAGGCACAAAGCTACATAGAGAAACCCTGTCTCGATAAAACAAAACAAAACAAAAAAAAAAAAAAAAAAAAAAAGAATTCCTGAACTTTTCCATTTCAAGTTTTATTCCAGTTTGGCTTTTTTTCCCCAGAAATTCTATCAATGTATTGAATTCTATTTTCATATCTTGAATTGTTTCCATTATTTCATTCAACTGTGTCAGCCATCTTCATTGTCTTCTGTATTCATATCTTCTTTGAGCTTCTCAGTTATATTTATTATTACTATTCTGAAATCATTGTTTTGTATGTTAATTTTCTCTAGGGGCATTACTATGGGAATATTAATATTGGGAAGAGACTTATTGTTTTGTTTATTTTTGTATTTGCAATGGGGGTCTAGACTTAGGTTGTTGGTAATATTTTTGATAGGGATTTTGTGTGTGTGTGTGCATGAATGTGCATGTGTGTGCTCGTGTGTGTGTGTGTGTGTGTGTGTGTGTGTGTGTGTGTGTGTGAACAGAAACAGAAGATCTGTTTCCGTTACTCACCTGCTAGATAGTAAACTGACACTAGAATGCTTAACGTTCAGTCTTTGAGCAATTCAGTGTTGATGTTCAGCACTGAGGTCATCTCAGCTCAGCTTGGGCTAAATAATTTCTAAGACCTGTAGCAGACCTAATGTGGAGTCAAAAGATTATCACAGGCCAATTGTCAGGATTCTACGGTAGGTGATCAAGACTTTTCATTAAATAATAGGTGCTGGTGGAGCTGGCAGGGTGAATTTAGGGTACTTATCTTGAAGAGGAAGAGTACAATAGGAGAGGCTGGAAGGCAGGTAGGGCATATGTGGTTCGAAGGCAGGCTGAAGGAGTGGGAGGAGTTATTGGTGTGAGTCTAGTGCTCATCCCCAGAAAGGAGCACTCCTGGGATCTGGGGGATGAGTGGAATTAGTAAATAGAATCTAGTGTTCATGCCTAGATAATGGGACAAGTGTGTTTGGTAGGGATGGATGGAGTTGGCTGTGGTGGGTGGAGTTGGTAGCATGAATATAGACTCCCAGTCTAGAAACATGCAGGTAAGGAGACCCAGTGAGCATGGATGGGTTATTGGCAGGAGTCTGGGGTTCCTACGTAAAGAGGGGACTGAAAGGCATGAGGTACATGTATCTAAAGCAGGTTGTCGGGGTATTGGTTATGATTTTTTATACAACCCCATGAGTACCTAACATGATTATAAACATTTTTGTTGAATAAAACACATAATAGCTTGATGATTAACCAACAAAGCTAATGCCATCCATAAAAAGCAATTACTTAAGTTTACCCTTGATTTAAAATAATAAATTCCCTGGGTTTGGAGAAAAGGCCAGGAGTACAAGGGGGAAAGGCATAACTTTAAGTAGAGGAGGGGGATAGAATAGGAACTTTAAATACAGTACATTAGAAATTATTAAGCAGGTGATTCCCTTACTATTAAGAAAGAACAAATGCACATTCCTCAGACATATAAAAAAAAATAGGTTGAGAACACTTGCCAAGTGTTCCAACTGGGAAATAAAATGTTTTGTTGTGGAGGAGGTGATTGTTCTAGTCTCTTCCATCTATGTTGGAGTAAAAAAATCTAAATTGCTGTTTTCACCAAAGACAGTTTACCCTACTTCCAATCAAGTGTTTCTCTTCTTGCTATATGAAATCCGTGGTTGTGGTGCTCTGGCCCACATGCTCACACCCTACTAGGGTATAAAGGGTGATGCTTCAGAAAGTTGGATTCCTTATGAGCAAATAGGAGGGAGAATTTCTTTGGATGATGACCTTTGTTTGCAAGTGGGTGATGTGGCCAGAGCTGAGTGTAGTTCTAATATCTATGGTATTTGAGGCCCTGGTACTGGTGCTCTGTGTCGAAGATAATGCACAGAGTCAGTTTTTATTATCCTTCTGTATTGGCCATTGGACACAGAGGCTTTACCAGACTCCCACCTTTAGTCAACAATTCTTTAGCTGATAAGCAGTGTCTAGATCCTGGTCTCCTGAAAAAGCAACAGATGTGACCCTGACAGTGGACTCGAGTGTGGAGAGCAGACACTCTTACAGTTACTGCCTATTCTGTAGCAGCATTGAGCAATACTTAGAAATGAGATATCCTAGGGGGGAAAAAAGCATAAAACTTAGTGCTATCCAGTGTCAACTGATGTACCGTCTCCAAAAGAATTTCCCTTTCCTTCCTTCTCTGGGGCCCATCTCCTAACTACAGTGGGAGTTTTTCACTCTTCACCTGGGTTTGATTAGTGTGGTGGCTAGTTTTACATCAATTTAACAATAGCTGTAGTCATTCAAGAGGAGGGAACCACAATTGAGAAAATTTTTCCATAAGATCAGGCTACAGGCAAGACTGTAGGGCATTTTCTTAATTAGTAATTGATAGGACAGGACCCAGTAGCCCACCCCTGGGCTGGTGGTCCTGGGTTTTATAAGAAAGCAGAATGAACAAAGCATGAAGAGCAAGCCTGTAAGTGGCATCCCTCCTTGGCCTCTGAATTATCTCCTGCCTCCAGGCTTTTGCTATGTTCAAGTTTCTGTCCTAACTTCCTTCATTGATTATGTGGAGGCATAAACTACATAAACCCATTCCTCCTCAAGTTACTCTTGGTCATGTTGTATCATTCCAGCGATGATAACCCTAACTGAGGCAATTGGATTTTCCTCAATTACAGCAATTATAATACTTGCCCCACTGATTTCTTCCCACTGTTCTGTTGGCATCTTTGCTGTGTTATATTAGCCAGAATGCTGAGCATTGTTAGGAAATCTCACTTAAGACTTTGAGAGAGAAAATTCCTCACTCCTGACCCTTCTGAGGGACACACACTGTCAAGAAGAACTAGATTATGCACTGGTGCACAGTTGATGAAGCAAAAGAGCATGCCCCTACCCTCGGTGGTATTATGCTTTGTATAGGAAAAGACAAAAACACCAAAAAATGGCCATGGCAATATGCATGAGTATTGGTGGTTATTGACTGCTGGGTACCATTATCAATAAATTATAAACATTAATTATCCAAACATACAAATAAAGAAATATACAGATGTAAGTTAAGTAGCATATAATATTGGATTAGTAATGTAAACAATCAAGATTTGAATGTGGGTAGATGGCTTGGTGCCTAAATCCTCAGTTCTGTACTATAATTACAAAACACTGCAAAGTCTGTGTTATAAAATACTAGTGCATGGTGCTGAGTTAGGGGATATAGAAGAGAAACTGAAAATTTTCTGGCAGGTTAAATGTTTAGACTCCATGTAGTTGCTATAATAGTTTATTCTCTCTCTCTCTCTCTCTCTCTCTCTCTCTCTCTCTCTCTCTCTCTGTGTGTGTGTGTGTGTGTGTGTGTGTGTGTGTGTGTGTGTGTGTGCTAAGCCAGGGGTGCTTAACATAACATTTCTTACCCTTATGAACATTTTTCCCTTGTGGTTCCTAGAAGCACTAATGCACGTAGAAATCAAGACACACAAAACATAGTGAACACTGTGACTGACTCTCAGGGGGTCT
The DNA here is from genome assembly GCF_004664715.2 of Peromyscus leucopus. Taxonomy (NCBI): domain Eukaryota; kingdom Metazoa; phylum Chordata; class Mammalia; order Rodentia; family Cricetidae; genus Peromyscus; species Peromyscus leucopus. The sequence goes on along the minus strand of NC_051065.1, from coordinate 76,572,569 downwards.
GCATCCTACAGTTAATCAATAAAAAGATAATGGTTTCTGTTAGGCAGATTTAGTGTGGTTGAACCTTTGGGTGAAAGCATAGTCAGGGTTCCTTTACAGAGGAAAAAGGCCAGAGGCAAGTGAGGACAGATGGAAAGCTTGGTTTAGTGATGTTACTGGTGCTTTGCAGTGCACTGTGCCCGCTATGTATGTAAGGTCTAAGAACTAACAAGTGAACATGTGGACTTTTCACTACTGTAAGAAAAGGAGAGAGGGTCCACAAGAACTTAATATTTATTTTGGAATATAGCTATAGTAACTATGTGAGCCAGTTGTTAATTCTGTAACAAGTGCCGTCTCTTCTAGGAGGCCTTTCCAGCATCGTCTTCACCAAATACAGAAGTCTTCATCCTTCTCATGGAAGGACCTACTGTGCGTTAGCTTATATCTTTCTTATAGAGAGAGCTTATTAAATATGATGCATGTATAACATTCTTACTCCCCACCCCAAAAAGTAATTTGTAGGTGGCTTACTCACTTGCTTTTATGCTTATATTCCCTGAAGCATTTCCCACCTGCAAAGAAAATAATAGGCATGTGGTAAATGTGTGTTGGGTCGAGTTGAGCCCACTTTTGCATATGTGTTAAATAATTCTTTTGAGTACCCCCAGTCATTTGAAAGATACATAACTCTACACTCTTATTACATCCCATTGCCTAACTTCGGTAGTAAATATTTTCATTTCTTGTTGAGTGTTCAGGAAGTTTTTGTTTATATTGAGTGGAAGCCAACGCTGATGAGATATTTGGCACGGGGGAAGTTGTTTACGGTTTCTCTTTCTCATTGGTACTATTGTGTAAAGGGACCTGCCTGGGGAGTGTACTGCACACCACACAGTTTACCCTAGGCATTCATTTATTCAGTGGCACACCTATCTGCTGACCCATTTACTGCTCAGGTGGTTAGGTAAGGTGTACAAGTTTGAAATGATTTCAATGTGGTGCCATATTGCATTATTTATGTTTGACCATCAAGTAAGGGAAAGCACCCTTAAACACATGAACAAGAAATATGAGCTAAATGTCTCAGTTCAACATGTACTAGTTGTATTATGCTAAGGAAATCCAGAATAATATTTCCATACAGGTACGTAACATGCACTGATCAAATTTACCCATCTTTTCCCCACCCTTCCATTCCTGGATCCCTCTTAATCTTATGTAATAACTGTTTTCCTTTCAAATTGACATTCTTTATCATTTTACATGTGAGAAGGACCATATGGTATTTGTCTTTTGGAATCTGGATGTTTTACTGAGCATATATTCTCTAGTCACATCCATTCACTGCAAGTGACAGGATTGCGTGCTTCACGGTGAAGATTCCACTGTGTATAAACATTACATTTTCTTTCTTTGTTTTTTGTTTGTTTGTTTAGGGTGTGTGTGTGTGTGTGTGTGTGTGGTGTGTGGTGTGTTTTCTTAGTTCCTGTCAATTTCAGGAATGCTGACCACATCCTTTTGAAATAGGGTCTCTTTTGACCTTAAGCTCACCAATTAGACTAGATTGGTTAGCCTACAAGTCCTATGAATACCCCACCCTCACCTCTACCTCCCCAGCACCGAGATAGTGTGAGCCACCATATCTATCTGTAAATGGGAGTTCTGGGGATCAAAGTCAGGTCCTTATGCTTGAGAGGTAAGTACTTTACCAAGTGAGCTAGCTCCCAACTCATGCATCACATTTTCTTCTATCAGTTAATAAGAACCCAAGTTGGAGCTGGAGCTTTTAGGAGTGTCCAGACTTTTGGAATTGTAACATGCCATTGTCATATACAATGTATAGGACCTCCTTCATAGCTATCCCAAGTTATGTGTGAACTATGGGTCACACCTTGGAAACAGCTGGTTAACCACTGTGAACAGTGCCACACCAACTGTGAACATATGAGTGTTTCCCCCACATATAGACCCTATTTCCTCTAGATATATACCTAGAAGTACAATCTCTGGATCATACAGTGATCTTTTTTCAGGTTTATTTGAGTTACTTCCATAGTTTTCTCCATAATCTATATACACATCAGCATCATAAAGGAGTTTTAGGGGCCAATGATGTAGCTTAGTGGTAGAGCACTGGTCTACCATGCACAAGGTGATGGATTCAATTCCCAGCACTGAACAAAACAAGACAAATAAACAAAAGGAATTCCTTTTGCTCCACATCATTGCCAGTACTTGCAATTTTTTAAATAACCATTCTAATTGGAGGGAGATAGTATTTCATTGTCATTTTGATTTGAATATCTATAGTGGTATTTTTCATGTATTTGTTGACCATCTCTCTTCATTTGAAAAGTCACTATTAAGATCATTTGCTTGTTTTTCAATTTTTACTGGTTGTCAGTTCCATATATTTATATAATGAGTTTTCATTGTTTCTCCTCCCCATTCCCTTTTCTTCTACTCCTCCCTCTCCTACTGGAAGCCTTCCTCTCAACAGGTCCTCATACTTCCTATGTGTGACCCACTGAGTTTAACTAGACTTTCTTGCCCAGGTGTGAGTGGGGAGTTATTTACTTGAGCAATGCCAACTTATCAATGCTAATCAACTGAATTAAATGACACTGCCTATGTCAACAACCTTGAACTGCCAATAGTCTCTCAGGGAGGAGTGGGGCCTAGTGGCACCTCCTCCATCCATAATTAAATGTTGATGGGGCCAACCATGAGTAGGCCATGTATAGATAAGCACAGCTGCAGTCGGTTCATGAGTGCCATGGCTGTATAATAATGTCAAGGAGTCATCTTTTTGTTGCTCAACTCCCCATCCTCTGGCTTGTACATTCTTTCTACTCCCTCTTCCCTGATCTCTGCAGGGAGTCGTATGGCTGTTCCACGTAGGACTAAGCATTCACTCAACCATTACTTATTCTTGTCACTTTGGCCACTTATGGGTTTCTGTGTCAACTGCCACACGCAGCAATAAGAAGTTTCTCTAATGGAAATGGGTTAGACCATTAGTTTACGATAAAAGCATGAGTATAAAGAAGGGACTTTGACAATATAACCACTTAGCAAGATAATAGTACCCCACATGCACAAAAGCATATGATGTCTGGGTGGGCTCATGACTAGGTTTAAAGAATGAAGCAAGAGTTCTTTCAGTAGAGTGGGGCTCAAAGCAAATCAGAAAATAAATAGTTAACACCATAAATGTGCCACTATTATCTTGCTTGGTAAGTCAGTCATGATTTTAGCTAGCAGTATTTACAGCTGAGTAAGACTGTGGATGACTTTCCATCCTGAGCAACCTTCATATCACCTTCTGGCCCTATGAAGGCTAGCAAATAGGGAGAGAGCTCCAGCTCATGTCCAGCTGGATTTCTTTGTGTTCTGTGACTAAGTGCGCAGTGTCTTCAACAGTAAAGTCATATCTTATACTTCTAATTACAACCAAGTGCAATGGCAATAGCCTGTATTGTGTTCAAGGCCTCCAGAGCCTCCCTGCAAAACAAGATGTAGGAAGGTATTCCACACCCTGCGCTGGAATTTTCATTTAACATCCCAATGCTTCTGAGAGAAGCATTACCCATCCATGAAGGGTTTCTTTGTCTAAAGTCCTTTTTTTCTTAGATTATATTTTTGAATATGCTTAAGAAATAGTAGGTTTCCATATGGTCTTTCATTTATCCTTATTTTTAGTTATCCTTACTCTACCAAACCTCCCCCTCATTATACCTTCTCATTTCCAGAATTCCCCTTCCACTTTCATGTCCAGTGTGTTCCACTGTACCCCCCCTTCCTCAAATGACCCCTTTTTCTCTCTTTCTGGCCCTACTTGTGCTCAAAGGCCAACTTGCTATTCTTTAAAAAAAAATCATTCTATCTGCTTGCTATTCTAAAACATTCATAATATCTACATATAGAAGAGAACATATGGCATTTACCTCTCTGTGTCTGGGTTGCCTCCCTCAGTATATTTTCTGGTCCATCCACCTTCCTGCAATTTTCATTCATCTTTACTGTTAAATAAAATTGCACTGTGTATATGTGTCATAGTTTATTATCTGTTCATCCATTGATGGAAATCTTGGCAGGTTCCATTGCCTCTGTTTTGTGAGTAGAGTCACAATGATCATGGGAATGCACGCATCTCTGTTGTAGGATATGGAGTCCTATGTGCAGTGAACAGGAGTGGTGTGCTTGGGTCATGTGGCAGTCCCACTTTTAACTTTTTAAGCACACTCTACACCAACTTCCAAAGTGTCTGAATCAGTTTACAGTCATATCAGCAGTGAATAAGTTTTCCCTTTTCCCACAACTACACTATCACTTGTAGTCATTTTTTTTTTTTTGATAATAGCCATTCTGACTTGAGTAAGATCAAATCTTTAATTGGCATTTCCTCAATGACTAAGGGCATTGGACACTTTTAACACATTTATTAAGCATCCGTGTTTCATCTTTTAAGAACTGTGTTCAGTTCCATAGGCCATTTTTAATCTATTTATTTATTTTCTTGACTTGGTTTTTAAAGCTCATTCTCTTTTCCAGACATGAATCATCTACTAGACGTATAATTGGTATTTCAATTTTTCCCTTTATACTGGCTTTTTCTTTACACAATTAACAGTTTCCTTTGCAGTATATAGGCTTATTAACTTTATGAGTGTCCTACTCAGCAGCCATTGGCCTTATTCCTGAGTTATGAAGTCTTTTTCAGAAAATCTTCATCTATATCTTTATCTATTTTATTTTTTAAATTACTTTTTTGCAAATTTCATATATAAATACCATATTTATAACATTTTCATACCCCAACCCCTCCTGTGTTCTCCCACTCCCTCTCAGGTTCATGACCTCTTCTTTAATTATATTGTGTATGTGTATAATGTATACAACAATATATATATAGCTTTTAATGTAATTGCATATATATATATATATATGCTATATATACCTACTGAGTCCATTTAGTGTTTCTGATATGTACAAAGGTTTAAGACCGACCATTTGGGCTTGAATGACTTATCGGGGGCTCTCCCTGGGGAAAACAGATCCTCCCTTGCTCAGTTTCCATTACTTATCTGTAGCTCTTCATTTAGGGGTAGGGTCTTGTGAAATTTCCCATCCACATTGGGATTTCCACTGGTGTTGTCATTATGCATGTCTTTTTTAGACAACTATGTTGTTGAGATTTCATGAGCTTCCTTGTCATGTCTAGAAGACTCTATCTCACCAGGTATTATGGCCTTCTGGCTCTCATGATATTTCTGCCCATTCTTCTTTAGTGCTCCCTTAGTCTTGGGTGTAGGGGTTGCATTGTAGATGTACCAGGGAAGATTGGGCACACCATGGTCACTTACTTTCAGTGGCTTTACTGGTTGTGGATTTCTGTAATAGTCTCCATTTGATGCTAAAAGAAGCTACTTTGGTGATGAAAAAGAGATACACTTACCTGTGGGTCTAAGGACAAGAACATAGAATTCAGTTAGGAATTATACCAGCCATGGGTAGTTCACTATGTTGACAGTACCAGTCATGGGTTCTCTCCTGTTGACCAGGCCTTAAGTTCAATTAAACAGCTCTTGGTTTTATTAAATAGTCAGAAATACCACAAACAAATGATTTAATGATACAACTCAAGAGCTTGGAAAAAGAAAAACCAAAAAATAATAAAAATCAGAGCAGAAATTAACCAAATAGAAACAAAGAAATACAAAGAATCAGTGAATTCAAGATCTGGTTCTTTGAAAATATAATACTGATAGATCCTTTGTCCAATTAACCAAAAGAAGGAGGAGACACAAATTAACAAATTCAGATATGAACAGGAAAACATTACCACAGACACAAAAGAAATTCAGAATATTGTAAGAGCATGCTTTGTAAACCTATATCACATTAAGTTAGAAAACCTAAAAGGAATGGACAAATTTGTAGATTAATGCAACCTCAAAGTTAAACCAAGAAGAGATCAACAACTTAAACAGTCGCATAACAAATAAGGACATTGAAACAGTAATTAAAGTCTTCTACCCCCCACCCCCACCCAAAGAAATGCCTAGATTGATATAGATTCACAACAGAATTCTACCAGACTTTCAAATAATTAAACCAATACTTTTAAACAATTTTTAGAAAGAAAGAAAGAAAGAGTAGGAGGGATCACTTCCAAACTCCTTCTATGAAACCAGTGTCAGCCTAATACCAACACCAGGTAAAAACACAACAACAGCCACAAAAGAAGACTAAATGTCTTTACTTTTAAAGTACATTTCCTACTTTATTCTCTGGTACCTTCAGACATGACACTGAGGTACTTGATAAACTCTGGAATTGATTTTTATATATGGTTAGAAATGTGGATTAAGTTTTATTTGTCTATGTTTAGATATCCAGTTTTCCCAAAACCGTTTGTTGAGGAGGCTGTATTTTCTCCAGTGTGTATTTTTGCCTTCTTTGTAAAAAAAGAAAAAAAATCATGTGGCTTTAGATGGTTAGAATTATATCTGGGTCCCCTATTCTATTTTATTGGTGTGTGTGTGCGCGCGCGCTTATGCCAGTACCATGCTGTTTGTATTACTATGGCTCTATAATATAACTTGAAACCAGGTATAATAATGCCTCTAGCAATGTTCTTATTGTTCAGGGTTGTTTTGGCTATCTTTGGTCTTTTGTGCTTCCATATGCATTTTGAGATTTTTAAAACAGCTCTGTGAGTAATCAAATTAGCATTTTGATAGACATGGTATTGAACATACAGATTTCTGTTAGTAGAATGGCCATCTTCACAATGTTAATCCTACTAGTCCATGATAACATAAAGTCATTCCATCTTCTAGTATGTTCTTCAATTTCTTCCTTCATTGTTTTAGAGTTTTCTTTGTAGTGGTCTTTTGATTCTTGGATTAGGTTTACTCTAATATATCTTTTTTTCACTTCCAGCCTATTGTGAATGGGTTTGTATCCCTGATTTTTTCTCATACTTTTTTTCATTGATAATAGGAAGCCTACTGATTTTACGTGTTAAATTTTCATCCTGCCACTTTGTCAAAAGTGATTGTTACCTCTAGGAGCCATTTGCCCATTTTTAAAATTTGATTTAAGCTTTTTGTAAGCTTTTTTTTATTACATATATATTCTAGACATTAGCCCTCCATCAGGTGGCAAACACTTGCTTTTATTCCCTGAGGTATATCTCCACTCTGTGTACTGCTTCCATGGTTGTAGGGAAGACTTTTCACTTGCTTTTGTTCGCTGTGCTTTGGGATCCTATTGAAGAGATGATGACCAACCCCAAGACCTTGAAATATTTCCCCTGTGATTTAGAACTCTGGTTCTTGCATTTGGGTCTTTGGCACAGTTTGAGTACATTTTATACAGGGTGAAAAGTAGGCTTTAAGTTATTTTTCTTTTCTGAAATAGGTGTCACTCTGCAACTGTGTTGATATTTGAAATGTATCACTACCTTTGTCATGGAAAGTGCAAGATTGGTTACATTTACATTCCAGGTTGAGCTTTTGGCCTTTCTTTCCCAGGCTGGCATTGTCAATGTCTCCTCACCCATTCGGATAACTAGTTATTTTGTCTTGAGGACTGCTTACACCAAAGATAATTGACTTTTGCCTATAACTCATTAATTTGGCAGCATCCACACTGGAAATAAACTATAACACACACCAGGTTTTTATACAAATAATAAGGACATCGAATATACTTTTTCTTTAATTTTTTCTTTATTCTTTGTAATTTTTATATCATGCATCTCGATCCCATTTATCTCCCCATCCCTTCAGATCTGCCTTCTGCCCTTGCAGAAAAACAAATAATTTTACCACAATTATAATGCAACAAAGTCTGCAATAAATGCTAAGATTGGAGATGAATCAAATCTCTAAGAATAAAAGTGGCACAATTTATCTTGATGTAGTAAAGAAACGTGACGTAGTTGGACCTTGGAAGATAAATAAGAATTCATAAGTGAATGGGAGAGAAAACACTTTGCAATAAAAAGACTGTGGGTAAAACTCTAAAGTTGAAAGTGTATCTTGGAGAATACAGAGCCAAGAATAAAAACGATGAAAATTTAAAATAGAGTTATGTAGCTGGAGTTATCTCTCTGGGTCCCACCAAGCCCCGGCAGTCCCTTAGTCCACTTAGAAAATAAACATACAGACGCTTATATTATTTAAACTGCTTGGCCATTAGCTCAGGCCTATCATTATCTAGCCTCTTATATTTAGCCTATTTCTATTAATCTATACTTTGCCACGTGGCTTGTGGCTTATTGGTATCTTACATCTTCCTTGTACTGGGGGCGGTTCCAGCAGTCTCCCCCTCTGCCTTCCTGTTCCCTCAATTCTCCTCTCTGTTAGTCCTGCCTATACTTCCTGTCTGGCTACTGGCCAATCAGTGTTTATTTATACAGAGCAATATCTACAACAGAGTTACAGGTTCATTCAATCTTAATCACTTTGGATGCTGATAAAACTTAATAATTATGATGAAAATTGTCTTATTTATTTTTATTTTAGCAATTAATTTTAACACTTTTTCTGGATAAGGTCCTGAAATTAACCCTTTAAGTGCAGAGTGGGTTTTCCCACTCTTACATTATAAAGTGATAGTGGTCCTAATCTACAACTGAGTTTCTACCCAACCCCTCCAGCTTGCTGAAGTGGGTAGAACTCATATATGCCTCTAATCTTCCACACAGTAATTGATGCTCAAAAGTTGTGAGTCTACCATTCTCCCATAACATCTAGACTAGAGTTACAGATGATTGTGAGCTGCCATATGGGCGCTGGGAGTTAAACCTGGGTCCTCTGAAAGAGCAGCCAGTTCTTCTAACAACTGAGCCATCTTTCTAGCCTCTCACTTGAGCTTTAAAGTGGAACAATCCTCTCATTAGCTCCTGCTCAGTTTTGACCTTTTAGAAATGCTTGAGGACAGATATTCCCTCCCTCTTCTGTCCCTCTTCTTACAACTGAAAAGATTTTGTATAAGACATACAACAAAATTTTTCATTTCACTGTAAGATACTATGACAAATATCATGAAAAAAGTACTTACAATGGCGATATTTGAAAATGTACTTGTGTATATCATTTCTATTTTAATTATTGTGTATTTAATAATGATTATCCTTAATCATAGTCAACTACCACTTTTCACTATTTTTTAATTTCCTACCCAGATGATTGGTGTAGTGATAGCAAATATATAAAGATCTGAAAATATCTGAAGTCAATATACTATAATCCAGATGCAGTTGGTATTATCATCTTTTTATTAGTGCTTTAAGACTTAGTTTGTCAGTAGTAATAAGTAGTGCTTGTTATGAAAATCTGTAACATGAAGGAAAAGTATATAATGCAATTTGTACCCTAAACTAAACCCCAAGAACATCAGTACTTAAGGAGAAAACATCAACAAGGGCAGGCCATGCACAAAACAGTTCTGGAAAGTTTAGCATCTACTTTCTTCTCATCTGAGTCTAAGAAATATTAGAACTTTACTATCAAGTGTCACCTTATACTAATAACCAACCTCCCAGCTTTTCAGATACAACATAAAAATGATTACAGGGCCACCATCGTTTCATACAAGTGGACACATTTAGGAAAATTGCACTTTTTAAAATGGTTTAAGCTGTCCCTGAGTACTTTGATTAACAGATTTTACTGTTTTTCACTCTTTCTTCTTGACAAGGAACCACACAGGGGGAAGATGGCCTAGTATATCAGCTTTTATTAATTCCAAACATTAACTGTAGGACATCATATTTGCATGGAACTTATGTGGACAAAACTGGGCAGTTTAATGAGGCAGATTCGGGCCTGTCAACATTCATATTCTAAAGCTATTGATGAACCAAATGATGACAGTCTAGAGAAGATACAACTGAAATATCTCATTGCTTTTACCAATGGAAACTCTTTTTATTAATGGCTTAAATCAGAGAACGCTTTATATAGTTCCTCCTTAACCCAGGGTCTCTAATTCCTGTGGTTTCGGCTTCTCATGACAACCATAGTTTGAAAATGTTAAACGGAAAATTCTCCAAAATGCTTTTTAAAGTTTGTAACTGCATACTATTCCATGTAGCATGAAATTTCATGCTGTTCTGTATGTTCCTACTCCTTTCTACTCAAGACATGTGTCTTAGTTAGGGTTTCTATTGCTGTGAAGACACACCATGACCATAGCAACTCCTATAAAGAAAACATTTAATTGGAGTGTTTGCTTACTATTTAGTGTTTGCTTACTATTTAGTGTTTGCTTACTATTTAGTGTTTGCTTACTATTTAGTGTTTGCTTACTATTTAGTGTTTGCTTACTATTTAGTGTTTGCTTACTATTTAGTTCATTTAGCTGTCAAATTGACACAACACTGGTGTTATAGAAGCCTGTCTTTTACTTAATAATGTTCCCATAGTTCAATAATTTGACTCTGGATATTCTAGGTATGTGAAGGAGAAGTTGTGGGTCTGAGAACATGAATAAGTCAGTGAAGGACTTGCTGTGCACACGTAAGAACCTGTGGTACCCAGTGTCCATAAAAAAGCCAGGCATGATGGTATATACCTGTTACTCCATCACTGGGAAGAGGTATGAGCAGAGACAGGAATGTTCTTGGGACCTTGTTGGCATGCAGATATAGCCAACTCCATGAGCTCCAGGTTCAGTGAGAAATTCTGTCTCAAAACCTATGGTGATTAAGTACCAAGGAAAAGAGTACTGGCCTCCACGTGGCCACACAATCATGTACACACAGAAAGACACCTTAGATTTCATCACCAACACCACAGGGAAAAAAACAAAAACAATGTGGAAGAGAAGTTGTAATGTGTTTCCTTTATGAAGTTCTCAATTTAGAGAGAGAAAAGCAGGGGCTAGGGTTGCTAAGATATATATATATGGTAAGAATGGATCTTCTATATATAACATCATGAAGAGAGAAAAAGAAAGTCTTGATAGTTTTATTACTATACCTCAGGTTATAAAAGTTTAAATGATAGCATATGGTAAAGACTTGGTTAAGATCAAAGACATACTAGATTTGTTGTTGGAAAATATGAACAGAAGAAAATGTCCCAATTTATAGCAGACTGTTATGCCTCTATGAAGATATGAGCAAGTGGTCCCCTTAAAGCAATGGTCTAAATGTGGCCTTGTGTAATCATCATAGATAGAGTCAAGAATAACTTTGTACTGTAAAATTTAAAATATACTGTAGAGGCTGTGCTTGCCAATGAATAAACTTCTGTCACATTTCTGGGAAAGTTGAGGAAGTTGGTTAGGAGAAAGGAAAACATCCAAAATATATATGTGGTTATAAGGAAGCTGGACTCTTCTTGAAGCAGATGCCCAATAGAACTTGTTCTAAAAGAATGAAGGTGGTGTCAGACCACAAAATATGGAATACCTCTGCCACTGTGTGGCAGAGCTACCAGGCATATGGTAAAGGCAGGTGTTGAGTGCAGATTGAAGAACCCATACTCTCTCAAAAACAGGAACAAAAAGTATCTAACCCAATTCTGGCAACTTGATCTAACAATATAGATGATAACTATCTTGCTTACCAAGTCATTTTAGCATTGCTTTATCCTTGAAGTAAAATCAATTCTGAAGATGAAGAGTTGACATTGAAAGGCCTATTCATAACAGAATACATCTGGCAACCCACAGTTTTTTGTTTTTTGTTTTTTGTTTCTTGGTTTTTGTTTTGTTTTGTTTGTTTGTTTGTTTTGTTTTGTTTTGTTTGAGAAAGGGTTTCTCTGTGTAGCTTTAGAGCCTGTCCTGGAACTCACTCTGTAGCCCAGACTGGCCTCAGACTCACAGAGATCCACCTGCCTCTGCCTCCCGAGTGCTGGGATTAAAGGTGTGCACCACCACTGCCCGGCCAACCCACAGTTTGTCAGAAAGAAAATGTCAATAATGATGTTTTGTGTTTATCTCTACATTCAACCTCATTTAGCTCTTCCAGGGGTAAAGTATTCAGATTGTCAAGGCCTCATGTATCTGCCTGATATTCAATCACTTTAACCAGCAGTTGGTATAGACATTAATCTGGACATAATGCAGAGTTTGTTATCATTCACTGTCATTGGTTCATTAACAGCTTGTCTTGAGAGTGTTTCTCAGCAGTTCTTACTGCTTGTATAAGCTTGGGGGAAGAGGGACCTAGTAAGTCAGGCCAGTTTCGGGTTCTTCCTGAATCTATTGAGTTGTTTACTTACTGAACTCAGGGTGGCATATTTTTACCTCCCTTTAGAATATCCTGTATCTTAATGACCTTTCTTCCAAAGTGGAATGTTTTATCTGAGAGGAAATTGCTACATGGCACTTGGCTTTACTTCCTTAATAGGCCAATTAAAGAATAAGAGTGAGAGAGGCAATACTCAATTTGGAGATAATACATTAAGGAGAACACAGTAGTTCAGTGACTTCCACAAGTCCATATTTGGGATCCTGATATGAGATGTTGGCTTATTTATTTTTGGTTTTTGCTTTTCTTTTTTTTCATGATTTATTTTTATTTTCTATTTTTATTTATTCATATGTGTTGTGTCTCTGTGGGTGTATATAATGTGTGTGTGTGTGTGTGTGTGTGTGTGTGTGTGTGTGTGTGTGTGTGTGGTGTGTGCCTGTGTAGACCAGAAGAGGGTATAGTGGTATCCCCTGGAGTTGGAGTTTTAGGTCATTGTGAGCTACGAGATGTGGGTGTTGGGAACCTAACTTGGATCTTCTGGAAAAGCAGCAAGTTATCGTGAGATCTAGAATTATGTTTAGATAGAAAAAATGAGATATGCATAACTAAGCAGTTGTAGCCCTGCACATCACTGACCTATCATTGTTTCAACTCTAGTCTCTTGGGCTAAGTAGTGTGACAAGTGACCAGTGCTATGAAATCCTTTCCTGGGAGTCAAGTTCTTTCTCTGGCACCAGGTTTTAGCTTTTTCTTTCTCTTGGCTTGAGATTCCTAGGGAAATTCCTATTTCTTTCTTATTTAAAAAAATGTATTACATTTATTTATTTGTTGGGGGGTCAGCACACAGGTGATGTGTGCAGGTCAACGGACAACTTATAAGAGGTAGTTCTCTTCTACCATGAGTCCTGGAGATTGGACTACCATGGTCTGTCTTGGCAGCAATATTTATCTGCTAAGTTATCTAACTGGCCAAAATTCCATTTTCTTGGAACACGTTATTTCAGTAGTCTCATAGCCAAAAAGAGGCACAATGTGTCCTTGGAGTATTCTCTTGCCTGCCAGTACAGGTTAAGTTCTTGATTCCTGGCTCTGCCTTTTGAGGCATCTTTCACAGTTTGATGACGAAGTGTATGTTTCACAGTATCTTTCTCAAAAAATTTCATCATTCTTCTGGCAGTTTCTCAGGGATTTCCTTCCATATTCCCACTGTAAAACAGACATATCCATAGATCTTTTTTAAACAAACCATTTTCTGTCTTTGGCTCATGATAGAGTGGTGGAGAAGCAATCTGTGAGATCTGCATTTAGCCACCTGATGAGGACCTTATGTGCCAGGGTCACAAGAGCTCTTGCACTCCAGACTCCAGCCAATGCTACAGAGTCACACTCCCCCTGTTTAGAGTGGGCATTGCTTACAGTGACTCACTGTTGTGACGTGAAATGTCTGAGACTTTATAATCAGGTCTATTTTCTTTCTGTAATAATTCTTTTATTTGTTTGCACTTTACTATGGTGAGAAGAAGTAAGCAGGTAGCACTTTTGAAAACATTATTTGGGAATTTGTTAAACTATATTCCTGAACTCATTGTAGAGTTCTGCCTCCAAGAACCTGCTGATTACAGTTTCACCAAGTTTCCTGCCACCCACAAGGTTGAAACTGCCTTCTTCTGTCTCTGACAACACTACCCCCACTACTGTTTCCTCCCCAGCCTTGAATCCACACAATTCAGGTTTCCACTCACAGCTTTTCCTAGGATATTTCCTCCTGCCAGCAGTTCCAAAGCCGTTAAAGCACCACCCAGTGTTCATGTAACAAGTTCTACTAATTTTCTACTGTTTTGTAAGAAACTGCCGCAAACACAGTGACTTAATGTGACTCCCAGTTTTTCCCAACTTTTCCTGGAGAGACAAAAAACAAACATCCATTTACCCTAAATAGTTTGCCATCAACACACCAAAGAGATGGTTCCACCCTAGTGCAGCTTAATGGAGGATTGAATTCATTACAACAATACTGGGGAGGGATTACTTCCTGGAGGGAGCCTGGATGACTCAAAGGCAGCTCCATCACTGAAAAGCCTAGCCCAGCAAGGGTAGAAACTCACAAGAGCTGAAGTCTGTGAGCTCCCTGTAGTTTTCAGGCAGCATTCCAAATCAGAGTCCCATTTCCCCTTCAATTTTTAAGAACTTTGGAGAGGGCCTCTGAGTACCACGGGTAGCTGGTCCTCTGCCCAAAAGTCAGGTGTTAGTCACTGGAACACATAAGTGCTACTTTATATAATGGGGAAAAGGAGCTCAAAGATTAATTGATCCCAAAGAGTGCAGGATAGATTAAGATTAGAATCTTGTGGTAAAAGGACTTTTAAGGATTATCTTGGTGGGCCCTAAAGACAATGATGTGTATTCTTGTTAAAAGGATGCTAAATAAGAAAAGACACACAGAAAAGGGCACACGAAGACAGGGCAGGCCTGGGTCTAAAGGTGTTGACTTTTATCAAAGATCTGTGTGACACAACCACACTAGGAGATGCTGGCCACTCCTCTAAGTTTGGAGAACCTAGGACTCAGTTCTTCTGGGAATCTTGTGCAGGTCAGCCCCAGCTGGTGCCTTTCTTTCTGACCCTAGTAATACTGGCTTTGTTCTTTAGATCTCTAAAACTGAAAGATGTTGAGTTTCTGTTGTTTTAAGCCACCCAGTGTCTGGTAATTTGTTATATCAACTACAGAAGACCTGTACAGGATAGGAACCTGTCAATATTCCAGCATGGCTCAGGGAAAGGATTTTCTTCCAAACCACCATTATACTACCTTTAAAAAGAAAGAAGCCCTTCCACATGCTACAAGATGGATGAATCTTGAGAACGTTATGCTGAGTAAAATAAGGCAGCCATAGGAGGGTGATCCTTGCATAAATATACCTGCATGATGTTTCCAACATTCAGCTTGATAGGAGCAGAGAGTAGAACTGTGAATTACCAGGCTTGAGGGAGATGGCAACACAGGGTTGCTATTCAAGAAGTAAGGAGTATGGTGGTATTTTATTTGTACTGAAATGTGATTTTAATTGTATGTTAATAAATAAAGTTGCCTGGGGGTCAGAGCTATTAGAGCCATTGTAAGAGAGTGGCAGTGGTGGCACACGCCTTTAATCCCAGCACCTGGGAGACAGAGCTAGGTAGATCTCTGTGTGTTCAAGGATACAGCCAGCATTGGAGACACACACCTTTAAGACCTGGAGGGCTGTATTTACAAGCAGTGACGAGGCAGTGACGTGTTTGGGTTTACAACCAATGAGAAGGGAGAACAGAAAGACTTTATCAAAACAAACACACAGGAAGTAGGTCTCTTTCGGAGAGGTAGGAGCACCGCAGGAGGAAGGGTAAGGTTTTAGCTCTGAGCTCTGACCTCCTGGTTTTCTCTTTTACATTGGTTCTGTGTTTCTTACTTAATAAGATGGTTGGTTACATCTACAATGGAGTTTCAGGTATGCAAAATGAGTGAGTTCTAGAAAGCTGGTCTTTAACGTTGTACCTGGAACTCATAATACTATAATACCATACTATTCCCATAAAGACTGAGGGTAGATATCATCTCATTTGTTTGTAAGATAATAAAACACATGACAAACAAACAAACAAAAAAACCAAAGTAAAGCTTATTGAGCTTCCAGGAATGGGGGAATGATTAAATTCGTGAAGAGCAGGAGGGATTTAATTGAAGCTTTACTTTGGCTTCTAAAAAACCTGTTCAGTGCAAGCAAGATGTTGGTATGACCTTCAGTGAAGGGTTTTTGTCATAGGCTGTCTAAGGCGAGGTGGGGGTATCCTAATGTCTTATTTCTGCCCAGTTGTCACTAGTCAGTAGCTGCTAAAATCATCATGAGACTGTCCATCAGCCTCAACACAAGAGAGGGCTGCTTTCAGTATCCACAGCAACAATGATGAAAGAGGTTTCCCACTGGACAATGCCTTCAGCTACATTTCTGCTACCATTTTTTGGGAACAAACTTCCGTTTCTACACCTATACACACCCTATACACCTATACACACGGCATTACATCATACTACATACCTACATACATATACACACCATGAACATACCATATGCACACCACACAAATATGCACACATACCACATGTCATACATAAACCATATCACACTACACACACACACACACACACACACACACACACACACACACGCACACACGCACACGCACATACACAGGCAGACATACACACCAGATTCTGTAGTGTTTAGTCACATCAGCTTGACACAGTTACTCCAATTAAAATAATTTTGGATACACCTCTTAGAAGAAGTCTGAACATGTATGTTTACTTGCCTTTGGTCTGTTATCTTTTTTTTCTCCCTAAATTTGGTAAATGCTTTTCATGGTCAGTACTATGATCATGCTTTGTTTCACTCAGGATAAATTTTCTGTTCTTTCATTTTTATCATTTTATAAGTTTAAGGAATGAATGTAGTTAGAAACACATTTATTTTGCCAAGCTAGAAGTTTCAGACTGTATTTCTGAATAATTAAGTTAAGAAAAGCATTATCTTTCAAGTTAGGCATTTAACAGTCAAGACTTGATTTTTCTGGTGGCAGGACACTTCTTCAAGTTCTATTTAGAGACTAGTTAAGTCTGGATGTGACACTGTTCCCTGTTGTCACATAAGAATCAACAATATTAACCAGATGTGCTGAATTACACAAAATTCAGCAGCAAGACTATGGTGAGCATAGGGGATGATAGATTATAAGGAGAAATAAACAAATAAAAGAAAATACTGGGTGTCTGCTATGAGCAACAAAAGTTGTAGGTATAAGAAATGAACCAAACTGAAAACTTCTGTTCTTGCCAGTCTCTCCATCTAATTGGGAAATCAAACACAGCAGACAGGTTTTAACATGTGATTGTTAGTATGGGGGAGGACATACATGCCATGGAATGTGTGGGGAGGTCAGAGGACATCTTTGTGAAGTCACTTCTCACCTTCCTCATGTAGGTTCTAGAGACTGAAATCAGGTGGCCGGGGCTCACACAGCAAGTGAGCTACCTGCCGAGGCAGGTTGCTGGCTCCAAGCACATATATCTTAAAAATAAAACATGTAGTATGTGGAGAAAAATAGAACAGGAACGGGACTAGTGAAAGAAGGAAATGTCACTTATTTATTTACCTAAGTGATCAAAGTACTTCTTTGATGGGAGACACTTGTGCAGACATGTGACCCAGGGGAAGGAATGAGCCACAAAGCCCTTGGAGGTAGCACATTCCAGACCAGAAGGAGCATGCAAAGTCCTTGAGTGGAGGGGGACTTGGCCTGTTTGGTGTGTTTAGTGGTGAGAGGCCAGTGTGGGTCGATGTCAGTGAGTCAGGGGGAAGTAAAAGGAAGTGAGAGCCCAGCGGCAACAGGGACTGTGTCACGTCCATCCTGAGGTCACTGCCAGGACTTTGACTCTGGGTGAAGTCATGAGGCAGCACCGGGTACAATAATTCGATGGACGGCCTCACGTATGGAAGATAACACTCTGACCCCGGAGCTGCAGGGAAAGGAAAGCAGAAGCAGGGAGGCCCCTAGGGAAAGCATCACAGGCTGTGACAAGGCATGAGGTTGCATCAGGGGTTGTGCCGAGTGAGCTGCCTCAAGAGAGGTCGTGTTTGTGAAAGAAGTGACTCCAGCAGAGGGGAACCCACGACCGAAGGAGAGGAAGTGGTTAAAGAGAGGGGAAAGAAAATACCAAAGTTTTACAAATTGCTCACAGATCCTGAATTTACCCTGAGGGTGGCAGACGTGCAGGCAGACGGGATGGCAAACAGGCATAGTTATCCAGTGTGTGTATAAATGGTATGGCAATCACGTAATAAAGTTCATGTTGCATCCCATATATGTTTGCAAACCATAAAGTAATCTATTATATTAGTAAACATCTGTCTAGAAGTGTCTGGATGAGCATAGCCTTATTCTAAATAAACCTCTCACGGGTTGTCCCCGTTAGCTAGTATTGCTACTGCACAGCACATCTACAGGAATCCACAGAGCACATATTATTCACATACCATATTTGTCTGTGTGTCACTGACTAGAAAATCTTAGAACTTTACTGCTTTATTTGGTTATAGAAAATCAACAATAGTCATTGTAAGCACAGTAGATCAATAAGTGGGGGAGTGGTCATTAAACATTAACTTTTGGGTTTAAAAATGAAATACAACTATAAAATAATCACACTGACTTTTTTCTCTGATATGTAAGACAACCCACAAAGCAGTCATTGAAAAAAAAAATGCTCTGAGTGGAAACAAAATACTGAAGCGATCTCTGATTAGTGTGAAAGAAGAACTCACCTATCAATGTGTTGTGGCAAGAGTAACTACAATGTTCAGTGTGAGTCACCGAACCCCAGTCAGCACACAAACTGATACAACCCCTCAATTTCCTAAGCCATTTCTCATCTTTTTTTCCTGTTCAAATCATCTTCATTTTCATTTACTGCCACACCCTAAGCACAATGAAACTCGCTGAGAATTTACTTACTTTCTTTCTTATTTAATGCAAAACTAGTCACTTCAAATCATGACTCGGCTCTGGGAATCCTGGAGGGGGGTGCCCTTGATCCTTGGGAGGCTGATAGTGTACAACAAACAAAGTCAGTTACAGGAGCAGAGAGCAGCAAGAAAGGAGATTTACAGCCTTCATATCACAGAAAATTCTTCTGTGTGTGTTAATTATCTCATGTGCTTATCATAATAGCACTGTGAGAAAGGGGCTCATAATTGGTTAGTCTTTGATGCACTCAAATACCCAACAAGAGGAGGCAACGTGAGGAGAAAGAACTTCCTGTAACTCAGTTTTATTGTGGAGAAGGCACTGTGTCTATGGCTCTGGCTATGTGGTGGAAGCTTGTAGCATAGTTATTACTTCCAAGGAACAGCAGTGGAGATGGGACAAGAAGCAGAGCCAGCCAAAACCTTAAAGCCTGAATCCCAGCAATCTATCTCCTCTGAGATCCACCTCCTAAAGGTCCCAGAACCATGTTACCAGCTAGGGATCAAGTGTTTAAACACATGGGCCTCTGGGGGCCTTTTACACCCAAACTTGAACTTTCTACCCCTGGCCTCCATAGGCTCATAGAGGCTCTGTTAGTGCAAAACACACTCAATCTGATTCCAAAAATCCCATCATCTTATAGATTCAACATTGTTCATAAGTTTAGAGTCTCTTCTAAGAGTCCAGGCAATCTCAGAAATGTGGGTTCCAGTAAGAGCACGAAACAAGTAATGTACTTCCAACATACAATGGCACAGAACAAACATCCCTGTCCTACAAAAGAGAAGGATGGGGGCATAGTAAGGAAGACTAGGCTAAAATAATAGTCAAACAAGAAGGGAAACACAAAATCCCACAGCTCTGTATTAACGTCTGTCATTTGGGCTCTTGTTGATGAGATAATTAAAAGCAGAAGCATGCAGAAAGTTTGTGGAAAATCAAAAAAGAGATGTTATTTACTCAGTTTATTCAATCAATAATTAATCTATTGTCCTATAGAAGTGGTCATGGACAAGACAGACAAAGTCTTCTAGGACTAAGGAGAGGCACACAATAAACAACTAAACTAATATATCTAAAGTTAATTTTTATGAGGAATATGGGGAAATATGAAATATGTAGGAAATAGCAAGCAGCAAGCATAGTGCTGACTGATAGGCAGGGTGTCCTGACTAGGAAACTGTCTCCAGTGATATTGAGGGGAGTCTGGAGGAGGTGGGGCAGCCAGCCGGGAAGGGCTGTAGAGGTTGTGTGCAAAGCAGATGAACAAAGAATGCTGTTTTGTTTTTTAATGTCATGTGTGTGGTTGAATAGTATGGCCATGTGCTGGATAGTTTCATGTCAACTTGACACAAGCTTGAGTCATCTGAAAGGCGGGAACTTCAATTAGGAAAATGCTTTCATAATATCAGCTATATACAAGCCTGTAGGGCATTTTCTTAATTAGCAGTTGATGTGGGAGGTCCCAGCTCATTGTGGGTGTTGCCACCCCTGGGCAGGTGGTCCTGGTTTCTATAAGAAAGCAGAATGAGCAAGCCATGGAGAGAAAGCCAGTAAGCAGCATTCCTCCATGGCCTCTGCACTAATTCCTGCCTCCAAGTCCCTGCCCTGTGTGAGTTCCTGTCCTGATTTCCTTCAATGATGAGCAGTGATATGGAAGTGTAAGCTGAATAAGCCCTTTCCTCCACAACTTGTTTTTGGTCATGGTGTTTAGTCACAGCAATAGAAACCCTAACTATGATGAGCTAGCAGGGCCATAATAAACAAGACTTTTTCTTTCTTGATTGTATCTTTAAATGATGTCTTCATGATATTGTGTTATTGTAGCTAGAGTTTTCCTGCCTTGACCACAGTCAGGACAAATCTCTGTCACTCGCCAGTCCCACAGCTGCTCAGACCCAACCAAGTAAACACAGAGACTTATATTGCTTTACAAACTGTATGGCCGTGGCAGGCTTCTTGCTAACTGTTCTTATAGCTTAAATTAATCCATTTCCATAAATCTATACCTTGCCACGTGGCTCATGGCTTACCGGCATCTTCACATGCTGCTTGTCATGGCGGTGGCTGGCAGTGACACAGCCCCCCCCCTTCCTGTTTTCTCTGTTCTCCTTTCTGTTAGTCCCGCCTATACTTCCTGCCTGACCACTGGCCAATCAGAGCAATTTGACATACAGACCATCCCACAGCATGTTATAGCTGGCTTCAGCAAATGGCTGGCACACAAAAGTCATTAGTGTGTGCAGTCTGGTTAGCCAGACCATTTGTTTAAATAAATATAAATAGATCCTAGTTGATAGATTCATTTTCAGTTTATCACTCCATCCTCCAGTGCCCAATACTGGAACGCCATCATAACAGGACTTTATTAATATTTGCCAAATGACTTTTCATGTCTACATATCATTTAACATTTAAAAATACAGAGCATTCCCCTTAAAACCTTTTCAAAGAAGTGGCTTTTAATGGACAAATTTGATTCCTCTCTTTGTTCTGGGAGAATGGGACTTGCTGTGAGTGGCTTTATAAAAGACTTAAATACAATGTACACACCATAAAATTCACCCTTTAAAAGCATATGGTTCATTGGTTATTATTTTATTCTGAAAGTTGTGCAACCATCATGATTACCTAATTCCAAAAGATTTTTATCACTCCTGAAGGAACCCCTATTCAGACCAAACCCATTAGCAGTCACCCTGTGTCCTTTCTTCTGGCCTGGGGCAACCACTAATCTGTTTCCTGTCACTATGCAATTGTCTGTTCTGGCATTTCATATAAGTGGTCATACCATATGTGTCCTTTTTTCTTGGCTCTTTCTTCATTCCTTATTAAAGATGAATAATATCCATTGTATGATTCTACTATATTTTTGTCTCTCCATTCATCAATAGGTGGATATTTGAATTGTTGCCACTTGTAGACTTTTCTAAATAATGCTACAGTGAGTATTGTGTGTTACTTCATGTGTGGGCAAAGTTAACAGGTCTCTTAAATAAATATGTACTGGTTCAAGTGTGTTTTAAAGCTACAACATTTTGTCTTAAAATATTTCATATTGAAATCTGCATTTTTAAAGATTTATTTTTATTTTTAATTCTCCCTCCCCTCCCGTGTGTGTGTGTGTGTGTGTGTGTGTGTGTGTGTATGTGTGTGTAAACAAGTGCCCACAGAGTTCACAAAAGGTTATCAGATCCAGATGTTCTAGAGCTTGAGTTACAGGCAGTTGTGAATCACCCAATGTGAGTGCCTGAAACCAAGTTTCAGTGATCTACAGGAGTAACAAGTGCTCTTAACTACTGAGCCATCTTTCAGCCCCATCTATGTGTTTTGTTTTGTTTTAATATCTGAAGATGCTGCTCATTTTTCACTTAAACTATCAGGTGAATTGTTTAACTTTTCTACAGAAGCATAAGTATGTAACCTCAGCCATCAAGAAGGCCCTGGATCCTTAGGCTCTGTAGTTTCCTGACTTGCTGCCTAATGGGGAACCACTGTTTGGGAACACTCTGGAGACAGAGCGGGAAGTATGACAATGCAGTGCAGTTCTGAACAGCTTGGTTTTTGTCCAGAAATACTGCTTCTTTCTAGAGGAATCTTGAAAATATGAACATAACAGGATTCTGTGAGCTTATCTAATACAGTTCCCTTTATTTTAGAGAGCTTGGAATTGAAGAAGAGACTAAAAATGATTGCCCAAGTACCCACAGCTGCTTAGTTAAAGATTTGGATTGGTTAGGCAATGTAACCACGTTATTTACAAACCAGGATATGAAGTAGGTTTCTTGGCTCCATGCTTTATCTCCCAATGATTACTTTGCCTATTTGTCTGAACTTAAAAATCATAAAAGAAAAGTAAAATCCACATAGGTGGTATTTCCAGTTAAAAGCTTAGGGCAGTGCTTTTAAAGTCCCCTAGGAGGAAATTGGTAGTCAAACTTGTAGTATTTAATTCACAGAGGCATGGAGGGATAATAAGATTAATGACAAAATATTGCCTTGTGCCTAATGAAGAACAATAGGCTTATTTAAATGCAGAGGCAGTCTTAAACAAAGGTTAGCTGTTCTTACTGACTGCCCTTAGGTGATATCAGGTCCAAAGGAAGGTCCATTTCTCCAAATTCCAAAAGGCAGAAAGGACAAATGGCTATCTATGGTGCCTATGAGCATACCAAAGTGCATGCTGACCTCCAGGATTCTTCAGTATTACAGTACCTGTTACACATTTCAGAGTCCATGCATCCTAGCTCTTTTTTTTGTTTTGTTTTGTTTTACTCTAGATAGGGTTTCTCTGTGTAGTTTTGGTGCCTGTTCTGGATCTCACTTTGTAGAGCAGGCTGGCCTCCAACTCACAGAGATCTGCCTGGCTCTGCCTCCCAAGTGCTGGGATTAAAGGCGTGCGCCACCACTGCCTGGCCATCCTAGCTCTTTTTACCTCCTCCCCTACCCAAAACTCCCTCCAGCTCACAGCTGCACCCCACCCCACCCCCACCCCCGCCAAAGTAACTCATTCTCCTTATAACCCTGCTATTTCTCCACATCTCACACTCTCTTTTTTGTGTTTGTGTTTCGAACTCTCGCTCTCCCACTCTCTCTGCTCTGTTCCTATTTCTCTCTTGCCCAGGTCCAGTTGGCTGGTCATGCTCAATCTAATTCTTTCTCTCTCTGCTCTGGGTTCTTCCCAGATGCCTCTGACTGTTCCAGCTCTCATATCTACAATACAAACCTTCCCCTTTACCATACCATGTCATACCATGGAGCAGTCATGTCAGTTTATATTACTACTTTCTCTCTCTCTCTCTCTCTCTCTCTCTCTCTCTCTCTCTCTCTCTCTCATCATATTTTACCCTTTGCTTACAAATAGTTTTAAAGGGGGTGCAAGAATTAGTCATAATTATTTTATCAGTTTTAGTCAAATTGGGCAATGGATTATGGGCTTAATCACTTGGCTCTCCTACGTGCCCCGCTGGATACAGTTCATCCCGTCACAGTCGGTCAAAAGTGGGAATGGATTCATTCACTATTTCCAGTAAGTGACCTGCCACCAACAGCTGTTGTAACTGCTAAGAACGGGTAGCACTACAACGTGCACTTGTTTGGAGACCTCAAAGACCTGCCCCTAGGTCCTTGTGTAAGGCCCTAACGAGAACAGTGGCAGCTGAGAGTGTTGACAGCTGTCTCTCTCAGGAGGGGGTGGGTTCCAGAGCCTCTGTCAGTCTGGGAATATGCCGCTCTCAACAGGTGCCAGGACAGAGCTCAGCACAAGTATCAGTGATGTTGGGCATGTCTCTGTGTGATAGTGCGCATGTGACTCAGAATCCAAATCCAAGTCTCTAACTTTAAAGTGGCACACTTGTTGACTTACACAAACAAACAACAAAAAGTCTTAGGGCTTTAAAATGCTACAGTTTCACAGCTTAGTGGAGTGGTTAAGATGCTCTATAGGAGATGGAGAGGATGGTATGGAAGGGATTAGGGTGCAGACCTTAAGGCTGTACTAAATAAACTACATTTGCATCTGAACTTGGAAACATTTTATCATAATCATATATTGTTCCTTTCAGAAGTAAATGAATGGAATGCCAATAAATTTTAATTATATTGTAAAGACTGTAGACCGAAACTTGTTTGAAAGGTCATGATTGATCCTGCCATAAATTTGGGAAGGGAAACCAGTGATTTAGATGACTAGATTTTATTTTATGAAGGAAGTAATATTCCAAAATAAAGGTTATAGAGCACGTGAAAGAAATCAGACATCATTTCTCCTTAGCTTTATTGCCTGTAATATTCCTTCTATTTTTCTATCTGAATTCAAAGGAATAAGAGCAGAATTACATTTGGAAAACTCCCCTAGTGCATGGTTATTCAGAGGTGAGGCCGCGCATTATTGAAAAAAAACACACACACAAAATTATCATTTCTCTTTATTATGAAAATATAAATAGGTGATAAGTCTGCCCATATCTATCTATGCTGCTTTCTTGTAATTACTAATATTGTTTTCATAAATACTGTTTTAATATGAAACAAAGACTTAGGAATTTAGTAATTGTGGAAAAAATACTCAGATATTTTTCCCCAGCTGTGGAATTAGTACATTTCAGTGGCTTGCTCAATTATCTGAAAGAATATCTAGGGAAGCATTACCCATAAACGAAACAGTGTGGTAACAATTAACTATCGCTTTCCCAGCAGACAAGCATGTGAGCTGTCTAAAAGGAAATTGATGGGCCAGTGCGGATACAGAGGACTTGTTCAGGGACACTCCACAGCCAGTCACTTTCTGCTCTTAACCTCAGTGTAGTAAAATGGCAAGAAGGGACCTGGCTCCGATGCAGTGCTGATTTCTGATGTTAATGATTCCTTCGGGAATGCTCTTCTCCCCTGGCAGCTGCTTTGGACTCCCTTGTCTGTGAAAGATCGAGTCTCCTAGTTGGAAGGGCTCCCTGGGCATGTTTTTAGCAAAAGGCAGAAAAAGAGAGACACACGCGAAAACCACTTCCAAAGAGGATGAGTTTCATGGCTCCCGGACCCACAGTGGGAAGCCCTCGGCTTGGCTCCTTGGCACCTTTAGCCTCAGGCTCCATTACTTGCTCCAAATGTTCTATTTAGAAAATTTAGTCAAAGTTCTACTCAAAGGGGAAAAAATTCAAGACACTCCTGTTAGTTTCGTTCCACTGCTTTGGAATCACGTATCTTCTGCTTCCCTGCGCTTCCTCTGTTCAGAAGAAACTGCCTGAGGCAAACGTGTTTTTAGGCTACTACCCAGCATGTCATAAACACAGAAGATGGGTTTTCCTTCCAAAGAAAAGTGAAGTATCCAATTCTAATTTTTCCTCTTCAAAATAGAAATAACTGAGCCAGCAGGCTAGCTCAGTAGGTCACCATCCACACACAGGATGTGACACATGCTCACCCCCATAAGAAATAATGTAAATAGAAATAACTTGATTGTATTTCTCCATAGTCGTAAAGACAATAGGTTATTGGTTGAAAATATTTGAGCGAATCTTAAGAAAATAATGACTATTACAGGTATGGTAAGCTAAAGAATCGAATGTATAAAATAGTACTAATTGAACAAAATCCCAACTACACGCTATTGTTCTGTCAGCAAAAAGAAAAAAAATCTTTTAATCCAAAAATACGTCATGAAAGTTTCATCATTTGTCCACTCAGGAGAGTTACTGTATTAATTTAATAGCCCCTTGTTTAGTTTATACTTAGTGGTTATATGTAATATTCCAGACTAGCCCCTGTGGCATTTATACAGCTTTTTTTCCCAGTTCCAAGACAAAATGTCCTCAAAATTTTCTTGATTGACTATCAGCAACATGAAATTCTTGTCTCTTGATGTTAAGCACAAGTTGCAATAAAAATAATTATGACTTTATTTTCAGGGGCAAATCAAGTGAAATAGTATGCCATAATATGAAATATTATTATGCCAGTGTTTCACTTGTGGCTCTTTTTTTTTAAGAAATAAAAACATTCATTATAAATTTTAATCCACTTTGATTTTCATCCTCCGGTTACCTCCAAAGGCTGAGAGGATAAGACTGCGCAGTTTCCCTCACCCCAGTGGGTGAGAACTTACTAAACCTTGGCTGGGCGGCACAATAGGGCTGACCCTGTTGGTGAGGGCCTGGGAAAGCTGGCCCTGAGGGTGTTAGAGTGGGAGAGCTGGTCCCTCCCCCTCCTCTGTTATAGTGGTGAGGGGTAAGGGAAAGATGCCCTTCCCCCTCATCCCTCGCTATCTGCAGCAGGTGAGGGAGCCGATCCTTCTCCTTACCCGCTATAACACTCTTGAAATTGGGCCAAGCACCTTGCCTGGGCAGCACAGGAGGGCTGACCATGTTGACTGGGGCACTGGAGAGCAGGCCCCGAGAACTTGAGTGTGGGAGATCTGGCCTTGTCCCTCATCTGCCATATAGTGGCATGGGTAAGGGAGAGATTCCCCCCTCACGCCCCTCATCCCACCCCACCCCCTACTCACCCCCATCCTCCTACCCCTCACTTCCACCCCCACCCTCTCCCCACTCCAGCGCCCCTCAAAAGCTGCAGCACTCAGGAGAGTGGCCCCTGCATCTTACCTGGGCAACACAGTAGAGCTGGCCCTGGTGGTGTAGCTGTGGATAAGCCGGCCCTGGGGGCTTAACTGCCAGAAAATAAGCCCTGCCCCTTGCTTCTTGCTGCATTGGGTGAACTAGCTTGTGCTATGCTGGAGAACTCACCCTGATGTGGAGGACGGAGAAGAGTTGGCCGGCTAGCCAACTCTGCAACTACCCAGGCCCAGAACCAGGGATATGAATTGGTCCACACAACATCTATCCCATCTATGATCCGCTGGAATACTTGAAGGGGCCGGTGGTCCTATAGTTCCAAAGCTGCAAAATCTCCATGGGCAACAGCAGGTTATCCAAGAGGAATTCCAGGAGGGCCCAGCATGGATAGTGTAGCAGAAACCAGAGACCTTGAACCAGACCGTTGATTCCTTGCAATGAACATTTGCAAGTAAAGATTTATGGACTAAAGGGCAAACCGTGTGACTCACTGTGTCACACTACAGCTCATAACAAGATTTTTCTTTTTCTTTTATTTCGTTTTCCTCTTTTTTTTTCTTTTCTCTTAAATTTTGTTATTAGGGGAGGTTGCAAGGGCAGAGAGCAGATACTAAAGGACAGGGAGACAAATGGGATTGAGATGTATGACCTGAAAGACACAAAGAATAACTAAAAAGGTTTTTTTAAGTTAATATTGAATTTGCATGCATGAAAAGGGGCCGTGAAAACCTGATAAGTGGGATGTTGCCATTCTTACCTAACATCTGTTTGTGAGCCCTGTTCATACTGGTGTAGTCACTTCAAGGATCCAGACCCTGGATCAATCACATCCATTGTGATATTCTAGAAACTGCAAGAATTCTATCACTCTCGTTAGCTGAGTTTCATTTGTAAAACACTAAGCATGTGAGAAATGGATACTTACTTGTTCTTGTCCTCTCCATCTACCACTCTGCATGATTTATGACTCAAATAATTCACCAGAGAATTTTTTCCACATTCACTCTGTAAGCCTTGCACTGTGACTTCAGATCTCTGTAGGCTTATATGATCAAGTTTCATTTCACATGCTCAGTTTAGAGGTGATCACACTCCGTGATTTCAGCGCCCCATAATACACCAAGGCATGTGAGCACAGGGGATTATTATGGAACTGACTCTGTCACCAAGGCATTCATTTAGTTGCTATTTGAAAGCTAAAGCTGAGAACATCTCCAAAACATGGAGAGTGTATTCATTCCAGAGTGACTTCGTGAGCTACAAAAAGGATACGTGTCCGTGGTATTAGTGTTACCTGTTTGGCTCCCACCTCAGTTTTTCTCAGACATCTCTAGTTACAACTGTATTTGCCTTGAACAGCTAAGTAGTTTTTTTTTATCGTACATGGGCCAGAGATATAAAATGACAATCAAGAGAAGGCATTTGTGCATTGGTTCTGGTTTGTCTCCCTAATATGAGCTATCTGCCCTCATATGTATTTCCCCTACCTCCAGTTGTCTTTGCTCTTGGGCAATGAGAAGGATTGCATTTCTCTTCCTTCCTTCCAGGAAAGTCTCCTTTTGCTTAGAGTCCAAGATGATTAAAAAAAAAAAAAAAAAAAAAAAAAAAAAAAAAAAAAAAAAAAAGTACATATAGTACACAGTGATATTGCTTACTGGATAAGTGATGACCCCAGAAAAACAGGCCCAAGGACATACTCAAGCAACAGCCATGTGTGGAATATTCATTTGCACTGCATAAATATATGTCTGTGATTGGTTTACTAAAGAAGCTGACTGGCCAATAGCTGGACAGAACACTGGGAATAAGAAGGGGAGAGTCAGAGCAGTCACCAGCAAGACACACAAAGGATGTGAAAGATGAAAGAGAGGTAACATCACATGGTAGAATGTAGATAAATAGAAATGGGTTAATTTAAGTTATAAGAGCTAGTTAGTAATAAGCCTGAACTATCAACCAATCATTTATAATTAACGTTAAGTCTCCATGTTGGTTATTTGGGAACTGGCGAGTGGGAAAGAAAAGTCTGCCTATAGCCATGTCTAATACTGTGCTCCCTGAATATGCAAACAAGTAAGTGGAATAAATGACACATCAGAAAATATCTAATAGATTCTTAAGTGAAAAAAATATAGACAGTGAAGGCAAAGACACAGCTCCTGGTAGCCTAGTGTGATCGTGATTATTAGAGGAAATAAAATACATCTCTGTTAGAAACAAACAGTCTGTCTTAATCACCCTGACAACACATATTCATTGCTCATAGCATAAACAGTGTTGGAAAACCAGCAAATTGAGGAAAGAAACCCATCTTCCCTCTTACTTGCTATAGGTCTACTATGGCCTAAGTTGTGATCCTGCATTCTTAGCTCATGGTAGGGTCATCTCATGAGGATACTTATCAGACTCACTCAGTGGAAAGATGAAGGGACACAATACAGATGAGTCATTTCCTTCCTGACTTTGATCAGTGGGTTAAAAGAGTGATAAACATGAAAATTACAATAATTGTGGGTTCTGCCCATGCTTTTCTAGATGTGTCCTTCAGCAAGCTAGAGAACCAGGCCACCACAAGTGTGTAGTGAGGATGATGCTATTGTCGACTACATAGCTGGTGGACAGGCTACTAGTAAGTTAGTTTTATTCTTACAGGTCATTTATTTCAGGGATTGTGAATTATTTCAGGAGATTCTCTTCAACTTTAAAAATCAGCTCTCACAAGTATACTATCTCAATTTTTTAAAATATCTATACTTACTCCTAACAGAAACCAGAAATTAAAAATAATCTAGCAATATATGAATATATAGTGACAACATAGCTTCATTTTCAATAAACAAATGATTAATCGAGTCACAGTAAGAATTTTCTCCAAGTTATTTTAAAATAATTATTAGTAGATATTCTTGCATTTTGTGTTGTTTCTATCAAGTATACATTCTAATTAGTCTGCTTTTTCTACTTAATGATACTTCTACTTGGTGTCTCATGTACTAACCTAGTTTGTACAGCTACTCTTTTGTACAACTATAAATACTAGCAACAGAAATAGTAGTTATGACAGCTAACACTGGTGGAGTGCAGGCACTTGTAGTCACTCCATCACACATATTATCTCATCTAATAAACATATCTCAACCGGTTTGTCATGATTGGCCATTTTGGGTATCTGTGACAAGTTCTAATTTACTCTTGATAAATTATTATCAAGAGCCATTATACCATATGTGTTATTAATTTTTGAATTTGAAAGAGTATTTCAAGACATTATTACCTACAGCAGAACAAAGGAAACTGGATAGTTTTCTGACTAATGTTCAACAATGTTCCATCTCTGCTCCCTCAAGTAATGGTTTTAAATGAAATCTGTCATGTCTATGCATGTTACAGCTACCTGCTATCCATGTTATCTATATATGATATATATTAAAGCTCTACAAGTTAAAGCTTTGTAACAGGAGAATAGTATATAGGGCTTTTCCATCAACGCTCTCCTCCTGCAGACATTCCTTGTACACATGCACTCCAGTCCTGTGTACAACAACTAGACCAAGGGGCACGGATCCTTTAACGACTGTGCAGTGGACACTCATGTCAATTCTCATGAGTCTAGGCCAACCAAGAAATAAACTATTGTGTTACACAACTGAGATTCTGAAATTTCTGGGTTAATTTGTAACTTCATCACGGTGTAGTCTACCATGATTAATACATGTTGACAGCTTTTCCATGTGTTTGAGTTTTTTATACATTTATTAACTTTTGATCACATTTGTGTTTGTTAATCTCTGCACTGTTTTCTCTTTTACTTGCAACTTCACTGTTAGGCTGTTCGCTCTTTATTAATATATGGTAATCTTAGCTCTTTTGTATTGTAGGTATTCCAAATGCCCCCATTTTTATATTGAATTTAGAGCTTTTCATTTATTAAAGATTTTTTTTAAATATAGTCAAACTTACCAGTCTTTTGATTTTGTGCTTCCCAACATCTGGTCTAAGAAATCTTCATCTATCTGGAACTGATTAACAAAATCTTTTGTTTGTTTTTTTTTTCAGAAGTTTTTACAGTTTGGTTTCCCAGATGTGTTTGTCTTAATCTAGTTGGTAAAGTATAAGGCAGCAATTTAATTTTGTAAATGAAAATTAATCATTACATATTATAGCAGCTCATCCTCTCCACACAATTTGAAATGTCATTTCTAATGTATCATTGGATTTTCCTACATCCATTTTAGGTTGTCTTATTTAGTGGCTTCATGAGTAATGTTGACAGGACAGATCTTGACTGCTATTCACTGTTGAATGCTGTCTAGGCCATTTTGATATTTGGCTTTCATAATTAAATATTGTCAAGTTTTACGAGAATATTGTTTAGACTGGGCCACAAGTTGCCCAGCCTGGCCTCAAACTTGCTTTGTAGCTGAGCATAACTTGAATTCCTGATGCCCCCTACACACACCTGTACATCACAGGTGCTGGGATTACAAGTGTACATTACCATATCCAGTTTATGTGATGCTGGTTATTAAATCCAGGGCCTCATGCTCACTAAGCTGAGCTTCATACCTAATTTAAGAAATTTCATTTAAAATTTACATTCAACTGATAGGTTGATTTTATGAATTTGCTTCTTATTCATAACTCATGTCTAATTCCTCATTTGCTCAAATCCTCTTTAATTCGTGTGTGTGTGTGTGTGTGTGTGTGTGTGTGTGTGTATTATGTATGATTATCTTCAGTGTCCTAAGCAGTTTATATTTTTAGATATTATAAGTGGAATCTTGTTTTCAAACCTCAGTGCTAACTTAGTCCTGAAAATGATTTGTTACTGGTTTGGTATCTGGAAACCTTGCTATACTTTCATACATTCTAATAGTTTGATTGTCAGTTATCATTGACTTCATATGCAACTATTTATGGCATCTAGGAATGAAGAGCATTGTTCACTCTTAAGCTCTCTTATTATTCATATATTTGTATATTTAATTTTTTCCTATTTTGTTGATAACACTTCAGTAGAATGAGTACAAGTGGTGACAACATCCTCACTTGCTTCCTGATTGTTTTTTTTTTTTTTTTTTTTTTTTGGTTTTTCGAGACAGGGTTTCTCTGTGTAGCTTTGCGCCTTTTCCTGGAACTCACTTGGTAGTCCAGGCTGGCCTCGAACTCACAGAGATCCGCCTGGCTCTGCCTCCCGAGTGCTGGGATTAAAGGCGTGCGCCACCACCGCCCGGCTGATTGAAGAGTGAGACTTTCAGTTTTTTCTTTATTTTTGAAACCTCATGCCTGTATTCAATGATATATGGTTTTATCTGCTCCCTGTTTCCCTGTTCCACCTCTCCCTAATAACATCAGAGTCCTTCTCTCAACTTCATGTTTGTTTGTTTTTGATAGCCCGTTGTGTTCAGTTAGTGCTGCCCAGATGTGCACAGACACTGGACCATCCTACCACTGGCCTCACCCTCCAACAGGAATGATCTTCCTTCTTCAGCAACCATCACCTGCTGATAGCTCTTCAGGAAGAAGTGAGACCTGAGAAGCTCCTCCCCATCTACCATCTATGCTGGAAGTTTGGCAGGCTTCCTGTCAGGCACATCTTATACAGACAACCATAGCTACAGTAAGTTCGTGAGTGCATTAACCATGCCTTGTCCAGAAGGCAACATTATTTAGTTTGTTTCCATCCTCCCGCTCTGACATTCCTTTCACCTCCTATTCTATGAGACTCTTCTGAGGTATTGGGGGATGGGGATAATAGGATGCTCTGTTTAGGTCTGAGCACACCATCTGTTAAATAGCCCAGGTCGCTCTCTTTCTTGATACATAGGCAGGCAGGCAGGCAGACAGACAGACAGACAGACAGACAGACAGACAGATAGAGATATCACATATTTAGAAAGCATTTTGACAAAATAATTATTTAGCCAAACAAAACAAAACAAAAAATCAACAACAATATCGGGTTCTACCTTAAAGCCTCTGGTTCCCCAGCCCTGTGGTTATTTATTTTTGTCAACATTTCGGTACCTGTCATGAAATTCTTTCCTATGTAACAGACATCAAATCCAATCAGAAAACTGTTAGGTACTCCATAATAGTTGCACCACTATCGCACCAGTAGGCATATCTTGTCTGTCACATTGGTATTGTGTCCTGCAAGATCTAGTACTGGGTGGGAACATTGATATCTCTTCTCCCCCAGCAGCCTGTATAACACACTATGGCACTATACTATAAAAGCTAGTCGCCGGGCGTGGTGGCGCACGCCTTTAATCCCAGCACTCGGGAGGCAGAGCCAGGCGGATCTCTGTGAGTTCGAGGCCAGCCTGGGCTACCAAGTGAGCTCCAGGAAAGGCGCAAAGCTACACAGAGAAACCCTGTCTCGAAAAAACCAAAAAAAAAAAAAAAGCTAGCCACCAAGGAGGAAGTTTTCCGGTGAGTTTGAGATTGATTTTTCTATGTCCTACAGCCAAAGTGTGTGATGTCATCATTAGGTTCTTACCATGTACGTAGAGTGGATAGCTAAGAACAACGACAATAGCCTGTGTTATTTTAGAAATGTCTGGTGCCTCCCTGTCCAATGCCTTGTACTGCAGACTTCCTTTAGTTTCTGCACAGGAATTTTAAGTGAGATTATGTTTGTCCTTGTAGACATCCTCCCTCCCTAGGCCCTAATAAAGACCTAAACAAATTAAATGACTTAATTGCTTGCTATATTTGATATGAAATTGTATGACATCAATATATGTGTCTTCATTATCTACTTATTGTGAGGCTTATAACATTTGCTGTAGATATTTCATATGTTTGTCTAAATGTCGTCTTCTACATCAGTGAAGCTAGTAGACGGTTTTGTCTTTTGTTGCAGAAGTTTTCTTAACAATTCTCTTTAATATTGAATCAAGCTTGCATCATAGGAATAAATAAATTCTGAATGTGAAGTTGGTACATATTTTTTATAAAACTTGAAAGCTTTGTATAATCGCCCTTCATTTCTGTCCCTGAGACCTGTTAAGATTAGAATGGTCATTCCTTCCTTATTTGTTAAAGTGTGTTCACAAAACTGTCTAGAGGGAAACTTATGGGTTCATTTGCTCATATTTTGATTCTCCATTTGTGCTGGTGTGTTGGTTTTTAAGTAGTGATTGAATTTACTTAGTAGTTGTAAGTATATTCATATTTACTACTCTGAATTTACTTTTGTAAATTATATTTTATAGGGAATTTATCTATTTTTAATACACTAAAATAAGTATGAAATATGTCAGTGCCTATTCTAGCTGTTTTTAAAGGCATAATTAAACCTTTTCAAAAGAAACTTTGGGTGGACCAGCAAGGAGGCTCAGTGGGTAAAGAGGCTTGTGACCAAGCCTGGTGATCTGAGTTCAATCCCTGGAATTCACACAGTAAAAGGAGAGAGTGGAGTCCTGCAAGTTGTCCTTTGACCTCCATATGCACACCAGAATACACAGCAAAATAAATGAAAAAAAAAATTTTAAAGAAATTTGTATTGCATTTATGTGTTTATGTGTTTATTTGTGGGGTGGGGTATGGGTGTCATAGTGGGCTTATGGAGGTCAGAGTACAACTTTTGAGAATTAAATCTCTCTTTTTACCATGTGGGTCCAGGGGATCAGGCTTAGTGGCAAGCACCTTTACCCACTAAGCCATATCACCTGTCCTTGTTCTAATTTGTAAAAGCTGCTTCTTAGTTACAAAATTTCTCATTTACAATGTTGTACTGAGACAGCTAGATGACTCAATTATGTTGAGTTTACAAAAACTGACCAATACACTGTGCAAGGACAGGAGTTCAGAATCCCTCTACACCATATAAATTATTATTATCCTATGAACTTTTTCTTTTCTTCTTTTTCATCTTGATTAAAAACATTAGAAACATCTATTTTTCTTTTTTCACATGTCTGTGATTATGGTATGCATGATGTTCTTGTGGGAGGTAATTATGTACATGCATATACACACACATGATTCAACGATCAGAGATTGATGTTGGGTGTCTTCCTTGGTTGCTTTCCACCTTACATCTTAATGGAAGGTCTCTCACTTGAACCAGAGCTCACCAACTTTGATATTCTTGGTAGCCAGCTTTCTCCAATTATCTTCTGTCTTCACCTCCCATGTGCTGGAAATACATGTGGGACACCGTGCCCACTTAGCATTTATATGGTGTAGAGGGATTCTGAACTCCTGTCCTTGCACAGTGTGTTGGTCAGCTTTTGTAAACTTAACATAAACTTGAGTCTTCTGAGAAGAGGTGTCTCAATTAGAAAATGCCTCTATCAGATTGGCCTGTCGTAAGCCTGTGGGTTGTATCCTTGATTCATAATTGATGGGAAAGGTCCCAGCCCATTGTGGATGGTGCCATCTCTGGGCAAATGGTCCTGGAGAATGTAAGAAAGCAAACTGGATAAGCTAGAGAGAGCAAGCAAGTAAGTCCATTGATTTGGCTGGTTTTCTAATCTCTGAACTACCTTTGGACTCAACACCCTGTTGGTATATAAACAGCTCATATGGTTGCTTTGATTCTTCCTTAGCCCCAAAAGGCTCCTTGCTCTCCTCGGTCCTGTTTCCCCTCACACTCTCTCCAGCTAGGACCAAAGTCTAATGGAAGTGGACAAACGTCCCTCTAATACCACAAGAGTAGTATTTTTTAAAGTTTGTATCTTGGTCTTTTCACATCCTGATGCAGGAGGATTATAAGTCCTAGGCAACAAGCCTCCGAGCATAATTCACTTCACAATTGCCACCATCTTTCAACTATGCCATCGAGGTGAAAAAGAAGAGAGGAAGTCTGTGCAGAGTT
Organism: Peromyscus leucopus; assembly: GCF_004664715.2. Classification (NCBI taxonomy): domain Eukaryota; kingdom Metazoa; phylum Chordata; class Mammalia; order Rodentia; family Cricetidae; genus Peromyscus; species Peromyscus leucopus. Next base: position 76,536,920 of record NC_051065.1, on the reverse strand, counting down.
CACAGGCACTTTACTGTCTCAGCACAGAAATGACACTTGTCCCTTTGGTAATGCTCTAGAAGTCAGTAGCATTCATGAGAAATTGGTAATTATCATTCTCCTACATGCCAATGAAATTAAATAAGAGCTGGACAATAAATAGCATTGTTATTATCACAGCTTACCTTTATGTTCACCAGATACACGTTTTTTTCCCTATTCCTCATTTCATAAAAAACCCACACTCAGCTCTCCTCCATACACACAAAGGTTAATTTCCAAAGAATGAATCGATCATTGTAAGCAGCGCAAGCTCCAGCATCTCTGGGTATGCATAAATATTTCTTCTTGGCCTAGACATGGCTTTCTTTGGTCTAAGAATGTGAAATTAAATTGCCTTCCCCTCCTTCCATACACACACCCATATTCAGAGGGATAGTGCAAGTACATTGAGTCCTGCTCACACTCCAGCACGTACACATGCACAGCACAGAAGAATGCTGTTGGTTAGCCCCAGAGTGCTTTATGTGAACAAATCCGTTCTCTGTTTTCTCTGGTCACTGCTTTTAACCTCTGAGAATCTCCTACTTGTTGTTATTCCCTGGAAATGTGCAGAGAGGTGTGTCTTGCCTAAACTATGCAACCTGCCTCCCATTCCTGAAAGTTGGATGACTCAGGCATTGTTCCGAGTCTTGAACAGCAAAGGCATGTTTGGTCTGGCTGATGCTTTTTGTGGTTGTGATGGTGGCTGTGGTTTCAGGGAGGCTGGTAGTAAATTCCCTCAAAGACGTAAGAATGTAATCCACCCCTAACCTTTCTGCCTTCAATCAGGCCCAGTGCCAGTTATAATTCCCAAAGAAGTGTCCAGTGCCACGCCCACCCACCCCACCCCCTGACACACACACATACACCTTTCAAATCTCGTGGGAATTCTCTCACCAAAGTTAATTACCCAGATTCTCACAGTAGGGAATGCAGGGAAATGATGTTCCCAAGCTTTGTGTCACTGCAGTACAAGGTGTTGTACAGTGAAATGAAGCATTTCAACTAAGTGGAATAGATGATGATGTGCTTATCTATTAAACTGATTAGACCCACCTTGGTGAAGATGGGATTGAACTTGAACTTTTGCAAGTTCAAAATTATTTCTTTCAAAAATAATTTTGAGATAATAATATAACTACATCATTTCCTCCTTCCCTTTTCTCCATGAAAACCTTCATATATATCCTTCCTTACTCTAATTCAAATTCCTGGCCTCTCTTCTTACTAATTACATATATATATATATATATATATATATATATATATATATATATATATCCCTAAATATGTCAGTCTTTATGATGTCATTTGTAGGTATGTTTTCAGGGCTGACCACTTGGTATTGTATAATGAATTGGTATGCTCTTCCCTGGGGAAGACTGTCTCTTGCTATCAGCATTCCTTAGTTGCAAGTAGTTCTTTGTGGGAAAAAGGTTGAGGCATCTTGGTCTTTCCCCATCCACTTTACCATGTGTATTATTATTGTCCTTGTTCAGGTCATGTATTGACAGTTACATTGGTGAGACTTCCTCTGAGAGGAAACACACAGATCAGTTCCAGCTCAGTAGCCTCAGGGCCTTGCAGTTTGAAGTGCATGATGTCTTCAGCAACTGAGAATTATCACTTCTTGGGGACAACCAAGGACAATAGCAATACCCTATAACATTTTTTGAGTGTCGTGGGCAACTCTGACTAACAACTTAAAAGAAGGTTTCTCATGTCCGGTATTAGAGCTAGCTTCATATTTCTTTCCACAGTCTGGCTATGTTCATTCCTCTCCAGTCAAAAATATTTCTTTAGGTTTAATTTTTTTATGTTTAATTTATTGAATGTGAAAATTTTGGGTTTGTTTATGTTGTGGTAAGTTTTTCTTTCTCCCTCAATTATGGTGGATATTTTTGCAGAGTATATTAAGCTATGTTGGTCATCATAATTCTTTAATATTGGGATGCATTGCTCAAGGCTCTTCTGGCTTTCATCCTTTCCACTGAGAAATCTGCTGTTATTCTGAGGGGTATTCCTGTGTATGTAACTTGTATTTTCCCTCTTGCAGTTTTCAATACGCTTTCTTTGTTCTGTATTCTCAGTGTATTAACTCTGATATACTGTGGAAATTTTCTGATCTTGTCTATTTGGTGTTCTGTGTGTGTGTGTGTGTCTTAGCTTGGGGAAGTTTTTTTCTATGATCGTTTTGAAGATCTGGCCTATGCCATTGACTTGAGATTCTTTTCCCTCATCTATTCCTATAATTTGAAGGCCTGGTCTTCTCATGGTGTCCTACATTTTTTTTGTATGTTCCTTTCCTATTTTTTAAATTGTATTCCTTGCTTATTTTTTTGGAAGATAAGTTTGTAGTTATATTTATGTACAGAAAACTTAGCAGTGTACATTTAACCCAATTTAGTGGCGAGTTCTTTGGCCTTTGCCTTTTCCAGCTTAGCAATCAAATCCACAGATTTAGGACTCAGGACATTGCCTCCCCAGTGGCAGTGGATCTCACTGTATCTGTCATTGTAATTGGTCCTAATAGCTTCCATCAGCTTAGCCAGAGCACCCCTGTCTTCCGAGTTAACCTCTGTGAAGGCAACAGTGGTGCATGTCTTCCTGTGGACCAGCCGCTCCAAGCCTGGCCTTTCCCTTGATAATGCAGTAGGGGATTCCCATCTTTCAACACAGGGCAGGCAGGAAGACCACCAGCTCAATGGGGTCTACATCGTGGGCAATCACCACCAGCTGAGCTTTCTTGTTCTCCGCCAAGGAGACTGTATTGACACCCCCCACCCCGAAGGACAGGTGGTCCTTTAGTTGGGTCACCCTTTGCCAACAGCGTTCTTCTTAGCACAGGCCAACAGCCTTTGCTTCTTCTCCTGCTTTGTCTCTGGCCTGTACTTGTGAGCAAGCTTAAGCAGCTGGGTAGCTGTTTGCCGGTCCAGGGCCTGTGTGAACTGGTTAATGACAGGAGGTACTTTGAGCCGCTTGTAGAGGATGGCTCTTTGCCGCTGCAGCCTAATGTAGCAGGGTCATTTGATGAAGCGTGTGAGATCTCTTTTGGGCTGAATGTCCTGCCCAATGCCGAAATTCTTAGGCCTTTTCTCAAACAAAGGATTCACCATCTTTTTGGCCTCCCGTTTCTTCATGACCCTGGGGGCGGGGGGGAGGGGGGAATGACCACCTTCTTCTCCTTGGCCTTCTTTCCCTTGGGCATCTTGCTCTGCTGGAGGAGAGAGCTTCTTTGCTTATTTAATTAAGATCTCCTACTTTATCTTTAAGTCCTGAAAGTCTATCTTCTGCTTATGAAGACTTCCTTTGAGTTTTCAAGCTGGATTATTGAGTTTTTCAATTCCATCTTCATTTCAGTTTGAGTATTTCTCAATGTTTCTATCTATTTGTTGAATTCCATTCTCAAGCCCTGGATTGTCTTCATCATTTCCATCAGCCTCATGTTTGTGTTTTCTTGGGCATCATCGGGGGTGTTTATTCTTATTATGTTCTTTTTCCTTGATTTCATTGAGACATTTCTGTGCCTTCTTTAAGCTTCTTAAATTCTTTGATGAAGTTTATAATTGTTCTTTTAAATTCTGTGTTCTGGAGTTCATCTAGGTACATTTCTATAGGACTGGTAGGTTTTGGGGGGAGGAGAGACTGGCTTGCTCTTTCATATTGTTTGTGTTTTGTGATAAAATCTGGGTTTATTGGACTTCTCTTGTTGATTCTGTGTCTTTTAGGGACAGAGCAGGCTGGAGCAGATGAGAGAATTTGGAGGTCTGTTGGCCTAGAGGTTGGAAATGGCTTAGGTGAAATGAAGTAAGGTAGCCTGGCTTGGTGTACAGGATATGCATCCTGATCCAAGTCTGAAGTGTGTGGGTAGATCTGACTGGGTGGAGAAGGTGGATGTGATATAGGAGGGGCCTGTGGGTTGGGAGGCAGGTGCAGAGGACCTTGATAGATGCCTAGAGGTTGGTTGCAGAGCATGCAGGGGTAGGTAGACTTATCTGGCACTAGATGTAGGACCCAGGCTACATCTGGTGCATTAGGGGGAGTGCATGGAGGGGAGGGTCAGGCAGACTCACTTTGAAATTAAATATTTGAAAAGAAGAATTGTGCTTAATGTGGTAGTCCCAGCCTGAAGGAGGCTGAGGCAGGAGAATCTTGAGTTTGAGACATGAGTTTGAGTTTTTTTTAAGCATGTCTTTTAAAAAAAAGAGTTAAAAACAGGACAGAGACAGGTTTCAATTAGGCTAGCCTATTGCAAAGACTGGAAGCAGGGAACAGGAACCTCTTATGTCAAACCAACATGAGCAGAAAGTTTGTGACTAGGAATATTAACGTCTGGAAGACGGGCTGCAGCCAGCTCACAGACAGACTTTTGTCACTAAGGGGAACCTTTGTGACAAGACTTAGGAAACAATCAACTGGAAAATAAAGAAAACGGTTTTCCCGTCTGTGAGAAAGGATTTCAGAACTAAGAGGTGCACTTACAAATGAGAAGATTTCATTTGGGAAGTTATTTTTAACTTACTTTCCTTTTTCTGAGCAATGATGTAATGTCTAGGTAATAGATGTTTGGCTTCAGGGTTACCTAAAATTAACTTTGTCCCCTGATGGTGATGTATCCTGGGCCACACCACACAATAGGCTGTGCCCCCGCTGTTCTCACACAGAAAAGAGGAATAATAGTTCAACAATGCAGGGGGTTGTCGCGACAGACTGCTATCTGCAAACTAGCCTAAAAAGTCCCTCTGGTGCTCCTTCATGAGACCCTCACACGCTGTAGCATGGAATGACATCTATATTTATTGGTTTGTTTAGACTCCACTAATAGACACTCTCAGCAGCCAAATGACTTGAGACAACTCTTTCTTCTTGCCTCTACCACCTGTCCAATTTAAAAACATAGGTCTCTGCTTACTAAGGTTACATGGACCCCATCTGACATTGCAGCCCATAGCAAATGTGACCAGTTAGTATGCCAGGGGATAAAGAGATCTATCTGAACTTACATTGAGGATTAATGTTCTGGCCCGAAAGTAACTCCAACCTTCAGCAGAAAGCTCATCATCCAGAAAGAATCATAATGCCCACCTCAGCTATGAGGGGGCAAGAAGTAAAGTCAAGATGTACTTGGAAGGGCTACCTTACCAATATTTGGTAAACATAATTGTATTTTTCCACATTTCTCTTTTTAAAGTTATAAGTGTGAAAACAGAGGGCTTAAGTAAAGTTTCCTAAGACTGTACGAGCATCGAAACTTTTCACCTCATCTTAGCTTCCTGCCTGCAGTCCTGAATGCCCTAGTGTGTCCCATGTACACAGCTGTGAGCATTATACCTAACAATACTAACGTATTTAAATGATGTTAGACTGCCCGGGACTTAAGCATGGGTGACTCAGTGACCGTTACCTTTTGTGCTTTCTTAATTTGCTTTTAACGTGTCATTTAGAACTCCACTCTATTTTTAGTAATAGATACTTTTCTCTGTAATGACCATGGAAGTCAGTGAAGTCAGTGACTTTAAATAAATTATGCGTGTCATGTCATCTGATTGAACACAGCTTTGTATTCCCAGCATGTATTCCCACAACTATTTTGTATGTGAATGAGGTAGTTGACAGACAATATAGGTCTGTATCAGGCTAACCTTTGAATTTCACAATGCAGTAAGCTAACATAGACTTTATTGGAATAGGCTTGAACTTTAACACCTTACCTACAATGTGGACATTATTTTATTTCATTCTTTCTATTTTGGTTTTTCAAGACAGGGGTTCTCTGTATAGCCCTGGCTGTCCTGGAAATCACCCTGTAGACCAGGCTGGACTTGGATTGACAGAGATCTACCTGCCTCTGTCTCTCAAGTGCTAAGATTAAAGCCATCCACTACCACTGCCTGGCCAATGTGATTATTTTTAGGAAGTATCACATTAAAAGTTTCACATTCCTTGTGTGGTGGTTTGAAAGAAAATGGCCTCTGAAGGGAGTGGCACTATTAGGAGGTATGGTACTGTTGGAGTAGGTGTGACCTTGTTGGAGGATGTGTGTCGCTATGGGGGCAGGCTTTGAAATCTCATATATGATCAAGCCACACACCCAGTGTCTCAATCCACTTACTGTTGCCTGAATATCAAAATGTAAAATTCTCATTTCCTTCTCCAGCACTGTGTCAGCCTGCATGCCACCATGTCCCACCATAATGATAATGGACTAAACCTCTGAAACTGTAAGCCACCCATTAAATGGTTTCTTTTAGAAGAGTTGCCATGTTCCTGGTGTCTCTTCACAGCAATAGAAACCCTAAGACAGAAATTGGTATCAGGAACTGGGGTATTGCTGTGACAGGTCTGACCATGATTTTGTTTGCAGGGATTCGGACTTTGGTACTTCAGGTTAGGAAAGCAGTGGAATGCTTTAAGCACTGCTTAAATGGGCCATATTAGCAGGAGCATGGAAGATAGTGGTCCTAAGAGTGGCTTGAGCTATGTAGGACTGGCTCAAGAAGTTTCAGAGGCAAAGAATTTTATATTGCCTAGAAATCATTCTTGTGATATATTTTGGTGAAGAATGTGGCTACTTTTTGCCCTTGTCCAGAGAATCTGAGGGTAAAGTGAAGAGATTTGAACTAATTCTGTTGACAGAGGAAATCTCAAAACAGCCTAGTATAGACTGTGTTATGTGGTTGTTAGTGTTACCTCTAATGAAGATAATGAAAAGGAGCACGCTGAGCAATTTGAAATATGAAATGTAAAAGCTGAGGAGAAAAGGAGCACCATGAAGTGGAATGGAGCCAACATCTGTGTTCAAGGAGATAAACAGATTAAGAAATGGAATAAAAGGAGCATTAACATCAGGGCGAGACCCCACCCAGGTAAGTTCCTTGTGAAAAGAAAATAAAGAAAAGCTCAGAGCTGGGTTGGTGGTATTCGCCCTTATTCCCAGCACTCGGAAAGCAGAGGTTGGTGGATCTCTGATTTTAAAGCCACCCTAGTCTACAGAGCAAGTTCCAGGGCAGTCAAGCTTTGGCAGAGAAGGACAGAAAGTGTCTCAGGATAGCACCACATTTTTTAAACTAAAATATATCACTTTCTAGATCGATCCAACTAGAAAAGTTTCAAAGAAGACTGCATTTGTCCATTCAACCTAATGAGTACAGAATGAGCACCTGATCGAGTGGTCCCCTACAAAGGTTCTTGTTATGTGCTGAGTTCAACACACAGGATGAGAAGCCTGAGAGAAAAGAGTCAAGGAGATGGTGGAGGTAGACTGCAGAGGACTTTGAAATCAAGACTGATACTTTCAGATTTATATCTTATTAATATAATAGGAGTTGTATATGGTAGCATATACTTGTGATTCTAGCACTGAAAATGTTGAGACAGAAGGATTGTGAGTTGAAGGAAAGCCTGGGCTCCATAGGCAGACACTGTCTTTAAAAATGAAAAGACTTGTTTTAGGTAACCTTTATTATAGTACTCAAATACCATAAAGAAAATGGACAACAAAGAGACAAAAACAAGCTTCCCCTTCTTAATGTTTTGCCTTATTTTCTACCTCTATGATTATGCTTGGAAAAGATACACTGATACTTGACAGCATTTTATTTCTGATTTTTTTTGCCCATATTATATAACTATCAACATTTTCTGTCAGTTCAAACTTCACAATAATAGTAATAACCAGGGCTGGAAATATGACTCAGCGGTTAAGAGCACTGACTGCTCTTCCAGAGGACCTGGGCTCAACAATTATGCACCTACATGGCAGCTCACAAGTGTCTGTAACTCCAGTTTCAGAGGACCATAAACTTCACATGTGCACTAATGCACATAAAATAAAAAAACAGAAAAATTTAAAATAAAAAATAGTAATAGTAATTACCATTCTCATTGTTTCTGAAATATTTTCAGTGATACATTATTTACTTTTATCAGTGATGTATAGTTAAACCATTTGTTAGCAAAATCTTTGCAATCCTAAAAGTGATGCTCTAATTTAAAGATTACAAACATTATGTGTTCTTCAAATAATGCTAAATTAAATATTTACTGAAGAATTATAAAAAATTATAGAGCTGTTAGAAAATACAAGAAGTGCCAAATATGAAATATTATAAACTAATCTTTGTCTCTGAACAGAAAAAAATGCCACACTGATTTTTAAATTTTACGTTATTGCATGCAATGAACCTTCATGTACTTCTGTAATTGGCTTACTGTTTGCATTTCCTATTTTGTGAAGTATACGTTTTGTTTCTTTTGGGAGATATGTCACTTATTCAGCAAAAAGGATCAAAATTTTATGATAGTAATACATACATACATATATATAGAGAGAGAGAGAGAGAAAGAGAGAGAGAGAGTGATAGCAATATATATATGAGTATAGTTTCTCCCTTAGATAATGTCATTTATTATGCATGAAACTTTCAGGGAAAAGAATGGAGGGTCAAAACAATATAGTGTTTCCTGAAAAATGTACACTTTTGTCACCTGCAACCTCCATGAAAATAGGTCTATAAAAATCATCTCTGTAGAGTTTGTTTCATACTACTTTAAGAATAAGAAAGCTTCAAAAACGAAGTAGTTTAATTTCATGTAATTCTCCCATACAGATCTCAGTAGCCATGTGTGTTCTTGCTCACACAGCAGTATGAATTAATTGTGAACTATAAACATTTGCAGTGAAAACGTGTCAATAAAGAAAGGGCCAAGGAGCTGCTGTGTGAATCAGATTAATCTGACGGTGGCCAACATGAGTACCTCATGTTAGGCTTTCTGTGCAATTAATTGTATTCTGACATTGAACAGGATAGTTTTTCATTCCTTGATCATTTGCATTTTACCCAGTAGTGACACTGTACTTTTAATAAGCTGCTTTCCTCTTACACTTAAGAGATCATCCCTGTTACTCCTTGCACAGTGTAAATGTTAGGTGTTCTATAAGGTAAAGTGAGGTGCACAGAGTAACTCTTTTTAGAGCCTAATATGTATGTTAAATTGAAATTGTCATAGTCTTGGTTTAAAGTTAATCTTGCATTTTATAAGCTGGCACAATTCAACAGAATATAACTTACTTAAATGATGGTTTATAGTAGTTTCTCTGTGCTCTATTCTCTGGGTATTATCATGATTTTGCTTGTGTATTCTGAATCAGTTTCTATGTAATGCTGGTCATTGTGGTCATTTCATGCTGAGTCATGTCTGTTTTATTTCCTTTATTTTTTTGTTAATCTGCATTAATTATTTTTTTATTCTCACTGGATAGGATGGTGCATGCCTTTGATTCCAGCAGATGGGGCAAAGATGAGCAAATTTCTCAGAGTTCAGGGCCAGCCTGGCCAACATAGTGAATTCAAAGCCAGCCAGGGACATCCAGAGCTACATTGTAAGACCCCCCCCCAAAAAATGTGTATGTATACGTGTGTGTGTGTGTGTGTGTGTGTGTGTGTGTGTGTGTGTGTGTGTGTAGATGAGTGATGGTGGGGAGATTATCTCAGAAACCATGACAGCCCCTGTGACTGGGCTCTAGGGCTGAATAAGACCACTTGGATGCTGAAGTCCAGGGACAAAGGCAGAGACATTCACACCCAAGGTGGGAGACAGGCCATATAAGCTATTCAAGAATGCGAAGATTCTCCAAAATGCAATGGGTAGCCATTGACAAATCTTAAATAAGAATAACCATGAATGAATGTGTGCTTAGAAAGTACAAATCAGCTGATTGATTAGAAAAAGCTGTGCTGTAAGTGGTGCTAGCATCGGAGTCAATTAGAAAGTAGTTGTCCAGATTGTAATTTTTAAGCCTAGAAAGGATGGAGATGAAGACATAGATGTATTTGAGATGCACACTGCTTGGGTTCCTTGTGTGGGAAAGTCTTTGGCTGGAGGCCATGAAATCTAGTGACTGGATCCCGGCCATTCTGTGTGCTGTAATTTCAGGTCAACGTTTTGCAAATGAAGTTGTTTATTGAAGCTCAAGGTCAATTAGGTTGGTTTGGAGGTCAGAAGAGGAGGCACAGAAAGACACATGTTGAAGAATCACTGTCACATACAGGTCAAACATCTCTGATGTGAGTATTTGAAATCTAAAATTTTAACTGTTTTGAACACTGGCATGACACCACAAGTGGAAAATTCCACAGCTGACCTCATGGGGCAAGGGCTATCTAGTGTGGGTACACTAATTGTTTTTGCAAAATTACCTTCATATGACACAGAAGGAGGATATGGAACATAAGTGAATGTGATGGTTAGTCCTAGGATGCACATGCAAGATATTCATTACGTATTTGGAATATTTTAATGTGTGGAAAAAATCCAAATGTTAAGTATTCTGGTCATAGATATTTAGATTAACTATAGTCTGCCTGCAGGTAGAATTTGGAGTGTAAATCAGGAGCTGTATTCACCTCTGCATCATGCTAACCACAATATGAAGACAACAGTCAACTACTGCTCAGCATATGCCAAGCCATGAAGAAATGCATATGCCAAGGCATGTGCAGTGTACAGCATTTTGAAGAAATAAAACAAGGAGGAGTTCATTCATGAATTGCATGAGTGAGCAAAAGGTCTTTCAAATGAATGTTCACCTCAGAGCTAGGGATGCACATGCACCTAGCAGCCTGCACACTGAACAAGCCTTGCCAGATATACCAGCTAGGTGTCTTGAGGTTAGCTCAGTTCTGAAAATCACTGCCCAGAATTAGCATAAATCCATAAACTAAGGATTGAAATCCCATAGAACTTCAGACACCAATCACGAGTTTGGGTTGTAACTTGCATGCACAGCCAGCTGGCTTACATGCAGGGTTTCTGCACTCCTGTTCTCTCACTTCAATAGTGCTGCATGCTTCAGAACACTGACATGCATTTTACTTTGGCTCTCCAATTCACTATGAAGGATGCAACCCTGCATGCAAAGGCGAAGATGATGAGGAGGGAAAGAGTTTCCTTGGCCTCTTCAGTGTGCCACTCAGCCATTTCTCCTTGGGATTTGTGAACCAAAAACTCTTGGAACTTCACTTTCTCACTTTTTTATTGAGGTCTTGCTAAGTAATTGTGATTCATTCAACCATTGTCCTCTGGAGATTAGACACAGTCTTCAGCCTGCTCTCCACTCCCTGAAGTTTAAAGTCCCCATTCTATGATTGCACAGTTAGTTCCTGTGGTGAGCCTAGTGGGGCACCATTGGTAGCTGAAGTTTTCCCATGTCCCACGCGGGCCTCAGCAGCCACTCAGACCCAAGTAAACACACAGAGGCTTATATTAATTAAAACTGCTTGACTTGCTCAGACTAAGTACTGACTACCTCTTACACTTAAACTCAGCCCATTTCTGTTAATCTATGTGTCGCTCATGTTCTGTGGCTTTACCTGGTGTCTCCTGACTCAGCCTTCCTCTCCCCAGGATTCTCCTTGTCTGCTTATCCTCCCTATACTTCCTGCCTGACTACTGGCCAATCAGGATTTTTTTTTATCCCAACCAATCAAAGCAACACATTCACAGCATTCAGAACATCCCACAGCACCTCCCCTTTTATGTCTAATCAAAAAGGAAGGGTTTGGCTGGAGCGATGGCTCAGGGGTTAATAGCACTGACTCCTTCCCCAGAGGACCCAGGTTCAATTCCCAGAACCCACATGGCAGCTCACAACTGTCTGTAACTCCAGTTCCAGGGGATCCGACAGACTCGTACAGACATACATGCAGGCCAAACACCAATGCACATAAGATAAAAATAAATTTAAAAAAAAAAGAAAAGACATTAGGAAGCCAGGCGTTGGTGGTGCACGCCTTTAATCCCAGCACTCGGGAGGCAGAGCCAGGCGGATCTCTGTGAGTTCGAGGCCAGCCTGGGCTACCAAGTGAGTTCCAGGAAAGGCGCAAAGCTACACAGAGAAACCCTGTCTCAAAAAACCAAAAAAAAAAAGGAAGGGTTTAACTTTAACATAGTAAAATTATATATAACAAAATACTTATCAAGCAAGAATTACAGTTATAATAACCAGTCCATTTTTGGCAAATTTAAAGAAAATATTCTATTTATCCTATATTTGTGAGTCTAGGGTTGCATATCTAACTTATCTCTTACCATAACCAAGGAAGACCATAAGTATAATGATCTAGTCTTCAACTATATCAAAGACCTCAGAAGGATATAGTATTATCTAAGTAAACAGGAATTCCTGGATTTTTAAAGAAGATTTGATTTATTTTACTTTTCCATTGGGCCTGTGAGGCAACTTAAAACAAGTTCATTTCACAGATGTGTCAACAGCTGTCTTTTCACACACCAGAAACCCAGAAGGTTTTACTGGCTTTCTTCTGTATGCACCATTACAGACCGTGACCTTGTTTATACACTACTTCTGCCAAACACTTAGCTCAGCCAATGACCTTTAAATCCACAGTCCTGTTGCTTTGATATTCAGCCAGAGAAGCATGTGATTATTCCAAAGTTAGTTTGAGATGTATTTAAGTCAGATACATTTTCCAACTACAAATATAATTCTACATGGAACCATCAAGAATACCTTTGATTTTGTTATTCCAAATGATTTAACAGCAAAGGAGATGTACTAGCTCATATATCTGAAATCCTGGAAATACAATGACCTTCCCATTGTTTTGCTTTGAATTCTGTGTCAACTTCGTCTTAGCCAACTCTTCTTCTGACTCAGGGGCTGCCATGACAGTATACCCGGAATTGAGAACTGAAAGACTCTGAAATCTTACTATATGCTTACGGCTGACCAGTTAACCTGCCTCTGTTCATGGGTATTGGCTGAAGGCGTAATACCCATGGTATCTGACTGCTGGGTCAGAGTTGGACAGTTCACTAGTCACAGCAACAGTGAAGTCTGGCACTTTCTGTACTGTTTCCTTATACCGACTAGTGATTCAGAGAAGCCTGGGTAACTCCACCTGGGACAAGCTGTGCCACAGGAGGCAAAGCCCACACTTGGGGAACCTGAGTCTTTCATAACATGTACTGAGTGTGAACTGTTTGTCACTCCAGAGGAGATACTGTTAGATAAAGAAGTCTTTGCTCCTGATTGTTTAAACCCAACTGAAAGGTAGACCAAGAAATAGCCAAAAGAGTATTAAACAGGCATGAACACAATAGAGTGATAGTTTCCAATCAAGTAGAAGCATGCCAAGAGACTTCAAATAAGGCCTTGGGAGATTAGTGTTTGGAGTGTATGTTGGTGGAGATTCAATATATATTTCCTTAATCTGTTTCTAGGTCAGACCAGGCTGTTCAGTGAGTCTGGCACACTCCTAGCATAGATAGTTTCTTGAGTGAATGAATAATTTATTTTCTCTAACTCTATTATCACATTGTATTCCAGTTTTTAACTTTTACAAACTTCTCCTTCTTAAATACAACTTTATTTTGTTCTCATCTCCAGATTTACACTCAAGAAAAAGAAATATATATATATATATATAATTTAGCCTTTTTCTGGTTCATGTTAAAACACTATAGTTTAGGCCTGAGGGGGTAGCTCATCGCTTAGAGTGCTTACCTAGCATCCACCAAGCCTTGGGTTTGATTCTCAGCACCACCTAAAACTGGATGTGGTAGTATATGAAGTTGGGTGGGTAAGAAGGCGGGGGAAATCTTGAAGGAGTTGGGTAAAGGGAAAGAATATGCTCAAATTATATTGTATGAAAATTGTATAATTAAAAAATAAAACAGAAAAAAAGATTATCTTTTCTTCTACAGCTGGTCATAATACAGACATCTTTGAAAGATTAGGACAGGACAAGACATCTATTGCCTCCACTCAATGCATGCAGCATTACAAGCCACCTGTAAAAGCTCTCTCCCAGCACTCCTGTGAGAAATGGGACAGAAAGAATTCTGTTTCAGCCTTTCCCAGGAGGACATACTAGGCACAGCTACCTGAGCAACTGCTATGGAGACAAACAGTGTACAGAATCACTTCATTGCTGGTTAGTTTTCGTCAACCTGACACAAACAGGAGTTGACTGTAAAGAGAGAACCTCAACTGAAAATTGCCTCCATCAGATTGACCTCTAGGCATGGCTGTGGAGCACTTTGTTGACAGATGATTGATGCAGGAGGGCCCAGTCTACCGTGGGTGTCACCATCTCTGGGCAGGTGGCCCTGTGTTGTATAACATGGAAAGCTGAGCAAGCTATAAAAATCAGTCAATAAGCAGCTTGCTTCCACGCTTCTGCCTCACCACCTACTTGAATTCCTGCCCTTACTCCTTCAATGATAGACTGTGATCAGGACATTTTAACCAAATAATCCCCTTTCCCCCCCACAAGCTGCTTTCGGTTGCAGAGTTTATGACAGCAACAGAAACCACACTAGAACGCGTAGGTTACTTGATTCACCTCCATGGCCACAGGAGGAGTCATGCTGGGAACTCCATGTAGGTCTGAGTTTGGGGCACTGAGACACAAGAATGGATGTGGGGATTACAGAGGCAACCGACAATTGCTGATCATTGGTAGGAACCGCTTGTGTTTAGTGGGCACCAGGGTTAGAAGATGAAGTAAGTGTGTAATTTCTGGTGGTCTAGTGTGCTAACTAAGATTAGTGTTTAGAGTGCTTCCCACCCAGGAAACTCACTGATGTCACCCTCCTCTTCCCTGCCCATCATGGATGAAGTAATTACTACAAAATGCTCTGTGGCCCGGATACTCATTTAGCACAGTCTACATCACCTTTAATCAGTTGACTACCACCTGGTTCTCCAGCCTCAACTCTTTCTACCACCTCCCTTTTCCTTCTATACACAGCTGTTTCAGTTTCCTGTTGTTAAACTATTGGCAATTTCTGTAATGTCTTCTTTGGCAGAACTTATAAATATTTCCAAACAACTGTATTCATACCCATTTCTTAGTGCCTGTAATTTAAAAAAAAAAAAAAATGTCATTGTTAATATGTTTTGTCCCTCCCGTGATGTAGTTAACATCTGTCCTCTTCCCCACCCGGCTATAGGCCCCAGAGTTCAGAAACCAGGTTGATCTTTGTTTCCTGTATCTTTAGTGACTCACAGGTGGTAAGTGTCCACCTGCAGCAATTGAATGCTTTTCAAAACGCTAGTGGCCGTGTGACAGAGGAGTTACCACCTCTGCAACTACTGCCGCAGCTCACATTCTAAATGGATTACTTGTTAGCTGGCTACCCTTGAGCAAGCACCTTGGGTTGGGCTCTCTTTATGTTTATTCTTCAGTATAAAATAGACTGTTTAAATGCCAATTTCATAGAGTTGCTCTTTTTTCTTAAATGTGAAAAAGAAAAGCCTGATGTTTAAACCTTATGCCTACCACGCAGTCAGCACGGAGCAGCTGGCTGTTGTCACAACTCTCCTTGCACTGGAAACAGGCGTCCAGGTATCTGTACCCTTGCCAGATTAGCCAGGGTCACCAGGCTGGAGCTAGCCTCGTTCATCATAGATGAGTGCAAAACTAGTCTACAATTGTCATTTAGCATAAGCACATTACATCAATTGTCAAATTCAGAGATCATCAGGATAGTAAAGTATTAATGACATTTCTTCCCAAGTTCTGCAGTCACTGTTTTTATGAATTATTAAAGCTAACAGTTCCTACTTTATCATTCATTGCATGCCTAATCTATTCCAGGCAGTGGTAATACATGAATTGTTCCACTAATTTCCCCAACACCGTATGAGGCTTAGGTATTTTTTTTTAACAGATTAAGGCATTTGAGTCCCAGATGAACTGAGGAACTCCCTCAAATCATTGGGCTACCAAGGGGGAGAGAGAGCTCAAAGCTGGTGTCTTCCCTAAGATGAGTATGTTAAGAAGTGTTCGTTTATTTTTGCCAATTAAAGACCTTCAGGCCTGCTGAGAATGTACGTTCCCCAAAGTTACGTCAAGCTCACGCCTTTACTGGCAGTTCATCTCCGTGGTGGAGGAGGCCTCCTTGGAGGAGACCTTGAGACTCCAGGCTCTGATTTTCCGCTGGGCTTTGAGGACACGGGCTGTTGAGCTTCGGAGGACAAAGCATCCTGTCAACTTTCCTTGTTTGTAATAAAACCTACATTACGAAGAAAGCTTCGATTACAAGTAAGTAGCATTTGTCTTGTCCATTCCATCCTTTTTTGGCAGTCGTGCCCACAATACCTCCTGACGAGTGTGGTGAGACAGCAGTGTGGTGGGACCCGTGCCCTCAGAAGGCATTTCAAGGACAGGATGGCATCCTTGAGAAGTGATGTGGCATCACACACACACACACACACACACACACACACACACACACACACACACACACACACGAGTAACTTCCCTAATAGACTACCTTAGACTCACAATTGAATGGCAGCCAGATAAAGTGGGTAGTGACTACTGGGTCAATAGTTGAAAGAGTGGGTTCAGAAGCTCCCCAGACAAGCAACTCAGCTATTTGCCCGAATGACAAATACAGCTGCTTGGATCCTGAGCTTCCTCCTCTTGCCCTGGGGGGAAAACTCTCACTTTTGGGGGAAAATGCAAACAACCTTGCCCTCTGTTGTTCTACTGAGAAGATTAAGATAATAATTTTTAAACCAAGCCAGATGGGGTGGAGACAAAAATGAAAAGCTCACATCCCAAGTAGTTCACATTCACAGGAACACCTAGACAAGCCCTAACAAGGCCAGGATAAGGAAGCTACTATCCTCCAGCTACCCTAAGCTGGCCTCAGCAGCTGAGAGCACCTGAGATCCCCTCACAGATGAGCTCAGGTCACAGCCCTCCATGCCCCCTCCCTGTGAACAGCTCCGCCACCTCTTCCTTTTAGCTCTAAACCATCCCATCTCTTCCTGCACCCCCGATGCCAGGATGATGCTCTTGATTCCTGTTTCACTGAGACCCTCAAGAGAGGCAGGCCACCCCTCACTGCCACTCCTGGCATTCACCGTTTTCTTTCTGCCATGTACCTGGCACAGACATGGACTGTGCTTGGCCCTGCCTCCTCTGCAGGGGTGGCTCCTCTCCCCTCTGATCTCCTGAGGCTGTCATTGTGTCCTCTGTCTGTCCTGCCCCTTCCTCTTCCTTCTACTGACTCACCCCTGTTGGCATAAATATGCTGCCTTGTTTCTCAGTTTATATATTTCAAAAAGGAAAAAGCCTCCCTCTGACTCCACAAAGTCTGCAAATCGGTCCTTTCTTAAAGAACTGCTCAAATAGTGTTGGATAAGTTTACTGGTTTACCTCTTCTTCTCTTGGCTTCTTGGAGCCCGTTCTGATCATGCCATGGAAGGGAGCAGCATTGCCAGACTCGGGGGGCCTCAGCTCTTCATTCTTATCTTTGTCAGTAGCTTTAGACATGGGATCACTTTTACATTTTTAATAGCAGCTTGACTGAGCTATGATTTATAAAGTAGAAACTTTATCCTCCTAAAGTTTAAATTCAACAAATCTTCATGTATACACAAAATTGCGTAGTTTTCATCTTCAGATCTGTTGCAGAACATTTTATCACCTAAAAAGAAACCCGACATGGATTTGCAGTTACTTCCCATGTATGCTACATTATTTTTTTTAATGTGGTAAGATATCTGGCAAATCAGCTTAAGGAAGGCAGGGTTTGCTTTGGTTGACAGTTTGGGTGAGTAATTCATGATGTCAGGTATCCATGAATCCATGGCCATGGGTGCTTGAAGCACCTGGTTGCAGAGAAAGTTGGGTGCTGGTGCTCAGCTCTCTACCTCCTTTTTCTTCAGTTCAGGACTCCAACCCATGGGATGGTACAGTTCACAGTTCAGGTGGGTCTTCCCTCCAATGTTAAACCTGTCAGGAACCATCCTCATAGAAACACCCAGAGGTGTGATTCCCAATCTCATCAACTGACTATGAGATTAACCATCATACTAGCACCTATTCCCACATAGCCCAAAATCTAATTTTGTCTCTGTTAATTTTCATGTCCCAGACGGTTTCTGTAAATGGAATCATGACATGTGTCCTTCAGTTCTTCCACATAGCACACTGTTTTGAAGACTTATTTGTGATGAACTGTGCATTAGTACTTTATTGCTTTTTAGGGCTGAAAATATTCAGTATGTACATATGTTCAAGCCTCTCAGCTCCTCTTGTTTGATTTTTTTTTCCCCCTTTTAGCACTGAACATCAAGCTCAGATCCTAGCATATACTAGGCAGGCATGAAACCAAACACAATTTCACATGCTTAGCATATCAGGATTAGTTGCTTATCTTGTTTCTATGACAAAATGTTTGACAGAGAGCAACTTAGGGGAGGAAAGATTTATTTTGGGTTGCACTTTAGAAATTCCTTCAAAGTTGCTCACCGTTAGGTGTCTCTTAGGTGGCTTTAAATCCAGTCAAGTTGACAATGAAGATTAACCATCACTATGTCCAAAGCAAAGCTCCTCATTCCCTCACCATCACCCACACTTCCTGCTGACTCTTCTTCCTACATAATGTCAGGTGCACCCTTTCAAGATTCTGGACACAGTACAGCCATCCTTTACTCTTCCCTGTCCCGCACCTCAAATCAATCCACAATCCTTCCCTCTGTGCTCTCACTTTGAACATATAGCCAGACTTTCTCCTCACTATCTCTGGTCAAAACTGCCACCATTTCAGTTCCTTGCTAGCTGGCCTTGCCAAATGCTAACTTTCTAAATTCAAGGCTCCTTTCACAGTGAAAGTCACAGCATCTCTGTTCAGCATCCTAGAGTTTTGTCTCCTCTGGGGGGAAAAGCAAAGCCATTAAGAAGCCTACCCGTCACCTTGATGTGACCTCCTGTGGCTTTCCTAACCCAACTCCTGCCACTCTCCTCATTCATACGGTTCACGTGTGTGTCTTCAGTCGTGGTGGCCTCCTTTCTGTTCTTCAGGCTCATTCACAGCAAACTGTTCCCAGGGCCTTCCTCCCCACCTAAGACCCTCTTCTAGGACATTCCTTTATGTCTTTGCAAGCTTACGGTCAACATTGCTAGGAGCTTCCCAAGAGCCAGCCTCCCTCTCCAACTAGGAACCAAAAAATAAAATTTCTGGCTTGTGCTTACGGCCATATCCCCTAACTTCCCTAGCAACTGACTGTCACTGTGGGTGGAGCTCTAAACAACCAGTTGGCAGATGCACATCCTTGAAGGGTGGATGTGTGCTTCCTCCAGCCAATTTCATGCCACCTTTGCAATAGTAAACCAAAGTTCTTGACTTCCTGAAGCTCCTATCTGGTTAGTAGGAAAAGACAGCTAATGAATAAGCACAAGTAAATCCAGTGTCTCATGTGGTATGGCTTCGGTGGTAATCAATAAAGCCAGGTCAAGCAAGAAGAGACAGACACAGTGCTTTGCTACCTATCACAGTGTCAGGGAGGACATCCATGACAAGATGCTACTTCAGCAAATCCTTACATTGGTTAGGATTATTCTTTCTTGTATACATCTTAACTAATCCCCAAACAGCACTGACTTGTTTTAGGAGACAGAAAACTCTTTCTTTCAAGTTGACCCTGCTTGTCAGGCCCGGGCTGTTAAATGTGGCCTCATTGGGTTTCTAGAGTCCCAGGATCCTTCATTTCTCATTGTTTTTATGCTGAACCATCCCTCTGTGCCTTCCTGGTATCAGCTGCGGGTGTCATGCAGCTAGCCATATGCTCTCCCAGGCAGGCCAAACAACCCCACTGTGCAGCACACAGCCTTCCGTTTGCAGCACGTTTCAGAGTTTGTTACCTCTCACCCTCACTTTGGCAAGGAAAGGGGGATTTCATGACCTACCTTCTGCTATCTCACTGCATAACTTAAACAGACTATTTCAGTTCTCTGAACCCATGGACTTTATTTCTAAAAGAAGAATGCTTAGGGCCATGTCCCCAACTTCCTGTAACATCCATGTGAATGTCCCCTCTTTCCTCCAACGGTAAAATGGAATGGTTTCGATAATCAGCTATTTCTTGGGTCTCTGCCTGTGTTTTCATTCATAAATATGAAGCTTGTATGACCAGCTAGGTTTAGCAATTCAGCTTTTTATTCAATTTTTAAACAATATATGTCTTCACAAGCATCAAAGAGAGAAGTGTTTGCTTCCTGACATTTTATAACTTCGAGTCAGTTGCACACATATTCTAACAATTTTTTTTTTTATTTTTTTATTCTCAGATTTATTACATGAGGCTGGGAAGAGAATCTGCTTGGGCACCTTCTTAAACCCCAACAGCTATTCCAACAGGTAGTCCTGGTTCAGCCCATCGGCTGCTCCTGAGCATCTGCCTGAGTTCAATGTCTTCTCCCTCAGCAAATGCTAAGGTTCCCATCTCCCTGAATCTTCTCATCCTCTAACGTAGTGAGCATTGGAAATTACATGATCTCCAACACAAACTGGGATAAATGATAAACAAAGTGTAACAACAAAATTTTGTATTACTAATAGAATCGAAATCAGCTAAAGTGTTATATGTAGATTCTTAGACCACTTGGGTCAGATCGTTGCTTTTTGCTTCAAGCGTTTCTGGAGGGAAGCCTCGAAGTTAAGACACTGAACAAATAATTCTCTAAAGTAGAATGCAGACTTCTGTCAGTATTGATGGGCAGCCTCACCTCACTCGATTGGCCACTTACCTCTGAGCAGCTCTGAGAGCTGGAACTTCCAGGAACACACGCCCAGCACAGAAGGTGCCTGTAGGCCAGGCAGAGGACAAATGTGCTTTCCTGCCTGTGGTCCTTCCTCAAAACACTACAAATTCAGATTGTTCTCATTTTTCTGCCATAGCTATTGATCAAACAGGGTTTTTGTTGTTGTTGTTATTGTTGTTGTTTTGCTATTTTGTTTTTAGATTAGTAAACAAAGGGATGGGTTTTAACATGGGATTCTCATACATTTGTTTTTGGTGTAAACTAACAGGTTTTAGATCAAATATAAGTGAAACATCTAAGACAACAAAATTTACACATAAAATTAATGTGCTTTATAAGAATTGCTTATAAAAATTTCAGTCTTTCTCAGAGGAAAGGCAGTAGTAAGTTTGCTTTGCTTGGTGATCCACTCACTCATTCATTCATTCATTCTGTAAACAAATATCTAACGGCCACCTGCTGCTTGCTGGGTGCTGTTCCAGAAAGCGGGGCTGTTAACAAGGTAGAGAAGTACTTGTGCTGTGGTGCTGTCAGACAGAGGTGAGGGGGGCCGGTCAGAGGAGCCCCGGTGTGGAGAGCCTTCTAACTGGGCACACTGTGAAGCTCTAACTTACTGCTGCTTTTTGTCAAGATGATTTTAATTAAAAAACTGTAAGCTTTCCATGAATGATTTTTTTCCAATAATATTGACTTGTTTTTATGCTGAAGTTCATAGTTGACCTGCCACCTTGTATCAGTGAGTTCCTGGACAGTCAGTGCTACACCTGAAAAGAAAAATAAATACATACAAACATGATTTGTTAACAGTACCACCCGCAGCTTGCTGGGTTGTTGTTATGGACATCCCTCCAGCTGATTGGCTGGTTTCTTCACCTGTCGGTTTAATGCTTCCATTGCTTGGGGCCCCCACAGGCTATTTGTCCCATTGTCCCATGGGACAGGGGCTCATTGTCTGTCACTGACAGGTTTATGTGATGGCAGCATATATTAGATTGAGGTGCATTCTTATTAATCCCATTCAATGATCAGAGTAAATCAGTGCCCTATATCATGTCTCTGTTTTACTTTCATAGATTTTAATTTTTTTATCCTAATAACAAAACATTATTAAGGTTTTTATTCTAGTAATAAACACAAATAAAGTGAGGTTACATTCCTCGAGGGAGTTGAAGGCTGTCAGAAAGAGAGAGAGAGAGAGAGAGAGAGAGAGAGAGAGAGAGAGAGAGAGAGAGAGAGAGGAAAGCTCAAGTACAGACAACAAAGGAAGAAGGGAGGAAGGGAAGAGACTGTGGAAGAGAAGAGGGGGAAAAAGAAAACTCTCACTGTAGGGGGCAGCATACTGTGTCCAGAAATGCCATTTCTGGCCTGGAGAGATAACTCAGTTTGAAAACACTTACCTCCCAAGGACCTGCAGATGATCATCAGAGCTCAGATTTATGGGGGGAAAAAGTTGGGTGTTGTGGCATGCGCCTGGAATCTCAGCACTGTGGATCCCTGGGGCTCTGTGGACAGACAGACAGCTTTAGCTGGTTGGTGAGTATCAGGCCAGTGAGAGACCCTGACTCAAAGAACAATAAATAGGTAAATAAACAAGCAAACAAATAAATAAGGACCGCTCCTGAAGGGCAGCACCTGAGGTTGGCCTCTGCCCCCCCCCACACACACACCTGTGCACACATTGGAATGGGCACGCACACCCATATACAAACAGAAATGTCATTTCTTCTTCCAGTGCAGCTACTTAACATGGAACCAAACATGTAGAGTACTATGAAGGCCTGAGAATGAGGCTGGGGCTGTAGCCGTTCAGCCCCTTACTCAGGAGAACAAAAAATTCCTGCTCTCACTGCCCAGGTTTCCTCGTCTCTGACATGGTAGTAATTGCTGCCTTCGTTACTGTCAAATGAAACAGGTGAATTTGTGCAAAATTCTTGGCAGCACACTTGACATACTGAGCACCCATCAGGTGTCTGGTAACGCCTGCTGAAACAGTGGCGGCATCCGAACACGACAGAATGTTTTCTGTTGACACCCTCAAAGGACAATTGTTTTTGTTCCTGTAACACTTTAGACACTGAAGCAGCTCAAGTGCTATAATTAGATTTACTGTATGCCTGCAAAGACATGCGTGGAATGTACTCCTTTTTAAGTTCCTGGGATTGTTTGTGTTGTAGCTGTACACATACCTGATCTTCATCTCAAACAGCCAGAGTACGAATTCTTACAGCAAAGTGTTTCTCACGGACGCTTTATAGTTTATAGTTTTTGCCTTCAAGTTCAAAAGTTGGTCAAGGACTATATATATATATATATATATATATATATATATATATATATATATACATATATATGTATATATATATGTATATATATATATTATATATATATTACTAAAATAAGGAAACAAAATGTAGTGTGAGGTAATGAATGTCAGCTAGAACCCCCACTGGAAAGAAAACAACCTCATCAGCCTTTAGCTTTACGTGGGAACTGAATAGCCAGTGCTGGCTAGGTGTCTGTGCACATAAAGTCAGGCATAAAGACAGTCTCAGAGACAGGAAGGAGCTCCCAGGGCTATAAACACAGTTGATCCAAATGTCTGGATTTTGCCTACAATTGCAATTTTCAATACCTTTCTAGGGGGAAAAAATTGGAACTCTTCCCATTCCAAATTGAGAGAGCTGAGGGTGTTTCTTATGCATGAGCAAAAGTTAAGATCCAGCTGGGAATCCAGTTTGCCTGGTGTTCATCTGAGACGTATGTCACTCGCGTTATGGTGACTTTACAAGCTTGTGTTTTCTCTGGGTATCACCAAGCTCAGAAGTTGGTGAGACTGTACTGTGCAGAGTGAAAGAGAATTCCAAGCTGGACACAGTGGTACACACCCAAAGTCCCAGTCTAACTGGAGCAGTGAGACTGGAGGATCACTAGAACCCAGAAATTAGAGGACAGCCTGGGCAACAGTGAGCCCTGTGTGGAAAAGATGACGAACACAGTGACTGAGACTATCCACAAACTTCTGGTGCTTTGCTTGTGGGCAACACTGTATTTCTGAACCTTTTTTTTTTCCAGTATCAGCTTATGTCAATCAGCCTTCACTGAGCGCAATTCCTGAGATTTTTTTTAAAGAGTGCAGAGGTTGATCTCGGAGCACAGTGTGGAGAGTTCAGCCCATGACCACTGGGCCATTACTTCTCAGCATGTGGTGAAAGGAGTGCATGGAGGAGAAGAGAGCAATGTCCCACCATCTCCTTAGAGGCCACCCCTCCAGTGATCTAAAACCTCCTAGTAGATGCCACCTTGTAAAGGTTTCACCACTTTCCATGAAAGCACAAAGCCAAGCCTTTGGTGGCTGGGCCTTTGGGGAGCATTCCAGATTCCAACTCTAACGTAACTTTTTCTTCCCAATTCCTTCCATTTCTGTCTTCCTTCCCTCACCCCAGGTTATCATCTGAAACAATATCATCACCTCTCAGTGAATAGTCTCAAGTGGGATCAACATGAGAAGGATTGTGTCAGAATACCGGAGTGGGTATAGCCTACACACAGTCTGAAAGTTCCCTTAGGAGATGTCAGTGTCTCTTCTTGCCTGTGCCTTTTAACCATACCATAAGTTTATATGTATTTTAAGTTCTGAGCCTAACCAGATATTTTTCTAGGATGTTATCAATACATTGGGTTATTAACAATTTTCATAATTTTATTTTTCAGTTCCCAAAGTCCAGGAGTAAAGTATCTATTCAAACCCTCAGGATTCTGTACCTAGATCTATGTGAGAGCATCCTTCAGGTCAGCCTGGACCCAAATTATAAAATGAATCTTAATTGGATGGCATGACTTTAGTAGAAGATGCTGATGGTGTGAAGTTGATACCCAGGTTGGCAAGTTTCTTTTATCTGCATGGTACAAATTTAACCATGTGCTCTGATATACCCACCCATGTTTCTAGATATTATAATGAACAGTAGAGTCAGCAGCATAGGTATAAAGGAGTGAAAATATCCAAATATTTAAAAGTCACTGTATGTATTGAGAGTTTTCTAATAATTCTAACATATAAGAGATTGGGGGTTACTATTTTGTTCTTTCTTTTTTTTTTGGAAACCATTTAGTTAATAATGCTATATGCTGAGTTTACTGTTAGAAGTTGAAGCATTCATTTTTTTTTTAATTTTCTGCAAAAAATAGGATGTTCCAGAAAATATTAGGTACAACCGAAAGCAGAAATCAGATTTATCACTGGAACCAACTTCAACACACTAACTATGAATGTTGTTTTGGGGCTATGATATTACACATTATACCTGAAAACAAATTTCTCTCGTATGCTGGAAAGAAAGGGTAGGTAATTTTTTTAAATAAATAAGTGGGGTCTGCTCATTATTTACTAGCATGTGAATTCGAGGATGGAGAAAGTGCTCAGCTGGTAAGGTATTGAAATGCTTAACTAATTATTCCTTATCAATAAATCGGAAATCAGAAATTGGGGTAAGAACCTGAATGATCAGAGAAGCTGAGGAGAAGCCACCAGTCAACTCCTACCTCTTCCGTTCCTTTCTCCAAAAGGGCTGAGATCTTCTCTCAACCCCACCTTATTACTTCCTATCTCCTATCTGTCCACAGTCCTCCAAATATCTATGGTTAATTTTGGTCAGCGAGTTGCTAGCTCTACCCTCTGACTCAAAGCAAGCTTTATTTTCAGAATGAAATCAAAATATCACACAACAAGGTATTGCTCTGCAAGTGTGAAGACTTGAGTTTGGATCCCCCTCACTCTTGCACAAAGCAGGACACAGCAGTGTGTTCCTATAACCCCAGTCTGAGAGGTAGAAACAGGTAGGTTCTTGGGCTTGACATCCAGCCAGAGATTAAAAATGTGCAAACACTAAACCAATAGATAGCATGGACTTAAGGAGTGTGGTGGTTTGAAAGGAAATGGCCCCATGGGGAATGGTACTATTAGGAAGTGTGGCTTTGTTGGAGTAGGTGTGGCCTTGTTGGAGAAAGTGTTTCACTATAGAGGCAGGCTTTGACGTCTCAAATATGCTCAAGCCATGCCCAGTGTCTCAGTCCACTTCATGTTGCCTATGGGTTAAGTTGTAGGACTCTCGGCTCCTTCTCCAGCACCATGCCTGCCTACATGCCACCATGTCACACCATGATGATACTGGACTAAACCTCTGAAAATGTAAACTACCCTGAAGGTAAGAGTTTCTGTCCCATCAGCCCACTCCCAAGTAAGCACACAGAGAGACTTATTATTAATTATAAATGCTTTAACCCATATTTCTTACGTGTGCTCTGCCACATGGTGGTACTTTTCTCAGCATGGCATGCTCATCTCCTGCTTCTTCTGCATCTGGCTGACAACTCTACCTTCCTCCTTCCTCAATGTTTTCTCAGTCTGGCTCCCCTACCTAACCTCTTTCTGCCTAGCTATTGACCAGTTGGCTCTTCATTAAACCAACGAGAGCAAAACATCTTCACAGTGTACAAAAGGATTATTCCACAGCACCATCCCAATTAAATGTCTTTTCCTTATTAAGAGTTGCTGTGGTCATGGTGCTTCTTCACAGCAATAGAAACCCTAAGACAAGACAAAGAGCTTCTGCCTTGGGTTGCATTAAAGAAAACCTGAAATTTGAGCTAAATCTTGAAAGATAATGACAATTTAAACAGAAGAAAAAGCCCAGGATACTTTGAATAGGTCCAGTTATGGAGGTAATGAGGTGGAATAGAAGACCAGATAAATGTGAAAGAAAGAGAGAAGGGGTGGGGCTGGATCAGGTAGGACCTTGATTTCTGCATTTAGTATTCCATTTACTAAACTGATAGTCTTGACAGTCACTGTCTGGTTTCAGGCACTGCTTCACAGCAGATGTTAACACAGTGGACAAGGCTCATCAGCTCCCTGTGTTTAAGAATGAATGCAATTCACGCAATGGTAAAAGCAATGAAGAAACACAGGAGAAAACAGCCCCTGAGAAAGAGGAGAGTTCCACTTTCAGAGTCTCAAGACATTTCAACAGGTAAACAAAAGACTTACTCAATGATCATTTTAATGTGAAGGAAGCTTTAGTCTAGCCAGGAGGCCTAGGCTGAAACATGAGGAGGGAAATGAATCTGTGAGGATCAGGGGACCCAATTGCAATAGAGGTTCTACCAGGTGAAGAGGAGATGGGATGTGGGAAGCTAATCTTCACCCCATAGGTAGCAGGAAGCAGCAGAGTGTGAGCAGGATGGGGGTGTGAGAGGTGCTATGGAGAACTGATGTGTTAAGCAACATAGTCTTCCATCCGTGTGCAGGTTATAGTGGAGGAGGCAGAGTTTGGAGGCAATTGCAGTGCTGTTTCTTCTGATAAATAGCAATCTTTGCCATTTGTAGAAAAGCATAAGTCTAATACTTCAGGAGACAAGAAAGCTGAGTGAATGAAAGCTCAATGACTGTTATTCAAAATGTATTTGCTAGATACCCATCGTATACCAGGCACTGTGAAATGGGCTGCTGGAAAAAGCATGTGATGGTACTCACCATAAATTCCCACATTCAGGAAGCAGAGGCAAGCAGATCTCTGTGAGTTCAAGGCCAGCCTGTTATATAGAGCAATTCCAGGCCAACTGCATCTACACAGTGACACACTGTCTCAAAAATGAAACAAAACAAAAAAATTCAAGTGCTTCTCTAGGAGAAACTTAAAATACAACTAACAGGTGTATTGTAGTGAGCGAGGCAGGGGAAAACACACACCACGCAGAAGGACAAGAGCTAAAGAATACTTTTATTATTTGCTTTTCTTTTTAGATTGTTTTTTATTTTATTTTATGTGGATTTGGCCTGTAGGGCCCGTGGAGGTCAGAAGAGGTCATCAGACCCCTTGGAAGTAGAGTTAGGAAGGCTATGAACTACTCACAATGTTGGTGCTGGAAGCTGAACCCTGGTCCTCTACACAAGCAACAAGAGTTCTTAACCACTTATCCCTGGAAACGATTTTTAGCTAAGGCCGGCAGGATGTGTAGTTTATTGAGTAGATAAAGAGAGGTAAGTGTGTCCCTTGAGACCATATGAAAGGACATTCGAGGCATGAGGACAACTTCAAAAGCAGCTGTGGACTCTTATTATCTGAAGACAGCATGTGAAGGGGATGGTAACTTTCTATTTCTGTACAGCACACCTGAGAGCAATCAACTTTCAATGAGAAAATGTTACGTATTTTAGTTGAATCTTAACACTGGGGAAGTAGAGGTAGGGCCTCTGGTGCTGGGCCAGGCTAATCTGCATAGAGTTCCAGACATGCCAGGGCTACATAATGAGACCTTGCCTCAGTAAACAAACAAACAAAATCAGGGCTGGAAAGCTGACTCAGAAATTAAGAATGCTTACTGCTTTTTCAGAGGACCCAAGACTGGTTCCCAGCACCCAAAGGACATTTAGTAATCACCTGTGACTGCAGATCCAGCAGACCCAATGCCCTCTTTGGGCCTCTGTTAACTCCAATACAAATACACATATGGTTTAAAAGTAAAAAAAGAAAAAAGAAACAAACAAACAGAAAACAAATACACATATGGTGCAAACACACACACACATTAAATAAATAAATAAATCTAAACGCAATGCTTAGTGACACACTTACTTCATTCAATGAAAGAATTAGCTAACCTCTCTAGACCATCGCCTCAAAGGACAGAATGATTCTGAAAGTAGTCAAGGACTCTTTGTTCCACAAGAGACCGTAAATAGCCAAAGCCTTTCTAAGAACTAAGAACACAGCTGGAGGTAAAGTACTGCTTTCCCTCAAATTATCCTGCAGGACTGTAGTGACAGCGACAGCATGGTACTGAAAGGAAACCAGATCGTGAGGCCAATGCAATGGAATAGAACTACAGATAAGCTATCAAAGGTATGGCCACCTAGTTTTTGACACAGGTGACAAAAACATGCAATAGAATAAAGATAGTTGACCTAGCAAACAGTGCTAACAAAACTGAATATCCACTGCAGAGGAATTAAAGACATTTAAAATCATTTGCACAACAATACATTCAAAATGACTAAGAGGCCTTAATATAAAGCCTGAAACTACTGAAGGAAAATGTAGGGTATGTTTTCAAGACACTGAGACAGGCAAGAACTTTCTAAACAGAACCTCGATAGCATAGACACGAGCACCAAGTATCCACAGGTGAGACTACATGAAATTAAAAAGTTTCTGCTCAGCAATAGAAACTATCAGCAGGGCAAATGGCACACCCAATGGGAGGAAATCTTTACCAGAGATACTTCATGAAGGAGATGAATGGGTGTGTGTGTGTGTGTGTGTGTGTGTGTGTGTGTGTGTGTGTGTGTGTAGGGGGTTATGCTCAGAATTTACAAAGAACTATAGAAATTAAATACAGAGGAAATAAAATTACTAATCAGCAAAGGGATTGATGAAATGAATGGGCATTTTAGAAAAAGAAGAAACACAAATGACCAACATTTATTGTGAAAAGTGTTGACAGACAACCTTAGTCATTAGGAAAATGCAAATTAAAACTACTTTGAGATCCCACCCCACCCCAGTCAGCTGACTGTCATCATGAAAGCTGACAGGAGAGCCTAGAGAATTGACTCTGGGGGAAAGAACACTGACTGCTCTTTCAGAGGCCCCGGGGTGGGGTCCTAACACTACACAGTGGCTTACAACCATCTGTACGTCCAGTTCCTGTGGACACCTTCTTCTGCCCTCTGCGAGCACGAGGCATGCACATGGCACAGAGATGCATGGGCAGACAAGACACCTATACACATAAAATGAAATTAAAAAACTAAAAACAGAAACAAACAGAAACCTGAGTATTTAAAAAAGAAACTTAAAACAAATCTCAGAGAGGGTGCAGGCAAAGAGGATCCTTACTGCTGGCAGGGATGCAAATTAATATGTCCATTCTTGAAATAGGTTTGGAGGTTCCTCAAAAAAATTAAAATTGAGCTACCAAATGACCTTACTATCCCACTTGTGGATGTATATACGGATAACTTCATACCCTGCCAGAGAGATCGTTTCAGCCCCATGTCCTTGCTGCTCTATTTATGACAGCAAGGAAACAGAACCAGTCTAGACAACCACTGACAGGTGGATGGATAATGAAAACATAGCACATGTACAAGATAGAATATTGCTCAACTGTAAAGATTTAAATTTGCAGGAAGGGGCTGGAGAAATGGCTCAGAGGTTAAGAGCACTGACTGCTCTTCCAGAGGTCCTGAGTTCAATTCCCAGCAACCACATGGTGGCTCACAACCATCTGTAATGAGATCTGGTGCCCTCTTCTGGCCTGTAGACATACATGGAGGCAGAACACTGTATACATAATAAATAAATAAATCTTTAAAAAAAAAAATTTGCAGGAAAAATGAGTGGGCTTAGAGAGTAAACTATTAAGTGAGAAAGATACGTAATATTCACAAAGAAAAACCCCACATGTTCTCCCTTACATATGGATCCTAGCCTATGATGTATACATTTATATTTATAAACGGGTATAAGTGTAGTTATAACATCTAGAAAAGGAACCAAGAAATGACAATATTTAGTGATGAGGAAGGACAGAGGGCAGCTGAAGCACACGGGTCATGAAAGGATTGAAAACAATTGTTCTTCTGGTTTCAATTCTCCCAGAGGCTTGTTTGTTCGCTTGTGTGTATGTTTTTGTTTTTTGTGGATCGATGCATAAAATGCAATATATAATGAAAATGTAAAACCTTGGGCAACACTTCCTAGCTTCACAATGGCCATTTTATCTATATAAAGATTTCACTGAGATATAGAGTTTGGAGCTGGGCAAGTGTTTGGCTGATTGGCCACCTTAATCTAGTGTGATTTTACTTGTGGGTTCATTACAATAAAGTGATTTTTTTTTTATTTAAAAAAATGGTTAGATAGTATAGATACATTAACACACAAAAACGAATTGTTTTGTAATAAAGGTGTTGCTAAAATTCACAGGAGAATGAATAGCATAGTTTTTATTTTAATTTCTATTGATTTTATGTGTGTGGGTGTTTTGCCTGCATGTACGTCTGTACACCACACATATGCCAGCAGAGGCCAGAAGTGGGTGTTGGATCTCCTGAGACTGGAGTTACAGAAAGTGGGTGCTGGGGATAAAACCCAGGTCCTCTGGAAAAGTAGCCGGTGTGCTTCACGCTGCCGTGGATAGCACAGTTCTAGCCTGTGCATCTGGTTTAAAGGAGAGCATACCTGGCTGGCTGCCTCCTCATGTAGCAACACACCGGAGCTCCCCTCCTTCAGGAGCACAGACAGACAGGAGGAGCTTTTTGGACAGTTGCTGCTTCTAAAGCAAAGCAGAGTCATCCCAGTCCTCACTGAGCAAGGCGTTCTCACTCTTTTTAAAGACACGGGGAGAGGAGGGGCCGTTGCCACAGAAACTAGACTGAAGGTGTTGACTGCTCCATTATGAAAAAGACCATTTCAAACTGCAACAAGAGGCACTCGCTTGAAGCTGGCTGGAATGCCAGCATTGCTGCGGAGGCAGGTGTCTTTGTCACACTGGTGGTGAGTTTGTCCCTGGATGGGGT
Organism: Peromyscus leucopus; assembly: GCF_004664715.2. NCBI lineage: Eukaryota > Metazoa > Chordata > Mammalia > Rodentia > Cricetidae > Peromyscus > Peromyscus leucopus. The sequence continues at coordinate 76,505,729 of NC_051065.1, read as the reverse complement.
GTGACAGAGCACAGTAGCAGAGAGGAAGGACAGGTGCTCCTGAAAGGTGACTCTGGAGGGAGAGGGAGAAAGGCTCTTTGTCCTCTCACCTGGAGGGCTGCCAGCACCAAACTTCTCGGGCTATAATCAAATGTTACTGAGGTGATCAGTGTTCCAGAGGGACACAGAAACAGGAAGAGAAGCTGCAGGGTGGTGGAAGCTTTCCCATACCCACACATGCACACACGTGCACGCACACACACAAACACTCCCGAGACCACTGCTCATAGGCACAGGGTTGGCCACTGTTCTGCAGGATTAAAATGAGATGTGTGGCTTAGGAAAGTGTCCTGAGTTTCAACAGAAGCTTGTGTTTTTTTCCTTTCAAGGTCAGACACCTGAAAACAGTGAACAATTAAGAAAACTTTTGTTCTTGACTCTTACATAAAGGTATCACATTGTACAGAGCAAATTATTTTTTTTAAATCTGTGATAACAGTAAACAACAGCCCTGAAACACCCTCACATATTTCAGATGTGTAAGAATATACACCATACCCTGTTGTTGTTTTTATTTTCTTCAAACCCTTTTGTCATCCTAACGTCTTCCAATGCCTTGTGGGTCCTTACAACACCCTGGCTTGTCTCCCTGCCTCCACCCCTGCCACAGTCCTTCTCTTTTCTTTCCATCCTGATGTGAGTGCCATCCAGCCTCCTTCCTCAGCCGCCTGCTGGTTGGTCCTGCTGCATGCTGCCCCTCTTGTGATGAAGTCTGGGTCCAGAATACTTTCAACTCAGTGTCTCAGATCTCAGCTCAGCTACAGCCCTCCAGCGCTGGAGCCACCTCCACCTTAGCAATTACTACATATCCACTGTGCCCAGAATTCTCCCAGCCACCAGCCTCCCACCCTTCACATCACCTGTCCCCAAAGCCTACATGTGTTTCCTCTGAGGTGCCTCCAACATCCTTTTCCAATTTCCTCCTTCAGCCTGGTGTAGGTCTCCATCGCCATGCAGCTTGATAATTACTGTATTTTCCCCTTTCATCATCCTGCTCCATTCACTTTCTCCACACCAGCTTTCCATGAGACTGTCTTTTGCTCCTGACTCTATACATGGTGTTTTCCACATCTCTGGGTGGATCTTTTCAGATGACTGTCATCACCCTGGCTCAGCAGCGACTCTGGCTAGTAAATGTGTATTTCCAACCCATCAGAGAGTAAACATTTCTTTGTCCCTTGGTCCTGCTATCCTTTCATAACCAGTCAATTCCAGAACGTACTCCCCCACTCTTTCTACCTCTACAGGCCCTGGAGTTTAAGAAGCTCACTCTTCATTAGAACTATGTATGTTGTTTGCATTCATTAGCCTACATGAGACGTCTTGTCCTCTGCCCATCTTTCCAGCCCTCTTTCTTCTAACACAATTCACTGCTGTGACCAATGACCCAAGATAACTGACCGAAAAGGAAGGAAGGTCCATTTCAAAGGTTTCCTCCCATGCTTTCATGGCCTCACTTCGAGCCTTTGTTTGCACAGCACAGTAGGAAATGTGCACTCATCTCAGGAAACCAAGAAGCACAGAGAGCAAGAGTTTCAGTATCTCCTTCCATGGCATACACCACCACCTAACTTCCTCCTACTGGGACCCCCTACTGACAGTTCTTCCACCTCTTATGCACTGCAGACATAACCAATCCTGAACAACACATGGGGCCCTGGGGAGCATTTGGTCCCTGCTCTTCCTTCCTCCATACTGTAGACACCACATACCCCAGGCTTCTTAGGGCTGTGTTTGTTTCAGACACACCTCCCCCAAGAGCCAATCATCTATCAGATTTTATCTTGACATTCTCTCTAAACACTAATAACTTCTCTGAGCTGCATTGTTCTGTCAGTGCTGAGCTCTGAGTCTTGTCAGACAGCCCAGGAAAAAATAAAGAATTTTTGGTCTGAAGAGTGACATTGGGTAAGGAAGCCATGATTCTGAGGTCATTGTGTTGACATGTTTATGAAGTTAAGCAACTTATTCAAGATGACCTGTCTAGCTGACAGGCTTGGATTGAGCATAGTTCTTCAGATTACCTTACAATTATTTCTTGCCAGTCTTCTACGTCGACATGCTTTATCCTTTTGTGTGTTTATCTGTGAGTCACACCTGTGGTTTTTTTTTTTTTCACCTCTGCAACAGGAGCCATTGGCATGTTCTATTGCTGCCAACTGAGTCATTACTGTTGTGATAACACCACATGAGTCCCATTTGGATTTACATTCTTCTGCCAGAGAAATTCACCACTGCTTTCATCGCTCTATCTCATTGGCTTCTCAGAGACTGGACTCTTGACTCTAAAATATGAGAAGTGTATGTGGTTGCTTCCAACTTGTAGTCCTTGGAATGTCCTGACCCAAGCAACCCTGCTCTATAGACCTGGTGATACACAGAAGTGCCTGTGGTTGTGCCCTTCACCACCCAGTTAATCCTGAGCCATCATATTGCATTCACATCAGCAATCTGCTCTTTATTTACCTAGATGAACAGCAAATAGACAGCTACCCACACTAGCCGAAAGTTTTCTCCCTGTGATGTTTGCCAAAGAATACCCAGTGCTTTATCAGTGAAACTCCTAAGAATCTAACTTAGGACAAGATTAATGATGAATTAATACTCAACATTAACTCTACTCACTTCCCTTCAAATGATCTAATCTATCAACCACTGCTATTAAATATGGTATTCCTTATTTCACAAGTCCAGCCAGCAGCAGTACAGTCATAACTCTTCTGTGTTTGTACTTCAGGAAGGGCATTCCAATTACTTCCTTTTCATGCATTTATTCCCTATAAAGCCCACCTCCCTCCTCCACTATCTAGATCCAAGTTTTAAGATTTTACACCGAGCTCCCTCTAGAATCCACCCTACCCACATCTACTGTGTACCATCTACACTCGCCCAATCCATACCCAGACTGCTGACAAACTCCTCAAGAGTCTCGCCTGTTGAGTACACCTGATCTCTTCATCCTTGCCATTTTGGTAATCCATCAGATTTAGCCTGGGCTTCACAACCCATGAAGCCTACTCTGGCTTTCTCTACCTTCATTGCAGAGGGGCTCTAGGCTTGAGCCAGTACTTTCCCTAACTATCCACAACACCACAGGACTCTCTCATGTCATATCCAACCTAGATTAACCCTAGTACAAAGAATTTTAGAAAAAAAATCAGAAACGTCCAAGAATTCAAGAGGATTAAAGAAGATACAAAGAATTAGTTCAATGAAATCAAGGAGAAAAAGCTTAAGGAGCTTCAGTGCCTGAGTGATGCCCGAGAAAATACAAATATGAGGCTGATGAAAATGACAAAGACAATCCAGGCCCTGAAAATGGAATTCAATGAAGAGATAGAAACACAGAAGAGGACTCTGGCTGAAATGCAGATGTAATTGAAAAACCCAATAGCCCAACCAGAAAATTCAAAGGAAGCCTTACAAATGTAATGAATCAAGCAGAGGACAGAATATCAGATCTGGAAGATGAAAATAGAACATCTAAACCAAATGGGTAAGGACCACAAAAATGAAAGAAAAAGAAACACACACACATAGGGAATAAACACAGGAAATGTGAGACACCATGAAAAGAGCAAATCCTCAAATTATAGACAGAGATGAGTGTGGTGGTATGAATAAGAATGACCCCCATAGATTCATATATTTGAATGCCTAGTCATCAGAGAATGGCACTACTTGAGAAAGATTAGGAGGTGTGGCCTTATTAGAGTAGGTCTCGCCTTATTAGAGGAAGTGTGTCATTGGGATTGGGCTTTGAAGTTTCAAAAGCCCAAGGCAAACCTGGTGTCTCTCTCTTCCTGCTGCCTGCAAATCTGAATGTAGAATTCTCAGCTACTTCTCCAATACCATGTATGCCTGCATATCTGCCATGATAATAATGAACAAAACCTCTGAAACTGTAAAGCCCCCAATGAAATGCTTTCTTTCATAATAGTTGCTGTGATAATGGTATCTCTTCACAACAATAGAACACTGACTAAAACAATGGGGCAGAGGAAGCCTAAGCCAACGGCATAGACCAGATCTTCAACATGATCATAGAAGAAAACTTTCTCTCACTAAAGGAAAGGTATACCCATACAAATACAAGAAGCATACAAAACACCAAACAAAAAAGACCAGAAAAGAAAATTGCCATAATATGTAATAGTTAAAACACTAACTATATATAACAAATAAAATGTATTGAAAGCTTTAAGAGAAAAAGAACAAAAAACAAAAACCACAAGTCACATGTAAATAAAAACTCAATAGAATAACAGTTGATTTCTCAATGGAATATTCAAAGCAAGAAGAGCCAGAAACAATGCATTCTAAATTCTAAAAGACTTTGATAGCCAACCTAAATTAGTATATCCAGGAAAACTATTTGCTGTGATCCAAAGTGATTCCGCCATATAAATAGCTTTAAAAATATCAAATAAACAAAACCTAAGGAAAATATAAGAAACATTGTGTTGGGCTGAAGAAAAAAATGAGTATAGCAGAGAGAACGTGGAGAGAAATACAAAGCCCTAAGTATTAAAACACAAAATACCACTGAGAACACAAACAAAAACATCAAAAATTAACAACACAAGCACCACAACTTGGACATACATTTCAATAGCAACTTTAACTATCAATAGCCTCAGTTCCCCCAATCAAAAGACCCCAGACTGCAGCCTAGACTACAGAGTGAGTTCTAGGACAGGCTCCAAAGCTACACATAGAAACCCTGTCTTGAAAAAAAAAAAAAAAAAAAAAAGACCGAGACTGACTGAATGGATCAAAAAACAAAATCCATCTGTCTGCTGCCTACAAGAAACACATCAACCAATCAGAACAGGTAAGTGACCTGTCTCTTAGCTGAATGGCCCCACTCCTTAGATTCATTTCCCAAAGACCCATTCCACTGCCCACACCCTCCCACCTCACCACTTACCCAATAGCCAGGCCCCTGTCCCCAACTCTGGATGACAACTTTATAAAGATGATTAGAGGTCCTTAAAGAGGATATGAAAAAAAAAATCCCTTAAAGAAATCAAGGAATATACAAAAAAATTAGAGGAAATCAATAAACCCATTAAAGAATGCCAAGAAAGCCGGGGGGTGGGGGGGAATAGGTAAATAGGTGAAAGAAACTGTTCAAGACATAAAAATCAAAATAGAAGTAATAAAGAAAACACAAACTGAGGGAATTCTGGAAACAGAAAATCTGGGTAAGTGAACAGAAACTACAGATATAAGCATCATTAACAGAATACCAGAGATGGAAGACAGAATCTCAGTAAAGAATTGGTAAAGAAATTGTTAAATCTAAAAAATTCCTAACACAAAACATTCAGGGAAACCCAGGACACTATTAAAAGAGTAAAGTTAAAAATAATAAGGATAGAATAAGGAGAAAAATCCCAGTTCAAGAACCCAGAAAATATATTTAACAAAATTATAGGAGAAAATTTTTCTAACCTAAAGAAGGACATGCCTATAAAGGTACAAGAAGCTTACAGAACACCAAATAGACTGGATCAGAAAAGAAAGTCCCTGTACCACATAATAATCAAAACATTAAATAAATAGAACAAAGAAAGAATATTAAAAGCTGCAAGGGGAAAAGGCCAAATAACATATAAAGGCAGATCCATTAGAATGACACCCAATTTTTCAACAGATACTATAAAAGCCAGAAGAGCCTGGACAGATGTCTTGCAGACTCTAAGAGACCAGAGATGCCAACTCAGACTACTATACCCAGTAGAACTTTCAATCACCATGGACAGAGAAAATAAGATATTTCAAGAAAAAGTCAAATTTAAATGATATATATTCACAAATCAGCCCTACAGAAGGTATCAGAAAGAAAACTCCAACCCAAGGAAGTTAACTGCATCTGTGAAAACACAGGAAATAAATAATCTCACACCAGCAGCAAAACCCAAAGAAAAGAAACACACACACACACACACACACACACACACACACACACTCATATATATACACACTACCACAAACACCAACAACAAGAAAATATCTTTGGTCATTAACATCTCTCAGTATCAATGGACTTAATTCCCCAATAAAAAGACAGAGACTAACAGAATGGATGCAAAAACAGGATCCATCCTTCTGCTACATACAGGAAACACACCTCAACACCAAAGATAGACATTACCTCAGAGTAAAGGGTTGGAAAAAGATTTTCCAAGCAAATGGACCTAAGAAGCAAGCTGATGTAGTGATTCTAATATCTAGCAAAAGACTTCAAACTAAAAGTAATCAAAAGAGGTAGAGAAGGACATTTCATACTCGTCAAAGGAAAAATCCACCAAGATGGCATCTCATTTTTTTTTTCCGAGATAGGGTTTCTCTGTGTAGCTTTGCACCTTTCCTGGAACTCGCTTGGTAGCCCAGGCTGGCCTCGAACTCACAGAGATTCACCTGGCTCTGCCTCCCGAGTGCTGGGATTAAAGGCGTGCACCACCACCACCTGGCGGCATCTCAATTTTTAACATCTAGGCCTCAAATACAAGAGCACCCACATTTGTTTTTTGTTTGTTTTTTTTTAAAAAAAAAAAAATACTAAACCTTAAATCACAAATTGAACCTCACATATTAGTAGTGCAAGACTTCAATACCCCACTCTCACCAATGGACAGATCATCCAGACAGAAACTAAAGAGAGAAATAATGGAGACATTATGAATCAAATGGACCTAACATATCTACAGAACATTTCAGTCAAACACAAAAAAACTGTATCTTCTTCTCAGCACCACATGGAGCTTTCTCCAAAATTGATCACATACTTGATCACAAAACAATTCTCAGAAGATACAAGAAAATTGAAATAACCTCCTGTAAACTATCATACCACCATGGATAAAAACTGGTTATCAACAACAACAGAAACAATGGAAAGCCTACCAGCTCACGGAAACTTAACAACTCCCTACTGAACAACTGCTGGGTCAAGGCAGGAACATAGAAAGAAATTAAAGACTTTCTAGAATGGAAAATAAATACACAACATATCCAGACTTATGAGGTATAATGAAAGCAATGCTAAAAAGGAAAGTTCATAGCACTAAGTGCCTTCATAAAAAAATTGCAAAGATCTTGCCGGGTGGTGGTGGTGTAAGCCTTTAATCCCAGCACTCAGGAGGCAGAGGCAAGCAGATCTCTGTGAGTTCGAGGCCAGCCTGGTCTACAAAGTGAGTTCCAGGAAAGGCGCAAAGCTACACAGAGAAAAAATTGCAAAGATCTCATACTAGCAACTTAACAGCACACCTCAAAGCTCTATGAAAAAAAGAAACAAACACATCCAAGAAAAGTAGACGGTAGGATGTAATCAAACTGAGGGCTGAAATCCATAAAATAGAAACACAGAGAACAATACAAACAATTATTGAAGCAAAGAGTTGGTTCTTTGAGAAAAATCAACAAGATAGACAAGTACTTATTCAAACTAACTACAAGACAGATAAAATCCAAATTAACAAAATTAGAAAAGAAAAGGGGGATATAATAACAGACACTGAGGAAATCATTAGGTCATACTTCAAAAATCTGTATTCCACAAAATTGGAAAAATCTAAAAGAAATGGACAATTTTCTTGATATATACAACTTACCAAAGTTAAATTAAGATCACATAAACAACTTAAATAGATTTGTAGCCCCTAAGGAAATAGTAGCAGTCATTCAAAGTCTCCCAATCAAAAGAGTGCAAGGCCCGATGGTTTTAGCACAGAATTCAACCAAACTTTCAAAGTAGATCTAATACCAATACTCCTCAAGCTATTCCACAAAATAGAAACAGAAGCAACATTCCAAAACTCATTTTATGAGGCCACAGTCACACTGATACGAAAACCACACAAAGACTCAACCAAAAAAGAAAATTACAGACAAGTTTCCCTTGTGAACACTGATGTAAAAATACTCTATAAAATACTCACAAACTAAATCCAAGAACATGCCAAAAAGATCATCCACCATGATCAAGTAGGCTTCATCCCAAAGATGCAGGGATGGTTCAACATATGAAAATTTGTCAATGTAATCCACCATAGAGATAAATTGAAAGAAAAGAATCACATAATCATCTCAATAGATGCTGAAAAAGCCTTTGACAAAAATCCAATTCCCCTTCATGATAAAAAGTCTTGGAGAAATCAGGGATACAAGAGACATACCTAAACATATAAAAGGAAATTTACAGCAAGCCTATAGCCAAGATCAAATTAAATGAAGAGAAACTCAAAGGAATTCCACTAAAACCAAGAACAAGATAAGGTTTCCACTCTAGCCATATATATTTAATAATATAGTACTCAAAGTTCTAGCTAGAGCAACAGGACAATTAAAGGAGATCAAGGGTATACACATTGGGAAGGAAGAAGTCAAAGTATCACTATTTGCAGATGAATATATATATATATAACCCAAAAATTCTACCAGGAAACTCCTACAGCTGATAAACACCTTCAGTGAAGTGGCTGGATAGAAGATTAACTCAAAAAATAAATAAATAAACAATCATTAGTCCTCCTATGTACAAATGACAAATGAGCTGAGAAAGAAATCAGGAAAACAATACCCTTTAAAATAGCCACAAATAGCCGGGCGGTGGTGGCACACGCCTTTAATCCCAGCACTCGGGAGGCAGAGCCAGGCGGATCTCTGTGAGTTCGAGGCCAGCCTGGGCTACCAAGTGAGCTCCAGGAAAGGCGCAAAGCTACGCAGAGAAACCCTGTCTCGAAAAAAAAACAAAAAAAAAAATAAAAATAAAAAATAAAAATAAAATAAAATAGCCACAAATAATATAAAATATTTTGGGGTAACTCTAACCAAGAAAGTGAAAGACCTATATGATAAAAACTTCAAGTCTCTGAAGAAGATACCAGAAAATGGAAAATTTTTTCCATGCTCATAAATAGGTAGGATCAACATAATAAAAATTGCCACCTTATAAAAAACCATCTACAGATTCAACGCAATTCCCATTAAAATTCCAACATAATTCTTTAAAGAGCTTTACAAAACAATACTCAACTTCATATAGAAAAACAAACAAAAGAAAACATGATAACTAAAACAACCCTATACAATAAAATATCTTCTGGGGATATCACCACTCCTGATTTCAAGCTGTCCTAGAGAGTACAGGTTGATCAATGGAATTGAATCAAAGACCCAAACATAAATCCACACATCTATGGTCACTTGATTTTTGATAAAGAAGCCAGAAATATATGATGGGAAAAGAAAGAAATTTCAACAAATTGTGCTGGTTTACTGGGTAAAAGTATGTAGAAGAATGCAAATAGATCTATATCCATCACCCTGTAGAAAACTCAGTCTAAGTGGGTCAAAATCCTCAACATAGTCCGAGATACACTGAACCTGAGACAAGAGAAAGTGGGGGAAAGCCTTGAAAGAATTGGCACAGGAGACAACTTCCTGAACAAAACACCAATGTTGCAGGCACTAAGATCAACAATTAATAGATGGAACCTGATGAAACTGAAACAAAAAAAGGAAAAGCTTCTGTAATATAAAGGACACCATCAATAGGACAAAAAGGCAGCCCATAGAATGGGGGAAGATTTTCACCAACTCCACATCTGACAGAGGGCTAGTATTCAAATAAAGGACTCAAGAAACTAGACATCAACAAACTAAATAATTCAATTGAAATATATGGAATGCTGTGGGATGTTCTGTATGGCAAATGTGTTGCTCTAATTGGTTAGTAAATAAAACAGATTGGCCAATGGCTAGGCAGGAAGTATAGGCGGGACTAACAGAGAGGAGAAAAGAAAGAACAGGAAGGCAGAAGGAGACACTGCCAGCCACCGCCATGACAAGAAGCATGTGAAGACACCGGTAAGCCACGAACCATGTGGCAAGGTATAGATTTATGGAAATGGATTAATTTACACCATAAGAACAGTTAGCAAGAAGCCTGCCACAGCTATACAGTTTGTAAGCAATGTAAGTCTCTGTGTTTACTTGGTTGGGTCTGAGTTGCTGTGGGACTGGCAGGTGACAAAGATTTGTCCTGACTGTGGGCAAGGCAGGAAAACCCTAGCTACAATGGAATACAGATCTAAAAAGAGAATTCTCAACAAGGGAATCTCAAATGGCCAAGAAACGTTTAAAGAAACATCCAACATCCTTAGCTTTCAGGGAAATGCAAATCAAAACAACTTTGAGATTCCATCTTATACCTTTTAGAATGGCTAAGATCAAAAACACATGTGATGGCTCATGCTGGTGAGGATGTAGAGCAAGGGGAACATTCCTCTACTGCTGGTAGGAGTTCAAGCTTGTATAGCCACTTTGTAATTCAATATAGCAATTCCTCAGAAAATTGAGAATCAATCTACCTCAATACTCAGCCATACCACTCCTGGGCATATACCCAAAGGACACTCCATCCTACCACAAGGATACTTGCTCAACTATGTTTATAGCAACTTTATTCATAATAGCCAGAAGCTGGAAACAACCTAGATATCCCTCAACCATTAATAAACAAAAGGTGGTATATTTACATAATGGAATATTATTCAGCTGTTAAAGACAATGACATCATGAAATTTGCAGGCAAATGGATGGAACTTGAAAAAAAATCACCCTCAGTGAGGTAACCCAGACCCAGAAAGACGAACATACTATGTACTCACTTAGAAGTAGGTATTAACTTTAAAGTTGAAGATAACAGTGCTATATCCCATAGACCCAGAGAGGCTAAGTAGCAAGAAGTGCTTAAGGAAGGAATGCAAGGATCTCCCTCAGAAGGGGAAATAGAATAGATTTCTCTGGTGGACTGAGGGTGGGTAGAGTAGGGAGCAGGAAGGATAAAATCAGGGGAGGGGATACTGGGAGAAATTACTGGGATTGGGGGCAAATTTGAGGGCAAGGTGGAAACCTAGTGCAATGAAAACTCCATGGAATCTAAGATAGTAACCCTAGCAAAGTAATGGGGGACAGGGAGCCTGAACTGACCATCTTCTGTAACCAGGCAAGGCCTCAAGTAGAAGGACTGAGACACCAACCCAGCCACAAAACCTTCAACCTACAGTGTACCCTGCCTGCAGAGTATTGTAGGACTGGAGCCTATCAGAATCCTCATCAAAGAGACCAGAGAGACTTCATCTGACAACTGATGGGAGCAGATGCAGAGTTCCATGGCCAAATATTAAGTAGAGCATGGGTAGTCCTGCTGAGGAGAGGGGTCAGGGACACCATGAGAACATGGCCACAGAATCATGGGGGCTCACAGAGATCAGGGAGACTGTAGGGGTCTGACCTAGTCATTCATATATATATATATATATATATATATATATATATATATATATATATATATAATGATTAAGTAGCTTGATGTTCTTGTGGGATTCCTAACAATGAGAGCTGAGGCAGTCTCTGACTCTTTTGCCCACTTGTGAGACCTTTTTATCCTACTGGGTTGCCTTGTCTAGCCTTGATGTGATGGTATGTGCCTGGTGTTATTGTAGCATGTTATGCTGTGTTTGACTGATGTCCCTGGGAGGCCTGTTTTTTTCTGAGAGGAGACAGAAGGGATGGATCTAGAGGAGAGGGAGGTCAGGGGAGAGACTTGCAAAGGAAACTAGGATTTGGATGTAATATATGAGAGAAGAATAAAAATAAAAAATAAATAATAATATATAATAATAATAATAATAATAATAATGAAGAAGAAGAAGAAATGAAGGCAGTAGAGGCTTGTTGATGGGATATAGGGAAATCTTAGTTTTAAAGATAGGCTCTGCCTTAGAGTAAAAGGATGGACAAAGCATTCCAATCCAATGGGACAAGGAAGCAAACAGGCATTACCATTTTAATATCTAACAAAATAGACTTCGAACTAAAACAAGCAAGGACCCAAATTAGCAGTCAGAAATGAATAAGGAAATATTATAACAGACATCAAAGATATTTGTATTACAAGGGAATATTTTAAAAACCTGTACTCCATGCAGCTGGAAAATCTAGAAGAAATGAATGATGTTCTAGATTCAGCCAAACCTCCAAAATTAAACCAAGAACTCAACAACTTAAACATACCCATAAGAAATGAGAAGACTGAAATGGTAATAAAAAGCCTTCCAGCTAAGAAAATTCAGGACCAGATGTATTCATAGTAGTGTTCTATCAGACATTCAAAGAAAATCTACAGTCAGTCCTTCTGAACTATTCAAAAAATAGAAACAGAAGGGGCACTCCCAAACTCCTTCTATGAAGCCAGTACCATTCTAATACCCAAACCAGGTTAAAGACAGACAGACAGACAGACACGCACACACGCACACATGCACACATACACACACAGTATAGGAAGAAAGAAAAAGAAAGAAAGAAAGAAAGAAAGGAAGGAAGGAAGGAAGGAAGGAAGGAAGGAAGGAAGGAAGGAAGGAAGGAAGGAAGGGAAAACTACTATAGGCCTCAATTCTCCAATTAAATGACACAGACTTGCTGCCTGAATGGATAAAGAAACAAAACCCTTTAAAAATTAGGCCAATATCCCTAATGAGCATAGACTCAATAATGCTCAATAAAATACATGCAAAGAGAAACCAAAAAAAAATATATAACATGACCAAGTTAGCTTTATTCCTGAAACACAGGGATTTCTCAGCATACTCAAGTCAATAAATGTAATAAACCACATCAATGGATTTAAAGACAAAAATCACATGATCATATCAAAAAATGGTGTAAAAAAAAAAAAAGCTTGTCACAAAATCCAACATGCCTTCCAAGACAAAAGTCTTGGAGAATAAGAGGCTAGTTGTAAAATATCTCAACATAATAAAAGCTATGTATGAAAAAACCGTAGCCAACATCATTCTAAACAGATAAAAGCTTAAAGCAATAACATGGAGGTCAGAAACAAGATAAGCATGTCCACTCCCTCCAGTCCTTTTCAACACTGTGCCAAGTACTAGCTGGAGCAATAAGGCAAAAGAAGGATATTAAAGGGATACAAAAGGGGGAGGGAATCAAACTATTCCTATCTGCCAATAGTATGACTCAATAGATTAGAGATCCAAAAACACTCTGCGAGAAAATTTCTAGAAATAATAAACAAATTCAGAAATGTGGCAGGATTCAGAATCAACTTGCAAAAATCAATAACTTTTCTTTCAAACAACAACAAACATACATAGGAGATCATGGACACACTCCCATTCACAATAGTTTCAAAGAAAAATAAAATATCTAGGAATAAACCTATCCAAGGAAGTGAACAACCTCTATAATGAAAACTTTAAGGCTGACTCTAAATAGAAAAAGACACTACAAGATGGAAAGACATCCCATGTTCATGAATTGGTAGAATTAACACTGTAAAAAATATGGTTCTACCAAAGGCTATTTACAGACTCAGTGCAATATCAATCAAAATCCCCATCTCATTTTTTGCAGAAATAGACCAAAGTTTCCTAAAATGTATAAGGAACCATAAAATAACCCAGATAACCAAAATAATACTGAACAAAAAGAACAATGCTAGAGGAATTACCATTCCAGATCTTAAGATATATTCTAGAACCACAGTAATAAAACAATGTATTACTGGCACAAAAGAGATATATAGACCAATGGAACAAAAAAATGAAGACAAAAATGTAAGTACATATAACTTCAGCCACTTAATATTCGACAAAGATGCTAAAAACATACACTAGAGTAAAGAAAGCACCTTCAACAAATGGTTCTGGTAAAACTGGATGTCCATATGCATAAGAATGAAATAAGACCTGTATCTATTATACCCTATAGGCAAAACTAACTCCAATTTTATAAAAGACATAAACCTGAAACACTGAAACTGCTAAAAACAAAAGTAGTACCCTACATGGTATAACAGTAGGAAAGGACTTAGGAATAGGATGGTTGAAGCTGTAGGAAGAGGACTCCACTTACCCAAGAATGAAGGTCAACAATTGGTAAGCGAGACCTCATGAAATTGAAATGCTTCTACACAGCAAAAGCAATCAACTAGATGAAGAGAACTCCCACATAATGAGAAAGAATCTTGGCCCGCTATATACCAGACAGAGATTTAATGTCCAGAATATACAATGAACTAAAAAAAAAAAGTTTTTTTTAAATGACCCATCTAAAAAAAATGGGCTTTGGACCTGAACAGAGTTCACAAAAGAAGAAAAAAGGATTTCTAGAAGATACCTCGAAAAATGTTCACCATCACTAGTAATTAGGGAAACACAAATCAAAACAACTTTGATTTTTATCTTACCCCAGTCAGAATGAGAAACATCAATGGAACAACCAACACCAAATGCTGGAGGGGATGCAGGAAAAAGGAAACTCTCATTCGCTGTTGGTGGAATTGCAAACTGGTACAGCCACTACAGAAATCAGTGTGGAGAACTCTCAGAAAGTTAAAAATAAATCTACCATGTGACCCAGATATCCCACTCCTTGACATATGCCCAGAGGACTTCACATACTCTACAGACACTTGCTCAGGCTTATTATCTGCTATTCTACTCACAATAGTTAGGAAAGGGAAGCAACCTAAATGTTCTACAACTGACAGATGGATAATGAAAGTGTGGCACATATGCACTATAGAATAGTATTCATCATTAAATGAAAATGAAATCATGAATGTTTCAAGTAAATGGATAGAAATAGAAAAGATGATACTGAGTGAAGTAACCCAGACACAGAAAGACAAATGCTCTATCTTATTGCAGGCTCCTAGCTCCAAATTTTCAGATGTAAATATAGCCTGTAGTAACTACAGAAACCAGGAACTTAAAAAGGGACCATTGGAGGCATGGGGGTGGTAGTTGTGAAAAACAGAGAAGGGAATAGCAAGGCACAAGTATTATGACCAGAAAAATGGGGGAAAGGGGGGCTCCTTAGGGATGTAAATACAGAAGAGGATGGTAGGAGAGTAAGGGAGAATAGCCATATACAACTGATCTGATCAGAGGAAAGGGAAAAGTGGGGGGGGTGGGCTTCCTTGGGAAGGATGAGGAAGTAAAATACAGGAGAAGGAGGTAGGTCAAAACAGCAATTATTAACATTTATCAAAAAACCTATAATGCACATAATTTGTGTATAAATGTATGTATATTGTTTTAATGAACTTTTCTTTTCTGGGCCAACAGTGCTTCCTCCAAGAGTCTAAGCTCACCTAACAAAAATCCCCCTATCCAACATGAAAATCCCTCTTTTGAGTTGTTGTCCAGGGATGTCAAAAGACTCCCAAAACATAAAGCCTATTGCTGTTTCCCTTGGTTGCCTCTCAGAAGAGGAAGGCACGTTTCCTGCTGCTGGAGACGCCATGCACTTCAGACATGGGTTCCAGAGGCTCCTGAGCTGGAACTGACTTTAATGCCCCTTTTCTTAGGACTAACTTTCATGATACCAGAAGGTACCATGCAGTTTTCCAAAGAATAGAGGCAGCCAACAGTCCCACCCAGCTATGACACCCATGAACCACATCAATTACT
Source organism: Peromyscus leucopus (assembly GCF_004664715.2). Lineage (NCBI taxonomy): Eukaryota > Metazoa > Chordata > Mammalia > Rodentia > Cricetidae > Peromyscus > Peromyscus leucopus. The sequence continues at coordinate 76,490,178 of NC_051065.1, read as the reverse complement.
AGCATGGCACAATATCCCTACAGGTACAGTAGTGGGACATATAACTTAGTGGTAACCAACAGCTCTCTAATTGGACTTTAGACCCATTCAACAAGAGGTAGACCATGTCTAGTACTGGAAACCCACCCAACCACCTTCTGGACAACCACACTCTTGTATCAGCAGACTATTTTAATGTTAGCATTCTCTCCCCAACTTTCATGTCCAGCAGTATGGAATTATCAAATCAACTATGACAATTTATATTTTACTAAATAACAGTACTTTTGCTTGATGATCAGTTGGTATATTTGTTGACATTACTCAAATAAATTTGTCTCTTTTTTATATTGATATTTACTGTATTAGAATGTAAAATTAAATTATTTTAAAGCTATGTTGGTACTATTTTTAAATGAAAATAACTCCTTTAATTTAAAGTAGAGTTTTGTAAACTTTTTTCCAAAAGGAAGCAAACATATTTGGTATTTTTGCGAGACTCTTTCGTAGCTAATTGAACAGAAGACATTAAATTTGTTGTGGCATCCGTCACCTTGTAACCTTCGGAAAGTCCCACTGCACATTCCTGAGCAAGTCAGAGTGAACTAAGCAGGTAACATCTTAGCACAACTGTGACAAACAGCTTTTACCCTGGGGGTTTCCTGAGCACTTGGACTGCAGTTTATGAACAAATGACTGTTCTCTAGCGTAGCTGAAAGATACTGCAGAAAATCAAAAATCTCAAAGGGGTGCATTATGAGATACTTTACAAGATAGTACACATGGCATGATCTCATCCTTTCTGAAATGGTGGCAAAATAACTTAAATTGGTCACTATAACCACTTCCAAGTGCATGGTTCATTGGTGTTAAATATATTCACACTTCCTTATCTTTTGTAATTATACTTGACTTCTTTTAAGTCAACATATATAGACTCCAAATACTGGTAATGTAAGTGGTGGGGATGTGTTTGACCTTTATCATCTTGTCTGTTTTTAAACGTTTCTTCCATGAACATATACTATAGAATTTATAAAATGAAAGGAAAATTTTTATTTTAAACTGAATAAAGCAAATGTTCCAAGGAGAGAATGGCAGGCATCATGCTTTAGAGTGATCGTGTTAAGGAACAGATGGACTGCTTCTGCGGAACTCCATTTGGGCTGCAACTATGACTTAATCAAACATTAATGAGGTTTAGTGCATAAACGAGGAACCTGAATGGGCCCCATGAGAGAAGCTTGGAATGCTGGGCTTTATTGTTGATTTTACATGAGAGGTGTGGATTGTGGGGTTGTGCCAAGCTAGAAGAGATGCCTGAGCAAAACACGGTGAAAGGCCAGAATGTGATGGGCCCCGAGTTCTTGTGAGGGAGATGGGCTCCTGCTGAGATGATACAGAATTTGGACTTTATTCATAGGTAGTAAAGAGAAATTGGAGCCTTTTGGTTAGTGTTAATGTGAAGAAGGTCAATTTTCTCAATTCTCTATAATCTGGGCCTAGGGGGAGAAAGACCAAACATCAGTAAGGCCAATTGGAAAAACAAATGCTTGAATGCAAAGGGTAAGCAATGATAAGGTAAATAGGGAGGAAATAGAAGGGAGAAGTCGAAAGGAAGAGAATTGATGCTTCCTAGCAAAGGTAGAGAGAATGGGATCTCATTCATGCTTTCTTCTTGAGGAAGTATTCATTCATTCAGACCCAGGTTGACCTCATTCCATACTGGGTATCGGTTTCATAGTAAAGTACTTTAAGAGTCTTGGAGGGACTGGGGTGTGTTAACCGGATTGGTAATGTTTTTAAGTTGTCTCCCTGAACTAGACTTTTGGAGAGCTAATTTTCAATGTAGTTTCTTCTATTTGTTTTTTATGTTTAAGGCATAAAATCTGATGTTGTGGTATATTATAAAATGCCTACTGCATGAATATTAATGCCTAGATGAGTAGCCAGTAGTTTTATTAGCTCTATTTATTTATAAGCTCGGTTTTTCTAATCATCTGAATTTTTTTCTGCTTTACATACTTCCTCACTAAAATTCAATGGAAAAAAAGAAATTGTTTCATTGTGAATTCTAAATGCACAGAACATAAACAGCCCTAAAAGAACATATGTACAACTATTTAATACACTGGGTCCAGTTTTCTGATGAATTAAAGGGTATGTTTTAAAAATCAGATCATTAAAGATGAACTGGAGATTTGACACTTTAAAGACTGATACTATAATTCCTTTCATATAAAGTATCCTTGGTAACACAAATAACTATTACTTCCCCGTACTTTCCTTTAAAATAGATTTTTGCTTTTTTCATTTATTGGGCTGTTTCAGAACAAAACATTGTGCTTTTTTAAAAAATAGATATTATTTTAATAGGCAGCAAACTGGCCTTGAGATTTTATGCTTGTGCTCAACAGCTCATGACTCGGAAACATACAGAGGGTATCTGTCTATGTGGGCACAGAGCCAGCCCTCCAGTTACCGTATTACATTTAACAGTGCAGAAGCCATGCCCGGGCTTCTCCTCCTGGCAGAAATACCATTTAACAGGGTGAAAGGTCCCGGGGAACTTGAAGCAGTGGTCTCAGGTGTGGCAGCAGCTGCTGTGTGGGCCATAACTTACTCTGTGAGGACAGAATCATCATCATCTGGACTCAGGGGAGATGTGGAGAATCATGTCCAAGGAGTGCTGTTCCAAGAAAAAAAAATGTGCTTGGAGCATTTATTTATTGGCAATGCTCGCTGACTGTGGTTCCGTCTGGCAAAACTGTGGATTTTTCCCAGAAAGCTGGGGAACACTTATGTAAGTTGTCTCAAGGAATTTATTTTTAAACACTGTTAATGTATCCCTTATGGGTTTTTTGTTGTTGTTGTTTGTTTGCTTGCTTGCTTTTCCAGGATTTAATTACCTTCATGTCCTGCTTAAAATATATACTTACAAGGCAGGAGGGGATATGGCGAAGTAGAGGAACATTGTGCTGATATAAAGACTTGAGACTCTAGTCAGAGTTAAGGCCAACTTTAAACGGCCGACTGCTATTTGAAGGAAATAACTACAAAATGTCTGATTAAGTCCTAAATGTGTTGAGTCTCATTAGGAGCTTCAAAACTGTAGATAAATGGTTTTCAGAAAAGTACCGTGCACAGCTGTTGGGGATGCTGCCACATGTAGGTAAGGGAGTCTGGAGAAAGGGTTCTACCCATCCTGGTGTAGAGAGCAGCTTGCTTTGGCAACAGTATCTGCTGCTCATAGCTGGACCAGGTACTGGTGTATAGAGAATAGGAGGCACAGGCACAGAGGCAGGCCACTGGGTGTCACGTCCACTGCATGTATTAGACTGTGTCGTGTACTAATATTTTCCATAGCCTTGCTAGATGCTTCTTTGAATGTTCTTTTCTTTCCTTCAAACATTTTGAAAGGCTTAAAAATAGTACATATCTTACTTATCAGGGCAAGAAATAGAGGATACCTATGTAGTTTGGAAATGACCTGGACTTCCTTACTCCTCTATTTCCTAGGATGCTGCCTCTGTTACTCATCTGTACAGGAGTGAAAGGCAGCTGCTTTGGTGACCTGGCTCACCCATTTCTTCACAGGTCACCCTGCTTCTGTGGGAAGAAGCTTCTTGAACACACCACTGTTTTCTCTGTTGCCTCATATCTTTTCATTCTTTTCTCCAGCTCTTGCTCCTCAGTACTTTTTAGAACCTTCTGCCTTGCCGGTGGTACACAAGACACAGTGTGTTTCTCCTTGGCTTTCTCTTTCTTCTCCTCTGGTTTTCTCTTGTTGTTGTTTAATGAAAAATGTTCGTCTTCTTGGAAGGTGGAAGGTGGAGGAGTGTTACATCTTTTTGCTTTCATTCCAGCATGGTCTTTTTCTTTCTGCTCCAAATCCTTCTGAGCACAAAGTCTAATGCATCTCTGAGGCTGGGCCATCTGAGTATTTCTTGATCTAGCTCCTCAGCATCCATGGATGAGCACTCATGAGCTGGAATGAGATATTTAAGATTTTCTTTTTCTGTCTCTTTATAGTAAAGCATCAAATGTCTTCAAAGGTGTGACAGGAAGGACTGATATTTCACTTTCTCAAGGAAGTTTGGCCCTGAAAAGGCTCTCCTCCTAGTCCATTTTTTTCCAAGAAACTTATTCCCCAAGTTGACCTTCTCCTTAAACCAAGAGTCACATTTTCAGCATCTTCCTCCACATCCAAAGATGGAAAAATTTATGAAATCTGTGGGGACCCCAAAGGAATAAATAGTTGTAAATTGTGTCATTGTCCCCAGCCCTAGCCCCATTCTGCACCCCGAGTTCAGAAGAAAAGGTCTTTCCAAGTGTTCATAGCATCCTTCTCGGGAAGTCACCTGTGGTTGATCTGTTTCTGCAGTCCACCTCCCACAGCCTTGACTGAGAGTCAAGACTCACCAAACTCTTGAAGTCTGGCAGATAATTCTTATGAAGAACCTGGTCTCCCCTCACCACAGTGTGCTCACTCTCTCGCTCTCTCTCTCTCTTGCTCTTGTTCTGTCTCTCTGTGTCCGTCTGTCTGTCTGTTTCTTTCTCTCTTTAAGCTTTTGTGCACTCTCTCTGGCTCTCTCGTTCTCTCTTTCTGTATCGCTGCACTACTTTGCCCACAATGATTTGCCGGCAGTCCTTAGTCCTTCTGTTTTGAACCCCTCTTTCCACAATGGCAGTGATGAGACCAGCTAGCCAGGTGCTGTATGGAGTGTGGAAACAGTATCCCTGGCTGACCAGGTCTCAAAAGCCAGCTTTCTCCTCCTCTTCTCGTTGGCAGCTCTGTTGGGACTTTAAAATCTAAGCAGATGAACCATGTGGGCCATCTGAAAGCCCAGTAGGCCTCCTTGGATGCATTTTAATACTTTAAGAAATACACTAGTTTATTTACATAAAACAAGTCACAGGCCACCTGCCACTTCTATATGGTAATGTTTAAAAGGGGAATAACATTTTTTAAAATGAAAATAACCACAACTGGGGCTAGAGAGATTGCCATCAGTTAAGAATGCTTACTACTTTTCCAGATGACCCAGGTTTTATTCTCAGCACCCATATTAGGAAGCTCACAATGGCCTATAATTCTAGTGTCATGAGAATCCTACACTTTGGTCTTCCAAAGGCACCTGTACTCATATGAATATACCCACACTTGAGCACATATGTGTGCACACAAATATGCATACACACACACACACACACACACTCACACACAGCACAGCACAGCACAGTCTTCACTCACAGTAGCAGAAGAGGTCATCTGTGGGCCTGTGGATGTCTTTATATTGGGCCAATCACTATAAGACTTATGACTTTTATTTAATATATTATATATATATATAATCATCTAAATATAAATTTCAAATGAGAAGAAAGGATCCATTATTTCCTATAGTTGTTTGGAAATGTGTAGGTAGATAGCTGGATGGGTAGATACAGAGGTGTGTATAGGTAAGTTTAGTACTTTACTGTTTTGAAAGGCTACATAATGGTGGAAAGCTGTAAACGTTGTCATTCAAATACTTGGCTAATGTTGGCCATTTGCCAGCTGAGTGATAACATGAATCCTTCATTTTTATATATCTATTACAATGAGCACAGACAGCATAAGTTCTCAGTACATTCTAGTTACCTTCCTAATACCACCATTCTAGTTCCTTCTTCCTTCCATCTTTTATTGAAATTTGTTGTTGTTGTTGATGATGATGATGATGATGATGATGATGATGATGATGATACTGCCCTGTGGTCAGCTCCAAAGCCCACTAATGTCCCAATACAAACAACTAGAGAACTAGCATTACCAAGGGCCTTTTGCAGCAAGGCCACAGCTTCTAAATTGCCCAAATTATATGGACCTCAAAATCTCAGCTTTGCCCAATTTTTTAATCTCACATCAAATTTGTCCATTTATAAAGACTACGTGAGTATTTCGTAGAGGGTATTGCTTTTAAATGCATTGTTCGGAGACTAATTTTAAGATGTATGTGAAGGACAATTCTCCCTGAGAAAAACTTTCTTTACCAAACTTCCAATAAAATAACTTATTTTAATGTATCACTATATCATAGAAAACATACCAGTCTGATTCTGAAATAATATTTGAAAACAAACTAATGTAGCCAAGAAATGTTCCTGGCTCCTTGGTTGTTTTTAATTGATGTTGAAATTAAAGCAAATGTAGCCACATCATTGTTGGAACAATTGTTGATCTTGATAGCACAAGGGCAAACACAGATATTACCAAATACTTGGAATCTGCTGAAAAACTTTGGAAAAAAAAGAGGAAGAAGAAACTTACCAGCCGTGTAAAGTGTGGAGGAGCAAGCAGGGGCCTTAGAGGGAGCTGGGGAGGGCGAGTGTCTGATGGGGTTCAGAGGTTTCCCAAAACATCTTACTATTCATCTCTGTCACTAGGCTACAGCTCAGTTAGTTTATTTCTTTTTCAATTGCTGATTGCCCAGAGTTTTTGTTTGTTTGTTTGTTTGTTTTGTTTTTGTTTAGTTTATGCTAAGTGGTCATTACAAAGAAAATGCTAAAATGCAGATATCAACACTGCCTGATAATTTAAAACTAACCAAAGGAGGTGTGCTTTAGATTATCTTGAAGATTGATTACCCTCCATTCACTCAGCACTTACTGAATAAGTGCCCCAGAAAAGATAGAGTTCCTGTCACTCCTTCCAAAAGGAAGATGATATGTAGAGCCAAATAATTTTTTAAAAAAAAAAGAAAAAGAAAAAAGAAAACAAACAAACCACTGTGGGGAAACTGCAAACATCACCGCATCGGAATAATTAAGAAATATCATGGGGAAAGTGCAAATGTCATTGCAATAGGCTAAAGGAGCTCAGAGGCTCAAGAGTCTTCCTCCCACTGAGCTGTGCATGAAGCAGAAATTTTCTAAGAGGGAATGGAACTGAAGGGTCACCCCAAATGCGGGAGTGGAGTGGAAGGGTGGTCCCAGTTAACGGCACACCACGAACAAGTGTTTAGATAGAAAAGTTCGGAGCAAATTTGAAAATAGCGACCTGGGATTAACTGAAACTTTTTCTGAGGAGGTATCGAAGGCTGAACGGAAGAGAAACTGATCAGCTGAGAGTTCTAAGTGCCATAGTAAAAGCATTGGGCTTTCAGTAAGAGGTTGCTGTGGGCTGTTTTCAGCAGCAGACTGAGCAAGCTGTTTAGTCTAGGGAGGGAATGTAGGCATTGGAGAACCAGTGAACAGAGGGGGAAAGAGGGAGATGATACTGGGACCCGTGACATGGGCACACCGAGGGAGATGATATTGGGACCCGTGCCATGGGCACACCGATGAAGCAGAGCTTTCAGTGGCTTTGGTTAAATGGAGGAGGAGTTAAGATGATTGTGGCTTTAACACAACTCAGAGAATGATCACATGGATAAGAAAGAGCAAAAGGAGGAGAAACTAGAGACCAGACAGAAGGAGGGCTTGAATGTTTTGACTGGGCCGTTAATAAAATCAGTGTGCACTCACCCTCTGCCCCACGGTCGTCTGTGTGTTTTACATGTGTGACTCCGCTGCTTCCTCAAGCAACCTCCCAGCTTCAAGACAGCCCTCCAGAGCTTGCAGAGCCTTATGTGGACAGCAACGAGGCCAGAGTCCAATCCTTAGGGGCAGAATTCTGGGGCCCAGCTTGTTGAATATACTGAATCGTGTTGGGCTTGGAGACAAAGGTAGAAGAGAAGGAAAGACAGATGAAACGAATGGACAACAGATATCACGGAATTTTGAGAAATCTCAGAAACACAAGGACTTTCAGAAAACTAGAAGATCATGTGTCATGGGAACCAAGATGCAGTGCCAGAGGCTTGGAGGCCTAGGAGATTGTTTTTAGGCTAAGGGACACCTGCTTATTCCAATTGGAAATGACAGACTTGGAGTGTAGTGGACACCAGGCTTCATCCAGGAGAAAGTGCTAAGACTCAATGCTCAAATGGAAGAGATGCCAGGTGCCTCTTCTATCCCCCACACCCTCTGATCCCTTCTCCCTCCCCCCCCCCCCCGCCCCCCGCCCCCAACACCACATTGCCATTCTCTTTTTGTTTAAGTTGTCTCTGTTCTTTACCATTGCCTCCAGGGGAGCTATGATGAGTGAGTGTCCTTTCCTGGGGCAAGCTGTGCTGAGTGAGACAGAGCAGGGCATTAGCGGAGCCAAGACCAAAGGCATTTGTTCCTGCATGATGCTCTTGAGTTTCTCAATTAGGAAGAGGTTAGTGTGTGGCAAAACATGAAGATTGTGTCACTGGAGAAGAGCCACAGCACAGCATAAATCTCTAGTCTAACTAGTTGCCAATAGTCTGTGGATTTCATTTGCACTATGTAGCAGTCTGGCAGAAGTCTGCTAACAAGCAGAACTCATTAGGGTGAAAGGGTAGAAGAGTCTCGTGAACTCCCCTTGAAAATGAGAAAGTCCTTTTAAAAGCTGCATTGCATGCCACAGGGGTGCAGGTTGCCCCCTACAGACACTCCAGAACAGTGGAAGCTGATCAGAAAGCTAGGAAAAAGGCAGAGGGGCGGCACACGTGGAGGGGCCTTGAGGAGGAGAGGCAGCCTTTGAGAACTTAGAAGAGACAGCAGACTGAATGATGTCCCTGCCACCTCCCTGTGGAGCCCTGAGCAGAAGGAGTTAGGTGACAGAAAGGCAAACAAGGAAAGCAGTTAAGCAATATTTGGTAGAGAAAAAAGGAAAGGCTATGGACAAGTACTGGCCATCACAAGTGATGCCTTCAAAAGGATCCAAAAAAGAAGTGGTCATACTCAAATAGTGAAACTTGGAAAGGCATGTAATCACTATGTGTAGATGTGAGCAGATTTTAAGAAAACAACTACCAACCTCTATCTAGATAGCATCGATGCCTTCATAAAGTTCTGAATAGAAAAACATTCTAGCAATGAATCTTGACTTCATGTTTTAAAATACTGGTGTCTTACAAGGTGCTTTAAGAGCTTATGAAGGGTGTAGGCTTCTTGGGCTTCCCTCTACTCTGTGGAGGACCTTTTTCCCTTTTCTCTGTGTGTCTGTTGTATGTGTGTTTCCTTGCCCCTAATAAAAGACCTTCTTCAGCTTATTCTGTCCTCTGTGTACAAAAATTTTCCTATGGTGATCTGCCATAGCATTGTGATGAAAGAATGTGGCAGAGCAGAATTGCTCATCTCACAGCTGGGAAGGAAAGGGAGAGGGGGAGGGAAAGAAGAAGGGAGGGAAGGGAAGGGAGGGGAGGGGAGGATCTGGCTATATGTCTGGCTTCAAGATGTTTCCTGCCTTTTAATTCTTTAACTGGCAGGGAAAATAAAAATTTTTTTAAAAATGGTCTGATCGTGACTCCTAAACAGTAGCATTTGAGGAACATCTCTTGGGATTTCTTCTGAGGACTATTGACTCATGAAGATGAGTATAAACCAGGCCAAACCCTGAAAGGATAATCAAGTATGACTGTTGAAAACACCAGCACACTTCCCACCACCCCAGAATGGTCTGGTCATTTTCTTTTCCTCTCTCTAATAAGGTGAGGTCCCCTTAGACACAAAGGTCCCCTATAACCTTGTCTATGTATCCTAGGAAGCAAGTTAAATTGGTGATGTCTGAAAGACCTGTGGACAGATACTAAAATACACTATTAACTTGAGACCTGGCTGCACATCGATGTTACCTCACTCTGCTTAGGTGAGACCTGATTCGGACACCTGAGGAGGAACATCTTAGGCAGATTTGGAGAGTTATAGACAAACCTTTGGATTTTTCAGAGCTCCTATATTTCCCATCCTTCATTTGTCCCTTCTGCAATCCTGAGAGACAGACTCACTATTGTTTTGGACAAAAACTGGATGATGGTTAAACTTCTCTCAAGCTCTCTAGAAGCTATGAGAACCTTAAACTCACTCTAAATACATGTGGGAGCTGCTTCTCTGAGCTGAGACCATGGAATTCTTTCTCTGGTTTCTTTTTTTTTTTTCTTTTTTGAGGGGGAGGAGGAGTAACTGCTGTCTCCTATATCCCTGCTAACCTAATTAAAGTATCTTTTTAAAGAAATGGCTGTAACAGTCCACATCTAAGAGATGTGTGGATCCCACGTGGACTTGTGCCCTGATGGAGGATGGACTCACCATGAGCAGAAAGCAATCATATGGTTTACCACCTTGGCTGGTGATCTCACCAGGATGGAAGCAACTATGTGATTTGGTAACCATCCTGCTAATGATATCATAAAGAGGGCAAATGGCAGGTGACTTCATTGCCATCTTGGTTAATGTGACCACGTGACACAACCCATAAAACTTTCTAATCACACTGAGCCCTCTGGAGATCACTGAACTCCTTTTTGTATTAGACTAGGGAGGTAACAGCAGGCAGCCTCCGAGGTGATGTATTGTATTTTTAGTGTTCTGTTTTGTTTTAGTTTTTGTTTGTTCTGTTTTGTTTATTTTTGGTTTTTTGTTTTATTTTGTTTTGTTTTGATTTTGATGATTTTTCAGGACAGGGTTTCTCTGTGTACTCCTGGCTGTCCAGGAACTAGCTCTATTACAGACCACATTGGCCTCAAACTCAGAGATCCGCCTGCCTCTGCCTCCCAAGAGCAGGGATTAAAGGCGTGCGCCACCACTGCCTGGCTTGTTTTAGTTTTAACACATTGTTTTATATGATATATTTGCTGGTTTCTAGAGGAGACCTAAGAGGTTTCCCCAGCCACATGCCTCCAGCACTGGCCTTCTACAAAGGGGGACATCGCTGAAGTGTGTGGTAGTCCAGGGTTGAATATTGCTCAAGCACAGATCCCAACAGGAACTCAAAGGAGAAATTGCCCGGGGCTGGACAAGCTGCTGTCAGGGGCAGCTGCTGCCGCCAATGTAGGCTCAGCCTGCTTGGGCAAAAGAATGGCATGTGGGCTCGACTGGTTCTTATTGACTGTTCTCTCTACCTGGTATCTCCAAGTCCATTTTCCTCTGAGACAGAATGTTCTCCCTCCTCACACCTTGAGGCTGCTTTGCTTCCTACTTACCCGCTTTTATTTCACCCTGTGGTGCCGCAGTACTGTTAATTTGCTTTTGCCTTTCAGTTGCAGTAGCAGAGAGAGGTTAAGAGAAAAAAAAAAAAAAAAAGAAGAGCTTAATGTCATCACCTTCTGAGTCTTGTCAATTCCTGTTCCCAAAGAATGACGCAGCAGACATGACTCATGTGGACAGCTCTATGCAGGTTGATAAGGAGTACAGGTCAGTTTGGTCCAGCCCATTTCCTGTCCAATGCAAGCCACTGAGTTCAGTTCCACAGAGCAGAAAATGCCTTTTACATGGATGACATATAGGCACACTGTCCTGTGCTGGGTAAGCTCACCAAGAAGCAGGCTCCAGAGAAGGGATTTGGCCCTCCCATTCTAGATTCAAGCATGTTTATCTCAATATCTTCCAAAACCCCTGTCCTGGGTCAGGCTGGCCCCCTGACTCTGTGACAAGGGAAAGGAGAAGAACAAGAAAGCTCAAAAGGAAAGGCATCATGTCCTTAAGGACAGCTAAGGTGTTAGCTATTTCCAGCCCAGCTTACTATTATTTACCTCATGACATAAAGATGTTTATGGTAAAAATAATGAGATACTCCTCCATGGAAAGAACAGAGAGGACTTTTCTGCCTAGAAGGTTTCAACCAGCATCTCCAGTATTGGGGTTTTGACAAGGCTTTATTAGCTGATTTCCAGGGCAAGTTGTCGACATGGGTTTGGGGATATTTTGCTCTGCACCTGCTGCTTCTCTTTATCCACTGCTTACATGCATTCAAGACCAAGCGCCCAGCTAGGGTGGGTCATTCTCTGGACTGAAAACTACAAAATAAGAAAAGATTAGTTTCCTTAGCCTTTGAGAATTATGAGAGTTGGGAGTGCTCTTTATTAGGTCCCACCAGAAACTCTTGTTAGATTTCAAGGTGGGACTAGAGAGAGAAAAAATGGCTTTTCTAGGCATGGACTATACACTAATCTATCCCAGTTAAAATGAGAGAAACGATGTCTTCTATAATCTAAGACTATAATTACAAGATAAACATGTGAGGAGTTTTGGCTCGATGAGTGTGATTTCTTTTCTGCCTTTTGTTATTTACAGAGGCTATTCCTTCATGTCAAGGTTATTTTGATAATGTATCAAAACTCTTGCTAAAATGTAAACATTTTCTATATGCACAGGCAATCCTGATTCTTTATATGCTTTAGAGTTTCTGTTGCTGAGATTAAACACCATAACGAAAAGGCAAGTTGGGGAGGAAAGGGTTTATTTGGCTTACGCTTCCACATTGTATCTGTCATTGAAGGAAGCCAGAACAAGAACTCAAACAGACCAAGAACTCAGGGCAGGAACCTGGAGGCAGGGAGCTGATGCAGAAGCCATGGAGGAGTGCTGCTTACTGGCTCACTGAGCCTTCTTTTATATAGAACCCAGGACCACTAGCCCAGGGGTAGCCCCACCCACAATGGGCTGGGCCCTCTCCCATCCAATTACTAATTAAGAAAATGCTTTATAGCTGGATCTTATGGAGGCATCTTCTCCACTGAGGTTCCCTCCTTACAGATACAGGTTGTGTCAAGTTGACAGAACTAGCCATATTATATTATCCTATATAATAGAGAGTTTGAATTCAGCTTTGCTTCATTAAGGAGATTTCGCACAGCACCCTCTTCCAAGTCGAGCAACTGCCGTCTTTATGAGCTCAGCAACGCCTTCTTGCAAAAATCCAACAGATTAGAACTTGCTGATTGTGTTTCCTCGAGGAAGGACAGGGTCACTGTACCCTCACCTGAGCACCCAGGCACTCCTCCCAGCTAGCATGCAATGGTACCTTCTTTGCACATGGCTTGGTGGTCTTGGGGAGGAATCAGAACATACAGGCTAAAAAGGCTAAGGGAAAGAGGCTCCACCTGTACCCTTGTCAGGGAGCCACCATCAGGACTGGGTACAGACTTTGCAGTGTGGCTCCTCTTGGGACGCTACCTGCGCTCTGTAAGTAAACCTTACACATTCACTGGTTCCCTAGGATAAGCTTTGGTTAAAAACCAGAACTTTGATTTGCCATTGGAGCCTTTTAAGGAAAAGATAGACATTGCTTAATTCCCCCCTTCTGGCCCAAATTCTCACAGATGGTGAATTTTTTTTGTTGATGGTGTTACTATGACTCATGGTATTTTTAAGAAGGAAGATACTAGGATATAAAAATAAAAATATTCTTAGTGTCTAAAGATTAAAATGGCTAGATTTCTTTTATCAAAATGGAAAAAAAAAGCTAGAAAGCTTATGTAAGTCATGAGGGTCTGAATAAGTTATTTAGGATACATAAATGATGAGATAGATAGAATACTGACAATGTATGTCCAATCAAGGTTTATTTAAGTATGCTCAATTTCTGATCATACTTTGTCTCAGTATTGCACAGTAATGAAAAATGTAAGACTGGTGTAACTAACCTCAGTGTTCAATACCCATACTTGGAATTCTACACTGATGTATATTTCCCCCTTGCCCTCCAAAGTCAGCTTAGTCCCAGTGGACTATGGGGCATCTCTCAAAAGACTATGATAAGTCACCTTTACTCTTGTTCAAGGAGGCCATGGAGATACCACTGAGTGCACTGTTGGAGTGTTCAGTGTACAAAGAGGAGAGTCAGCAAAGAGAAAATACTCCCTTCACACTTACAAATGAAATAATGGTCAAGTGAGACCTTTGACTTATGACCCCTAGATGGACTAATGGGCAAAAGAAGGAGAAGAGCCAGAGGTTCCTCCCAAGCCCATGGACCAGATATTCAATTGGCCTTGGCATTAAAAGAAAATGATTAATGTGGGCCACCTACCTGGTCTTCAACACCAAGCAGGAAAATATAACCAGGATGAAAATGAAAAGTATGTTTCTTTGACAGTTCAAGGGACTCCAGTCCTCAGACATTATACTTAACCATATGATATATTATTTTGACAACTGTTTCTCCTAATGAGTCTCTTCTTGACAAAAGAAAAAAGAAAAGACAAAAAAAGACTACCCAGATATAGGACATGACCTTGGCTCAGCTCAACATTACAGTGCCTACATGAAACTGAGAAAAATGGAGCTATTCTTTTTAAATTCCAAGGCCAAATATAAAAATAGCATTATTCCCAACCATAAAGCACTCTCTTTCTAGAAGAGTACTTCTCACAACTGTGATATGTTGTTCTGCACCCTCACTACCCATGTTCCATGATTAAAAGAGGCATAGTAATTTGGATGAGAATAGTCCCCATAGACTCATATATTTGAATGCTTGTTTCCCAGTTGATGGAACTGTTTGGGAAGGATTGGGAGGTGTGGCCTTGTTGGAGGGGATGTGTCGCTGGGAGTGGTTTTTGATGTTTAAAAAGCCCACACTAGTCTCCTCTCTCTCTCTCTCTCTCTCTCTCTCTCTCTCTCTCTCTCTCTCTCTCTCTCTCTCTCTCTCCTTCCCTCCCCCCTAATTGGCAGATAAAATGTAAGCTCTCAGCTACTGTTCCACACCTGCTGTCAAGCTCCACACCACAATAGTCATAAACTAAATTCTAAAACTGTAAGCAAGTCCCCAATTAAATGCTTTCTTTTATAAGTTGCCTTGATCATTGTGTCTCTTCACAGCAATAGAAAAATAACTAAGATATCAAGGCAGTTCAAAAAGATAATGGCATTGATAATGAAGTTGGTTCTGGGAACAGAGCTGATAATTTAAAAGCAAAATATTGCAAATATAGTATCAAAAATATAGTGACACTTGCAATTTTGTGAGTAGCCTGTAAAAAAAAATTGGAAAACCCATAGGAGTAAGTAGCTGAGAGTTCTGCATCACAGGAAATGAACTGAGTCCCACACTGGGCATAGCTTGAGCTATGAGACCTCAAAGCCTGCCCCTACAGTGACACACTTCCTCTAACAAGCCATACCTACTACAACAAGGCCACATTTCCTAGTAGTGCCACTTTCTTTAGGCCAAGCATTTAAACACATGAGTCTATGGAGCCATACCTATTCAAACCACCACACCTATGAATTGCAATTATTTTCCTAGAAATAACACCCTAGTGCTCCTGAAGAAATAAGAGGGCTGGAGAGATGGCTCTGCAGTTAAGAGTACCTGCTCCTATTGTGGAGGACCCAGGTTTGGTTCCCATTACCTACCCAGCCACTCACAAGTATCTGTAACTCCAGTTCCAAAGGATCCTATGCCCCTTTCTGGCCTCCTCGGACAACAGTCACACATGTGGTGCACATCTGTATATGCAGGCAAATATGTGTGTGTGTGTGTGTGTGTGTGTAAAATACAATTTTTAAAAAATTATAAAAGATAATAATTAATAAACATTTAGAGGACCTTATGGAAAAAAACTGGTTTTGGATTAGCTGTAAAAAAATAGAAGAAGAATATGATAAGAAACAAGTCTCTCCAAAGTACAGTTGACATTTTGAATAGAAAAACAATTTGCAAATAGCTACAGCCAGTTCATATGAATGAAATGTACCAACAACAAACTGAAGGACCGTGCAAGTAGAGGGTTGGATCTCTTGAGGACCTGAGCCCTGTTAGGGCACTGTGTCCTCCTCCTCTTGAGTAATGTCACCAGGGACTGCTCACAGCCTAGTGTAAACAAGCATCTGGAGAAGAAAATGTGGGTAGGGCAAGGGTCCGGGTATGCCTTCCTTCCAGAAAACTCTTAGGTCTTCTCTGGCTAGTGTTTGGGTTTTGTTTTGTTTTGTTTTTTAATTTATTTAATTTTTCTAGGAAAACAAGGTGCAGTGCAACTCTTCCCTTGGGCCACGAAAATGCTTCGCTTCGAGACGCTGTCTGTCCCTGACAATGCGTTTCCTTGCTGTCTTTCTTGCACGTTGAACCATCCAGGACCGGGCTCCGCTGTAGTTATTGGTTGCTGGTCACAGACTGACAGGCTTGTCGGAAACCGCTCAGAGGAAAAGTTTCAGGTTACTGGTGCTTGCCAAGCCCACTGAGGAGCGAGCAGAGCAAGGCGGGGTGGGGACTGGAGGAGGAGCGGGAGGAGCAGGAGCGGGAGGAGCAGCGGGAGGAGGAGCGGCCCTTCACACTCCGCTGCTCCTCCTCTGATTGGCTCCGGGTTTCAGCTGCTTCGCTGGAACAAAAGGTCAAAGTGGACTGCAGTGTAAATGTGGAGGCAGCCGATAAAAATCCTTGCCTGCAGCTGGAGGTGGAGAGGCGGCGTCAGCTGCAGCAGGTTGTGTGTGCTCCGCGGGTCCTGCACACCGGGCTTGGCTGGAAGACACTGGGGGATCCCGTGCAGATTCGCACACGAGGATGGCTTGTGAAATCATGCCGCTGAGAAGGTAGTGTTCGCTGCTTACGCTGTTTGGTATTTTCTGAGCAGTGTACCACAGCACTTGGCCAGTGCTCGGCATCATTCATTAACAGGCTGCAAACCTTGTAGTCTGTTCTTCACCGTGCTTTTTCCTTAGACTAAACAGAAACATTTAAATAACGCACTGCTCTTTCACTGACACGTCTATCCAGCTGCTTATGATTATTGAGTTCACTTATATCCTTCTTTTAATGGAAGTATATTTAAGATAATACCTCTGCAACTCGAAGTAAAGCAGGTTTGCTTTAGAACTGAATGGTCTTCTCAGGTCTCCAGGCTGTTAGAACACTTTAGTGGGCTCAATGGATGGATCTGATTATCTGTTCTCTAGGCAAGGGCTTTCTCTCTTCAAGTGTATTATAATCATGGGAATAAAGGTTGAGGATAATGTCTGTCCTTGAATAATTCTAGGTAGATTTATTACCCAAATGACGCTGGAAAAAAACAAAACAACCCTCTGTGTAAGAGTGATTGGGCACAGGGTTCTGGCCCTGCTGCTGGGACTGTGATGAGGAGTCTCTCTCAGTCCCATGGAAGTAAAGAAAGGTGACTGTGAACAGCCCTGCCTGTCAGGAAGCCCACTCCTAGTGAAGTGGACAGGAATGCTGTGTCCTGGGGTGGACGTGGAAGTTACCACAGTGATGACTGAGTCCTGTCCCCACAGAAAGTCTGAGTTACTCAACGTCACAGTTTTTTTTAATTTTTGCTAATCAGATAGCCACATTTATTGTCATTACTTTATGTACAGTGATATTTGACTTCATATAAATGTTCCATTTACAATTTTCTGTGTAAAATGATATTTTCAAAAATCAGATAATAATGACAATTTATTGAAAAGAAAAACTAGACAAATGAGTTTTTTTAAAAAAAAATGCTACAGCTGTTTTGCTTATGCTTTAACAACAGAAATATGGAAACTTTTTTTTTTATGGTAAGACGGTTCCTACAGACTGACTGAGGTGAGAACTAGGATGGTCATTTTTCTTTTGCTCTCCTTACATGTCCACTGTAAGAGGAACTTGATGTGGTGTTCAGAGTTCCTTTCCAGAGAAGTAATACTTTAATATAAAAAGAAGTGTTGTTTAGAGGAATCTATGATTCTATATTAACTTGGTGGCAAAGTCCACATGCTTGAAATGTCTAAGGAGACAAAACTAATGTACACTTTTTGGAGTTTTAACGATGTCTAATTTCAAAGTTGGGAACCTTTGTCTTTATAATGACGTCAGTCCTGAAGAGTTCTACGCAGGTTGTGTTTTAGATAAAAAGGTACTGGCTATTACTAAACCCTGGTGTAGCTGCTTGCTAATAGAATGCCTGCTATGCAGACCAAGAAGAACAATGTGGTTTCCTGAAAATGATTTTACACTGTTGGTCACTGTAGTGAACCTAGGGCTATCTAACTTTGCATTCAAGAATGCTGAGTCATGACTTTGGTTCTCCAGTCCCTGAACACCAGCTCCCTGTGCAGTCAATGTCCCACCTCCTCCAAGTTCAGGGGTTTGCTTTGATTGATTCCCTGACCACCCTCACTTTCAGTTTATTTCTGCTTTTGATTATAAACTTCCTGAAGACAATGACCAGGTGTATGATGAGACTCTCTGCACAAAGGTCCCTTGTGAGCATGAGCATTTACGCAGATACCTCTGAGCTCTGAAGAGTGTTTCTTCGGCTCTCAGCCCAACATCTTTGGTTGTTATACTCCATGTTTGTTATGGAAATGATAACCGTTGCTGAGGATCCTATCCTCAATCTGCCCAAAGGAGAGAGTTTGTAGACTCGTGCAGTGTTTCAGACTAACAGAGTGCTAGAAACTGACTTGAAATAAATAGGTAAAAGATTTGCTTTAAATAGCAAGTAAAGAAATCCATGCTGAATATTTGCATTGAAAATACTGGTGTAAATTCTAGTTAATGATTGTAGCTTGTAGAAAGCTATTGACAGCTGGTCCATGTAGTAATCTAACACTATACTGCCCAACATTGCCACATAGCATATTTAATATCATGGCCTTATGAGAGGTATTCTGTTCAGTTTTGCCTGTTCAAACAAAACTTCCAACATTGTTTAATGTTTTCCCTCTGATCAAACACTACTGCCCTGCCAGTGATCATGAGGTAATTAAGACACAAGTTTTGCTGTTCCACAGCAGTAAGAATGCAGAAACATCACCAGACAATTGCAATGCCATGTGGTAAATTCTGTAATACACAGCATGATTAGGGTAATAACACATGCACCTAGATGGATACATTTTACCCTGTGTTTTATTCAACCTCATCTACGTGTCTGATGTTATTAGAGGGTACACAGGTACTGTGATGTCTACTTAACTTATAATTTTCATGGATGACTTCTTAGCCTTTCTTCACATACTGTATGAAGGTGTATAAGATATTCTGTTACTGCTAATCTACAGAGATGAGAATCCACACCAACTTAAAAAGTAAGACTGATTTAAAATACCTGGGTCCTCTTTCCAGTCTTCTGTTGTCTGGGAGGAGCTCTGCATGTGCCTTTAGAGGTCAGAAAAGGGCATCAGATCCCCTGGAGCAGGAGTTACAGGTGATTATTAGCTGATAACTGAACTCTACTCCTCTGCAACCTCTCCCCCAGTTATGTGTCCAAATTCTAATGTATTTACATAATTCTTACAGTTCATGATAAAACAGCACACTTTATAACCTTCCTCTATCTGAAAAGAGTCCTGGAAATAAATAATATAAAGGGAGAAATTAAAGTGAAGAGCTGTGTTAAGAATTGAAAAGAAAGTGAGATTTTTTTTTTACCTTTGATGACTCATGAGACTGCATGTTATCAGATCCCAGGTCAGCTGATTGCTCAGCTCTTTGTGTGATTCACATTTTATTGGTATTGCTTTCCCCGCAGCATGTGACTTTGCAAGGATCTCTATCGAGATATTTCTGCAGATAGATTTACTGTAGTGGACCAAGATACACAGGCTTATCTTAAACCAGGACAAAACTCAGCTTTCGCAGCAGAACTTTGATTTGCTAGATTAACTTTCCAGTGGCCCCTAACTCAGTTTATCTCCACAAAAGATGATGTGGAAGCCAACCTATAAGAGCTAGTGATTAATTTAGCCTCCTCTTTTAAATGTACTGGCGTCTCCATGCTCGAGAAAACATCCAGTTCATGTCTGTGTTTATTTACCAAGTGAGAAGCAGAGGTTAATAATGTTTATACAAACTTTTTTCCATCATTTCACTCAGAAAATTATAATAGCTAACATATATTCTTGAATGTTAATGATGTGATGGTGACACATGTAATAACTCCAAATTCAGTGGACTTCAAAGCAACGTGATTGGTTAGCATGTACTGATGATTCAAAGTGTCTAAAATTTTGCTGAAACTTCCTATTAGAGGAATTTACGTGACCTGTAAATGTTGGTCTTAAGAATATCCTTCGGCAAACACATCCACATTGACAATGGGATGACATCTGCAGTCACTGCTGAAAACCTGGGTCACGTGGACACCGACACTCCCGAGCTGCTGTGCGGTGTTAGAGGGCCCTCTACTGCTTGTGGAGGTGATACCTCCCTTGTTGGCTGGTATTTCTCACAGCCCTGCCTGCCAGTGCAATATAAGGAGTCAAAAGCTACCTCCCTTCAGACCTATGTGGGTCCATTTTCTGGATTTATTCTTTATCAACAAGATGGCTTTTATTTGACAGTGACAAACCTAAAAGGAAACAAGACGTCTGTGGACTCATTTTCACTGTGTGGTGACTGCCTTTACCCGCAGAGCAGAAATGTTCACCGATCACTCATGTAAAGAAGGTCATTTGGCCAGGCACAGTGGTACACACCTTTAATCCCAGCACTTGGGAGGTCGAGACAGGAGGATCTCTCTAAGTTGGAGGTCAGCTGGTCTGCATAATGAGCTCCAGGAACAGCCAGAGTTAACAGCAAGACCTTTTGACCATTTCTCAAAAATACAAAGGGGAAAAAAAGGTAATCTAAACTAAAGGAAGGATGCTTTGTTTCGAGGTGGGGGTGTTGGGCATTTGGTGCTTGTCATTGTGCAAGTACGAGAACCTGAGTTAGACCCCTCAGCACCTATGTTAAAGCAGGACAGCACTGGGTGACAAAGACAGGCAAATCCTGAAAACCCATGGCCAGCCAGTTTAACTGCAAAACAACCATCTGTAGGATCAGTGAGAGACTTTGTCTCAAAACAATAAGGCAGAGAGCTCTGTTGCTTTCTAATGTGACATGTTGCTCTGACTTCTGTGTGCATGCGCACCTTCACACTCAACCTCTCTGTCTGTCTGTCTGTCTGTCTGTTTCTGTTTCTGTCTCTCTCCACCCTGTCTCTGTCTCTGTCTCTCTCTCTCTCTCTCTCTCTCTCTCTCTCTCTCTCTCTCTCTCTCTCTCTCTCACACACACACACACACACACACACACACACACACACACACACCATAAAGCTAAATTCCTTGGAACACAAAACCTTTTTAGCCTCTTTCATTCCTGCGCATATTTGCATGTGGCAATGAGAATCAACTGCCAAATAAACAGTCTGTGTTAGATAGAAACTCCTAAATGCACTACATAGTCTTCCCTTAAGAAGAACTAGAAAAAAATTAAAGGGACTAAAAATAACTTCCAGTCAGGTTTATTGATATACCACTTGCATATCATTTTACCCTTTTGTAGCATGTGATTCAATAGCCATCAGCATATTCACATAATGGTGCATCAATTGTAGACATTTCATCACCTAGAAAGAGACCCAGTGTTTAGCTTTCAATCTCATCCCCATGCTAGGTGACCTCTGATCCCCTTTCTGTTTCTGTGGTCCTCTCTTCTCTGAACTTATAAACAGAGTGCTATGGTTATATCACATGTAACATCTTCTTACTGGCTTCTTTCTCTTCTTATGGTGTTTTTAAATTTTGTCCACATTATGGCAGGTACCAGTTCTTACTTCATCTTTATGGCTGAATAATATTCTGATTTATGGATATATCAAATTTTGGTGATCCATTCCTTAGTTCATGGACCTTTCCTCCCTTTTCTCTTAATGTTTAAATACTTACTTTTAACTTGTTTATTTGTTTATTTTACAATTTTGCAGTTTTGCATATTTGTATAGTGAATTTTAGTCATATGCAGATATAGCTTTAGGGAATTCTGAAAATGTAGTCTCTACTTTAGAGCCAAAGGGATCCTTAGGGGCTATCTAAATTGTTTTCATTTCTCATGTGGCTGAACTCAAACTCCTGGAAACAAAATAGTTGCCTAGTCAAGTACATAAACACACATGCAAAATCCCTACCCAGATATCTAAATAAAAACCATTTATATGTGAAGTTGATGAGCATGGTGTGTGTGGATGGGGAGGAGGATTAGCAGCACAGTTAAGGAGGAGATGTTATCCAAAAAAAGAAAACCTACTAACCAATAAAGGGAAGTGATCTGCTCACCTTGTTCCCAGAAGCATGGAGGTCTGTGAGATAAACACTCACCATACCAAAGACTGAAAGTACCTCTGAGGCCAGAGATGATTCCCTGTGTAGGCATGGAGTAAGTACTCACTAAACACTTGAATTGAACACCATAGGCAATATTAGTGGAAACGTCAGAACACTGTTCTCCACATAATTCCAAAGGGTTTCCATTACAAATGATAGAAATATTATTATGTCAAAATATTGCAAATAATGTATTCGGTTAATTGTTCTATACATGTGTAGTAAAAAGGGAAAACAATTTTGAAGACTACCTCTACTAGAATACCCCAATATTTTATCTGAGAAATAGGGAAGTCATTTTTAGCTCATTTCCTGCAACTGTTATGACTGTTGATTTAGGAAAAACAGTAGTATTATTTTATATGCTTATCAAAATTTGAAATTGTCTTCTAGCTCTTTCTGTGGTATAGGTGATAGTGGGTAAGCTTGTTTTATGGCCAGCCATTTGAGATTATTTATACTTGGTTGTGTTTTAATCTAGGGGCACCTAGATTCTCTCATTCCTAGTACAGTAGCACTGTTTTGTGTTGAGAGAAATGCTCTGCCATCAGCATGGGCAAACAGCTGCAGACCTGGAGACTCTTAGGAGCTATGTTACATTTGGTCTTTATTCATTCTTGTCAATAAACACAACAAAACAGGATTCCTAATTCCTAACCGTATGAAGTGTTTTCAGAGTGCACAACTTGATAGGGATACACTGTAGGAGATTACTGCACTCATTTTATGCATAAAAATGCAGATGAACTTTGTTGGGACATATGTTCATACACTTTAAAAGTTTTAAGTGACTCTCTTGAGCTATGTGTTTTTCTGGTACGGATTTGCTTGTATGTCTTCAAATGTAATATTCCTTCCAAATTCCACATTGTCACCTTGAGATTACACTCTAAAACCAATTTTGTTTCCTCCATCAACTAGAGATTTATAATTATTATTGCCAAACCACTGAATAGTGGATCCCAGGAACAAAAACAACCACTTGTCAACAAATCTTCTCCAAACCAAGTTGTTTAGTCTCAGCTTGAGAAAGATGTAGGGGTGGGGACAATGGGCATGGTGTACTATAACTGTAGTTAAAAACAAGATAAATGGAAGCCTGAGAAGCTTGTTTTTTATGTTAGAGTACCTGTGCAATTAAATAGAAATAGAGAGTGTGAAGGGTTGAGACAAAGCAGAACTAAGACTCCTAAGGGCTCAGTTTCAGAAAGGATCAAATATAAGAATAAAACTCAGGAAAGTTGACTTTAACCAAGAACTAACTTGAAGGCCTGGATAGATTTGTTCCTATCCCGTCACCTGAGAAGAACTAAAAGCACAGTATAAAAGGCTTTGCAAAGGCAGCCAACAGAACGAGGATGCAACAGAGTATGACTGCATTGTCCAGAAGAAAATAACCCCTGAAACAAATTAGACACCAGACTCTGGCCAGAACAGACCACTAACACACTCACACACTGCACAGACCACTAACACACTCACACACTGCACAGATCATTAATACACTCACATGCACTCAAACACTGCACAGACCACTAACACACACACACACACACTGCACAGATCATTAATACACTCACATGCACTCAAACACTGCACAGACCACTAGTACACTCACATGCACTCAAACACTGCACAGATCACTAACACACTTACATACTACACAGACCACTAACACATTCACACACTGCACAGACCACTAATACACTCACATACTGCACAGACCACTAACACACACACACACACACACACACACACACACACACACACACTGCACAGACCACTAATACACTTACATACACTCACACACTGCACAGATCATCAACACACTCACATACTGCACAGACCACTAACACACTCACACACTGCATAGACCACTAACACACACACACACACTCACACATACTCATACACACACACTGCACAGACCACTAACACACTCACACACTGCACAGACCACTAACACACTCACATACTGCATAGACCACTAACACACACACACACACATACACACACACACTGCACAGACCACTAGCACATTCACACACTGCATAGACCACTAACACACTCATGCACACACACACTGCACAGATCACTAACACACTCACACACTCACACACTGTGCAGACCACTAACACACTCACACACACACATACTGCACAGACCGCTAACACACTATGGTGTTTTTGTAAGGGACTTTTATGTACCTTCATCTTCTTCACGTTACAAAAACTCAGGTGCCCCTCTCCCATTGATGCCACTGTCCCAGGTCACAGCTGCTTGCTTAGGGTACTCTATGTTCCCCATCACATCACCATGATGCTTCCCTGGGCCTCCAAAGCCCATTATCTTGTCATCCTGTGGGTAGTTCTTTCCATCATCTTTCCCCCATAATGCCTCTGCGGCCCTTGGAATTCAGTGTGGCTTAGGTCACAAATCTCACCAAACCTGCCAGACTACATAGTGCTGCAGAAACCAAGGGTTAGAGATGGACCATACTGGCAGCATCCAGGCCTTCACAGCTAATTAGCCTTCCCTAAATATGTTCATCTCTCTTGAAAGACCTGATTGCTAATACTTTCCTCTGAGGGTGTCTGGGGAGTGACAGAAACAATGTATATAAACTTTTAGCACAAAAGCCTGGCCTGTGGTGAGCTTCCAGTCAGCAGTAGTTGCCTGTCCCTGTCTGTGAATCCTGTGAGGGTTGCCATCATATTTTACTAGCCTGTGCATTGTTGGCACGTGTCAGCAGTTCTAGAAAATAGCAGTCACTCAGGAAGTGTTTCAAAATGAGTGCCTGTGCAGATCAGTGCAGAGCCCACACTGCCCTGAGCTGCTCACCACTCTAAGCCCAGGACAGAATCACAGTAGAGACTCAAATTACCTGGGCGGTCCTCCCCAGGAGGAAGGAGCAGTGGGGGGTGATGGTGAGAGGATGATTGGCGGTGCCTTCTGCACATCTATCATTGTCCCCCAAACTCCTACATGTAGATTTTACCATTTGAGAGACTATATACCTATTAAAACAAAACTCTGTTAACAAATCATTGACATTTTGTAACAATAGTAAATGCTGGCAGAAGTTAGTTACTCTTTCCTTCTCCCCTCTGAGGATATCTGCTTGGGATGTCTTTCTGTATGCTGTGAATGTGTTGCTCTGATTGATTGATAAATAAAACGCTGATTGGCCAGTGGCCAGGCAGGAAGTATAGTATAGGTGGGATAAGCAGAGAGGAGAATTCTGGGAAGTGAGTCAGGAGACCCTGCCAGCTGCCTCCTCTATGAGAAGCAAGATGTAAAGATACTGGTAAGCCAAGAGACATGTAGCAAGGTATAGATTTATAGAAATGGGTTAATTTAAAATGTAAGAACTAGATAGCAAGAAGCCTGCCACAGCCATATAGTTTATAAGTAATATAAGTCTCTGTGTGTTTGTTTGGGTCTGAGCAGCTGCAGGAGCCAGGTGGACACAGGAAAACTCTAGCTACAGATATCTATCTATTATTTTGTTTCAGTGACTAGAGTTGATTATATTTTCACCTAATGACTAATACTCCAAAAATATTTTCCTGTCAACTAAGCTCAGCTGTTCCCAAGAAAGCTGCTCCTGGGGTTTGCATTTTAATGTACTGCCCCACTGAGGGGCTCTTTGTATTGTTATTACTGAATAACAGTAGCAATCACTTTCCTGTAAAGGCCTCAATACACATGAGATCTTCTAGCCGCCTTGAAAATAAGTTTAAAATAAACCTAGAATTTCTTTAAGTTTCAAACAACCTTTGGATTTTCGGTGAGGTCAAATAGTTTTCTTTTCCTGTTCTCAAGCCAGAGCAAACATTGGTGAGGCCATATTCAAACATCAGCTTACCTGAACATACCCTCTTCTGGGTTCTCCACACACCACCAAGTAGTGTTTATATTACAGGTGTTGTGACAGAACTCCTGCTTCAAATTGTGCAGTTGGAGAAAAGAAATTATTTTCTTTTCCTTAAGTAAGTATGGAAGAAAACCCAGACTATAGTTGCAATTCCATTAACTTTTGAATAGAAAAGAACAAGACCATTTAAAGTAATCAACATATAGATTCCTGCAAATGTTCTAATTGTCTAAATTGACCTCACAAATGATAGACAGTGTATATCTTTAAAATATTTAACTAAAGCATTGTGTGAACCCTCAGCAAAATCTTGATGCTGTTTTTATTCATCAGCTATTTACTGGGCCCATGCACTATATTAGGTACCTAGTCCATGCTGGGGCACCTAGATAGACACATCCCCATGGCAAAACAAGCTTGAGCACCTGACTTGCACCACTGTGCGCTTGGCACTCACATACAGCTGTGAGAAATGTCTGGGAACCTGGGGCCTGAGAAGCAGCTCCCTTCCAGGGTCCTGGTAAAGCCTTCCCAGATTAGATGGCCCTTGAGATAAGACTTAAGGCATTCACCAAGCAGAGAGAGGCATGGGGTGGAAAGGAGGAAGTGGGCAAAAGCAGAGGGTTACAGAGTCCCGTGAGAGAAGTCCTATTGCAGAAGCATAGAGGGCTGAGGCAGGAGGGACTTGATGTGCCAGGCTTCAGCTTTTGGATTTTACGCCAAATGCAGTGGGGAAGCAGAATAGGCTGGAAAGTGAATTGCCATGCATGACTATGGGGGAGTGTGGCCGTGAAATTAGAAGGGCTGGATGCAAGAGACAGGGAGAGGCTTTCAGAGGCAGTGCCTGGAGTTTGCAGAGTGCTTGGAGTTTGCAGAGTGCCTGGAGTTTGCAGAGTGCCTGGAGTTTGCAGAGTGCCTGGAGTTTGGTGAGTGCCTGGAGTTTGGTGACTGAACAAAAATGGAGGGAAGGGATAAACCTTGAAGTGAACATTTGGCTTGTTAATGCGAACTAAATACTGTCACAAGTGTGAGCCTTCCTTTTGTGCTGTGGCTTTTAAACAAGTCTTAGCCCAGGATTCTGGGAGAAAACACAGTGTCAAACCAGTTAGCAGGTGGCCATGGTTTACGCACCTTCTAACTGGAAGGAGAGATGTGAAGGAAATAGTAGAGAAACTTGTCCTTCCCCACTCGTGGATAATTCCATTCCCTTTCATCATGGGCAACTATCCTCGCCCAACTCAATTTCTTAGACACTGCAAGCTGTTAATCAGACAGCCAGAGCTGAACAGATTGTGTGGGTGGAACTGGACTAGAATGAGACAATTCTTAGTTCCTTATCAAAGTAATAAATAGTTCTTTGATTTAAAAAAAAAAAAAAAACCACGAAGTCTTATGCTGCCCAAGCTGGCCTCAAACTCCTTATGCAGAAGTCTTGAACTGCTTGCTGATCCTCCTGACTCCACTTTCCCGAGAGACGGGATTGGAGGAATGTGCCTGCACACCTGGCTTTATGCATTTTGGGGGCTGAACGCAGAGCTTTGTACATGCCAGGCAAGCACGCTGCCAACTAAGCCACTTTCCAGCCTGAAGAGAGAAGACAGTACAGGTTAGAAAGAATGTTGCAGTCATCAAGTAAGAAGTTCCTAAGAAGTATGCAGAAGGGTTTCCTTCCCAGGCTCCTGAGATGAGGTCCTAACAGTTGCCCATACGGTCAGGGCAGACTAGTCAAGAGACTGGAGACATCCTGTCAGTTCCCTTGGCCTTTCAGAACTATGACATTATGTCCACCACCAGGCAAGTCTGGACCAGTTTTCTGTGCTTCTCACGCTCCATAGAGTCAGTCAACAAATGCTGTTTTGGGTTTTTTTGTTTTTGTTTGTTTTGGCTCAGGACAGTTCTGGCTGAGGGGCTGACAAAGAAGGTGACTTCCTTCATGAGCAGATATTAATTCAGGAGCCTTCCCTGAGTGTGCATCACACAGTATACAAGGGACCACAGCATTTTAGAACTCTGTTTCTGCATTCACAGCCATAACCTGCCGGGGCTCATAAAGCCAGGTAACAGGTTAGGACCCTCATTTTGCATACGTCTATTTCATATTTATGTAACTACTATACAGCACATCAAAATGGAAAGTCTCTAAGCAAAATAAGAACAACATGATGACATTTGTGCTCCGGTTTGTATGTGAGTCTATAGTGGCAGGAAACATGTGTAAGTAGTTCAGTGGAGTGAGTGCCTCGGCAGGGTTCTGAGTACATGCTTGGGAATGAAATCCAGTGTCCGGTGATCCCCATGGACAACTGATCTTGTCTTGAAAGCATAGCCTTTTGCAAGGTTGGGCATGTTTGGATTCAGAAGAATTTGAAAACAAACAAACAAACAAAACATTGTAATCAGTGTATAGGTTTGTGAGGACTGATGTAAGACAGTACCACCTCCCCAGGAGCTGAGAATGGCAGAAATGCATTATCTCAGGTTCCCTCAGCTCTGCAGACCTGGGGCTTGCTGGCCATTCTCCCTGCAGGAGTGAGGCGGTGGTGTCAAAACATTACACACCTTGCTCCTAAGTGCATACATACGTGTCTCCATTCATGTTTCTCTTTTTTCATAATGACAGTCACATGAACTCAAGGCTTAATAGCTACATTTCAACTTGATTGCCTCCTAAGGGCCCAGCTTCTAAACGTGGTCACATCCTGAAGTTCAGGGACATTGAACTTCTGTATGTATTTGCCAGGCAATGAATTACACACACATACACACACACACACACACACACACACACACACACACACACACACCCAAAAATATGTTAAAGATTTCTAACTGCAGTAAAGAATCTGGTAGATATCTTTTGGGCTTAGCTAAGTGGCAGAGTGCTTGCTAAGGTCCGGCACTCAGTCTCTATGTTCAAATGGAGTACCAGCAGAGAGAGAGAAAGAGAGGGAGAGAGGGAGGGAGGGAGGGAGGGAGGGAGGGAGGGAAGGACCGGGGGAGGAAAAGGAAGGAGGAGAAAGAGAAGAAAAAGAAGAGGAGGAGGAGGGGGAGGAGGAGAAGAAGACAGTAGATAGGCTTTCCTTAGATCTTGGAAAGTCATTTGTCAGTTTTGCTGGACAAATAACACCTTCAGTTTGGTTAAGCTCTCCCATGTCCGCATGTCTTCTTTGGTCAGAGAAAGCCAATTCCTCTTCAAGGAAGATAATTTGTGTTCCTATGGGCTGTGTGTAGCATTCTCAGCAACAAACACAGGAGGAGAATGGCAAAGCTGCTGCTTTTAAGAAAGGATTGTAACTAGCTCCTCAAATTACAGCCACAGACATTTAGCTACGAACTGATTGAAAACGTTGACACTCATGTTCCAGAAAGCATAGCGATTTGTGTGCCTCTGTGTTGTTTTCTGTTCCTGAATGGGACCAATCCCAAAACCTAAACAGCAGAACAACACAGGGTGCCTCCTGGCCCAGTTATCATGGCCTGTGGTCAGTGCCCAAGTGTGGACAAGCCAAGGCCATGCAGGTAAGTACAGCACTCCGCACAGGCTAGAGGAGCTAGCATCTCTCCCTTCCAGTTCTCAATGAGAAGCACTTCTCACAGGGCCCAGTGGAGGGAAAATCTGAGATCCAGAAAGATTTGCTTAGCTCTCCGCTTTCACTTGCTCACTTCCTCTTTTTGCCTTTTCCTTTTTTCTTTTTTTAAGACCTCACAAATGGTCTTCCTCATTTCTAGAAAGAGTGGAACCCAGTTCTTAGCATTTACCTATTTCTCTGTATTTCTCATTATCAAGAAACACTTTAAAGACCTCCTGTTTTAATTTAATTAAAACTACATTTAAACAGATGATGAATATGTAAATTATGTTAATTTTTTTTAGTCATCAGCCACTTTAAGGGATTAGAAAGTAGAATTAATTGGCTTGTTTGTGAGAACACTTGAAAAGACATTGAATGGAATGCCGGTTTGGAGACATGTTGAATACCTTACTATGGGAATTCTGCCATAGTATTTGGGTTTTTTGTCTGTTTCAGTTTTTGATTTTTGGTTTGTTTGTTTCATACATGAAACACCATACTTTTTCTGTTCCTCGTTAGCTTGTTGTCTAGTGATCTGGATAGACATTACATTCTGTGCTTCCACAGCCCAGGGAGGGATTCCAAGGGTCAGTGCCATTTATGTATATGATTTATCAACACTGAGCATATGAAGAGCTTTCAGAAAAATCTAACCACCTGATATCTAGGTTATTGCCACTTCAGTTGTAACTTCTTAGATGTGGACTCTTGGGGTCTATGCTAAACATTCTTCCCGAAAGCAGTTGTTTTTAGAGACTCCAACTCCTCATACCTGAGGGAGGACAGTAAGCATTCCGTTGTGTCACAAGAATAGCAAAGGAAAAGCAACTGAATCCCAAACTGCTCCAGTTTGTCACTGTCCCAATCTCCCAGGCCAGCTCTCTCCTTCATCCACAGTGGTGAATGTGCTTGTTCTTAAAACTTAAAAGTGAGGGCCGGGCGGTGGTGGCGCACGCCTTTAATCCCAGCACTCGGGAGGCAGAGCCAAGCGGATCTCTGTGAGTTCGAGGCCAGCCTGGGCTACCAAGTGAGCTCCAGGAAAGGCGCAAAGCTACACAGAGAAACCCTGTCTCGGAAAACCAAAAAAAAAAAAAAAAAAACTTAAAAGTGAATCAGAATTCTAAGTTTAGAATTCAGGCAAAAGATTATACTTAATTTAGAACTTAAGTGAAGTCATTCAATGTCTTTGGACTTGACTAAGATTGTCAGAAAACGAACATCCATCAAGAATTTATCTAGATAGTTTGGGGCCAGGAACAAAAAATTTTGACAACTATATAGAAATGATGATCTTTTCTAATGTTTCCCATTCTGAACTATAAATTTTGTGAAAGAGTTCATTTTCTCAGTGCTGTTAAAAACAACTATTCTGGATGATTTTTTTTTTTTGACTTAGGGTGACTTCAAAATTCAGGGTAGCTTGAAACATTTATCTAAATTTTTCTAGTATTAATCAAAACTCAGAATCAGATATTGGAATAAAAATCCTAATAGATACAAAGAATGGAAGAATAACCAGCTGACTTTGGCTCTCCACACTTCCCAGATCAAAAAAGCCTGCAAAATCTCTAAGTCCCTCCCTACTTCCTGTGTG
Source organism: Peromyscus leucopus (assembly GCF_004664715.2). Lineage (NCBI taxonomy): Eukaryota > Metazoa > Chordata > Mammalia > Rodentia > Cricetidae > Peromyscus > Peromyscus leucopus. The sequence goes on along the minus strand of NC_051065.1, from coordinate 76,459,256 downwards.
TCTCTCTCTATCCAGCTTTCTGGGTCCTTCTTACTTCTATGGTTAATTCCAATCAGCTAGTCACTGACTTGGCCTCCTGATTCAAGGTTAACTTTATTAGCAGTCTCAGAGTGTCATTGTGAACAAATATCCCACAACAGTAGCTAATTATTCTTCAAAGTTAATTAATTTAATTCATTTAAAATCAGTGCATTGGTTATTTTAATACCTTTGTCAAAAATTATATAACTGCCCCCAGGCAAGAGTACTTTTAAGAAAAGGAAAAGAAGAAATATATCAATTACTTATCCAATTTGATTTATTTACCTTCATTTTATTTTCATATATTATTGTTCCATAAATGGATTGCATTATACTGAATACTAATTATCCATAAATGTAATATATAAAGACTGTTTTATTTTATTTAAATTTCTGTGCTTCCTTCCTCTCTTTTAGAACAGTTAAAACTGATCCAAATGACAGAGTAATAACTTATAGTTTCTGACTTTGTGCCTCATTGATGAATTTACTTTGTGCCAGTGCAGCCTGAAAAAAAAATGTTTGCTTATGATCTAAACCTATGTTTCCATCAAGAGATATTCTTGGACTGTCATGGTGGCACATACCTTTAATCCCATTGCTAGGTAGATATTCAAACAACTGAGCCACATCCCCTGGCCTATGACAAACTCTTTTGATGAATTAAAATCAATTAGAAGACAATAAACAACCAAGCAGCATCAGGTACAAAAATAAATTGTACTCACCACTGGCCAACATTAGTGATGTGGGAATACTGGGGTATCTTTGAGGATACCAGGGCCTTTGTCAAAGGCCAGAATCCCAGAAAGTAGAATGGCCACCAAAGTGGCCTCAAGCCTTTCAGGTTCTTGTCTAGAGAATTCAAAGAATGAACTTTGAGAACCACAGAGGGTATGTTCTAGAGAGAAGTTTATTATAGATTCTCCTAAGAGAAAGTGAAGACAGAACTCCTGTGTAGCAGAAAGGGTCTCTGGAGGTGAGATACCATCAAGCTGCCAGTTCTGGTGAACTTACTGAAGAGTCTACAGTACACACTGGGCTGAAGCATAGGGAGAGGATGAACTAGTCAGCCCGGGTGGCCCAGCCATGAGGTGTCCAGTGCCTCTACCCAGTTCCAGCCATATTCTCATGTACAACTTCCAGCCAAGGGAAAGGACAACAAGGAGCCAGGAGCTAGCATGCCCATCCGCCACCAAGGGCATAGCTGCACTCCTGCTTTGGGGTCTCTGCTTACCTGACCAGCTTCTGTCTCCTATTCTCATCATTCTGGATGAGTTCTAGAAGTCCCCACTTTGAGCCTGCTTTTCTGGAAAAATGAGAGCAAGGGCCAAGTACAGGGAGAGTCTTTATGAGGATCCAAAGGCAATAGGTAGTTTATCCCTTTTGTGTGGGAGACTGATTCTGTTTCCTAAATAGAAGTGTAATACTCGCTTACAAAAAAAAAAAAAAAAAGTTAATGGAAGGCACAGGGACAACCTTGTTCAGAGCTTTGTACCATATGGCAGTGTGGCCCAGCACAGCTGTGAATGTGGCTCAAAACAAAATCATAAACTTACTTAAAATGCAGTTTTTCTGTGATTGATATTTTTAACTCCGTTGTATTATTCTCACATGAACTTTGTAGATGTCAGGGTCATAAGAAATTGTCAGAAGATTTGACATGCCTGCAAATGCTTACCACTTTAAAAAAAATGACTAATGCCCACAAAATACATGCTAAGCATGTTAATTTACTGTACTTTGTTTCATGTTAATGTTAAGGAGTTCTGATCTAAGAAAGACTTACAGCCCTCACTTCACAACACGAGGCAATATTCCTCCTATCCTGTAACATGAAATTATTACAGGTCTATACCGGTAGCTTTACCGGCACAATGGTGGCCATAATATCTCTTTGATACAGAGTTCTCAGCTAGAGAACAAACCTAGTTGTTTTGTCAAATGTTTTCTAGGAAGAGTCTGAAGTCAAACATGTAAGTTTCTTGTGTGAGGTTGCCTTAATGTAGTCACTCCCTGTAAAACCACTGCTCCAGGTAGCTTCATTGCAGCCAAAGTGAGTATTTCCAGATGTGGTTACCTCTCACTCTTACACATTCTAGCTGAATGGTACCAGCTTTGCCCTTAGCCCATCCACATTAGTCTACGATGAAATGATCCATCACTCCTCACATAGGAAGAATGTGCATAGCTAATTTATGCCTGTATGTGTGTGTGTGCATAAAACACAAAGATGCTATGAACAGCAGTATTGTTGACAACATTGGCAATAGCACCACTGAAGGAGATTAAGACGGTAAACCAAAAATCATAGATTGAGAAATAGAGTGTCAAATTGCATATGCCCTATTAGTGTGTCAAATTGCATATGCCCTATTCTAGCTAGAAAGTAACATATTTTTCAACTCTTAGGACAACTGTGTGTGTGGCAGGGGGGTGGGGGGGTGGGGGTGGGGGTCACATGACTGGAGTGAGATCTTGTTGACTTCCAAGCCAATATTGTCAGTTGAATCCAACATTTCCATTTTCATGAATGATGCTTAAAAAAATAAGTTAGCAAGAGAGACTAACTTTATGCTTTTATAATAAAAGTCAGTTTATTAGAAGAAAACCATGTTAAGGAAAATTCTAGCGTGTATTTTAAATGTAAAAGATTAAGGGCCTTTATATTAAGCTTCCTATTGTTTCCATTTTGTTTGAGGAACTTGAACTGTGTTGAGAATTTTCTTTACATCCTCCCCTGGTATCCAAATCAGATTATACTTAGCAGAGCAGCCCCAATAGGAAAAATAGCCTGAGATTTGCCTCAGGGATGTGCTTTTCACTGTTAGGAAATTACTCTTGAAGAAGCCCACACTTAATGGAGATAGTTCATCATTCATCTTACTTTTGCAATTAACTTTGTTAAAATAATTGTGTCTGTAATAATTTGTAGGGGTTGTATGTAATATATGAGTATTTGAATAAACTTGTTGGGCAATATAGTAAAAAGCTGCTTCTTGAAGAGTGATATAAATTACTTTTGCTTTAGGCTAATCTGCGAATACATCTATCTGATAGGCTGGCTTCTTTGAAGAAGTAATTGATGTTGGCTAGGTCCTAGGGAGAGTGTTTTGTTAACTTGAATCTGTTACAAGATCAGCAGTAATATGTCACAATTTGTGCCAGGGAGAATAGAATTTTAGTAGAATTTACATGTTCTATTAATAGAAATTTTATTAATTCACAACTTGTTTTTCTTGTAGCTCACAGGAAGATGAAAGACCTTTGTCGCCTTTCTATCTGAGGTATTTCTTTCTTTATTCTGTCTTATTTTGGTCTACTATAGGACATAGAGGTGAGTTAAGGTCCCATTGGGTTTATTGGCCCATTTTTCTTTTCTTTTCTTTGAGACAGTCTCAGACATCCCGGATTAGCCTGGAGTTTACTGTGCAGCTGAAGACAACTTTGAACTTTTGTTCTGCCCGCTTTTACCTCTGCAGCTCCAAGGTTACAGGCTTGCACTACCACACTTGGTTTTCTGTGGTATGGGGGATAGTGTTTTTACTGTTTAATATAATTGAAAAGACTGGAATGAGACATTTTTATTTTAAATTCAGAATGTAATTCCCCAAACTTCCTGACGCTAAGGTAGTAAGTAACCTAAATAAAAAAACCTACCCAGGCACACAACATGTTGTTAGCATCCACAAGGTCCTGGGCTCAGTCCTGGCACACAGAGCTCTAATGTGTGTGTGTGTGTGTGTGTGTGTGTGTGTGTGTGTGTGTGTGTGTGTGTGTCCCTAGCACCCTGAAGAAGCCTTGGACTATGCTAGCTCATTTTCTGGGAAGTAGTGAAACAATAAACTAAATACTCAGCAAGTTTAAGTTTCTGGAGCTCAGGGTTGTTTCTAACACTTATAGGTCCAGAATAACAACTATTAATAGCAGCAGGTCAAGCTAACAGAGTTCAGGGCAGAAGTTAGGTGAAATCACACCAGTAACTGAATACTTGCTATGCCTTTGGGATCTTTTGTATTCTCCGTGTGAGCCACCTGACTGAGATTTAGAACCAAGTCTCCCTTGTTGCATTTCTTTTATAACTACCCTCCCACCTCAAAAGCCTGTAAAATAGGCTACAATGGTGGTTCTCAACCTTCCTAATACTATAACCCTGTAACCATAAAATTATTTTCATTGCTACATCATAACTGCAACTTTGCTACTGTTATGAATCATAATGTAAATATCTGATAGGCAGGATGTCTGATACGTGACCCCTGGGAAAGTGTTTGACCCCCAAAAGGGATGTGACCCACAGCTTGAGAACCACTGGGCTAGAATATCATACAACCACATAAACTAAAAATGTCGAGCTTTTTAGTCTCGCCTTAATTTTAAAGTCCTCTTTTTAAAGGAAATATCAGGATGCATAATACACCATTTGTTTATTTACTTATTATTTATTTACTTCTAATCTAGTCTGCTGCAGTCATCCCAGAGTTAGATTTAGACTTTATTTCGGTAGTTTAGAACTGCGGCACTGAATGCCCGGCACAGCTTAGTGACTGCTTTCCCCAGGGCTCTGCCCTGCGGCACACACTGGGTTTCAGGGCCAGGCAGCCCACCAGTGGTGGTTGTTTTGTTTTCAAACCCTGGTTTCATCCAATCTGAATTTGCGTATTCTGATCACGGGGCGGTCCCAGCTGTGCAGCCACTGTGGGCGTTTGAAGGTGTCACCCCAGAGTCCACAGGGACTCTGATATCTCATGTAACCATGGATGGTAACAGAAAACAAGTGATTGCTGGCTACTAAGGGAAGTTAAGCTTCACAGAGCACAGGACTGGATCACTGGGTCACACCACCTATTAAAAGCCTTTTCCTGACTGTCTTCATTTTGTTACCCTGGGTGACAACAATCTGTGTTTTAAGTAGTATTGAATTTTATTTTTATGTTTACTATATTTAAGGTAGATGGCAAAAATGGGTTTAAGTCTTCAAAGATATATACCAGTGTTTTACAGTATGAAACTGAATTTTTCTTATTAACTGTACTACAATATTTCCATAATACTGTCTGTAAAAAAAAAATGCTAAATTGGTAGAATGAAAGAAAAATAAGGAGGCTGCAGAGATGACTCAGTGGCTAAGAGCACTGGCTGCTCTTCCAGAGGCCCAGAGTCCTGTTCCAGAATCTACATGGTAGTTCACAAGAGCCTGTACTCTAGTTCCAGGGTATTAGAAACCCATTTCTGGCCTCCCAGGGCACCAGACACTGAGCACAAATGTACATACATGAAAGCAAAACACACATAAAATTAAAAAAATAAATAAAATTTTTAGAAAGAAAGCTCATAATGTATTTACTGGACGTTGAATGCAAGCTACTTGCTCTATTCAATATTAGGGTCATAAACACTAAAATGTAAGGACATTAGAAATAAAGAATGAAATTGCAAAGGGATAGCTCAGCGGGTAAGAGCCCTGAATGCTCTCTCAGAGTTCAGTTCCCATCCCCACATCAATGCCTCACAACCTCCAGTAACTCCCTCACCAGGAGATCTGATGCCTTCTTCTGACCTTCTCGGGTACACACACACACACACACACACACACACACACACACACTATTATACACTCACCTACACATAAATAAACAAAAATAATAAGAAAAATAAACCCTCAAGAATGAATATCCCTGCAAGCCTACGTTCACAGCAGAAAAAGAAAGAAAAGTAGGCAGCAGGCACTATTTCCAGATAATGGAAGTTCAAAGTAAGTGGAGCGGCTGCTTCACAAAAGCAAAAATAGTAATTATTTAACCTGTAATTAAAATTCCAAAAGTATTTTTTTTCTTTTCTGAGTAACATTATATGATACTCTCAAAAATAATATAAGAATTAGTTTCGTATGAGCTTATCTTAATTTTTTTTTTCCTCACTTGATAGAAACTAAAAGAAACTACTGAGAAAACAGGAACCCACCCCCATAATTATTAGGCTGGCTAGTTTGAGGTAGCCTTTCTTGCTATTCTGTCATAAAGAATTTAAGTGGGAGAAAGAAAGGTGATTGCTAATTATTATTAATCTCTGCTGGGTACTTTTAACTAGAAATGTGACATGTCTACCAATGAACAATTTATAAATAAGTTCACATTTATTGTGTTATATCTAATAAGAGTGAATAATGCTTAGCTGTTTTTAATAATTTTCATGTTTCAACAACTTCCATTTTTTAATCATTTTATTACTTAGGAGTTCTTTGCTTCAATGTCCAAAACATAGTTATTACAAGACTCACAAATTCCTCACTGATTTTTTTAAAGATGATAAAAATATTATACTCATTTCTTTACATTCAAAGTAATATTTTGTCTGTAGAAAGTAAAAATGGATTGAGAGTTGCAACCTGCTACTTTCCCAAATAGTAAGTTGAGTACTGAATGCTATATATTATATTTGATGGTGTTGATTCTCTAGATTTTTCTTAAGGGGTGGAGGAAGAACCAACCAACAAATGAGACGTATCTGCTGAGACAGGTAGGTACTCAGCAGAAACAGAGCCATCAATAAGGAGCCAGGCAGAGTGGTTGGGGATGAACAACTGGTCAGGAGTCGGATTAATGCTGGAAGATCAGCACAAAGTGGAACAGAAGACTCAGGAGGCTGCAGTCTGGGAGTGGGCAGCCTTCACAGAGAATGAAATGGGTCAGGACAGATGGAAGATAGAGTAAAGCAGTCCTCTGGTCTCAAAGGAAGGGGAGCAGATGGTCATCAAGGCAGGTCACACAGGGACCTAGCCACTGGTGCTTGGCTGATGAGGCAGGAATGTGGATGAAGGGCCTGGAAGGAGGCTGCAGCACACCAATGGAGGCCTCAGGGTGTAAGTTTGGCTGGAGGACAGGATAGGGCACCAGAGAGGGGAACCAAAGGAGGCCAACCTTCCTCACCTTGCTTCACGGCCATGGTGTAGAATTTCTTCCTCTGTGACTTACTTCTTCATGGTCACGTTGCGCCCTGTATTTCTCTCTCTCATTTTAGTTGCTTCAGACCTTTCTGTATTAAAGCAAGACTGTTAGACACGAGTGCCCACATGCTGGGTCTAAGTAAATACCGTCTGTGGTAACAGTCCAGTGTCCACTGCAGTTCCTCTTTAGCCTGCCCAACTCTACAGAGAGCCGGTATCTTTCTTTGAGGGGGAGGAAATCATAGCCACAGAGCAACAACACCTGCTACCACCATGTGTCAAGTTTATTGCAGTTACAGTAGCTTGGATAGTGGGTGTCCTTGTTCCCCAGATTGCTCTCTTGGGATTAACCAGTCCTAATGAAATAATTAGGGCAACGAAAGCGAAGCAAAACTTGGGTAAGACCTCAGCTAAACAAACACATGCCTGTGCACGATACACAAGGAACATTCTTGGCAAGCGTATCATACTCGATTCTCTTTCAGACGCTAGGCTGGTATCCAAAACCAGGAACCCCCAACTCAACTGATCAGATTAACATCAAAAGCACCTTGCCCTTGATGTTCTTCCACGCCCGGCGCTGCCTGTTGCTGTCTACATTCTTCCTCCTGGCATCGGGTCAGATCTGGCTGGGATCTGGTGCTCGTTATGTTTCCATTTGTCTGAGTTCTCAGTGTCTACAGACTTGGCGCTGGGCTTCTAGAGCCGATTTCCACCGGAACCAGGGCACTTCCCCTCCACTTTCTCTTCGCGTCCCCCCTGCTCCCACCCTACCTACGTTCAAGCTCTTGGTGCCCATCCAACCAGATTTCATGCTTGAGATCCAAACAAATTCCTGGACGGCCTGTGTGGCCTGTGCTTCATCTAAGTCTGAGCTGTATGCTTCAGGGCCTGCCAACCTGTAGCCAGTCTTACTGAGCTGTTGTTGCCAGCCACACGGCTTCTTGCGTTTGCCCCTGATAGGCAAACTGAACCTGTCTTCTGGGAAGGACCCAGGGCTTCCTAGTTTCCTTTTTGATGCACCATTGGAACTCTGGAGCTGACAGTTTTTAAATTTCAGCCCAAGTTTTAACAGAGTAGAAACCAAAGCTAAATTACTGTTGGGCAAGTTGGAGTTGCTTGAGTCAGGCTCAGGATTTCATCTGTCTTCCAATTGTCCTGACGGAATACCTGATAGGTTTATTTCCCAGTTAATTGTTGGGGACACAAGGTCATTCTTTAGGATTTTGTCCATTTTTAATTGCTGGAGACTTAGACCTATCATTTTATGTAAGATTCTGAACTGCTGAGTCAATATTGAAAATCGTTAGCACTGAATAAATTCAAGTTAAAAATTTACCTGAGGCTGGATATGTTGCTCAGTGGGGAAATGTGCAAAGCCCTGGATTTACCATAAACAGGGAGATATTATGTCATACAACTCCCATTTTTGTACGTAGAAAACTTTAAAAACATTTTGAGATGCTTTTTTTTTTTTGAGGGGGAGCTCCAAAACCTAGTGTTTTTAAAGGCATGTCCCAAGGACTGAACTCAGTCATCTGGCTTGTTGGCAAGTACCTTTACCAGTTGACTATCACACTGGCCTAAGTTGCTTCCATCTTTGGCTATTGTAAACGATGCAGCTTGTAAACATGTTGTTCAAATTGCCAGCTCCCTGATTTCAGTTCTATTAAATATATACCTAAAAGTAGAATTGCTGGACTTGTTTTTTTAGGTGTTCCCATACTGTTTGGCATCCAAGCAGCACCAATTTACATTTCTAATAATTACAAATTAGAGTTTCCATCTTTTCCATCCTCACCAACAATTGTTAATCTCTGTTTCTGATAATATAGAAACCCCTAAAGAGTTGAAGCATGGGGAACTCTTCGAATATTGCTTCTTCCTGGCTAAGATCTAAGTTTTGTATAGGATTGAATGTCTAATTTTTTTTGTTTTGCTTTGTTTTGTTTTGTTTTTGTTTTTCGAGACAGGGTTTCTCTGTGTAGCTTTGCGCCTTTCCTGGAACTCACTTGGTAGCCCAGGCTGGCCTCGAACTCACAGAGATCCACCTGGCTCTGCCTCCCGAGTGCTGGGATTAAAGGCGTGTGCCACCACCGCCCAGCCGAATGTCTAATTTTTAAATGTGCCATAGGAGATTTTCATGTGCAGACCTAGCTGTAGACCAAAGTACCAGTATGGCCAAAGATGAGAAACTTTAATACTGTTTGACAGTTTTGAGAAACTCAGTCCTGGGTTCTTGATACATGAGCGTCATTGCTCAAACTTCTTGCATAGTAAGAGATAAGTATAGAATCTGGACTCAGTTTTCTCAACGTTAATGAAAACATTAGGCTTGTGTTCGGACTCCACTGAGAAAGATCAATCATATAAAATTTTAATGCTTCTCTCCCTTGGCTTTCCCTCAGCATGATAAAGCAAAGGAAATTTTTCCTTACTAAAAATGACCCGTTCAGCTCCATGATTTCTTATTGGCTTCTCTCTGGAGGAACTTCGGATTGGAATAAAATAAAAGCTTGTAGTTAAGCAGGTAGCTGACTACCTTCTATGATAGAACTACCCCCAATTTCCTTCTTAAATTCCAAGGATGTTAGAAAAGCCTTCAAACTTAGAGTCCGTGCTACAAAGAAAGCCGAGGTGTCAAAGACTGCCCCTTAATGTGCACCTTGAAGTCTTCATGTTCCATCTGCTGGTCAAGATAGACAGCCAGGAAAAGAAAGAAGGCATGTGGGAGAGGGCAGAACTGGACTCCCTTTATTACCTGCTTCACTGACCAGAAAAACAAGTGGCATTCCTCAAAGGAAGGAGAGACCTGAGTCATCAGAACAGAAGTGTGTGTTCCTTTTCACCTCCCTGTCACCACCAGCTTCTTCATTTCACTATCTACTCAAAGACTTAGCACACAGAACAATGGGAAGGAGAGAGGATACCCCTGGGATGTTGGCTACTTAACCAAAACATTTGGAAAAGGTCTCAGAGCAGGGGGATTATTGGATTTTTAGTGTATGCTTCAAAGTATATATTGCATAAAAGCTAACTAATTCTGTGTGTGTGATTCTCCAGTGTACTCCTAACAGTGGAGTAAACAAGCAAGTCTGCCCATGAAAGCGGAGCACATTGTCCTAGGGCAGACTCATGTACTGGCTACAGTCAGCAAGGGCATTTGGACAATGTCATAAACTAAGAACTAATCAGCTCACCCACGTTATTTGGAAATGATTTTTTCCAAATATTTCAATTCCTTGTTGCCGCTTAAGAACTCTTTCACACAAAGAAATGATTTGGGATTTACAAAACAAAACTACACATTAAAGGAAAAGACTATCTTCCCTGAAATTTTAAGATAAAAACAACTTTTTTACTTGAAAAGTAATATTGATAATCTTCTCAAAAGTTTCTCAAGGGTCTGACCAAACTCTTTGAAATGTTAGTAAGAATCTGTTAGGGACACATGTTTAGATCTGAAATGAAAGATAAAGAGGTCTAGACGTTAAAACTTTGGTTAGTTAGTTAAATTGGCATTACAAACACATTTAAAAAAAACTGTGAGAAGCACTAGAGAGCAGATACTTTTTAAAATCAAGTATAAGACACTATATTACAGATATCCTGGTTCTCTGCCTCCCATGGTTCCTTTTTCCTGGTGTTTTCATCAGTATAATAAATAGATCTCTATAATAGCCTCCATTTGTTACAAAAAGTTGTTGTTCTTTTTTTTTCTGAAGGGTGAAAGAGATACTTGCCTGTGGGCATCAGATAAGTGCTTAGAATACAGTTTGGGAAACTGGTAGGATTACGTTCTCCTCTAAGTCTAATATATTTCCAGCCCTGGGGAATTGATGTAAATCTAAACTCTTACGTTAACAAAGATAAACTTTTAAGTACATATGAAAATGGGGGTTGTACGTGCAGCAACATGTCAGTGAGAAAAATTGCAAAGAAGCACACAAGAAACAAAGACACAGATCCTAAACCTCCCCCTGCAAATGGCTCCGGTATCCCCAGTGTTCACGCCTATGCTTGCTCTTTGCAAAAGATTTCAATCCTTTGAAGCACTTTAGTAATATATTCTAATGAAATAAATATTAATAGGTGTATGTCCAGAATTTTCTGGAACTCGCAGATTATTTGAGAATAATGTGCATCTTTAGTGAGGACACTAAGATGTCAGACCACACAGAATGAGATCAACTTCCCTGAACTTCAGCTTCCAATCTGTAAAACGGGCCAAGTATCAATATGATCTGATGGTTACATTTAATACTTTTGCCTAATAATGACCTCATATAAAAACTAAAAAAAAAAAATCTGAATTTCATTTTAGGCATAAATCCAATAAGTATTGTGGTGGTATTGTGTTCCCCAAAATATTGTGCACCCTAATAAACTTATCTGGGGTCAGAGAACAGACAGCCACTGTATACAGAGGCTAGAAAATGGTGGCACTCACACCTTTACTCCTAGCATTCCAGAGGCAGAAATCCCTCTGAATCTCTGTGAGTTCAAGGCCACATTGGAAACAGCCAGGCATGGTGACACACGCCTTTAATCTCAAGAAGTGAGCCTTTAATCCCAGGGAATGATGGCAGAAAGCAGAAAGATATATAAGGTGTGAAGACCAAAAACTAGAAGCTTTTAGCTGGTTAAGCTTTTAGGCTTTGAGCAGCACAGTTCAGCTGGGATTCATTCTGGATGAGGACTCAGAAGCTTCCAGTCTGAGGAAATAAGACCAGCTGAGGAACTGGTGAGGTGAGCTAGCTGTGGCTTGTTCTGCTTCTCTGATCTTTCAGCATTCACCCCAATAACTGGCCTCAGGTTTGATCTTATTAATAAGAACTTTTAAGATTCCTGCTACAAAGTATCTAAAACTGAGAACTCTTAAATATCCCAAAAAGAACTGGGCAGTGGTGGCACACGCCTTTAGTCTTAGCATTCGGGAGGCAGAGGCAGGCAGATCTCTGTGAGTTTGTGGCCAACCTGTTCTACTGAGTGAGTTCCAGAACAGCCAAAGCTACACAGAGAAGCCCTGTCTCAAACAAATAAACAAACAAACAAAATCCCAAAAAGAGCTAAACAAAATATGAGTCTGCTGACTGTGAAGTACTGAGGAGGATATCAAGCTGAAACTCTTTTCTTAACATTAGGCCCCTTCAAATATGCCTAACATTCAAAACAATAGGAAGTGTGACATTAAAGAAGGATGAAGACAAATATTTTTGTTCCTGTTCATTAGTATGTACTCCATGTGGTATGTACAGTATTATGTATACTATATTTAAAGCCAAATTGTGTTCAAGATGTTAATAATATCAACCATATGTAGATGATACAGCTAATAGTTAAGGTTAATAGCTATAAAAATGCCACATGACCCCTCTGCATGTGATAATCATGGCCCAAGGGTAAAACACAGGGAGTAAATAGGAGGATGGAATGTGTTTTCATGAGGGACACTTCGCTGAATGCACTAAGATCATAAAATTGAGAAAGCCACCCTCCAGTTACCTATAATGTCATCCTTACTGTTGACACTGCGTGTCAGTTTTTGTTGTTAGAAAATACCTCATCACTGTAGTTAGTTAAATACAGAAATCAAGAATTTGGTGATTTTGTAGTTGTTGTTTTGATTTTGGGTTTTTTTTTTTTGGTTTTTCAAGACAGGGTTTCTCTGTGTAGCTTTGCGCCTTTCCTGGAACTCACTTGGTAGCCCAGGCTGGCCTCGAACTCACAGAGATCCACCTGCCTCTGCCTCCCGAGTGCTGGGATTAAAGGCGTGCGCCACCACCGCCCAGCGATTTTGGGGTTTTTTTTTGTTTTTGTTTTTTTGTTTTTTTGAGACAGGGTTTCTCTGTATAGCCCTGGCTGTCCTTTGAACCAGCTCTGTAGACCAGGTGGGCCTCGAACTCAAAGATCCTCCTGCCTGAGTCTCCAGAGTGCTGGGATTAAAGATGTGCATCACTACTGCCGCCCAGCTTGAGTTTTGTGACATTTTGATTATTAATTATGTGATTTTTTTTAGGCTTAAACAAATCCCATAGTATCCTCTTTGTTGGTTTTTTTTTTTAAACAAATGTATATGTTGCATTCCATAGAGAAATGGCAATTCTGTTAACCTTCATGGGGTTTGCTACGGTGATGGTACTGTACGTAGGACTGCATATGCCACCTAAGAGAACACACTGGAACAGGAGAGGATGCACAGCCATGTCTTTTCAGGGTGCCTTGATCTAGTTTGGTAGATGTGACACTTTGTGTGTGTGTGTGTGTGTGTGTGTGTGTGTGTGTGTGTGTGTGTGTGTACCCGCATGCATGCATACACATGCATGTGTTTTCTTTTTCTTCAAACCAAGGGCTCTAATAAAAGTCTCCCTTGTGGACAGGCATCTGCACATCTCAGCATATGCAAATTTTAGAGACCAATGTTATTAAGCATAATTAGCTTAAGAAAATATAGTTTGGACTCTGCTAATAGAAATAGAGACTAGCCAGGCGGTGGTGGCGCATGCCTTTAATCCCAGCGCTCGGGAGGCACAGGCAGGCGGATCTTTGTGAGTTCAAGACCAACCTGTTCTACAGAGCGAGATCCAGGAAAGGCACAAAGCTACACAGAGAAACCCTGTCTCGAAAAAACCAAAAAAAGAAAGAACGAAAGAAATAGATACTAAAGGAACCTAATTGTGCCACGGAGCATACATCAACTTGTAGGCTTAGAGTCTAGTTTAATACATGATTATACCAACAGAGCAGGAGCATGCAGATGCAGCATCACTAACAGTAGCCATGGTAATGAAACTGAGTACAGTGCTGGGACTGTGTGTGAGCTTACTTCTTTCAGTCTCTGCTCTGTCAAAAGTCAGGAAGTACGTAAGGAAGAAATTTTCTTAATGTGTTAGTTAAGGGCTCTGAATTAATACATTAATTCCTAATATTATATAGAGAATTAAAGGCTTCATGAAAATGAAAACATTATGTTATACTTTAACTTTATTGCTCAAATGCATTTTAGTTCATATCAATGCCTTAAATTTCCTCCTTGAATGAACCACAGCTTTAAAAGCTGCCCTTGTTGCTATCATTAAATTTACTTATAAATTTTGTATTCGTTAAGGTGGCTGGATACTTGGCCACAGCCATTTTGGTATTTAATAAAACTGCTTGACTGCTAACCACATCATAAAACTAACTAACTGTAGTTCTAGTCTTTTATAATGACTTAAATTTGAGGGCAATAAACTTGAATCTGAGACAGTGTTACTAAGTTTTTGAGCTAAACAGATATCACAAGGCCAAGCCTTTCATTTTCTGTGTGAAGATACTAGCCCAAAGCAGCCTAGCTAATCAGTGGCCTGCCTATGACTTCATCCAGTTTCCAGAGCCAAGACCAGAACCTTGCCTTTTCTGATTCTCAATGGAAAATATCTTCTTTAAGTTCTTTAAAATCATATCCAAGCTACATAAACTAGAAATTCTATATTACATTTAAAAAATAAAAACATAAAGTTAGCATAAATCAGATTTAAAATAAATACAGCAAAAATGAAGACAATATAACTATTTGGTCTTGTACTATTTGTTCATTCACCTTTGTAACCTGAAGAGAAATCTCCATGACTGACTCAGATGGCTCAAGTCATTTTTCTTTTAAGTTATGAGGAAGATCTTAACTGATTTTCATTCAAGAGTAGCATAAGCTAGGCGTGGTGACGCACACCTTTGATCCCAGCACTCCAGAGGCAGAGGCAGGCAGGCCTCTGAGAATTGGAAGCCAAGCTCGTGTACAAAGCAAGTTCTAGGACAGCCAAGGTTACATAGAGAGAACATGACTCAAAAAGAAAAAAGAAAAAGAAAGAACAACAAAAAGATTGCCATATTATGTCTTTATTAATTTGTTTGCAACATTTAAAATAGCTATTGTGATATCTAAATAATTGAAATTCTAAAGAATTTTAGGGCAAGGATTAAGGGGGCTGCTACTCAGTGTGTCTTTTACTGACCAACAATATCTTGGGATTAACTGGGGAATTCATGAAAACTGCAGAATCTGGCTAAGGCTGTAGCTCAGTGGGAGAACTTTTGCCCAATTCTGTAAACTTAGCTCTGTCTTCTCTTAGACCTGGTGAATCACCTGTGCTAACAAGGGCATGGCTCATTCCTGTGTATGTTGAGGCTCTAATGTACCTATTTAGAGAGTTAGAAATGTCAAAGCCGGACACTTTTGTTCTTGTGACTTTTTCTTCCTCACAATTTGTTTCTCCTTACCCTGGGGGGGAAAAAATCAACAAAGGAACATAACAATACCAGTCTGGAGTTGGCACAGTAGCTCAGTGGAATAGCACTGCCTAGCACATGTCAGGCCATTTGTTTTATCCCCAGCACCACAAAACAACAAGCAAATGCATCCTCTACTTTAATAGATGAAGAGAACATGAAGAACTAAGTATGTAAGAGAGGAAAGAGACTACATCTCCTCCTTCTGGGGCCAGCAGCCAAACTGGTTGGTGGCCTGTCTTTGGAATGTTCTTTAGCATTTGGCACATCTGTCTCTTTGCTTTTCTAGGTCTTTCCCAGCTGTTTTTCGGTCCATTCTTGGCTCCCCAAACTGAGATTGTGTAACTGTATCGAGGAGCACAGGAGTTAATTATACAGTGTTGGATTTATGGAGGGCTAGCCACAAAACATCCCTCGGGGGACTGCCTGTTCCAGTTCAGGACAGATACAGCAAGAGTTTTTTTGTTGGCCACAGAGTCTGGGAACCACTGTGACTAACAGGCATTGTGGCCAAAAGGCAAAGTCAAATGCTAAGCCTTCACCTCTACGTGCAAACATGCTCCAGTGTACGTGGAAATGAGCTCAGGTCCAGAGATGACACTCCCAGCTCCGTGCTCATCTGTGTCTCTCCTCCAGAGCAGTTGTTAGGCTGTCTGACCACATCACCGAAGACAGGAAAGACAGCACATACCTCCTAGGTCCACTCTGAGCTAAATGAGAAAAAAAAAATACGTGCAAAAAAGCACTCAGTCCAGTATCTGAAAACAGGAAGAGTTCAGGGCTTTGACTTATGTATGCATTATTTATTTGTTCTTAGTTTTCTTTTGCACAGTGAAGTGGGTTGGGGTTTTTCCTATCTTTGGGCATAAGTTAGAACTGCGCCTCAACTGAACAAAACTGCCCCGGGGCTGATAGATGATTACTGGCTCCCTCTGGGATAAGGATTTCCACACCTGGCGTGGTGGTGGTGGTGGTGGTGGTGGTGGTGGTGGTGGTGGTGGTGGTGGTGGTGGTGAGGAATAGAATCCTCCAAGTGGCAGGTCCTGACATGAAGGCGCTGAAGTGTGTTATTATACAGCAGCAAAAGCTAGCTGATTCTGAAGCAATACATGAATGTGTTCGAATGACACCAGGTGAACTAGCATTTAGGTTGGTTGAATCTCAACCACTGGTAGTGATCTCTAGTCACTTTCATCTTCTTCCGGTATAGTCAGACAAATAGGAAGAGAAAAGGGAGAGGCCATTTTATAAAAACTAGCTTGATAGACTTAGAAGTCTGCTCAACGTTTGACTCTCATTTTCGGCATAAAAAAATTACATCTTGACTAAGTACCGGGGCTGGGGTGGAGGACTGTGAGAAGTAGTGACAGATACTTTTAGACAGCCGAAGCTGGACTTTGTGAACCCTGTGAACCCTGTGAGCCCTGGCTTTATGAACACGGAGCTCCCCCAGGCAGGAGGGGGCTCTGGTGGGTGTGCATGGGTGATATGGAGTAATTGTCTTAATTATTCCAAAAGAATCAGGCTTTTTAGAAAAAAGAAGTTTATACAAGTCCAGCCAAATGTGCTAAATTGTTCGTTACAGTGAGATATCAGAGTTTGACAGTTTCCATCTCTAGGAGTGTAGGGAGGAAAATGTGCCTGTGGAAAAGACAAGTTAGAAACGGTTATGTAGAAATCAATGCTGGCTCCTTGTTCTCTGTCCTCTCCTGACCCTGCTCACCTCCATGAGTTCTGAGCAGTTTTAGAAACATATCTATGCTCAGTCCTGGGACAGCAGGTGATAGGCAGTCAGCAGCAATTGATCACATTAGCACCGTGAAAGAGAAGGCCACAGGGAAGAAGGCCACATGCTCCAACTACAGCATCAGGCTTGGAGCTACAAGGCGGCTTCTAGACTCAGTGTTGGAAGAAGTAAAGAAGCCACCTCTGCGTGTAACACAGTGGAAGGGCGTCCTGCCCTGGTTGGTGATCATCAAGGACCCCTTGGGACCTTGCTGACTCTGCCCTCTTGGAATCCCTTCAGATGCTTGTTCACCATCTGACCTTTCAGCCAATCTTATTTTCTTTTTCTCTGCTTTTTTTTTTTTTCACAGTGCTCATGTATCCCAAGTCAGCAATGTTTCAACAACTGGAGAGTAAGTTATTTGTTTTCGTATTTTGGAACTCTTTATGCCTTTTCCCACTTATTAATGGGGGGGGGGGGAAGCAATTCTAATGTATAATATTGCAAGATTGTAGTGAGTCATTCTCTGTCACACCAACCAGCGCCCAAATCATGACACAGAGACTGATTATTAATAACGAAAGCTCGACTAATAGCTTAGGCTTGTTTCTAAATAGCTCTTATAACTTAAATTAACCCATATCCTTTAATCTACATTCTTTTACATGGCATGGTTACTTTTACTCTACTGTCCATGCTTCTTCCTCTGCATTCCTCATGTCTCCCTCTTCTTCCTCCCAGCATCCTCTGTGCCTGGAAATCCGGCCTAGCTATTGGCAGTTCAGCTTTTTATTGAACCAATCAGAGTGACACATCTTCACAGTGTAAAAAAAAGATTATTTCACAACAGAAGAGTAAGACAGTAAACAAGCAGTAATTTTGAAGCTCTTCATGTCCAGATGTAGCTACGTCTGTGACTGTACACGATTCCCCTCTCCCACTTGATACCACCAACTAGGTTCTTTGTTATTTTCCCTGTGTATGCTAGGTTAGCCTTAAGTTTCCTGTGTAGCCCAGGCTGGCCTTGAACTCACAATCCTGCCTGGGCCCCAGTGCTAGGATTATAGATGTGTGTGTGCACCACTGTGCCTGGCACTATTAGCTTTTTTGTTTATTTCAATAGAAACCATGTCAGGTTCAGTGAATGTCTGCAGAGCCATTTCTGTTCCCTGGAGGCATCTTGCCGGGGAGAATGTAAGTAAAGCTAAAGCATTAATTGTGACTTTTCTTCTCACTTTGTTCATTCTACTGAGATTACACGTATTGATGGCAATGTGCCATCCGCAGTGTTAAATGTGTGGTAGTCAATGAGCCTTGCCCTGCCTTTGAGGATTCTTGCAGTCCTTCCTTTTTTGTTCTTACAGGGATGTAGGAAAGGAAGGGAAGCTGCGGTGGCACCGAGTCCTTTCTCTGCACATTCTTTTTCCCTCGGAGGCTTCCAGGGGCACGTAGGCCAGGCACAGCGCTGCTTTTTGCCCTGCCCCTGGCTGGACTTTCTGCACTTGCTCACCTCTCTGACCTCATTGCTCTCTGTTGTTTGGTCACTTGACTTTCCGTTGCTGAGATAGTCCCAGCTGTGACCTGCCACGCCAGCACTTTCATGGTTTGATTCATCCCTTCCAGGAACCTCTTCCTGATCCACTGTCAGCCAGCACATGGCCACACTGTTCCCTCCGTCCTGCCCTGGAGAAGGGCAGGCTGTGGTAACACAGGATCGTTTCCGCCATGTTCATGGTTGTCTTCCCAGAGCCAGGAAGCATGTTAGGAATGTATCAAGTGCCGGGCGGTGGTGGCGCACGCCTTTAATCCCAGCACTCGGGAGGCAGAGGCAGGCAGATCTCTGTGAGTTCAAGGCCAGCCTGGTCTACAGAGAGATCCAGGAAAGGCGCAAAGCTACACAGAGAAACCCTGTCTCGAAAAACAAACAAACAAACAAAAGGAATGTATAAGCACTGCTTGGATAGTCTTTGCTTCTCTAGATAAATGGTCTCTGACCCAGAAGCCTCTCTGTCACCCCTACCTCTTTTTGTTTGTTTGTTCGTTTGTTTGTTTGTTTGTTTGTTTGTTCTGGGACATGTGAAGCCTATTCATAACATCTTCCTTGGGCAATAATCTAGTGGTAAAGGTGGAGAAGGTGTGATATGGTAGAAAGGAAGAGAAAGGAAGAAGCACCGATTGGACAGAATTGGAATCTCAAAAGATGGACTTGGATTTTTCCCACTAGTTGAGGAAGCAAACAAGGGCAGAACTAACTTTCTTCAGCTCTGTCAACTTTAAACATTCCAGAACTGAACCAAGATGAGCGTGTTCTTGCCCTTGTGTGCCTGGTAATCTCTGCTCGTGTAGGTGGTAACACTGTAAGCTGCTCTGTATGTGATGCCAACTTATTTACCTTCTCTACACCAGCGAGTCACTCGGAGCGCAGAATACAGAAGTTGCAGTGACCACCTCACTTAGGCTGTACTTGTCTCTTGTCTTAAAGTAACTTTAATAAAATACTTTAATGCAATTAATAAAACCCTGTTTATTTAGAGAATTTTAAGTTGAAGTCTTAAGGAGTATTTGATGAAACTAGGGCTAGCAGTTTCATAAGATTTCAAGTTGGAGACTTTCCTGGGCTACGTAGCAAGACTCTGTCTCAAAACAAAACAAGCAAAACCCATTTTATTTAAAGAAAGGTACCTTTCAGTCTAGATATTAAAAAAAAAAAAACCAGAAAACTGTGAGTCTTTTAAGTGGGAAAAAAGGGAGCTTTGAGGAGTATAAATTAAGAGTTTTCCATACCAGTGTATTCGGAATAGAACTAAATGACAGTTGATTACACTGATACACCGAATGGCAGATACACTGAGAGATTCTCTGCCTCTATAAAACTGGCACAGCGAGATTAGGACGGAGCCGTGTCAATGGGCAAAACGATGGCATTTGTATCCCACACGGCACTGTTTTGACCCTTCATGCTTAACCTTTTTATCCTCGGGTTTAACAAAATAAACTATCCTTCCAATTTGAGTAGCATGTTTTGGGATGTGTTTGTGTGCACCCAGTTTTAATTTTATAAATCACCATTTGATTAGAAATGTGGAAGTATTATGCTATGCCATTGAGTTGTAATTGTTCTGGTGGCCAGGGGTTCCCCACCCCCAAACATTATTAATCCCTGTATAACTTGATCTTCGTGAGATTCTAAATATGTAGTAGATATTCTAAAATATTTGTGCCAGTTTACTTTGTAAACCAGACTATCATCTTCTGCAGAACTGGTATGAAGTCTGGAGGAACCGTGCTTTGTAAAGATACACAACTGTTACTCTATAGTGAAAACTTCTAATTCTACCTTGCCTTAAGTGGCCCTTATTTCCTGACTGCCTCACAACTGTTGCTTGATCTGCTTGGAGCATTTCAGTCATTACAGACTCACAAAATGAGACAAACAAACTGATGTAATTTAACTCAATTTTTGCAATGATATATGCAAGTATTTTAGATGAACATACCCTTCTGTCTTTGCTTATGAAGTACTAAAGGCCTTCAATGGGAAATAGAGATACTTCAGAAATATGGGCACATTAAAGGAAATCATTGGTAACCGTGACTGCTTCATTAACTTGGTGGTTTGTTTTTAACTAGGCTCTTAGAAAGAACCATCAGGTCAGCAGTAGAAGAACATCTTTTTGATGTCAACAGCTCTGGAGATCAAAGTTCAGAAGACTCAGAACCTGGACCGTCATCAGCATCTTCCACACCCACCAGGCACCGAGGGCATCAATTTAAGAAGCAGGATGATGTTTGGCATGGTCGAGACAAGTAAGCTGTCATAGGCTTTGACCGCTTGAGTTTTCTCTTTCTGTCTTTAAGTCAGTCTCTATGTTACAGGCACACCTGCTCCTCTCATTTTAGCATCTAGATTAAAACTTTACAAGTGTTCACTACGGCCATTCTAAATTTAGCCCGCATTCCTGTTTCATCTAGATAGCTAGTATTTTGTTAGAAGCCATGTCTTAATTCATATATTTTATAACTTCCTGTTGAATGTCTTGTTTAGAGAAATCCTGTCCCGAGGCTTTTCCTTCTGTGTAAGTCAACATGAAATTGATTAAGTCAACATGAAGTTAGCTTCTTAGTCAACAGAGTTCCCTTTATTAAATACTAGAACATCCCTGTAATAACTCTAACACTTGGTTATGTTTTATTATTTTTTTAAAGTTGAACATTTTAATCAAAAGAAGAAAAGCTTAAGTTCTGTGTTATAATATTACTTAACTTTTAAAACTTTAAAATTTGCAGCCTAAATTTCAGGAATGGTATTACAAAGAGTTTATTCCCCATTAGTGGCTGTAGTAAAGTAAGAGTGCAAATCATCGTGCGTATTAATAATCATGAGGAAGATTCCCAAGGAAAAGTACTGTATATTGTTAACTGATTATATTGATGTTTCCCTGGAATGTTCCCAGTTTGTTTCCGTTTACTGTGTGGTTAATATTTTGACCTGATTATTAAGTGTTGACGACTAAATTTGACCCTAGTTCCACACATTCCCCACCACCCCTGCCCCAGCACTCATAATCCATAGCAAAATCTTTATGAAAAGCTCTCTTATTGCTGAAAGAAAATCACAGAAGATAAGCCGTGTAAGTAAATCCCTACTGTCTACCATTGAAGTGTACAAGAGCTATGTTAGCAGATGAATTCACACAGGCAGCAGCATCCATGATCTAACCCACTGACTTCACAAGGAAAGGACTCATTAGTTTAAGAGTTGTGTTGGAATTTCAGCCCAAACTGGACTTGTAACTGTGAGATCTCAGAACTAAAACTTCTTATCCAACAATTCAAAATATCATTTGGAGGATTATTATGTCTAGATTTAATCAGTACCACACACTAACTTTATATTAAAAAGCTATGCATCCATCGCAAATTTATATCCAAAACAAACTTTATTTTAAAACATAGTTTTAAGTGGGAAATGATGGTGCACACCTTTAACCCCAGCACTTGGGAGGTAGAGGCTGGAGAATCAGGAGTTTTCAAAGCCCATCTTGGCTACACAGAGATTTTTAAGGCTAGTCTGGACTTCATGAAACCCTGTCTCAAAAATAAATAAATAATAAGACAGGTTCCTGTTTTAAGAATTGTGTTAGAACTGGTAGAAAAGGGTAGTTATAATATTTCCTTAGAAAATAGAAAAATTGCAGCATCAGAAACGCTCACATTTGAAATCAGTCACAGATGGGTTTATATAAAACATTTAGCAGCAAATTTCATATACTGTCTGTCTGTTTTATTATGTGACAAGTACAATTTATTCATTAGCACAGTTGTTACCCTCTGCTTTGGCATTTTAAAAAAGATCTTCCCCGTGTCATGACAGGCTGCTTTCCACCCTCTCTCCTTGGACAGCGAATGAATTTGTGGGGTGGGAAGTGGTATCATAGCAGGAAGAGATTAGTGGTAGCAGCACTGGAGGCAGGTAGCAGGCAGGGATGGCCAGGTCAACAATGGGGAGGGGCCAGATGGGGCCAAGAAATGTGAATCACAAGCTAACTTCTCCCTCTGAGAGAACTTGGTGAGGTTAGTTTCCCAAGTCCACAGATATTTCTTGCATGTGTTATCTTTAGTGTATTCAATTAGCAACATGAGGAGAGCCTGCAGAAATGGGGAATGGTGGAGCCTGGCCAGTTGCAGACAACCCGTGGGACTCTAACCTTAATTTTTCTCCTCTGGCATCCCCATCACTGCTCACTGTAGTCCCTGTCTTGATCTTGTTACAGCTGAGAAAAAGAGTCTTGGGGTACAAATATTTACATCCTCCTAGGGTACCATATATGCCTACCATACAGAAGTTGCCACAGTACTCTTTCCTGGGCACCTGGTCCTTCCTTTTGCTCCTTGCTTGCATTCTCCATCTAGTTGAGAGACATCTGCCCATCTCACCTGACATGCTGGGCCACAGTCTTGCTGGACAGGACTTCTCTAGCTTCCAACAAACACTGAGCATCTTCTCTGGGTTCGTGCGGAACAAGGTCAATTATCTGTCTTGGTCCCAGAGCTAGGATTTTTACCTGGCTCAACTTTTCCCATAGTTCGTAGTCTTTGATGGCTGCCCTCTAGTCCCTGGTGGGCTCTCCTGACCTTCTCTTGCCCCTGGGCTGCCCTTCCAGCTCTCTTCTTTCCCCACTCCTCACCCTCTTGCTTTGCACACTTTCTAGCTGCCGAGTCTCCCAGCACCTCTACCCCAATCTCAGAATTTTCTTTTCTTCTTCCTTCTTCTATGGACTTCAGAATGCTTAGTCCTCTCTGATAACTGCAGTAGAGTCATTAATATTTTATAAATTGAAAGAACATCCAGGCTAGTCATTATAGCATGTAGGGAATGTATTATTCTTAGGGCTTAATTATAACTGATTAAATCAATTTAGCTAA
This sequence comes from Peromyscus leucopus, assembly GCF_004664715.2. Lineage (NCBI taxonomy): Eukaryota > Metazoa > Chordata > Mammalia > Rodentia > Cricetidae > Peromyscus > Peromyscus leucopus. Next base: position 76,435,869 of record NC_051065.1, on the reverse strand, counting down.
TTTTTCATCAGGTTTTACTTTTAAAAAAGAGGCACAATTAGTCCAGATCTTGTAATATTTTACCAAAACTGTGAGCCTCATGGAATATTTTTAAAGTGTTTTAGGGAAATCCATTTGTTTTGTTATATTACATTGCATCTCACGACTTATGGCTGTGATAATGAAACACTGTCCCCAGCCAGTGATGGTCTGAGGCCATCGTGACTTTTTATATAAGTATCACTGAAGGGAGAAAAGGACTGTGAATCATTTACTTCGGTGCAAATGATTCGTTGTCAAATTTACAAAGAAAAAAAAATCAAACTCAAATAATTGTTTGCCATAATAAAAGCATAAATGTTTAAGGAATATATCTAGTATATAAAAAGTTTCAATCTAATTTGTTTACTTAAAGAATCTGCTGGCTACCAGGTAAATAGAATATGCATGTTTATTTATATTTTATTATTGTTTAAAAGCAAGGTATCATGTTTAAGTGAGAGTAGTTTAAATCTTCCAAAACACAATGACCTGAAAACTTAATGCAACCATTTATTACATAAATTATATTATAATCCTGCTGTAAAGCAAAAAGAAAAGCATGCTCAATTGCAGGAATAATAAACGTCAGTATTATTAAAATATTACATGTGCATGAAGGAGAAAGAAAGAAATCCAGGGTGAAAAAGGGGACCCTGGGGAAAGATCCAAGTAATTAAAAGGAAAGGCTCAGAGTTCTAAGTCCAGTTAAAACTGAAATCATGTCAAATATGACAGCACTATGATGTGTGTTTGGGAAAGGAGTGGGTTCCTGTGCTGCAAGCCCTGGCTAACACTATGACTGAGGCACACTGGTGATGATGCAAGCTAGGTCTCCCTTTGGGAGCCGGCTCAGGTGAGCACTATACTGCCACCTTGCTGCATGTCGATGTCAGCAGCTTATTCTGCTTATTTGTTGGTTGTTCCAGACGACTAAAAAAGAAAATCAGCTCTCCATTTGATTTTTTAAAATATTTTTCAGTTTCTGTACTAGTGTGCTCCCACAACAAAGTACACAGACTGATAGGCCTAAACAACAGTGTGCATTTGTTCACAGAGCTAGGGACTGGCAGGTCCATGGTCAAGGGAGAGGCAGGGCTGGTTTTAGGCAAGATCACTGTCCTGGGCCTGACATGACTATATTTGCACTGTCCTCATGGGATCTTCCTCCTTTCCGTGTGTGCTTTCCTGATGTCTCTTGTATGGACAGCACTCACACTGGATGTCCTGCTGTAATGACCTCCGTTAGACTGAATGACTTCTGAGCGGCCTTTCCCTCACCACGGGTATATTAGGCATCAGAACGTCGACACAGGAATTGTGAGGGGACACAGATGAGTCTATATCAAGCACGATAGGACCTCACTAAAAATTATAATCGAAACATAGTAGTTTTGGGAAATAGGCGGGGTAATAAGAAGACAGAATTTGAAGGATGAAACATATCTTGGATTTGCAACCAAACTCCTGCAGCCATCTGCAGAAGATACTGTGTGTGGGTGTAATGCCTGCATGCTAGACGCTGTCAGCTTTACATCCTCTCTTCAATTAGTTTGTCCGTAAACAAACTTCCTTGTTGGGACCACCAGCTCACAAATAATGACACAAAGACTTATTATTAATTATGAAAACTTAGGCTTGTCCCACTAGCTCTTATAACTTAAACTATCCCCTTTCTTTTAATCTATGTTTTTTAACATGGCTCAGTTACCTTTATTCTGTACTGCCTATCCTGCTTCCTCTCCATCTGGCTGGCGACCTGTCTTTCTTCTTCCCAGAGTGCTCTTTGTCCAGAAGACCTGCCTATACCTGCTGCTGTTTAGCTTTTATTAAACCAATCATCACAGTGACACATCTTCACACAGTATAAAGGAATATTCTATAACAGTTTTTCCTTAAGTGTCTCTGATAAATGTATATAAATCTTCACACAATTTTAACACATACGTCTGTTCTACATTCTAAAATGACCAAATTATACAGCACTAAAAATATCTAAAGATAATAAAACTTTGAAAATATGTTAGTAGTTTTTAATTCATAATTTCCTTTCTATTATAGTGTAAAGGTGTGAATTTATTGCAGAATAAGTATTTAATGCTGTCTTTCCATGGGGCATGTGATGAGCTGACAGTAAAATATGGTGTCTATTTTTGGTTGTCAAATTCATTTATTTCCAGATGCAGGTTTAGGGTGAGGGAATTACACTAACTCAGCCATGCTATGAGACTCTCAATCATTTCTGCCTTACCAAGCCATAGTGCTGTTGGTAGTTTAATTTGATCCATGATATAGATTAAAATAAAACTTTGCTAAGTCATTAATTTTGTGGAAACTTCTTACAGGACTGGTTAAAATACTAATGTTTTGATAGTACAAGTGAATTAAAGCCCATGATGATGATATTCCTGTGTGATGTCATGTAGTGACTATATTATAGAGTTTCCCCTTCACATTTTAAAATAAGATTAAGCTTTTTTTTTTCTTTCAGGGAACTTATCAATAAGGAGAATATTCCCTATGGCTTCAGCAACTATGATGAATGTATTTTGAACGTCCAGGAAGCAGAAAGATTCCCGGATGATACTTGTGATTATGTAGAAGAAAGAAGTAAACCCAAGCGTCAGAAATCCAGTTCCAGGCTTACAGAGCTCAGTGAAAATCATGATGGGCTCCTGGTAAGTAGGTATTTTAGTAACTTCTTTACTTTATCCTGTAAAGAAATATCTCTCTTGCTTAATTTAAAGAAATGGGATTTCACAAAATTATAGGCGTTCTGAGAAAGACCTCCAACCCAGAAAGTACATGCATTTGTGTTTCTGTTTAGTAAATGTAGTGATTAAGGCAGAGAAATGTGACTTTCTGCCCAAAGAGCAAGAGACAAATCTTTGGTGTTGTTTAAATTGACTTTTAATCTAATTTTTAAACATTTTTACATTTTTGTAAATCAAAATGTTCATAAAACACATTTCCTTAGTTCCCCTCATCTTATTTATTCTTGTCCATATGAACACTTGAAATGGATAAACACAAAGCAAGGTTAGAGAGGCAACCATCCTATGCTCAAAAACATTTTCCTGTTTGATGTCAAACTTAAACCCTTATAATACTTTACTCCTGGTTAATCAAAAGCAAAAAAGAATTAATGGTCAACACAGTTACTGCATACCAGAACTTTGAGGCATCAATTTGATGTCTAAGTTTTTGCAATTTTTTCATTCAGTAGCAATATCTATATGACTATTTGATATTCATCCTCCTTTTTATTTATGCTGCAGCTTCTCTGAAAAATGAAACCCCAAATCTGCCTTGTGATTTCCTTTTTGCTATTTTTTTTTAGAAAGGCAAAATTAACAACAACAACCCTATAAATAAATGGATAACAGAACTAGAGACCCCAGTAGAGGTGGAAATGGAGTGTCTGTCTGGTGTAGATTCACTAGTCTCCTTTATCATTCACCTATTTTATTGCTTCATGCTAGGGTGACTATACATTTATTAAAATTACAGATTGTCTGTTTTCCCGTTGTTAATTTCTATATGTGCTTAGAAAAATTCTACATTTTCCCCTAAGTAAAGCATGTATAATACAAATTAGAAATACATTTAATAACATTCTGAAGACGAAGAATCACTACATATTTTTATATTAACATCAGTGAAAAGTTTTCTTCCTCTTTTGTTAAAATGTGTGTGTGTGTGTGTGTGTGTGTGTGTGTGTGTGTGTGTGTGTGTGTGTGTAGAGACGGACAGACAGACAGACAGACAGAGACAAAGATAGATAAACAGATAGACAAGGAATTTAACCCAGTCCTCACATGTGTTGAGCCCACGTATCACATCTCTAGCCCCTGAAGAGTAAACAATTAAGTAAAGTAACCCCATTAACTCTTTATTTGACTCATGATTTGCTTATCTGCCAAAGAGATTTATAGTGAATAAAAGTCTGAAGCCTGGCTTTACAGCTTGGAAAGAATATACTTCTTAGTTTCAATCTTTTTAAAAAAACAAAAACAAAAACAGGAGTTTAACCCATCAACTTTCCCACAGGGAATCGTGTTGTAAAGCTGCTAGATGGTAACTGTGAAGAGAAGTGGAAAGAAACATTCACTTCGTTTTTCTTTTTATCTATCTATCTATCTATTTATCTATGTGTGTGTGTGTGGGGGGGGGATAGTATAAGATCTTTTTTCAGTTATTTTTGTTTCTGTATTATTCTTTCATATATTACATGCCAAATGCAGTTTCCCCCCTCCCCTCCCCCTAGTCCTCTCTACCCCCCAAAACCACCCCCCTCCATCTCCTCTCAGAAAAGGGCAGGCCTCCCATGGACATCAACCAAACACAGCATAACAAGCTACAATAAGACCAGGCACATACCATCACATCAAGGCTGGACAAGGCAACCCAGTAGGAGGAAAAGGGTCCCACAAGCGGGCAAAAGAGTCAGAGACAGCCCCTGCTCCCACTGTTAGGAATCCCACAAGAACATCAAGCTGTTCAGCCATCGCATATATGCAGAGGATCTAGGTCAGACCTCTACAGGCTCCCCGATCTCTGCAAATCCCCATGAGTCCCAGTTAGTTGATTATGTGGGCCATGTTCTTGTGGTGTCCCTGACCTCTCTGGTTCCTCTGGATCCTTCCTCTTCCCGCTGCAGGACGCCTGAGATCCACCTAATGTTTGGCTATGGGACTCTGAGGAACATTCACTTCTTAAGATACATGTCTGAACTTTGAAAAGATTTCAATGGGAGATTCCTTGTTCCAATTGGCTTTTGGTGTGTGAAAGAATTTGCCCCTCCCCAGTCACCAGCTTCTACATTCAAGCTCTGCGCATATCACATTTACACAAATGAGATCAGTGGACTTCTTTGCAATTAATAATTTAAATCCTGCCAGCAAACTTGGCAGGTAAACTTACTCCTCTGCAAAGTGATGCTATTCTCAAAGGTCTTTGCCTGTTTTTTTTTTTGTTTGTTTGTTTATTTTTTTTTATTTTTTTGTTCCATGAACTTTAAAGTTTTATTTTTATTGTTTTTAACTATGTGTAGATGTGTGTTTCAAGTGTGGGTATGTACACATGAGTTCAGGTGCCTGTGGAAGCCAGAGGCATCGGATCACCTGCAGAAAGGGTTTCTGACAGTTGTGAGCTGCCTGATGTGGCTGCTAAGATTTGAACCTCGGTCCTCTGGAAGAGCAACAACAAAATGCTCTTAACTACTGAGCTATCTCTTCAGCCCCAAATTTTATTTGATTTTTTTTAATTGTCTCACTATGTAGCTCTCTGGCTGGCCTGGAGCCCATTCTGTAAACCAGACTGGCCTGGAACTCACAGAGGTCCACCTGCTACTGCCTCCCAAGTGCTTCCATGAATTTAAAACTCCAGCATTCATAGGTAAACACATGCAAAGATGACAGAACACAACAGTGAGTAGTGTTTCTCACACTGTGTGTGTGTGTTAACTTCACTTTCTCCAACTTCAAAAACTTTCCCCACCCCAATTCAAGGTTTTTACACTTGGGGGAAATATTTGTTTTTATACAAAGTCTAAATTAAGAAGAAAAGGAAATAACTAGATCCATTCTGTATGTCAGAAAATAGTCTAGAAATTTGATACATAAATAAGAAAAATGGAAAAATTTCTACCTTTGTGAAGCTTAAAATCTATGGGGGGAGGGAATCAAAATAAGTAAAGCACTAAGCGTGAAACCATGATAATCACTAGAAGAAAGTGGAGGGGATGATCAGAGGAATTTTAGAGGACAGGGTGTACAATTATAGTACCAGCTGGGACAAAGATCTCCCATCAGAGTGTTGTAAAACAAAGTTCAGACATGTATCTTGAGAAATGAATGCTCCTATCCACACCTCTCCACAGTCACCACCTTACACACTCAACTCACTGTTCCCAGTGCGAAAGCTGATGGGTTAAACTCATTTTTTAAAAAGGGGATTCAGACTAAAAAGTATATTCTTTCCAAGCTATAAAGCCAGTGTCAGACTTTTAATCACCATAAATCTCTTTGGCAGTGATGAGAGAAGACCTCCCTGGGAATTTGACTTTGCTTATAAAACCCAAGGGTAATGGAACAGGCCATCTAAGTAAAACTACAGGTGTGAAGACCCTCAGCAGATCACTTATCTGCAAAGTCCAAGGGATTGTGGAAGGCAGATCGAAAGCCTCTGGGGATGGGAGAACAGATTAGCTGGATTCTCAAACATCATTAGGAGGATTGACTTACTGTGGGTAAGACGAGAAGCCAGTCAAGTGTTCTTTGATCAGAGAATGCAGATAACTTAATTTTGATATTACTGCTGAATTGAACACGGACACACGTGATCAAGGGCGGAAGCCGGCACAGCAGTGAAATGCTCTGGCCATAATCCTGGTCTGCGATAACAGCTTGGCCTAGGATGATACCAAAGGCAGCACACCAGCCCTGCAGGAGCCTGGTGCTGCCAATTTATGAGGAGAAGAAGACAGACGTTTGGGGAATGATGTTGCCTTCGGAGCATGTTAAGATGGAGTGTCCTGTCAGATATGGAAGAGGAGCTAGCAGCGCGGCAATTGGATTTCTGGGCCTAGAGTTCAGGCAACGTGCCTTGGCTCGAGACATGTGTGATGGCCATCAGACAGAGATATACTCAAAGACAGTACACTGGAGGAGATAACCAAGGAGGGAGTATGGGGGGAAGAGTGGCCCAGATAATGAACACTGAGGCACACCAACATTTAGAGAATGGGAAAATAAGCACACAAAAGAGACTTAACAAGTAGCCAGGAAATAGAGGGAAAATGAGGCCAGTTGGAGCCAGTTGGATGTCTTAGCAACTAGGTCACTGAGGGTCTTAAGGAGAAGGGGTCAGAGATGAGGCCAGGAGTGGACTGAGTCTGGCCATTTCAATTCACAAGTGAAGCTCACTGTTGATCTTAGGAAGAGAATACTGATAGAGACAGGAGCAGAAGCCATTCCCAAAGGAGGAGAGTAATGGCAGCCATAGAGGCTTAACGGACCCAGATCAGCCAAAGAGAGAACCATGTGCAGAACTCCCCAGACCCTCGCAGGCTTGGTGTCCATACAGCAGGACTCCCATCGTCATTTTCTTTGGCTTCTCTGGGAAGTGAAGACACAGAGATCATTAGGGTCTAGGGAACAGGTCACTCAGGAAGAAAGCAGAGGCAATGAGCTGCCAGTCAGCGTTGGGTTGCTGTGTGTCAGCTCCATATCATCTCTAGTGACCATTTCCCTTCCTCCTTGCCTGTAACTCTGCCTACACCCTTAGTTTTCAGGAGAAAAGCTAACCCCTGCCTTATCTAAAAAGCCAAGATAGTGGGCTGTGTTTTAACTATTCCCCTTACTCTAATCTAAAAGAAATCCTAAATCTCAGGCCATTTAATAGTTTTACCTGACCCAATGACAAGTGATTTTTTTTTTTTTGGCTTGTTTTCAATTTCTGAGGCTAGCCTATAAGGCAAAATAAAACAAAACAAAAACCTCCTTTGGAAAATTTATTTACTAAACACTCTCCCCACCCTGCATGTGCATACACACACACACACACACACACACACACACACACACACACACACACACAATCTCTTACACATATGGTTTTCATAAACTAATCTCTATAGGTCTAGAAAATAGTTTCTTTATCCCCCCAAAAATGTTCTCTCTAGAAAACAGTCAACAACGTGACTAGAAGCCACCAGAGACTAATGCATCTTCCTTCTAAACACAGGAAAAGAGAACTTGTATATTAATTCTCTCATCACAAACCTATCCATACTCATAGAGAATTAGAAGCAACTTTATTATTTAGAAATATAAGATAAAGAAATAAGTAATATCCAGATGTGGGTTCAGTAAGATACAATGTAAGCATTAGAAATTATGGTTAAGAAGACTAATAAAATGAAAAGTGTTGATAATTGTATTTGAAGTGCTTTATAAATTTAATCCTTCCAGTAGACAGGAGAGTATTATTAACTGTCTTCATTCTAAACGCAAAGGCATGAAATGTAGGTGACTGAATATCTAATTCATAAGTGAGGAGTAGCAGTTCCAGTATGGGGTCCTTTAATAACAGTAAGCTATGAGGTGTGTGTGTGTGTGTGTGTGTAGAATTCATTTCTGGAAAAAAGACTGAAAGAAAATGTTTACCTGAAAGTGGTTGCATAATATGATGGTATTACCAGAAATGATTCTTCTTCTTCTCTTTGTTTTCCCAATATATCCTATTAGAATATATAATTCTACAGTAAACACTAAGTTTCAAACACTAAGAATTAAAAGTAAACACTAGGTAGTAAGAGCCAACTCCAGTAGCGCTCACCTTTGTGAGCAGCTGCCACGGAACGTCTGAAATCTCAGCTGAGGTTCACAGGAGGGGAATGGGTCTTGCAGTTAGTCGTGTCTTAATTTCGGCTTTCGCTTCATTGCTTCATAGCAAGGCAAGTGAGAAGAGTAGTCGAGCTCAGTGCTAAAGCTCGTGGGTCACGTGTGCAAGGCTGAGGGTTCAATCCCCAGCTCTGCTAAAACAAATAGCCACAAGTAGGTAGGTGTGTGCTGAAGCTTCAGTTACTATTTATGTAAAATAAGGACATTATTATCTCTTTTGACCTTTTGTGAGTTAAATGCAACTAAATTTTCTAAAGTATAGGTAAAAGGGAACATAGTGAAGGTTTTAGCTTCTGATGCCTAGTGCCTCTCCTTGGTTTAAATTCAAATACTCAGCCATCTGCACTTTTTGCCATAGTCCTTTACCTACGCAGCCCTGTAGTCGAATTTTGCCCACACTTTTCTGCAGAAACCCAGGTTCTATGTTATGAACTGGCCCTTTAAGGCCCTTCTGCAGCTGCCTACTGTGCCCTGTGTTTGACCCATGGTCTCTTTGTCTCTTGGCCTTTTTGCAACACTGGTCTCTCCTTGCCCTCTTCTCAGAGTGACTGTTTACTCTGCTGCTGGAGCCTCACTGGCTCACCTTCCTTAAGTCATGCTTGGCTGTGTTAACCAAATCTTGACATCTCTCGGCCAGAGCCTTTCTTATGATCTTCTCCAACCCTAAGATTTCAGCAGTCTCTGCAGACGGGTTCCCAATCAGGTTTGCCTCACATAACACCTAAAGTCAACATGTTAAAACTGGCTTTTCCTCTGCTCTGTGATCTCTTCTGATCTTGGGGTGTCCCTCTTATGCAGCCACATGGTGTTCCCCTTGGTTGTTCTAAGCTCTGTCCTTTTCCTTCTCTTCAGCCCTTCCTCCAACTTTCTGCTGTCAAATGTAGTTTATTATATTTAAAATATCTTGCAATATCAGCAATATGGCTTGGAGGTAAAGGTGCTTGCTGCCAAGCCTGACTATCTTAGTTCAATTCTAGAGACCAACATAATGGAAGTAAAGAACTGAATCCAGCAAGTTGCCCTTTGACCTCCACATATATACCTTGGCAAGGTTATGCCTCCTCCCATGCACACTCATTCACATAAAAATAAAAGGTCATTTAACGATAAACTATTCTGATTCCTTTCCCCCTTGTCTTACCATTTGCGTGACTGATACCCTTTTCTAATTAATTTGGCGTCCAAACAGTCGGCTAGCACGTCTGTACACCTCCACTCTGCCTCCACTGGACCCTTCCATCTGCCGCTGCAGAACAAATCACCCACCCAATACAGACAGCGCTTTTAAACTCCATCAGCATAAGATGGCAGCAGATCCTGCCCAAACTACACAGCAGTTATCTTCTATGCAGGACCACGAGTGAGTGCAAATGCCTGTCACTGTGTAACACTGGCACAGTCACTCACGTCTCCAGCAAGCGCTGCCGTGGGGACTGAGGACAGAAATGGTGGCTAAGCAGGCACACTTGTTCCGCCTACCTGAGTCTGCCTTCTCAGAGGATGAGACCGGCGACGAGTTCATAAGTACGGTCAGATGCAATACTTACCAACTATGGAAAGCCATAAATCGGGATAAAGAGAAGAAACAGCGGGAGGCTAAAGACTGATACTGAAGAGAAGGGTCAGCAGGGCAAGGCTCATTGCAAATGACGCTGACGCAGGACCTCAGAGAAGAAGGAGTAAGCCCTCGGGGTCTCTACAACAGTCGTGTCCAGGCAGGAGTGGCAGCCTTCTCTTTTTGAGGATGCAAAGAAGCTGGGTCTGGATTGAGAGGAGAGTGATAGAGCATAGTGTCAGATATGTCGGAGGAGCCCCTGTTGCTTGAGGCTTTGGGCCATTTTTAGGACTTGACTTTGAATATGAGTTGCCACCAGAGGAAGTCTTTTTTTCATCATACCTTAGGAAGGACCAGTCTTTTAAGAAGAGCTTAACATGTCGTGCGATCCCCGGGAGGATGCCATTTTCAGTGGTGTTGACATTGCGGTTTTTCATAAGAGGAAATAAGATGCAAGAAGAGACACAGCTGGCAGTTGATGGAGACAGAATTTAAAGCCGAAGATCCTAACCCACACCATCATCCTAACCATGCATTATACTGTCTCTCTGTTTCTACCCCTTGATGGAGTCAAGATTGTCAACTCAGAATTCTAGACGAGTAGGCCAAATCATGACAAATAACACATTTACCTTATTTTCTACTCTGTTTATTTTACAGAGATTTTTCTGGTGAGCTAATGAAGTTATTGTGAACCTTAATCAAATTTCCTTTCTAAAGGGTTTTTTTTTTTTTTTTTGGCATAGTAGGTTATAAATATGTAGGTGAATACACGCTGTTTAATTTGTTGCTTTTTGTTTATTTTCACAACACAAGTTAACTGTATATCTTTGATGTAGAAATTTTTGAGTTCAAAAGAATTTAGGTCAAAATTTCAAGACAGCTATTTTTCTGATGCTATTGAACTTAACAATAAGCAAGTAAAAAGCACATTCAGTCTTAGTTTAAGAATAACTTATTCTGTGCTCAGTTCCCTGAATTAGATTTAGAAGGCTTTAACCTAGCTAAACATGGTGGCGCATGCCTGTAATGTGTATAATCCCAGTACCTGGGAGGCAGATGCAGGAAAATCTTGACATTGTCTAGGAGAAAGGATGCAGAGGCAAGAGAAAGCATTGACCACATTCACAGAGGCAGGAAAAATCCTTACAAATGTGCCTCCTGATAAGCATTAAGCTCACTTAGTCAACCTGAAATATCTACTATTCTAAATATGTTTCCTATTTATAGTCTGTTCTCCTAATTATTATGAAGGTTAATGTCAGATACAGTAGGAAAGGTATGTTCTTAACCCCACTGCCTTTTATGGATGTTTTCAACTTGGATACAATTATAAATATAACCTTCAAGTCTAAATGAACAAATGCCTTGATACAGCTAGCTTTGGCCAAGAAATTATTTTAAATCCCCCTCTGACCAATGTTGGATTGGAATTAAAAACTAGACTCAAAACCTATTTGCCCACAGATTTAAACACTAGAGGACAAAATGACTTTGTCTTCAAAAGCTGTACATGCTGACAGAGCTTTTTAGAGGACAAGGTCAAAAGGCCTCCTCTGAATAAACATGTCACGCTGAAGGTCATGGTAACACTGCCAGTCAAAACAAGTCTATGACTCTAACCTTGAGTTCAAGAAAGGAGATTGTGATATGACCTCATTAGTAAAGGATCAGTGGCAACTTTAAATTCCTTTTTTTTTTTTTACTTTCATGCATTTTATGTTTTAGTGCTTAAAATATGTAGGCTAGGGCCAGCTGGATGGATCAACAGGTGTACATGTCCTGGCAACCTGAGTTTGATCCCTGGATCCCAAAAGATGGAGGGGGGAAAGTGGCCCTATAGAGCTGTCATCTGAATCCGCTCTCATGCAAGCGTCCAGGCATCCACGTGCACATGCACACATACCCAAAGAACTACTGATATCATAAAGAGGGACCATGAAGAGCTCACAAGCTCTTCCCATCCTCATCCTTTTCTTCCAGTCATGAAGTAGCCATAGGCCCGGTAACGGTACATGTCCTGCCTCTCCTGCTGAGATGTGAGATATGATATGTGTGGCTTCCAGACCTGGCTGGTGAAATCTCCCATTTGCTCCCTCCTCCTATGAACTGGAAAGAAGAAGAAATGTCCCAGAGCAAGCCTGGAGCTTTGTGCTGAAGAAGGCAGCTGTTCTGGGCCCCTATAATACTCAAGAAACATACCATGTGCCTCCCCCGCCCCCCGCCCCCCTCCCGCCCCAGTTCTTTGAGTCATTGAATTTGGACTTCATGTTATTTGAGTTACCCTAAACGATGCCACAGCGCTCATTCACAGTGGCACATTGATCGCTCATGCTGAGCTACGCTGGGCACCAGGAGTGCGGTGGCAAATGTGATCCAGACAAACCACTGATCTTGCCCTCATTACTTTCATAGTTTGCCTGCCCCAAACACACTTTGTCACAGTGTTTACAATACCTTTGTTTTTGTCATAGGCCCTGAATAGGGAAGTTAACCATTAATTGCCAAAACACAGAATGCAGAAGCCAATGTGTTCTTTCTGTATTCAACCATACACAAGGGAAAGGAATCTTGGATTTGTATATAAACAGAGCAAGGTTTGTTTAAAAGTAACAACGTACTAGCTGCTTTTTCAGATGGTCAGATGGAAGGGAAGCTATAGCTCAAACACCAGGGTGGCTGGCACTGAGGAGAAACTGCTCAGATTTCTTGTGTTGTGGCTTTGATTCTTTTTCTTTAAAAAAAAAAAAAGGTATTGGCTTATGAAGAATTGGGTTGTATTGTAGTGTTTTTCCCCATTTCTCTCCTTCCTCTTTGCCCTCCCACCCCATAGTCATCTTTCCTCTTTGGTGCCACAGACCACCTTTCACCTCTCCTCCACTTTCTTCACACTCTTTGTCCTCCTCTATCTAGTTTCAGATTTGGTATCCACTCTCCTAACTCGTTACTTGTTATTCACACAAACATTAAAAGCTAGGGGTCCTCATGTGAAATAGAAGATGCATTTGTGTCTTTCTGAGACTGGGTCGCTTCATTTAATGTAAACTTTTCAGTTCTATCCATTTTGCCACAAAATTCATGGTTTCATGTTTTATTAACAGCTGGTTAAAATTCCATTGTGTATTAACCACATTCTTGTTATGCATTCTTCTGTTGCTGGACATGTATGCTGGCTTCATTCCCTTGCAGCACCAAATAGTGCATCAGTAAACATGGATGTGTAGGTGTCTCTGTGGTAGGAGATGGAGTGCTTTGGGTATATGCCCCATCATGGTATAGCTGGGTCATATGATAGTTCTATTTTTAATTCTTTGAGAAACTTCTACACTGATTCCCATTGTGGTTGCACTAGCTTATACTCCCCCAATAGCAGATAAGAAATGCAAAGAACATTTCTTTTTTTATGCAGGCAATTGAACCCAGGGCCTTGCTCTACTGCTGAGCTACTTGCCAAGCCCAAGAGATGCCCTTTGGAGCAAACTGATTTATAATCAGACCATTCTACTCATCATAGACTATTGTTTACTCAAAGTCATATTAGTATTGTATTCCACAACAGTAATATATTAAGCTGGGTGTGAGAGCACACAACTGTATCCTAGCACTTTCAAGATGGAGGTCTGAGGATCACCTCAAGAGCATCCTACATTACATGAGACTGTGTCTCAAACAACAACAGCAGGAAACGGCTATTAAATGAGCAGTGACTGTTACATCGGTTCTGATTAGATTCGAGGTCATTCCTCCATTGGATTTCCAAACCATCCTGATTTTCTGGCAATCTGAGTTTTGCACTTTAGCCAAAAAGCTTTTTTAGCTAATGTGGATGTTACAGTCAACCCTTTCCATAACACTATCAGTCGTCTGTTAAAATGATGATAGGAGTCATTTTATCTTTACGCCAATAACCATTTTAACAGAGTGTGTCTGTATCTATTTTTTCCTGATTTTTCTATTTTAAAGAAAGAATGATACGCTGTTGAGTTTTTCTTTCCTTCCCTCATAGCAAACAACATGTTTTGTGTTACAGAACATGGAAAGTCTTAGTTCTGTGCAGTCGCATGAAAGACCTGGACCTGAAGCTGTTGAACTGAGGTCCAATGAAAGGTAAGTTTAGAATTTTCTTCTCACCCTGTTTTCAAGGGCATGAAAAGATTTTCTTCACTAAACACAGTGTGAGCTATGAGAACTCAGAAAAGAGTAGGAGGAAAGGATTGTGTGTATTTATTGTGAATAGAGTATTTGGCATGCAGACTCTATTATTATGGCTAATAATCACATCCAGGTATGATTTTCTTACAGGTTTTTTTTCTCTACATGCATTATTTTTAGGATATAATGTTTTGCCAGGTGGTGGTGCACACCTTTAATCCCAGCACTCAGGAGGCAGAAGCAGGCAGATCTCTGAGTTTGAGGCCAGCCAGGTCTACAGAGTGAGTTTCAGGACAACCACAGCTACACAGAGAAACCTTGTCTTGAAAAATCAAGATATAATATTATTATTAATTATTTGAAATTTTCATAAAATCTATTTTGGTCATATTCAACATCTCTCCTCCAACTTCTCCAGATCCACCCCTCTCCCTTACTCAGACACACCCAAGTGTGTTGTCTAAATACTCTTGGATGTGGGAACTGCCCTGGAGTTTGGATCACATCCTTAAATAAAACTGACCCTTCGTCTCCTAGCAGCTATCAAATGCCATATAGTGCCTCAGCTAGTGTTGGGACTCGTACCCTCCTACACACACACACACACACACACACACACACACACACACACACACACTCCACCCCCCACACTCCCCTTCAATGCTGGGATTGTTTTTCTCTCTTGAGCTTGTGCAGATCTTGTGAAGCAGTCATGAAACTGCTATGACTCCACATGTGTTGCTATGCCCATAGATTAGTACATCTCCAGGCTGTCTATTAAATCTTAACTTTCTGTTCGATTTTGTTTTTGAATTTTATGAGAATTCAATTTAGAGATACTCTGATTACTTTTAAAAGAAAATCATAATATGAATAGATAAAAGAGATTATAAAATAAATGGACAATTTATGTACTTTTCTGTTGTCAATAGCAAAGAAAATGGAAGAGGTGGTGGAGACACTCAGTGTTATGAGGTGAGTAGCTAACAAAAGTGTAACTGGTGGAACTTTGCTCTTGTTCTTGAGTGTGCTTCTGAAATGTCACTAGTCTGTAGATGAGAGCCAATAAAGTCACTGACAGGACTGTGATTATGAAGGAGGGTAGATTGTTTTACTTCTTGTAAAAATTGTAATAGACAGTGATTCTTCTCTGGGTTTTCTACTAAAAAACAAAAACAAAAACAAAAACAAAACAATGACTAGTTTGATGTTTCTATGACTTGATGCATCTTTTAAGCGTATGAAACACATAGGTAGTGAGTTTCAACTCATCTGTCACAAGTATTGCCTCATTAGTTTTCAAATGAACATAAATTCAGATTAAGTTACTTACTGGGGTTCCTTTTGTTTCAGATTAAGTAAAAAACAGAATGAAAACTCTACCTCCCTGGTGTCTATATCCCCAAGTTTCGTTCATTTTCCTGTCCTTGCATATGTCGTCTTGGTGGCACCATCCTGACTCAAGGACTCATTTCCTCCTGTGCCCATTTCTGGTTCAGTTTAGTGCCTGAATTTTAAATTTATATATGTATATCTTCTCCTCCTGAATGCTTCCAGATCCAGTGTCAATTTTAGTGTTTATGGGGAAAATTAAAGCTTTTCTCAAAATATTATTAAATGTAAATATACTAATAATATTGAAAGAACAGTCTCTGTAGCTGAGTAGTTCTTAATACTTGCTGAGGACTGGCCTAATTTATTAATGGAGTTGTTCAACATGTTCAACAATGTCTATTAAATTCTGTATATTAAATCCATATATTCTGTGCTGGGAATAGGCATTTAACTGCAGCTAGAGTTACTGCCCCCAGAGAGCTTTGAGTCTAGCAGAATCTAAAAGCTGGACCAGATGGAAGTGAGTGGTGTAGCTGAGTGGCAGAGTATGTATCTAGCAAGTACAGTGTTCTAGACTTGATCTCTACCAGAAAAAAAAACAAAAACAAAAACAAAAAAACAAAACAAAAACCCCAAGGAATCTTTAGCATCTTTCTCCTTAGAAAAGTACACACTCACATGAAACCACTGTAAATTAATGAAAACTTCCCCAGTAATGCTGTAGATTTCTTATATTTCTTCTACTCAGGTCTTGTCATGTACGCTTTTTCATCAACCTAGATAGAGAGCTGGACATGGTGCCCCATGCCTGTAATCCCAGCGCCCAGGAGGCTAAGGCAGGAAGGATGACAGCTACATCACAAGACTGTCTCCCCCAAAATAACCTAGGTGGAGACTGCATCATCTTCTTTGAATTCAAGCTTCTGCTCCTGTGATAATTCCCTTATATCTTATTTCCAACTCAAATATCCACAGGACCAAAGCAAGAGGCCGAGGTGCTTGCCTTGTCACTAGGGATTGTGTCAAAGAGCATGTTCCTTCTTTTCCCTGCCATCTTCCTTGACTCACAGAACGCCCTTTGACATTAAAGCATGCTGACTTCCTGGAGAGGTCTTCTGTCCTGTGATAAAGTGTAGAAGAGCAGTCTTGTCAATGAACTTCATGATAGTAAATCACAATCCCAAATGGCATTCAAATTCACAGTGGCCTATGTCTCTGGGTCGCAGCACAATCTTGGGACAGATCTTAAGTTCTTCTCCTGAGTGCCAGGTCCTCTTCTTACATGTGCCATGCATATGTAGCATCAATCAGCAACTGGCTCCCTGCTAGTACTCTGTAAACATTCGCTATTAATAAACATCATTGTCATGATCACTTCGGATAGGAGAAGAAATTAAATGGTGAGTGAAAAATTGAGGCTAAGCTCTATTGGTCATCCTCATCATAGCCGCACCAATGAAGAAAAAGACACTAATTCACACAATTGGAAATAATATCTATTTTGATGGGATGTTTTACTACTGTTTATTAAAGAATGGGAGATTTGTTTTCCATTTTAAATGTTCTTTCCCTTGTTTTGGTATGCTATGATTTCATCATATACATCACTTCCTAAAACTTCTGGAACAACAGTAGTCTTTCTATCCTGGAAATGAAAAGTCTACACTTTGTTCACCCTTTCTAGAATTTTGATTAACTATTATTTATTTTGTTTCAAGTCTCCTTTAGCATCAAACTGATGCTAAAGAATTTGCCAGAATTTGTATGCCTACAACGAATTCATTTTGAAATTTCATTTTCCAGTAAAATGATTTTGTTCCCACTGACATTGGCCTTTAAGAGTCTTTGAGGTCAGGTGGTGGTGGTGCATGCCTTCCATCCCAGCACTGGGGAGGCAGAAGCAGGCATATCTCAGAGATCAAGGTCAATCTGGTCTGCACAGTGAGTTCCAAGACAGCCAGGGCTACACAAAGAAACCTTGTCTAGAAAAGCAAACAAACAAACAAACAACAAAGTCTTTGTGAAAACTGTCAGCTGTCTATGGGGTTGGAGAGGTGTTTTTGTGACTAGAGTTCTGTCAGATGAGGGACAGTGACCCTCAGCCTCAAAGCTGCTCCTTATTGTAGGGACAGACAAGCAGACAGAGACTTCTAAGTGTGCCTCTTAATGTCAAAATGCAGGCATAACAGTGATTTTGTTTTTTTTCATATATCAATTGGCAGCTTTAAGCATACCTTGTACCAAAGCCTGTATTGAGAACGATCATAACCTTGTACCTTTATTGCATGTCTTTAAATTTTTATTTTAATTATGCAACTAAACTTATCCAAGAGGAGGGTCTCTGAGAGTCCCGGAAAAGTGCTGATCACCAGGAGTTACTCATTCCTTTCTCCTGAGGGTTGAATTAGACTTTATTTAATGACACACAATTTAAAAAAAAATAGTTGAGTCACTTCAAAATGCTACAAATGAAAGTAGGGTTTCTTGGGGCAGATATTGGAGAGGTTGGCACTTTAATAAAATATCTTCCGTGGGCTGAATGAATAGAGGTAACTTAAGAGGTGGCGAGTGTTTTATGACACATGGAGCCTAAAGTGTTTGTTCTTTCTGAAACTCATTGAAAAGCACAGGTATCTGGAAGAGAAAGCATCCTTACCGCTCTTCTAAAACGTATACCTGAGATACATTTTTAGACTTGTTCTTACTATGGAAGTGCCCTACACGTTGAAGCCTTCTGGAAGCTAAGCATTTCTCTTTAAAGGTTTAGTTTTATTGTTTTAATTATATGTCTGCATGTGACATGCCTGTGAGTGCAGATGCCCATGGAGGCCAGAGGCATCAGATCTCCCCAGAGCTGGAATTATAGACAGTTCTGAACTGCCTGATGAGCTGGGAACTGAACTTGAGGTCTCTGTAAGAGTAATAAGCACTCTTGCCCTAGAGTTGGGTCCTGATCCCACTGCCAGGGGGCCCCCTAGGACATGAGAGGACTTTTTGGAGCCCACTGCCTATGGTGGGACACCTTACATAGCCTTGGTGCAGGGGAGGGTGCTTGGACCTACCTCAGCTAAGCACATCAGGTTCTGCTGACTCCCACCCCTTGCTCTGGAGGAGGTGGGAATAGAGGGTAGAATGGGGAGGAAGTCTGAAGGGTGGGAGGAGGGAGGGGAGGGGATCTTTGGTTGGCATGTAAAATGAATAGAAAATTTCTTAATAACAAAAAAGTACATTTAAAAAAAAAAGAGTAATAAGGACTCTTAATCACCGAGCCCTCTCTCCAGCCCCAAGCTAAACAATTTTCTATTGTGAAAATGTTACAGTTCATATAAAACCTGAAATAGTCAAACAATAAACTTATAATGAGTCTCTGCTGTGGAAGTAAGAGGAGCAAAAAATTATTAACTGTATGAAGAGCATTGCATTATCTGAAAGAGATAATTTTATTCCAGAATTCTAGGTCAATAAAATGTTAAATTCTTTCAAGACATTTTTATGTTCTTTATGCCTTCTAAGCCCACTGATTAAGAGTGATTAGAAGCATACTTTTGATAACAAACAGAACATTCATCATAGAAGCCTATTTCCCTTTTTTTCCCTCCTGCTTCAAAAAAGTAAGTAAATAAAAGAAGGAAAAGAAAAAGCAGAGAAAGGAAGAAGTTGAGGCTTGCCACACAAGACAGAGCGTTGCTTGTCCCACCAACCATCTCAAGTCCAAGCTCTCACTGACCCTGAGAAATGGGACAATCAGTGCTCACCACAAGCCCCTGGAGCTTGTGGCCGATGAGAACCTTGGGGATGTGTTATGTCTACACTCCTTTATTATCGGCCAAACAGTGACTGCTGGTGGTTTCCCGTGTCCAGTTAAGACTGGCTTTTCCTGGGAAAGCTGCATTGTCCAGCAGCCTCTAGTGTTGTTGTTCCTCATCCTGCTAAGTCCTCAGCTACGTCCCCAAATCCTGTCCAGGGAAAGAGAGGGCATGACACATAAATGCTGTCATTGGAAGCCAAGGAAGGGGGCAGAGCAGAGCAAACAGGATAGGTTCGAGTCTCAACAGTGAGACCGAAAGCCTTAAGTTAATGGCCTGGACCTGCATATGGAATGGGGAAAGGAGTGAATGGGGAAAGGAGTAGGGGAGAAACAGAAATCTCTTTACCTTACTGGGGGTAATCTGTTTGTATATGTTTTCCCTTTGTTCCTCACAACAACCCTAAGATGCAAAGTCCAGTGTCACAGAAGGGAAGGGAAGGCCAGAGACGCTGGCTCACAGGTCTTGACAAAGCTAAGCTGCTATTTACACTCTTAGGTCTCTGCCTCCAGAAGCCATCCTGATCTGCCTACTATACTGGATCCTCTACGAGCCCTCCATGATTCCATTAAGCAAAGATTCGTTGTGTATTCATGTGAGGCAGCATTTTGAAGTTCAGTGTGCTTCACATCATAGCATGAAGTATTTCTGAGTTGAAACATGTGCCATTGACTTATTTTTAATTTAACTGAAGATACTTGATGTGTAAATAACAAAAATCTAAACCAAAACTATTTTGGTGTTTGAGACTGTCCTTGACATTGTTAACCCAAATGATCAAGGGGAAGAAACAGATAAGCAAATAGGCAGTATTTGCTGTGTCTATGATGAGCATTCCTAGAGAGTATGGCCTGCCTGACAAGGGGCCTCCGCCAAGGTACCTACGGGAAGGAAGAGCAGTTTAACTTCTTGCACATGGCTACAGAGCCTGAGCAGCCCCTGAGTAGCAACCTGCCATCATTGCCCCCCTCTTGTGCAGTTGCCAATTGGGCAACCCTAGGCCAGGAGAGCACCTGAGCCTTATAGATCAATGAGCCAGAATTAGGACTCAGGCTGCTAAGACCAGAGGACAAGTGAAACAACAACCTCAGGGGTGGATCAGAGTCCAGCAAGACACAGCCATGCTGTGCATGCATCCCACTGAAACAGAGCATGCTTGCTGCACTAGTGTGTCCATGATTTCCTAAGCTGGGATAGGAGTACGGAAGAGGGATGTGTGCACCCCCGTCCCAAGAATCAGCTTCAGTTAACGGAGGTCTCTCTATGCAGGATGTCCTACTCCACACTGAATGGTGCCCACCCTGGCGGCCTGTCCTTACTGGATTTCAGATGCAGTGACTGCTTGCTATTTGTAAACCACATAGAAAACAGCAAGGCCTCATTGAGCAAAGCTCCATATGCTCACTTTCTCCTTCCTGAAATGCTCTTCCCAGTGACAGCCCATTTCCTCACTTCCTTCACACCTCTGCCTAGGTCTCATTGTAGAAAAGAGGCCATCTCTGTCCACTCAATATAAAATAAGACATCTCATCCACTGTCGATCATACTCATCTTTCCTTCTTTTATCCCCATCGACCTAATGATGTCTTTATTTTTAAAACTTTTAATGACTTACTTATTTTTATTGTATGGGTAAGGGTATTTTGGCCTGCACGGATGTCTGTGTATTATGTGTGTGAAGTAGGTGTGGAAGCCAGCCGGAGTTCAGATCCCCTTGAACTGGAGTTACAGACAGTGGGAGCCACCACGTAGATACTGAGAATGGAACCTGGGCCCTTTGCGAGAGCGACAGGGCTCTTAACCACTGAGTCACGCAGCACCATTGGACACTCAATTATGCTGTGCTTAGCACAGCATATGGGGTCTGCCAGCCTTGCCTCTGCTTCTGGCACTTGGGTCGTCTGCCTGCCCCTTCTTGACCTTGGGGCTGGCCACCTCGGAACTCCTTCTCTCACCCTGGCCAGGGCGTTCCTCCATGCTTTGCTGGCTTTCTTACTAGCCCACCTCTTCCTTCTATGTGACGTGTCCTCTTCTACGGCCTTTCCACCCACCTCTGTTGCCTGAGTCAACTGCTGCTGATGATGATCAACGGCAAACACACTGATGGCTCTGTTTGCTGATTTTTTTTTCATGATGCTTAAGTGTGTCCCATCTTTCGATATAGCGTGTTTTACCTAAAATCCTGTCACACACACACTGTGTCTCCTAGTCCCCTCGCTAGCAGTTTGAGGGCCTGGTGTTTTACTTGTTGGTCTTTGCATGGTGGCTTATAACAACAGAAAGAATGGTGGCTTCTGTCTGGCTGTTCTCTTTTTTCTGTTGTTGGCTATTAGATTAGGCTTTGATTAGAACCTCTTAGGTTGTCCCAGAACTTTACAAGGTTATTTACTGTATACACATTCCATTCCTCTGTTTTACACATTTATAGTCATACAAACTCACATGTTTACACACAACTTTTGACTGATTGTCCCTAAAACATCTAAAAGCTGGGTACCAGATTGATGCCTTCAGCCTTGGTCCACTTAGGCTAAACTCAAGGAACAAATGGTTTCTGTAATGTGGCTGTTTCCTAATGGACAGATAACATGCTCAGAATGCCCTAGAGTGTAAGGTTGCCATGGTGTCTTCACGTGATGCTGCTACTCACCTCGACCTCACTGAAGTTTTGTTCTGTTCCCAGTGTGAAGAAAATGCCAGTCTTCACTCAGTAGAAACAGAATAGTACAAAAGCACTGAGTATTCCCCCGGTGATCTCAAAGTGGGTCGGAGAGCTGCTAAAAGGAACTGAAAGTCTTAAATAGCACTTTATTTTAAGAATAACAACATCTCCTACATTAGTGAATTCACTTATGATTTCCAGATGTTCTTGGGTTTTTTTTTTCAATTAATAATAGGATAACTAAAAATAAATGTTCACTTACCCCAAAGAAAATATTTTGTGCAGATCTGTGCTACTGGGAAAAGTACATTTTTGAGTAAAACGATTTAAGCACAGTCGTTTATGGTTTTATGAAGGCAGGAAGAGACAGAACAGCTCCATTTACAATATGCCAGGAGAACAAGGTAAACCAAGACAATGTTGATGCAAAAGAATTAATTTAAGTGCTAGTTTAAACATACACACAGAAGCATTCAGCATAAATATCTGCCTTTTAGGAAAGGTTCCCCTCCTAGCCAGGTGTCCATGCTGCCTATGGCAGAGCCAAATGTAGCTTTAAGGTACATGAATAATTAGAAAAACAACTGACCGTTACATGTTTGTCAGTTATAAATTACAAATCACCGACTTGCCAGCTCTGACTTTTTTTTCCCTGGGAGGGGAAGATTGTTCTCCCTGTAACCTTGGCTTGTTTTCAGGGTCTATTCCTCCCTGCTAGCCGAGATGAAACACCAAACCCGAGCCATTTGAATTTGCGCAACAATACTTTAATACCCAGAGCGCCTCCATAAATAGTCTGTTCTCCCCACACTCCAGAGAGAACAGCCCCATTGAATCGACCTAAGCCTGAGGGCTCAGAGGAGTGTGGTGCCCCCAGCTTCTGCCCCTGTCCTTGCAGGAATGTTTACCTAAGAGGCAGAGACACTGCTTGCCAGACACACCATGTTGCTGCCACAGCCTTAGCAACCGGAGCCAGGTTTTTGTTGTTGTTTACCATCTGGTGGGCCATGCTCCTTTAAGAAACATAAACTCCTTTCTCCTCCTTCATGGCCTCAGTCAGTAATCATTCACGACCTGTCAGCTGCCTGAAGTCATCTGGAGGAGCAGCCTAAGGAAATCATCTTGCCTCTCCCCCACGAGAAGAAAAGTTAAAGGCTGGCAGATGGACAGTGGCTTTCTTCGTGAGAGTAGCCAGATAGTGCCCACGGGGCATCTAAGCCCGGGTTTTATTTCTGCAATGGAAGTGTTAGCAGCTGTGGCTGGGGAGGTTACTTTCAGAAGGCGTGGAATCGCTGCAAATGTTTTTGCATTTTGGTGAACAGTAGCTATTGGGGGACATTGTGCTGTTATTGCAGAGCCCCACAATGAAGATTCAGGAGCATCCCAGTATATCTGACACCAAACAACAGAGGAATCAAGATGCCGATGATCAGCAAGAGAGCTTTGTCCCTGAAATGCCCCCGTTGGATCTGACAGCGTTGTGTGATGAGAAGAACTGGGAAGGTAAGTGATCCTCTGCCATTTGGATTGTTTGGCACTAAAGAAAATCAATATAAGTCCATGCAAGGTGTGTGACTGCATGCCTGTGAGGACGAGAGTAAGAGCTATGCATGCAGAAGAAACTGGGTTTCTATAAAGAAATAACCGAAAATCCTTTACCAGGCAGCCCAGGAACAGGCTGTGTTTAGTGTTGCCTAGGGTAGTTGCAGTACAGGAAAGGAAGACAGGCATGCTCTTTGTCCTGGTGGCACCTTGCAGTATATTTTTAACCCACCAAGCATGCTGCCCCTGCTTGTGGTATGTCCCAGAAAGCCGGCCACCCACTACCTCATCCACCACCCCCACGCCTCAGCTGCCCCCCTGCTACCTACCAGTCACCCCGCTACATCACTCACTTCCTGCAGTACACCTTCCAAGTTGTCAAGGAAGATGATTTTCCTTCTCTTTTCTTCTATCTTTTAACATATGCATTAAAAAAAAAAAACAATCAGGTTAATACACACTAATGAGAACACTGAATGCTGAAAACATAGTTTTAGATTTTTTTTTCCCCCAGAGACGTCTGGTGAAAACATCAGAAATTTACTTTGAGGAAGAAGTTAGCTTTATCAAAACTCTGTCAGAGAGGGCCGGACAGCAGTTCCAATCAAGGTGCCTTCTTTATCCCTCTGTCTACACTCAAACCCATGTCCGCGCTCGATAGAGTGACTTTCTGAAGGCCACCATGACTTAGCAGAGGGTCACGACTATGAAAATCAGCCCGGCTAGTGCTGGTGTGCCCTGCCCGCTATCCAGACCCACCCCTCTGTTTCCACCCAATGATCAAAGTCCGTCTGAAAAGCCCACATGTGAAAAGTTGACCTAGTTGTCGTCCTGGCCTGCGGGGCTTTGTGAAAGACTGTTTTATTTTCATTTTCCCTCCTGTAATCTAAGAAACCCGTTCTGGATACTTTCACGTAGTTAGGCAGCAGATCTGAAATTTTGTCACATCATCCCAGCTCAAAATATTCAGAGAACAAAAGAGGGCACGGTTGACTTGCTTCATGTCATATTAAATTTAAGTGATCTATGTCTGGATATCAGTTGGTTTATCGTTCATTTCTGCCCACTTTGAAATAATCATGTGTCTTTTTAATCTATAAATTCACAACAACCTGCCTTCTCTACCCGCAAGAGTCTCAGAGTGCTCACTGTTGCCCACATAATAGCAAAAGCAAAAATAAATAAATGAGTTTGAGTTTCAGTGATACAGCCTATCTTATAGATTTTAAATAATAAGAAGAAATTGGAGCCAAAATTCAAATGAGCTGCAGCTGCTTCCTGCCCCTCCCCTGAAATGGACTGAACTTGGTTTGATTATTTCTCTTGGTTAATCATAAATTCAAATTTCTCTCTCTACATACATAACCTAAAATAAAGCTGAACACGCGTTCCAGAGTGGTTGAAAGTCAATTTAGAGTTTCTTAGAAACCATTCTATTACTTTAAAGAATTATTCTGCAGAGAATAAAAATATGGAGGAACCAGCATCTTCCTTAGAAGGCTGAGCAGGATGTTTTCTAAAAGGTTATTGGGAAAATGCGCTTTACAGGCTGTTTGGAGCACGAGACTTTGGCTTCATGCAAATTGTCGCGACTATTCTTTTTTCCCATTACATTGGCGTTTGTTGTTGAACTTCTACACCTTTCAAATCTACAGGGATTTATTTTTCAAGGTCATTTTGGCTGTTTGTTTATTGCTCTCAGTAACCTTTTTAAAATGACCTATTTTAATTTCCAAATAGCTTTATACCAGGAACATGGCCGTAAGTATAGTCAAAATAAAGGAACCAAATACGTAAAGCTAGATAAAATGATAACGATAAATTCGGTGGCTAGAAAGTCATCTTGTTTATAGCTTCAGTGATGCATGAGAAGGTGTTTTTCTAGTGGCAAGCAGCTTGACACTGGTTTAAGTTGTGCACACAAAAGCAAGGCAGCAAAATGCGGAGATGGAAGCAATAATCACCGGACTGCACAAACCCATGGCCACACTGAGCCTCCAACAGCCCCAAAGTCACTGTGTGGAGGGACACTCTGTGTTTGCGAGCCTGCTCGCTGGCCCGTGTCATTGGTCACAGTCTGGTGTGTAGCCAGGAAGGGTCAGCTGATTTAGGGTGGCCTGAATGGGTGTGGTTGGAGCAGCGTGTGTCTGGGAAATAATGCTCTCCAAGTTCTTAAGCTTAGGAATCCAGGGAACAATGAAAGAGATTGAAACAGTAAGTAGATTCCATAGTCTCCAGAGTGGAACCCTTGAGAGGTGAACATAGGGCCCATCTCATCCCGCTTGCTGGCCTGTAATCAACTGTGCCTTCATATTTTAAGACACATTATGTAATCTACCATGCCATTATTCTTTTTGGTGTCAGGGTTTCAAGTCTTCAAAAGTTAAGTGGATACACAAATCAAAGGCACTGTTCTAATGCTGAAAGGTAATTAGGACTGTGTAATTAAAATGTTACTAAGTCCCATGCATGCAGATTTGTATGAGATTTAAACATATAACTGTACTTTATTTGCCCTGAAATTAGGTGTAAAGAGCACTTTGACCTGAGAATGGTAGCTCACACTTGTGATCCCAAAGTGGGGAGACTGAGGCAGCAGAATCACCACAACTTTGAGGCTAGCCTGTGCTACACAATGAGACCCTATAGCACAGGCTGGCCTTGAATTCAAGTTCCTCCCACGTCAGCCTTCCACATGCTGGGATTACAGGTGTTGACCACCACAAATAGCTAATAGGACATTTTTTAAAGGTCACAAAACACTTAGTTTTTCTCACTTATTACTTACAATGGACAACAATTTTGGAGAGAAATTCTCTGTAAGTGTCATAAAAAGAGGCTGGCAAGATGGCTTAGTGGGTAAGGGCACTTGTCACCAAGTCTGATGACCTGAGTTCAGGCCCTAGAACTTACATTGTGGAAGTAGAAAACCAAGTCCCCAAAGTTGTCCTCTGTCTTCCACATATACACCACAGTACACACAAACACAATCAATCAATCAATTCATCCATGTTAAAAAAAAAAGTATTTTGGAAGAATCATGGAGAAGCAAGCGATCTTAGAAGATCTCCAGCTGAACCCTTCCATTGTACAATTAAGAAAGCTGAGCATCTCCTAACTTCTCGCTCATGCCCAAACAATACTAATCAGGCATCCCATCAAATAAAGCAGATAAGAACCAAATTCTTGGGTCAAATCCTGGCTCTGCTGCTTGATCAGCTCTGTGGGCAAATTAGAAAATCTGTCTCCATTTTGCCTTGATTCCATTGTCCTTAACTAGGTGTAACAACAACAGCAATGATTAAATGAGCTAATACCTGCTGTCTTCCACATCCTATGGGTACCATGTAAATATTACTGCATTTCTCTTCCACAAATATCTCTAAAATATACTTTTGAGGGGAAATTCAGCCAATATTTTGTATGAAATTCTCAAAGAATTAATTATTTTTCAAAGAAGCAAAATCAATAATACTAAGCAGGTCCTCATGTATTTGCCAAGTGCTGCCCATTCACACTAACCTCCATTCCTTTCTTTGTAGTAAGCCAGACCCTGGCCTGGGAAATGCTGCACTTGAAGAGAGAGCAGCTGGGCACCTGGCAGGGTCTTGGTGATAGCTGTCTCTGAGGCATGTGAGGAACGGAAGACAGGCAGGGTGATGCATTAGTAACTGATTAAGAAACTATGTGAAGCAGGGCAGCGGTGGCACACCCCTTTAATCCCAGCACTCGGGAGGCAGAGGCAGGCAGATCTCTGTGAGTATGAGGACAGTCTGGTCTCCAGAGTGAATTCCAAGACAGCCAAGGCTACACAGAGAAACCATGTCTGGAAAAAAACAAGCAAGCAGAAAAAACTATGTGTAAATGGGTAAACCCCTAGGTCAGTCCCTCAAAGAGCGTTGTTCCTATTGGTTGAAGTCATCGGCCCTATTCTGTCCAATAATTTAAGCAGACCAGTTGAGGACCTGCTTCTTAACTTTGCAGATAGAAACAAAACAGATGCTTGAGCCTTAAAAAAAAAAAAAAATCAAATCTGGCCATGACACAGCTGACTGCTGAGGTTCCTTATAAATCTGGTAGTGAAAGACGTTTTGAACAATTTAGTAAGACTACCATTGTTCTAAGGTAATGGGACACTAAAAAGAATTTATGAAAGTAATCCCTCCATTGTGACCTCTGTCTTTCCATGTCTGAGATGTACAAGCACCTCTTTGAACAGCTAAAAGGAGAGTTATGACATTGTGCCAAACAATAATGGCTCTAAATAACATAGTTGGAAAAAGAAGCGTGGAAAATATCATCTCCCTTAATTTCATCCAGATTCCTTATAAGTAAGTCATTCCAATCACCAGTTTCTTTTATATAGACAATGGCTCCAGCCAGATAACAGAGTGCAGCTGTCTCGATGCCCTGCTCCAGCATTGCTCGGAGGTGAAGTCCTTCCTCTCATGAGTTCTTTCCCCCGATGCCCCTGTGGACTGCAGTATCTGAATTAAGACTCCTCAGAACCCATTCTTATCACTTAGATAGCAGGAACACAGCTTTTATATTTGTTATTTCTGATGACCTCCTATGATGTCAAATGACCTGAATTAGTTTTTTAATAATAAAAAAAAAAAAGAGTCTAGAGTTCATTGTGAGTGTACTGAAGGGAGTTTTATTTGAAAATGAAAATGTGCTCACTTTATGGCCTGCTGTGGGAGAAGAGTCAAGTGTGAAGCCTTGCATCTTTTCTCTTGTCCCTTTGAATACATTTGCAATATCCTTGTTTCAATGCTCTAGAGTTACTAAATCTAAAATACTTGTCAAGCAGCCATTAGAAATGGCTGGTGGTGCATCCTCAAAACTGGCTCTCTACAAAGCAATGAAACTGCATATACTATGCTTCACGCTATTTAAAGAAGTTGCCTGGTTGCCTAGTTGGGTGAATATTAGCAAATGTTAGCTAGAATATTTCAGACTAAAATGTGGAACTGGCTGTATTGACTCTTTAGTATATGTGATTCATGCTACATGTCAGTTTGTGACTTTCTGAAATGAGATCCTTTAAATTTGAGACTGTATAGAAAGGAGAAAAGGGGGACACTCACATAAGTGTTCCATGTCGCAGGAGCGGGGAACTCTCCACTTCTGTTCCACCTGCAGACCAATGATGCGACAGTCCTCTATTTTGTTAAAGCTGAAATTCATAATAACTTTACATCTCTAATCTTTCAATAATGGATTCATCTACCCTACCTATGTGCTTCAGTGGGAAAATGTCACAATTTCCTCAGTCATTTTATTTCCTATTCAACATTGGTAATTCTAGGAAAGGATGTATTTGGATTTTCTAGTTTACTTGTTTTTGTTTGTTTTGTTTTGTCATTGAATTGACTGTTTCATGACAGAGACACAAAATAAAGCTATATCAAACAAGAGAATGGATAGATGGCTTCAGGTTAGCTGCCAATCACCACTTTTAATTCAGTCTGTTTATAATGAATTCATGATCATAGAGACCAAATGGTGGAAAACTCAAAGACGTTTTCATTTTAGAGAATGTATTCTTCTGGATTAAAATTCAAATTGAGGGTGTCAGGATCAAAAGTAAGATCTTTTCAAACTCTATTTCTTTTTTCTTGATGAATAGAAATGTCCAACTAACTAGCACGCTCTTGTGCCATTATCAACATCATACTTTGTTATATCAAAGTCTCACATCCCTCCAAAACAGCTCTCACTCCCCTTAATTGTTTACTCCCCTGTAGAGAGCCTATGGCCAGCTGCATGGCTGCTTAGGCCGTCTTAACCCTCTCCTAGTCTGGGCTGAGTTCATTTTTGTCTTAGGAAATGGGAGACACAGTCTGGTCAGTTTAACAGTCTCATCCTCTGCAACTTAACACTAAACTTTATGATTCTCCCAGATTTTCCCTTGTCCTGGCTCTCTCCTTTCCTGGTGCTTTTCATCCTTTTATGTTGGTTGAGCTGCTCAGTCCTAAACCTTCTACTTAGCCGACAGAGACCGACACCATTCATCCAAAGAATGAGATGGTTGTGTCCAGGGTTAGCCACATGAATTGCCCCATATTTTGAGACTCAATAAACAGGACTTTTTTGCCCCTTGAACATTTTTTTATTTTTTAAAATATTTATCTGTGTTCTCAGATAGCTTGAGTTCCTTTAAACTTTTCAAACCTTGTTCTTTATGACTTAGTATTTCAGGTGAGCATGCTTAGCTTTCCTATTTTGCTGTGAAGTCTTCCTGAGCTTTAGGCGGTCATCACTGATTTTGTAGTTCTGGCACATTCTAAAACAAAGCACTGACTTAGAAGTTAGAAGGCAAGAGGGCAGACTCACTCTTCTCACTGCCTGGGGGCTGGTTCTTAACTTCTTCAGATCCCAGTAGTCTTATCTCTCAGCAGTCTGGAATCAGTAGTTCTCAAACTTGGTGATCATGGGGGCACTTGAATCATTTGGGCAGCTTTGAAGTGTGTGCACTCTGGTGTGTGTGTGTGTGTGTGTGTGTGTGTGTGTGTGTGTGTGTGTGTGTTTATGTGTATAGATAAACATGTGTGTACATGTTTGTCAGCCTGCTTGTCAGTCATGTCTGGACCTTCACTTAAATACTCTGTATATGAGGTGAGTTAAGGATTTGTATCTTGATACTTGTTACCTGTTTCCCTGGGTTACTCTAAACATGTACCAAGAGTGAGAGGTTTTAAGTATGCAGTTAGCCTGGCTCTGACATTCTGGGATTACAATCTTGTCTTTCTAGATACAAAGCTTAAGCACATTTATTCTATATAGCTGCATACATTTTCAAGCTTCACAGTTGAATGAGCAGCTAGGTGTTCTCTTCTTCAAATTCTAGGCATCCCAGAAGCTAAGGTCATGGCAAGTACTAATTAGCCTTATGGAGATCACTGAATGGCAAGTGCATTTGAAGCTCCCAGTGCAGAGTATTATAAGTGGAAAATGGCATGCCATACAAGATTTACTTTGAAATCTTTTAGATATAGTTTTAAAGCTTTCTTTTTTTAATATTTATTTATTTATTTTATTTATTTTGTACAGGGCAGGGGGTGTGTTGCACCTGTGCCACAGCGTACATGTGGAGCTTAGAGAACAGCTTGAAGAGTTGGTTCTCTCCTCCCACCTTATGGGTTCCAGGCATCAAATTCTGAAATTACAAATGCAAACCATAGGGAGAGGCATGCTAATCCTACGTACTATGAAGAGAGGCACAGGGAGAAGCATGCTAATCCTGTGTACTAGGCACAGAGGCACAGGGAGAAGCATGCTAATCCTGTGTACTAGGCAGAGAGGCACAGGGAAAAGCATGCTAATCCTGTGTGCTATGCAGAGAGGCACAGGGAGAAGCATGCTAATCCTGTGTACTAGGCACAGAGGCACAGGGAGAAGCATGCTAATCCTGTGTACTAGGCACAGAGGCACAGGGAGAAGCATGCTAATCCTGTGTACTAGGCACAGAGGCACAGGGAGAAGCATGCTAATCCTGTGTACTAGGCACAGAGGCACAGGGAGAAGCATGCTAATCCTGTGTACTAGGCAGAGAGGCACAGGGTGAAGCATGCTAATCCTGTGTACTAGGCACAGAGGCACAGGGAGAAGCATGCTAATCCTGTGTACTAGGCACAGAGGCACAGGGAGAAGCATGCTAATCCTGTGTACTAGGCACAGAGGCACAGGGAGAAGCATGCTAATCCTGTGTACTAGGCACAGAGGCACAGGGAAAAGCATGCTAATCCTGTGTACTAGGCAGAGAGGCACAGAGAGAAGCAAGCTAATGCTGTGTATAGGCAGAGAGGCACAAGGAGAAGCATGTTAATCCTGTGTACTATGCAGAGAGGCACAGAGAGAAGCATGCTAATCCTGTGTACTAGGCAGAGAGGCACAGGGAGAAGCATGCTAATCCTGTGTACTAGGCACAGAGGCACAGGGAGAAGCATGCTAATCCTGTGTACTAGGCAGAGAGGCACAGGGAGAAGCATGCTAATCCCATGTGCTAGGCAGAGGCACAGGGGGGAGGCTTCCCAAATGACCCACACAGAGACTGTAAACCCTTGGTAAATAGTATCTCACAAGTCTAGCATGGCTCCTTAGTCGTCAGAATTGTCATAGTTCTATGTGCACCATCCCTGACACTCATCACTCTTTTGGTGGTGCTCCTGATTGGAAAGGTTTCACTCATCTGTTGGGGAAATTGGAATTAGACACAATTGGATATACACCTTACAGGCTGTTCCTCAGGGCAGCCCTAGCAAATTCTGTTTTGAAAGGAAGTAAGAATGGAGATAAAGGCAGGTGGTGGGTATGAGATACAGTGGTGATTTCAGTTAGGCATAGTGCCTACTCTGGACCTTGGATCTGAAGTGAGAAACCACTCAGTGGGTAGTAACCTAGAGCATTCAGGACACCTGGATAATGAGGCCTTCAAAAACAGTGTTCACCTCTTAAACCACATCTGTTTTCCAGAGCCCCTCCCTTCCTGGCAGCAAGAGAATGTGGACTCTGACGAAGCCCGCCTCTCCCCCCAGGCTGGGCGCCTGATTCACCAGCTTCTGGATGAGGACAGTGACCCCATGCTGTCCCCCAGGTTCTATGCCTATGGGCAGAGCAGGCAGTACCTGGATGACACAGAAGTACCTCCATCTCCGCCAAATTCCCATTCTTTCATGAGGTATGTTCCAAGCAACTTCACCAGTCACATGACACTGGAAGAGAGGGAAGGGCTAGCCCACTGATGGCTAGCCCTCTTATAAAACTTAAGTTGGCAGTCTGTGCAAAGACACACCTCTATCCTAGTACACAAGCTGTGCTGGAGTTTCCACTTGAGCTATGGCCCAACTGCAGATCTCATTTTGAATTCCAATTAGCGCCTCCTTTCTAAAGCGCTCTCAAATTTAACATTCAGTCTTACAGTCAGTTTCAGATTGTTCTGATAACGTAAGTGGAAGTGAGAGAAACACAGACCTATTTTACAGGTGGTATATGCAGAACTCCCAGTCAGAAAATGCACCCATCCACTTGGTTTTATCAAAAGGGAGAAGATGTTTTTATTCTCTCATACCCCAGTGCCCCTTCCCGTAATTACTGGTTCTTCACGGGGCTGCTCACCCAGACCATGCTCTTTACAGGCGGAGAAGCTCTTCCCTTGGGTCCTACGATGATGAGCAAGAGGACCTGACACCTGTGCAGCTCACCCGAAGGATCCAGACCCTTAAAAAGAAGATCCGCAAGTTTGAGGACAGGTTTGAAGAGGAGAGGAAGTACAGAGTGAGTTCTCTGTGGGGTCTCCTCACCCCAACACACCCTTCAGCATGTAGAGAGAGCAGTGGCTCTCAACCTGTGGGTCATGACCCCCTTGGAGGTCACATATCAAATATCCCACATAATCAGATATTTACATGATGAATCATAGCAGTAGCAAAACTATAGTTATGAAGTAGCAATGAAATAATTTTATGGTTGGGGGTCACCATACGTGTATTGAAGAGTCACAGTATTAGGAAACTTGAGAACCACTGATGCAGAGGATACCAGAAGCAGATAAAGAAGGGCATTTTATTTGTTGAGCTGAAATTTGATTCAAGATTATCTTCTACAGTTTCCTCCTTGCGGGCTGCCTCCACTGTTAGCTCTGTCTTAGTTTCCCAAGCCAGGGACAAGAGGGGATTGTTCTAAGGGACTGCAGTGTAAGGCCACAATCCCTGTCACTTTCTTCTCCATTAGCCTCATAAGCTGAAACATGCCAATGGTAGAAAAGGAGATATGGACCTCACAGGAGTCCATGATCATAAAGGTCCATTATTTTGCCCCTAAGGAAGTCTGTGGGAGTATCAGAAATAAGCAGTAACATATTTACTCTAGACTTCCTTTTCCCAGCCCTCCCACAGCGATAAAGCCGCCAACCCAGAGGTTCTGAAATGGACAAATGACTTGGCCAAATTCCGGAAACAACTTAAAGGTAAGTGAAGTTGTACAGCCACTGGCAGAGTCTGATGTGGAACAAACCAGGAGCCAAATCCCGTGGGTCCTTCTGAGTGTCATCATTGGGGTGCCCCGGGCCGGAAGACACTTCCCAGTTCTCCCAGGTCTTCATGCGACACCATCCCAACACTTTTTATAGCCTCACATCAAACCAAACCAGACCGGGCCAGATATGAATTCCTCAACCCGCCTTCATTTCCACACACTTCTCCTAGAAGGATGGTTTCACATCAATATTTCTGAAGCAGCAGTTTAATCTAAAGGTGCACTTGCTGGAGTGTTAGCATCTCATCAGAGTTGAATCTGTGAGAAGAGTGAGGGCCCTTTCCCTCAGACAGCTTGCTGTATTTAGGGGCTTGTCACAGAAACAACTAAATGGAATAAATAAAACGGGGCATGTAGACTGGATGAAAAAGAGCTGTCAGTGTCTGGTTTTAGGCCAGCACATCTACATGCACTAAGAGAATGCATTGAAACTGTTCGTTTCTGAACTCAGAGCCCAAGCCTATGTAGCCAAAAATCAGGTGCTAAAAGCTAACACTTTCCTAGGAATTAGAGTTTGGGAAACATTTCTGAAGATCCAGGAAGAGCCTATTAGTTTGGTTTGTGTAATGATCCAGGGATTTTCTCTTACACCATGATTCAATACTCTCTGAAAAGAAGTCAGAGCTAAGCAGTTATTGGCATGGCAGTTGAAGCAATCTGGGTCCAGCCAACCTCAGCCTCATGGATCTCTGTTTCCAAATCTAATTGCCTAGAGTCAAAACTAAAGATCTCTGAAGAGGGCCTCACCCCCAGGACACGGCAACGAAGCAACACACTCCCCAAGAGCTTTGGTTCCCAGCTAGAAAAGGAAGATGAGAAGAAGCAAGAACTGGTGGATAAAGCCATCAGGCCCAGCGTTGAAGCTACACTGGAATGCATACAGAGGAAGCTCCA
This sequence comes from Peromyscus leucopus, assembly GCF_004664715.2. Lineage (NCBI taxonomy): Eukaryota > Metazoa > Chordata > Mammalia > Rodentia > Cricetidae > Peromyscus > Peromyscus leucopus. The sequence continues at coordinate 76,401,462 of NC_051065.1, read as the reverse complement.
AGAGAAGCGAGAGGAGTCTAGCCGTCCTGAGGACATTAAGGTATGATGCTGTTAGGGAGCCTGGGGGAATGCCCATCCTAAGCCAGTGCAGCCAGCATTATGAGAACACAGGCCATGCAGATGGCTACTGATATCTTTACCACACTCACCTCCTGCTCAGCTCACTTCCCAGCCAGGAGTTCCTCTCCTCTGCTGTCTCCTGGTTTGACAACATTACGCCCAGTGAAAGGGGGAAGAGGACAAGGGACAGGGCATGTCACATGAATCCCAACAAGCACAAGGATACCTTTTATAAAAGCCGGAGTGTTTCACCTGTGGGTACTTTGGTTTCTGACTACTGATTGAAAGCAGATTGCTCTTTTGACTCCACAACAGAATGGACTTATTGAGGTTAATAGATGGCTTGACTCTCTGCGTAGAGGGATTATACGCAAATCTTTAAGAGCATGTAGCCGATAACTGCAGCTATTGCCAGACCCATTGAAGTCAGTCCATGTCTTCAGTGGGTCTTTCCTGCCCTGTGGGTGTTCCAGGTAGCTGGTGACAATGGTGCTGTGCACTCTGTGTTTCTGGTGGGAGGTCAAGAGGCTCTCTCATTCCTATGTGAGCTTTGGGCAGAGCAGTTTAACCCTTCCTTTAGATGTGCTTGACAAAATAAAGAAGGTGGAATGTGCTCAAATGTACTTCCCATGTTTTATTTCTTACCACTGTGTTTACACAGGATATGACCAAGGACCAGATTGCCAATGAGAAAGTGGCCCTGCAGAAAGCGCTTCTATACTATGAAAGCATCCACGGGAGGCCGGTATGTGATGTACCAAACCTTCTCATGAGGGTCAGTTGTCTGGTTTAGGAAAGTTTCTACAATTTAGTGCCATCCAGGAAATAGGGCCTTCAAAAGTATTAGACCTTGAACTTAACTGAATCCCAACAAACATTAGTCTGCAAGTAAACTTAAGTTGCTAATATCCTCTTGAAAGTGAAGAGAGGTAAAGGATGGAAGGGAGAGTATAGAGTGCATAAAATTCTGAAAGAAAGTGACCTCCTGCCCAAGTCAGCCAACTATAAGCTGCAGGTAACTGTAAGCTTCCACAGCCATATCTTAAAGGGATTAAGCTTGAACATCTGTCATAAAACTGTTACTCTGCGCTGCAGGACACAGCCAGCATTTCTAAAGGATTCCTGTCGGTGTGTAGAACCCAAAGTGTGAAGTCCATAATGCAGTTTTGCCTTTTTATCATATCAGGAAGCATCTGAAGTGGCTTGGCATTTAGCAAGCATGTGTTGCGTGTTTCTTGCTAGCTCTAGGGAAGCCAGTAGTGAGGCAGGCTTCTGCTCTCTTCCTTGGGGGACTTAGATATTTTTGTTGTCTATTACTCTTCATAATCTTCTTCTCAGACAGTTGACAAGAAATGCCGGGGTGTGGTGGCATACGCCTTCAATCCCAGCACTCAGGAGGCAAAGGCAGGTGGATATCTGTGAGTTTGAGGCCAGCCTGGTCTGCAGAGTGAGTTCCAGGACAGGCAGGGCTACACAGAGAAACCCTGTCTCAAAAAACAAAAACAAAAAAAACCAAAAACCAAAGGGAAAAAAATGCAACAGCAACAGCAGTTCCCCCAGGCAGGAAGCATGAAGTTTAGATTCATGGATTTTCACAAAGCCCCCAAACACGGGACTCTTCCTCCACTCTATCATAACTACTGATTCAATGAATTAATTTAATCTTTTCTCCTAAATGATACTCTCTTTTCAGTGCAGAAGCTTCCAGAATGATATATTAAGCTCCTTTTTAAACAAGGCACAGTATTAGACCGGGTTCTTCAGGGGCTAGGCAAACCCTCTACCACAGAACTATCCCTCCAGTCATGGGTTGGGGTGAGGAGGGGTGAGGATTCTGGGTGTTGTTTACCTAATAGTGAACCTAATCCTCAGTGACTGGCACAAAACTTGTCACACAGTGTAAGCCCAAGGACTAGCCACAGAAGGTGTCCAGGTGTTCTCCATTGCATTCTAGTTCTCAACAGATCAGGTTTTTGTTGTTTGTTTCGTTTTATTTTGTTTTAATGCTGGCACCCGTGCTGATTCATTTTGCTGGACTGTTCCGGCAATGGAAAAATACTAGAACTCTGGGATAATGTTCATGGTTCAGCCAAGTTTGGCTTTAGATTTTTTTTTTTTTTTAAGGCACTGAACCAAATAGTAAGTGCTCCAGAGTTCAAAGATTGTGAAATGCTGTCCTTCTGTCCTGGAGTATTCAGGACCATGAGAAGCAGAATTGAGCTGTTGTGAGCAGAGAAAGGCCCCTTTGCCACAGCAGCTCAGAATCCCAAGTGTGGAACTTGTGGCCACTAGAGGGCTTCTGTGACACTGTTTTCCCTTTGCATAGCTCTTTCCCTTGCATGGATTCTAGCTGGAATATTGACAGTCCGTCAAAAGCTTCCTGGCCGGGGTCTCCAGCCTGAGAGAGCACACAGCTGCATTCTAAGAGGATCAACCCTCATTATTGCTTCACTGGTTTGTGTGGTGGAGGGATTTTTGTTGTTGCTGCTGCTGCTGTTTTTGTTTTTTCATGGCTTTCAGCTGGGAAGATTTTCATTCTATCTCTATCTCATTCCACAGTGCAGACACCATGAGCCTCAGAATTGTAGGAATTCATCTTGGTAGACACCTCGTGCTCCTTAAGTAACCACTTGAGCTCTTGGTATTTGGTTGATAGATATCTGTGATGGGTTGTCATGGCAAGAAAAAGAGACACACAGAGACATTTATACATATATTGACCTGTAAGCTCAAAACAGAGGACGTGAAATAGCAGCTTTGGGACTGCATAGTAAATGACGGTTCTCACTGTGGCTAAAATCATGTGATCTATCTCTCCTGCCCTTGACATTAGATGACCACAGTGGGGTGAAGAGGATACTCTTCTTACCTGCCTGTTATTAAGAATACAAAGTTTTAGTGTTCCATTTCAGATAGATCAAGATTCAAGCATCTCACAAGGTAGAGAACAAATATGAATGTCATTTATCTCTGTTCCCACGTCTGTCTGCCTCTCTCTGGATCACAATGCTCTAACCTCCTCAGAAAAAAAAAAAAAAAAAAAAAAAAGCAAACTTGCCTTGATATTTGGCCAATCTGAAAATCAACGTAAATTTTTATTTCTTAGATTTCTGCTATAGTTAAACCCTAAACATAAACACAATTACACAAAAAGTACATACATTTCCGGTGCTCAGCTGTCATTCCAAGTTCCTTTATCTCATAAAATAGACTCAGAACTCGTGGGGTTTTTTTTTCTAAGTCTGCAGATTCCAATTTAACAGGCCATTGACCACCAGGATCATAGCCAAACAGTCATGTGCTACGCAGCTCTCAGCAAAGCTGTTTGCTTTAACGGAGCACGCTGTAGATGGACATGTGTGGCATACAAAAGCAAGTGGGCTTATCGTTCTGTGTGTGCTATTATTGAAGTGTGCCCTTTTCAACAAGAGTGTTGGAAGTCTTCAAAAGAACGATGTCACAGAAAAATATAACAAATAATTGAAGCCCCCTCCCCCATATCACCATTCATAATCAATGTGCAGGGGGAGAGACTAGGTTGCTTGACCAGTGCTTCCGGTTTCTTCCTAATTCTTTGCCTCGCTGGTATATTTTAACTCTGTGTTTCAAAACCACGTTGACTAACCTAGTACTGAGTATAGCCAAGTTAACGTTTAAATTATGAGTCCATACATGAACTAGCCTCTGGTTAGGCATTGTTTTGGATTTTCTGGTCTTTACACAAACATCCCACCATTCTTAACTTATAAAAGAGTTGCCATTTTCTAAATTAATGGGCCCAGAGTGCGGCCGTTAGAAGAGCCCATGATCACACTGCTAGATCCTGCTTTGTTCAGGGCTGACGCATTTGTGAATAGAGAGAAACCTGGGCTGGGAGTCAGTACATCCGGTTCTCATTTAAGCTCTGTTGCCTTGGAGAATCATTAGTCTTTGCAGTGCTCAGTTTTAGCCTCTAAAGAACAAGGTTTGTCTAGCTCTAAGATTCTATGGCTCTAATTTTGTCTTTATCATCAAAGTAAATAGGTCACTTGTTTTGTCATTCACTTTTACATCCAGGTAACATCAGTTAAATGTTGTAGAAAAGTTTTGTTTGAGGATAAGAGAAAACCATCATGATGTAAAAGCAGGCACATTGGGCTGTCCAAGCTTTATGATTTCTAGCCAGGATTTGCCTGGTTAAATGTGAACAGTTATTGGGTAAGTGTCCCCTTTAGGTTTTAAAACAGTGTCTGGCTCTTGCAGAGTAATCAAAATCAGGGCAGTAAGTGAGTAGGGCTGTTTCTATGTCACTCTGAAGACAGAATGGAAATGCTGTGCATCCCTGATCTTCTTGTCTCATGTTTATTTTTTTGTTTGTTTGTTTGTTTGTTTGTTTTGTTTTAAGATAGAGTCTCACTATGCAGACCTGGAACTTGCTATGTAGACTAGGCTGGTCTTGAACACACAGAAATCCACCTGCCTCTGCCTCCTGAGTTCTAGAATTAAAGGCATGTGCCACCACACTGGCTAATGTTGTTTTGCTTTGTCATATGAAATACATCTTAATAAGAACTCAGTTTCCACACGTTGCAAAGCCATCCAGTTCTACTACTTAAATGTAAACTTAGGCTTTGAAAGAGGGGAGAAAGAATTTTGAAGAGATAGCATATACATGTTTGGCCTAAAGTAATTTTCAAGTAATTTTGAGTCATCAACTGTTTTCTGAACTGACCTCTTGAGTTTACCATCAGAACGTGGTGCACAGAGAATTCTCATGGCCAGTGTGGTTGGTATAAGCTGAGGAGTGTGATGAACAAGCCATAAATTCACCCATGTGCCAAATGGCTCTCCAGAATGTGCTGCCCTTGCCTGCAGTCACAGCTCAAGTGTTAGCCACTAAAATAGGTGTGCAGTAGTAACAGTAGATCTGCTATTTCATATGAAATGACTTCCGAGTCGCTTTGCTGCCCTGGCAGTCATTTTTAATGAAGTAACTGATTTTAAAATCCCATTTCATATGGCACATTCTAGAAGCAGAAGCATGTCAACAACTCTTAAAACTGTGATAAAGAGGTGGAAGGAGATTATTATTATTATTGTTGCCAACAGCAGGAAATCCACAATGTTTTGCAGTGTCCTGTTAGCTGGTGAAATTTATCCAAAGTGATTTACTATTGATCATGTTGAGAAAGACAGATACAAAAGCCACACAGGACAACATATTTACATAATCCGGAACCATCTTTGAAGTTGAATCTTCCAAAGACTGGAAGAAATGGTAAAGCTCCATACCTTATGTCATTTCCTACCTGAGAAACTCTTGCTTTCTCAGGAATGCAACAGTAATAGAATGCAGAAGCCCAGCAACCAAATCTAAAAATATACTTTACCTCATTGTGCATTGAGGTACCAAAGGAAATGCATGCATACCAATGTGTTAGGCACACCTAGATAGGTTTGAACTATTCATTCACCAACATTGCAGGCATGTATAGAATGTTTCCATTGGATGAGGTGCTAAAATACCTACTCAGGATATGAAAACATAAGCCCCCACATCCAACAGGCTATACTGTAAACCAGGAGATACACACGTGAACAATTACGATAGAATGTGAAAGTGAACTGGGCGTGGTGGTGCACGCCTTTAATCCCAGCATTTAGAAGGCAGAGGTAAGTAAATCTTTGTAAGTTCGAGGCCAGTCTGGTTTACAAAATGAATTCCAGCACAGCCAAGGCTGTTACACAGAGAAACCCTGTCTTGACAAAAAACAAAACAAAACAAAAATGTAAAAGGGTTTGAAATTACAAGGCATTGTAAGTAACTTGGGGGTATGCTGTCTTAGTTAGGATTTCTATTGCTGTGATAAACACCAGGACCAAAAGCAACTAAGGAAGGAAAGGGTTTATTTCATCTTACAGCTTACAGTCTACCATGAAAGGAAGTCAGAAACTCAAACAGGGCAGGAACCTAGAGGCAGGAGCTGATGCAGAGGCCATGGAGGAATGCTGCTTACTAACTTGTTCATCCTGCCTTGCTCAGTGGCTTTTTTTATAGCACCAGGGACCACCTGCCTAGCGGTGGTGTTGCCCACAATGAGGTTCCCCCCCACCCATCAATCACCAATCAAGAAAATGCACCACAGGCCAATCTGGGGAGGGCATTTTCTTAACTGAGGTTCTCTCTTCGAAAACCACTGTGGTCTGGGTGAAGCTGATGCAAGAGTAGCCAGCACACATGGTGATGTGGAGGACAGGATCATCCTTTCAGGACGGGGCACAGGGAAAGAGGGTTACGCCAAGTTGGCTTCTCATCTGCAACTTCCAAATAAAGAAGAGAGAAACCCCCTGGCTTGCAGCGGGAATCACAGCATTAGGCGTGGGATAACCTAGTCTATTCCCGGAGTTGGAAGTACAGTGGGGAAGGGAGAAGCCACAAATGACGAAGGGTTTCAAATCCTACCCAAGGAAACGGGACTGGAGTCTGTCTTGCTGCATAGAGATTTCGAGCAGGGTGCCAGATAAAGAAAGCCAGAATGAATCACCCAGTGGATTCCAGCAATGAAAGTTCCTTGAATACTCTCTGTCTGCCAGAATCGTACTTTTAGGAGGGAACAGTTTCACATGGAAGAAATGAACTCCAATAAGTTGACTAGAGTACCATGTGGTTGTAATTATAGCAGAAACACTTGCCTTCTTCCTTGCGCCCTCTGGATAATACACCATTTGGAGATTTTGAATCTTGAGTTCTAGATGTCAAGTTCAGGTCATCCGGCTTCAAAAATATGCAGCTTTACAGGCTGAGTCATCGCACATCATCGCCCCTTAAGGAGTTTTTTGTTTTGTTTTGTTTTGTTTTGGGGGGGGGGTTAAATTTGATTTACTTATTTTTATGTGTATGGGTAATTTGCCTTCGTGTGTGTTTGTATACCATGTACATGCATACCTGGAGCCCACAGAGGCCGGAAGAGGGCATTGGATTCCCTGGAACTGGTGACAGATTATTGTGAACTGCTTCATGAGTGCTGGGGATTGTACCTAGGTCCTCTGGAAAAGCAATTAGCGCTCTGAACCCCTGAGCCATCTCTCCAGCCACCTGTCTTGAGTTTTAAAAAGACCACAGTGACTAAGAATGTACCCCGCTATTCAGATATAGAAGAAAGTGCCCTAGTGGTGTAGTTTCCACTGATCAGCAGTGTAAATCTGCAGCATTTTTATTTATTGACTAAATATTATTATCGGTTTAAATACATTTTGTAAATTGTAGCATCCTTGGGCCACAAAAGTCCAGAGCATGCTGGGACAAGGGAGAGCATGACCTGGGAGCTGGCTTCTCACGTGTCCTGGTCTTGCTTTTCAGGTGACAAAGGCTGAGCGTCAGATCATGAAGCCTCTGTATGATAGGTACCGACTGGTCAAACAGATCCTGTCCCGGGCCAGCACTCTTCCCATCATTGTGAGTGTGCCTCTTTCTCTTTCTGTTGGCAGCTCCACAGCTATACTAAGAGCACCTGATTTGGTTAGGTTTCAACTACTGCTGTGAGGAACATGACCAGGAAAGCGACTCGGGGAAGAAAGGGTTTATTCTAGCTTATAGTCTGTCATGGAGGAAAGTCAGGGGAGGGACTCAAGGAAGGAGTCGGGAATTGATACAGAGGCCATGGTGGAACACTGCGTATTGGCTTGTTTTCCATGGCTTACTCAGCCTGCTTTCTTATACAACTCAGGACCACCTGCCTATGGGTAGCACTTCCCATGGTGGGCTGGGCCCTCCCACATCAATCAGAAAAAAAAAAAAATGCCTCACAGATATGCTCCAGGCCAATCCAAAGGGGGCATTTTCTCAACTGAAGCTCCCTCCTCTCAGGTGACCCTAGCTTGCACCAAATTGACAAAAACTAACCAACACCAGGCCCTAGCCATACTCTCACTGTGAGTGTAACCCTCCCTTTCTATTGGAGGAACCCCACCTATGCATATCCTAACTGCCATTCTCATTAAAGGTCAAGCTGTAGTAGTTGAACCATCCATTGATAGCCATGTCTTACTGCCTGAGGAATGACTTGATCATATACACATTCCTCTGGCACTCATAGGGCCAGCACCTAAACCCATTCCTTGGAGACAGAGCATAAGAGGTAGGGATGGACCTTCTCCAGGCTTTTCATCCCAAAGAGCGCCTCTCTGGTTTCTGTCTGTTATAGTCTCTCCCCATTCACTGAGGGACCACTCCCTAAGAACTTCACCCAAGGAGGACCATCTAAAGAGCTCCAATGAGAAGGTCCTTGTTTTGTGGGTGATGGGGGTAGAGAGGGGGCGGAAGGAAAGAGCAGGAGCCTAGTGCTTAGGAAGTTGCCTACCATGGCCACCATCCTGAGATATAACTGCTGTTAGCACCTGGATTTGACCTTGTCAAAGGGAAACAGTAGCTCGTGTCTGGCTGTGGGAAGTATTTTAACACTGACAGACCTTCCTTAGCCAGCCTGAGAATTCCCTCCCCAGGTTAGATATGGTTGAGATCTTAGCGCGTGTCCATCTCTTAGAGAAGTATTGCCTGATTCCGCACCCTTGCCTGCTAACATAGTGCCCTTGGTTTGATAGCACTCTTAAAAGGCTTACTCTCTGTATCTGCTACTATTATCTAGCGCTTCATTTAGTCTTTTTATTCATTTCTTTGTTTCTAGGCCTAGAGTATGCTCTCATATTTCTTTTAGTAGGGCACTTGTTTTTATGAATGAGAGACAATCCAGAGACTCTAGGCAGGTGTGATTAAAGAATGTTACTCTTCTGCAAATTTCCTGCTGAATAAACTAATAAATAAAATGGCAATGTAAACTGAGTCATTGTCTCTCACCAGTTAAGAACACTTAGGGTTCCTAAATTGGGTGAATGTACAACAGAGAAGTTCAACAGCCTTCACATAGTTGTTTGGTTTTGAACTACTCTCCTTACTAATGACAGTTAGTTGGCTGGGGCTAGGGAGGAGGGTGTGGGGGTAAGTGCTTTTCTTGGGGGAGTCCTGAGAGTTGGGTTTGAAAAGCATGTGCATTCTTACTCGACTGTGTCCTCTGATTTGCGTGTGTAGGCTCTGAAGGGAGGATCCCCTAGAAAAAGAGCTTTGAGTGTATTAGTTTTGGGGGGGGGCTTTTTGGTGGGAAATGGTTATTTACTGTAGTGAAAATACAGTAGTGAATACTGGTGTGGTCAAATGGTCTGGGCTATAAGGTGAGGAAAAGCGGTTCATAACATAACCTCTCTGTTAACTTCTCACAGGGGTCCCCTTCCAGCAAACGGAGAAGCCCTTTGCTGCAGCCAATCATTGAGGGCGAAACTGCTTCCTTCTTCAAGGAGACAAAGGTGAAGAGCTGGGTGCGAACCCTGCCCTGCTAACCCCACCTGGAGGCACAGTCCTTGGGCAGCGGGTCTAGTCGCATTCCCTCCAAGCCAGCAGCTACCCGAGCCAGCTGTGAACGTTCATGACCTACTTCCCAAAGTTTTCTTCTAGTCTCCTCTTTGTTAACTTGCTCTGTTTTGCTTTTGCTTCGATCACAGAGACTGTTTTGTTCCTCACTTTGTTTTTCAAAACTCATGATTACTTCTTAGGAGCTATTTAGGGCCAAAGAGGAAAATTAAGCCCAAAGCAGAAGTGAGTTTGGAGAGGCCCGCCCGCCCATAGTTTTGTGACAGTCTAAGATGAGAGCGGTCATTTATTTCCTGTAGTTAGGGATGATTATCTCAGAATCATCTATTGAGGGTGATCAATTGAAAGCTTCGTTTCCTTGCCTGAACTCAGGTAACCCGCACTACAATACCTAATTTTAATGTATTAGACAGACGGTGCTTGATAATCACATCATAAATAGAACCTGAATTATGGGTGCGGTACTGGGACATCGGGGCTAGTGTGCTATAGTCTATCTTTAAAATTACAGCTATTTTCTCACAATACGCTTTGCTATCAATGAAAGGCAATGTGCTTTGTCCATTGTGGTTTTTACCGATGAGCTGAATCTTGGTAATTGAGCAAATTTGGATAGTTTGTATATGAAAATTAGCATGCTTCTCTCAGCAGCTTATAATGGACTTATTACCAGGTAAAAACATGCTTTTGAATACATGCAAGATGTGACACTTAATGATTGCCTCATTAAATGAATAGTAGGTATCCTAATGATGCTCCTCCTGGACAATGAAACTCTACTCGTTCTTATTCTTTAGCAAAAACTTTTTAGAAGATTACTTGGGCTGCGGCTTATTGCCCACTGGCTCACACCATGACCACAATTACAAGCAATTTTGCAATGGTGACCTTGCTTTTGTAAATCCTGCCGTCTTTTAGTTCATTTTTTCTTCTGATCAGACACAGTCATTAACATGTTCTTGATAACACATAGTAATTCTTTTTTTTTTTTTTTTTTTTTTTTTTTTTTTTTTTTTTTTTTTTTGGTTTTTTCGAGACAGGGTTTCTCTGTGTAGCTTTGCGCCTTTCCTGGAGCTCACTTGGTAGCCCAGGCTGGCCTCGAACTCACAGCGATCCACCTGGCTCTGCCTCCCGAGTGCTGGGATTAAAGGCGTGCGCCACCAACGCCCGGCCACATAGTAATTCTAATACAATTTATAATTTATTGTGTTTGGAGATAAAAAGCAAAAAAAGACCAAATCTAAATGGTGTCTTTAAAACTTATCCCCAGTTATACTTACTTTTTGGGGGGGAAGAAACTAACTTGTATGAAACAGAGCCAGCTCAAGTTCTGAAGGTTCTGAAGGCTTTCAGCCCACAATAAGCCCAGAGAATTTTCCTGTCCACTCCAGAAACCCACTAAAACATGATGGAATGGGATTTTGTTCTCAAGACAGACACTTTCAGAGCAGTGGGAGGATGTGGCTGGGTATTACATGAGCTGAGTAACCGAAGTGGCTAACGGTTTACTTGTTTTCTAACCAGATTTAATGACAAAATAGAATACAATTATATAACATGTAATTTTAGAATGTGTTATTTTGATCAGTGTAAAATAATCACAGTGAAAACTGATGTTTTTGTAGCTAGGATAGCTCATTACATTCCACACACACACTTAGCTTGCCCCGCCCCCCTACTTCTGCTGGAAGGTTGGGGAAGACACATATGGCTTCTTCTCTTTATAGCTCTTCACACGTTTCCAGTCATATGCCATTTCCTCCCACCCTACTCCTTGCCTTAGAAACCTTTTCTCCAAGCTCTTACTACTCCTCGTGGAATGTGGGTTTCAGGTCCTTCAGCAGCCACTGGCTCTGCTGTAAACACGTAGGTCAGGTTATTTGTGTTTCCCCAGAGCTAGTTTTATCCTAGCTATGTTTTAGCCAGGACAGTAGACTGGGAGCCAGGCCTTACTTTGCCTGATGGCAGAGGCCCTTTCGGTTCTCCAAATCCTGTCTCTTGTGGACATCCACTGGTCAAATTTGCAGCATTGGATCAGGATAACTGCTGTGAGATGTTTCCTAGCACTCCCGGTCTCCACCCACAAGTTACTACCATCCCCTCTCTAGTTGTGACAGCCAAAAATGACACTGGATATTGCAAATACCATTGAGACTTACTGTCCATCACCCACCTCTTTTTGATTCCCATTGTGCTCAGGGATTGTGTGATCCCATGATGCTTACCTTCAGATTTCTTATTGGCTATGTATCCAGGTTTTTTTTTTTTTTTCCTTTTTCTAACCTACTTACAGGACCTTGAACTTTCCAACTGCTTTTTATACTGTTATCAAGCTAGATGAAGTAAACTAAATATAGATTCTGTATTATAGCAAACTAGCTATCCCTGTCCACTCTGTCATTGATGCATGTGGGTATTGCGCCCTTTATGTCATCATCTACGTAACTAATTATTGTTGACTAGTGGTTCCAGGCAAAGAACCCACTAGGGACTGTCTCCTTCAGGTTCATGTCACCATTGTAGCATCTTGGCTGATAGTCACCTTTCGTTTTGATAGATCTGTGTACCCTGTTCTTTATCTAAATCCAGATATCACACCAGTCCTATCAAAAAAGGACAACTGCTTTAAAGGAGTCAGTGCTGGGGAACTGACCACTGGCTCTTTCCCAAATATGCATTATTTGGGTGCTATACTGAGTATCTACCATGTACAAGCTTATTTTGACAGGGTTTTTTTTTTGTTTTTTGTTTTGTTTTTTTTTTTTGTATGTCATTTTCCCCATGGTTTTCCAAGGCCACTGAGAGTAGTTCTGTTCAGTTTATCTGGAAAAATATCAGAGTGCTTCAAATCCTCTCCAGACTTTAAAATATAAGTAGGAGGACTTTTGAGATTTTTATTTACTTTTATTTAATGTATATGAGTGTTTACCTGAATGTATGACTGTGCACTGTGTGTGTGTGTGTGTGTGTGTGTGTGTGTGTGTGTGTGTGTCTTTGGAAGCCACAAGAAGGCATAGGATCTCCTGTGACTGAAGTTACAGACGACAGACAGTTGTGAGCTGAGATAATGGGTGTTAGGAATTGAACCTGAGTCCTCTGGAAAAGCCACCAGAGTTCTTGACCACAGTACCATCTCTCCAGCCCATTAGTAGAGCTTCTGAGAAATGCAATCTTACATTCTTACTTGTTGCTTTCCTTGGTATCCCTTTCCAGCTGTAAAATGCTTGTTCACAGCTTTCTTTGCAATCTGAATTGATAGACAGTTCACCAGACATGGGTTCTGCACAGTTTTTGGTCAAGCTCTGAAGCAGCAGTATATAGGCCTGAGCTCTGCCTGAGCTCTTGGGTCTGTTCTCCTTCATCTTCCTCATGCAGGGGAGGTAGAGGAGGAGAGGGAGGCTGACAGATGTTGCCTGCCAGCTGTGCCTCACCAGGTTCCGGGAATCTGCTGCCTCAGTTTGTAAAAATGGCATAGGGGGGAACTGTTCCTTCTACTTACAAAACTGTTTACCTAAAAATCAAGTTTTTATCTCAAGTTTTAAAATAATTTAAATTGAAAAGAATACCGAAGCATTGTTTCTTTGGGCCAGGCAGAGATTAAAGACACAAAGCACAGCTGAGGCAGGAAGTGCCTCCTGGCTTCCTCCAGCTGTGCTTCCACACTTAGTCTTGGGGCTGCCGTTTTAATGAAACAGAGGATGTGAGCCTGGTTAACTGGGTGATTTCTGAACGACGCTTGTAGTGGAAGCACACGCCAAGATAGGCTCCGAGTTTCACTGAGATTGTGTCTCCAGGAACAAGAGGAGGGCTCAGAGGATGACAGCTCCACCAAGCCAGACTTCACCGTCGCTCTGAAGACAGACTGCAGTGCACACTGTTTCCTGGACCAACTTGAAGACGATGCTGATGGATTTATTTCACCAATGGATGACAAAATGCCATCAAAATGCAGCCAGGACTCAGGCCTTTCGAACCTCCACTCTGCTTCAATGTATGTTGTTTGGGCAGTGGCCTTGGAGTGGCTTGGTGCAAATAACAATAGAAATGTTAGTTTGGAACATTGGAAGCCACCAATGACTTCCTTAGGGTGTGTTTAAATGAAGAAGAAAATGATTTAAAATAAGGAGATGGGCCTGTTGGCTAAAGAAGAAGAATAAGTGAGCTTGAGGCAAGCCTGGGCTACAGAGTGAATTCCTGGTCAGCCCAGAGCTGTGGAGTACAACCTGATCTAGAAAAAGAGAGGGGAGGGTCAGAGAGATGGAGGGAGGAAGGGGAGAGAGAGAGAGGAGTGGAGGAAGAAGGGAGAGAGAGAGGGAAGGAAAAGCACACTGTATCAATTTATCAGTTTTCTCATGTATTTTATCCCAGATTATTTGAGGAAGTTTTGAGATCTTGCCTGAACAAACAGAAGATCTCTGAATGACACTGTGGCTCTGTCCACCACAGCTCATCATCTTACACTGAGTACAGACATCACTTTGTTCTCTCAAAAAAAAATACATACATATATATATATATATGACAAAATGCTGTAGGGTTTCACAATATCTAATAATTCATGAGTGGCACGATCCCCTAAGAGCCCCCGGAGCCTCGCCTTCTTTTGGAATGTGGACATTCCAGAGAAAGCACCGGCCATGACTTCTAAATTGCTTTGCTTTCTTTCTTCATGACTCCTATCAAATCACATGCTCATTACATATACAACAATTCATATTTAAGTTTTCTGAAATTCATGTTCCTTTTTAGACCTGAACTCTTGGAATACCTTCAGGAAATGAGAGAAGAGAAGAAAATGATTCGAAAGAAACTTCATGATTTTGAGGACAATTTTTTCAGACAAAATGGGAGGTATGTGTGCGTCTCTCTGTCCCTCCTTTTCCCCATCACCTAGTCCACAATCCAGGCTCTCTGTTTCTGTCCCATCTGTGAAGTGCTTCCAACGTGAGAACTTTGCTATGTTCTCCCTGTAACAAGGTCCTCAGGTTTATGCCCAGGGACCCTCAGAGATTTTCAGTGAGACCGTGAGATTTATGTGTATAGTTAAGAAGAAATGTGTCTCATACAGAGTGCAGGACCTATACAGCATCTGCTGATATGCAAAACCAGCCTGTCACATTTGGTTCTCAGTTAAAACAAGTAGCTTGGAGCTGAATTTCAAAATGCCAGCACTGAGGTTTTTTTCTCAGGAAACAAGAGGGAGAAAAATGATAACAGGGGATTTAACCACAGTTTAAAATCCAGAGATGGACTGGGGATATGGCTCAGTTTGTGCCCAGTCCTGGATTTACTCAGGGGTGCTACAAAAACTAAAAGAACCAAGACGACAGCTGCCAAGTTTGAATGAAATGGGTGTGTGAGAAGCAGTAGTGAATGTATCTGTCTGGTGAATATGTTGTTTTATCCAGTGAGTTTTAAGGTGTAATTGAATTGTCTCTTTATTAAATTTGCTGGGAAAGTGTGTGTGTCACAGAGTCCTCCTCACATCACATTGGGAGCTCAGGGACAAGACCATGAGGAGATCTCTCTGTGGAGTTAGGTTTCACCATCTGAAATTGGTTTTACATTAATCCAAATTAGATAAACTGTATGTAGTTTCTCTGGAGTACTTTCATGTCCTAGAGTGTGAAGAAATAAAAGAATTATAACAATTAGCTTTGGGACTATGTTTTATATCCCAGTGTAGTTTCAAGATCTTTCCCTTACACACAGACTAAAGAATATAGATAAGTAGACAAAAGAAGTAATTCTCAAAATAATAATAACCACTGGCTGCTGTTCTCTGCAGGAGACAAAGTGCAGGCCTCCATGGCCATTCTGTTACTTTGTTTGAAGGAGACAGTATTCATAGAGCTGAAATTCTTGGGCAGGAAGAGATTGGCATCTAAAACATGTCAATTTCCATAGTTCATGCCTTCAGCTTCTACATAAGTCAATTTAATATTAATTATTAAAGTGTTAATGTGATGTTTCTGTCTGTTTGCCTTTTGTATTCTCTTCACATGTTGTACATAGAATTCTATACATGAAATATATGTTATGGAAGCCCACAGAAGATTTAAGAAAGTAGAAATTGCATTGGTGCCACACTGATGGAAAAAAATAAAAAAAAGACTGTTTGTCTTGGAATAGTTTAAACTAAGAGTGAGCCCAAATTTAAATTCTCCACTTCTCCCCCTGTGTCTTCCTTCTGTCCCTAATATTAGGCTTTCCTCTATATTTATAGAATATCACAGAAAAATATGGCTTGAGAAGGAGATGAGGAATCACTGGTCTTAATTTTTTTTACCAGAGTTTACAAAGGAAAAATTTACTTTATGAACCAGAATGACCCAGAATAAAACAAATATTATCAACCTATATCCATATATTGCTGCCAACATTTATGGTAGATACTTGTTTTTCTTAAGTCTGCTTTCAACCTATTGACTGCTATCAGTAAATGATTTCTACAGCATCGCATGTGTGTGTGTGTGTGTGTGTGTGTGCGCGCGCGTGCGCGCGCGTGCACACACACACACACCACTCACACACTATTCTGAGTTTGTACAAAATTTAAGATTAAAGCTATGCCTTTAGCTTATCTTGTAAAAGCTGATTACATGGGAAGTGCAAGGCACAGTTAGATTGGTTACATTGTTTTCTTAAGGGGAAGATAACCTTAAAATAGGCTCAATTCACAATAGGGAAACAGATTGAGGACAGAGTTTTAAATGGTCTCAGGGCACACCATTAACTTGGTTGTAAATCTGGCAAAAGTTCAATTTCTGAAGGCCAGAGACATTTTTAGAGAAAGCTATTTCCACAGTGAATGGTAGAAAATGACTTCTTCATCACTCAAGTTTGGAGCTGTGAGGGCCTAATGATATCATAGCATCCAGCTCACTTTCACATCTCAAGAGTGAGAAACCCTCCACAGGGCATGATGGTGACTGGGTGGCAGATATTCACCTTAGTCCTCTGTCACTGCCTTTTTGCTAAGGAGTCATTTGGAATCCTTTGCTAAAGCAAAGCAGACAAGAATCAAATTAGCTTCATTTGTTAATGAAGCCTCCTTCTGTCTCCCTTGCCCATTTTGACTCTGTAATGAAGTGAAAAGGAATCATGGTGGCTGGGTGCTTGCTACATGCATTTCATAGAGACTGCTATGGTAGAGCAGTCTCTCTTCCAGGAGTGTCACTGCCTGTCCTGACTACACCATACAAGAATGTACACAGTAGCTCCTTCTGGTCAAGTTTTCCCGAGAGTTGTGTTAGATCGTGGATATAAAGTACCATGTTGGACTTCAGAGTAAGCTTTAAGCCAGTATTAGTGCGTATAGTTTGCATATAAAATTACCCAGTAAACTACAAAGACATAGCACTTTCGCATGACAATTCACCAGTTGCTGAATTCTAAAAGCAAGTCTCAAAGTAGGAATATTAATTGTTCTTGAAATATCTACAAATTGTGTGTGACCTGATTGCTGATTGGAGATTTAATTGGGTGAGCAGTTAAGAGCACTTGCTGCCTTGCAGAGAACTCAGATCTGGTTCCCAGTACCCACCTGGCAGCTAATTATCCATAATTCCAGTTGTAGGGGATGCAGCTTCCTCTCCAAGCCTCTGTGAGTACTGTGTATGTCAGCAGTGCATTTGTGTATATGTACATACGCAGGCAAAAACACTCATGCATATGAAATAAAAATAAATAAATCTTAAAAAGAAATTTAATGGCTCGTTAAATAAAATATATAAAATGAGAAAATATTAAGAATTGTGTGGTTTAGTATTATGTCATCTTGATAAAAGCTAGAGTCATTTGAGAAAAGAGAATCTCAGTTGAGAAATACCCCCACAAGGCATGTAAGCAAGCCTGTAGTACATTTCCTTAATTAATTAATTATTGGTGTGGGAGGGCCTGGCCCAATATGGGCATGCTGCCCCTGGGCTGATGATCCTGAGTGTTATAAGAAATCAGGCTGAGTAAGCCATGAGAAGCAAACCACTAATCAGCAATCCTCCATGGATGGCCTCTTCTTCAGTTCCTTCTTCTAGATTTCTGCCTTTAGTTCCTACCTGACTTCCCTTCATGATGGGCTGAAACAAAACCTTTCCACTTCAAGTTGTTTTTGGTCATGGTGTTTTATCACAGCAATAGAAGCCTTAAGAAAGTCAAGAATGAATAAAATATTTCTTTGCCAGGTGTGGTGGTACATGCCTTTGATCCCAGCACTTAGGAGGTAGAGGCAGGCAGATCCCTAAGTTTGAGGATAACCTGGTCTACAGAGCAAGCTCCAGGACAGCTAGGGATGTAATGCAGAGAAACACTGTCTTGAAAAACAAAAACAAAAAGTAAAACATTCTGTTTATTCTGAGCAAACTATTACTGTGACTACTATTAACTATTACTACTATTAACAATCAGTAGAAAATTCCTACATTCCTTAGTTGTTTATGATCTTCTATTAGATCGTAGATTAACTTTCTAGACCCTCAAGTTGCATGGCACCTCCAGAGAAAAACCACTTTTCACTTACCTAAATCCAGCCCATCTAGATACCAAGAGCCAATTACCAACACTGATTCTGCAGGTTGATAGCATAATGTAGTTTCCAAATGGCAATTCCTGGTGCATGCTAGCCTCTAAAACCAGTAGAAAGTGATCCTCAGCTCCTCTTTCCTTTGTTTCCTCTAGAAACGTTCAGAAGGAAGACCGTACTCCGATGGCCGAGGAATACAATGAATACAAGCACATAAAGGCGAAGCTACGGTTGCTGGAGGTGCTTATCAGCAAAAGAGACGCCGATTCCAAGTCTATGTGAAGGCCTGGCAGTGTGGGCGACAGCTTTCCCAGGAAAGATTAGCTCTGGAAGGCAGCCTTGGAGCTGTACCCTGCGAAGCAGGCAACCCCCTGCCTCTGAGCCATCAGATTAGCGCCTGCTTCCATTGCCTGCCTTCGAAACTGCCTGCATGGAAGATAACAGTGTGACCTGACTTAGGAATTTCATAACGGGAGAGTCGAGAGACTCCTACCCATGTCAACACACACTGCAGTAAGAACCTAAGTGACATGAGCAGTGATCAGACTCACCATCAGACACACCCATCTACAGATAACTTGCTGTTCTTCCCTGACAACTAAGAAACACAAGGCCATCCTAAAACTGTGACAAACACAAGCTCAGGACTTCCCTCGCAGAGCCTGCTTCTTGTGGCGGTCTGTGCTCTCCCTGGCCCCCGTGCTTTGGCGTACCATTTGCTGCCTTGGCCGTTTCCCCCGAGCTGTACTTATTCTCTCCCACCGATCCATTTCCCGTTAGCTCTCAGGTAGATGGAAGCTGTATCTGCCAGAGGTGGCAGGGCAGTCCTTTCATTCATGCGCTCTCAGCCGACAGACTTTAAGTCCCTGCCTCATACTTGTGTATGCTGAGGACAGAGTGACAACCGAAGTAGCTATGCAGATGCGATTTTTAAAATCAGGTGACAGCTGAAGAGCCTGAAACCTCTTCAAGACACTGACTGCACTTTCCAGTCTCAGACATTGTTGAACACAAAACAAGGCCAGTGTTCCTACGATGATAACATGTTTGGGGCTCAATTTTGTTGTTGCACTAGCCAAACAAAGGGGTCTTGCTTAATTATTAGACTAGGTCTAGACTCTCATGGGAGAGAGGAGTCTGTATCAGCCTCCTGAGCTTACCAGAGTTTAATTTTTCTACGAAAGTGAGTCTGCACTAAAATCCTTAAATGGATGGGTAAGAAGACGTAGCCCCCAGAGCTCAGCTCAGTCTCAAGGCAGGATCTAGATCCCAGTTTCCAAGATGATACATAAACAAAATGGTGTGTGGCCAATTCCGATGCTCTTTTTTCCCCCAAAGTCTATGTCACAAAGCTGTCTATATTAGACATTTTGGAGGGACCAGGGAACTTAAGACGCCCAATCCTTCATCTCTTCTGTGTGCTCGCTGTCACTCTGGGCTGTGTTGTTTCTGTTCACCCACTGTGTCTGTCTGAAGAGTGAAGCCTGGGCTTTGCAGGCACCCGCACGCACGCACGCACGAGGTGAGGTGCGTGACAGCCTTGCTGGGCAGGCAGCAGGGAGACCTCCTTCTGTTTGGAGAGTCGCCTTCTACGGGGTGCAGTGTTAAGGAGGAGAAGGGAAAATTGTAACACCCGAGGCAACGATAACACCAGTTTGGGGTTCTCCGGTCAGATGATTTTTCAGGACCTCTCTCCTCACTGTAGCTCAGTCATCAGGGGGCTCTTTCAGTAATGGGGCTGGGGGTGGAGAATTCCTTCCGTTTTGCTTTTACAGATAATCACATAGAAGCATGAGCTGTGTGTTGGAAACACTCTGTTTTTATCCACACACTTAAAGACGGTACATAATCCTACAAATTTCAATATACATGAAGAGGTAGTTCAATGTTCTTTGCTCTGCTGTTTACATTTGCTGATTTCAAAAAGCTGTATTAGAAATAAAATTATGCAATGTAGGATTGTTTTCTATTTTTGAAGCCTGAACATCAATCATTCACATGACCAAAAATTGTATTTTTAAAAAGAAATCCATATCTAGTCTGCAATTTTTAACTACTTATTCTCCTAAGTAAACTGTGGAATAACTCAAATTAGTACCAGTTAACGTTTAAAGCACATGGGGGCTCAGGAGTATTGTTTTGAAAAAAATACACTAGAGGTTTTTTCTAAACTGCATATAAATGAAATGCTACTAGATGTTTTGAAATCCATTGTTTTCACCAAAGGTAAATGAACTAAAAGACTTATCAGAACTCCTACTCAGTTTTATGTGATCAATAAAATATCAAGTTATTGGAAAATAAATCATGTATGGAATGGTTTCCTTCATAATCTCTAACCTGTTTTCCTCATAAAATGGAGTCCAAACGAATGTGGGAGCTGTGTTTATACCAGGTCTTCTCTGCAGGCATATTACTCAGCGGTTTCTGGCTCTGCTAGAAGTGTGGGGGAAATTGGTTTCCATGGCAACTGTCTCTGTGGCTCTCTGTCTCCAAGCACTAGAGGCAGCATCTTAATTGGCTTCACACAAACAGAATGCTGTAGGCTAGGGATTCTTTTTGCTCTCTTGAGAACAAGCATGTATCTTAGTACATAACAAGAAAAAACATCAAGGGTTATGTAAGAATAAGCTTGACTATGTGATCATGAGGATTAACGGGGTGGCAAAATCATGTAATGTTTATAAATGCTTGCTTTTATTGTGTATAGTCTAGAATAAACATTGAAATAGGCTTTTATATTATTAATTATGCTGCCATTACAGCATTTCATCTTTTCATCATTTAGTTTAGACTTTTACTTTTTAAGACATGGTGGTATAATGTTTCCAATAAAGGCCTGCTCCTAAAGATCATGTTGGATTTCAAATTAAAAAGCTACGTTTTTTTTATTACTAGACTTCACTGTGAATGCTAGGTTTCTCCCCCTTGACGGGGGCTTTTAAATTTTTCCCCCTTGATGGGGGCTTCTAAAGTTCAACCTTGCTTCTAGTCAAAAGATTATTATTCACTATAGAGCTGCTATCAAGCATGACTGCTGGGAGCAGAGAGCAATGTTCACTTTGTCTCTTTCTGATGCAACACTTATGCAGCAGGAAAAGCCTCTCTCAGGCTGGATCTGCTCTCCTCACCTGACATTTCTAGAACAGGACCATTCTAGCCAGTTTGTGCCTGTTTCTAAAACACTTCAGGAAATGCCCGGGGGCCATCAGTCTTAGAGCCCTTGGGTGCTGACTAAACTGAGCTGAGTTGAGCTTGGAATTTTTTTGTGAGGTAAGACTCAGAGTGAAAGAATAAAAAATGGTTACAATGCCCTTTAGAGTAGTCCGTCTCGGCCTTCCTAGTTTTCAGTAGAGAAAACAGGCTGCAGCAGCCATCACAAATTTAAAAGGAATGTCTCAGATTTAAACTTGATTTTCAAAAGAGATTTAAACTCCAGTAAGACAGAATGTCTCCGCTGCTGACAGTATGTGTATCACAGACCACTCTGTGAAAAGCTACTTGCAGTCTAAGTTTTGTTTTGCTTTCTTTCATGGATGTTTTCCCCAACACTCACATCGCATCCTGAATTTTCTTCGCCCAGTGTGGCAAGATGGACTCTGTGCTGAGATCAGAGCCCATGTGATAACTTCTCTGTCCACTTGGTTCAAGCAGTAGGGAGGGACGAAACAGTCTCCTGAATGCGGGAGCCGCATTTTCCCTAAAGTGCATGTATGTTTAGCAGAATCTAGAATGTGTTCTAATTTCCTTCATTGACATAACTTTGTCCGATTGACCCTAAAATGTACTAAAAAGAACATTTTCTCAAAGACAAAGCATGCTTTCAAATTGTTATATTTACACTGTGCACACTAGTGTGGCTAGAAATTCTACTTAACGAGGGATGTGCTAACCAAGAGTAATATGTACATATCTGGCACTGCCCATGTCACTGGCCACTGCCCCATGATCATAGCACATGTATGGATACAGGCCAAGGCCAGAACTGCAGATGCACATAGATGTATGTGTGAAGGGGGAAAGCTTATGCATATTTACAATTTCATATTATTTTGAAGATTCATGCCTCTATAAAGTTTCATTTTTTTCCAGAATGGGGCCAGCCATGGTCAAGTGCATGGCCCAAGGAATCAGTTTGTTGACAGATCTAATTCTCCATTTGAAAGCATGAAAATAATCAGAAATGGGTAAAATGTTACTAATATGGGCCCACAGCAATATTTATATGAAATATAAGCAGAAAATATTTAAATTATCAATGTCCTTAAAAATAGAAGCTGAATGCAAACCATTGTGTACATTTTTATGACTTGGCATTTTTTATTAAAAAAATAAACTATTTTTAACTGTAGAAGCTCTGAAGTTTTGTCAGCATCACGTAACTGAGCTGCAGCTGGGGTATGACCTTTCCCTTCTTGTAGGATCCAGTGCTGGCCCACTTGAGCCCCTGCAAAGCCTCCTGAGGATTAGGTTTTTGTTCCGTCTCCAGAGCAGGAGGGCATTGCAAGGTGAAGCAAACAGTGCCCATGTGTGGTAGTCAGTGTAGAAACTAGAAAGGCAGGTTGTGCTTTCTACCAGCTGCCTTGAAATTATTCCTAACAGAGCTGACGGGGTGCAGGAGCAAGGGCCCCAAGGAGCCCTCTCTTTGGTTAAGTGCATTTGCAAGTCTACGAGGCCGCCTGAGGAACATATTTTAGGCATTTACTATTCTGAAAGTAAACGCGGACCGTAAATGTTTGCAGAAAAGACACTGCAGCTGTGTGAAGGAAGCCGCTCAGCCTTCAGAGTCCGTCACCTGGCAGGCCAGGTGCCACCCAGCACCTGCTCCCTGAAGGCTAGCCTCCAGTGGAGGCACAAGACTCCATGCCCCTGTGGCTGAGGCGACACAGTACTCCGGTGGTAGAAGACATGCATGTGACCTTTAAACAGCTCATGTCTGTATACACTCCAAGTGACTGAAAATCATTTAGGTTGGAAGAACCTTGTCCCACTGCTGAAATATGAGTGACTTCAGGGCACAGAGATGATATTTCGTTCCATCCTTCCCAAACTGAAGCCCACCTGGAGTACTTAAGTTTTCCCGACAATGAGTCCAAAGTAATAAACTTGGAAGAAGTGGCAGGTGGCATTTAGTGATCCTGTTTCCTTCAGTATTTTGATGTTGCTTTGTGTGTGCATGCGTGTGTTAGATGTGGCACACACATGTAAAAGTGATGATGAAGGATGCTGTGTTTACACGGCAGAGGTCAGTTATGAAGTAGCAAAAAAAAATAATTTTATGATTGGGGGTCACCACAACATAAGGAACTGTGTTAAAGGGTCACAGTATTAGGAAGGTTGAGAACCACTGCTCTAGACAAACTGCAAGCTCAACTGGCCAGTTATGAAGTAGCAAAAAAAAAAAAATAATTTTATGATTGGGGGTCACCACAACATAAGGAGCTGTGTTAAAGGGTCACAGCATTAGGAAAGTTGAGAACCACTGCTCTAGACAAACTGCAAGCTCAACTGGCCAGGAACCTTTTGGGATCTGCTCCTCTCCTCCTCTCAATGCTGCGGTTATAGGGATGGATGCATGACCTTTCCCAGCTGTTTCTGTGGGAGATGGCCATCCAAATTCAGATCCTCACGCTGTCTTCTGCCCCAGATGTGTGGTTCTTTTGCTTCTCCTCCTGTAGTAGTTTGTAGAGCTGGCAGCCTGAACAGAATGTTGCTTTGAGACCTCCATGTGGTAGGAGGGCACACTGGGGAAGTGGCTTCATGATTGCCTCTCTGGAATGGATTCAGCATCTTGTAAGACAAAATTTACCAATGTATTCTCTAAACTAGGTCAGCTTGCCAAGGCTGGACTTACTCAGTAGAATCTTATACCCACTAAGCCAAGCCAAAATTCCCAAGTGCATTTCAGCATCCTGGCATGTGGATGGGGGTGGGGGAGGGATTTGGCAAGACCTAGAGGTGCTGACAGCTTGGTTCTCACTTTCTTCTCCAGCAACAAGGCTTATCATGAGGGCAGCAAGGCATAAAACATGGTGAGAAACAAATCCCTTGGACCACTCAGACTCCCAGTGGAGCCTATGCATGTTTAAATCAGACGTTGCTATGAATTCTGAAATTCAGGCTCTTTTACACCTTTGAATTTAATTTTTCAAAAGCCTTTCAAAGACATACATCAATCTTTAGGCCATCCTGGGCCTGCAGCTCTGAGTATGACTTGGTAAGACATTTTGAGACACTGACATTTCCCTTTAACTGCATGGATGATGACTGTCTATTACTAGGCATGGTGAGGGATGGGACAGAGGCAGCAGGTAAGAGAATGCTTCTCACACCTGGACACACATGCGGCTGGGCTACTGGGGTGCCACCTCAGTAAGGACTTTGGGATGAGTGCTGCAGCTGAGAAAGGGCCTCAGGATTCAGAGTCTCAGGAAGGGCCGGATGGTAACGCTTTTCTGCTTGCTGCCACGTTGCTTGTCCAACCTTAAGGAGGGTGCAGGATGCATGATGGGGATCTATCTGTAGACACGAGCAGTTCTACAACTAATCCCAGCTCCTATGTAACAAGACAGGGTGGGCCCACTGGTCAACACCCAGAGCCAGAACCATGGAGGCACTTGAAGGCCCCATTGTGTGATCTAGGCAGAGCATTTATCCTCCCAGAGGCTCTGTGTTTCTAGATATGAAAAAGTGCAAATGAGTGCAGTACTTGCTTTATAGGTTGTTAATAGGCTCAATGCTGGATCAGCATTGAAATAATGCCTTTATAGTACAGAAACACATTCTGAAGTCTTTCAGAACAGGCATCGTACTTCCCAAGATCATTCTCCATCCCACCCACTGTCTCAATCCAAATTTATACACATCAGAAACAGAATATGACACCAACACTTTCAGTATGGGTCAGTGCTAATAAGTAAGATCTGTGTGCAGAAATGTATGTCCAAGTATATGTTCATATGTGTATGCCCATGTGTATGAGGGGGTGTGAGCATTGTAAATGTGTGTGCGTGCGTGTCATACATGTGTGTGTGCATGTGTGTTGTGTGTGGTTGTACATGTGTGTACATGTGTGTACATATGCACATGTGGGTAATTGTGTACATGTATATGTGTGTATAGGTCAGAGGTCAACTCCAGGATGTGAAGATGAGCAAGATTTTATGGAAACAGTTAACCTATTCTGTTGGGAAAAAACCAAATCGTGACTATCACTATTCTTAAACACCCTGACTGCTTTCTCAGAAGGATTAATGCTTGCTAAATTCCTTCACAGGGCAGGGAAAACCCTCTAAGTGTACTTCTCCCTAAAACTTTTTTGGGAGGTCCTGATCTGTTCAGACGCATCAGAAGAATGAACTGAGACGGCCACTGAGATCAGTGTGGAAACAAAGGCCTGAGTCCCGTGGAGTGAAGGCAAAGAACAGCCTTTGAATTGATTTCTGGATGACTTAGATGTCCTGAAGTTTATCTTAGGGTGTATTTTTAAACTAAAAATTAACTGTACCCTAGGGAAGGGGAGTTGCTGTACTTTTGCCAAGCTGCTAAATTCCATAGCCTGCAGCCCTGACTGAGTAGGGTTTCCCCTCTTGGGGTCGGTCCTCCACTCTTATCACACGAAGGAAGAACCAGCTGAAGACCATGCCTGGCCGAGGCCAGCAGCACCAGGGCAGATTTCAGATTCCAATTATTCCACAATGTTTGTCCCTTCCCACCGCTATCGTTACCTCGGAAATTTAGAAGGCCCAGGTCTCTCCTCTGACAGTGACTTGAACTTGAGAGTCCTTCGATTTTGAATGTTGAGGGACAAAAGGTCAAGAGATCTATTTTTAACAAGAAGTGTTGACTGTGTCCAGCCAGCCCTGCAGGACACAGAGCCAGAACCTACTTGGCCCTTACTGTTGGCTTTTAACCCTGGAGAACACAGGCCTCTGAGGACCCAAGAGGGAATGGCCTTATTTACAACATGCTTTTGCTATCTTTCCCTCCTAATCTGAAAGAAAAGGGGACCGCAAAAATACCAGCCTGGTTATTAGTGTCTGGCTCCATCTGAGGGGTATATTTTAATTCTTAGTTCAGTTAGTCAGGAAGTTCAACACCGGTGGGAACTGAATCCATAATTATCATAAATTGTGCCTAACTCCCATGGGATTAGGCTGAGGAAAATCAGCTTTCAAAAGATCTGAAGAGCATGTGATTGTGCACTCTGCCAAGCACCCAGTCACCCTGGTAGAAAAAATTAAAAAAAAAAAAGGAAAAGAAAAGAAAAGCAGCTGGCATCTGAGTTAACTTTATTGGTGCTATAATAACCAAACAGTACACATTCCCTTACTCTGGAAGGAGAGAAAGCGCAGGTCAGAAAGCCCGCATGGACCAGTCCGCGGAGAGGCAAGGCCTCTACGACACACATTGGTACTTCTTCCAGCACAACTTCGGCTGCAGGGGCTGGCCGCTTCCTGCTCAAGGGGAGGCCGGATCGGTTCTACCGGCAACCACACTTGGCCAGGAGGGACAAAGGGTCTGCCCGAATCCCACTGGCAGCCCCAAAGCAGGAACTTCACAGCCAGAAACCAAGGCCTGTATGTCCTGTCCAGGACACCTCTCTTGCAGGGTTTAGTAATTTCTCTTTTCCAAGAACCTGGACTAGAAAGGCACAATAGTGTGTTCTGTGTCACCTCCAACTGAAAATGGTGAGCTTAAGTTAAGGGAGAATCTTCACTTCTCTAACTGACTCCATTTGGAAGGCAGGAGCCATTATGCCGTATTTTTTAAAAGTTTCTGTTTACTTTTAAAATAAAAGTGAGAGTTGAGTTGGTCTCTGTTTCCTGGGACCTGACCTTCCCCAACCCATGAACTTGATTTGTTTTTGAGAATACCCTTACCCTCCCTGGCTTTCCCTGATCACTCCCAAATAACATGATGACCACATGAAGGCTTTTAAAGATTTTTTTTTTTTTGTATTTCCTTATTGCCCCCATTGTTTCCCTTCTGTAAAACTACTGTGATTTTACTCCTTAAAATGGGCCCAAGAGATGGTTTTGGGGCTGCTCTCTTCAATCCAACTTAGGAGGCAGTCACTGGCACCCCAACTGAAAAAAAAAATCAAGCTTGCTTCCAATTTGGCTCAAATTGTGGTAGTGGTCTCCTTCTCACCGTTGGGATTAACAGGATCTGCTCTGTCATCCCTTTCCCTATCACAAGCAACAAAAGAACAGAAATAGACACATGGTTCAATAATAACTCAATATGAATTATCTCAACTCCTCAATAAAGAGACGTATGTACAGATGGCATCAGAAAATAGGATCCATCTTTTCACTGTCTCCAAGAAACACACCTCATGACCAATGATCTGAGAGCTATCACCTGAAGGTAAAGGATGAAAAAACAGACTATTCTAATATCTGAATAGACTTCAAATTAAAACTAATCAAAAGAGATACAGAAGAATACTTATAGGCATTAAAGGAAAATTTGTAACATATGTACTATACTGACCAGTTTTATGTCTACTTGACACAAACTAGAGTCATCAGAGAGGATATGGAGCCTTAATTGAAAAAATGCCTTCATAAGATCTGGCTGGAAGGCATTTTCTTAATAAGTGATCAATATGGGAGATCCTAGTCCATTGTGGATGCTACCATCCTTGGGCTGGTGGTCCTGGGTTCTGTAAGAAAGCAGGCTGACCAAGCAAACCAGAAAGAGAAAGCCAGTAAGCAGCATCCCTCCTGCCCCATGGTCTCTGCATCAGCTCCTGCCTCCAGGTTCCTGCCCTCACTGCTTTTGATGCTGAACTGTTATAGGAAACTGTGGGCAGAATAAACCCCTTCCTCTTCAGGTTGCTTCTGGTCATGGTGTTTCATCACAGCAATAGTAACCCTAACTGACAGACTGACCCCAGCACAGTGATAGAGGGTGATTCTAATACCCAGCCTCACCAATAAACAGGTCATCTGGGGGAAAAAAAAACTAAATTAGAAACTGAAGTTAAATGGTATCATACCTCAAATGGATCTCACAGACATTTACAAAATATTCCACCCAAACACTAAAAATGCACTTTCTTCTCAGAAGACCATGGAACTTTCTGCAAAACTGATCATATATTAGGTAACAAAGCAAGTCAGAACCAATCTGGAAAATTTGAATAGCAACCTGCATTTGATCAGACCACAGTGGACTAAAACTGAATATGAACAACAGGAAGGGCAGGATGCACAAATTCATGGGAGCTAAACAACACATTACTGAATGGAAATCTGGTCAAGAGGGAATGAAGAAGGAAATCCAAAATTCCCTAGAACTGAATGAAAATGAAAACACAACATGCTGGTATCTATGGGACACAATGAAAGCAGTCCTAAGAGGAGTATCTACAGTACCAAGTATCTCACATCACAACATTTGGAGTAACTTCATGATGCACCTGAGGGACTTGAAAAATCAAAAACAAACAACACTTAAGATGGCAAGAGATAATAAAAATCTGGGCCAAAATTAATAAAAACAATTAAAATAATAAATTACTAAAAAACGAGAAAAGAAATGCAGATAATCAGTTAAGAGCTGGTTCTTTGAAAAGATTAACAAGATTGCCAAACTTCAGGCAAATTCTTGCTGGCCCAAATTAATAAAATCAGAGATGAAAAATGCTGTGGGATGGTCTGTATGTCAAATTGCTCTGGTTGGTCAATAAATAAAACACTGATTGGCCAGTGGCTAGGCAGGAAGTATAGGCGGGACTAACAGAGAGAAGAAAGGAGAGAACAGGAAGGCGGAGGGAGAGACTGCCAGCCACCACCATGACAAGCAGCATGTGAAGATGCCGGTAAGCCACGAGCCACGTGGCAAGATATAGATTTATGGAAATGGATTAATTTAAGCTATAAGAACAGTTAGTAAGAAGCCTGCCACGGTCATACAGTTTGTAAGCAATATAAGTCTCTGTGTTTACTTGGTTGGGTCTGAGCGGCTGTGGGACTAGTGGGTGACAGGATTTGTCCTGACTGTGGGCAAGGTAGGAAAACTCTAGCTACAGAGAGAGATACTACAACAGATACTGAAGAAACTCAGGGAATTTTAAGGACACACTTTAAAAACCAATATTCCACTAAACTAAAAAATCTAAAAGAAATGGATGAATCTTTAGATATACATGGACTATTAAAATCAAACTAAGATGAAGAAAGTAATTTAATAGAACCATAACCACCAATTCAAAACAATAATTAAAAATCATCCAACTTAAAAATCCAAGGACTAGATAGACAAAGCACTGAATTCTATTCGACCTTCAGAGAAGAACTAACAACAATACACCTAAAATTATTTCATACAATAGAAAGGGAAAGAACATTTCCAAATTCTTTATGTGATCCAGAATCAGGCAAAGATCTAAAAAGAAAAAAAAAAAAAAAGAAAAGAAAAGAAGGGAGAGAAGGAGGGAGGAAGGGAGGAAGGAAAAGAAAGAAAATTACGGCCATCATCTAAGGTGAACATAGACACAAAAACTCTCAATAAAATATCTGCAAACTGAATTCAAGAGCAAATAAAAAAAGACTTTCTACCATGATTAAGCCAGCTTTATGCCCCCAGAAATGCAGGTGGTTCGACATCTGTAAATCAGTAACTAAACTCATCACATAAACATACTTGGACAGAAAAAAACATGATCATCTCATTAGATGTAGAAAAGGCTTTTGACAAAATAACAACATCCTTTCACAGTAAAAGTTCCAGACAAACTAGAGATACAGGCAACAGACCTCAATATAATATGGAGACATACAAATTCACAGCCAACATCATGCTAAGTGGAGAAAAACTCATAGGCATTTCCTCTAAAACCAGGAACAAAACAAGGGTGTTCACTCTCTCCATTTCTGCTCAACACAGTACAAGTTAGAGTAATAAGACAACAGAAGGAGATTTAATCAGGAAAGGAAGAAGTCCAAGTATCTTTATTTGTAGATAATATGATTCTACACTTAAAAAGACCTCAAAAACTCCAACAAAAAAAACCCTAAAACTGTAAAGTAGCAGAATACAAAATTAACACGCAAAAATCAGTAGCCTTTCTGTATTCACACCACAAACAACAACATCAAAACATGTCTTAGAATAAGTCTAACTAAGGAACAGAAAGACTTGTATAATAAAAATCCATTGAAGAAGATACCAGATGGATTAGTAGGAACAGCAGTCCCAAACAATAAAAGAACTGTTGGAGTTATCATCATCTCTGGTTTTAAGTTACATTTTGGAGGTACAATAATAAAACCAGCATGGTATTGGCATAAAAAGACCAGACACATCTATCAATGGATGGGAATTGAAGGTGCAGACATAAGACACCAAAACTAACACTGAAGAAAACACAGTCTCTTCAAACTGTTCTGGTCAAGCTAGATAGCTGTAGGTGAGAAAACAAAAGTCGATGTTACCTACCAACCTGCACAAAACTCAACTCCAAATGGATCAAGGACCTCCACAACAAGACCTGATACCCCAAATCTGACAGAGGAGAAATGGAATACACTTGAACTCTTTGGCACAGGGAAGGACTTTCTGAACAGGACCAGAGAAGTACAGGCATAAGACCTACAACTGGCAGATAGGACCTCATGAAACTACAAGCATCTGCACAGCAAAGAACATTCGAGTGAGGATGAAAAGTACAGACTGAGAAAAATCTTCACTAGCTATATATCTAGTACAGACAGAGGACTGGGTCCAGAAAACACAAAGAACTAAAACTAAACCTCAAGAAAATAACGGAATAGAAAAATAAGGCATGGCACTAAACAGGGCTCTCAAATTTTGAAATATAAATGGCTGAGAAACAGTTTCCAGTATTTAATACCCTTAGCCATCAGAGAAATGCAAATTTAAACTACTTCGAGATTTCATCTTGCCCTAGCCAAAATTGCTAAGTTAAACAAACAAACACAAATTCTGGTGTGGATGTGGGGAAAAGGAGACACTAATTCATGGCTAGTAGGAGTGTAAACTGGTACAGCTCCTATGGAAATCAGTGTGGAGTTTCCAAAAGAGGGAGGGAGGGAGGGAGAGAATATTGATCTACCACAGTCCAGCTATACTACTTTTGGGCATATACCCTAAGGACTGTACATCTTATTATAAAATACTTGCTCGTTCATATTAATTGATGCTTATTCACAATAGGCACAATATGGAAACAGCGTAGATGTCCATCAAGTGATGAATGGATAATGAAACTGTGGTATAATTTATACAATGGAGTGTTAGTCAGCTTTTAAGATAAGTGAAATTTGCAGGTAAATAGATGGAGCCCCAGGGAATCCTCCTGAGTGAGGTAGCCTGGACCTAGAAAACCAAACATGACATTTCCTCTCCTATGTGGATGTTGGCCCTAAATCTTTAACTATGTGTAGTTCATTTGGAATACACCTAGAGGTTAGAAAACTAGTAAGAGGCCATGGGGAGAGATATGAAATGGAGTTACCTTAGAACAGGGGACAATACTCAATCAGATACCACAAATAAAAAGCCCAGGCACCAAAACTAACACTGAAGAAAACACAGTCTCTGTGAATGTAGCCATGAATGGGCTACCTCTTTTTGAGTTATTAGCCAATGGAATCACTTTGATTCCCCCCAAATATAACAGACTATTGCCAAATCTCTCGGCTACCCTCCAGAACTTGTTAATAAGACCCTATTGCTAAATCATGATTTGAGTCATAGAACATGGACAGATCAAGCTGTGCTGACCTGAAGTTTCATCCCTACTGGCTAGCTTTCATAGTGCTGAAAGGTGCTATGCAAACTACTGGAAAAAAAAATAATCATCATTCCTATCCAGCTATGAACCCTGCAAGCTATCATAATGATTGTTCTACCAGATTTGCCTACTGGCCAACAATGCCATGAATGTTGTGGGAGTAACTAACTTCTGATTGGATATAAGATTCACTCCATGAGACAGAACCCATGCATAGCACTGTTGATGGAGCCAAGAACCTGTGGCTGGTTAGGTTACAGGGCCTAGGGTAGAACCTACTACTATTATTCTGATAGTATTAGAACAACTCCTTATGACTCAGTGCTATGCCCATTGATTAGTGCATCCCTCAACCCTCATCAGAGAACCTTCCTCTTGCAGCGGATGGCAGTTTAATTTACTTAGCGATCCACAACTCGTCATTGTGCAGAAAAGAAAAGATTTCTCACTCTTCAGCCCTAAACGACATGTCTATATTCTACCCCTCCTCTCAAGGCCCAGGGGTCATTCTGGAGGACAGACTGTAAGAGTCAGGTGTGTTAGACGGCAACAAGTACACTGTGTTTTCCAGATATAATGGGACAAGCGTACACACAAACTAACTGGGATTGTAACAGCATGTACAAGACCTGTGTCCCAACTCAAGCTAGGTACAATCAGAATAGAGTAGGGGGGTGGGCAAAATCCCCACCCTTCGCTGAGGAGCCGTGGACATTTGACAGTTGCTTTGACAGGAAGAGTTGTGGTCTTTAAGTTGATGATCATTCCCCAGGGCAGGTGCACCCTAGAGTATCTGAGCAACACAAACCGCACTCCCCGGCTTTAAAACAAAGGAAATGGAAAGCTAAGAGGGTAGGGAAGAAGGGTAGATGGGGGAAAACTATGATCAAAATGCATTGTATGAAATTCTCAAAGACTTAATACCCATATTTGAAAAGCAAAACAAACACTACTTGAAGATGAAATATTTCAAGCACACGTTAGTTGGGCTGTGCCCTGGGAGGTCTCTGAAGAGTCAGTTTGAGAACTTAAGATTGCTTTCCTTACCTTGTGAGGTGCTCCAAGAGGGTGACATCAACTGGAGAACTATTATGTGCTATGCACATTCCCTGGGCACAGGTTTTGTCATTTGTTTTCTTTATAAAGGTCAAATGATTCAAATAAAAGTTAATCTCCAAAAGGTTTCAAAAAACATTTTTTTCTCAAATATCTTCTTTAGTTACTTAACCCATGAGCAATTAATTAGAAAGCATGTTTTTAAGCAGTTCCATCTGTGAGCTTGTAGAGTTATTGTTTACATGGATAAAAATGTCAATCCACTTTTATCAGTTTTGGAAATGTGAAAATCTGAATGCTGAAGTCCAAAAGTACTAGAGTTTGTGACATAAATGTTTATTAGGAAAAAGATGTTACTTGCACGAGTGGAATGATCTAAAACTGGAAAAACTAAAAACACGAAAAACACTGAAGAAATAAATTTTGCAATAAAAAATTGAAACAGCTTGACTATTTGTGTTCTAAATTTAATACACAAGGAAAATATTTCCCTTACACTTAGCACTTATGTACGTTACTAAATGTTTATTGAATGGATCTAAGCATTAAAAAGCTACTGTTCTCCTTACTACTTGTATTTTATTTTTTATTATATATATTGGTGTGTGTGTGTGTGTGTGTGTGTGTGTGTGTGTGTGTGTGTGTGTGTGTAGGCATGCACATGCCATGTCACACAAGCAGAAGTCAAAGGACAACTTTCGGGAGTTGGTTCTTTCCTTCCACCAGGTGGGTCCTGAGACTGAATCAGGCTGCCAGGCTTGCTGGCAAGTGCCTTTACCCACTGAGTCATCTCACCAATTATTACTTCTAAACCATCTATTTAACTCTGTCAAAAATGCATCATACTTATATTAAATTGATTGAAAATACTTTCCAGATGGGCTCCACACCCAGATTGTGTACGTGGGCTAATACTACTCATTTGAATGAGATGACCAAGTCTGACTCACTTCTGTGTCCCTTCCTCCCACTCTCTGCTATTCAAATGTCTTCTCCTGTCTCCACTGTTACTTCCTCAGTGTTGTGAGCTGCTGACTCACATTCTAACTCCTCTAAATCACAACATCCGCATCTCACATTTTCCAAGTTCATGTCACATCACTCCAGTTCCAGATCCTTGGACACATCTTAGGGAGCCACTCACAAAAGCTCACTCCCAACTCTAGGCCCTGAGGTCCTCCTTCCCTCTCAGTTCTTTTTGCCATTATTCTCTTCCCTCTGATGTACCACTCAAACTCTCCCAGGCTCATCCCTAAGTATTCTCCCATGTCTGAGCATTTGCCAACTCCTCTCCCTCTCTGGGAAATGTTATTTGACCATTAACAACCTTTCTCTGTTCCCATTCGCCCCATGGCTTTCCTAGCTTGGAGAGCACTTGGCTCCACCCGCTTTCGGCAGGCATCATTCAATTCCCACAAATACAATACAAAACTGTTTTAAGTTAAAACACCAAATTTATTGGATAATATTGAACTATATGCACACACATAGAAAATAAACATTTCATATAGTTGTGTATCTTTTTTAAATGTATTTATAAGGACTGAAAAACTACCAATTTAGCAATTGGAATAACTTTTAAAAACAAAAAGAAAAAAGCTAAAATCTACATTCCTTCCATCAAGACTCAATGCTGCATCACAATCTATATGTACTTCATTTTATATAAATAAATCTTTTCTCTAGCTACCACATATTTAAAATTAGAATTACATGAGTTCTTTGATCATGTAGAATTTTTTATCCAATGATAAGCGGTTAAACACATAATTTTTGAGACACATGTATGAACATTTACACTGAAGTGAACATTTCAAATGTGATAAACAAAAACTCTACCATAAAGAATGTCTTCATATTTTAACAGTTAGAGACAGAGGTTAAAAAAAAAATCTTACAAAATTTAAAATAAGAAAGACAGCATGCATCCACTAGAGGGGAACCGATTTAAGTAGGAAAGACAAGGAAGAATAAGAGAGCAGAGGAAAGGAAGGGATGGGAAACACAGGAAAGAAATGCAAGAAAGAGGAAGTAATAAATATAAAGTAATAAAGAAAGGTACAGAAGTTTACTAATTATACCATTCTTGGGCAATATGTAGACAAGAAAATGCAACTTGCTTCAAAAGCAAGGTAAAGGGGTCTACTAATTCATTGTCTATCCAGGTGTGATGGCTAACAATACACATGCAGCCCACCTGCAACCTGAGGCTGTTGTATGTGCCTTTCGGGAGGCCTAGGCAGTGGGCAGTCACAGAAGGCTGCTATTCCTTCATGACCTATTTTCTTTAAGCGGGGTGTGTTCACAAAGGCTCCCATATAGTCTGGAGAGCTATGACAAGTAATGGACCCAGACTCAGCGCTTTGGTTGGAAGTTCTGAAGAAGCCTATTCCGTCTGTGGGTTGGAGTGGGCTGCAAGAAGCCATGCATTTCCAAAGCTGCAGAGAAAGGGAATGCTCTGCATGGCAGGCAGGAAGGGTTATGCCAGTCCGCCATCTCTGCAGAGGAGAGAGAAGCTAGGAAAAGAGCAGGGAATCATGGAGAAGAAACATCAGGGTTGAGTCACATTTGGGAAACAAAAGCTTAAAAACCTACTGCCATTTAATCCAGCAGATCACAACACATTCACAGACGAAGGAACATTAGGTACCTTGGTTTAAAACAAAAAAGACAAAACAAAATCCAATTCACCTCCCATACTAAAGCCAATGTTTTGGCCAATCCCCAATCTCTGATTTTTCAAAAAGACTATTTACTACTGAACCCCAGAAACATATTGACTGGGATTTAGGATTCAAAAGTCTCAATCCATTAGACAATAAAAAAATAGAAATCACTCCCCATGATATTTTGTACCAGCTGCAATGTGGCCACTGAGAAAGGGAAGGGTGTCTTGGGTAAGCTGGGGAACCTTAGGCCAAACTGAAACCCTCATAATTGTCAAGGGCCTGGGTCAGCCGAGCCTTCATAATCTCTTTGCTGCTATATTTAGGGAGGTCAAGAAGGTTGTAGCAGGTGTGGGCCACAGGTAAGTACTCCTCCCCAGTGGTTGTGGACTGGATGATAATCTGCAGGCTGGCCATGCCGTAGATGGGAATCCGGTCACTGCCTGTCAAGAACACTGAAGAAAAGAAAATGGCATCAATGACTAAGCAAACAGTCTTCCAGGTCACAGATGAAGGCATGACACCCTGTGGCTTCCACGGGAACTACACTATTGTTTATGGACCAAAATGGCTGCACCAGGAGAGGGGATGCTCAGGCACGCTCTAGGGCCTCTATAGGACACATGTCCTCATGGAGGAGCCTTCACAGAAGCAAAGCAGAAAAGAACTGTCATAAGAAAAGAGGGCCTTCCTGTACAAGAAAACGGCAAAGAACTCAAGTCTCTGTGACCTCAAGGTCTCCTCTTACCTCCGATGTCTGAGAACAGAGCCACTCAGGCTGCTGTTTCCCTCCAGGGATCTACTTCATTTCCACCCCCCCTTTCAGAAACCAGAAGACCTGACTTACACGTTCTTTAACAGTTCACTCTTGTCATACACTGTTACTTGGCAGAAATAATTAAATTCTCCTGCACAAAGTAGACAAGCACAGCCGTCCTCCCCTGTGTCCTAGTATTGCAGAGTGCTCTCTGTCGCTGTTTCTGTTTTGTTTTGTTTTTTCACTGTGGACTTGCCAGAAATTACCACAATGAAATCATTAACTATTTCTTTTCCATTTCTTTCTTTCTTTTTTTTTTCTTCTCTTCTTTTTGTGGTGGTGTTGGGGTTCGAATCCAGGGCCTTTTAGGTGCTAGGCAAGGACTCTGCCACTGTACACTGTACTATCTGGTAGCCCTCATCAGCCATTCCAAACAACCTTCCATGGCTAAGGCATATAAACATATAACCATTCTTGCCAAGCTTCCAGAATTAATAACACAACAACAATGAACAGACAACAAATGCCATAAATTGAATGCTCTCTAGAACTAGAAATGTCCTTTTTCTAAGGAAACTCCCAGGACCAGAAGGAATGCTTCACCTGAAAGTAACAGCTTTCCACATTCACTTGGCAGCCCACACCCTTCATCAACGTGCATGGCTCTGCTTCTCAACAGCTTATGAACACGAGCAGGAGCTCTAGTGTGAGATACCGTTTTTTTTTTTTTTTTTTTTTTTTTTTTTCTCATCTTTACTCCATGCGAGCAGGTGAGTAGCAGAATCTGGAGCTAAGTCTTGCATTAATATTAATATCTGCTCGTTCTTAGAAAGCAAAGAAGTTGCTTGTTAAGCCCCTTTCTTGTTTCATGCAGATAAAAATTGTATTCTATTCACTGATTTATGAGCATGATTTCACAGATGTAGACAGGGAGATCCAACCATTTCTAAAAGGCTGGATTTGATCATGGAAACTACCTCCACTTGACTCTCTAAAGCTAATGACCTACTCAGATGTCATGCAGCCATTTACAAAGGGCTACATATGGTATAGTTCTATTTCCAAGAATGTCTGTAACAGATAAACTTAAGATGGGATGGGTGTGGGGAAGAAATGAGGAACGATCCCGACAAGTATGGAGCTTGTTATTTCTGAGGTGCTGAACTTATTCCCAAACTGTTCTGTGATAGGTTTACACTAAAGATTGTCTACACTAAAGCCTGCTTACACTACCCATGCCTGGACACTGTAAAGAGGGAAACGGCATGTTAGGTTATTCATATCACAACAAAGCTTTTATAATCAAATCTTCTCAGTTTTATCTAGAATCTTTCCATATTAATTTTTTTAGATTTGGGAGGGCAGGCTATCAATATGTTGCTCAGGCTGATCTTAATCTCTTGGGCCAAAGTGATCCTCCTGTCTCAACCTCCCAAGTAGCTGGGGCTATAAGCATGAATCAATGCTTCCACCTAAAGTGACTATTATTTTTAGAGAAAGTGAAGATCAGCGAAATGACTCTTCAGTTACTTTTATCTTCTTGTTTCACATATGTGTACTAACAGCCTACAATACATTTTAATTAATATACTGCAAATATATTGAAGCTTAATTTTATTATCTAGCCATTTTAGAAGTTAATTTTTACCAGTGAAATATACCATCCTACATGATGTCACGCTAAAATAGGGACAACTCACTGACGTGATGAATACTTACAGAGAAACTTTTTCTTCTTCTCTAGTGGGAACTCATGGAATGTTTCCCAAAATAGTTTCACAGTGGGATGCGTGCCTGAATAATCACCTCGGTAGACGGCAGTCTGTCCAAAAGAGGAAAACAAAACAAACAAACAAACGAAACATGTATCTTACAGAATCAGGACAATGTCACAGTGCACATCATATACCACTTGTATTTGAGATGGAAATGGCCGGGAGGCACAAGACCCCTATCAACTGTTCAACAGCAGCACATCTGAAGTGAAGCAAACAGATCCCTGGCACACCTACCCGGCTGCTGGTGCTCTCCAGAACTCACCTCTTCCAGTTCTTCCCAGTTGTAGTTACTGTTCCCCACCATCATGGCCCTCAGCTCCGCAGGCTGGAAGAGCTCCAGGACTTTGCCCCCACACACCTTTAGGAAGCCACTGGAAAAGGCTGTGTACCACTCGTGAATGGAGACGTGGAACACATAATTCACATACGCATCCACGAATTCTTGCCTGCAGGAGGACCAGAGAAATAGGATGCATTGTAGAGGTGGCACAGAGTCTCACAGGCTTTCTGAAGCCACCTTGCGATCCTGAAGTTGAAAGTGGTGACAATGACCTTTCTTCTTCATCAGGTGAGGGCCTATCGTGGTGATCTGGGGCAGGGGAGGCAACGGCATAAAACCAAACTTCAGACCTTACCTGAGGAACTCCAATTGTCATCTCTTTAAGGTCTTG
This sequence comes from Peromyscus leucopus, assembly GCF_004664715.2. NCBI lineage: Eukaryota > Metazoa > Chordata > Mammalia > Rodentia > Cricetidae > Peromyscus > Peromyscus leucopus. The sequence goes on along the minus strand of NC_051065.1, from coordinate 76,362,785 downwards.
CTTAGAGTTTAGTTTAAGAGAAAGAAAAACACTGTTTAAAAGATGCCCAAGGTTACAGTCACCAACTAACTGCCCTGTCACTGAAGTTGCCTGGTATTTATATCCTTGTGTGTGTTTTTTTTTCTTTAATTTTTAGGTTTTTATTTTTATTTTCTTTATTTTTATTTAAGTGCATTGGTGTTTTGCCTGCATGTACATCTGTATGAGGGTGTCAGGTACCCTGGAACTTACAAACATTTGTGAGCTGCCATGTGGGTGCTGGGACTTGAACCCAGGTCCTCTGGAAGAACAGCCAGTGCTCTTAACCACTGAGCCATCTCTCCAGTCCCCCCCATTGTGTATTTCTTTTGTTTGAGTTTTTATGTACGTATGTGTACATGCACGTGCATGTAGAAGTCAAAGGACTATCCCTGGTATCATTTCTCAAATGACATCACCTTATTTTATGACTCAGAGTTTATCCTTGCCTGGGACTCTCAGAGTAGGACGGTTTGCCTGACCAACAAGCCCTGTGGCTCCACCTGCTTCCATCTCCCCAGCACTGGGCTGCAAGGGCGCTCTCATGCCCAGTATTTTTATGTGGGTTCTGGGGATCAAACTCAGGCTGCCATGTTGTGAAGCAAACACTTTGCGGACCGAGCCAGCCTCCCAGGCCTACCTCCTCGTGTATTTTAAAATATAATGTGCTTTATAAATAGAAGTTTATTCAACATTTTAAAATCTACCAGAATAAAGATTATTTTGCATTTGGGAGTAAAAAGTAACTACTAAAGGGCTAGAGGGACAGTTCAGTTAGCAAAGTATTGGTTGTCCAAGCAAGAAAATCCAAATTCAATCTGAGCAACCAAATGGAAAGCCAGCTGGGGTATCCCCAGCAGAGACTAGCATTTGCCAAACAACAGGCTGACTGGTGAGCTTAGATCCCAGTGAGAGAGCTAAGCCCCAAAAGCAAGGTAGACAGTGCCTGAGAAGGACGCTTAAAAGTATCCTTTAGCATGTCTCTCTCTCTCTCTCTCTCTCTCTCTCTCTCTCTCTCTCTCTCTCTCTCTCTCTCTCACACACACACACACACACACACATGATGGGGAGGGGAAAAAAAAGAAAACGACACAAATCCTACAGTATGCTTGGCCCAGGAACACAATTCTGTAACTGTTTTCTTTCATTTTGTTTTTGCTTTGCTTTAGACTAATTACGAATTTGTGCCACCACATCTGGCTGTACCTCCTTTCCTAACAAGTCTTTTCCGTACCTCAGGAAACAACTACTCTATCTCCCAATAATTAGGCCAATGCAAATGAAAACGGCAGTGAATTACCATCTACATGCGTAGTAAGCTTCAAAATGAGATACCATCAGTGGGAAAATGGAGCCTCAGAGCGGAGCCACGGCGGGGAGAAACTGCGGAATGTCAGGAACCACACATGGTTACTCGGGAAATGAATGAGGAGCAGCCACAGGAGAAGAGCAAAGGCTATTTAATCAAATCTTCTGTAGCAAAGGAGCCAGCCGCTGTTACCTGTGTGACTCAAAAGCAGGCATGGGAGGGAGCATCTCACAGCAGAAAAAGGGACCGCTTCAAGAACAACCCGATTAAGAGGAGGCCTTTGTCACATGCAAGCTGTGGCTGCCTGAACAGATGTGTGGCACCCTAAGCAAGTATTTAGGTGTGCACATTTGGTTTTTCTCTGTTTAGTACTAAATTGGTAGTTGGGACAAAAATTAGGAAGACTGTCAAATGTTCAAAATCCTGGCCATTTTGATCTGGTTGTTATCAAGTTACCGAGAAAAACAGAAAGCCCACAGAGCAGGCAGGCCTCCCGCATGGCTTACTGTATAAAGTTAGATTTCCTCTGCAAATTATGGAACAAAATTCTATTTTATAGATTGGCAGGCCACTGCGCATGTGTTTATTTTAATCTCTCACAAACAGGGGCATAAACTAAGAAGTGAGACATAAATCCTCAAAGGGAGAATTTGTCGGTATCTGGAAGAGTTGAAAATATAGATTCCTTTCCCGCCTGCCCCTCTACGAGCTTTCAAAGAGACCTGGAGATACTGGAGGAACAGGAAAAGGAGCTGGGGATGTCTGCTGCAGCACGTCCCTGTTACCAAGAGAATTGAGAGAAACAAAACCAATGATCCACTAGCATAAGAATGACCAAAGAAAAGACGGTACAGCCACAGAACAGAAATCCTAAAGCAGAACAGCTTTAGAGAACTAACTAGATCTGCATTTCTCCAAATAAACACAACTCAGGAATGCCAAGCTTCTCAGTGTGTGGTAAACCACGCCAGCTTTCATGCAAATTGCTTCCTTCGCCTCCAATGAAAAGCAAGAGCATGGTTACTTACAGCCCCCACCCAGGCAAATTACTTATTTTGTCTTTGCCTCAGTCTTCCAGTCTGAGAAAGGAGTTAATAACTATAAAGGTACTTAGGACCAAGACTAGTTTAAAACAATTTGGGAATAAAAAGATAAAAAGCTCACTAAATTAAACAAAAACCTGCATGGATAGTATCATCAATTAATATGCCAGGCAGAACAAAGAAATCCGGATGGACAACAAGGCTGAAGAATGACTAATTCAGAGAGCAATCATGGCTACAGTATGTAAAGACCTCTGGGTCACAACCAAGAGATCAAAACTACAAATCTGTGATGCGGAAGAAGGAGAGAGATACGGAGTGAATTACTGAATCATTTTTTTTTCCCATACAATTCTCCAAATCTAGGGAAAGAAACAGACACCCAAGTGCCGCAGGTATTTACAAACCACAGACAGACAGGAAGCTCTTTGTGTTATATTATGGCGTAACTGCCGCAATACAGGACAGAAAAAGATCACCGAAAGCTGAAGGGGAAATCTCAACGACTTGTGAAGACCAACCTATCCAAATAACACTCTCAGAATAAGACCTCTCAGAAGACACTCTAAGGCCTGTAGAAAATGAAATGAAGTAACTGCCTATCATTACTGTATCAAGCAAGGCGATCCTTTGTACTAGAAGGAGGAATAAGGACTTTTCTGGACAACCACTAAAGCTAGCATTTCAAAAGACACTTAAAGGAATACTTTACACCACCCAGGCGAATGGTATTCACAAGCTTAAGAGCTCAGGAAGGAATCCCATAAGTCAGTAAACCAGCAAACCTCGAAGATGAAGAAGGGAGATGTTATTACATACTTTGCAACATTAACCACACGTGTAAATGGTCTTAACTTGTCAATTAAAAGACAAGATAGATTGAAAAAAAAGATTCGCCTATTTTCTCCTTAGCATAAACAGACTGGATGTGAAAGGAGGGAAAATAACACCCCTGGCGAAAAATCTGAAAGCAAGTAGAAGCAGCTGTATTTACATCCAGCCTATCATACCTCAAGTGAGAACTGGTCAGAAGGGATAAATAAGTTAACTCTATACCAATAAAGAGAGCACTCCTTCAAGAGATAACAATTAAAAGTACATGTGTGCTGAACAAAAAACAAACAGTATTGAAAGCAAAGGGACCCAGAAATTCAGATAAAATGCAAGTGGATGAATGCAGTACTCACTACCATCAACACATAGGTCATCCAGACAAAAGCATGAGCAATGAAACACCAGTTACACTGTACCACGGAACACATGAACTTAACATTAGCACCTACAGAACAGTCCATCCAACAGCTGTGGAATATACATTCTTCATAGCAGCCCACAGAACTTCTTCTAAAATCAAATAATTTGAGGCCATAAAGCAAATTAATAAATATAGAAGAAATTGAAAGTTTTTCTTGTATCTCATCAGATAACAGAAGAAACTCAGAAATCAGTAGTAAGAACTTAAACTATAGAAATTAAGCCAGTGCATGGAGATTGAACAATACACTTTGAATGATCAGTGGGTTATAGAAATCAGAGAGAAAATTAATAAATTAACAAATTTAAAGGAAAACCAAAATACAACTTACCACAACCTGAGGGACACAGCAAAACTAGTTCTAAGAAGGAACTTTGGAGCCATGAGTGCCTACATTAAACTTCAGAGATCTTGCTAGGCTGCGGTGGCACACACCTTTAATCCCAGCATTCGGGGCGGCAGAAGCAGGTGGATCTCTGAGTTCAAGGTCAGCCTGATCTACATAGTGAGTTCCAGGACAGCCAGAGCTATTACACAGAGAAACCCTATCTTGAAAAACCAAAACAAACCAAACCAAAATAAACAAACAAACAAAAACAAAACAAAACAAAACATTTCAGAGATCTCAAGTAAATAATCTAACATTGTAGGAAAATAAGAACAAGACAAATCCGAAATTAGCAGATAGGAAAAAACCAGTAAAAATCAAAACAGAAATCAATGAAGTGAAGACTAAAAACAGCAGAAAAGGTCCCGTTGTGTGTGTGTGTGTATGTGTGTATGTAACAGAACTATAGCCAATATTATGTGGAATGGGGAAAAATGAAAGTATTTATTCTATATAATCAGGCATGAACCAAGGTTGGCCACACTCCTCACCTTTATTCAATATAGTCTGAAATCATAGAGCAAAAGGCAAGAAGGGAAATAAAAGGACTATAAATAGGAAAGGACAAAGTATCCCTATTTTCAGACAATATGATCCTATCCTTAAAATGTTATAACTCCACTACAAAGCTCAGATCTGATAAATACTTTCATCAAAGCAGTAATATACAAAATCAATGCACAAAAGTCAGAGGCTTCTCTATATACCAATAATAGACATATTGGAAAATAAATCCAACGGAAATGAAATTGTCAAAGAAATGCCTGCATTGCCATATTGACTGTGGCACCACCCAAAAAAGCCCGGTTACAGATTCAGCCTTTGCCTATGATTACTTTCCTTGCCTATTGCTGTGATAAAATTCCCCAACAAAAGCAATAATAGACATGAGAGCAGAAAAAGCACTATTTGGGAATAGAAAAGGACACGTGGGAGTGAGTGGAGAAAGTAATGGGGTACTGAATATCACCAGAATTCACTACAGACAAGCCTGAAAATGTTACCTTAAAATCCATTCATTAAAATGTACAAGAAAAACATGTTTACTAGAGGTTGTAAATATAAATACAGTTGCTGTATTATTCCTTGAATATTTGCATTTTTTAATTTTAAAATGTAACAATGGTAGCACTATCTCATCATGAAGGTAGGTGTTGTCCACTGGATCACCTGCACTCTCCTGAGTCCTCAGAGCTATTCCAGGTCACAAACCCCGTGCTTCTGTCTAGTCTGAGTATTTGCTTACACCATTCCCCCGCAAGGCTTGGCTCCTTTTGCAAACCCACCAGCTGATTCTTATCAGCCCCAAACACACTGTTCCAAATTCCTAAGCCTTACTTCAGTTTGTACAGAGTCCTAGACCGGTGATGTCCAAGAACTCAGCCCACCCACAGCACCACCTCAGTCCTAGGCACAGGTTGGGGAGCAATGACTGAAAACCGACCTAGGCAGATCCAGCTACTTGTGCCATTTCCTCCCTCCCTCCTTCTTTCTTTCTCTTTTTCAAATGTTTTCTCAACCTAAAGCTTCCCTCCCCCGTTCCTTTTAGAAATTATTATTTTATGGGTATGGGTATTTTGCCTCCATGTGTGTCTGAATACTTGCACACCTGGTGTCCAAACACAAAAAGAAGGCATCAAATCTCCATGGAACTGGAGATGTTACAGATGTTACAGGAACTCCATGGATGTTACAGGTGGTGTCAGCCACAATGTGGGTGCTGGAAATCAAGCCTGGGGGCATCTGAAGGAGCTGCTGGTGCCCTTAACCACCGAGGTGTCTCTCTAGCCTGGACCATGATTTTTGGCTGACCACTGACTTGGAATCACTCCCATTCAGCTAATCCATAGGCAATACTAAGCATCAACACTAACTCCTCATACCTGACTTCAAGTCGGTCAAACTTGGGCAACAACACAACAAGCTTCCTCTAAACAGGCGGCCTAGAAACTCACATTAGACACACAACTGATGAGAGAGGTCTACATGCCCAGGTCTCATAGCAACATCACAAATATGGAAGGCCAAGGCAGTAACTCCCCTCTCAATTCCACCTGTCCTGTAGAAGCGTTCTCTACCGAAAAGTGTCTAGATGAACCCCAGGACACAGAGTGTAAAAGAAAAATCATAAACTTCATGAAATAATTCAAAGAGAGACCGAATGACACCACACACAAATGGAGAGGAGAGAGAGAGAGGAGAGGGAGGGCACCCATGCTAACTGGGAATGCTCTGGGCTTCAAAGTCCACACCCAGTGATATGTCTCCTCTTCCTCCTTGTCATTTTGCTGTTGTTAGAAATGGTAATGTAAATTTTTTGGAGACAGAGGTTTGTCTTGGGGGTCATGACCCACAAGTTGAGATCCTCTGTTCTAGAGGCCCGGAACTGATCGAATGAATGAATATCCATGAAAGAGGGACTTATTAGAGTAGTTCACAGGCTGTGATGCCACTAATCAAACAATGGCTATCTCCAAATGGAAAGAACACAGGAGTCATTCAAGTCTGCAGTCCTAACATGGTGCTGGTGTCCCAGAGGATTCCTAGAGAACCACTGAGCAGTCTACATTGGAATACCATCAACAAGATGCCACTAAAGCAGGAGAGATGAACTTGCCAGAGAGAGAAAGAGAGAGAGAGAGAAAGAGAGAGAGAGAGAGAGAGAGAGAGAGAGAGAGAGAGAGAGAGAGAAAGCAGGCAAAAAGCAAAACCTTCCTTCCTCCATGTCCTTTTATGTGGACTGGCACCAGAACGTATGGCCCGGATTAAGGGTATCATCCCATGTCAAATGATCCAATCCAGGAAAATCCCTCACAGACATGCCCAGCTCCTTGGATTTTCATTGATTCTAGATATTATCAGGTTGACATCCAAAATTAGCCATCACAATAACCAGTTAAACTGAGGTCATTATGATGAGCCACATAGAGAATGGAACCTTAGAGAAAGGACCTATCTGTATCTATAACACATGGAAAAGTTGCTATGAAGAGATGAGAAGGCATCCAGCACAAGCCAAAAAAGAGAACCGCTCTTTCCCTCACAGCCCTCAAAAGGAACAAACCCTGCCAAGACCTGTGTGGACTTTGCCTCCTTAACTATTAAGCAATGGACTGCTGTTGTTTAAACTGCCTGGTCTGTTAGACTTCACTGCAGCATCCTAGCAAACTAACACATACACTCAAATCCTGACATGCCAATTCTAATAGCATTACTATCAATACTCTTAAAATAATGATCCTCAAATTGTTTCAGGGTACTTACTAATGAAGAAGTTCCAGGATACACATTAACTCAATGAATACTTTGAGCAAACTGCATAATAAAGAATTATATGTCAATAAAAATTAACATACCAAAAAAGCCTTTGAAGTAGACATAATTATTTGGAATTAAAAACGGAGATTAAAAGGAACAATTAACATATGGGTAAGGCAGGAATTGAAACTCGGCTCTAGCATGGACTGGAGAACACAACCATTTCACCTAGCTGCTGCCTGTCCCTCCCCCCCTCCCCCTTTCCTGTATGAAGCTTCATGAGAGGTCAGACAAGAGCTCATCACATACCATCTCATCTATACTATTCCTCACTATGTGTTACTGTATTCCCAATTGAGTACCAGAGTGGGTAAAGCCCACCAAAAGAGACATGCTTATACAAGTACTATATGTACTGTCCACACTTTTTAGAAGTCTTAATCTAAATCATATTAAGGGTCATTTTTAAAGCATGTCAAAGGCAATGTGGCAGATAAAGTAGTATTGTCCATAAAAGTCCATAAAAGAATATCAAATGCATTTGCTTGTGAAAATGACAGACTCCAAAAGGCTACATGTGATTTCATTCATGACAACTTAAAAAACACAGAATTATTAAGACTCTAAACGCTCAATGTATCCTATGCATTGCAGGAGAAGGGGCCCCAGGGTATTTTAGGGTACTGAAGTTACTGTATCTTGATTACCATGAGGCTTACATGAATGCATTTATTTGGGGAAGCTCTCTCCAAATGCTGAATTTTATTACTAGCCTAGCCTGAGTTTTAGGATCTTTTGAGTGAAAAAGAAAAAGTCTTAAAAGAGGGCCAGCAAGATGGCTCAGCAGGTGAGTGAGTCATTTGCTCCTAAGCCTGAAGATCTCAGTTAGGTCCCCAGAAAGCATATGGTGCAAGACAAAACCAACACACCATAGAAAACGTAACTACTCCATCAAAACATAAATACATAAATGTAATGTAAAAAAAAAAAGAGGGAAGTAAAAAAAAAAAAATCAAAGGACTCATGAGTACATTAAAATACATTTTGTAAATATTTACTTCCTTTGATCAGAGGCACAAAGATGTTTGCTTTTTAAAGACATAGTGCATAATTATCATTTGCATATTAATGCAATAACTTTATAAAAATTATTCAGTGTTTACTATGGACCAGCACTAAGTGATTTACATATAATTAATTGACTAAATATAACCAAAAATTTAGAAATTCCTTTCAGCATAAAACTCTGGCAAGACCCAACATAAAGAAAAACACCTAAATCATTAACAAATGCATCCTCTACAAACTACTTAAGATTTGTGCCCTGCCCTCTATTCAAGAAGCTCTAAGGAGGCAGGAAGGACCCAGAGTTTAAGGTCATCATGATCAGGAGTTAGAAGGTATCCTGGGCTGGTTAAAAAAAAAAAATACAAAAAGAAAAACAACAACAACAACAACAAAAACCCCAAAAAACTCTAATTCTGGCTTGAATGGGTAAGAAATTAAAGTGTCCAATCACTTCATTATCAGAAAACAAGCGTTTGATGTTTATCATCTTTCCCAACGCTCTCACAAGCAGATCCGAAGAGCAGATGGTTAACTGTGAAGTGTTTAGTGATGAATGGTTGTATGTGCATCTGTCGGTCTGGAAGGAAGAGTAAGACTGAACACATGCTTTTCAAGATGTATTAAAAGAATCTCTTTCCTTATGAAAAGAATCCCCGATCCTTACGAGCATGTCTAACCTGCCACCCAGAGGCTTCATGCCTCCCAAGGTAACGATGAATTGGGCCCTACATATTTGGAGATGATGGCGTCTTTTCATTAAATCACAAGACCGGACACTCCCGGGTTGTTTTTTTCCCCCCTCTTCACTCCCGCTTTATTCCTTTTCATAGTTGCCTGAGTGGACCCTTCGGCAACATTACCAGGATGCTTACGGCGCTGAGATTTCCCACACAAACACTTCTAGAACTAATTCCAAAGTCCCTCCTGTGACAATTTGCCACCAGGATATATGTAACTAGATTTAACAGTGCTGGCTGGCTGGGGTCTCTAAGACCCCAAGAGGGCTTGCGCAGATACACGCAGATACTGCGGGTCTGCAAAAGAGCGGGAGGGAAAATGGTTCTCCCGCATTTCCGTTCTCTGAAAGTGAATTTTTAAAGACGCAATCAAGATTTGGAAAAGAAGGTACCCATAACCAAGGCTGACTAACATCAGCTATGGCGCACTTCCGACAGAGGTCGACAGGTGCTCAGCGGATTCAAAGAGCTGAGATGGGAGGGGGGCACCCAGTAAACAGACTGAGGCTGTACAAACAGGTATGGAAAAATACAGCCTCAGCTTCGAGCTGGTTCCAGCCAGTTCTGCGGGGGTGGGGGCGGAAGTTGGGGGCTGGGTGTCTAAGTGGCTTTGAAGACCTCAGAGATAGGAGCATAGCAACAATTTGGTGCAGTATGTGCGCACAACCATCAGCTGATAGCGGGCAGCCATTCACTTGCCGCGAGCCACGAAGCGGCGGCGCGGACGTCACCGCAGCCGTCAGCGCTTGCCGCATCTTTAGGCTCACTCTGGACCAGCCGCAGACACAGCTGCAGGACCTCTCTGGACCAGCTCAGTCGCAGACTGCGCCATCACCGGACCACTGCGGCAAACCAGCCCAGCCGAGCCGAGCACTAGCCATGGCCGACCCCGAGAAGCAGGGACCCGCTGAGAGCCGCGCCGAAGACGAGGTAATGGAGGGTGCCCAGGGTGGCGAGGATGCGGCAACCGGCGCCGACGGTGCCGCTGCGCCCGCGGCCGAGGAGCCCCAGGCCCCCGCGGAGAACGCGCCCAAGCCCAAGAACGAATTTATCGAGAGCCTGCCCAATTCTGTCAAGTGCCGGGTCCTGGCGCTCAAAAAGCTGCAGAAGCGCTGCGATAAGATCGAGGCCAAATTTGACAAGGAGTTCCAGGCTCTGGAGAAGAAGTACAACGACATCTACAAGCCTCTTCTCGCCAAGATCCAGGAGCTCACCGGGGAGATGGAGGGCTGCGCGTGGACCCTGGAGGAGGAAGATGATGATGACGACGACGAGGAAGACGACACCGAGGACGAGGAAGAGGAGGCAGCGGCTGGCGCAACCGGGGGTCCCGACGACCTCAAGAAGTGAACACAGCAGCTGACAGGTGATAAATCCCCTGCCCCTTTCATTTCCGATGTCGGCAGACTTTAAAAGGCTCAGGTTTTGCCCAAAAATTAAAATGTGAATCTATTCTGACATTCCTAAATTTAAATTGAATCAAGTAGATTTTGGCTAGCCCGTTTCTAATCTGACTTTTACTTGTGTAAAAACAGATGCCAAAAGACGTTTTTAAGAAAAAAAGCCTAATTAAGCTTAATTTTTTTTTCTCCCTGCTCTTCTGTGAGAACTGGACTTGAGACTGATGACAGGTTGTCAGATAAATGTGAAGTGCGTCACACGTTGAAATCCATTCATCACACTACACCTGAACACCTAAGCTAAGACTGAACTCTTCTCAATGCTTAATTCTTCAGTTTCTTTACATTTCTCAGCGCAGAGGAAAAGGATCCCAAGAAAGACGTCATCTTTTAAGACTTTTGCGTTTGCAAACCCAGACATCAGCTTTACACTCCGGAGGAGACGTGGCATGGAGGAAGCCTGGACTGATGGCATGACACTACTGTTTATGAGGCTAGGGAAACTGCCATTTAAAATTATGGAAAATGTTTTGAATATTTGAGTTTACAGAAAGAACACGGTTCCAAGACAGAGGGTGTATTACATGTACAATATTGTCAACACGTGTTCATTTATTGTGGTCTCATGTTGCCTGTTTTCTTGGTAGTGTTGTTTACAAAATTGTGAAAATTACCCCCAAGTGTTTTAAGTATTAAATCACCCTATAGCATTTTAGAAATATAATTTACTTGAAGAGATGTAGAATGTAGCAATCCTGTAAAGCATGTGTATCCAGTGTTGCGTAGTTTGACCTTTGTGAAGTCTTTTTTGTCTTGTAGCTTTTAGCAAGCAGCTGTGAAAACCATCAGAACTCCTCAATGAAGCTAATGTTTGGGAAAAATGTATACTTGAAGAATAAAACCAAGTGTGTATCCCCACCCCCAGCTCAGAAATAGAAAGGGTTTAAGTTTGCTTGTATTAGCTGTGCCTTCATTATTTTGCTATGTAAATGTGACATTAAATGGTGCACAATCAAATTTTATTGCTTAAGGAAGAATGGCATACAGGAAGGACTTCTGGGAAAGACATTTAATGTAAAGGCCTTTAGCTTCTTTGTGAGTTTTGAATTATCTGTGAACCAATGTTCTGTAAAGAGTACAAACATAACATTGTTTACCACTGTGGTGTTATCAAAACAGTATTTTCAAAAAATAAAAAGACTTGTTATTCTGACTGCCTGTATTCTCATCTATAAAAGTGGGTGGTAACAGTCCCTACCTCACAGGTATTATGAAGAGAAAATGAGTTATTATACTTATAGCCCACACAGCAGTGTCTGACACTTAAGAGTAATTTCCAGCTATTATTGTTATAATAAAGACAAAAGACCCTGATAGAAAATTCAACTCTCTTCCTCTCCTGCTACGCAAGAAAAAAAAAAAAAAAAAAAAAAAAGGTACCTTTATTAATCTTTACCTTGGTGATTCCTTATTATCAACAAAAAAAATATGGCTTTTAATTCAGAAATACAGGACATTCAAAAACTATCTTGTTTTGGTTTCCTTCATATAAAATCTGGTTTTAGTTTCCTCTAATAAAAGGTAAGACTTTAATGAGGCATTATGAATCACACACACACATCAGACGCCATTTTCTTCCACTTGCTGCAAGGGTTAATCACACTGCAGCAAAACCTGATGACGACGTTGGAAATGGAGGGCGACGCTAACCTGTTGCTAATGACAACAGCTGACCATGAACAACTCTAAGATAGTGGTAACCTTCCTTATGGCCTGACTAACCCAACAAAAGGAGTATATTACATACATTATGATTATCATAATCATATGATTACTTTAATAAGTAAAAGGGGTAATGAAAACATTCACTCATCTTTAGAAATGGAGGAACTGCCATTTAATATTTCCCTAGGTCTAGTAAAAATTAAAAAATAAATAATAAAGGGTCTAATCATTTGGAAATTTATTTTATAATTATATAGTTACTTATATATAGAAAACCCAAGAGAATAAACTAAAAAAACCCATTAGATACAAGTTTGATAAACTGATTGGTTATCAGACAAATGTAGTAAATCAATAATTATTTCAAGGCATTAAAATATATAAGAAAGGTTTCTCTTATACTAGAAATAATATATACATACATAACCATCAACTAGCCTATAATAAAAAGTGTATAATGTATATGACAAGAGGGGGTTGCACAAAAATAAGCCCCTGACTTAGAAGATATCACTAAAATAGTAATTCTTCAAAAATTAACTTATAATTTATCAGAATTCAATTCAAAGCCCAAGTGGGGTTTGGAACTTAATACTATTTCTGTGTTGTTCACCTATAAGAATAGCTGAGACTGCCTTCAATAATTTAGAGACAAATCAGACTTTAATAGACTCAAGGAAACATTTTTAATGAAGAAAATACACAAAGTATTTATCAATTATTAGGTACAGAAAGGCTAAGATTAGGACACATACAGTCAAAATAAATAAACAAACATGACAAGACAAAAGTCAGAAAACAATCAAGTTCTGAGTATATAATTCATTTCAAATGCAAACAGGAACTCTGAATTATATCTACAATAGATACAGACAACAAAAGGTTCATGGTCTTAATAGTTTGACAAATCATATGGAAATTAGTCCTTTTAGAGATATACATGAAGATCCTGAGCTGATTATTTTAAAAAGAAAAAATACTGGGGAGGGAGGTGTGTTCCTATGCCCAGCACTAGGTAAAGCAGGGCTCTGGCAAGGCTGGAGACACACATGTCCCAGCTGCGTGCTCGGGCCAACAGGCATTACTTTATAATATATATATGACTAGCAGTTTTTTTCTGGCCAGCAGCCACACCACCATGCCACGGCTGGTTACTTGTTTTAAGAACTCAGGGATGTTTGGGATGGATGTCAATTTCCTTTCCTCACTGAGCTGATCCTAACCGTGCGTCTCCTGAACTGCTTATTTGATAGTGCGTCACAGCTGCACTGTCATGTCGGCAGGACACCATCTCCTCCGGGCAAGAAAAATACTGCTCTGCGGCAAACCATCTTAACCCATGAAAGGCCAGATTCAGCAGAGCCTGAAGTAACCAGCAGCCCGCATTACACATTCAGGGCACACTCTCAAGAGTGTGACGCAGAAATCCGCAGCGCTTCAAGGCTCCTAGTGTAAGCTCAGGGCTGCAGCTCTGCTCATCTGAAGGTTCCCACACATGCACACACAGGCACTTCTTCATTGTACGTACATGTAAACAAATGCTGTTTTTATTGAGCTGAAACTTACATAACATGAAACATATTCTCATACACAAATAGAGATGAATAACCTAACAAAATTACTTGTTAACAGATTCAAAATGTCACACTTTTATCCTTGGAATTTTATCATTAAAAAAGCAATTTTAAAGGCAAAAAAAGAATCCCTTTTTATACAAAACACATTTGAGACACTTTTAATAAAAATGGGGGAGGCTGAAAGAATACAGAAGGGTGGTAAAAAAGAACATAGAAACCAACCAAATACCCAAAGAAAACACACATTTACATAGCAGACTACATAGTATTACAGGTATCCAAGAGAGGTTCTTGTTGTTATAATTTTCGTGGTTTTTTTCTATACAGGGCCTCAGTATATAGCTCTGGCCTATCTTGGAACTCATTATATAGTCTGGCCTCAAACTCACAGAGATCTGCCTGACTCTACCTCCTGAGTCCTGGGGTCAAAGGAGCCACTATGCCCTACCCTACTCATGAGGGTTTTTTTTTTTTTAAATCACATCTTAAATATTGCATACACACTGTACTCCCTGGTTCAAAATTTAGGCATTCAATTTCACACATTTATAGTACACTTTTAACTATGCCAGCTTTCCTTTTTAGAAAATTATACAATCTGCCTGAAAGGAGAAACAGTAAACTCTTCAGTCACTTTCTTCCCCTGGGGGACAGGACAGGAACCCTCAAGCACCGCTGGAGGCTCTCAGTGGCAGGATGCACTGGTGGAGCACAGGCCTGGATCAAGTCCTTTTCTTCTAGCTGTCTAGCTGGGCCAAATGATATAATTCCCTGGGTGTCAATTCCATCATCTGCAAAGCGGTACGGTTTGCATGTCAAGGCCTTAGGAGAGTGCCTGACACATGGTAAGCACTCTGGAAACACGACTAGTGTTTTCTTTATCTTTTTGACCCTGTAACAACCCAGTACAAATATAATGTGGATCTTGAAGCCTGCATGCACCCCTCACCAATGTTCATGAGGGGTCAACAGAAGTCATTTAGAGTCACGGCTCCATTCTTGAGTTCTCTCTATGGATTTCGATGACCTTTAGAACAAAACTGGAATTTAACTGCATCAATTTAAGATCTTTTTCCATTTTGTGGTAATAACATGCTATGGAATATAAAAAATACTTCATTATAAGGAGTGAAGCAGTACAGTGTAATCCAGATGTGACTACCGCTATGGAGAGACTCAGCAGACAGCTGTTCTCATCCCTGGATGCATTTAACTCATCTGAGTGGGATCTGTAGTCCTCTGGTTCTCTCATCCAAAGCAGTCACAACAGCAAATATCTTATTATTGACAGAACCCAGAGTTCCAATCCCAACACTAAAAAAATCACAACAACCCATAATTCTTTGACCAGGTCCCATAATGGGTCACAAGAACTCCATTTCAAAGGTGTTCTGCCCTATACTCTAGAGCAGTGGTTCTCAGGGTGTGAGTCATGATCCCTTTGGGGGTCGAATGACCTTTTCACAGAGGTCTAAGACCATCGGAAAACACAGATATTTACAAGTCATAACAGTAGCAAAACTACAGTTATGAAATAGCAATGAAAATAATTTATGGTTGGGGGTCACCACAACATGAGGAACTATATTAAAGGGTCACAGCATTTGGGAGGTTGAGAATCACTGCTTGAAAGGAAGAAATTCTACGTAGTCCAGGAAAAAACTGAACAGGCCTCAATTGGGTTTCTCCACTCAGTATGCTAGCATTAGATTGTACCCTCTTCTTCTTGTTCTTCTTCTTTTTTTTTTTGAGACAGTGTTTCTCTGTGTAGTTTTGGTGCCTGTCCTGAATCTTGCTCTTTGGACCAGGCAGGCCTCGAACTCACAGAGATCTGCCTGGCTTTGCCTCCCGAGTACTGGGATTAAAGGCGTGCACTACCACCACCCGGCAAGATTTGTACCCACTAAATTTTCTACACAGTTGGCTAGGCATTCGTGGCTATAAAATAAATACTCCATTAGACCCCAAAAGGATAGGGTTTGGATAGCTATGGGATGGCTGAACACGTGGGAGTTCCTGGAAAGAGATGCAACCTGAGAAGAGGCACATGCTTCTTCCATACCTTACCTCTCACATCCCTCACCCGAGGCATCAATCTCATGTGTACCCGTGTAATGTCTTTTACAATGATTAGTAGAGGTAACTATTTCCCTGAAATTTGTGAAACATACCAATAGAAGGGGGGGGGGGCAGGGCTATGAGAACACTGATTTACAAGCCAGTCAATCAGAAGCCAACCAAGGTAAAAGAACTTGAGGCTGACAACTGGCACCAGATAGGGGCCAGGGGAATCTTGAAGCGTGAGTCCTCAGCCCGTGGGATATACTAGTATTGCCCATCAAACGGTGAAAGAAATGAGCTGGGTTAGAGGGCTGCCAGTCATGTTTGCTCTGGAGCCGACGGCTTGCTAACTCCTGCAACTTTAGGAGCCACTAAAGTAACCTGCATTATGAGAATGCACAAGACGAAACAGAATTTGTGTGTGTCGTCTTGTAACTGCTCTTACCTAGGTTTATGCCCTCTCTTTCTGGTCCCGTCCGCGTACCCCACAGCGGCCATTTTGGGAGAGCAGCACGGACGGACGTCAAAGGGAGGCCAGCAAGAGAGAAAGAGAGCAGGCATGCCTTTGAAACAAACAAGCTCCCCTCAAAGGGCCAGTGGTCACTGACCCTGAGAAGCACCGGGCTCAGCAAGGCTCATTAGGACACCTGGCCAGCAACAGAAATAAACAGTGGATGGAGAAGGTAAGGCACAGTAAATAGTGTATCCTGGACACGCTTCTGTAACGCAGCTGCTCTGCTAACAAAACACCAGTGACTCTCATGGCCTGCAAACGGAAACCTAGCTTCTCTGCTTTTGCAAGCCTTTTACAATGTAATCCCCTACCTGAGCCACGTGAGCTGTGCAAGCGAGGCTTCCCCAGCAATGCCTCTCGCCTCTTTTCCGGAACAAACAACCCAGGTTTATCCATCACTGTACAAAATGCACTTTCATGCCTAAGTGACCTCTTCTCCACTTTCCAGTATCCCAGAGTGAACAGGTCTCCTACCAGATCTGCCCCCCACCCCACCCCATATGTGTGTGTTTAAGATGACCTCTCTGACTGTCTTCAGATGAAACCACGGCAATGCAGTCTTCCCTCGCCTAGTTAGAGTGGCACGGGAGAACGCACCTCTCCCTAAATAAACAGTTCTATTTCAGTGTTCCCACACAGTTTATCCTGCAGTTGTTGACTCAACTGGATTGCTGATTCAGAAAAAAAATGTCTGCTAACTAAGGAAATTGCGAGAGAAATAATTTAATAACAGTATAAAAAGGATTTATAAATGCCTAAAACTGCCTCAACTACAGACTATATTGCAGAACTGCCTGTACTTACTGCACTGGACTGTTTTTGTCCTTCAAGTGCACCCAACACAAAGTGCACTTGGAAGACTCACCAGAGTGTGAGATATTCCAATGCCCCTTTCCAGGCTTCTTGTCTTCTTGTTGTTAATTTCCAACAAATCACACACACACATTTTCTTGTCTGAAGCCAAGTTAATACAAAAAGTAAGACATCTTGTAGAAAGACTATCTAGCCATGCATTTGGGGATGCCTCGATGGAACACATTACATGTTACTTCATCAGTGGGTGAGCTTCAAAGTGTGTCCTTATACAGGCCAAGTCACACACACACCTGATGACTGAGGTAGCTGCCCATGCAAAGGAGAATCAGAATTTCCAGAGAGAAGCTGTGTCTGCAAAATCTGACTCACTGGTTTGAACAGCAGTGATGTGGAGAGGTTAGAATATGGTAAGTCCAGAGCCCGATTACAGTTTATCTTGGGCTAGACTTAAGCCCTTATCCCATTCTGTGATTAACGTTGGGTCTACCATCCTGTGATTAAACGATAAAAACCCTTGGAGTAAAATAACTTAGCAGACAGCATCAGAGGCCTACAGAAGAGATTTCTCCATCTTGCTGCAACCTGCCTCTCTAAGGTTTCCACCAATGTATTTATAAATTGCCGTGTGGGAACATGGAACCTGGGATGACTGAGTTCCATGCTTCCCATGCCTTGGTCACTCATTTGGCTCTATAATAAACTATCTCTTACTCCCTTTGAGGTGAAACCAGTGGTTTTATTTTTTATTTTTTATTTTTTTTTTTTTGTGCGTGTGTGTTTCTTTTTTTTTTTTGGTATGTCAGTAACACTCTAAAATAATTACATAAAACGGTAACATGCTTGGTTACTATCATGAATTATTTCTGCAGGTGTCATTCCTGCATGCAACTTAGACTCACAAATATAGCATAAATAGGATATTTTCTCTGAATTTGCCAAATATAAATAAGCTAGATATTGTAACTATAATTCTTGCTTGATAACTGTTTTGTTATAAATAATTATACTATGTTAAAGTCAAAACTCTGTGTGTGTATGTGTGTGTGTGTACACTTACAAATACAATCTTGTGACTCTACAACCTTACTCAGAGCCTAATTGAAGGCCAGCTTCCCTGTGTCCAGGCTTCCCTCATCCACAGCCTTCCCCGTGGAGACAAGCATTTTCTCACCCCCACTTCCTCTGCTCTTCGCCTACAAGCTTTACTGCTAGCCAGTGTGGGAGGTAGCAATGCTCAAATTCCCATCTCAATGGCTTGCAATGCACTCTAATTATACAGCTCCACCTAGGAATGCACATTCCCTTTATTCTTGTTTTTTAGCATTTCTATTGAACACTTCAAGTGACTTCAGTCTCACTGGTGACTAAGGCTGGCATGCATAACCAAAGGAAAGACTTCTAATGAGATTTCTTTCCTGAGACCCACATAAATCTCCTGCTTTAAATAATTGCCTGGGTATCAAAGTAACAGAACTTCCCTCAATGAACTGGCTCTATTTATAGTCTGTTACATGTTATACAGCTACCCATATGAGAAACTGTTACCAATTCAAGCCTTGCTCCCACATAATCAGACACCTGCTGACTGTGCCACTCACACATAACCAACTTGATATTCCTACAGCTTCCATCCTGGCCCTTGCCATTCTTTACCAGATTAGACTCAACGGCCACCTCTCAGGTCTTTGTGAACACTATCTATTTCCATAAGTTATCGTTCTAAAACTAAGATCGATTATCTTTCAATCCAAGCACTATTCAAGGCTATGCTAATCTTCATTCTAAAATTCTTGCACCCACCATGTCCTGGCCCACTCACAAATCCTTGCCAATTTCTATTATCTATCAAGCCTGAATATTCTGACTCACATATCCACTCTGCCTAAAATGTGCCCCCACATTTACATTCTTAAATATCTTATAAAAACCCTGTTGCTTCTCTCCTAGCTCTATGACACATGATATAACATATACTATAATCTGTTACATATTCGTGTACATTCCCAAAACACAGATAGAAGGATATTAAATAGTCATCTATTACAGTCTGTAATATGCCTGGCACACAGTAAACACTCAGTGTCTGTAAAATGAATAAATGTCTGTGCAGATTATCATAGTTCAATGCAAAACTAAACAAAATCTAATCACTTGTTACCTTCCTCTAACAAGTGAACTCAAGGACTGAGATTCATCCTGACAACTCTGCTAAATCTTTAAACTTGAATCATAAATCTCACCTTAAATATACTAAGCCATCATTGTGATATTCTGAAATGTGTGTGTACCATTTTATTTTGTCCCAAGATCCCTGGTTACAGTCCCTGTCTTACTGTGACCTACCTTGGCTTATAATAGATAATAAGATACCCATTTCAAAAGGAAGTCTGATCCACACTAAGAATGCAACACAGGCTAAGAAGAACCATACAGTCAGGCACTGCTGGGTTTCCCCATGCACTCTACTAGCATTAGAGACACTAAGAAAGTCTCTCTCTACAAACCCCTGACCAGACATGATTTAGAGGCAAGTCACTGGAAGGTGACCCAGAAACAGCACAAAAGTTTGTTTCCCCATACCTGACCTTATGCAGCTGTTTATCTGTATCCCACCATAAGTGAGCATTTCTCTGAGTTCTGTGACCCATTCAATTAAACTAATCAACATTGGGGAGGGCATATTGAAAATCTGATTTATAAGCCAGTTAGTCAGAGGCACAGGTAAAGTAACCTGAGGCTTGGGGTGAGTGTAGGATGGTGTGAGCTTTGAGGATTAAGCCCCAAGATAAGTTTGATACTGTCCCTCAGATAGAGATGTTTGAATGATGAACTGTCCCTTCAGAAGGCACATGTATTGAGGCTCAGTCCCTAGCCTGTGGAATTCCTAAGACATGAGTGTGCTATGGGATGTCTTTCTGTATGCTGTGAATATGTGAATATGCAAGAAACCTTCCGACTACATGAGTGGGTCACAACAGTACTAACTTTATCCATGGGTTAGTTAACCCATTAAAGAGTTCGTATTAAGTGGGCGATGAGGAGGTAGCCCTAAGGGAGGAAGAAGGCCAGTAGGGCTTATCACTGAAGGATGTATTTTTCTCCTGGCCTCTCCCAGCCTTGTTGCAAAATATTTGTTTACACTGTGTGAAGATGCGTCACTGTAATCGGTTTAAAAAAAAGAGTTGAGTGGCCAACAGCTAGGCAGGAGAGCACAGGCAGGACTTCTGAGCAGAGAGAAAAACTCAGGATGAATCTAGGCGTGCGAGAGACACAAACAATACAATGAAAAAGTTGGATGTGCCATGCTGAGGAAAGGTAAAAAGCCACATGACAGAAGATACATTAAAAAATATGGATTAATTAAGTTATAAGAGCTAGTTGGAAACAAGCCTAGCTTAAGGCCAAGCTTTCATAATTAATAATAAGTCCCCATGCCATTATTTGCAGGCTGGTGGTCCTGACAAGAAAGTACTACCTATACAGCCTCTTTGCATGCTTGGCTACTATGGCAGAGACAGTTTTTCTCTACCATACCATGCTACCACAGTGCTCTACCAGCTCAGGTTCCACTGTGAGCCAAAAATATTTACTCTTTGTTATTTTTCTCAGGTTATTTGTAGTGATAGCAATAACAAGTCTGACTATCAGTACAGTGCAAATCAGAACTGAGCTGGATCAGTGAGCACAGAGGAGCTACTGTCTAAAATGGAGTTAAAGATGCCATTCCCCCACCCCTAAGACAAGAGAAAGCAGTCTAGAAAACACGATGTCCACATTCCCAAGAGGTGGAGTGGGTAGTTTTGGGTCATTCAATGGGTTATGGATGTTTGTCATCATTTAGAGGATTGGTTACAAATTGTTACTGGTCTTGTTCAGGTAGAAAACTAAACAAAGGAGATTAGATTCAGGATCTCTTTCTGAAGGGAAAAAGGGGGATATAGTATAGAAATGATAGGATAAAAGGGTGGATTGTTGAGTCTACTTTTGAACAGCCATTAGTCTTAAATATTTTATATTGGCATGGATTTATGTATATTGATACAAATTTAAGGTTATTTTTATTATACTGTATATAAGTTTCCACTCTTATTTAAGGTAATGTATCTATGCAGCTCATTTAAAAATGTAAATTTCTAGTCCTTAAAAGTTATTTATAGCCATGTTAGGTATGTTTTCAAGGTCAAACAGAGATATATTTTAATAGACAGACACTCTTCAAACACTTCAGAGATGTACAGAATATGGAATTTCAGCACCAATCTACTCCAGAGAAGATGATGGGCATCGAAGAACCTCCATATGGAGTTTGTTTTCTTTGTGGCAAAAGCTAGCTACTGGGCAAAAAAAACTGCCCTTGTCTCAACTGCTGACAGTATGCTGACCAACTTGTTCAAGCAGGACACAAAAGAAGGCAACTGCAAAACTCTGTCAAGACAAAGTGGGATAGTTTTTCAAAATTCCTGCTTCACAGAAATGTCTGTCAGATATTCTAGGCCTGTAGGCCAAAGATGGACGCCCCAATGTTACAGAGTACTTCCTGTTTACTTAGGTAATACTATTTTTTATTGTATATAATTTTTTTTAACTGTGTTAGAGTTAAAACATTTCTTTTTTAATTTAGACAAAAAGGAGAGAATGTTGTGGAATATTCCTTTGCATTGTGTGAAGATGTGTCACTGTGATTGGTTTAATAAAAACCTAAACGGCCAATAGCTAGGCAGGAGGTATAGGTGGGGCTTCTGGGAAGAGAGAGCTCTGGGAGGAAGAAAGGGGGAGTTGCTAGCAGGACACGGAGGAAGCAGGACATACAGGTGGAGAGGTAAAAGCCATGAGCCACGTGACAGCACACAGATGAATAGCAATGGGTTAATTTATGAAAGCTTGCGAGAAACAAGGTCAAGCTTTCACAATTAATAAAAAGTCTCCATGTGGCTATCTGGGAGCTGGCAGGCGAGACAGAGAAGAAGCCATTACATCCATGTCTTGCCCTGCTATTAAAAATTCTCTGTAGTCTTCCAGTTCTTGCTCTACTGCCCTTGCCTTCTCCGTAGAGAGATTAAAATATCACTTCAATCCTGGCCTAAAACGTCAAACTTCAGGAAAATAAAGCAGCCAAATCTCCATCCAGCAGCCCAAGCTCGGGACTAACCTGTTGTCCTTGCGCACGGCAACTCTGTCTCCCCCGGGTATCAGCTTCTTCTGTTTGATCACCCCGTAGCTTTCCCGGCACACCTTAACACAGAAAAAGATGTGTTTTCATTTTTGTTAACTAATTTGCCTTTCTAGAACCCAAATGATGCAGAGAAACTGGGAGTAAATGTAATTTCATGACGTTTACAGGAAACGGGGGTGTAGAATAAAAATCGGGGTCAGAAGACCTCAAAAACACCTTAAGTCATGGAGTTACCAATAAATGGGATCCAGGGGAAAGCAACATGAACTGTAGAAAACAGTAGCTTGTACATGTCAAAAGTAAAGAAGATTCATGTTTTGGCAACTTTCCTAAGTACACAGATAAACACAGACTCTCCCATACAACACATTTACTGAATTCAAGATATGAAGGCTAAAGTAGTCTGACTCAAGTCTCTGACTGGGTTGTTCTGTAGGAAATCTAACGTCAATTACAAATTGTAATCACCATGAGGTACAACCTCCATCATAAATACAGGAATGCGTACCGTGAAGTTGAGGCAGAAAGTCTCCTCCACATCTTCCCCCGGGTAATCCAGAAGCTCTTGAAGACTCCTAGTCACAGAAGAACAGGAAAAGAGGCAAATCAAATGTTGCAATGGTGTTTCTCCCTTAATTACATCTTTGCCAAGAAAACTAAAGAAGAAAAGTCTAGAGAATTTAAATTCAGAAAACAGAAAGCCATGCGCCTAAACCTTAGAGAATTATGGGAGCAGACTATACAGACTCCCTTCCCTGCTGACACATATTCCTAAACTGATGATGAAATTCAGATGGATTTACGTCTGATGGGCTTGTGTTTGCACCTCCTTAGCATTGCTCAGTGTGTGTGTATGTATATATATATATACATACATGAGAACATGGTGTTGTAAGGACTCCATAGACTGGTTTTACCCATACATATTCGTAAAATAATCCTTTTGCCATTAAAAAAACAAAAACAAAAACAAAAAACAGGGCCACAAAGTCACTGTGGTGGCATAAATGAGCCTGGCCTCCATGGGCTCATGTGTTTGAATACTTGGTCCCCACTTGGTACTGTTTGGGAAGGTCTAGAAGGTGTGGCCTTGCTAGAGGAGGTGCCACTGGGGGCAAGCTCTGAGGTTCCAAAAGCGCTCTCATTCCCAGCTTGCTCTCTCCCGTTCCTGGCTGAGGCTGGAGAAAGGAGCACTCTGTTCAGTTCCTGCTGGCTGCCATGACTGCTGGCTGCCTCTGCTTCCCTGCCACAAGGGACTGTTAGCCCTCTGAAACTGTAGGCCCAAATAAATTCCTCTTGGCTTTATATCACGGCAACAGAAAAGTTATTCAGACAGTCTCCTTACCCGGATAGGAATCTAAAGGGTGGGCGAGGACCTAATCTCTCAAACCACAATTCCAAATCTTGAAATCCTCAAATATCAGAATCCCTAATGTCTAAAATCCCCCAAGTCCAAAATCTCAAATTCAATTCTAGAAAAACTAATTTAAAAGACTCTTTGGGGGGTGGGTGGGTGTAGCTCACCCACTTAGCAGAGTTCCTGGTTCGATACCAATTCCTAAAAAATAAAAAAAAAAATAAAAAAGAACAAAACATCCTTCTCAAGCAAACCTCAGCAAACAGAAAAGTCTCTTAAAGCTATTTGGAAAACATAACAACACAAGATATAACTTATGATACCACTTCAAAACACAAAATAGGCAACTAATACAGAAATTTTCAGAAGCATAAACACTCAGAAACACAAATCACAGTTATAAAGATACAACAGTTAAGAGCCACACGAACAATAGTCACAAATGAATACATCAAGAAACTGATTGTAGAAACAGACAGCACTGCTTGGTAGGCGTGAGCAGCAGCTTTAGCAGTCTGGTTGTCTGAAATAAAGAATAGCCCAAATCCTTCAAAACGATGGTCAAACTTCACAATGGCTCACCACCAGATATACAGTCACCCAAAGAACTAAGATCTTGAGAAATTTTACCTTTTATAAAAAATGCATTTGTATAAAAAGGAAATATCATTCCTATTGAGCAAGTTTTAACATTTTTATACACATGCACAAAGCCAGCGGTAGTATAACAGACTCTCACTACGGCAGATTTACAAAAGTTCGACAAGATTAAAAACAAAGAGACAAAACCAACCAAAGAAAAAACTTTGGAAGGCTTCAAGTAATTTATGTCCAGTATTGGAAACTATGCAAAGATCCACTCAAACTCACACTAGCCTATGAAAACACCGTCATAGACACAGTTCTCTGGGTCCTCACTGTACCTATGACAAGGCACCTTCACCACATATGATCACAAAAGTACCAGCCCTTCTCCAGAGTCCTTCTTTCTGGCCCTTTGTAGCTTTAATCTCTGGAGGCTGAAATTTTCAGAATTTTAGACTTTGGAGATTTTGATTTTATCAAATTTGGCTATTCAGCATCATGATGTTTAGGATTCTTTATAGCATCAATTCCTTTGTCACTTACAAATGCAGATATTTTATTATCTGTCATGCTGAGGAAACATATTCTTCAGAACGCATTTATGGTGGTTTGAAAGAAAATGACCCCCAAAGAGAGTGGCACTATTAGGAGGTGTGGCCTTGCTCGAGTAAGTATGGTCTTGTTGGAGGAAGTGCGTCACTGTGGAGGCAGGCTTTGTGGTCTCATAGATGCTCAAGCCACGTCCAGTGAGACACACCACTTCCTGTTGCTTGCACAAGATGTAGAATTCTCGGCTACCTCTCCAGCACCATATATGCCTACATGCCTCCATGTCCCACCATGATGACAATGGATTGAACTTCTGAAAACGTAAGCCACCCCAATTAAATGTTTTCCTTCATAATAGTTGCCATGGTCATAGCGTCTCTTCATAGCAATAAAAACCCTAAGACAGTACTTATATAAACAATCATCGTATGTTAGCTCCAAATAGAACATACTATTATAACTAGACTGCTTCACACTTTTTTCTTCAGAGAATCTAGCCCTGCAATTCTATCAAGATTTATCAAAGTGACAAGACAGAATGGGTGAAGGCACCGATACTAGAAGAGTCAGGTGTTGGGAAACGTTCGCTAGTCCATTTTCTATACCAAAATCAAGTCCCAGGAACTCCCTCCCTGAGTATAGGCTGCTCAGTTCATGACTACAAAGAAGAAACCTCCAAAGATCTACTACTTAGAAACAGGGGATGTTTGGGGCAGCGCCAGCATATGAAAGTCATCACTGTACAAATGGCATAATTTTAGTACAAGACATGAAAAAAGACGTTATCCTTAAAACTCCTGATGCTGGAAGCTCTCAAAAGGGACACACCACACGGGCAGTCTGAGTGATTAAGGGAACGATGATGGGAGACAGTTTAAGTTCTAACTAGGATAGCTTTCTTGGCTGAAGACTTCAATGTAGAGACTGATTTAGGTTGTCCAAATCCATGTACATAGCTGCTGGTTCTTCCAACGATGTCAAGCTCAGTAGGTTTAAAAAAACATATTCATTCATTCATTCATTCATTCATTTATTTATTTATTAGCACGCATATGCCATAGCATATGTGGAGGTCAGTGGACAACTCTGAGAGTAGGTTCTTCCCTACCGGGGATCAAACTCACGTTGTCAGGTCTGCTCACAAGTACCTTTACCTGCTGAGCCATCTTGGCAGCCCCCCCCTTTTTTTTTTTTTAAAGATTACTTTTAATTTTACTTATGTACTTATTTTTTAGGGTATGTGTGCGTCTGTTCAGCAGGTTTCTCTGATAAGGTCAAAGAGAAGAGATAATCTCTAAGAGAAAGTAATCAGATTCTAAGTGTTCCTGATCAAAAAACAGCAGGACAGATTTAAAAAAAAAAAAAAAAAACTGGGGCAGACATTAACAATCTTCATGATGACAGAACCGCACTCATCCTCCGTAAGACTGGCTGCACCATGGCAGTTTTCACGCTTTCCTTGTGCTGGGTCAAATCATTCACACGCCAGCCTTTTGAGAAACATATCATCAAATGCTACCTTCCAGCCTCAGCCTCCCCAGGTAAAAGGTAAGAAACGACAATGCAAGCTCTGGACTTCATGCCTGCGGTGCCCTGTGCCTTCCTGCCCCTGCTCACAGACTAAGCCAAAGTCTCCTGGAAGTGTGAGCTAATGTCAAATTGATGGGGCATCAGCGGACAGAGCGCTCTAGGGAAGACAAACAAAAGTACCACTGAGCTATACTGCCAGCCCATGCCCCATCTGAAAACCAGCACCTTTTCCCATTAAAAAAAAGAAGCCACTCCCTTCCTCTCAAGCCAGCTGTGTTTAACTGTTTGCTGCCCCAAATCAACACAGAAAAAACTCAAGAAAAGGGGGACTCCTAAGAGCTCACTACCCCCAAAATGAGAGTAACATAAAAAAATGTGGCTTGAGTCGGGCTGTGATGGTGTACACCTTTAATCCCAGCACTTGGGAAGCAGCGACAGGTAGATCTCGAGTTCGAGGCCAGCCTGGTCTACAGAGCTAGTTCCAGGACAGTTCTCTGTTACACAGAAAAACCCTATCTCGAAAAACAAAACAAAAAATGTGTCTTAACTACTGCAAAAAAGCACTCTGATAGTTCCTCAAAAAGCTAAACATGGAATTAGCATATGAATCAGCAATTCTGCTCCTAGGCATACATCAGAGTAACAAAAGTTTGTGTCTACACAAAAATTTGCATGCAAATGTTCTCAGCAACACTATTCATAGTACTTCCAAAGCAGAAAAGCTCCAACTGTCCATCAACGGAAGAATGGAGAAACAAAATGTGATGTATGTGTACACAGGAGTATTACACAGTGGCCTATCATAGAACGGTATGGCAGACAACAGAATGTTACACAATGGAATATTACCGGCCAGTGTGAAAAATGAAACACTGATTCATGTTATAACAGAGCAAATCTGGAAAACATACCAAGTGAAACAGACAAAATGAACCACACTGTAAGATTCCACTTTTTAAAAAATATCCAGAGTAGGTAGCATGGGGTGGCACATAATTTTAGTTCCAGCACTCAGGAGGCAAAGATTGTGAGTTGAAGGACAGCTGGTTCCGGGCTACAGAATGGCACCTTATCTCAAAAAAAAGAAAAAAAAAAAATCCAGACTAGGCAAACTGATGGGGGCAAAGGAAGGCAGACGAGTGTTCACCTAGGACTAAGAGTATGGAGAGCAGGGATAAGATAACCAACTGCCCGGCTGTTCTTTAGGTGGTGAAAATGTTCTAAAAATTGACTACGGCAACAGTCACACAACTTTAAACACACTCAAGTGTATTTTAAGTATTCTTTACGTGGGTCAGTTGTGTAGTATAGGAACTATTTATCACTCTATCAATGAACTTTTTGAAAATCTCTCATTTCAGTAATCTCCCCCACTGTTATCTCTGGACCCTGACAAGGCTCAAAGTTCCCTTTTGGTAGGTGGGCACATGATAATGAAAGCAGAGATTATTCCTGAGGAGCTGTGCTCCCTCCCCTTTTATTTTCTAAAGATTTCTTTCTTTATTTTAGGTGTATGGTTGTTTTTGCTGGCATGTTTGTCTGTGCATGCCTGGTGCCTGTAGAGGCCAGAAGAAGGCATTAGACCCCCTGAAACTGGAGTTACAGATGGTTGTGAGCCGCCACATGGGTCCTGGGTACCAAAGCCAGGTCCTCTGAAAGAGCAACCAATGCTCTTAACCGTTGAGCCACATTTCCAGCCCCAGGCTGCTCTTTTAATTTCCTCTCTTGTCCATGCAGTAACATGCTGTGGGATGTTCTGTATGTCCTGTGGGAGCCAGTTCTTGGGTTCCTTGTGGCTTTACTCAGCAGGTCCGCATAGAGGATGATTAGGACCACGGGTCTGAGTGCAGGTGTCTGAGATGGTCTGCACTTGACTGTGCTGGGGGATGGTCTGTACGGCAAATGTGTTGCTCTGATTGGTCAATAAATAAAACACTGATGGGTCCCTGGCTAGGCAGGAAGTATAGGCGGGACTAACAGAGAGGAGAAATAAAAGAACAAGAAGGCAGAGGGAGTCACTGCCAGCTGCCCGCCAGGACAAGCAGCATGTGAGGATGCCGGTAAGCCACTAGGCAAGGTATAGCTTTGTGGAAATGGATTAATTTAAGCTATAAGAACAGTTAGCAAGAAGCCTGCCACGGCCATACAGTGTGTAAGCAATATAAGTCTCTGTGTTTACTTGGTTGGGTCTGAGTGGCTGTGGGACTGGCGGGTGACAACGATTTGTCCTGACTGTGGGCCAGGCAGGAAAACTCTAGCTACAGTAACACAGGCAGTGATTCAAGCAAGTGCTGTACAATCTACCAAGCTTCAGTACAACCAAACTTGCACATAGGTTGCTCTCCATCTTAGATCCCTGTGAGAGAGCAATGAGAACGGGTCCCCACATCAGCAGCCTAACTTTTAGCTCTTTACCTTCCTTCAGCTGGTGACAGCTCCTTTAAATCTTCCAAGCCAGGTTTTACATTCAGCAACTTCTTGTAGAGAGCCAATGGGAAGTGGAGATCAACCACAGTGGAGTTGTAGATAGCTAGTCCACATGTTATGCCAATCAAGTGAAACCAGTTGCGCTCTACAAAACACTGTGGGGGGGCACGCAAATGTATTAGAAAGAAATGGTGTTGGAAGACCTTGAAATACTCTACCACCTACTCAAAATGATTCAGTATATTAGAATGAAGCCCATATTTATATTTATGCTCTGAGGCAGAGAAACTTCCTGATCCAAGTTAGTTACTGTTAACAGATGCAATGCAAAGTGAAGTACCCGTAACTCTTTGGATGGTACAGAAACAGCTTCCTATGGTCTCCAGCAGGGCTCTTCAGAGACCGTTCTGTGATGATGGAACCCTTCGATTCTGCACCAGCCCTGACCGTAGCCACTGGCTGCTACATGTGTTGACTAAATGCACATGAAGTGAATCTTTATTAGTGAATTTTAACTTCAATCATCAGATGTGACTAGCTACTACCATTGAGGACAATAAATCTAAGGAGAAAACTCTAGGAGCCCCAAATCCCTAAATTATAGGCTGGATGAAATAAGAGCCCCTGAAATGCAAGAAATCTAAACCAGGTACTACTGCATGCTAGATTAGTGCTCTACCATGGAGCCACACCCCCAACTCTAGCAATAGCATCTAAAACTTAGCTCTCCTATTGATTTTTTTTAAAGTAAAAGTCTATGTGTACATATCCAAACACAAACTACCATATGCCTTTAATCCCAGCACTTGAGAGGCAGAGGCAGGCAGATCTCTGAGAGTTTGAGGCCAGCATGGTTCACAAAGCAAGTTCCAGGACAACCAAGACTGTTACAGAGAGAAACCTTGTCTCAAAAAAAAAAAAAAAAAAGAATATATATAGTACTACCAATGCCCAACACAATATAAAACCATTTTTTCTCTCTCTTTTTAAACTTTTCACTAAAGCATTTTCCTGGCCTTTTAGATAGAAATTATTAGTTGTAAAGGATGATCCCATCATGCCATCATACTCTGATTAGGATCATCCCATCACTTCCATTTCACTGACTCTTAGTTTGGTTCCAGACCAGCCTATCCTGTGCTTCTTATCTGTGTTATTGAAACCTGGTTTACCCAGCACTATAGAGATGTCCAGGCAATGGACACCAATGCTCAGGTCTATTTGATACCCAGATCAATATGTTTCTGGGTCTCTGTGGTCTCTGTGATGATGAATCTTGTTAACCTGGCTGGAATTAACTAAGAGACATACCTCAGGGTGGGTTTATGAGGGCATTTCTAGGAAGGATTAGCTGAGAGCAAAGACCCTCCCACAGAGCTGGTAGAATCTTTCAGAGTTCTGGGGGAAAAACAAGCTGTCTTGTTGCTTTTCTGTCTTGTTGAGATTGCCTACTGCTGCTGCTGTTGCTGCTACCATCAAACTCCAGCTTCTTTGGGTTCTACTGTAGACTAAAAAGCAGTGGTCTCCAAGAATCCTCCAGGCCTTCCCACCAAACTAGAACAGCTGAAGCATCCAGTCTCAAGGACTGACCAGCTGTTCTACCGTACAGACATCCACTGTTGACTACTCAGTCTAATAAAACCTTTTATACAATCCATATTCATCTTGTTGGTGGTGGTCCTCTAGAGAAGTCTGACTTCTTCAATCCCTAGGCCAAAGTTTCCAGTACCCAAGGGTTGCTTTTTCCTAACTCATTCTCTGGAATCTACAATTCAGGACTTCTTCTGCCTTGGCCCACAGACCATATAGTAGGTGGTATTTTTTTTTTTTTTTTTCATTTATCTTAATGCTCAAAGAACCCATAATATATCTAGCATGGGAAAACACTAGTGTCTGGCCTGTGAGCTGCTCTAATACCTGAGCTGACCAGGTCAGTGTGCATCCACTGCCCAAACATGTGGAGTTCCATGTGGGTTCCCCCTCTCACCTGGATCCTGTGCTATTACAGAGAACAGGAAGAGCTAAACTAATCTTTTAAATTATTTTGGTTTGTTATGTGTATGAGTGTTTTGCCTACATGCATGTCTGTGTATACATGCATGCTTGATGCCCGAAGAGCCCGGAGAGAGCATCCCCTAGAATTGGGGTTACAGATGGCTGTGAAGCATCATGTGGATGTTTGGAACCAAAACTGGATCCTATGTAAGAGTACCCAGTCCTTTTAATCACTGAGCCATCTCTCCAGCCCCTAAAACTAATTTCTTTATCAGACTTTTCCTTTTGCCCTTCATGGATACTATGGACTGGACCTTCCCTACTAGAAATGGCATGGCAGCTCATGGCTAACAAAATGTACTATGAGTCTCGAAAGCAGGTCCAGTCTGAAGGATGGACGTGTTAGGCATTTTAATGGTTAATTTTGCAATGTTAGAAACCAACAACAACCTGACAACAAACAGGAAGTTTAGTGCAAACAGTGTCCTGAATTGTGACGTTATGAACTTACTGTATCTGAAAACCACAAGAGATGTGATTCTTGATAGTAGGTAAACATCCCATAGATGGGATTCAAAAGTTCTTTTAACAGCAAAAGAAAGAACTCCTTTGTAACACCACCAGCATCGACTGCTTCTTCCCCATCAAAGACCACCTTGAAACATGAAAACAGAAATGAATACTTCAGGGAAAGCAATGGCCAGCCTAAGACTCAACTATGCTACCAAGCAACAGCCCTGTTTGAATAACTGACTGAAAACAGGGGCTGTGTGTAATAAAACCTGGAAGTTCTGGGGAGAACAACCAGACAGACTGGTAGGATTATTAGGGCTTTTTAAAAGTATTTGTGTGTGTGTGTGATTCTAGTAGTTGAACAGAAGCTATACACATGGCAAGCAAGTGCTCAACAGTGCTCTTTCACGGGAACACACACAAGTGAATCCAGCACTCTCCCACTGAGCTACACGTCCAGTCCTTGTTACACTTTATGCTGAGATCAAATCTATCCAAGCTGTCAGGAATGCTTGTGAACGTCCCATTCCCTGACTGCAGCCTCCTGATTAGCTGGGATTAGAGTTGTATGTATGTGTCCTTATAAGAACATTCTGGAGACCGTAACAACATGAGATAATCAGTTCAATCTGTTGCCGACTATGGTTCCAAAACTTCTGAAACCAGCATTTATGAAGTGATTTGCAACAGACATAGAAGTCATTTAATCTTCAACAACTTCAAGTAATTCCTTATTTATTTCTCAGGATACCTGTCATAGAACCAAGTTTCACACAGAGCCTAGAGCCTAGTAAGCAGTCTTATGCACTAATGCACAGTCTATGGGAAGAGATACTTTATCACTAATTACATACTGCTAAACTTGCTTATACTAGGAAGCCAACAGCTTCGTAGATGACTTCACACATTTCCATCTCTCCATTTCTTCTTGACCTTCTGTCTCTTAGATCCTGGGCATCCTAATCTTCCTAGGTGAGATCTTAGTTGTTGTGTTTTGTCAAAGTTACATCTTATATGACTGTTTTTGGTAGTCTAGAGCAGGCACACTCCAGACAGCAGAAGCACAGCCTAATTATCTCTCAACAACCCAAGATCATTTAATCTGATGCTCCAATGAAATGTTCCTCCTGGTGATTTGACAAAAGGAGGTGATTAGATTCTTGTAAAAATAGTTGGAGCCAACGATGAATGGCTGCCCTCTGCATCTTAATAAGATCTCCGTTGCCATATGCTCACGAAGGAACAAGAGGAGTACATTTAAATTGGCTCACTTTGAGAGGTTTCTTCAGGTCAATGTCAGAATGAATGCTCAGCTCTCTCAGAGCATCTCCAACAAGGTGGTTCCTGCGGACATGAAGGACCAGGAAGGGGCTTCTGGCCAGCAGAGGCTCCAGGGTGAGAAGCATGAAGACATTCTGCAGGTTGGCTCCATTGACTGCCACCTGGAACAGAATAATCAAACCACTCTGAAAACAGCACACGGCCTGGATGGACAATCTCGGAACCACAGATACTGACTAAATTTCCATTTGGCCTTTTCTCCAAAACCTTAACTTTTTCACTACTTATATTTACAGGTCACATAAATCTTTCTAATATGGACACAACAAGATTACCTCAAGTAATTTATGAGTCATATGATCAAAATAACTAGGCTCAGAAAAGTAATTTCAACTCATCAAGAATAAAGTAACAATGTGCTTGAAGAATCATGGCAGAATACATGAAAACACGATTCTCAAAACAGCAGAAAAAGATACCAATAGTCACTGAAAAATGTCCATTTCACTAGAAAACCAGCAACTCAACAATGTCATAGCTGTATTCATATGAAAGCAGACATACATAGACACAAAAGTGGAGAAAGATATAAAGAAATGGAGAGACAGAAAGACAAATGAAAACATATCCATTAACAGGAGGGTTTAGTAGACCTGCATTGCTAATTCACCAATATCTTTACATACATTCAAACAAAATATATTTTATAATAAAATCAAACTATTAAACAAACCTTTCTGGATTCATTAAAGACCACCAGGTTCCATTTGATTATTCCCTTTGCATCAGGTCTGCAAATTGTGGCCCCACAGCCTGGGGCCTGTTTTTGCATAACTCTTGTGCTAATAATGGTTTTCTAATATTTTAAATGCTTGAGGGGTAATATTTACAATACAAAAAATTATATAAAATTCAAGCTTTTGCTGGGTGGTAGTGGCACACGCCTTTAATCCCAGCACTTGGGAGGCAGAGCCAGGCGGATCTCTGTGAGTTTGAGGCCAGCCTGGGCTACAGAGCAAGACCCAAGACAGACTCCAAAGCTACACAGAGAAACCCTGTCTCGGAAAAATAAATAAATAAATAAAATAAAATAAATAAAAAATAAAATAAAAATAAAAATCAAGCTTTTAAATATACATAAAGTTTTGCTTTGATTTTGGGGTGTTTTGATGTTCTTAGATTTGTTTAACTCCTTTTTCCTTTTTTGAATCTGCCATCTACAAAAGAGTTAAATGGCTCTTAATGGAGACACAGGCCTCAAGTGTTTACTACCTGGCAGAAACAGAAAATAGCTATGACTTCAAGTCTATAATAAATATGCATTGAACATAAAATTACTGAACCTGGCTTGATGGTACACACCTGTAATCTAAGCAACAGGGGCCTGGAGAAAGTCCAGTATTCAAAGTAACCTTGATTACATAGTGAACACAAAACTAGCATGGAAAGAAACTCAACTCAGGAGGTGAAAGACCTTGACAAAGAAATGTTTAAGGTAATGGGGAAAAAATGAAAACTATTCCAGAAGATAAACAGAACTGATACAACAAAAACACCAATCTCTCAAAGCAATATTGAGATTCAATACAATCTACATCAAAATTATTTTTCAAAATCACATTTTGTTTTCTGTATATTAATACAATTTGCATATTAAACAACCCTGTAACAGTATGATTTAATATAGCTTGTGCAGAAGAATAAAGAAAAAAAATTTCAGATTACCGAAATAAACCCACATAGCTACTGACTCCTCATCTTTGACAAAGATGTCAAAAACATACATTACAAAAAAAGATAGCCTCTTCAAATGGTATTGGGAAAGCTGGATATTCACATGAAAAGAAAAACAAAAAACAAAAAACAAAAAAGACCCTAGATCTAAATCTTTCATCCCTGTACAAAAATCAACTCAAAATAGATCAAAGTAACTTTAATATAAGACTTGAAAAACACTAGAGGAAAAGGTAGGTTAAAAACTACTTCAACATGGAGATACTGTCAACAGCTTTCACAAAGAATAATCCCAAGAATTCACTGATGGAGCTGCATGAAAAAGGCTTTTGCACGGCAAAGCAACCAGCAGACAGCCAAAGGACTAGAGAGAGGGTTCAGTGGTTCAGAACACAGGTTGCTCTTTCCAGGGGACCCATGTTTAATCCCCAGCATCCTCA
This sequence comes from Peromyscus leucopus, assembly GCF_004664715.2. NCBI lineage: Eukaryota > Metazoa > Chordata > Mammalia > Rodentia > Cricetidae > Peromyscus > Peromyscus leucopus. Next base: position 76,328,032 of record NC_051065.1, on the reverse strand, counting down.
TGACTCTGGTCCCAGGGGATCTGACGCCCTCTTCTGGGCCCATTGGGCACCAAATATGCATGTGGTGCACAGACACACAGTCAGGCAAAGACTCATGTACACATAAAATTAAAATAAAATAGCTGGAAAAAAATGGGAGAAAAATCCTTGTCAATTACACATTCCACAGGAATATCTCGTATTAGTTTTTTGGCTGTTGTTTATTGTTGATTTGTTTCTTTCTTTATTTTGACATGAACTAGAGTCACCTGGGAAGAGGGAGCCTCAACTTCAATTGTTTCTATCAGACCGGCCTAAGGCCATGTCTGGAGCATTTTGACTAATGATTGATGTGGGTGGGCCCAGTCTACTGTGGGTGATACTATCCCTGGGCAGGTGGCCCTGGCTCATTTAAGAAAGTAGGGAGGAAAGGGAAGAGGGGGAATAATAAAATTGCATTTTAATTAAAATTTAATACAAGTAATTTTTATATACAAATAACTATTAGAACTAAAAACACAAAAAAGAAAGAAGCCGAGTAGGCCACGGACAGCAAACCAGTAAGCAGTGTTCCTGCCCTGACTTTCCTCACTGATAGACTGTGACCCGGGAGTTGCATATACATAAAACAACTGAGTGTGGACCATGAGAAGAAGTAAAAGGAGGAAAGGACCCTGAAAACGCGACTGCTACCTGCATCTGTAACTCCGCATCGGTCTGAAGCATTTTGGTTTTGGCTTGCGCATCGAAGACGAAAGGGTAGGCGCAAAGGGTTACAGTATCCTGGAAGAAAACATGTCGGAACATATGATTACAGAAATCTACAGAGAACACTGGAGAAACATCAGTATGTCCAAAAGGCATCATTTACCTGTATGATAGACGCTCTGTTCTTCTGTGGAAACAAAAAACAAAAAAAAGACAGACTCTTACTTGAATTATAAAAGCACAATTTTAACACCCTCCCCCCAAATATAAAATATATATAACAAATCTTTTCACATTATCTGTTTTTTCAGTCATCAACCTAATACTGTTTCAATAGCTGACAATGTTTTGATAAGAAAAAAAAAAAAGATGTTTTGATGGACACAGACTGAAAAAAAAGGAGCAAAAATCTTAAAAAAGAGCAAAACCTCTTTTTTTCTTTTAAAATTGTTGAACATTTTCTTTCTTTATTTTACACATTGGCCACAGTTTCTCTGAGCAAAAATTTCTTAAAGATATGAGATGTTTAAAGCAAGTTACTGGTTCTTCATAATTCACAGAACCGATTGAATTCTCTCTGTAAGAAATCTAACCCCAGTTGGCAGAGTGGCGCGTACCTATGTTCCTAGCGCCTGTGAGGCTCAGGTGGGAGAACTGCCAACTGGAGGCTAGCCTGGGCTACATGGCAAATGTGAGGATAACACTTGAACTCCAGCCACAGCTGCTCAACCTGGCATACAGGAAATGCGTTCTCATGCTCCTGCACACGTGCTTAGGGGAAGCCCACAGTAATGCTCATACTAGATAAAAGCATTTTGCCCATAAAAGCTGCTCTATAAGGCCAGGCGGTGGTGGCGCACGCCTTTAATCCCAGCATTTGGGAGGCAGAGCCAGGAAGATCTCTGAGTTCGAGGCCAGCCTGGTCTACAGAGTGAGATCCAGGACAGGCACCAAAACTGCACAGAGAAACCCTGTCTTGAAAAACAAAAAACAAACAAACAACAACAAAAAAAAAAAAGCTGGTCTATAAATTTGGAGATGATTCTATGATTCTGAGTTATAGTAAACAAATTCAGCGATGATGAAATGTATGTAACAGGTACATTATTGTTTTTCTGTCAGGAAAAGTGTGATTTGTGGAGATCAGGCTGTACTGCACTAAATTCCTCCACACTGTGAGCAGCAGCGGCTGTCAGTTTTGTCTTGCCTGGGGGGACTCCATTTTACAAAGCATCAGCTGGCTTCATTCTGAGTGTAAACACAGGGCAGGAAAACAAGGACGCTGCCATCACCTGTCCGGCACGGTCCACGGTGTAGACTGATAAATGATTTATACGAGTAGACAGCACTTATCAACACAGGTTATGAACGTAAGCACATGGTGGAATAAAAACTTTATGCACAAAATCAGGCCCAAGAACTTATTAAACATGACAGATCAACAAAAGTATAACATACTTCCCTGGACCCCACAAAAAGAAGGGTATCTAACAATAAAGTGACAGGATCCCACTCACAGAGCACCCTGTGAGCATTTCAAGGGACTGCCAGACAAGAGAACTCCCAGCTATCCCTGGGGCTTCAGCGCAGCTCAGCCATAGCCCGCGTCATCTCAGCTGAGTCCCAACTGTTTGCCATGGCCCACTTTGAGTTGCTAACTGTCCATCCAACCATCTGTCCACTTGTCTGTTTACCCATCTATCTGGACCAGGTCCTGTGCCTCACCTTAATGATCCTATAACCCTGCAGCTGGGCTCCATGCTATGACTCATTTTCAACCCTATGGCTCAGTTCTGCTGGCCTCCAGCAACAATCCAGTTGGGTTCAGCAACCCTGGAGGCACCTGTAATACAGTTCTCTGCATCTGCTTCCCATAACGCCTCTGAACTCTGTGACTTTTTGAACTCTTTTGTAGCCATTATGTAACCTGCATGCATACTGTGTAAAATGTAATCTGGGATTTCGAAAGGAATACTAGTAATTAGATTAGAATAAAAGAACTTGTAATTTGCTAATAATGATCTGCTATCACGTGAGAGCTAGCTCTTTTGGTCAATTTACAATCTTCAGAAAGGCAGACCTTTGAATATATTGGTAAGGGTGTTAAGAGGGGCAATGACCCACCCTAGAAGTGGACGGCATCGTTCTATGTGGTGGGATCCTGGCCAGATCAAAAATGAGAATTTCAGACTAGAGGTACATATAGCTCAGTAGAGTGCATGTCTTGCACATATAAAGCCTTGAGTTTGATTCCCAGCATTGCATAGAGAGAGCTGGTGGTGCATGCTTATAATCCTGGCACTCAGAGGTGGAAACAGGGTGATATATATGAGTTCAAGGTCATTCTCTGATACATAGTGAGTTCCAGCCCAGCCTGGGCTACAGAAAACCCATCTCACAAAAAGAAAGCCATCTATGACAGAATTCCTGAAAGATGCTGTGGACCCAGCTGTTCCCACAGCGTGCCTCCGCCACCATGAGGGACTGCATCCCTCTGAACTCCTTTAAGTTGCTTTTTTCAGGCATTTAGTCACAGCAATGTGGAAAATAACCATAAAAGGGGATCTATTGCTTATCAATAAATGGACACTGTGGAAAGACACAAACATATCCATCTATGTTTCTAGCATGGTATGTTCATGATAGTTATGCAATAAATATTATTAACAGAAATGCAAAAACCAGCAATAAAGATCATCTTGATCTCCAACATTTGTCAAAACAATGAACACATTATTCATGCTTAGAGATCCCACATGCTGCTGATACTTTAATGTCTTCTAGAATGTCCTGTGTTTTTAAATGATTTTCTAAACAAAAACACAATCTGAAAGATCTCTTCTTATTGTGTGTTATCACCCAATCTACACTTATCTGTTAATAACGGCACAGGTGGGTTGTAAACTCTTAACTGTGTAAGCACAGTGAGAAAAGAAAGAGCCTTTTTTTTGCCTGGTAGATGCTCTGTTTACTAAGGAAAAAGCCAATACTTCCCTAGTTTGCTGCATGAATAAGATTTAACAGCGCAGGGAGAAAAAAAGCCGAGTCATCCCTGAAGGCCTGTGAGAGAACTCGAGCTGGGCTTGGGCCTGGTGGCTGTAGTCCTCATCTACAATGCTGGAACATTCATTTCTGGGGGGCACACGCCAGCTCACCACACTGAGTCCATGATACTCATAAGCATGTGATTGACTATAATATTTCCTTATTTAATATGTACATTTAATTTGGCTTATGTATATTGTATGAATAAGAACTATACTTCCTTTTGCGTTTATGCGTATTTAAATGAAATCATTTAACTGCAACAATAATTAAAATCCATCCTATTGATCCCTTAGAACTATATTCCTTTAGGGATCTTGTAACATTTCTCTACACTAAGAAACACAAGAGACAATCCCAGCCCGGTGGAAGCAAGTCTGGAACATATAATGCAGGTCAGTGCACACATACGCAGGTGGGTCTGACTCACTCTCATGCTAATATAGCAAACTATTTTGAATTTACCATTGAATTGATCACCTTTTATAACACTGTTTATCCCGGGATACCCATTCCCCAAAAATGAGTCTCACAAACTACAGGTTCCATGCTACCAGTGAACAGTATTTCAAGGTCTCTGCCTGCAACAGACTTGCATCTATGGCATAAATTCATTTTTCAGAGTATATGAAACAGCAAGATTTCTCAGATTTTGTCTCTGAAGGCCTTTTGCAAACCACTGAATGCCTCACTTGCACTGCCCTCTATGGGAGCCTACAGGGACATTCATCTGAATGCTTTTTTAGTTTTCAAATGAAGACGAGGGTACATTATTAGCAAATAAAATAATCCATTATTGCTGCTTCTTAAAATGAACCAAGTCAGTCACTTCAGAACCATCTTTGTCTGTGCTTTCCCCGTCAAGGTAGATAAACATAAGGCTGTGTTCCATCCCAGTGGCTAGTCAGGTAATAATATGTGTAGGTGTTCAAGAACTGCTTGTGAAAAAAAGTCGCTCCTGATGTGCCAGGCACAGCAGTGGCCCCACTAATCCTCACATACTGTCACAACTCCCACTGCCAAATGAGAATGCCAGGCCTAAAGAAATTAACTGACTAGTCGAAGGCCAAAGGCAGCAGATCAAAGCTGGAAATTTAATCCAGTCCTTTTTGTCTCTCTCTCTTTTTTTTTTTTTAATGGATAAAGTTTTGTTATATAGCCCCACTCCCTCTATGGACCAGGCAGGTCTTGAACTCACAAAGATCTGCCTGCCTCTGCCTCCCAAAGAGCTGGGATTAAAGGTGTGCTCTACCATGCCTGTGGAAGGCCTACTGCTCACAGATAAACCCCGGAAAAACCAGGAATGCTACTCACACAGGGCTGTCTCAAGGGAGGAATTACACACCTGCTTTCCACCCAGAAGGCTGGGAGTGGTGTTAATGACCTTCACTTTTGCTATCTGTAGAGCCTGACCTCACCCAAATCCCCCTGAATGGTTTTCTCAGACTCTCCCTCCCTAGACCTCTACCCTTAGCTTTGTTTCTCAGGCAACAGAACCCATCCTTAGAGGAGATGTCACGTGTACTTTATAGCCTGCTGACCTACACGCTATCTAGGTGAGAGACCACACCACACCCTTAAGCTATAGAACCCATCTTCATGGTCACATGCACTTTGCAAAGGAGTTTCGGATGCAGTCATGACTTAAACTTATTATGCACATGGGACTGAGATAATTGTTACCAGGAAACCTTTTTTCCAAAATTGTACTGCATGTACTTAAGTGTGTCTAAAAAAAAAGTGCCCTGGCATCAGACTACAGAAGTTTGACCCAGCCAGGCCAAGGTGTGCTGAACTGAGTTTCTTTGTTGCCTCTCCAGGGTCCATTTCTCCGCAGGCATTAGCATTTGCAGGGATCCCCACAAGTGCCGGTTCTCTTAGAATGTGCTTTATCTTATATGCTATGCTAGCACTAGGTTAAAATATTAATACAGCAAACCAATTACTCACTATTTTTAAAGTAATTAAAATAAAAACTATATGAAATACCATTTTAGTATTTAAAGCAAAACTTCAAGACATCAAGAAACTTAAACTTCAATTTCTATTTACACTGTACCTTATACAACAGAAAAATTTCCACAGAAAGCATAAAAAGTCACACACTAACTCTAGCTAACTTTCTACCCTGTTGTAGTAATGGCATTAATTACCAAAGAGGAGATGAATATTGAGATCTGGTAAGATGTGTGTTTACCACATCACCTTTGTTTATCACAGAAAAAAACTGGTAAAATCGTTCATTTAAGCACCTCTACTCAGAGACCACGGTCATGACCATCGAAACTCTAATATGAACAGTTTCCTTCTTAGGTCCAGAAATGAGAACTGAATGTCAGAGCAAACCGAGCTACAGAAAACCTGTTCAATGTCCCCAGGTCTCTGTGTTCTACCTAGGTACAAAGTAGTAATTACCTGAAATAACTCATTCAGACTCATTTCTACCTCTAACATTTTATAATTTATGAACCGACCTTTCATAATTTCTAAATTAAGTAAAACTAGAGCCCATTAATGCCCCTATGTTAAAATTCCAGTATGAACTCTTTAAAAACACTTCTGTTGAAAAGCATTTTGCTTTTCAAAACAATAACAAAATCTCGCAAAACAAATACAAGTGTCTCAATTTTTTAAATTTTCCATGAGAAAAATATTTCCATTACTTTGACCTTCTACCATTTGACAAACGAAACTACCTTTGCTATTTCGTTAAATACACTAATGTAAATAATTTGCCCTTAGAGACGACTGCAAAGCAGCTCACAAACCATACAGGGAAAATGCTATCCTGATGCTGGTGATGAACTCTGTGCCAGTGGTAAAGGACTCACCTCAGATGTATCTGCTATACCAGCTGCATTAAAAACAAGTACCAAATGACTGCCTGTTCTCTGCATTCAAATTTGCATAAATCCTACAACCCTCCCATAGATCCAGGCCAGTCTGCTATTGCTGAGCAATTGCTGCCTTGCCTAGGGTAGCAGACAGGAATCCATAGTCCCTAGAGTGCTATGTCAAACATCATCAGAGTTGGGTCAGGAATGTGTGACATCCTTATTGAGTTATCCTCAAAGAGAGGTGGCCACAGGGTCTGGGTAGCTCATGTAAGAAGAGTGAAGTAGGCTATCTGTCAGAAAACGATGAATAGCAAATGATTCCCCAATGCCAGGGGTAAATCAGTAGGGATGGTAGCACATAGAAAGCCTCATCTAGAAGATGCTCTTCCACCCAGGCAGCTGGTGACTTCTGGAAGGCAGCTGTGTGCTGGATCTTCCAAGATCCAAGAGATGCCAAAAGTTTATATATTAATGTCCAGTTATCTAATTTGTGGTTCAAAAAATAAGTATATAATATACAATATACCATCCTCACTCTTTTCAAATGTACAGATCAGCAGTATTAAGAATATTTGCATGTACTGGGGACACAGTTCATTAGGCAGGGGTTTGTCTAGTTGAATGCAGTCCTGAGTTTGATACCCAACAATACACAAAGAACAGGTACAGAAGCACACACTAGTAATTCCAGAACATGGGAAGAGGTAGGGAGGCCGGATGACCATGGTCATCTTTGGTTATATAACGAGTCTGAAGCTAGTCTGGGATACATGAGATCTTATCTCAGAAACAAAACAAGGTCCTGGAGAGATGGCTCAGCAGTTAGGAGCCCTGGCTGCTCTTGAAGAGGACACAGGTTCAATTCCCAGGACTTATACGGCAGCTCACTGCAGTCTGTAACTCCAGAAGATCCAATGGCCTTGCCTGGCTTCTGTGGGCACCAGGCATGCACATGATGCACAGACACACATGCAGATAAAACATCCAAACACTTACAATAAAATATTTAAAAAATAAAATTAAAAACAACCCCTGAAATAGTCACACTGTTTTACAACAGAATTCCAGAACTGTCGCACCTTGTGGAACTGGAGCCTAAAATGCATTAAAAGACAACCTGAATTTCCCACTGCCTCCAGACCGCCTCTGCCAACCACCAATCTACTGCTTTAGATATTTTGGTCTTCCTTCCTTCCTCCCTTCCTTTTTAATATAGCACTGGGGATCACACCTAGAGCCTGAGCATGCTAAGCACACAATTCCCCACTAAGCTAATCCCAGCCCCAGGTACCCTATGAACCCTTATGACACTTAGGGTTACCTAAAATATTTCAGAGTTTCAAGATCGCAGAAGTTAACTGAGTGCAAGACAGGTGTGGCGCCAGCATTAGCGTCCAAGAGAAGGTATGTGGCTCAAGTGTACATTTTACAAACAAAACCACAAAAAGGCCAAAGCTGTTTTAACATGGGCTTTACATGAATTCTTACCATCCCCGCTTGATGCAGAAACCACAGGAGGTAGTCTTCCTGAATGTCCACAAGACTAGAGATCTCGGGAATATAAAACGCATCGTATTCCACATGCTTCACTCTCAGATTGACCTGATGAAAGCACAAAGAACGCACAACTAAAACCAAAGAACTGAAAAGTCTCCCAGAGAAAGAAAGCCCCGGCAGGCTTTTCCTCCTAGCAGCCCCTCCGTGTCCCCTAGTCCCCAAGAGTTACCCTGTACAGTTTCTTCAGAAGTTTGAGAGCCGCAGTCACGTAATTGTTAAACAGTACAGGGATGAGGAACGTCTTCCTTCCCTTTAGGAGATAAAGGACCGCATCTTTATAGAGGTTTATCAGCTTCAGGAAATATTTCGGGCATGACTGAGACCACCAGTTATCTTAAGAAAGAAAGAAACAAGACATGTGTTAACACATAATCTCGGGCAGGGGTTCTTGTCTTCTTCCTGATAGCTAAAACTCCTACGGCTAGAAGATAAATTATTATTAGTCTACAATACAGCTTCCCAAAACTGATTTTTTAAAAGGAACCATTGAAACACGTCTGGAGAAAACAGCTGTACAAGAAGCCCTAAAACTCAACTCCTTTCTTTGTTCCTTCCCCCGCTCCTGCCCTCTCCCCAGCCGATAAGACAAAGACAGTAAGTCCACAACCAGTGGTATTCAGTTTGATGAATTCACCTAATACTTTGCTAGGGTTTATATCCAGACGCAGAATGGCCATCGCCAGGGGAATAGTCAGCGTGATGTAGTACTTAGAATCCTGAAGCAGGGGAAACTCTGGCAGTATTAAATAGATTCTCATAGCTTCAACATCTGGGGGTGAACTTGACAACTGGGGAATGAGGCAACTTTCAAAGCTGTTTAATATCTGTAAGAGAGGAGAAAAAAAGCAGTGAGAAATGGAAACACATCCGAGACTTAAATAACTCGTCTCCAAATTCCTAAGTCATCGGATGAGCTCACAACTCTTGCTCACTCAGTGAGCACTGAGCAAATAGGAAGAGTCAGGCTCTGGTTCAGACTCCTGGCTTCCCACCCACAAAGACCTGGTACTTCAGAGAGGCCACTCCTTAGGATCTAAGATATAAGCAAAAGACAGCCAACCCCCAACACTAATATTTACAAGATTAATAAGAGTTGTACAAGACTCTCATTTCATCTTGCTGTTCCTGTTGTCTTAGAAGCTGAACTCAAAGGAAACAGCATTTTATAATAAATACAAACAACATACCTGTTCTAGAATCATGGAGTGCTGAGAGTGCATTAACTTCTCAAATAAAACCCTAGTTGAGTTCAGGTCAATCCCAGGGAATCTGGAGCTGGTTTTAAAATGTTCATCAATTCTAAACAGACAAACAAACAAAAATTCATATGTAATAAAAGAAAACAAAAAGCAAACACTTATCCATTCTCAGCAGATTTAAATTGGTCCCAGTAGAGAAAATATTACAGAACACTAATTTGGGAAAAACCAGCAGAATAAGCCTTACAATGATTCTTCCCACCCCAGTTTGGTTTGGTTTGGTTTGGTTTTGAGAAATGGTCTTAGAAGGTAGCCCTTGCCAGCCTAGAACTCTCTATGTAGACCAGGCTGGCCTTAAACACAGAGGTCCACCTGCCTCTCTCTGCCTCCTGAGCACTGAGAGCAATTCCACTTTTAAACAGGGCTTAAAATTTTCAAATCTGCCCACCGCTCCAAGTCAAAATATGAAGACCACCATTTCAAGCTAAGCCTTTTACAAAGCATAAAAGCAGGTCCCTTGACTGATCCACTTCAGTATCTTTTTGCTAGATGTGGATGTTGCAGCTGGTTGCAAGCAAACACGCAAACACACACACACACACACACACACACACACACACACACACACACACACACACACACAAACACACACACACACATTCTTCCCTTATGCAAAGGGGCCCACTTATGAACAAATGGTACATAGACTCTCTTATTCCAAGCCTTCCTCAAAAAAGTACTTAAAATAAAAGTTAGATCTAGACAACCCTGACTAAGACATCCAGACTTAGAAAGGAAACTCCAGCACGTTTTCTCTTATATATGGATCACAGCTTTGACTCTTTAGATCTGTGTGTTTAATCTTGGAATACCTGTAGATGCCAAGAAACTAGAAAGGGATCATTTCTGAGAAAGAAATATCTTTTTTTTGTTGTTGTCTTTTTGGTTTTTCGAGACAGAGTTTCCCTGTGTGACAGCCCTGGCTGTTCTGGAACTCTGCTTTGTAGACCAGGCTGGCCTAGAACTCACAGAACTTCCTCCCTCTGCCTCTGTCACCCTAGACCTCCTGAGAGGCAGTTTCTCTCTGCAAATCTGCCAGTGAGAGGTTGGTAAACACTGCCACCCTGGGGTCCTCTAATTCACCATTACTGGATATTTCAATTGTATGCAAATGTCAGCTTTTCCCCTTCAATCAAAACCAACTACTACCCAAAAGAAGTCTTTCACGGCCTTTGTATTTATGTTACACACGGGTTTGTAAGCTTCTAGGTCACTTACTTTTTTTCCAGAAAGCTTCCATTCCAACAAGCTGCAGAAGACAGTATCTGAACAACACCACTATGAAAGACAGAAAAGGAGAGAGAAGAATTACAATCAGTACTTCTATAAAGCTCCAGCAGCAAGCCAGTCATCTGACCAGCCAGGCCCTTAGGTCATTGGAGCAGCTAAGTTCCTCCAGCAGGTGCATACCCGGTCTAGAGAACAATATGCTGCCCACAAAGGGACAAGAACAACTGTCCCACAAGTTACTTTTTTTTTTTTTTCAAGTGTAAAAACCCATAAAAGAAAAACTGCCTCTAACAAAAAGCTTGGACATTTTCTCACTACCATTTCTAACAAACAAAAACAACAACAACAACAAAAAAAAACAAAACAAAAAGTGAGCTGTTATTTCCCAAGTACAAAAGTTAATAAATGCTCCATCACATCTTCCTATTCAATTGACCTTCTGAGAAAGATGGGTAAAGACTAACTCCTATTACCTAAATTTTGCAGAATCTATAGAGGTGCCTGCTTTCTGAGGACCCAGGATTGCCATGAAAGTCAAGGAATAAAACAAGCAAATGACTAGAAGGAAACTATGGTGGTTCAGGGAGGAATGGTCCCCAGACTCACGTGTGTGAATGCTTTGCACATAGGGAAGGGCACTATTAGGAGGTGTGGCCTTGTTGGAGCAAGTGTGTCACAGAAAGGAAACTATTTTCCTTTAAAAACTAAAACAAATTCAACAAAAGCTTCACATTTTATTGTGCCTTTCCCCCAGAAGACTCTGAATTATCACTAATCACATTAAATGAAAAAAGTGTAGAAGCTATACAAATTAACTAAAAATAAAAGGCTGTTAAAACTCAAGATTCTTACTGGGTGGTGGTGGTGGCATATGCCTTTAATCCCAGTACTCTGGAGGAAGAGGCAGGTGGATGGATCTCTGTGAGTTTGAGACCAGCCAGAGTGAGTTCCAGGACAGCCAGGGCTATACAGAAAAACCCTGTCTGGGAAAAAAAAAAAAAAAAAAAGATTCAAAATTCTTTGACATATCAGTGTGAAGAGAACCCTTCTACAGGTAACAAAATACAGAGAGCTCTCAGCTGGAAGACCAACCTGGGCCTTCCTCCATGAGATTTCAAAGATCTTGCAATGAGGAAGCCAAGATGAGTGAGAATTGGCAAGGAAACCACTGTGTTAACGGGGGCTAATGAGATGAGTCTCCAAATAAATTTACAAGAATGATTCCATAAATGCAAAACTCCGTTTATATTCACAGCCTCTGTAGTTGCAGAGAATATCAGCTACTAAGCTAGAAAATTCCAGCACATTTTGGAAGAGGTGAAATGAAGCACATACTTGACTGTGTTTGCGTTGTTGTGTTCTGAGAGTTTTTGTCTCCAAATTGCTATGGTTTCCTCATTTATCAACTTGGTATAACATGCTTGATTCACAGTCCTGAAGTCAACAGCAGGAGAAGAATTCTGGAGAAATAACAAGAGAAAAGAGAGATGATAGACACCAATCTTCTCCCCTCTCTTTCCCCAGGGTGGTCTCCACATTGGACTTCATGAACTGAAGGCACTCATAACTTCCGGGAGTTCTCCCTTGGAGCAGAGACATGTACCACTACTGCATCTAGGAGGAGCTTCCCTAGGCCACTGATCCACTCTACTGTACTTGGGAGTAGGTAGCTATGGTACCAAAGTTCCGCTCCCCTGCCTCAACTTCAGGGCACCACACCGGACTGGGTGAGACATCTTTTGCAACTGATCGAAGCCCAGCATTTCACTCCATCAAGCCCTGTCTCCTTCACCCTTGAGGAGGTGTTCTTTAGAGAGCCGGTTTCAACCCAATGACAAGTTTTCTAGGTCTCCTTTCCCTTGCTGAGTCACCACAACATGGTACCAAGAGGTACCAGTTATTTGCTGTAATTGTTCCCTCAATTCCAGTAAAATGTAGCATAAAATGTTTAAGCCAGACATGATGGTACATGCCTGTAATCCCGGCACTTGGGAGGTGAGGAGAGGGAGGAGAAATCAATAGTTCAAGATCATCCCTAGCTACAGAGTGAGTTCTCAAGGCCAGCCTGGGCTACATAATACTCTCTTTAAGTAAGTTTTTTTTTTTTTTTTTTAAAGCAGAATTAGTTATAATCTATAGTGTAAGCAATTTCTGAAAATTCAGTGTCATGTGATTTCCCCCCCCCCCAACCGTCTGTGTGTGCTGTGCATCCCTCTATGGGTGTATTTTCACATGTGTAGGTATAAGTGTATGTACAAGGTGTGCACACATGTGCAAGTACAACCCTGTGTTGGCCAGAGGTTGACTTGGTCACTCTCCTGATCACTCTCCACCTTGCTTAGTGAAACAAAGTCTCTCTCTCAAGTGAACCTAGATCTCACCGCGTGGCTAGTCCAGCTAGCCAGCTTGCTCCCGGGAGCCTCTGCCTCCACCTCCCAATGATGGGATTAATGCCACACCCACCTGGCTTTTACAAGGGTTCTGGGGATCTGAACTCTTGTCCGCACACTTGCAGGGCAAGCATTTTCACTACTGAGCCATCTCCTCAGCCCCAGGGACTCTTAATTTCTGGCTCCAAGTATATACCTATAAACTTATGAAAGAAAGTATCGAAAAGGATGTTAATAATAGCCTTGAAAATCCCAAACAACGCCCACACTGTACATTCTTTCTCTAGTGATACATATTTTTTGACTTTTATTTTTTATATGTATAAGTGTTTTGTCAGCATGTATGTCCATGTACCACTTGCATGCCCACTGCCCACAGAGTCCAGGAGGCGGCAATGAATCCCCTGGAAATGGAGTTGCAAATGATTGTGAGACACCCTGTGGGTGCTGGGAATTGAACCTGGGTCCTCCTGCAAAGCAGCCAAGGAAGGTTCTTCACCACAGAGCCATCTCTCCAACCCCAAGCCCAGTGATATTGTTTTAATTACAATGATCTGTTAATTTGTGTGTATGCGCACGCACGCACGCACGCAACGGTACATGTGTGAGGGTGAGAGCACACCTTACAGGAGTTGGTTCTTTCCATCCACCATGCTGGTTCCAGGGATGGAACTCGGATTGCCCACTTAGTGGCCACACCCTTACTCTCCGGGCTGTCTTACCAACCCACTTAGTGGTATTTTTGTAGAAACATTCTCTAAACCTGCTGGTTTTCAACCTTCTTTCTCCAACAGCTATTTCTAATCCAGAACTAAGAAAAAGTTGACAGTGCTTTTTGCCTTCTAAAGGAGGGAAAGTAACATCCAAGCGGTCAAAACATCAATTCATAAAGCATTGTTTTCTCCTCTGTACTTGTACATTAAATAGCTTTCAAAGGGAACTTGATGGTTCTCCTCTACAGTTGTGAGTTAGCATTATATAAAGAAAAGCCCTTGTAGCACACAGCAGATCATCTTGTTCTTGATAACTATTCTAAAAAAAAAAAAAAAAAAAAAAAAAAAAAAAAGGACTACAGACATATACAAAAAAAGAGCATATGTAATATTGAATTACATCAAAGAAACTCTTAAATCAACATGGACAACTTAGACACACACCCAGCTGCCTTTCCCCCTGTCACGGTTGTAAAGCACTATTACTATTAAACTTGAATTGCTTCCTAAAAGGGACAAATGCACACCAACAGTACCACACACTTACAGAAAATATGTAGGTTTCAAACTGTTTTTCTCGTTCTTCATTATATATTCAGTAACCCACAGATACAAGGAAAAGCATAATTTTCCCCTCTGTGGGTATGGGAACCAAACATGAAAATTACATTTTTTGAGTCACCTGGGGGATGTTAAAAGCTCACCTGCTGCTGGTGGTCTAACTAAATTGGCCTAGAGTATGCATTGGCAATTAGCCTGGAATGTGTGCTGGCCACTGGGATTTTCTAAGTTCCCTTAGGTAGTCCAAAGCCCAGCGACATTTGAGAAGCACTGACCTCGAACAGTATTTTTCTTTTTTAGCCTGTATATAATCAGCAAGTATGGAGGCCTGGGAGTATAGCTCAGTGATTCAGTACTTCTCAGCATGTACTGAGCTTTGACGTCCCCCCAGGCAACTCTAATGGACATCTAAAGTTGGGATCAGCATATCACCATTCAGTTTCACACACACACACACACACACACACACACACACACACACACACACACACACACCAGAGAGACAGAGACAGAGAGACAGAGACACAGAGAGACAGAGACACAGAGAGAGACAGAGAATATTATAGCTAACAGGCTTGAAGCAAACACACTCATCTAAGGATTCCACCCACATTCCCTCTTCAGCCCTATCCTGAGAACAAGGTAAAAGGGAAGGGAAGGCTGTGATTTACACTCAGAACCCCTGACTAACACAGCAAAGGACTATGTGAGTATAGGTGGAACATTCAAAACCTGAAAGCTTCGAAAATCCTAAACTGACATGACACCAGAAGTGGAAAACTCCTAGCAAGAAGCTTTATTCACGCACACAGTGATTTAAGATGTCCTGTTAACACACCTTCGTGGTGTGTCTGAGCTGTGGTATGTTACACGGTTCTGCAAACAGTGACTTAAGATGCCGTATAACGTGCCTTCAGTGTGTTTGAGTTCTAGTGAGCTTCATGTTCATGTACACAGTGACTTAAGATGCCATTTGGCATTACCTCCATGATGCACTGGAGTTGATGCAGTGAGTTTCTTGTGTAGACTCGGGTTCCATCTTCAAGATACTGTATGTACATGCAACTATTTCAAAATCCAAACGAATGTGAAACATTGTTTTTCTAGCTGACATTTCACACATTAAAGTAGTGATACATTAAGCAGGTAAGCATATAATTTTCAATCTCTGGATCTAAACTAGTGTGTGTGTGTGTGTGTGTGTGTGTGTGTGTATAATATAACATATGTAAATCTGTATGGCTTTGCACTTGGAAAGGCAGGTGTACCAGAGCTGCAAGGATGGCACTTGGGAGCCCAAGACAAAGGGCAGTCGGCAGGGAGCCGCTTAGGTAAGCCTGGCTATTGTCTTAAAGTGGGTGGGAGGAACATTCCACTGTGAACTTGAAACTTTAAATAGAGGACACCTCTCCCCAGTTGAAACTCTAACTTACTGGCTAGCACTATCATATAACTTACTTCCTTTTATCAGTGGGTTGTTTTCCATACCCAACACGATTAATACATTTGAAACTCTGCTACATAGATCGTATTGTATATTTATTCAAGGAGGGAAATTTAAGTTTTATGTTTAATTCTCAGAAAAAAAAAAAAAGTCAGTTTCTTACACAAATGAATTCCTCTAAGTCTACTACTTGAAAACAGAAAAGTTACTGATAAGACCCTGTGTTTTTACCGTTTGTGTTACTGGCATAACCTCAACTTCCTCTAAGGTTTCTCTGTGAAGTTATAAAGCTGAACCTAAAATAGGTCCGAGGCAGCAGCAATTCCACATCATCCCTGGGAGGGCTAGGGTACACAGCCTTCCGCAGGCTCCTGACCTGAAACATGGCTGACCAATCGCAGCTTCCAGCCTGGCCAGGACCTTTTCTATAGGATCACAGAATGGTAATCGGGAGACAGGGCTTACATATGGCAGCATCAGAGCGATGGAGAGACTTTCCCAAGGGAAAAGGCCTCTGTTTTTCTTCCCAACCAAGTCTCCCGCTTTTATAATTACTACCTTGAGTTTATCCCCATACAGGGCTGGTTAAATAGGAGTGTGAGAAAGAAAAAAGAAGAAACCATAGCTCGGCACTCTTTTCAGATGACTGTCCTTGGCCATGAAAATTAGAATGAATTAGATAAATGCCATAGATTCTTGTATCTATACCAGGCCTTGAACCCTGAAAGACAAAATGTGCTGTCTCCTTCCCCCTTTCCTTTCTTTTCCTTTGAGACAGGGTCTCGTGTAGCTCAGGCTGGCCCAAACTGGCCACGTAGGCAAGGATAACCTTGAACCGCTGTCTCTACCTGACCAGTACTAGAGTTACAGGTGTGCACTGTGGGCCCATGTATGCCACTGTTCTTATGGCTTCTTTGGCAGAGTGAAGGAGCAAGAGAAGGGGAAATCTTGGTGTGCTGTCATGAGCAGGTGATGAATAATAAAAGATCTGAACTTTTTTGTATCTCACCTATATGTTTATTATACACTCAGTCAGATCAAACAAGAAAACCAACCCCCTATGTCAGCAAACATCTAGAAGGCATTTGGTACAACACTTAACAGTGACGAAACAGAAAAATAGTAACACAAATGCTCCAAGCCTCCTTAAATTTCTTTTAGAACAAATATAGATATAAATAAGTAATTCTACACTATAAATTAGAACGATGTTCTTGACAATGTTAAGAACAGGGTAATTATTAGCAATTTGAAGGAGCTAAGTGGAGATAACGTCAAGGCTTAGATTGTTTCTTTTGGTAAGATAAAATCAGTAGAAACAAAGAGCCACAAAGCTTTTGTGTAACTATTAAAATAAACATTGACTACCATCATTCTACTGTGAATGTGAAAATTAAAAGAAAATTTTACCTCATACGTGGAGAAAAGCACAAACGTCTGGTCCCCCCCAGAGAAGATCTGCTTAACGACACGATACTTAAAGCGATCTGTCAAAAAAAAAAAAAAATTTTTTTTTTTAAAATTTCAGTTTGTTTTTCAATGGTTGCTCCCTTCCATATTCCTCTGATTTTCCAAATTATGCTTCAGAGAGGGGGAGGGGATCTTATCTGTTTTAATTGTGTGCAGAGAAGAGGCCTTCTCTCCTGGTTTGTTTGCCCAGGATTGTTTCTAGATCAGTTAAAAATAAATATAAGAACCAGTGCCCATACCCTTCCCTCCTGCCTCCCTCACAGCCAGCTAACTCTGACCTTGTCTCTACTTCTCATGCTAATTCGGTCATGCCACTGGCCTAAATTCTAAAACGGGCACCACTATAAATGGTAACGTGCACGGCAATCCCACATCTGCATGTGGCCCTCTCCATCCCCGCAGGATGATGCTAGCAATGCAAAGACCTCTTTTTCCAGTCCCAGGTAGACACCCCATCACATAGCTTTTTTACTTATTTAAAATGTAATTGCTTCATTTCCCCCTTTTGCTCTCCTCCCCTGACCCATCATATTCACCCCTACCCTCTCCCTTTTGAAAGCATGGCCTCTTTTTAATTGCGACTGTTACATGCACACACATAGAGACACCTACACATACACAAACCTTCCCAGTTTGTTTAATGCTACATACATACTCACACATCCCCTTCACACACTCCAACCCCCAGCTCTAACCTCCTCCCTTCCCCTGTGGACTCATAGTACCCCAAAGGGCCCTAAGTCTATAGCATATGACATGGACATTGGAAATTTCCTTATTTCTACCATATTTTGTCAAAAACATGGGCATAAATTTACAACCACTTAAGTCAAGCCAGATTGTGATTCAATTTCAAAAAACTTGTGGTTTCAAATTAAACTTGAGTTTCTTGATTCGATTTTTGTTGTCTAGGAGGAGGAAGGGATTGAGACAAGGGTAACTACATAGTCCATGCTGGCCTAGGACTTGTGATCCTGGAGGTCTGTATCACAGGAGTGCACTACCAGATCCAGGAGCACACTTGCTAAGCACATGTATTCCAAGTATGAGAAGAACACCTAGAGAAAGATATTTACAAATGACCAAGAAGACGCCAGGCTATTTTTTTTTTTTTTTTTTTTTTTTTTTTTTGCTTTGGAAAATATTAATGCAGACAGTCCCGTTTATTTTATATTTTCAGCTTCCTACATCTCATAGATATCTGTCCCATAACTGTTTGCTGAGTGACAGGCTTGTAGCAGCTCTGTGCTGTACGTACGCTAGGTTTACAAGGATTATTCATTCCCTGGCCTTCAGTTTCTTAGCATGCAGGAAGGAGGGGGATGAACTCAGGAGTCACTGGACTCTTTAACTGTTCCTCTTCCCAATGTGGCCAACTGAATCAACCTCTTTCCTCTGCTTTTCCACAAAAACAGTTACAGTAAGGGCACTTATAAGTGTTATTTTTAAATCCATACCAAGTTCTCACTTATAAGTGTTATTTTTAAATCCATATCAAGTTCTAAGTTTGTCAGTTTAAAATTCAAAATTAAATTTGATTATTAAATTACATTTCTATTTAATAACTTGGCAGTTCAATTTCTAGCTCTGGATACATTATTTCAGGGTGAAGAAGTTGGTCAATATGAATGACTGTCTTACTTTAGTCTCCAATAAAATAGTCTGCTAACCCAATCTCCTCAAGAGAATCTTCAGAAAGAAGTCTCATCCCACCGTCACCAGACAGCAGAAGCAGAGCACAGGCACACAGAGCACAGGCTTTAGGCCGAGGCAGATCTGGGTTCAAATCCTACCTCTAGAATTTTTTTTTATCTTGAGGGATCAGCTCTTTGCTTCTGACAAGGGAGTGATGGCCAATAGTCCTGTGCTTGCTTTTTAGTGCTTACCATGGTAATGGAATTTGTTAAACAATCAGTTATACCTTAAGATTAACTTCTTCGCTACTAACAACAATAAGATATAATCCTCAAGACCCAATAATTGTTCTCTAGACTCCGGATGACAGAGCTTCATGCAGAGCAAGTGCTCAAAGGATTTGATGATAAATATCCAAAAAGGCAAAGAAAAAAAAAAAAAACAACTCATGTTTATCACCTCCAAAATAGTTCAAGACAAGTAACAAATACATATTGAAATAATAGTCATGATTACTTAAAAATATAATTAAGTGCAACAAAAATCACTCTTACCGGCCGTAGCTGAAAGCTGACTACTGTGGGCAGCCCAGTACCCCTTCACTGGAGATGGGGACTTAACGTTACACGTGTGTCCGGTTCCTAGCTGACCTCTAGCTCCACAACCAAACGCATAGATGAGTCCGGAAGAAGGCACAAAGGCTAGGGTGTGCTGTCTGTAGGGAAAGAATTCACGCATTAGCAAACTTTCTCCTGATCAGGAGGATGCATACTCAATCTGATTTTTAACTTCCACATGAGATCACAGCAAGTCCCACAGATTCCTCTGGAGCCTCCCTCTGTTCTTGTGTTTTTTACAACAGACTCCTAACCTCTGACACACAATCAGGCATGGCTAACCTATGGCCGAGACCCAGGACAGCTATGAATGTAGTCTAACACTAGAGCATCAACTTGCTTAAAACATCATGAGAAGTTTTGATTTTTGTGGTTCTCTTTGGTGTGTGTGTGTGTGTGTGTGTGTATGTGTGTGTGTGTGATAATTGCTCATGTATGAGTCTATGCATGTGTATGTACATATGGACATGCATGTGTGTGAATGTGTGCAGGCCAGAAATAATTTTCTCCTTATTTTTTAAAGATAGTCTTTCACTGAGCCTTTAAGACAGTCTCTTGGTAAACTAGGCTGGCTTGGGGAATGTGCCTGTCTCGGCCTGTCACAGCACTGGGGTTACAGATGGACACTGCCAATCTGGCTTTTTAATGTGCTTGGTGTGTCCTTGTAATTGCAGGACAGGCTTGTTAACTAACTAACCCGTAGATGACAGCACCGTATTGCTGTGACAAAGGATCACAAATGTGCCTACTGATCTTGGCGAGGAAGGCAACGTGTAGAAAGAGATGAACAACCTGCCGCATCCTCCCTTTAGGACGAAACAAAAACAGACTAGGTACGGCAAGGAACTGCCAGATTCCTTCTTCGTTTCGTCTGTACATTGTGCTGCTCAGCCTCTACGCCATGCGGCCCAGTGTCCCCCTGCTGGTCGGCTTACCTAAAGCCCTTCCTCACCATGCCTACTACAGTTCCCTGTGCAGGTGATCATGCAGTTGAGATTTCCTACACCAAGCTGTGAACTGTGGCACGTGCCAATAATCCCTTCGCTCAGGAGGTAAGAGCAGGAGGAAGCCCGAGCTACATATCCACAAGTGTAAGAGTTTGAGACCAGCGTAGGGTGCACAGACCAGTACTGTCTTATAAAAGAAAAAAAAAAAAAAAATAAGGAATACAAACCAAAAAGATTTCCTAAACCGACAGTGGTTCAGTGAGCCCACGGGCTTTCCCGCTGCCAGACCCGCTTCGGCGCCTCGGAGGCACTCACCGGCCACAAGCAATCTGAGTTACTTCGCTGCCCATCAGCTCCAGAACTCTTCGTGGGTTAACTTCATCATTCATGGAGTTATGTCCAAGCTGTCCACAGGAACCAGCACCGAAGGTAAACACGCCTCCACTCTAGCAAGGGACAGGGAGGGGTAGGGTGACTTTGGAACCTGAGATTGCGGGCCGTCCTCTAAAAACTGCACATGCCTTCCATCTCACCGGCCTGTAGGAGGCACCGCACTCACCTGGTACTTGGCCATCGTCATTTCTTGAGAACGTTTATGAAGTAGAAAAAGAATGAAGGAATGTAAGACTATAGCTTTAGGGAACAAAATCCACACCGCTTAAAGGACTGAGTGCCATTTGGGGATTTTAGAGATGATTTAAGAGTGCAGTGAGGTAGGGCTGGAGAGTTAGCTCAGCAGTTTAGGAACAGCACCTGCTGCTGTTTCAGAGGACCTGAGTTCTGTTTGCAGCCCTCACTGCCCGGACCTCTCAACCAGACAGAACTCTGGTTCCAGGTGATCCAACGACCTGCTCTGGACTCCACAAGCACCAGGCATGTACATGATACACATACAAAAGCAGAACGCTGGCACAAAATAATTTTTGAAGTGCAGTAATGTGTTAGGAGGCAGACATTTTTTAAAGCTAATGCAAATGAAATTGAGAGGATTCTTCAGGGTCACTCATATGTAAGGAACCGAGGCCTCATAAACTCCATAATAAAGATCTTAAATTTGTACTTGAATAAATGCTAAGCAATCTATGATAGCAAGTCCTCAATATGAAAAGGCATTTTCAATCTAGATATGGTGGCCCAAGCTTAAAATTGTGGAGGTGGAGGCAGGGAGTGGGAGAGTTCAAAACCATACTAATACGTGCTGTATGGCAGAATAAACAGCAGCCTGATACATGAGACCTTGACTCAAAACCACAAAAAAAAAAAAAAAAGGGGGGGGGGAAGGAAAGAAGAATTTTCATTCTTTCTAGCATGTAAATGTTTTTAGAAGCAACAGACACCACCCAATGATTTTAAAATAGTAATTAAGTTACTATTTTTTATATGTTCAAATGGATTATTTAAAAAGAACAAAGGATGGGTGTTGTTTTGCATATGTATAATACTTTTATTATTTATATTGAACTATTTTAAAATGTTACCTGGAGAACCTATAAAGTTATCCAAGAGGAGAGCACAGGTATATTGTTAAAAAGCCGTATTCCCTCTGCTCCTCCCGGGACAATCACAACAGAGCTAAAGAGAAAATCCAAGCCCAAGCCCAAAAATTCACCACCAGAGCTACTCTGCAACACTTGAAACTGCCTGTCACACCCTCCTCCACAGCCAAGGCCCCTGAGCCCCTCACCTTTGTGAGAACCGCTGTGTGCTCCTCTCCACAACTAATGTAGACGACTTTCTGTGTTCGTAAAAGCTTCACATGGCACGGAGACTCTCGATCTAAGACAAATTAAGCATCAGCATGTGACTACCATTGGCCGTTTAAATGAGATATATACAACTGTCGACGTGGATTTTATATCCCCTGACTCACATTCAGGTCTCTGCCTCCAACTCTACTTGGAAAGCCCAACGAAATTTCAGTTTAATATATCAAGACCTTAACTTGTAATTTCCTACACTCTCTCTGTCCACTCCAACTCACAACATCTCCCCTTGCCCCACACATTATGACCTGATCCTTCCAGCCTTCCCTTTGTTTCCAACTACACATCCTAGGAACAGAAGCATCCTCACCAAGCACCACAAAATCCTGACGACAGCTTCTCCCTGCGAAAAGATCCCTGCCCTCTTGACCCACCACAGCTACACAAACTGGGCCACTCCGCTCCTTAAAACCCTTCATATTTCTTCTCCCCTCACTGAGGAAGTCAAACTCCTCGCTGTACCTTTTGGGGTCCTTGGTGGCGGCGCCTCTAGAGGCTCCCCGATCTCCATCTCTACTTCCCCATTACTCACCTTCATGTTGGTTGGTGCCTGTTCCCTTTGACTGGAATATTCTTCACCAAGTCCCACTTCCCACCTGGTCTCCTACAGAGCTCTGCTCAAATATGCCCTCATCAGAGAGCTCCTTCCTGACCAACTTGTGATGAACCAGGGAGCTTATTCTAAAGCCATGGGACCCACTATATATCGACAGGTGTGTTCTTAGCATCCACCCACCAGCATGTGGCTTCCGCTAAGCCACAGGTGTCCTCTCTTGTTCGCTGCTGCTCCCTCTGTACCTAGCACCAGGCCAGCACACAGTAGGTCCACAGAAACATTTGTTACATGCACAAATGTGTTTTTGAACCGGAGAACGTACACGGTGGCTTTACATACCTTTTTCATCACTGAGTCCGAGCTGCCCCGCATTGTTCATTCCCCAGCCAAAAACAGCTCCTGACAGAGACAGGGCAAAGCTGTGGGCCCCTCCTGCAGCCACCTGAGCCAGCGGGATCCCTTCCAAAGCCCTCACCCTCTGTGGGCTGGTCTGAGAAGGGAACTCCTTCCCCAGGCCCAGCTGTCCGTGGCTGTTCTTGCCCCATGTGAAGAACTGGCCATCTGCAATAACAACAGGACAACTGATGTTATGAACAAAATGATACAGGCTCCATGCACAAAGATAATCTAGCAGTTACACTCTCCGTTAGTTGCCCTATACACACCAAATCCACGCAAGAGAAAGGGAAGAGACCCTGTGTGTTTTAAGATTTCCAAAGCCTAAATTAGCATTAGACAACAGAAAAGCAAACTCAAGCCTTAGTGCCCTTCAAAGGCTGTCAACACTTATCTAAAGAAAACACTGAAGCTTCAAGGCAATTCAGTTCCGAACAGGCTGGTTACCAGGCACACATCTGAGCAAGGTGAACTCAGCTCTGACCACACTGACAGGAGCTGCAGGTGTGACCCAGGACTGCTCTGGGGTGGCGGCCTGAGCAGGACATGTGGCAGGAGGAACATGTCCTTGCACCCCATCACACTTCTCTTACTGCGGACTTGACATTTCTCTGGAATCCTGACGGTAGAATGGGGCCTGAAAACGGACTGTAGCTTTTTAGAGACAATGTCCACAAACACTTCTGCATTCTCAAAAACCCCTGGCTGTCCTGGCCCCTTGCTTCTCTTTTGTGTAAGAACTGAAACAGCAATGATGCATCCTACATCATCCACATCACCAACAGGGGATGAGTGCTACACAAAGACCGTTGGATAAATGTCACTGTTCAGTCAAAGCTTTCAAGTTAGATAACACAGGACAGAGACGAGGAGTGCTTTTTAAATTAACATAGCATTAGCATATATGTATATAAATTACCAGCTGCCAGGGCCAGGCAGTGCCAGTTGCCACAGGAAACTTGTAATATGGTCTGCTGGTTCAGCTTCTGTATTAACCTAAAACAGAGAAGCGTTTTCTTAAATGTGCATCCACACAGAATTATCAGAAACATTCTCAACTTAGCATCTTCATTAAAAATATCACCTTGTGCAAAAGACCTTTTCAAAATCAAGCATGTGACCTTGTCTGATTAAGCATGTGATCTTGTCTCATAAAATTCTATTAGGGCTTTCACTAGGTTCACTCTTAGGAATTCACTGTTTAAAACAAACAGAAATTCTCCCACACCTGGACCCATTCCTAAAACCCTACAACCTACCATCCCTACTTCAGGAAGTGATTATTGTGGCACACAAAACCTTTAGGATCTCTAATGTATTTACTGTCTTCATAAATGCTAATGAGCAGACTATGGCTGACAGTGCCCAGGAAGCTACAACTGGGAAGTACGGGCAAGGGGTCAGCCTCTGCTACATAGTGAGTTCAAGGCTAACCTGGGTTAAATGAGACCCTGTCTCAAAAAAAAAAAAAAAGAAAAAAAGAAAAGTAATTAAAAACTTCCTGATCAGTTTGAGGTAAGTAAGTACAAGAGATAAAAGGGGTATCCTTTTTAGTCAACATATCTGTCAATTGCTAGGGACCCAGCCAGTAGCTAGTACCAGAAGAAATTCAGTTCTGAACCAACTCACATGTTTATACTTTAAGGCAGACATTTCTAAAAAAAAAAAAAAAAAAACAACTGGGCTTTGTTTGTTTGTGAATCACAATTGTTACCAGGCATATCAGTAGCATAAAGGAAATAGCAATGGCATGAAGAAAACAGTACAAAATCAAGAACCTTTTGGGTAACATTCTCACCTGGGCACTGCCACAGAATCCTCAGTAGTCATGAGTCCCAGTTGGCCATCACTTCCTGCACCCCAAGAAAACAGCTGGCCCTGGTCACTAAGAGCCAAACTGTGGGACTCTCCACATGCCACATGTATGATGTGCTGATCGGCCAATGCTCCAATTTGTTCTGAAAGAGATCCAAAGAAAGGAAGAAAATATAGAGCCTGGAAACAGAAATGCTGTTCCCTTTCATTAGCCACCTTCCGCTGTGTGACCAGCACCCAACCAGGAGGGGACAGCAAAGAGGGCACGGTGCATCGGGAAAGGAGCCAACAGTTCTGACTCCTCACGTGGACACCTGGGAAAAGAGCCTGGAATGCTGTCACTCTGCTAGCTTTCTCCCTTATCGCTTGTTACTGAGTCCAGGACCCCAGACTACAGGATGGTATCACCCACACGTAGGGTAGGTCTTCCATCCTCAGTTAAACCTCAGAAACACCCCCAAAATATTCCCAGATGTCTCTCTCTTAGGTGATCCTAGACCCAGTGAAGATGAGCCACAGCGAGCATCATCCCAGGCAATTTTACAGAGAACCATGAAACCTGCAAGTTTACAGAAATACTGAACTTTGGGGATTCATCAGTAGACAACTGGCATTTTCATACCTGTATATAAGATCTTTTTTTTTTTTATCATATTTACTCTCATTATGTGTACTTATCATCTCTCTCCCTACATCCCCTTCCAATTCTCTAAAGTCCTCCTTCACTTTTCAGGTCCTTTTTTTTTTTTTTACTGAGAGTCCACATATGAAAGAAAACATATTCTACTTGTCTCTCTGAGTTTGGCATATTTCACTTAACATGAGACTTTCCAGTTCCATTTTTTTCTACATGGCTAATCCATCCTAGATATAGACAGATATAGATAATACGGATCCATAATATATATACATGTATGGACCTATATACATGTATGGACCCATCTCTCATATATATATATGAACCCATTATGCATACATTTGTAGACCAAAAAAAGCAATAGTGAAAGTTCTGTAGCATCTGACATCAAATTATGCTGCTGAGTTATAATTATAGAACCACTGATACAGAAAACAGACATGTGTAGCAATGTAGAATAGAAGCTTCAGAAATAAACCACACTACTGCCATTTGAGTTTTCAATAAAGGTGCTGAGAACATATAGTGGAGGACAGGGTTTCTTTAACAAGTGGTAGAAGATTGAAACTATGTCTCTACCTTACCACTTATTAAAAAAAATGGCTTACTCTAGGTGGAGTGGCACACAGCCCTTAGGAAGAGGAGGTAGACAAATCAGGAGTTCAAGGTCTTTTCTGCTATATAGTGAGTTCAAGGGCCAGCTATCGGTGACCTTGACTCAAAAAAAAAAAAATTAACTAAAAAACGGTTCAAAGATCTTCATGGGAGACCATCATGATACTACTACAGGTAAACGTGGGGGGAGAGGTACTTTATGATGTAAGCATGGGCAGTGACTTTCTCATTAGGACTGAAGTTCTTCAGGACACAGTAAGAATTGACAGGTGGGATTTCGTCTACCAGCAAAGCTTCTGTGAACGGAGCAAACCATTAACAGCAAAGGCACACCCAGAGAACAAGGAAAATCCATTACCATGTGTTCATCACCAAAATACATGACAAACTGTAAAAATTAAATGCCAGAAGAATAAATAATGCAATTAATAGATGGATGAATGAATCCATTTCTCAAAGAAGTAGTTCAAGTGACCAATGAGTAAATGAAACAGTTTCATCTTTAGACATCAGGAAACAGTTTCATCTTTGAGAATGAGTCATTTCTCAAAGCAGTTGTTCAAGTGACCAGTGAGTAAATGAAACAGTTTCATCTTTGGACATCAGGAAATTGTAAATCACTTCTACATTGCGACCATTACAACATTGTCAGAATGGCTGGCATTAAGAGAACAATAAGCCAGAGAGGCCAGGCCAGGACATTTAGATACTATTGGTGGGAATGCCAGTTTGTACAGCAATTGAGAAGGCTGCTCAAAAAACTAAAACTAGAACTTCCACAGGATCTAGCTGTACCACTTTGGATGTACATCTAAAACAATCAAGGACAGCATGTAATAGAGATAACCTGCATGTCTACATTAATCGAAGTACTATTCACAATAGCCAGGTCCTGGAACCATCTTGATACCCATCAGTCAATAAACAGCTGTGAAAATGTGGCACACATTGTACATGTTTATGTACATGTGTGTCATACACACACACACACACACACACACACACACACACACACACACACACACACGGCAGAAAGATTGTAAAAGCCAGGGGTTTAGGGACTTTGCTGTGAGATTGTTGTTGGTTATGCCTCGGCGCTGCTCCTCCTGGCTGGTCGCCGCCTGCCGAGGCCATGCCGGCGGAGGTGCTGATCAAAAGAATCATAGCCATGGTTACCTTTTTAGAGCTTTATTGGGGGGGGGGGGTGCAGAGAGAGAAAGACAGAGAGAGAGACAGAGACACAGAAGGGGGAAGGCCGACGGGAGGAAGGAGCAGAAAGGAGAGGGGACAGAGAGCCCACCCGCTTTTTAGGCTGGGAAGCCGGCAAAGGCTGATGACGTAATTAAGGACCAAATCCTTACAATTGTATCTCCTAAGAACTTCAGAAGCCACAACCATGAAGTCTAACATGACCGTCCAAACACAAGCCAAGCAATGATGACCAAGGAACTTGCCAAACTGGATAGAGAAAAGCCTACAAGGCCTCAACACTACAGAAAAAAACCACAGGCAACTGAGTAAATCTGGGAGCAGAAGTTTTCCCCAGGGAAGAGCACACCAACTGGTTATCCAGTGCCAACGGTCAGCCCTGAAAACATACATACAAGTAACATTATACAGACTCAATAGGTCGTATTTAGGAAGATATACGTATATACATATATATGCATGCAATAATAATAGATTTTAAAGAAGGCCATGAATTTGAGGGAGAGCAGGCAGGAATATATGGGAGGGTGTAGAGGGAGAAAAAGGAAGGGAGAAATGTTGTAATTAAAATATAATCTTAAAAATACAACCAAAAAAAAGTCTTCTACATCTCTGGTTGGCAGGGGTAGGGGGTTAGGTGGCTGTTGCAAATGAGATTGTTTTCCTAATTCTGCCTTATTTGTTGTTTGTGTAGAAAAAAAGATACCTAACTGTATGTTGATTTTTTTGAAACTTTTCTAAACCTGTTGATCAAAAGAATTCTGGTGAAATCATTAGAGTCTTTGGAGTGTAGGGCCATAACACCAGCAAATATGTACTGTTTGATATCTTTTCTGTCTTCTTGAGGGCTGCAAGAATATATTAGAGATTCAGCTGTGTATTAAAGTTATACTTTGACCAGCCAAGGGTCTGTCAAAAGGCAAGCCATTTATTATGAATATTTGGTGTTTTCCAGCCTTTAATATTTCTCTGTATGAAATTCTTGCATGCCAAAATATTTCCAGACCATTTGGCTAAAAATTCAGCTCCCCAGATCTGCTGAACTTCCCTGTTGCAGCCAGTACTTGGATAAGGTCACACAAGCAAAAACAAGCTGGGGGAGATGCATAGCTTTGTTCCTTGTGCAAATGAAGCTCAGACCATCTCTTTGCCTTGAGGCCGGGTGGCTCTGCAGAGCAATTGACTGAGAACAAAACAGGTTTTTACATATCAAGGCAGAAGGTAGGGTGGAGGAACATTCCTGAGAAGACAGAGAACCATGTGCCCAGGGAAAGAAAGGGCAGGCATTTTCTGTAGAAATGGACAGAACGACATGGCTAGAGAGAAGAGAGGAAGCAGAGGTTCTATAGAGGGTAAGAGTTTTCTGTGTGCCAGGAGTAGAGAGTAATGGAAATGGAGGAGGAGGAAATGGAGGACGAATATGAGGCTGGAAGCTTAGGAGTATAGTCCTTAGCAGAACTATGAGCTAGGGAACTGGATGGAACTGATGCTATGTAGACAGGATTTCATCCCAGAGAAATAAAGTAGACGGATAAAGAGTTAGGTGTATCTATATTTATTCTTGTCCTGAATGCCTGATGGAGCTATAGCTGTATTGATAGAATTTTGTCTTAGAGGAATAAAGTTAACAGACATATGAGCATAGTGTAAATTTTTTTCCCTCATAAATCCCGCCCCGGATGTAGTGAGATCCCATGGACCCTGGGTATTCCATACTGTCTGTTTTTTGCCTCTGTCTTGCTTTGTTGCTCCAGTTAAGATTTTAAGCATTGTACAGAAGAATGGTGACAGACCCCTTGCCTTGTGACTGATTTTGGAGAAAGCACTCCATTTCCCCATTCCATGGCCTTATGAGTCTTTTATTCATAGTCTCTTCAGAGCTACCATCATGAGATGTTGAATGTCCAAAGGAGTCTACTCTAGCTACTGAAATGATCATGTACTGTTTTGTCCTTGACATAGTTATGTACTCTGCTGCATTTATTATGTTTGTTGTGCTGCTGAAATCAGTTTGCAGGTATTTTACTGATGATTTTGGCATTTATGTTGATCAGAAATATCAGTCTGTGGTTTCCTTTTTTGTTGCTGTGATCTTATCCAGTCTGGACCCCAAAATAATACTGGCTTCATGAATGAGTTTGGAAGTTTTTACTTCCTCTGTATTTTGTGGGATTTTTTAAAAAGAACAGCTGTGTCCATAATCTGGTAGAAACCAGCAGTGAATCAAGCTAGGCCAGGCTTTTCTTCGCTGATAGATTTCCTTATTAGCAGTTTAATATCTTTGCTTGTTATTTTTTTCTATACTCTTGGTTTAATTTGGCAAGTCCTACACATCTAGAAACTTCTAGATTTTCTCATTTATTGAAATATAAGTTTTCAAAATGCCCCCAGTTGATCCTGGGTTTCAGTTGTATCTTAGTCACCTTCTTTATAATTGTCTGGTGTCTTCATCCGTCTTTTGGTTAGTAGTATGGCTATGGGTTTGATAATCTGGTCTATTCTTTCCAAGGATTCACTCTGTTACACTAATTCTTTGTATTGTTCCTTTTCTTTCTGTTTCACTGAATTCACTTATCCTACTCTTCCCTCATAGGTTATTATTTGAGTCTGTAAGGATTATGTCCTTATTACATCATCAGCCTGCAACAGCGTCCCAGCCTAAAAAGTGGGCGTGCTCTCCCATGGGCTCTCTTTTTCCTTATTCCCTCTGTACTTCCCCTCCACGCGCTCTCTTTCCATCTCTGTCTCTCTGTCTGTCTCTCTCTCTCCTTCCTCCTAATAAAGCTCTAAAAAGGTAACCATGGTTCATGATTCTTCTGCAACCATGGCATCCAGCGCTCTCTTCCGCTGCGACTGACAGCCATGGGCGGCAGCCTGCCACAAGTGCCACAAGCACCACAGTAACACCCCTTCCCCTTCAGAGTCATGCTGACTGCCTCAGGCCTATAGCTATAAACTCTTCTCTCTGGCTACTTTCACTGTGTTCCACAGGTTCTGTTATGTTGTTTTCATTTTATCTGATTCTAGGACTTTTTTTTTTTAAGTTTTTCAGTCTCTTCAATGACCAACTAATCATTCAAATGCTTAATTCAATCTCTATGTTCATATATTTTACAGTTTCTATTGTTGATTTCTAATTTTATTTCATTATGTGACAAAATGTAAGATGCTTTAATTTTCTTCGATTTATTCAGACTTGTGTCTAAAATATGACCTGTTTTGGAGAAAATTCTATGAATTGCTGAGAAGAATGTATATTCTGAAGTCCCAGATGTAACTTAAGCCCACTTAATCCACATCATTGTGCTGTTTAACCCCAAAAGGTTTATTTGATGATTTGGGGGTGTATTCTAGGTAACCTAGTTAAAGTGGGATATTGAAGTGATCCTCTATTACTGCATAGGGGTCCATATGAACCTTTAAATTCAGTAGCGTTTGTTTTAGAAACTTGGAGTACCAATGTTCAGTACACATGGTTATAAAACTTGGGTCACCTTGATGGATCATTCCCTCCACCAACCTTAAGTGATCTTTGTTGTTCTTTTCCAACAATGGACTAGAGTCCGCCTCACCAGAAAATCCAGTATACCTGTTTGCTTTCAGACTCCACTGACTTGTAATCTTTTTTTTTTTTCCCACCCTATCCCTTTCATGCTGGGCTTATCTTTGCCAACAATGTGAGTTTGCTACAGACAGAAAACAATTGAGTGTTGTTTTTACATCCAAATCCCATATGGGTATACTGTATACCTGTGTTTACTCTGTCTTCTGGAGCTCAGGCTTAATGACTGAATTATTGTAACTCAGGATTATGAAGAAAGGTCTTTACTCCTCCTTCAGTTCTGAGGGACAGCTTCGCTGCACACAGTAACAGATGTTGGCAGCTATTTTCTTTCAGGGCCCAAAGTAGATTAGTCCATGCCCTCCTGCTTTTGGGTTCCTAAGAGAACTCTGCTGTTCTTGATGGGTTTGTCTCTCCCATGTGTGTGTCTGTCTGTCTGTCTCTGTCTCGGAGTGGGAGGGGCCTTTGTATGTGACTCCTCATCTTCCTCTTGTAGCTTTCAAGAGTTATTGATGGTGTGATCTATATAATTGATGTTTTACTACACTGACATTCTTTCATGGTCTTGTCTTTTTGAAGTTCTAAAAATCTCCCCTAAGTGTCTACTTCTTTCTCACGAATTGGTAATTTTTATCTATAACTTTATGCAATGTTTTCTGTGCCTTTAAATTGTGCATCTTCTCCTTGTAGATCCACGGCTCACAAATCTGACCTTCTAATGGTCTTTCAGAGGTCTTATAGGTTTGGTACATCCTTCATTGTGTCCCTGCTCTGTGGATGTTCTGATGCCTCTCTGCCATTGCTGTTCCCTTATATTCTACCTCCACTTGATCTAGTGGCTCAGTGAGACTTCCAATTGAGCTTCTTATTTGACTGACTGAACTTCTCATTTCCAAATTTTCAATTTGATTTTTTTCCAGGAGTTTTAGTTCCTTTGAATTGCTTAATACTTAAAATAATAGTAATATTGAGACAGTGTCTCTAGTCCTGGCCCTGAACTCCCTACATGCCCAAGGATGACCTTGAACTTCTAATCCTCCTACTTCTACCTCCCAAGTGCTTGGATTACAGATGTGCATTATCCCACCTGGCTTATACAATGCTACAGATTGAACCAAGGGCCTTGTGCAGGATAGTCAAGGACTTCACCAACTAAACTATATCTCCTGCCCTTTAATCACTTTAAATTTTTTAATTGTATGTATATGGTGTTTGCCTGTACATATGTCTGTTTATTCTGTGTGTACAGTAACTGTGGAGGCCAGAAGAAGGCAAAAGATGCCCTGGAACAGGAGTTAAGGAGGTTGTCAACTGCCATGTGGGTGCTGGGAATCTAATCAGGTCCTCTGGAATAGCAGCAAGTGATCTTAATCCTGAGCCAACTCTCCAGCCAACCCCCAACCACTTTTACATCTTACATCATCTTCCCAGTTTCCATTCAGCTGTTCACTCGTATTTGCTTTGAGTCTGTTCTGATGCTTGCTTGTTCACGCTCTTCTTGAATTTGCTGATCAGCTTCATCATGAATCTTGAGTTATTTTGAACATCATCAGCTTGACTATCATTGGATTCGACTGCTACAGAATTTTGAACTTTTGGAGGACGACTCACATTACTTTGGTCCTTCATCCCCATATTTCTTGTGTTTCTAAACTGGGATTTAGGCCTCTGGGGCCAAGTTACTGGTTTGAAGTTCTAAGTTCCCAGATTCTGTCACGTGAAGTATTTTCCAAAATTCAGGAAGACCTACACTGTAGCAGCTTTGGGGTGTGACTTCTCACAACTGTTCTTCAACAGATAACCTCTCAGCCAGTGTCCTCAGTGCCCCAGGTGTGCATTATCCCACCTGACTACTAACTGAGGAAGTGACCTGGTTACAACTCCAATAACATGGGGGCGGGGCAAGACAACACTACATGAAGTAAGAAGACACTAGTTAGTAAGAATAGGAATATGAAAAAAAAAACAATATCGAGAACAATACTAAAAAACATACAAAATAAAAATAAGAGGGAAATGTAATCGGAAGAGGAAGCAAGGAACAGAAAAGAGAGGAGATCTAAGAAAATGAAACAAACAAAAATGATAGAAAAAATTAAAATCAGGAAACATGAGGGGGAAAGAAACAGAAACCTGTCTAATTGAAGAATGGAATAATAAAACCAAAAAAAAAAAAAAAAAAAAAAGGAGACAGAATTTAAAAGTAAATATTAAAGCTAGGTGCGGTGTTTCAGACCTAAAGTCCCAGCACTCTGGAGGCTGAGGCCAGACTAGGCTCTGTGGGGGAAACCTGTCTCGAGAAAATAAACAGCAAAACAGAGAAATCAGATATTACAAGAAGAAATGGAAGAAGAATATAAAGGACAAAGAGAAATGAAAATGCAAAAATGGAGAATTCGTATGTAAATATTTAAAGTAACTGGTCTAATCAATAGCAAAACAGTCTCTACAGAAAAATAATTCTTTAATGGCGGCATCATAAGGAGGAGAGGGTAGTTAAAAAGAGGGCAGGTTTCCTCTAAGGAGGTCAGTCACGTGGCTGCTTTGGCCATGCACCAACCGTTCAGAGCAGGGTCTGGGTGTCATTGCAAGTCGTCTTTTTGCCTTTGTGGTATAGCAACCACAGGCTATGTCCTGTGGCCAGAAAGTCATAGCTATCCTGAGCTGTCTTGTTCAAGACTGGATGGGGTAGGCCACAAGCTTCAGCCAGCTGGTCCCAGTCTCCTGCACCTTGAATGTTCGATGATGGGACAGCACAACCCTATGGGGATGCTGTGACCCACACCTGAAGTAGAAGGCATGCATGCTGCACTTTGGGTTTGCTGATGTTCCACAACTTGGGATCCATACATGATCACCTGTGGGCTCATTCCCCTCCTCCCAGAACTCCAATAACCACCTCCCTGCTGGAGTTTTCAGAGCAAGCTTCCCTACTGACACTTGTTAGTTTTAGTATGAACTGTGCTCATAGGCCCAGAGATATGAGCAGGTGGACCCTAATGATGATGTTGCCTCAAGGGCTTATGCAAGTGTTTGGTAGTGAGGCCTTGACAGAGGAAGAGGATGTGGATTACCAAGGGGTAGGCACTGAGGGTCATACTTCTGACCTTCTGGCCTGGGCTCTCTTTCTGTTTGTTCTGCTGAGATGTAAGTAAGCTGTCTCAGTATGCTCCGGGTGCAGAGACCCTGTCTCAAAACAGTGAGATGGAGAGTGATAGAGGACTCACGTGTCAACGTCTGGCCTGCACATGCATATGCATACACACACACACACACACATCTGCTCTTAACTGATATTATATGCCTTCTAAGACGCTTTCTCCTTCCCTCGGTCTGTGACCTCTGTTGCTCACTCTTTTCTGCAGTGTGCCGAGGTCGTCTTTTCCTTATCCTCTGCTCTCCAGATTTTTCCATTCTTGAAATTTGTGTTACATTTAATGAGAACTAGAACTTGCCAATATTCAGGAAGGACAAGTGCATCACAACTCCAATTAGATTTAACTTAGTCGAAAGTCAAAGACAAAGGGAAACTTCTAAAAGAAGTAAGAACAATTTTCAAGCCACATATAACAGAATTAGAGTGACTGACAGACAGGCAGGTCAGGCGACAAGGGGATGATATATCTAGAGACACACAACAGCCAAGGTATGGGTCTAACCGAGCATCCAACAATGGTTGAGCAGATAGTGGAAATTTGGAATTTTTGCATAATACGATATTATTCAGCCATAAAAAGGGATGGAATTCTGTGGTACAAGGAAATAGGGATGAGCTTAGAAGATATTATGTTAGGTGAATAAATCAGGCACAAAACAAACATTTCAGGTTCTCACTTAAATATGGTAGCTGTGCAAGTTGATTTGACAGAAATAGGGCAGAGTAGTGGGGGCCAGAGACAATGAGGGGATCACTAGAGGGAATGGAGAGAGAGAGGTTAACAGCAGAAAGGTGCAGTTGGATAGAGGAAATAAACACTATGCAGGGTGCTGGGGAAGAAAAGGTACCAACCACGGTCTTAGCTTTCATCCTGCAATACAAACCTACCAGGCAAAATCACCCACTGGCATCATAGTGGCATGCATGCTAAACAACCACACTCTAAATGAGATCTGAGGCCTGCGCCACAAAAGAGCATTCATGCCTGGCACTATAAACATGGTCAAAACACATGATTAGGCAAGCCAGAGGCCCTAGGGCAGAATCTACAGATGCTGTTTTGCTTTCAATGTTGTCAAACTGCCATCTAAATATTTATGTTATGTCCATATATTTGGCTGTTTTTACCTTGGTCAGAGAAGCTTCTCACTGCAGTGGGTAGTGGTAAACGCAGAGACTACTAACTGTTCAAAATGCTGAGGATGAGAGACTGTGAGTGCTCAGCTATAGGCAAGACATCTCTATGAAGTGTGACCTACACACATACCTCTAAGGCTGAGGGACCATCCTAGAGAAAAGGGCAGAAAGAACGTAAGACCCAGAAAATGGTTAGCTCTGCACCTCACATGAATATTGAATGCATGAACTCAAAGCGACTGTGGTTACTACATGCACAAGATCAAACGAGTTAAAAATCCCAGCATGGGAGCAGGGAGAGGATCCTGACATACTGACCGAGGAGCTTGTAGCAGCTGATAGCTGCTGAGAGAGGGAAAGTCACTGAGCAGACATTCCCTGAGTAACCAGACTAGTGGTCTCACTGATATTGTTGGAGCACAACAAATTTACTTCAGTCCTACCCTTCAGAAGTTTACAGACTAGGTGGGGATGGAATTTATACCTGTAAAGATTATCATCTAAGGCAGTTCACCACATGCTACATGATAAAGCCCTAAACATACCAAATTAAGTTGCCCCATAGTTAAGTAGGTCTAAGACAGGCCATTCTAAGTACTGAATTCTTTTCTTTAATAAGCTTAATAGCTATAGGACGCACGCACTCACTCTAGCAGCTCTGCGAAGCTGCAGCTTCGGCCTTTGGTCAATACATTGTCAATGTTCCTTAACTTCAGTCAGTAAAAATACCACCTAATTCGGAAGTTTCGTGTTGCCGTAGTGATGTTGTAGCTTGGCAATTTTGATAATCTCTCATTTATTGGAGAGGGTAAGAGGTCCTTCTGCACACAGATAGCCACTAGGGTGCTGATGGCCATGTCAGAAAAGCAGCAGGTGGCAACTGACTTCAGGAGATTTCCGCCAGAATGAAAGGCACTGTGGGTGAATCTCGGATAGGCAAGGCTTTGGCTCGAGAATACCACTTGCTATTTCTGTGCCTTTATATGTTTGCTGCTGCCATTTTTCTCTGGTACCTGGCATGGTGTGAATGGGTGTGAGGATCCCCATTAATGTAGTGTGATTATCTCATGGAAATATCCTGTTCTACTGGGCATTTTTACTGTGGATTATTATGAAGATGATTTCCTCTTAAGCTGAACTGTTTAAAGTGCTATCCCTGCCCCAATAAAGCAGGGGCTGTAGAGGATAAAAAATAAAAACAAGGAAGTGTCACACAGCTAGGATTTACAAGTTTCTCTAGAGGAAGAGTAAAGACTATGGTTTAGGTTAATGATTAAGGAAAACAACTGAGTCCCAGGAGTTAACTCAAGTTCTTTTTGATATTGGGAAATGTCATGGGTTTTGGTGCA
Organism: Peromyscus leucopus; assembly: GCF_004664715.2. Classification (NCBI taxonomy): domain Eukaryota; kingdom Metazoa; phylum Chordata; class Mammalia; order Rodentia; family Cricetidae; genus Peromyscus; species Peromyscus leucopus. The sequence goes on along the minus strand of NC_051065.1, from coordinate 76,291,444 downwards.
TCATAGCTAAAGCAAAACTTTAAACAATTGACTTCACGTAACTAGAAACAGAGAATTGAATGGTTAGTTAAGATAACTAGACAGAACTCTAAAATATGAAAAGCGAAACTAGTAACCTGTGTTTCTGGCAATTACAAAAACTACTGCCTATGTAAACGGTTATGACTGAAAGGCTCCTGATCTAAGAGAAGTCTTCTTTTTCGCCAAAATGTTTAATCATGTAAGGAATATGAAAAACATGCTGTTTTATACTTGTATTCATTGTAATTATTCACTTAAAAAACAAAACGTAACTACTCTGTAACTTTTATAATGCTTGAAAGATTCTTCTGGAGTATATAAACTGTAAAGGAAAAAATAAAAAGAAAAGAGAAGGAAAACACACACCAGGAAAGATGAAGAAGGAAGCACAAAAAAGGAAGACATCAGGAAGTAGTGTAGAAGGAAGTCATCAGGGAAGCAGAAGGGAAACATCAGGGTAGAAGAACAGAACAAACAAGAATACAGTAGACCAAGGACAAAAAGACTAACACATTAAAAAAAAAAAAAAAAAAAGCTTTTATCCCTTAGAAAAAAAAGTCTATGTTTTTCTCACCAACTCTGCGTCTTGTTTCCAGTCTCTCTGACCTGCAGAAGGCTGACCCTCTGCACGAGGGAAACCAGAAAAAGTTAAACATGCATGTTTATCTCTTTAAAGGTAGGAGATATTTACCTGTCTTCCACCTGGGATTCTGGGAATTAATGTAGTTTATTACTTGATGACTTTTTGCTGTCTGTAGGGCCAAGCTTCATCCAAATCCCCTTGAATATAATATTTGCTTATCCCAGACCTTCCTGCCCTGCATCTTGGGTTTTGCTTCTCAGTCTATAAAACCCATCCTTATGAGATATATCATATGTACTTTACAACAACCTAAGTAACTTCTGTTATCTTATGACCAGGTCAATCCTGACTCCCATAGGCATTACGTTTACCACAGTCATTCTCCCTAAACCCTTATCTTGAGCATTGTTTGTGAGCCAACAGAACCCAGTTTTATGGAAGAAGCCATGTGTACTTTCTAAAGAGTTTCAATGGGGGGCTGGAGAGATGGCTCAGAGGTTAAGAGCACTGGCTACTCTTCCAGAGGTCCTGAGTTCAATTCCCAGCAACCACATGGTGGCTCACAACCATCCATAAGGAGATCTGGTGCCCTCTTCTGACCTGCAGGCGTATATGCAGACAGAGCACTGTATACATAATAAATAAATAAATCTTAAAAAAAAAAAAAGATGTCTTAAGCTTTGTTGTACACATGGTACTGAATTAACTGTCATCAGCAAATTTATCCAAAATTGCACTGCACTTAAATACAGCTAAAACAAATGCCTGGTATTAGACTTTAGAAGTTTGAACCAGCACTGGCTAACTAAATCATGTTGAACCAGATTTCCTTCTTGCCTCTTGACGATCATTTCCCTAATGGCCATAAGTGTTTGCAGGGACCCCCAAAATTTATGATGACAAACTCTTGATTCTGATAAATCTAGGTTGTTTCTTAATATATCAGCCTGCATATTTAGTTGGCAGATAGTCTGCAGCAATTTGAAATTCTTTGTAAACTATTCTAAGTAAATGTTCCTATTTTGAAATATTATTTTAGCTAGGCAAAGATGTGTTACATTTGTTTATGCTGCAGAATATTACTTTAGCTATGTGAAGGTGTGTTACATTTGTTTGTGCTGTGTTTGTAATTATGTAAAGATCTGTTGCATTTGTTTCACCTTGCCTGCCTAAGGCACTTGATTGGTCTAATAAAAAAATTAACACCCAATAGTTAAGCAGAAGAAGGATAGGCGGGGCTAGTGGTCAGGGAGAAAGAGGAGGAAAGAAAGAAGGAGAAGGAGAGGGCCATTCCTGGGGCTAGAAGCCAAGCAGCTGCCAGCCAGACACGGGAAGCAGCAAAAGTAGGATATATAGAAATAAAGAAAGGTTAAAAAGCCCTGAGGCAAAACTCAGATAAAGAGAAACAGATTAAAATAAGAGCTAAGATAAGGCCGAGCATTCATAACTAGTCATAAGTCACCATGTCATGATTTGGGAGCTGGATGGTGGCCCCAAAGAAAGCCTATTACATGTACCAACATTTGACAAATTATCTAACATTAAAATATACGTTGAAATTTCTACTGTATAATACAACTGTCTTATAGTTTCATGATGCTACAACAAAGTGTTTAAAGTTGGGTAACTTATAAAGTAAAAAGGTTTATGATTCTAATGGTTGGGGTACCCAAACAATGTCTGAATAATGACCTCCTTGACTACATCACAGGAGGATCCCTGGGCTTGCGGACCAGCCAGCTGGGCTCTATGGATGGGCTCCAGACAAATGAAAGATCCAGTGCTAAAGGGAAAAAAGCAGTGTCTCTGAGGATAACACGTGACATTGACCTCCACATGCATGTGTGCACACATATGCCAATGTACATTGTTCAAGAAGCATGCAGCTGACAACAGTTGTCTAATGATGCTATCAATGGAAGGAGAATTGTCTCTCCCTGCCTTTTAACGAAGTACCGTATTTATAGTTAGTGTTTAGCTAGTAGGTTAAAAAACGCAAGCTCCTTTGTGGTCAGGCTCATATCCTTTTTCTTTTTTTCCAGGAGAATGAACAGAAAGTAAATCTAAACAAGAGAAACAACTTGAGAATAAAATCCTATCAGGAAGGCCTATTCAGCCTGAGACGTTTGTGTGGGGGCTGGAGAGGTGGCTCAGCGGTTAGGAGCACTGGCTGTTCTTGCAGAGGGACCCTGGTTCCTTCCCAGCACCCACATGGTGGTTTGCAACCGCCTGTAACTCCAGCACCACAGGATCTGACACCTTCCTCTGATCACTGTGGACACCAGACACACAAGTGGTACGTAAACACACAGGCCAACACTTAACTCTTACATAAAATAAAAATAAATAAATCTTTTGTTAAAGGTGTCTAAGAACAAACATCCCATAATGATTAAAACCCAACTGTCATCTCAAACTCAACTCTTTTGTCCTTTACATATACTTTATACTTAGACCGGAATACTGACCTAATTTAGAGCCGTCATGAGGATTAATGTGCTTTAAAAAGCTAATCATAACACAGATGACAGCTAGGAATAGGTAAAACACTCTTGCAATGACAAGCACGCAGAGTCTCTTCAATGCAAGCCACTGTTTATTTTCTAAAATAATGCTGATTACAAAACACCAATAACTCTTCACATAAAGAAGTATGCTAATTAATAAGTATTATTTTCTAAAACCTCAACTGTATTTAAAGACAGTAGAATGACTTTCACAGGCAGAAGTTAGTAAATTTTGATCAACCCCACCAGAAGGTGGTTCACCCCCCTACTAACGATGAGAGCACTGGGTTGATTACCATCATCATCTCCCATCAGAGAGGATTATGCAGCTTCCCGGGCCACCTGCCACTCAAGTGGGAAGCAAGAGGAGCCCAGCGAGTGCAGTGTGGAATCCAGACATTTCCTATGATTTACACCAGAGTCACACACTTCAATAACATGGAGTCAGTATAGGATCGTTTCTGTCTCCTTTCAGCTCAGCTAGCATGCTTTTCACCAAGAACTGTCACATCCTTCAAATGCCAAGAAAAACCAAACACCCCAGCTGAAAGTCTAACAGCAGCAGTAGTCACAGTTCTGGGAATTGAGGCCTTCGAACATTCTTCTTTATAAACCTCATTCATCAAACAGCAGAGTCATTCCATTCAGTGATGGCATTACGGAAGTGCTCAGATGGAATACAAAATGTGTGTGAATTGGCTTAAATTCCCTACAGGAAAGGAAGAAACTAACCAGGAAGTGCAAAGAAAGAATCCTAGCTATGACTCAAACATGGCATTAGAGACTTGTTATAAACTGTCACCCTTGGGGTTCCCTATAAAAGGTTCCCAGACTGTCTACATAATTAGAAGTCTAACAGAGTCAAATTCAATCAAACGCATTGCACCCACCACAGTTCCTGCCTATTCAAGACAGGAAGAAAGGTTAAAAGATATTTATACAAATTCAGACATCCCTAACTAACACGAGGATTGGCTTATGCCAAAATCGCATCTGTGGACATCAGTGTGTGTGAAAGAAGGAAAGGGTGGGATGCTGACAGCTGAAGCAACAGTTAATGGGCACAAACAACATGGACTCATGAAAAAGTTTCAATATTCACTTATTCTTCACTTACAAATTAAGTTGCTTATAAAATATAATTTGAGCAGGGAGAACTCATCTTGATTGTTTGCTTTACTACGAAGGCCAGGGAACACACACGTCTCCCGATACCACCAGTTCTGTAACTCTATGTCTTCTGAAATTATGAATAAACCATGGACAAGGACATAAAGGGATTAGTAATAATCCTACTATGCCTCTAATCAGTAGAGCTATCTCAATGGGGAGGGGAGGGGGAAGCCAATATGAGAATGCAGGCTGGAGAAAGAACGGAAAGGCACAATGCAGAAGAAGCCAGTCCCAGGATAGTTGGACAATGGGTTTGGATGAAACTTAGTAAGCTGTAAGGGAAATACTTCAGTTATCCCAGGCCTGCATGCCCTTGGCCTATTTGCAAAAGGATGTGTCTCACACACAAACACACACACCTAAGCAATAACCCTCCACTCCTTAGACAGTTAGACAGATTTCTGGCATAGCCATATTTAGCCTATCCTTGAGATACCCACGTGTTGCAGTTTGAATGCTGGCTCAGAGGTTACTAGCATGTACTTATCTTGCAGAAGACCTGAGTTAGGTTCCCAACACTTACACTGGGCAGTTCACAACCACCTGTAACTCCATTCTAGGGCCTCCAATGCCTTCTTCTGGCCTCAATGGACAGCTTCACTCATGGGCACATACCCCTGTACATATACACACGTACACATAATAATTCTTCAAAAAGAAATCACCCCTTCTGGTCACATACAGAGACAGAGGTGCATTACTGATCTGAGAAGTTGAAAAATGACAGTCTGAGGAAAACATGGATCCTCAGGGGCATCTACAGCCAAACATAATCTCAAGGAGGAAAAAAACCATCAGGGAGTATCTGTAGAATATATCAAAAAGCCAAGTCCATGTGCCATTCCAGTTAAAGACAAAGTGGTAAACAACCTTGACAATCAGCTAGATGGGCTGAAGGCACAATGCCAAACCAAGGACCTCCATCCTGACACCACCCAACTTCCCTCCCTGACAGGTCAGAGTCAATAGCTCCTTGAGTCACTGGATTTTCAAGACATAAAATTTTAAGGCAAAGCAAAGAGTCTTCCATGGCTACACCAAACATCTGCATCTTCACTGCTGTAGATAATGTGAGTGTAATGAATAGCGGAAAAAAAAAAAAAAAAAAAAAAAGACTCCATTCTCACATCCTTTGCAGCCCAGAAAAGGGCACATTAACTATTTCTGTAGCTAAGATATTAGTACCCATAGAATAACTCCACCTCACTTCTCATCACGTTTTCAAAGCCTTGATGTACATCATCACATACTCATTTCTGAGACAACTTCGTATTCCGAAGGCAATTGATCTGTGTAATGAGAGCTAAGATCTCTACCTGGCCCTCACAAGAACACCCTCTTGGCAAAGGGCTTCCTCACAGCTTCCTCCCCGGTGCCACTTGAAGGACCATTCTGATGCCAGGACAACAAGGTCCCTCCCTGTTGTCCCCCCTTTTTTTCTTTCTTTCTTTCTTTTTTCAAATGGCTGCTGCCTTTTAAGCCACAGCTGTCTGAATCAGCAACTGCAACTCCACCACTACCCGCAGGGGTGAGGCCGCAAGGGCCTAACAGAATTCCCTACAGCTCCAACTCTCGCAAAGCTACGAAGGGAACTTAACTAAACCTGTCTCCCTCCGAAGAACTCAAGATTCAAAGGTTAAGGTGGAATTCTGCTCTTCAGAGAGGCTGAATAGCAAACAGCTCACCTCCTCTCCTTGTTCGTGTCCTCCAAAAAGCCCTCCTGCTTCTCCTCACCCCTCCTTATAAACCCTTTCTCACTCGTCTCCCCACCACCACTTCTGGCAGCCTCCTGACCGCAGGTGAATTTTATTTAACCAAACACATCTTCGCATCATTAAACAAACGTTCCAGAGCATATACAAAAGTAACACACCTTGAAATGATATTCTACAACACCTCCCCTTCATTTCTTTCCCCCAGTACAGGGGACTGGATCCAGACTCTGTGCATGCTCGTCGAGTGTTCTATGTACCAATGTGCATCCGCAGCCCCCTGCTGCCCTTCTCTGTCTAGTAGCTCTCCATGTAAAGATTCCCAACCAGCACAGAGAGCAGGCAAGCTCAATCTCTTTCTTTCACTCATTAAAAATAAATCCCATGGGACCCAGATTTAGAACACCATGAAAAAGTTCAAGCAAGAGAGGGAGGCGCCCACCCACACGTCTCTCCATTCAGGGCACTATTCCACAGTTGCTGTGGGGTTTATAATTAACATACTAGCTTAACTTGGAGCAGAAGTCTCCGGATTCGCTTGCAATTTACACAGGAGTCTGACTTACCATGAAGTTAGCTCACCGGCAGGCCCAGCACCCCTGGCTGACTCCTAGGGCCTTCTTGGTGTTCCTCTCTGTTCTTCTGCCACCACCCCGCCATGGCTATGGCAGGTGCTGGCCCAGCTCCAACACAAGCAGACAGAAGGTTGCTCCATGCTGTCCACTTACTTCCAGAGGCCCGGCTGGTTGCCACTAGCTCCACGAACCGTATCCAGAGGCTCTCCAGGAACATGAGACCATACTCCCACCCATTCACTGTAGCGTCTTCTAAAGATGGCTGCCACTAACTCGGCTTCTGTTTCTTTTCCCACCTGCTGCCACCCCAGCATTTACGACGTGCAGGGAGAGATGTGTGCACCCCCACCTCTACAGAGAAGACAGCTGCCAGAGGCAGGGCCATGAACAACGATGAGGGTGGCACAAAGATGTAATGCCAGCACTTGGGAGGCAGACAGGACCTCAGTTGTTCTAGGTCATCTTTGGTTTCACAGAGAAGTTACAACCAGCCGGAAGATGTGTCAAAAACAAACAATACCCCCCTTCACCCCCCACCCCCCCAAAAAAAACCCTACAATACCAAAACAAGAAGTCTCCTCCTTTAACAGAAAAGGGAACTGAAGCTCAGAAAGAATCCTGTCTAGGGCTACACTAACTTCCTGATGGTAAAAAGACCAGGCCAGTTCTCAAACCCTCAGCTCAGGCAGAGTCCAGAGACAGGTTAGTTTTTCAACTGCTCGAGAGAACTGCAAACAACATGCATGACTCATGATACTGCTGGTGATACTGCATTCAACAACAGCAGCACAGGGCACGTCCAGCATGGACACGTGCATCAGACAGGGCAAGCAATACCCGTACTAGGTTACCTAGCTTGAAATTGCCCAGCTTTGCTATCTTTAGTATTGGAATGATCATCCAGTTCCCAGAATACTCTCCTGCAAGGGCTGGCCAGGAGAGCACAGTCCTTCAAGGCGAGCATGGGGCCAATGAGATGAAAAGCACTTGCTGAAGAACCTGACAGCTCAAGTTCAAGCTCACATAAAAGAAGGAAGGAACTGACTCTACAAAGCTGTACTTGGGCTTCCAGACATGTGCCCCCATAGGTATGGCCCTCCACACCCCTACCCCCAACCCCACACAAATACACACAAATGTAAAAAAAAAAAGAAATCACTAGAGTAAGGTGAGTCCAAGGGACCTAATTCCTGTCTGAACACGAACATTCCCTAAGAAGGGCAGGCTTCCATGGGTAGGCATTCACTCTGCCTCTCGCCTGAAGAAATGGGATGTTAATGAGCTTAATGTGAGACAGTGAGTTGTAAGAAGAAGTAGAAAAAGGTCTGCGTTTTTAATGTTTTCCACCAAGAAGTCCTTCAGTAAAAATAAAAAATCTCCCACTGCCTTCAAGGTAGATATCTATATGTATATATCTACCAACTGGTATATATATTACTGCATAGTAATATATATGTATTATATATAGTACCTATATTACTATATATACTAATTAGTAAAAGATAATAAATATGATTTACTCATTTATTAATTATTGACACTTCTCACTGTATTATACTGCACAGAACAATCAGTCATTTGAACACTTCATATTAGATGCATTGCACAAAAGGACATTGGTCGATAGGTAAGTCTACAAACTCATTCCCTAAAATCCCAAGAATCAGGGCAATGTGTTAGGAAAGCTGCAATTACATCCACATGGGCACACATAGTGGACGCTTTCCAAGTGGGAATTCAGGTGCAAACAGTGAACAAGAGGAAGGCCACTGAGCATTCTCATACACCTCATAATTTGGGGCAGGGGACAGAGTTTCCAACATGCTTCACAGCTGAGCACAGCCTTGAAGTCTGGGTCCTCTTGCCTCTACCTCTCAAGTGCTAAGATTACAAGCATTCACTGTCAAACCCCACAAACTTCCCAATTCTTCTAAAACCAATCCTGGAGTCTGTTGTTTTCGTATGTTCAACATGAAGTCACGATTAAAGACTGGCATTTGGGCAGAGAAACTGTGAGGCGTAGCCACGTGCCACAGCCTAGAGTACATACAGAGGAAACAACTTTGGTCAGGTCATCTGATGCAATTCCCCTTAACACAGATGGGCACTCCTGATCCTCCAGGCCCACAGATGCTGGGGTTACAGGACACCATCCCTGGTCTTTTCTCTTTTAAAAAATTATGTGAATTTATGTTCGTCTGTGTGAGTGCCTGGAGACCAGAAAAAGGCCTTGGGTCCCCTAGAGCTGGAGTTACAGGAGGTTCTGAGCCAAGTGGTACAGGTGCTGGGGAAAGCGGCCATTCTCTTTGCACCATCTCTCCAGGCCCCACGGCTGCTCTTTAGTGAAGCTGCTGTCTAGACTTGATCTGGACTGAGTGAACGGGACGGCAAGGAGCAAAGAACCTGGCTCCCAAGCGTGCCAATGGACCCTGAGCACAGTCCAGGAGGCTCACCTCAGCACTGCCTCTCTAAGGTCACAAGTCTACACTATACGTCCACTGAGTGTCAAACCTAGTTCTATAATGATAAAGTGAAAGGAAAAAAGAGGTAACCTGACAGCCTGGAAAATGCACCCTGGTTGTCAGAAATAAATGAAAAGCACTAACGTAAGGACACTGATGAGCTCCTGCCTTTTCAGCTTAGCCTTTCCTACCCCCTTATTATGAGAGTCAGCACGGCGGCACTGGTGCACCTGTCCACCCACACCCGGCGTACACTCTGTACTCAGTAACACACACACACACACACACACACACACACTCACCTGTCTACCTACACCACTGAGTACACTCAGTACTCAGGAACACACACACACACACACACACACACTCACACACACACACACACACACACACACACACACACACACACACACACCTGTCCACCCACACCCCGGCGTACACTCAGTACTCAGGAACACACACACACACACACACACACACACACACACACACACACCTGTCTACCTATACCTACCTCAGTAACATACAGGTACACAGGCACACTACACACGGACACAAATGCTCAAGGGTCAAACATCTACTCATCCCTCCTGCTCTGCCCACCTCACCTCTCCATTTCACCCCAGCCTACTTGGCACCCAAAGATCCACGTAGCCCTTGCCACAAGGACCACAGGCTTAGCTCATCCCAGCATCCCTCCTCTCACCGTCCCGAACAGTGCTCAGCACCAAAGGCTTTGGAAAAGCATGTTGCCGAAATGAAAGAAGGAAGAGGTAATCGGGGAGGAAAACCTCTGATACTGATCACGTGAGGACTCCCTGTTTAAAAGTGTCACGGCTTAGCTTTCAATTACTAGGGAAAATCACCTCTCAAGCCTGATTTGCATGTTGTATAATAAGTTTAAAAGAAGCAACTCTATTTTTCCATTCCATCGCTTAAATTAGACGCAGCTCCGTGGGGAATACTGTGCTGCGCTGCGCTGCACTGCGCTGCACTGCGCTGCACTGCACTGCACTGCACCGCACGAGGGAGCCAGAGCTTCCCCGAAGCAGAGGGCTTGGCCAGGAAGGACCCACTACCTTTTGCCTTAGCAAGGTCCTGACCACCGAGGCAGGAGCGGCACTCACCTGGCTTGTTGCCTTCCCTCTCGTGGCCAAGCTGCCCCTTGGTGTTGACGCCGCACGTGTAAACCTCTCCGCCCTCCAGCAGGAACACTGAGTGGTTTCCACCACATGCCACTTCCTTGATGGTTCTGTCGGATATGAAGCGGCAGACCTGGGGTTCGGCTACGATTCCGCCGGGGCGCAGGTTGGAGCTGAGGCCTGGTTGGCCCAGAGACCAATACCCCCAGCACAGCATGGTTCTTATCCTTCAGGGAGTCATAGAGCCTAGAAGACAGTTTTGTTTTGTTTTTTTTTAAAAAAAAAAAAAAAAAAAAAAAAAAGTGGGGGGAGGAAAAAAATGATTAAAAAAAAAAACAAGTTTTAAAAAATGTCAGAAGAAATCAAGTAGCAAATTCAACCAATTAAAATAACCCTCTCATGTTAGCAAAGGATGTAACAGCTGATGAAAACTTTGTAACACAATCCATTACTTTTGTGATAATTAAAACCGGTGCTCTCCTAATAATCATGTCTTGCATCTAATACACTTTAGTTGTCAAAAGTAGCTACAAGTAATAAAGATGTTGTTTGGGGTTTTACTAACACTTAAAATGCAAGATTTAAATAAATCTTCCTTATGTTACTAAATGAACACAGGGAAAAAAAAAAAAGCATGGTTCACTTGTCGATGATGGGGAGCAGAGTCCAGGCTGAGTCACTGCACACATCACTAGGCAGAGATGGGGGTGAACTCACCTCGGATTTTCTCAATGTTCCTTCCTTTTGCATGCTTTCTGCCTTTTTTAAAAATTGTTTTTATTTGAACCAACCACTAGGTAGACCTATTATTAGCTCCATTGACAGCATGCTGCCACTTGAAGCAAAGTGAGAAATTAGGAAACAGTATGCTCTCCCCCACATCCATCACCAATACTTGGGTCACACTTCCTGCCTGGAAGAAGGCTCCCTACATCCCTCGGGGCCTGTCTCCCATGATATGGTACTAACCTAACTGAAGGGGTAGTTTCTTCTTTCCACTCACCAAATTCTATCAGATTTGTAACACCCTTCAACAGAAACTGTAAAGGAACGCAGGCTTCTTCCATACAGCAGGGCATCAACTTTGGCTGACTGACTACTGTTGACATTAGATCCACAAGCTTTTAAAAATATGTCCTCACAAAAGTATGCTTTTTCAAACGAATAAAGACAAAAATCTCCCTCCTCTCTACCATTCATACACACCAAGGCCAGATAAGGTGGAGTCCTTCTATTGCTAAGAGGAACATAAAAGGGTGGGCCTGTTTTAGAGAATGGTAGGGCTGCTCTAGAAAAGGGTGGGCCTGCTCTAGAGAATGGTGGGGCTGCTCTAGGGTATGGTGGAGCTGCTCAAGGGTATGGTGGAGCTGCTCAAGGGCATGGTGGAGCTGCTCTAGGCTATGGTGGAGCTGCTCTAGGGTATGGTAGGGTTGCTCTAGGGTATGGTAGAGCTGCTCTAGGGTATGGTGGAGCTGCTCTAGGGCATGGTGGAGCTGCTCTAGGCTATGGTGGAACTGCTCTAGGGTATGGTGGAGCTGCTCTAGGGTATGGTGGAGCTGCTCAAGGGTATGATGGAGCTGCTCTAGGGTATGGTAGAGCTGCTCTAGGGTATGGTGGAGCTGCTCTAGGGTATGGTAGGGTTGCTCTAGGGTATGGTGGGGTTGCTCTAGGGTATGGTGGAGCTGCTCTAGGGTATGGTGGAGCTGCTCAAGGGTATGATGGAGCTGCTCTAGGGTATGGTGGAGCTGCTCTAGGGTATGGTGGAGCTGCTCTAGGGTATGGTAGGGTTGCTCTAGGGTATGGTGGGGTTGCTCTAGGGTATGGTGGGGTTGCTCTAGGGTATGGTGGAGCTGCTCTAGGGTATGGTGGAGCTGCTTTAGAGAAGGGTGGAGCTGCTTTAGAGAAGGGTGGAGCTACTCTATGGAATGGTGGAGCTGTTCTAGAGAGTGCTGGGGCTGCTCTGGAAAATGATGAGGCAGTTCTTCAAAAGTTCTTTTTGCTCTTACTGTCACTCCAGTTGGAAATATCAAGCAGGTGGCTCCCCACTGAAGAAAACACCTAGTGAGCCTCTCTAGTTCTGAGAAAAATGTTCAGGCTTCAGAAAAGAAAGGCAGGAAATCCCAAGCATGTCATAAAAAGCAGACGAGGGCATGCCACAAGACCCTGGATTCAATCCCCAGCACTGTAAGCACAAAGCAAGGGAGGGTTCCTCCTCTTTTGAGATGCCAGATGAAGAGGATGACTGAAGCCTGTGACATGGTCACATGCTTGGCCAGTACAGAGTGGGAAGCAGCAGATTTGAAAATAGCGATGCCTGGCATTCAGTGTGATGCTGCCTGTAAATACCTTTCAGAATCCCAAACTGTCAAAGTAAAAACACGGCATCCTTACAATAAGTACTTTACCAGTATGGGGAAATTTCAGAACGTTGGCAGGGATGGGGAATTACAGAGTACATCATGAAGACTGAAAGAAGATTACAGACTGTGTAAAATTACCAAGAATTTTAGGTAAATGACAGATAAGTTTAAACACTGTTTCTTGCCCTAGGAATTCTTGACAATTGGAGAAGATATCTAGTCATTTAAATCACTTTATTTGGATATTAAAGGGAATCTCCCAAAGACTGGCTAGCCTTAGGAACATTTAGATTACATTTCAATTTTCATATATGTTTAATTATAATATTAAATTTTCTTTTCTAACTACTTAAAGCTGAACTGCCCCCAACTGAGAGTCACTTTCAGATTCTCAGGAAAGCATCAGGACATCTGAACTGTACTACATACATTACAGGTGTCCTACTTAATCATTGCCAGATCCTAAGGAAATGTCAATCTCACTATGGATTATAGGGCTAGGCACAACATGTCAAGAACACACCACCAACCAATCCACAGGAAGAATTCTGGCTACCATCTGAGGGGCTAAGGGCACAAAACAGACAGCCTTTCTGTGCAAATGCAGATTTTAAGATGGGCAACTCCTTTCTCCTAAAACCAATGGCTACAAACAGAATGTAATCCAATGAAGTCAACTGTTTCAACCCTTCCTGACAACAGATACAGTACTGTATCCATGATGATGTTCAATTGTATGTATACCATAATTCCACAACTGCACTATAGTAATTCTAATTTAGGCTTTGAATTTTTGAAGCTTTCAACAAAGGCATGAAAATATAAAACTGAATTTATTTCGATGTCTTAACCAGGTTAAGTAAGTATTGCTTCTTCCCAAGAGTTTAGTATGGTACGGTGTCTAGATGCTAGACTAAAAAATATTAAGCTTAAGTTTTGAAGGTTTTGTTTGTCTGTTTGCTTGCTTGCTTGCTTTTTTGGTTTTTTGAGACAGGGTTTCTCTATGTAGCCCTGGATGTCCTCCTGAGTGCTGGGAATAAAGGTGTGTGCTACCACTACCGGGCAAGTATTGTTCTTTGATGAACTGCAAAGATTAAGGAAGAAAATCTAAAGTAGAAAACAGGCAGAGAGGGTACAAGGATAAGAACATCATTTGTTTATAATGGAACTTCCCCGGGTTGCTCAATTGCTAATCCACAATCATTTCTTTCTTCATTTTAGTATTTTATGGTTTTGTTTTCTCTGTCCTATCAATAATTGCATTAACACCACAATACTACACTGTCTATCAACCACTGTAATCATACACAATTTATTATTACCTCCTGTCATCATCGTAACAACCACTTTTGGATAAAGCATCACTCACAGAGCTCAAGAATAGCTTGAGCTGGTCACAGAGCTGGAGGCAGCAGAGCCGTGCTCCAGATCCAAGATCGACACCAAGGTCCACACAGATCCACAGGTTAACCCTGCCACGCATGTAACATGTCACCTACAATAGCACAACACAAAAATACTTTTGGAATGACTACACTGTAGTCCGGATACCAAATATCATGTAAAATTTAAAATAAATCCACCCTCTGAGCAACTACAGTATTAGCCAATATAAGAAAACGCGTCTGGGGCGAGAGATGACTCAGCAGTTAAGAGTGTTTCCCTGTGCAATCCAGAGGACCACAGTTGAGATCCTGCTCAGAAGTCTGCAGGAATTCTTCTTACACACTGCTTGATGGTGTGGCCTGGACATGTCAGTGATCTTGCTGTTCAAAATGGCCCTCAAGCTTAGAGCTCAAGTGCCTTGTAGTGACACTGGGTGCAAGAAGGCTGTTTGCACAAAGAAAATGTGTGTCTTGGGTGAGTTTTCCCCATGAATAACGTAAAATGTCATTTGTAAGTCCGTTAACTATCAGTAATAGGACCAAAAAAAAAAAGGGAAAATTCTTGAATCTTTCCATCAAGCCGCCTCCAAAAGGTGCCAGAGCAATATCTAGTGTGCAGAACAATGACACAGAGAGCTTGGGAAAGCAGCTGTATCTGAGTGTTCACACGGGACAGCACTTACAGGGGCTTACCGTTAAAATACGTACATCACATTACCCAGAGCAAGAAAACACGCGCCCTTCCTCAGTCGTGTAGACAGAGACAGTTAGTTCTAATACATACTGACTAGCACACATAAAGCAAGATTACACACTGGCGGGGACAAAAACACTGTACCCCCTTCTGTATCTGCCAGGAAATAAGGCTGCCATGAGTCACTGATGTGGTGATCACGGCAGCTTTATAAAATGTAATTATTGGAAATAATGAGAGTCAACTATTTATTTATAACCAAATAAACTGTGCTTTTTAAAGTTTGTTGTTCCAGGCACCTACTTTTGTTGGAATTGGGTTTCTTTTGCTTGTAATAAAAGAAATCCTGACTGATAATATTAATAACTATATCATTAAGAACATCAAGAGGTAAGACAATTTGAGCTTATCCTGAGTCAAAGTCATAGGTCTTAGTCTATCACACACACACACACACACACACACACACACACACACACGGGAAAAAAAATCTGAGACAGAGTGCTGACAGAAGCAATCACTACGACCACATTCACACTCCAGCACAGGAAGGGTTTGAATTCAGACTCCACACTCCAGACCTTCCAATAAGGAGCCTACAATGGACTGCTGACTGTTCAGCATCCCCAAGAGTCCCCAGAACTGTCCACAAAGAATGAGTACCCTGACCGATGCTCCATCTGACTGTTGGTTGTACTGAAGAATTGCTTCCTAACAGTGTAGTGGAGTAGCTAGGGCTCCATCACACCAGTCACTAAATTCACCCAGCCATTAGTCTTGCTTGGGTTCATGATTAACAAACAACCTAATCACTGTTTCCTGCCAGGGACAATTCTACAACAATGATAAAACATGTTGACCAATGGGGTCCAAGAATCCCAACCTGCATGACATCGCCCTTCATTATTATGCTGGCATCCTGAGTCAATCAGCTTTGGAGGAGTTTGTTTTTGAGACACAGCTGAACTCTCAGTGCTGGGGGAGTATCATCCTACTCGAGAAGCCTGAAGCATGACCTCCGGTTGACCAGTAGAAAAAAATAATAATAATAAAAGAACAAGAAAACCGTCAAAACTTCACCTCCCTTGAATTAAAGAAATCTTCAAGTAGTCAAGTAAAATCTTCTTGCCAAGAGAATTAAACAGTAGCCACAAACCAGAGGCACCTCTGTAGATGAGTTAGTTACTTCCTAATTGGGAATATGGTTAAGGTCATCAGAATGTCTCAAAATGGCAGAAGGGGGCACTGCAATCATCCAGTGGTCAGGAAAGAAGTTCAGTGTGTTTAAAAAAAACGCTAGGTAACTGGGCATGATGGCACATGCCTGCAAATCCCAGCATTTGGGTGACTGAAGCAGGAGGATCACGAGTTTGAGACCACCCTAGGTAACACAGTGAGATTCTGTTTCAAAAGGGGGAGGACCACCACCACCACCCCAACCATTAATTCAGCTTTGATCTACAGGCATCCTCTGGTTCAATCCCTAAAGCTGGCTACTGCCAGTGTCCACAAACTTAACATCTCGCTCAGCCATGGTCTGTGCATCACTGAGCATTTTGATTTCCCGGCTTCACGCATCCCTTTTTCTACATTTACTGCCTCTCCCTTGCTCTTAGGGAAGATTCTTTTATTTCCCTTCAAAATACACAATTAGAGAGCCTGCGGCAGAAGACAATAGATTATACCTCCTCCGTCTCAGCCTTCACCTCCTGCCTCTCATTCCTTCCATCACAACACAAATGCAGGACGGCTTTCAAAGGACAACTTGCCCTGGGCGTCACACACGGCATATTCTCCTTTTCCTCATCTAGTCTTGGTAAAAGATTGATACTCTGAATGGTCAAACGGGCCCACTCGGCTCAAGTCCTGAGTTAACCGCACACTAACTGGAAATCCTGGAGGAGGAAGTCCTGAGACCCAGGTCTATTTCCTTTCTCTCCCTCCCATGGAGAGGAGGAACGGAGTTCTATGGCGATGTGTGTAGGAAGGACTCAGCACTGTCCTAGCTTAAGGTAGTAAGTGACCATCAACGTCACGGCGATGCCTCCAGGGCCTGGTGCTCTCTCTGCTTTGAGGCCTCTCTCTGCAGACAAGACAGTTCCAGAAGAGGCTGAGGTGTCACTCATCTCCTTGGCTGGGGCCAGCATTAGTCATGTCCTGCCAAGTCTGCACCACAGCAAGGCCAAGCTGCCAACACACCCCCATTTCACCAGGGCACTTGAGGCTACTAGAGAGCTTTCCGGGCTCGCTTTAAAATCTGGATGGAAAAGGTAGACAGATCTCTGCGTACCAGTCCTTGTGAGTGAGCTGAACATGGAATGGCCACCTCCCTCTCCTAAACGGTCTTAACATCATGTCCACAGCAGCCTGACAAGTGACTCCCACTCCTCTGAAAGTCACTGACACCTAAAGAACATGCAGGAAGGACTCGTAATCTCACTTAAAATACTGACAGACTTCCTTTCAAATAGGCTCAGCAGTAGCTACAGGAGCAGTGATCCATATGCAGGAAAGGCCGTGTACAAAGAAGGATGCAGTCATTGCAGGTATGCCCCAAATCCAAGCTGCAAATAAATTTTGAGGCAAAACTCAAACACCAGTAACAAAATTCACTCTAATGGCATGCTTTATTATTAAAAGGTTTGCCACCAGCAAGAGTAGCATAAAAGGCAAGCAAATGTTCAACAAGGCATCCACTCCCTTCTGCGTCCTCCGGATCCTTTACTTTAGTGGGACTCGGGTCCTCTGACCCTTTCAGCCATCATACAAAGCATTTCCCGCCCCTGCC
Source organism: Peromyscus leucopus (assembly GCF_004664715.2). Lineage (NCBI taxonomy): Eukaryota > Metazoa > Chordata > Mammalia > Rodentia > Cricetidae > Peromyscus > Peromyscus leucopus. The sequence goes on along the minus strand of NC_051065.1, from coordinate 76,274,042 downwards.
CATCGCCTTCTTACCGGGATGCCTCCTTCGCGACCTGGCGCCAGGCTTTGTGAAGCTGGACGAACGAGAGGCTCTCTCTCAGTGGGAGCTGTGGTCTGACTTCAAAAGACACCCAGCCAGCCTGGCGAGAATTGGAAAGTCTGGTAACACCAGAACAGCCAGAGCGCTGACTCACAGCTAATAAGTGTGAACTGCCATTAGCAGCTTTGGAAAGCAAGTTGGCATTTTCTAATGAAGCTCTCTCTGGAGGTGTGAATGTGGCACAGCACAGCCGTTTTATTCCTGAGCCGTGGACCAGACTGTCAACTCGTTAAGGATCTACGGCCCTCCTGCAAGAGCAGAGCCGCAGGGACAGTGAACCCCGGCAACCTGGAACTTGCAGCAGTACCGAAATGCTGTGTGCTGGCACTGTCTACTACAGTGGCTGTGTGTCCAGAGTGTGGCCAATACAACTGAAGAACTGAAATTTCAATACTATGAGACTATTTGATTTTCATTTTAATATAAGTCAGCACACTGGCTACTGGACACCTTACCATACAATGCAGTGAGAAATTCACTAATCCAGGCATCATGATATATGTATAAGAATTTCATAATTATTAGAAACAGGCTGGGGGGGGTGGATTATGGTGGTGCATACCTATAAGGCATCACCTGAGAAGATGCTCAGGGCAGAGACAAGAATGCTGTGTGTGATGGCTAAAAGGTAATCTACAGAGGCAGGAGGTTGAGGGGTTCAAGTCCAGCCTGGACTTGTCTCAAAGGAAACATAAACTATACCACATGCATAAAATAGAATACTGTAGAGCAGTTAAAAAATAAACTAACAGTATAACTGGGTCTTAGAAACAGTTTTGAGTTACAGAAGAAATCAGAATATGATAAATTTTTACAGAGTTTAAATACACAAACGCATTGTGGTGGTAAAGGTATAAATTTAAAAAAAAAAAAAAAAAAACCTTCACAAACACAGAACCTTCTGTGTAGTGCTTTATGGAGGCATCACGGGCAGGGGTCACAACCCAGAAGGACCACACGGGAGGAGCTCCAAAGCAGGATGATGTTCTGCCTCTGTCCTTCTACTTCTCAACATACGCATCACCTGCACTGCTTTACAAGTATTTCACAGTTTAGAAAAAGCACTGTGGCGGCATGTTCCACTTCCCAGAGCCTCCCTCTGCACCCTATGCCCACACAGACACCCAGCGTCTGCGGAGGACCCAGGCCGTGTCCATCTTTAATGTCTCCTGTTCTCAGCAGAATACAAGAGCACAGAGTGCCCAGTGAGCTGACTCTTGATCTGAGAAGACCACTTGCCAGTTTTAACCTATGCGCAGTTATGCTTCCATGCTGGAAATGGCTGATTGAGTCTCTATTCCTAACAAAAATAACAATGCGTTTCTCCATTTAAAATGGACCCCCTTGTTTCAGCAGACTGAAAGTGAAATGCCTTTTACAATGAAGCTGTTATTAAACAGAGAGGATCAGGATCCCCTGCTTGGGTAAGCAGGCTTTTATTTCCCCCGTCAATTGAAATTATACATGTGTACATATGCGCATATACATGCACAGGAACATGTGCACACATACCGATACACTTTTACACACAGGAACTGGTGTCAACAGACTGTCCAGAGGATTGGCTTTTTATCTGGAAACGACCAGAGGCCCCAGAATCACAGGTGTGTGATAACATACCCGGCATTTTTGTTTCATTTTGCTTTTTGAAGACAGGGTCACTCTGTAGCCCAAGCTGGAATGACTGTGGAGAACAAGTTGGCATTTGCTAGTGAAGATTGAGATGTGAATACTCCACAGCACAGGAATTTTCTTCCTAAGCCTACAGCCAGACTGTCTAGCTCATTAAGAATCTAATTCATTAAACCCAAGCTGGCAAGGCACTCAATATATGGGTCAGACTGGCCTCAAGCTCATGTTAATTCTCCTGCCTCAGCCTCCTAAGCACTAAAATTAAAGACATGAACTACCGCAGCCAGAAAATGGTGTTTTTTGTTTATTTGGTTTTTCCAGTATTGGAGACTGAACTTGGGGCTATACCATGAGCTACACTGCCATCTAGATCTTCTCCATGGTTCTGTTTTTTGAGTCTTGCATGTAGTCCAGAGTAGTCTCAAACCCATGACAATCATCCTGCCCTAGGAGGGGTGTGTGATCACCATGCCCAGCAAGGCCTTATCATCACTCACTCATACACACACACACACACACACACACACACACACACACACACACACACACACCCCACAGGGGAGAGACTGACAGAGACAGACAGAGAGGTAGCAAGCACACCCATATGCTACACTTGAGAGAATGGTAATCTGGCTCTCCATGGTAGCTACAAGCCTGAGACTCTTTCGTCCATTTCTCCTACTTTAGAGACCAGCTGGGGCCCTGTACATACATAAGAGGGGCCTGTGCTGGATAGTTTTTACATCAGCCTTGACACAAGCTAAAATTCCCTCATCAGAGAAGAGGGAATCTCAATTAAGAAAATGCCTCCGTAAGATCAGGCTGTAGGCAAGCCTGTAGGGCACTTTCTTAATTATTGATTGATGGAGGAGGGAACAGCCCATGATAGGTGGTGCCACCCTGGGCAACTGGTCCTGGATGCTATGAGAAAGCAGGCTGAATGAGTCGCAAAGCAGCACCCCTCCACGGCCTCTGCATCAGATCCTGCCTCCAGGTTCCTGCCCCATTTGAGTCCCTGTCCTGACTTCCTTTCAAGATGACCTGTGTGTGATATGGAGGCATAAACCGAACAAACCCTCACCTCCTCAAATTGCTTTTGGTCATGGTGTTTCATCACAGCAATAGTCACCCTAACTAGGACAGGGCTCAGAAATAATTTCTGAACAGAGAAAAACCGATGCTAGCTGTGGCTGCAAACCTAGCCTGGGTCCAGATCTAAATAAACACTTGGTTTAATTTACCCTCTGACAGTTCAAGGACCTAGACAGGCCAGCAGTCTTATTATGCACAGCTGGTGGGAGGGTAAGTTGGCAAAACCACTTTAGAAACCTCAAGATTAGCAAGATTAAATCACTTGCCCAAGAACATGTAAATAAGTAGCTGAAATAGAAACTTCCTAAGTCAAAAGGCAAAATTCAAATCTCCTCTAGTAGACTACAAGCCATACTCTTTAACATGACTCTGAACTGTGTCTCCCACAAAAGGAGACCAAAACCCAACAGCCAGACACTCCAATTCTGTAAATATGAGTTTAAAGACAAAGCTGCAGATGATCAAAATACATCACAGATCTATGAAACTGTGAAAATGAAACCATTATTATGCATAATTACTATACGCTAACAAAACATTTCCAAAGAAAATGTAAAAAGACAAAAATGTGTGCAATAAGTTACCTCGTGTTCCCTAAATCATCAGTGATTACACAACCAGAACTTCAGCCAGCCAGAGGGAGAGGGGGAGTGAACAAGTCTCCATAGAATTAACCAGACTGCCCTCCACAACCTTGACTCATGATAAAACCAGCTCACTTATACAGAAACGCGGTTAACACCAGCAAGTATCATTTCTGAATGTTCTAAACGTTTCAGAGAGCAGGGCTGTCTTGTCAAAGGGGCCATCTTACGGAAACAGGCTTACCAGCCCGTCAGAAATGGCAGCTGAGAGCTTCAAGACCAAGTGACTACGGTTAGGTGGCTACAGAGCAAGGTGCAGCCTGTAGTCCAGCACTTAAGAGCGTGGAGGCAGGGGGATCAGTTTGAGGTTGTCACCAGCTACCTGGGGAGTTCAAAGTCAGCCTCAGCTACATGAAACCCCCTCTTAGAACGAAGGGGAAGGAAGAAGAAGGGGAAGGAGAAGCCGTTGACTCGGAGCTCAGAAACTAGGTCCCCTGCTTTCTGGACTCACCTTCTTCTCTTCACTACCTCAAAGCAAAGGGAAAGAATAAAGATACGTTACTGTCCCACACCAAGCAGCTGTATCAATCCGAGCCTTCACATAATTTTGTTTAATCCTCTTATCAGCTCTGTGCGTTCGGTATTATCTCCATTTACAAGACTGGGGGGAAAAAACCAAGGCTCCGAGGACTTAAGTTAACTCACCCCTAATCATACTCTAGGCACCTGGACCAGACGCCAGAACTGTCCCACCTCAACATGGGTGTTATATAAAGACATAACAAAAGAATAGGACTCTGCAGAGTGCTTAAAAATACGTAGGCCTAGAGTGGTATTGTACACCTGCAATCCCAGTTGCTTACGAGGCTGAGGCAGGAGGATTACTGAGAGTTCAGTACATATCTGGGCTATAGTCAATTAGACACCAGTCTACACCGTATAGCATGACTCCATCTCCAAAAGAAAAGAAAGAGTAGACATCTGAAAATAAGAATTCCTTTAACCGCTCAAGACTGAAGGTTCTCCAGTGTATCTCAAGACAGGGGTTTGGTTAAGATAACCTCAAATCACCCTTGATGAAGTTAGTCCTCTTTAATGGGAATGAGAGTCTTAAAGAGGACCTTAGAAAATTCTGGCCATTTAATAGGAGCAGTAAAAAAATTTAAAAAAAAAAAATACTTTCAAATAATCTCTCGTTTAGACTGGACAAAAATTATGAAAAAAATAACTCCATTTTGCTGTTCATTTCCCCAGGTATCTCTCACAGCTAGCTAGTTTACAGTAACTGCTACAGTACTCTCGTGTCTCCCTGTTACTATATCCTCTACATGCAATACAAGAAGTCACAGACAGGCACCTCCAGTTACCCAAATAAAGCGAAGAGAAGCATGAAGATGTGTTAAGGTCCCCCACCTCACAGCTTTATTGGTCTGAGTCACCACACAGTCTGTGGCCCTGAATGAGTTTCCGACGTCATTCCTCCTTCTTACGCAGAGACTCCCGTTCGATTAGGAGACCATCACTTTTATTTCTGAAACGGGTGCAAAGCTATCTTCTGTCTCCAGCAGGGGTGCTACTTTCATTATGTACAAAGATGTTTTTAAGTGATTATACAAATCTTAAAGAGATTCAGATTTGTCCCGCAGCACGAAATGCAAGACCCAATGACTTCTCCAACACTGTTTGGAACATTTTTCGACCCCTACTTCTTTTTTAACACAACAAGCGACAACTTACTGAACAAGTCCCACTGGCTAGTTAGTAACTGTGAGCCATGCTTTTTTTCCATGACAAAGGAGTTTTGCATATAATTTGACTCCTGCAATTTAACTTCTCCAATAGGGTCAATACTGGAGTATGTAATCCACCTATTTTGCTTTCCTCATTTATAACGCTCTCCTTCTCCAAGAAAAGGAAATACCAAAAAGAGCTGCACTGTAATGTGCCTCTGAGCTTACCATATTGCTCTCGCTGCATTTAAAAAGGCTAATCCTCGTTTTGCTCCGCTTTCCTTCCTTTCCAGACTAAAGCTAAAAACCAGTTCACTTCATCAAATTATCAAACGAAAGGGTCTAGAAATAGCTTCCTATTTGTGGAAAGAGCCAGAAGGCACATAAAAATGGAAGATATCACTTGAATCGTCCTCCCCCCCCCCAAAGCACCCACAAATCCCAGCAAAATCCTTAGACGTCTTAAGTAAGAATTTAATGTACTTCCTAATGGGGCCAATATGAACTCTAAAGTAATACAGAATCAGAAAACAGCCTGGAACAGCAAAGTTCAAGCACTCGTCCCCGGGGGCCCGGGCTGCACACGCTCGCAGCCGCCGCCGGGGCGAGTCTCCCCAGGTTCAACCCTTCAATCCACACACCTGCTCCTGGGTCCAGCCGTCGGGTCGGCCGCAGCACGCCTGCACCAGAGATCTGGTCCCCGGAGCTCCGCCCGCCAGCTGGGTGGGAGGAGCCCGCGGCCAGCCGCAACGCGAATTCCCCTGCCGCCGCGCCGCTCGGCACGCAGGAGGTCACCCACGGCCCGCGTCCAAGCTGGGGCGGAGAGGCGCGCCTCCGCCCCCGGGAGCTGCGGACAGCCCAGCCCCCTTCCCCGCGGGCGCAGCCGGCTCCGGGCACCGGAGATCGCCGCCGCGCCCCCGCACCCCGCGTCCGCAGCGCAGGCAGCGCCGACCCTGCGACCGCAGCCCTCAGGCAGCTCAGGCCTCCCCAACCTCCCGCGTCACAGTATTAATGAAGTTTCCCCGCACTCCCGCGGCCGCAGAACGAGCAGGGGGAACGACTTCCCGCCCGGCCAATGGTGGCGGCGGCAGCGGGGCGGGGCGCGGCGGGTGCGGAGAGGGCGGGGCGACGTCGGGACGGGAGGTGACCGGAGGGGGCGGGGAGATGGCGGGACTCGCGGCGAGGAGGTTACCGGGAGGGGGCGGGACCTAGGGCAGGGGCGGAGCGGGGGTGACCGAGAGGTGGCCGGCAGGTAGTGGGGTCCGCTGCTGGGAGGTTGTGGGACCGACAGCCGGGAGGTCGTAGGGAGAGGGGCTAGTGGTGGAGTAACCTTTCCAGGCGTGAAATTGCTTTTTCGCCGGCTGGGATGCAAAGGAGCAATGTCCATTGAAGGAGATGGGGGGTTGCAGGTTGCTTGGTTGCTTTTTTTTGGGGGGGGGGAGCGATGGTGGGATGGTGGGGTTTTGGTTCTCGACTCAGGTTCTTATTCATGCAGAGGTGAGAGATGGGTGACTGGCATCCTGAGCTGGATGGAGGATGACTGCATCCAGGTGGTGGGTGGTTCCGAACCGTGACACACAGGGACCAAGATCTGCTGGCCTGCAGTGGCGCACAGAGAGAGGGGGGACCAGAGAGGAAAGCACTCTGCGGAAAACAGCATGAAAGTCACCAGTTGTGAAATCATAAAACACCACCTTTGGTCTAAAATCCCAGAAATGGCGGAGGAAAAAAAATGAAGTTTCAGCTCCACTTTCCCAGGCCTCGAAGATAACCTACAAGCTTCTTCCTCTCCCAAGGCTACAAATGCTCCCAGACTTGCGCTGGGGCTGCTATCATCCTCAAATAATCTTTTCAAGAAAATTACATGACAACATTGAATTCATGTTTCTGTCTGCCTTTAACTTGAAACTCTGAACATGGGGCTTTAACCCAAAAGAATGTACTAAATTCTCAAAGAACTAATAAAAAATTAAGGCATGAGCCCCCTAAATGGTTATCAACACCAGCTGGTCAGTCCTAAAAGCATATACCAAAAAGGAACACAAAACAGATCCCCCGGTACAACCTGGCTTATTTACACAAATGTAACAATAATAAGGAGGCTGTGAATTTGAGGGGGACACATGAGAGAGGTATGAGGGAGGGTAATGATGTAATTTTATTTTGATTAAATTTTTTTGTTTTGTTTTGTTTTGTTTTTCGAGACTGGGTTTCTCTGTGTTGTTTTGGTGCCTGTCCTAGATCTCTCAGTAGACCAGGCTGGCCTCTAACTCACACACACAAAAAAAAATAGGTGTATCCTAGACTCAGGGACATCTGGCCACCTTACCTAATGGTTGGAATGTTTGGGATGTTAGGCACCCATCCCTGGGTGGATCCCTGGGTGGTCTCCTGGATCTGGGTGTTGCGTGCCAGTAAGCCTCTCACAGAAGCTGTGTCTAGACCCCTGAGCCTCTCATGGCAGCTGTGTGGTCAAGCTGTTTTGGGGCCCCTCCACAACCCCCAAATTTTTTACATATAGATATGTAAAGAAGGTATTGAAATCTTAAGGAATTTTACTTCAAAATGATTCCTTGTTATACAGTTTTACCATTTGTTAAAGAGGACAGAAAATTAGCATACTAGAGACACAGGTGTGCTCATTTATTTTATTCGAGGAATTAAATCTTGATGAATACCTTTTACTTCAGGACAGAGAACAACTTCAACGTTTTTTCAGAATTAGACAACTTAATTCTATAAGCCTCCATGCTGAGAAAGCTACTTCACATAAATACATAGTAAAAAAAAATGGCAAAAGTATGTTTAAGGTCATTTCTGAAATGATGAGACATTCTAATCTCAAGTCAAAATTCATTGAATGATTTTTTTTTAAATGAGCCTCAAGTCAGCAACTCAGTTTCTTAAACATTCTCCCACAATCCATGCCAGAGGCACCCTAACTTAACACCAACCTGCCCACGAATGGCAGTAAGTAGATAGTGTGTCTTTGTTCCCCATAATTAAACCATTATGTTTCTATAAGAGCAGAAGACTGTATGCACAGTAAAAACACAGTTCATTGCACAGTAGTCTCAAGCCCGAGTTTTTGGTATTTAAGGTGTTTAAGGCAGTGATGAGCTAGGTATGACATCATGCTTAGTGGTATGACCATGTGTGCAGTGCAAAGTACATTACTGTGTGTTCAAAACAAGAATTCAGTGAGGTATGAAATTGCTATGGGGGGGGGGGAATGTGCTGCCAGGAATGTCTCTTACTCATTGGCTTTTGACTTAATTCCTGGTCACCTCACATCCAGAAACAACAACATTTTCATGACCCTTACATTCAGAGATGTCACTCCATATGAGGATGTGATTCATGGTTTAAAAACCTACGGCCTAAAAGAAAAAAAAAATTACAAACCTTTGAAATTTGAATCACAAAAGCTGCTTTTAGAAACGCTGGAAGCAAAAGTCATCACTCATTCTCCAGATGGGTAGCACTGTTGGAAAAGCTTAGTCTGCTACAAAGATATAAAAGCAATTTGGAAATGATATCACTAGTGAGAATCAGGTAGACGGCTAAAGACAACTTAAGGTAGACAAGAGTATGATCCTATTTCTTGTGTCAAATATAAAATTCATAATCTCAGTTTTAGTTGGTATGTTTTGCCTTTGGATCTAGTCAGTTTTGGGTCAAGTTCCACATTGAAGAGAAAGGTTGGTTATCAAGACTCAAGCCTAGAGGAGAGGTGGAAATGATATCTGAATAACCTAAAGACCGCCGTAAACTTCCTATAAAATGGCCAAAACTCTAAGGAATTTATTACATGTGGGACAGTGAAGAGACTTTATTGTCACTTCTTTTCAAAAGAAATTACTTTCTTTTTATTTATTTATTTATTTATTTATTTATTTATTTATTTTTGGTTTTTCAAGACAGGGTTTCTCTGTATAGCTTTGTGCTTTTCTTGGATCTCGCTCTGTAGACCAGGCTGGCCTTGAACTCACAAAGATCTGCCTGCCTCTGCCTCCTGAGTGCTGGAATTAAAGGCGTGAGCCACCACCGCCCGGACAAGAAATTATTTTCTTATTTTTAATTTTGTGTGTGTGTGTGTGTGTGTAATTTTCCCATAATTTTCTTCTTTTTTTTCTGTCTACTTAATTATATATATATATATATATATATATATATATATATATATATATATATATATTAAAAAAAAAAAAAGCCCAGAAAGACAAATGCTACATGATGCTTACATGATCTTCCTTACATGTGGATCCTAGCTCTGTGGAGGCCAGAAATTTTGAAGGCCCATGAGAGGCCTTAAGTGGGGGAGCAATGAAACATGAAACATGAAAGTAAAAGAGAATACTGGGAGGTGGGATGATCTGAATGGAGAAGGAGGAAAGGAAAATGCAGGAGAGAGGGCTAATAAAGGCTAAGATGGCTAAGATGCATGAAAAAACTTTATGGAAATCCACTTCTTTCTAAGCTAATTAGAATTATAATATAACATAACATAGCATAATATAACATAACATAATATAACATAACATAACATAATATAATATAACATAATAATAAAGGGAGTTTGAATAGAGGTACCCTGCAAGTGTGGATAATGCTGCTCCCAGAAGCCATAGGTTATTCAGTGAAAATCCAAGGCATGGGATACTTCCTCAGAGAGGCTCCAGAAGACCCCAAAACAGTACAGGTTATTGTCGTTGCTCTTGGTTGCCACAGAACTGGGTGATAATACCATGTTGCTGAATATACCACACATTTTAGTGTCAGGGAATACAGAAATCAAATGGGGAGCTTCCTTCCTGCTGGTTAGTTTTCAGAGTGCCAGATGGTGCTATGTAGGCTGTGGGGGTCAGGAGAGTCATCCATGATCTTAACCAGGAGAAGACCCTGCATGCTGCAATACCAATGTCCAAGCAAGATGTGCCCGCTGATACAGGAGTGACGTGAATGTTATGGGGGTAACCAACAACTTTCACATGAGATATGGGGCCTACCTCACAGGAAGAAATTTATTCCTGCTATTGTAAACCTGGTCAAGAACTCAAGCTGGAGAAGTCATAGGCCTTCAGGGGAACCTACTGTTACTGTTTCCAAGTGATCATGTCAAATTGTGTTATAGATGTTCTGGTTGAAATGAGAAGTGTCCCTATAGTCTCAGGTATTTGAATACTTGGTCCTCAGTTAGTGCCACTCTTTGGGGAGGTTTAGAAGATGTAATCTTTCTGGAGGAAGTATATCATGTGGGGTGGGCTTTGAAAGCTTAAGACCTCACCTACTTCCAGTTCCTTCTGTATGCTTTGATGTTGGGAGCACAGTACAAAGGTCCTTGGACCCACAAATCTCCAGGGAAACAAGGAATGTTAAGCACACAGGAGAGTCTTTCCAAGGGCAAAGATGGAAAACCTGTTCTTCTATCCAGAAAACTGGTAATTAGAAGTGATTAATTACTTAATGTGGCCTGGTGATCTGCATTATCTGTTGGACCAGGCCATATTAAGCTCCTACAACCAGAACTAGAGGTAGTCAATAATCTAAATGACCCTGATAGCCAGAGGTTCCCCTAAGTTCCAACAACCAGGACCAGAGGTGGGTAATAGCCCAAATGATCTCTGTGCTATCTGGATGGTCAAGGCCAAGCCAGATTCTTCACTAGACCCTAGCTATACAAAACAGCTTACCTCTATAACCCATCTTCTTGGAAGAAATGACCTGTACCCTGGGTCAGGTTTCAATGTAAAACAAGGAAACTTTTTTTTTTCTAAATTATACTGGGCTTAAATATATCGGGAATAAACCACCTGATATCAGACTCCCTGAAGTCTTGATCCAGGTTGATGAATTTTATCTGAACTGAGTTTTCATTCTCATCTCTCATCTCTTCGTGGGTCACTACTTTGCCATAAACACCTTTAGGGTTCCCCTCACTTTGTGACTGCAGTAAAGGATGTGAATTCTCAGCGTGCTGCTCCAGCCACCATGACAGCCACTTGCTGCCATGTTTCCACACCATGAACTCTAACCCTGCCTTAGGGTTTCTATTGCTGTGAAGAGACACCATGACCACAGCAACTCTTATACAGGAAAACATTTGATTGGGTGGCTTATAGTTCAGAAGTTCAGTCCATTATCATCACAGTGGGACATGGTGGCATGTAGGCTGGAGAGGTAGCTGAGAGTTCTGTATCTTGCACAGACAACAGGAAGTAAACTGAAACACTGGGCATACCTTAAGTATATATGAGGCCTCAACGCCCGCCCCCACAATGGCACATTTCCTCCAACAAGGTCATACCTATTCCAACAAAGCCACATCTCCTAATAGTGCCACTCCCTGTGGGGGCCATTTTCTTTCAAACTATCACAAACCCTCTGGAACCATAAGCCCAAATAAACTCTTCTATAAATTGCTTTTGATCATAGTGTTTTATCACAGCAATAGAAACTCTGAGACACTTGTGCAGCCTAGTTTTTAAGTCAACTTGATATAAACTACAGACAGCTGAGAGGAGAGAACCTCAACTGAGGAAATGCTTCCCTAAGAACAGGCTGTAGACAACCCTGTAGGGCATTTTCTTAATTGGTGATTGACAAGGGGAAGGCCCAATCCATTGTGGATGGTGCCACCCCTGGGCTGGTGGTCCTGGGTTCTGTAAAATGCAGGCTGAGCAAGTCATAAAGAGAGAGCCAGTAAGCAGCACTCCTCTATGGACTCTGACTCAGCTTCTGTCACCAGGTTACTATTCAGTTGACTTTCTGTCTTGGCATCCTTCAATAGACTGTGACTCAATATAGTTAAGCCAAATAAACCTAAACCTGTCAGGTCCAATGGAAACTCCATTTCCCCAAATTCTGGCAGTTGAACAAAAGGTAACATTCCTTAGGAGCTTGTGAAGCCAGTTCTCCTCTATCAAAGGAGCCACTTAGCTTACCCATGGCACTGTCTGTGGTGCCTATTAGTATATCAAAGCACATGCTGGCCTCCAGGCATCCTCAGTATCACAAGTACCTGTTACAAATTACAGAGACCATGCTGGGCATCCTGACTCTTCCCAGGTCTTCTCATTACTGCCTCCCAAGCTTCCCCCAGCTCAAGAGATTCCCTCCCCCACCTCAGTTGTTCATTTCTCCTTATAACCCTGCTATTTTAGCTATGTTCTCCCTTGATCCTCCTGGTCCCTCTCTTGGTCCTTTCTTTCTCTTCATCTCTCACTCTCCCCAACCCTCTTTCCTCTCATGGACAGTCAAGTTTGCTGACCATATTCAGTCTATTTCTTTTCATCTCTGCTCTGGACTCTTCCAGATGCCTTGGGCAGTTCTTCCTGCCCACCCATATCTACAATAAAAACCTTCTTCTTAACCATACCATGGAACAGTCATGTTGTCAATTTCAACAAATCCTTTCCTTCTTAAGTTCCTTTTTGATCACAGTGTTTTATATAGAAAGAGAAACCTAACTAAGATGTAACCAGAGAGTGGACTGTTGCTATGAAGAACCATGCTGCTTTATTTTTGAGGAATGTAGAAGAGTTTGGAACTTTAGACCAGAAAAGTAGTTGAGCACTGTACTCAGAGCCATTCTAGTATGAGCTTGGAAGACCATAGTGGAAAGATAGCATTGAGGTCTGTGGAGGCCCAGCTCAAGAGGATTCAGAGGGGAGCACATAAGCAACTGGCCTAGAGGCCATTCTTGTGTTATGTTGGCAAAGAATGTGTTTGCTTTCATCCTCATTCTAAGAATGTGCCTGGGGCTAAATTAAAAAGTCATGAACTAACTTACTTGTGGGAAGAGATTTCAAGAAAGCCTAATTGACCCTGTCAAGCTGTTCTTGTGATGGCTAAAGTTATTTTTTTTTTAATTTTAAATTACTGTGCTTAAGAGATCTATAAAACAAAAAACGTCTCCAACCTGTTAACATCATTTGCTCAATGACAGATAACTTCTTGGAATGCTGGAACTGTTGTTCATGTAAGATAGCAAGCCTGGTGTTTAAGCTTGGTTGCCCTAAGTGTGAGAGCCTCAATGATATATGAATTTATTAAGGGGTTCTATGGGGAAAACAGATCCACTGACACAGGATAAGGTAAATCCAGTTGCAGAGTCCTTGGAAAACTGGGGACTTATCACAGGCTGCTTTACACTGCCTGATCCCGTCTTTACCACCCCAAAGCATGACCCCCTTTCTCCTCCCTTTTAAGTGGTCACATAGGCAGATAAGAAGCACTGCCTCTATCAGGCCAGATAGCCCAAAGACATGGATGGAGTGAGTGAATTCCCACTACACTTCCCCTTTTTGTCTGAATAATAAGGTTCTAAACTTAATACAAAACTATATACAGTAAGAACGATTATTGAGTATTGTCCAAAAGAAAGAAAGGGTAATAACATAAGCAAAAATGGAACCACAAACAGCAAGAACAGCATCAAGCAGGAAACACATACCAAATGTCCAGACTATAGGTAAATGACAAATTACAGAGATTACTCCAATAGCTGTCCTATCCTGAAGAATCTAAATTTAGTACCTGATATGCTCTTAGCTAAGATACCAGAAGAAAGTAACTCTAACCATATAGTCTTCAATCCCATCAAAGACCTGAGAAGGAAAACAATATTAGCTGAGTTGCTGTGGATATCACTCTGTATAAATAAAATGCTGATTGGCCAGTAGCCAGGCAGGAAGTATAGGCAGGACAAGCAGAGAAGAGAATTCTGGGAACAGGAAGGCTGAGTCAGGAAACACTACCAGCCACCACCATGAGTACCAACATGTAAGATCCTGGTAAGCCACAAGGCATGTGGCAAAATATAGATTTATAGAAATGGGTTAATTTATGATAGAAGAACTAGATAATAAGAAGCCTGCCATGGCCATACAGTTTGTAAGCAATATAAGTCTTTGTGTGTTTACTCGGTTGTGTCTGAGCAGCTACAGGACTTGTGGGTGAGAGAGATTTGTCCTGACCATGGACCAGGCAGGATTGGAGAAAACTCCAGCTACAAATGGCACCCAATGGGTTGGCAAGAGTTTCCACCTAAAACCTGAGAAAAAAAGATTCTAAAACGAAGCTAAAAACAGCATCCTAGTTGTCTCTCTCAAGTTAGTGGCAGCCTGCAGGTTTGAGCTACTCCATGGCGGGTTCATAGGGTGCGTGAGGGCTTGACCTAAGCTGTGTTACACAGAGGTGTCTCCAAGCTGTGCACTATGCTGTGTGTTGGATATAGTTTTTATAGTTTTTGCTAGTCAAAGAAATAAATAAATAAAATAATAAAAGAGGTTTCTAGGCTACACGCTGCTTTGATAAAAGCATAGACCCACTGTTTCTAAGAGTTGATGGCTCCCAGAGCTGGTGGTAAACTTACTACCACCATGTTGGGAAGCTGAGGTGGGTGGAGCCAGCAGCCAAAGCTGCTATTTTAGCCCTAGTAATGCTGCAGTTTAAAACAATAAATTCACAATAAGACAGATTCAGATGGAAAAAGACTTTAAATGCTTTATGAAGTATATAAAAATGTACGTAGGCTTGAAAGAAAGAAAAAAGAAATATATGCAGTTATATAAAGAAATAGTTTTTAAAAATAAAGTCTTTAAGGAGACACTAAAGGTAGTATGAAAAATAAGACACGTAAAGATGGTTATTGCAAAGAGAATCTGGATTGTGTTGTATTTGGGATTCTTAACTGCAGAAACATATTTGATTGTAAAAGCTGTTGAGTTAAACCAATATGTATATTTTAAAGATACCTTGATTTCAAAATTTGGATTTAAGGATATGTTGCTTTGGAAAGGAGGCTCTGCTTTTAGTTCCACAGAAAGCCAGAGGCTATGGATTTGTTCCATATTAAGATACATCATGTTTGACCAGCCAAGACCCCCGAAAGGTCTCCGATGACACCATGGCCCAGATGATCCAACATCCGGAATGGTTTCAGGGCAACTGACTCAGATGATATACCCTCACAGACTACTCCATAATCCTGAAATTTTCTTTGTGTCCCCATAAGATACAGCACCCCCTTCCAGCAGGAAGTAGTAAGAGAAGCTATGCCCAAATTCCCAAATATACCAAGCTGGCTTTGGAGATGAATTGGCTCACTCCTTCTCTAAACCCAAACATATTGCTAAAAAAAAAAAAAAAAAAAAAAAAAAGGATGAAAGGATGAGAGAGATTCTTTTGTCTCATATCAGAAGAACCCTTCTGGTGTGGGACAGAGAAAAACCAATATTTTTATTTAAATCAAGTTGATTATAAATGCAATCTCTTTCTAAAGAAAAAAAGGGGATAGTATAGATATGATAGGATAAAAGGGTAGATTAATGAACCTACTTTTAGAGATCAACAACTTGTTCGAAATGATTTATTTTGGTATAGATTTTAGTTTATTGATACAAATTTAAAGTTAATTTTGTAATACTGTATGTGTATTTTTACTCTTGTTTAAGGTATTATGTTTATACAACTCATTTAAATTGTAATGGAACAATTAGTCTTCTGTGATAGTCAAACTTATAGTCATGTTAAGTTTTCTAGTTATACATAGATTTATTTCAGATAGATAGGTAATCTTCAAACACTTCAAAGACCTGCAGAATATAGCATTTAAAATGTTTAAAAAATTTAGACTTTCTAGACTGTGAGACATGTCTGCTCCTGGCAGCACTGATTTACTTCGGAGAGGAGGATGGGCATTGAAGACACTCTATATGGAGTTTATCCTCTTGGCAAAAGTAGCCATTTGGGCAAGAAACTGTTCTTGCCTGGACTGCTTGATCGACTGGACATGCAGGACCCATAGAAAGGTGACCACTGTACTTTGCTTGGCAAAATGGTCCTTCAGGTTCCTGCTTCGCAGAGGAAACTGCCAGACATTCTACAGGACACAGAAAACATTGACTGGGACACTCTAGGCCTATGGGGTAAAGACAGATGCCCCAACTTTACAAGAGAATTTTGGATGACTGTCCAGGCTACCAGCTATCTGTGTCTACTCTTGCAAGACTCCCGAAAGTTGCTTGCATCTTTCTCCCATTTCTCAGGTAATATTATATCCTTCTGAGGTTTTTGATGTAGTTAAAGACTAGATAGTTATAATTTCCTTAGTTATGATAAGAGATAAGTTAGATATGAAACCTTAGACTCACAAATATAAGATAGGATATCTTCTTTAATTTTGCCAAATACAAATAGACTACATATTGTAATTGTAATTCTTGCTCGATAACTGTTTTGTTATATGTAATTTTACTATGTTAAAGTTAAAATCTTCCTTAAAAAAAAACAGAAAAGGGGAAGTGCTGTGGGATGTCCTGTATGTTGTGAATAAATAAAACGCTGATTGGCCAGTAGCTAGGCAGAAGTATGGGATAGGCAGACAAACAGAGAGGAGAGGCTGGGAAGTGGAAGTCTGGAGGAGACACCAACTTGCCATCCAGGGAGCATTATGTAAAGGCAGCAGGTAAAGCCACAGAAAACGTGGTGACATATAGATTAACAGAAATGGGCTGAGTATAAGAATAAGAGCTAGACAATGGTAGGCCTGAGCTAATGGCCAAGCAGTTTAAATAATATAAGCATCTGTATATTTATTTTATAAGTGGGCTACAGGACTGCCAGGGCTTGGCTGGACCCGGAGAGAAATTCTCTGGCTACACCAAGTAAACAGGAAGTACAAGCAACCAACTTTAAAAAAAAAGATGCAAGAAAAGGCAGAAACAGCTGGCTGCCTAGACAGTCACCCAGCATTTCTCTGCAACTATGGGGCATCTACTTTTGGCTATAGGCCTAAAATCTCTGATAGACCATTTTCAGAAGCAGGATATTTGAAAGACCATCTTACCCTGTCTTGGCAAATTTCAGCAGACACTTTTCCTTGTGTCCTGCTTGTCCAGAATGGACAGTGTGCTTACTGTCAGCAGCCAAGGTAAGGGCAGTTCTTTGCCCAACAGGCCATTTTTTTCCCAAGAAGAAGACAAACTCTATATGTAGTATCTTCAATGCCCAACATCCTCTCAGGAGTAGATCAGTGCTGCCAGGAGCAATTGTGCCTCATGTCAACAGAATTCTATGTTATTAAAACATTTAAATGCCATACTCTAGATATGAAGTATTTGAAGATTACCTATCCATCTGACATATATTTCTGTATATCTAGAAAACCTAACTAACATGACTATGAATATGACAAGCATGGGTGACTATTAACTTGTAATTCTTATCAACCTAAATAACTTAAAAACTAAGGTTTCACATTATAAAAATAAACAATCTGTAAACAGATGTACAGTATAGGGACAATGACCTTGAAGTTGTGACAATACACAAAAATATCTCAATCAGAGGTAGAAATGTATAGTGCGATATGACAACAATATCCTTAATATGTATCAATATACAAAATATCCTAAACAGAGGTAGAACATACATATAGTATGACAAATATAATTTTTCATTTGTATCAATATACAAAATATTTCAAACAGGAGTAGGAACGTATGTACAATATGACAAATGTAGTTTTGTATTTGTATCAATATACAAATTATCTTAAATAGAAATAGAAGAATAATTTTACATTTGTATCAATATACAAGAATCCATACCAATGCAAATTATCTAAAGCTCATAGTTACTGATTTAGTTTACAAGTAGATACAATAATCTACCTTATTATCCTATCCTATCTATTCCCCATTTTTCTTTCCCAAAAGAGAACCCTGAGTCTAAACTTTATTGTTCCACCCCGAATCCCATTACAATTTATAACCAACTCCCAACAGATGACAATTATCCATAACCCTGAGGAAACAAAACCTTTTGGGAGAGGGGGTGTCATTTTTTTTAAAATTGTTTCCTGCTGTCTAGGGGGTGACAGTATCTCTGTGGGATCCTGTAAAAAACTAAAATAATGGTTAAGTCTCATAAGGGCTAGCTGTAATGTTTGTAGCCAGTCTCAGAGTAATGGGTAAAACTTATGTGAAGTTCTAACTAGAGGTGTAAGAAGATGGATTATCTTACTCAGCCACATTGGAACTGTCCTGAACAGTTTGTAGTCCAGAGCCAATCTTTGAGTGGTGGTTATGGCTCAGTGGCATCATTATGAACCAGGTAGAAACATTGTTGTGGGGCCCCATCTTCCTTCTGGAGACTTCAGAGATCGATGTTAGAAAACTTTATTGTTCACTGTAGAAAACTTAAACATTATTAACATCAAGAGTGAAAGTTTAAATTTGAGGATAGCACTATATCTAACGAAAGGTTCCAAAGAGTATGGGGAGAAATAGAATTTTGACAACAATAGTCCCTAGACTTTTGGTTTTCTTCTGTCCCACACCAGGTGGCTCTTCTGATATGAGACAGAAACTCTTTCGTGTTTTCTTCTAACAACATGCTTGAATTTAGAGGAGAGAGTCATGTTCCTACTCTGAAGCCAGCTTTGATTTTTAATTGGATTGGGACTACAACTTTTCTGAGAAGTAAAGAGATATCAATGTTTAGGTAGTGAGATTTTACCCTGCAGAGAATATTGGTACCAACAGATCCTCTTTTTCTTTGCTTGTAAATGTTTTCTGGATTGCTGTCCCTTATGCTTTAGACATCTAGATGTCCAGATCTTTGACTTCTTGAAGATGAGTATTTCTATTTTCCTGTAAAGACAAAAACAGAACCCTGCCCCGACCCTTGTTTGGTGAGTTTTCCTTACAACTTGTAGAATTGTCACATTGGTGGATGAGCATCATTTCTCCTTATCAAGAGGTTTCTCCTGTTCAAATTTGGATCTTTATTAATTTTGATGGTATCCATAGTTTTTTTTTTCTCTTGTGGAAACAAAAGAGAAACCCCTTCCCCAACATAGCACAATATCCTGGTTTCCATTCTGAGGTCAACACATCTTTAAAGTACCCAGGCTGATTTAACTCAGTAGTTTTTTCTATTATCCAGTGTCTCTACTCAGCTGTTGTTCCTTTCTCATCAACATTAAAAAATTAAGATGAATAAGGCATTATGCAATCTGTCTTTGGCGGTTTTGTTTTCCCCTTTCTGTTTATTAAACATTTCTTTTAAAGTGCAATTGGATCTTCCTACATCCACTTGTCCTGTAGGATTGTGTGGTGTACCTGTAATATGCTTTATATTATAATATGCAAAAATCTGTTTCATTTTACTAAAGATATATGCTGGAGCATTGATCCCTATTTCTGATTATTTCCTGTAATTGTATAAATAGCGAAATTAATTCTGTTTTCTCAAAAATAAATCCAGCAGTTTCAGTATGTAACACAACTCTTTCTGCATATTGTGAGACAGTAACTACATTGAGAGATTCTGTAAAGTCCATTAGTACCATAAGAATGGCATACAATTCTAACGTTTATACAGAATTGTAAGGGCTTTGAACTACTTTACTTAAATCTCCTGATTTATATTCTGCCTTCCTGATTTATTTCCATCCATATAGAATGAAGGTACACCAGAGATTGGTGTTCTCTGTACAATGAGAAGAAGGATCCAACTGGTTCTTTTTATGAATTTGATTCTCTTGCTTCTCGGATGGCCTCAAACTCCTTATGTAGCTAAGGCTGGTCTTGAACTTCAATCCTCCAGTCTGTCTCCCAAGTGTTAGAATCACAGACACACACCACCATGCTTGGCTTGAAACTTTTTAATAAAATTAAGTAATAATCTATGATATATGCTAAACAACAGCATGCTATCTGGCAAAATGAATATAATGTCATTTCTCCCTGGCACATGTTTAAATTGTTATTAGTTATTTGTCATTATAAACAATTGTGTAACAGAGACAAATGTTTATTCTCAAGAATAACTTCCTCAAAGCAGAATGGTTGGGTTAGGCAGAATGTGGGCTCTAAGTTCTCTTAATTTGTCAAGTTTTAAAGGATGGCAACAACCAAATTCAGCACCTGAGTAGTTTCTGTTTATTCCTACCCTTGCCCCCAGCAGTAATTAAAAAAAAAATACCTTCTGTTATAGTAATTTCATAGATCAGTTAAAGTCTTTATAAAAATATATGTGGAATAAACAAAAATAAACCCCAAAAATCTTACTGTAAAAATTAATATGGCAACACTTAATCATTAGTTTAGGCAATATATTTCTACCTATTTTTTAAAAATTAGCTACAAACTTAAACTTCTATGATTATATTTGTCAGTACAAAATTCACGTTTTTTTTCTGTTGTTTTTCCCAGTCCTCCCACACATTTGCCAAAAATAAAAGCTCCAGAAAGGAAGTTCTGTGCAAATTCAGACGGTTGTTAGTCTTTTAATTTTTAGTACATATGCACCAGGCAGTACCAATGAGCTGGTGGTTCACCAAGTTCCAGACAAAGCATCAGCATTTGTCATCAGCAATAGAATGACAGCCAGAGAAGAAAGCATTTCACACTCCATTTCTAAGAAAAAAAGGATAAATAAATAAATAAACCTTTAGGAAGCAAGAGAACCCCACAGTCATGAGTCAAATGTCCATTGTGGGCTAATCACCTTCATCCATCACCTTGCTGTGTGAGTCAGTGCTTCCTCAGTTCTGCAGGAAAGCAGCTTTGCTGGCCAGCCATAGGTAGACACAGTCTTTGAGCCTGCTACAGTCTTGACGCTTGTTCTTCTCAGATTCATGCTGAGATCCTAAGGCCCAGAGGGATGGTGATAGAAAGGAGCATCTTTGGAAGGTGGTTAGGTGATGAGAGTGGAGCCCTCACAGCTGGAATTAGTGCCCTTTTGAAAGAAACCCCGGGGAAGCTAGCTACTCCCTCCTCCATGAGAGGGTGCAAGAAGGCACCACCTGGAAGCCAGGAAACAGGTCCTCACCCATCCCCAAATCTGCTGAAATCTTTGGACTTTCCAACTCTAGAACTATGAAAAAAAGATTTCTATTTTTAAGCTACCTAGAATGCGGTATTTTGTTAAAGCTCACTAAAGAAATTAAAAACCTACCTGTTAGGTGCAAATTTGTACTATTTCATCCAAGTATCTTGCCAAGTATCTTGAGGTAACTAGAAAAAAAAACCATAGGTGTCTTAGTCCACCATGTGACTCTTTAGTAAGAATTTCACAGACTGGTTAATTAGGAATGAACAAAAATTTATTGACTCACATTGCTGGAGCCAAGGAAGTCTTGTCTCCACATACTGGCATTTGACAATGGCCCTTGCTATATGGTAGAAAAATAGGAGGAAGTGTTGTATAACATAATACAGAGCAAAGAAGCAAAGCAAGGCCCAAACTCTTGTAGTTAACTCAAAGTCTCTCTCTCTCTCTCTCTCTCTCTCTCTCTCTCTCTTTCTCTCCCCCTCCCCTATCTATCTTGTAGGTCACAAAGGGTGACACCAGATGTCTCCCTCAATCACTACCTGTGGTGGTTTGAAGGAAAATGACCCCCAAAGGGAGTGGCATTATTAGGAAGTGTGGCCTTGTTGGAGGAAGTGTGTCACTGTGGGGATGGGCTTTGAGGTCTTTTTTGATGGAGCTTCCCTCAGTGTGACTGAAAGTCAACTTCCTATTGCCTGCAAGATGTAGCACTCTCAGCTCCAGCACTATGTCTGCCTGCACATTGCCATGCTTCTCATCATGATGATAATGAACTGAACATCTGAACTGTAAGTGAGCCACCTCAATTAAATGTTTTCTTTATGAGACTTTCCATGGTCATGGTGTCTCTTCACAGTAATAAAAACTCCAAGACACTGTCCACCTTTTTTTGACTCAGGGTCTCTCACTAAACCTGGAGCTCACCAATGTTGTCAGCAAGCACCAAGTCCTGTGGATATCATTCTGTATAAATAAAACACTGATTGGCCAGTGGCCAGGCAGGAAGTATAGGCAGGACAAGGAGAGAGGAGAATTCTGGGAAGTGGAAGGCTGAGTCAGGGAGACACTGCCAGCTGCTGCCATGACAAGCAGCATGTGAAGATGCTGGTAAGCCACGAGCCACATGGCAAGGTATAGATTTATAGAAATGGGTTAATTTAAGATATAAGAACACTTAGCAAGAAGCCTGCCATGGCCATACAGTTTGTAAATAATATAAGCTTCTGTGTGTTTATTTTATAAGTGGGCTGTCAGACTGCTGGGGCTTGGCGGGACCTGGAGAGAAAACTCCAGCTACAACCAAGGATCCTCCTGTGCCTTCCTTACCAGTTCTAGGATTACAGGAACACACCATTTTTTTTTTTTTTTTTTTTTTGATATTGGTACCAGGAATCTGAACTCAGGTCCTCATCCTGTGTAGCAAGCAGTTTAGCTACTGAGTCCTATCCATGGCCTCCAGATCCCAATTGTTAGTATCAGCAAAATGACAATTAAATTTCAATCTGAGTTTTGAAAGGGACAAACCAAAGGACACGGAGTTGTAAATCCAGAACAGGTTAAAGTGGCTTTTCTAATATCTCATTGAAACACGGACCCTGTACCTCAGCAGCTTTGTCTAAATGCCAATGTTTCAAATGGTAGGTAACTTTGGAGGTATGGTTAGCTAAGCATGTTCCTCCTCAATTTCATGTATTCCTGGAATCTGAGAATGTAAATTTTTTTTGTTTGTTTGTTTGTTTTTCTTTTTTTTTCTTTTTTTCCGAGACAGGGTTTCTCTGTGTAGCTTTGCGCCTTTCCTGGAACTCACTTGGTAGCCCAGGCTGGCCTCGAACTCACAAAGATCTGCCTGCCTCTGCCTCCCAAGTGCTGGGATTAAAGGCGTGCACCACCACGCCCGGCCGAGAATGTAAATTTATTTGGAAATAGAAATTTTGCTGATGTCATTAGTTAAGGTAAGTGGAGCATTTATATACCCAAAACTGAAAAGCTGCCACCAGAAACTGGGGCAAAGTCAGGGAACAGATTCTCAGACCCTCCAGAAGAAGCCAACACTACTATTGCCTCAGTTAATGTGAGGTACTAAATTTTAGTTATTTCAAAACATCTAGTTTGTAGTACTTTGATGGATCTAGAAAACTGTATAAATAATAAGGATGATGCTTCAAAAATCATCTATAACATCCATTAATGTGGTGTGGCTAGGGCATCTGTTGCTAGATAGATACCTCCACTTCACTGACTGTGACCAAGTCTTTGCAGTTTGGCTGGACCTTTTCAGGACCTTGACCTCTAATTCAAAATAAAAGACACAGATCATACAAATTGGAAAGGTAACAGGAAAATTTAATTCTAAACAAAGTGATTATACAAATTAGGAAGGAATACACTGTCAAGATTGACAGTGAGCCTTGCTGGGCGGTGGTGGCACACACCTTTAATCCCAGTACTGGGGAGGTAGAAACAGGTAGATCTCTGTGAGTTTGAGGCCAGCCTGGGCTACAGAGTGAATTCCAGGACAGGCTCCAAAGCTACAGAGAAACCATGTCTCAAAACACCCCCCCCCAAAAAAACCTAACAATAACAACAAAAAAAGACTGACAGTGAGCCATATGAATGACAGTACTCAAAGACTGCAGTTATTATTTGCATCTTCTTTTTATGTTGTTGAAGAGAAAGAAGAGTTTGATTACTATGGCTTTGATGTGGGTGGTTTTCTTTTTTGGTGGATGGTTTTTGAGTATATAGTCATTTTCTTACTTTGCATTCACCTTCTCATAATACATCTGATTTTAATCTTCTGTGTTCAGTTATGTAGAGGTATATGTCCAATTATGCACATTAAATGGGGAAATGTCAATCAGATTTCCTTTTGAGGACACAGTTTGCCTTATTGAATGGGCCTCCAAAACCAGATCAGACTTGATCACCTCCACTACCCTCATACCTAGATGTACTACAAATACATTTGAATAGTAACTGCACAAGTTTGAAGATCATTAAGGAGAAAAGGAATTTATTTGCAGATAGGAGTCCTAGGTTATTCACAGGTTGCTAGTTTCATTGTCTTGGGATAGTAGTATATGTATCATGTGTACAGATAAGGGTCCTTCCTAGGTTGTATTGTTAGAAGAGAGATGCTGTATAGTCCAAGCCTGGTGGAGTCCCGAGTTGCTCAAGTATTTCCTGTGCTTGCCTGCCTCTCTTCAACAACCAGCTGGATTCCCTTTCTGTGAAGGCTTCCTATGAGATCTCCTCAAAGTGTCAGCTCAACAAATTCTGCTTTGAAACTGCTTTGAGACTGACAAAGCCTGTAGATGGAATCTTAGAGAATTTTATTAGTAAAATCAAACCTGTGAGCCAGGTATTGGGGTGAAGCTGGAAGATCAGAGATACAGAACAAGCCACAGCTACCTCACATCGCCAGATCCTCAGCTGCTCTTGTCTCCTCAGACTGGAGGCCTCTGAGTCCTCATCCAGAATGGCTCTCAGCTGAATTGTTGCTCAAAGCCTGAATGCTTAAGCAGCCAAATGCTTGGCCAGACAAATGCTGCTAGTTTCTGATTCTCACACCTTATATACCTTTCTGCTTTCTACCACCACTCCCTGGGATTAAAGGCATGATGAGTCACCATGCCTGTCTGTATCCTTGAACACATGGATTTCTGACCCTGGAATGCTAGGATTAAAGGTGTGTGCTACCACTGCCTATTCTTTATGCTTAATATTGTGGCTGCTCTGTCTCTGATCCCAGATAAGTTTATTAGCATGCACAATATTTGGGGGAATACAATACCACAAAAGCCTCTCCCTACCCAGGGTATTCAAGGAGCTCTAGTCCCTGGCTAGAGCTTATACCCTGCACTTGCATCCCTTCAAGCAAACATGTGAACAAATCTGTCATACATTATACTTTCTCAGTAGATGGTTAAAGCATTCAAATATATCCCCCATCAGTTTCATCGAAGGTGATTTAGGAGGTTCAATTCTGTGCATTTTTACCTTAATGAAATTCTAGTACTATAAAAGACAACAACTTACATACAGCAGAGAAAGTAGCCTTTCTTGTTTGCTAAAGAGCCATACAAATATTTATACATATTTTACTTTTCTCATGGACATAGTATTTGCTCCATAAAGCAAGAATAAGCATTGAGATGAACTGTCACATTTGTGGAGTGAGCCTAGACAGGTGACTCAGACACACATGAAACTCATCAGAGTAAATGACAACCATTACTTCCATAGAAGGAAATGTTGATATATAAAATTTTATTTTAAAAAGTTTCTACATCATATTGCTTTTTGATTTAATTTTTGAGATCATAATATAATTATATTATTTCTCCTCTTTCCTCCTTTCAAGCCCTCCCATATAGTCCTCTTGGCTCTTTTTCAAGTTCATGGCCTCCTTTTTCTTTGTTATTACATGCAAATATGTATATATACACATATATTCCTAAATATAACCTGCTCTGTCTGTATAATGTTACTTGTGTGTAAGTTTTCATTGCTGACCATTTGGCACTGGATAACCAATTGGTGTGCTCTTCCCTAGGGAAGACTATTTTTCCCACACTCTGCATTTCATAGTTGCTTGTAGTTTGTTGTGCATGGTTCAGGCATCAGAATTTCCCCCATCCACTTTGGCATGTCTATTGTGTTGTCTTTGTTTAGCTCATGTTTAGGCAGTCATGTTGGTGAGACTTTAGGGGTGTTGCTCTGACATTACTTGGAGAGAGTCTCATAGCAAACTCAGTGACCCCATGGCTCTTACAATCTTTCTGCCCTCTATTCCTCCTGAGACTTAGACACAATAGTTGTTTCTTGAATGTGTCTATTGGAACTAGGCTCCACAACTCTGTATTTTGGTTGTGGTTTATCTGTAATGGTCTCTGTTACAAAGAGAAGTTTCTTTGATGAGGGGTGAAGACTACATTTACCTGTGGATATAAGGACAAATATTTAAAGTGTAATTAGAGATTTTTCTGGTTTGGTAAAGAAGTGGTTGTAGGCTATTTTCCAGTACCCATGACTTTACTAGCCCTGGCTCATTGGTTAGATTTCCAGTACTAGGCGTGAGTCCTTTCTTGTTGAGCAGGTGTTAAGTCCAACAAGAGAGATGTTGGGTCCTGCCAAGGAATGCATGCCACTACCACACTCTTTGGGTTATCACACCATGCTCGCCATTGTTGTGGTTCATGGATGTCATGACTATAGGATTGTTTTTTATTTCCTCCTTTGGAAGCTTATATGATGCCTTCTGGTATCATGAAAGCTAGTGATCAGGGAGGAGGCTCTCAGATATGTTCCAGCTCAGTGGCATCTGGACCCTGAGTCTGTAGTGCATGGTGTTTTTAGCAATAGAGACTTAACTTACTCCTCTGTGAAGAAACCAAGAGCAATAGCAACAGTGTTTTGTGAGTCACTTGAATAACCCTCACCAATCACTCAAATGAGGGCTTCTCATGCCTGTTGTTGGGGCTTTTGTTAGATGGTCTTTGGCTCTTGGAGGAAACATTGTCATCCCAGATGAGAAAATATCATTTAAACTATCTGTGCATATTTATATCTAGACTTACATGTATTAGAGGTTTGTTTTTTTAGGCAAATAGTTAATAGTATGATTTCAGATATAAATACTGTTACTTTACCCTCCTCCTTTCTGCTATTCCCCTCTCTATTGCTCCCCTAGCCCTTCCCTGGAAAAAGTTCCTTTTTACTTTCCTGGATTTTTTTGTAGTTCCACCAGGATATGTACTCACATCTGATGAAATGGAGCTAGTACCCTCTAATGAGACAGAGCATGCAACGTTTGCCTTTCTAGGTCTTGGTTACCTCACTCATTATTTTCTAGTTCTAGCCATTTACCTGAAAAATACACGGTTTCATTATTCTTTATGCTTAATAGTATACCATAGTACACATACCACATTTTAATTATTCATTCTTCAATAGAAATTTATTAGGTTGTTCCCATTTCTTAGCTGTTGTGTATAGAGCAGCAATGAATATAGCTGAACCAGTATTTGTGGAGTAGGATGTCAAGTCCCTTGGGCATATGCCAACTAGTGGTATAGCTAGGTCATATGTTAGCTCTTTGAGAATTTCCCACACTGATTTCCATAGTGGCTGCACCCGTTTGCAATCCCACCAACAGCAAGGAGGATCCTCTTTCACCTTCATCCTCTCCAGCATTTATTGTCAGTTGTTTTGTTGATCTTTACCATTCTGATAGGGGTAGGATAAAGTCTCAAATTTATTTTGATTTGCATTTCCTAATTGCTAGGGATGATGAGCATCTTTTGAGATATTTCTTAGCCATTTTTTTGGGGGGGCAATTCTTTCATTCAGGTCCAAGGCCAGTTTTGTGAGTGCATCATTTTTTTTTTTTAGTTGTCTTTTGAGTTCTTTCTATATATTGGATATTAATCCCAATGTCTTATGTAGAGCTGGTAAAAATCCTCTCCGGATCTATGGGCTTCCTTTTCACCCAGTTCACTGTTTCTTGAGCTGTACAGAAGCTTTAGTTTCATCAAGTCCCACTTGTCAATTACTGGTCTTAATTCTTGGGCAAATTGAGTTCTAGTCAGAAAGTCCTTTCTTTTATCATGTAAGGTACTGCTCATGTTTTCTTTTAGCATGTTCAGGTTTCTATTTTAGGTCTTTGATTTATTTGGAGTTAGTTTTTGTGCAAAGTGACCTAATTTCATTCCTCTGCAAATGCACATCCCGTTGCCCAGCACCATTTGTTGGAGACACTTTCTTTCTCCAGATTATGTTTTCAACATCTTTGTCAAATATTAAATGACTGAAGTTATGGGTACTCATGTTTGGGTCTTGGATTTTGTCCCATTGATTTACATATCTGAAATGGCAGTCCCTCCAGCATGGTTCTTTTTCCTCAGGATTCTTTTGGCTATCCAAGGCCTTTTGTGGTTCCACTTTCATATGAATTTTAAGATAGTTTTTTTTTTCAATTTCTGTAAAGAATGAGATGGGGATTTTAATTTGGATTTCATTGAATCTCTAAATTGATTTTAGTAAAATGATCATTTTCACAATATTAATTCTAACAATCCATGAGCACCGGGTGTCTTTCCATTCTCTAGTGACTTTTCCTATTTCTTTCTTCAGAGGTTTAACATTTTCATCGTAGAGGTCCTTCACTTCCTTAGTTAGGTCTATTCCTAGGTACTCTTTCCTTGAGGCTATTGTGAATGGAAGGGTGTCCATGATCTCCTCCTCTGTGTGTTTGTTGTTATACAGAAAAGCTATTGATTTGTGCAAGCTGATTCTGTATCTTACCACATTGCTGAATTTGTTTATTTTTTCCAGAAGTTTTCTGCTAAAATTTTGAGACTCTCTAATGTATAGTAGCATGTCATCTGCAAAGAGGGATAGTTTGACTTCTTCCTTCCTGTTTTGTATTCCTTTAATTTCCTTCTCTTGCTGTCTTGTGTAAGTTGTTCTTGTTGGCTATATTTTCTCTTGTCTAGGTCATTATCCCTTATTCTTCCTGGACAAAATCTGGTAATCATTCATATTGTATATAGTTTTTGTATTAGGTTAGAATTTTCTTATTTAGACAAAAGGGGGGAGATGTAGTGGGTAGCTGTTCCAGCCTTGACCTTGAAACACTCACTGTCCCTAGTGTGACAGCAAGTAACTGCCACACCTGCCTATGACCTACCCCTGGGGCGTGGCCCTTAAGATCCAAGGAGGAGACCCCTTAAGATCCAAGGTGCATACATGATTGGCTCTCTCTCTTGGTCCCTCGTGGTCTTGGAGGCTGGACTGTACCTCATCTCTCCTGGATCCTATAACTGACCCCTTATTAGCTGTAAGTTACCCCAGAAATAAACCTCTCTTGATTACCAGATAAACTATGTGAAATTGCCTCATTAATTATAGTAATAGTCTTGTTTTAGTTAGTACTCTGAGTACAGTAGTAAAGAGAAGTGCAGACAATGGACATCCCTGTCTCATTCCTGACTTCAGTGGGCTTGTTTTTCTTCATTTAGGATGATGTTGGCTGTGGTTTCTCATATATAACTTTTATTGTGTTGGAGTATATTCTCTCTAGTTCTACGTTCTCTAAGGGTTTTTATCATTAAAGCATGTTGAATTTTGTCAAAGATCTTTATGTATCAATTGAGAAGATCATGTGAGTTTTGTCTTTTAATTCCATTTATGTGGTTTATTATATATATTGACTTGTGTATGTCCAACCATTCCTGCATTTCAGGAATAAATCCAAGTTGGCCATGGTGGGTAATCTTTTTGGTATATACCTGTCTATGTTCTCTTTGCAAGCATTTTTGAGTCTATATTCATTACAGATATTAGTCTGTAGTTTTCTTTTTCTGGTTTGTTTTTCTGGTTTGGGTTGTTACAGTGATACTGGCTTAGAAGAAAGAATTTGGGAGTGCTCCTTCTGTTTCTTTGTTTTTCTTAAAAAAAAAAAAAGGATTGATTTTTAGATCTCTGAAAATCTGGTAGAATTCTGCAGTGAATCCTCCTTGTCCTGGTTTTTTGTTTTTTGTTTTTTAATTTTTTCTTTTCTTTCTTTCTTTCTTTTTTTTTAAACTAGAAGGGTTTTATTACTATTTCCATATCCCCATTTCTTATGGGTCTGTTTAGGTTTTTGGCTTCTTCTTGGTTTGATTTTGGTGATTTGGCTAGATCCAGAAAATCATCCATTTCTTTAGGTTTCCTCACTTAATGGAATACAGGTTTTTAAAATATTCCTTGTAATATTCTTAATTTCTTCAATGTCTATTGTAGTGTTTCCCTGTTCATTTCTGATTCTGTCCATTTGGATTCTCTCCGTCTTTCTTTTTGTTAGTTGGGCCCAAAGTCTGTCAATCTTGTTTATCTTCTCGAAGAATTAGCTCTTATATTCATTGATTCTTTGTATTGCTTTTGTTGTTTGTATTTCATTGATCTCTGCACTGATTTTTATTATTATTATTTCTTGGCATCAACTGGATTTGGATTTGGTTTGTTTGCTTTTTCAAATTTTCATGTTGCATCATTAAGTAAATTATTTGTGCTCTTTCTGATTTTTTAATGTAGGTATTTAGATCTACACATTTCCTATTAGAACTGCTACCAATGTGTTCTGGGAGCTTTGTTGCATTTTTGTTTTCATTTACTTCCAGAAAATTATTTTTTTTCTTGACCCTCCCCCCCAATTTGGTCTTTTCATCATTCAGTGATGAGTTGTTTAATTTCCAGAAGTTTGCATATTTACTAGAGATTTATTTGTTGTTAATTTTAGTATTATTGCATTGGAGTCCAAGAAGATATAAGAAGTTATTTCAATCTGTTCAAATTTGTGATTATTTGTGTTGTTTACCAGGATGTTGTCTGTCTTAGAAAAGTTTGCATGTGCTGCTGAATAGATTGTGTATTCTTGGGTGTTTAGTAGTATGTTCTGTAGATATCTGTTCAGTCCATTTGATGTATGATGTCAAATAATTTCTGTGTTAACTTTTTGTCCAGATAACCTGTCTAATGGAGAAACTGAGGTATTGATGTTAACCTATGCCTTTAAATCCAGTACTACATTTTCTATGAAGTTGGGTACCCAGAGTTTGGTGTATATATGTTAAGGGTAGTAATGTTTTCTTGGTTAATGCTCCTTTGATTAGAATGGAGTTTTCCTCTTTATCTCTTCTTATTAGTTTTAGTTATAAGTCTATTTTGCAGGTATTAGGATATCCCCACTTGTTTGCTTCATGATCCTATTTGATTATAATACTTTTGTCCATCATTTTACTATAAGGTGATACCTATCTTTAATGCTAAGATGCATTTCTTTTAGACAGTAGGTTTATAGATTTTTGTTCCTTGATCCATTCAGTGAGCCCGGGTCTTTTGATTGGAGAATTGAGGTCATGGATATTTTAAGTTATTGAAATGTGTGTTAACTGTGGTCACACTGCTGTTGGGTTTTGGTGTTGTATTCTCAGTGGTCATTTGTGTTTTAATAGTTATGGTTTTGTATTTCTCTTGATTGTGCTAATTCCTCTCTTCAGCCTGAAATATCGATTTCTGTATTTTCCTTGTTTGCTTTACTGGCTATAAAAATTTTAGGCTGTTTAGATCACAAAAATGTTTTCTTTCTCCCTCAGTTATGGTACATAGTTGTGGAGGTATATTAGTGGAGTTTGGTAACTACTGACTTGGAATGCATTGTTCCATGCTCTTTTGAATTTCAAGTTCTCCATTGAGACATCAACTGTTATTTTGATGGGCTCTCCTTTATATGTGACTTGTGGTTTTGCTCTTGCAGGTTTTTCAATACGCTTTCTTTGTTCTGTGTGCTTCCTGTTTCTGTATCAGTGTGTCTTTCTTTCATTTTTGGACGTTTTCCTTTATGGTTTTATTGAAGATATGATCTATGCCTTTGACTTGAGATTCTTCTCCCTTGTCTATATCTACAATTTGAAGGTTTGGTTGTCATGGTGTCCCCCATTTCCTGTATATTCTTTTTCCGCTTTGCTTTGTTCCCTTTTATTTTGCTTGCTTATTTGGTCTAGACCCTTTATCATTGAGTCCTGAAATTGTATCTTCTGCTTAATTCCTTCTGCTTATGAGGCTTTCCTTGGAGTCTTCTAGCTGAGAGTTGGGATTTTTAAATTTCATCTTCATTTCAGTTTGAATCCTTTTCAATGTTTCTACCTCCTTATTGAATGCTTTTCTCAAGCCCTGAATTGTTTTTGTCATTTCCACCAGTCCTGGCCATCACTCACACAGTTGTCCATTTTATGTTCTTTCTCCTTCAATTTACTGAGCTGTTTATTTTGTGCCTTTTTAAAAACTCCTTGAATTCCTTGATGAAATTTATAATTGTCCTTTTAAATTCTGTGTTCTAGGGTTCATCTAGGTGTTGTGGAATATTATTTTAAGGTGTGTTACTTTTGTTTATGTTGCATTTGTTTAACTCTGTGAAGCTGTGTTACTGTGCCTATCTAAAACACCTGATGGTCTAATAAAGAGATGAATGGCCAATAGTGAAGCAGGAGAAAGGATAGGTGGGGTGGCAGGCAGAGAGGATAAATTGAAGGAGAAATCTGGGAGGAGAAAAAAGAGGAGCTAGCAGCCAGAGAAGGAAGAAGACTCCAGGGGCCAGACACCCAGCTACACAATCAGCAATGGAGTAAGAAAGAAAGGTATACAGAGCCCGGCAGTGGTGGCACATGTCTTTAATCCCAGCACTTGGGAGGCAGAGGCAGGCAGATCTCTGTGAGTTCGAGGCCAGTCTGGGCTACAGAGTGAATTCCAGGACAGGCTCCAAAGCTACACAGAGAAACCCTGTCTCAAAAAAAACAAACAAAAAAACAAACAAAAAAGTATACAGAAATGGAGAAAGGTAAAAGCCCAGAGGCAAAAGACAGATTGGTTAATTTAAAGTTAAAAAATCTGGCAAGAAACAAGGCAAGTTAAGGCCAGGCATTTATAAGTAAGAATAAGGCTCTGTGTGTGATTTATTTGGGAAGTGGATGGCAGGCCCCCCAAAAGAGTAAAACAAAGAACAACTAGGTAATTCTCATTGGCAAATATTTCTCTAAGACTGGTAGATTTTGGAGAGAAGATATTGTCTTTATTTTATTGTTGTATTTTTGCCATAAGATCTAGGCATGTGAACTTCTTTTCTTGTTTCTAATTCTAGTATGGATGGAATAGTTTTGGACAGAAGAGAGACTAGTGGTCAGGTTAGGCTTAAAGGTTGTAACTGGCTTAAGTGGAATGAATTCAGGTAGACAGAGGAAACTGAATTTGTGTATAGGCTGTGCCTGCCAGTCCACACTTGGAGTGTGGGTATAGATCTGAGTGGAAAGGTTTGATGTGTTGTGGGAGGTAGCTCTAGTTTGGGGGAGCGGTATGGAGGGTTCTAGCAGAAGAGATCGCAGTGTAGGCAGGGGGCACCAGACTAGACTAGGGTACTAGATGTGTGACCGAGGCTAGATCTGGCATTTTTGGGAAAAGTGATGATGGAGAGAGTATTAGAGACTAACGGGGATATATCTCACAGAAGGATATTAGAGATCTAGCTGGTGAAAAAGTTGGATATGGTGCAGAAGGGCCTGGGCTAGACCCTGGAGAAGGATGTGGAATTTCTGGCTGGATGGAGAGGTTGAATGAGTCCCAGAAGGGACAAGGCTAGAACCCTGGAAAAGGATGTGGCAAATCTGGCTGTGAGAGAGGTTGGGTGCAGTACTGAAGAGATGGCTAGACATTGGAGAGGTGGTCCACTCTCACCAGTAAATATTCTAGTCTTGGATTGTATTTTTAACCTTAGACATTTTTGTGATGTTCGATACTTTGAAGGGTCTCAGTTTAAGAGGTCTCCTAGCTGAGATTTGTCTTTGATATTACCTTTTTGTTTATCTTTCCGCAAATCAAACATTTCTTATATGTTTTGTTTAGTAATGGTGTGAAACTGCATGCAATCCTCAATCTTAAGTTTGCATCACCCATAGCCCAAGGTCCCCTTGACTCACTCTTCTTAGATGTACACTTGTCGGAATCCAGTCTCTGGCCTCCCTGATCAAGACAGCAGATGACTTATGAATGGGATCTCATTGTCCCCTGGGCCTTGGCTGGCCTTGGAGGCCAAGGGTCAAAAACTTGGCTGTGCTCTGTGGTGGTAATCTAATTGTACTGAAATGTGATTTTGAATGTATGTTAATAAATAAAGTTGCCCGGGGGTCAGAGCTATTAGAGCCATAGACAGAGTGTGGCGGTGGTGGCACACGCCTTTAATCCCATAGATCTCTGTGTGTTCAGGGATACAGCCAGCATTGGAGACATATGCCTTTAAGACCTAGGGGGCTGTACATTCAGACAGTGACGAGGCAGTCACGTGTTTGGGTTTACAACCAATGAGAAGGCAGAACAAAATACTATAAATAGATGAACAGACAGGAAATAGCTCTCTTTTGGGAAGCTGGGACACCGCAGGCGGAAGGGTGAGATTTTAGCTCTGAGCTCTGACCTCTCGGCTTTCTCTTTTACATTGTTTCTGTGTTTCTTATTTAACAAGACAGTTGGTTACATCAATAGTGCTCTTTGAACTTCTTATCCTCATCGGTGTTTCTAAGCTTTGTTGTACATCCAGAAGGACATCTTCACCAGCCTTGTAAGTTTAATTTTTGTGTAATATTTAGATCACATAATAATTAGATAAAACTTAGAGAAAATAACTCAGACAGTTCTGATTAAATCTTGGTTTCATTATGACTGTTTACAGAAATGATTAAAGTATAACAAAGCTAGCAAAACCACAAGTAATTATCTTAATTAGTTAACCTTAGAAATTTTAATCATTAAATGTATATGATTTTTAAGTTTCACTGTACACAAACCTTTATAACTTATTTAGCCTTTTCCTCAGTTGGATTTAGGCCTTTATGATTTTGATATATTTTTTCAGACAAAAATCTTATTGTAACATATAAAATCCATCCTCATCTGCACTATTTTCTGTTATAAACTATATCTGAAATATGATCTCATATTTACATACTTTAAAACAAAATTTTCAAACCCACTTACTATTTCTCTTTATTTTATTTATCCAGTCAAGAGTTGAAAACAAATAACATATATATAAGTGTAGCTTTAGATGACAGAAGTATTTATTTCCCAGGTTCTAGCCAAGAAAGAGCAAAGTATTCAGTTTTAAAGTTAACTGCAAAAAAAAGTCATTTTCCCTTCCTATGCTTCCATTTCAAATCTATTGAAAGTTCCTGGTGCGATGTGAGAGAGAGAGAGAGAGAGAGAGAGGGAGAGAGAGAGAGAGAGAGAGAGAGAAGAAGAAGAAGAAGAAGAAGAAGAAGAAGAAGAAGAAGAAGAAGAAGAAGAAGAAGGAGAAGAAGAAGAAGAAGAAGAAGAAGGAGAAGAAGAAGCCTTGACTCCCTTAATTCTCATCATGAACATTTATGAGGGGGATTACTTCTTGTTCTCTTTGTAAGACAAGCAATTCTCCCCTTGAAATGTCCCTTTGCGCTATATTTACAGCACTTCCCCCATTTTGTTCAGAGATTATTATTTTATTATTTAATTTATTAGAACCAGATCTTTTGTCTTCCCTTTAGCCAAACAAGAAGCCTAGTTTTTCATCCTTATCTCATGTTTGTTATTTCTTGATCAGAGGTTCATTCCCTATCTTTGTTATCACAAAAACCCTCAGAAGCATCAGAGTCCGTTTTATCTGTTGATGGGTAGTCAGTGTGAACCATGTTACACATGAGAATATATCCTCCTGATCAGTCCCCTTAGGTTCCACAAGGAGATTCCTAGCATTCTGCCTTATTGTTTTCTCTCCAGCCAAGTTCCTCCTAGAACACTGGAGCCATGGATTGGGACTCCACACCCCCTTCACTTTTGAATACATACTTCAGTTATACACATACATCCTTAGGGATGTCTCAACCACCAAAGCAAACTAAGGCTTCAATTTTTTTTTCTTCTCTTCATTTGGGAGCTGTCTGCCCAGAACTTCAGCATTCACCCTAATGAACTATTAAAAGAATGTCAGAGGGAGAATCCATATTTATCCCTTTTTCTAGCCTCTCTGGAGTTATTCAGTTTTGCTTCCCAACACACACACACACACACACACACACACACACACACACACATTTATTTATTTATTTATTTATTTATTTTCCCCTTTTGTTTCTCATTTTCAGAATAATCTCAGATTAATGGCTTGGTCACATCCTCCAAAATTTTCAACCACCAAGTCATATTTATAGTTCAATTTCTTATCCATTTATACACAAGGTTACCTGGTCACTGCTGGAGCTTGTATTAGGTTTTTATCTAATGTCACCAGTTTACTTTTGAATTTTGTGTTTCTGTTAGTTTCAAAGCAGGGGTGTCTTCACACCCAGGATGTCTGCAACAAAGCAGAGGGGTACACCTTCTAGGATGAGAGTCAGTCCTCAAAACCCCTGGCCATAAAGCAATAGCCCAATATTGGACACCAAAGTGAGATACCAACTGGGAGTCTCAAGAAATGACCACACAATTCAAAGTGCTTGGGCCAGGAAACCTTTTTACTTCTCTGGAAGAGTATATAACCATA
Organism: Peromyscus leucopus; assembly: GCF_004664715.2. Classification (NCBI taxonomy): domain Eukaryota; kingdom Metazoa; phylum Chordata; class Mammalia; order Rodentia; family Cricetidae; genus Peromyscus; species Peromyscus leucopus. The sequence goes on along the minus strand of NC_051065.1, from coordinate 76,237,980 downwards.
CCAAATAAAACAGGCAAACACATCCAGCTGGAGGCTGTGGTGGTATCGTGTTCTCCAAAATATTGTGCACCCTAATAAACTTATCTGGGGTCAAAGAACAGAACAGCCACTAGATACAGAAGCTAGAAAATGGTGGCATTCACCCCTTTAATCCTAGCATTCCAGAGGCAGAAATCCCTTTGGATCTCTATGAGTTCAAGGCCACATTGGAAACAGCCAGGCATGGTGACACACGCCTTTAATCCCAAGAAGCGAGCCTTTAATCCCAGGGAGTGATGGCAGAAAGCAGAAAGATATATAAGGTGTGAAGACCAGAAACTAGAAGCATTTGGCTGGTGAAGCTTGTAGACTTTCTAGCAGCAGTTCAGCTGAGATTCACTCTGCATGAGGACTGAGAGGCTTCCAGTCTGAGGAAACAGGATCAGCTGAGGAATTGGGGAGGTGAGGTAGCTGTGGCTTGTTCTGCTTCTCTGATCTTCCAGCATTCACCCCAACACCTGGTCCAGGTTTGTTTTTATTAATAAGAACTTTTAAGATTCCTGCTACAGGAGGCCCATTGGATTTTTTTCCCCTAATACAAAGGGGTCCTGTGTCTCATTCTAAATGATCAGAACTCCACACTTTTACACGACTGATTGATTTAAGAATAATGCAATGAGAAGATATGCAATTAAGAAGAACACAATTTTTTTTTCTGTGTAAAGTTTCTCTCTTTAGTTTCAGAGCCTATCCTGGAACTCGCTCTGTAGACCAGGCTGGCCTCAAACTCACAGAGATCTGCCTGCCTCTGCCTCCTGAGTGCTGGGATTAAAGGTGTGGACCACCACTGCCCAGCAAGATGAATGCAATTTTGAGTGCCAAATGCAAGACTGAACACAAATTTTGATTTCAAGAAGTGTTGAACCTGGAAGAATTTGAATTTTTTTTGCCAAACTTGTTCTTTATAATTTTTAAAAAAGAATTTTGTGTTATTTAACCTTTTGGTAGACAAGGCAGTGAATTTTGCTTATATTTCCCGCAACAGACAAGTCATTTTTTTTTTTTTTGTGATATATATTTTTTATTTTACAATACCATTCAATTCTACATATCAGCCATGGGTTCCCCTATTCTCCCCCCTCCCACGCCCTCCCCTTACCCCCAGCCCACCCTCCATTCCCACCTCCTCCAGGACAAGTCCTCCCCCAAGGACTGTGATCAACTTGGTAGACTCAGTCCAGGGAGGTCCAGTCCCTTCCTCCCAGACTGAGCCAAGTGTCCCTGCATAAGCTCCAGGTTTCAAACAGCCAATTCATGCATTGAGCACAGGACTTGGTCCCACTGCCTAGATGCCTCCCAAACTGATCAAGCCAATCAACTGTCTCACCTATTCAGAGGGCCTGATCCAGCTGGGAGCCCCTCAGCCTTTGGTTCATAGTTCATGTGTTTCTATTCATTTGGCTATTTTTTTTCAATAATTGAGTAAAACTGAAATTTATTATAAGCCACAGTCGTCCTAGGGACTTCCATGCTATATATATATATATAGCCTTTATGGTTCTATGGGTTGTGGTCTGATTGTTCATTTTATATCTAGAATCCACCAATGAGTGAGTACATACCATAACTGTCTTTCTGGGTTTGGGTTACCTCACTCAGGATGATTTTTTCTAGTTCCATCCATTTGCCTGCAAATTTCATGCTTTCGTTGTTTTTCTCTGCTGAGTAGTACTCCATTGTGTATATGTACCACATTTTTTTCATCCATTCTTCCGTTGATGGGCATCTAGGCTGTTTCCAGGTTCTGGCTATTACAAATAGTGCTGCTATGAACATAGATGAGCATGTATCTTTATGGTATGTATCAGCATTCTTTGGGTATATGCCCAAGAGTGGTATGGCTGGGTCTTGAGGTAGTTCGATTCCTAATTTTCTGAGAAGCCGCCATACTGATTTCCACAGTGGTTGTACAAGTTTACATTCCCACCAACAGTGGAGGAGTGTTCCCTTTGCTCCACATCCTCTCCAACATTGGTTGTCATTGGTGTTTTTGATCTTAGCCATTCTAACAGGTGTAAGGTGGTATCTCAGAGTCGTTTTGATTTGCATTTCTCTGATGATTAAGGATGTTGAGCATTTCTTTAAATGTCTTTCAGCCATTTGTAGTTCTTGTTTTGTGAATTCTCTGTTTAGCTCTTTAGCCCATTTTTTAATTGGACTGTTCAGTGCTTTGATGTCTAGTTTCTTGAGTTCTTTATATATTGTGGAGATCAATCCTCTGTCAGATGTGGGATTGGTGAAGATCTTTTCCCAATCTGTTGGCTGTCTTTTTGTCTTATTGACTGTGTCTTTTGCCCTGCAAAAGCTTCTCAGTTTTGAGAGGTCCCATTTATTAATGGTTGTGCTCAGGGTCTGTGCTGTCGGTGTTTTATTTAGGAAATGGTCTCCAGTGCCAATGCGTTCAAGAGTGCTTCCTATTTTCTTTTCTATTAAGTTTAGTGTAACTGGATTTATGTTTAGGTCTTTGATCCACTTGGACTTGAGTTTTGTGCATGGTGACAGATATGGATCTATTTGTAATCTTTTACATATTGACATCCAGTTATGCCAGCACCATTTGTTGAAGATACTTTCTTTGTTCCATTGTATAGTTTTGGCTCCTTTGTCAAAAACCAGGTGTTCATATGTGCATGGATTAATGTCAGGGTCTTCAATTCGATTCCATTGGTCCGTATGTCTGTTTTTATACCAGTACCAAGCTGTTTTTATTACTATGGCTCTATAGTAGAGTTTGAGGTCCGGGATGGTGATGCCTCCAAGGGTTGCTTTATCATATAGGATTCTTTTAGCTATCCTGGGTCTTTTGTTTTTCCATATAAAGTTGAGTATTTTTCTTTCCAAGTCTGTGAAGAATTGTGTTGGGATTTTGATGGGGATTGCATTGAATCTGTAGATTGCTTTTGGTAAGATTGCCATTTTTACTATGTTAATCCTACCTACCCATGAGCATGGGAGATCCTTCCATTTTCTAATATCTTCTTCAATTTCTTTCTTTAGAGATTTAAAGTTCTTATCAAAAAGGTCTTTCACTTGTTTAGTTAGTGTTATCCCAAGGTATTTTATATTATTTGTGGCTATTGTAAAGGGTGATGATTCTCTGACTTCTTTCTCAGCCCTTTTATCATTTGTGTATAGGAGGGCTACTGATTTTTTTGAGTTGATCTTGTATCCTGCCACTTTACTGAAGGAGTTTATCAGCTGTAGAAGTTCCCTGGTAGAGTTTTTGGGGTCACTTATGTATACTATCATATCATCTGCAAATAGTGAAAGTTTGACTTCTTCCTTGCCAATTTGTATCCCTTTGATCTCCTTTTCTTGTCTTATTGCTCTAGCTAGAACTTCTAGTACTATATTGAATAAATATGGGGAGAGTGGACAGCCTTGTCTTGTTCCTGAATTTAGTGGTATCGCTTTGAGTTTCTCTCCATTTAATTTGATGTTTGCTGTTGGCTTGCTATAAATTGCTTTTATTATGTTTAGAAATGTTCCTTGTATTCCTATTCTTTCTAAGACCTTTATCATGAAGGGGTGTTGGATTTTGTCAAAGGCTTTTTCAGCATCTAGGGAGATGATCATGTGGTTTTTTTCTTTCAGTTTGTTTATATGGTGTATTACATTGACTGATTTCCGTATGTTGAACCATCCTTGCATCCCTGGGATGAATCCTACTTGGTCGTGATGGATGATTGTTTTGATGTATTCTTGGATTCGGTTTGCCAATATTTTGTTGAGTATTTTTGCATCAATGTTCATGAGGGAGATTGGTCTGTAGTTCTCTTTCTTTGTTGCATCTTTGTGTGGTTTGGGTATCAGGGTAATTGTAGCCTCATAAAAAGAGTTTGGTAGTGTTCCTTCTGTTTCTATTGTGTGGAACACTTTGAAGAGGATTGGTGTTAGTTCTTCTTTGAAAGTCTGGTAGAATTCTGCACTGAAACCATCTGGTCCTGGGCTTTTTTTAGTTGGGAGACTTTTGATGACTGTTTCTATTTCTTTAGGGGTTATTGGTCTATTTAAATGGTTTATCTGGTCTTGATTTAATTTTGGTATTTGGTATTTATCCAGAAAATTGTCCATTTCTTCCTGGTTTTCCATTTTTGTGGAGTACAGGTTTTTGAAGTATGATCTGATGATTCTCTGGATTTCCTCATTGTCTGTTGTTATGTCTCCCTTTTCATTTCTGATTTTGTGAATTTGGGTGCTCTCTCTTTGCCTTTTGGTTAATTTGGCTAGTGGTTTGTCTATCTTGTTGATTTTTTCAAAGAACCAACTCTTTGTTTCATTGATTTTTTGTATTGTTCTCTTGTTTTCTATTTCGTTGATTTCAGCCCTCAATTTGATTATTTCCTGGCGTCTATTTCTCCTGGGTGAGTTTGTTTCTTTTTGTTCTAGAGCTTTCAGTTGTGCTGTTAATTCCTTGGTATGGGATTGCTCCATCTTCTTTATGTGTGCATTTAGAGCTATGAATTTTCCTCTTAGCACTGCTTTCATAGTGTCCCATAAGTTTGGGTATGTTGTACTTTCATTTTCATTGAATTCTAGGAACTCTTTAATTTCTGTCTTTATTTCTTCCTTGACCCATTGATGTTTCAGGTGGGCATTATTCAGTTTCCATGAGTTTGTGGGTTTTCTATAATTTTTGTTGTTATTGAGTTCTAATTTTAAGGCATGGTGGTCTGATAAGATACAGGAGGTTATTCCAATTTTTTTGTATCTGTTGAGATTTGTTTTGTGTCCAAGCATGTGGTCAATTTTTGAGAAGGTTCCATGGGGTGCTGAGAAGAAGGTATATTCTTTTGTGTTAGGATGGAATATTCTGTAGATATCTATTAGGTCCATTTGAGTCATAACATCTGTTAGGTCCTTTATTTCTTTGTTAAGTTTCAGTCTGGTAGATCTATCTTTTGGTGAGAGTGGTGTGTTAAAATCTCCCACTACTAATGTGTGGGGTTTGATGTGCGTTTTAAACTTTAGTAGTGTTTCTTTTATGAATGTGGGTGCTTTTGTATTTGGAGCATAAATGTTTAGAATCGAGACTTCATCTTGGTGGATTTTTCCCGTGATGAATATGTAATGTCCATCCTGGTCTCTTTTGATTGATTTTAGTTTGAAGTCTATTTTATTAGATATTAGGATAGCTACACCAGCTTGTTTCTTAGGTCCATTTGCTTGGAAAACCTTTTCCCAGCCCTTTACTCGGAGGTAGTGTCTGTCTTTGGAGTTAAGGTGTGTTTCTTGTATGCAGCATATGGATGGGTCCTGTTTTCTTATCCATTCTGTTAGCCTGTGTCTTTTTATAGGTGAGTTGAGACCATTGATATTGATGGATATTAATGACCAGTGATTGTTAATTCCTGTTATTTTTTTGGTTGTGTTGTGTTGTCCTTCTGTGGTGTATGTTGGTGTAGGATTATCTATTGCTTGATTTTTCATGGATGTGTTTAGCTTCTTTGGGTTGAATTTTCCCTTCTAGTGCTTTCTGTAGGGCTGGGTTTGTGGACAGGTATTGATTAAATCTGGTTTTATCCTGGAATATTTTGTTTACTCCGCCTATGGTGATTGAGAGTTTTGCTGGGTATAATAGTCTGGGTTGGCATCCGTGGTCTCTTAGTGTCTGCATGAGGTTTGTCCATGATCTTCTAGCTTTCATAGTCTCTATTGAGTAGTCTGGTGTTATTCTGATGGGTTTGCCTTTATATGTTACTTGGTCCTTTTCCTTTGCAGCTCTTAATATTTTTTCTTTATTCTGTGTGCTTAGTGTTTTGATTATTATGTGGCGAGGGGACTTTTTTTTTGGATCCAGTCTATTCGGTGTTCTGTAAGCTTCTTGTATCTTCATAGGTATTTCTTTCTTTAGGTTAGGGAAGTTTTCTTCTATGATTTTGTTGAATATATTTTCTGTGCCTTTGAGTTGGTATTCTTCTCCTTCTTCTATCCCTATTATTCTTAGGTTTGGTCTTTTCATGGTGTCCCAAATTTCCTGGATGTTTTGTGTTAGGACTTTTTTGTCTTTATTGTTTTCTTTGACTGACGAATCTATTTTCTCTATCATGTCTTCAGCGTCAGAGATTCTCTGTTCCATTTCTTGCAATCGGTTGGTTATGCTTGTTTCTGTAGTTCCTGTTCGTTTTGTCAGGGTTTCTATTTCCAGCATTCCCTCAGCATGTGTTTTCTTTATTGTCTCAAATTCATTTTTCAGATCTTGGAATGTTTCTTTCATCTGTTTAATTGCTTTTTCTTGGCTTGATTTGATTTCTTCCCATTTTTTGTTCGTTTTTTCTTCCATTTCTTTAAGGGAGTTTTTTATTTCCTCTTTAATGGAGTTTTTCATTTCCTCTTTAAGGGAAGTTTTTATTTCCTCTTTAAGGGAGTTTTTTATTTCCTCTTTAAGGAAAGTTTTTATTTCCTCTTTAAGGTAGTTTTTCAATTCCTCTTTAAGGAAAGTTTTTATTTCCTCATTGAGGGAATGTTTTATTTCTTCTTTAAGGGCCTCTATCATCTTCTTAATGTCATTTTTAGGGTTGATTTCTTCTGTTTCTTCTGTCATGGTATGTTTAGGTCTTGCAGGTGTAGAATCACTAGGTTCTGATGTTGCCATATAGGTCTTTATGTTGTTGCCTGTATTTTTGCACTGGCGTCTACTCATCTCTTCCTCTGTGAGGTGCAGGTGGTGTCTGTGTCTGAGAGTGCCTCTCTTGTTCTAATTTTTAGTCTTGGTTTAGTAGTGGTTCTTGGTTAAATTGGTGCTATTGGGCTATTTCTTCAGGGGCAGCTGATTTCGATCGGTGAATTATATACTTATGATTCTGGTGATCTGGTTTGGTGTCTGGGTAGCGCCTTCTTCTGTGTTCCCAGGTCACGTTTTGTTCATTTGTCAACTCCTCAGCTGATCTTGATTCCTCAGACTTTAAACTGTAGGCATCTGAATCCTCTCCCAGATGGGTTTCAGCTGAGCAGGGTAGTCTCACCAACACCTCCAAATTGTTGGGTTTCACAGGATCAGCAGCTGGGCCCTGGGTTGTTCTCAGACGGAGTGTTCAGATTCGTTCTGGTTCTGACCCACCGAGATAGCTTCTTCCCCAGATGTTGGGGTTAGGGGCGTCCCTGTTCCAAGCTGCGTCTGCTTGTCTCCGTCCCTGGGCCTGTTTACCTCTGAAGTCCGCCACCGGGCCTGTATGTCCCTGTCAGCTGCCGCTGGGCCTGTCTGCCTCTGGAGGCCGCCACCGGGCCTGAATGTCTCTGCAGGCTGCAGCCGGGACTGAATGTCCCTGTCGGCTGCTGCCGCCGGGCCTGAATGTCCCTGTCGGCCGCTGCCGCCGGGTCCGTTTACCTCAGCAGGCCGCCGCTGGGCCCGTCTACCTCTGTGGGCTGCCGCTGGGCCTGAATGTCTCTGCCGGCTGCCACCGGGTCTGAGTATCCCTGTCGGCTGCCACCGCTGGGCCCGTCTACCTCCACGGGCCCCCGCCGCAGGCCTACCTGCGTCTGCTTGTCTCTACTGCCGGGCCTGTCTACCTCTGTGGGCCGCCGCTGGGCCTGAATGTCTCTGCCGGCTGCCGCTGGGCCTGAATGTCTCTGTCGGCCGCTGCCGCCGGGCCCGTTTACCTCAGCGGGCTGCTGCTGGGCCCGTCTACCTCCACGGGCCGCCGCAGGCCTACCTGTGTCTGCTTGTCTCTGCCGCCGGGCCCGTCTACCTCTGTGGGCTGCCGCTGGGCCTGAATGTCTCTGCCGGCTGCCACCGGGTCTGAGTATCCCTGTCGGCTGCCACCGCTGGGCCCGTCTACCTCCACGGGCCCCCGCCGCAGGCCTACCTGCGTCTGCTTGTCTCTGCCGCCGGGCCTGTCTACCTCTGTGGGCCGCCGCTGGGCCTGAATGTCTCTGCCGGCTGCCGCCGGGCCTGAATATCCCTGTCGGCCGCTGCCGCCGGGCCCGTTTTCAGACAAGTCATTTTAAGACTATAGTATGACATGCGTGGTCACCTCAAAATGAATACAGTGCCCAGAGAATTATGTTATACAGAATGGAATCAGAGTGGCTTTACACTTTTCTCTCCTAGCCCAGCCACACAAAACTTCGTTCAGCTATGGAGAAGCTTTTCATTGAAACATAGATGAGCTGAAATGGGTGTTGGAGGAGAAAGGAACTGAAGATGGGGAGGGTCTGCGAGAGGCAGTTAAGGAGCGGAAAAACTGAAGAATGCCAGACTAGCTTGGTAACAAAGGACTCATTTGCTTCTTTGTAGCTGGGAAAATCAAAGCTTTGTAGTAAGACAAGTTTGAGATTAGCATAAGAAGCTTCTAGAGTGCTTTAAGGGCCTCTCTTGTAAACCTTTCAACTTTCTATCCTTAACTGAAGTCAATTGCAGAAATTACTTCAATATCCAAATAGTGCATGTTGGTGAGAAAAAAAAAAAAGCGCTGAAATGTTCACTGAAGAAACCAAAGAATGAAAGACTAATGAAATATGCCTCCCAGTACCAGCCAGAGATGCAACTGAGCTGTGCCTAAGAGGCTACTTAAGTGACCTTGGGGCATGACATATTTGCACCAGAGCCATGCTCTGTATACCTGGTTGAAAACAAACAAACAAACAAAAACTAGCAAAATGAAACAAAACCAAAAGCACACAAACAAAACCATGGAGTCTGTTTTGTGTTGGCCAACTACTCCTGAGAATGGGGTCTGCCCTGGAATGTGATTGATAAACCTAGTGATACACCATTGAAGAAAACCGATTTTCCCTTTCCAAGAAGATATCAATAGCTTCTTGAGAAGGGATGGGACTACTTTTCCATCTCAGTCTGGCTTTGAGCTTGTGCACTTCTTGCACATGCTGTCACAGTTTCTGTGAATTCACATGTGTGTCAGTCCTCTTTTGTCTGGATGATGTTTCCTTGGAGTCATCCACCACTTCTTGCACTTACAGTCTTTCTGCCCATAGAGCCATGAGCCTTGAGGGAAAGAGTTTGATAAAGATATTCCATTCAGGGATGAGTGCTCCAAAGTCTCCCTCTCTCTACACATTGTCCAGTTATGGGTCTCTACATTAATTACCATCTACTGCAAGAATAAGCTTCTCTGATGAGAGTTGAATGAGGCACTGAACTATGAGTATAGCAATGTTCCAATAAGAGCTGGTTTGTTCTTTTTTAAGCCAGGTGGTGGGGGCACACACCTTTAATCTCAGCACTTGGGAGGTAGAAGGATCTCTGTGAGTTCAAGCCTAGCCTATTCTACAGAGCAATTTTCAGGACAGCCAAGGCTACACAGAGAAACACTATCTCAAAAAATCAAGAGAGATTTTTTTTTTTTTTTTGGTTTTTTTGAGACAGGGTTTCTCTCTGTAGCTTTGTGCCTTTCCTGGAACTCACTTGGTAGCCCAGGCTGGCCTCGAACTCACAGAGATCCGCCTGCCTCTGCCTCCCGAGTGCTGGGATTAAAGGCGTGCGCCGCCGCCGCCGCCGCCGCCGCCGCCGCCGCCGCCGCCAGCGCCGCCGCCGCCGCCAGCGCCGCCACCGCCACCACCACCTGGCCAAGAGAGATATTTTTTATTCCTATGTTCCTTTAGTAGAATATTGCTGGTATGTTTCCCCTAGGGCCCATGATCTATCAAGTCTCAAGTTGTCTACTTTTCCAGTGTTCAGTATGGGTTCTATGTCAGAGAGTGGACCTTAAATTAAAAAAGAACAAGGCTGGTTATACCCATAACATTTTGTGCCACTATTGTACTAGTATATCCTGTAGGCAAGGTTACTGTTGAAGCTTTCAGTGTTTGTAGCTGGATGATATTGATGATAATCTTGGTCCTCTGGTAGCATACAGAATACTGAATGCTTGTCAGTAGGGGTAAAGCTTCTAGTTGGGTACCAGCTTGATTTCTCCATGTTTTATGACATAATAAAGAAATATCTTCAGGAATAGACCCTTACTCTCAGCTTGTGGAGGGTAACAAATACCTTTCACAACAGCTTGTGATGTTTGATGATGTCTTCAACCAATGACTCAACAAGATGTAACCCATTCCTGGTACTGGAGATTTTACTTGGTGGCACAAGATAGTTTGGGCATTGTCTCCCTTATATAGCGATTCCATGTAGGTTTCTTTTATATATGTATATATTTTAGGAAGTTTCTACAAGAGTAGGTTTTGATATAGCTTTTCAAAAGACTTTCAGAGTTAGTTGTTGCTTCCCATTCTTCCTCCTTTACCCTATCCTCCCATCCCCTTTCCCATTTAACTCTCCTGTTTTAGTTTCCATGTCATCTCTTAATAGTAACTCTCATGACAGTATGTTTTATTTCTCCTTCCTTGGAAAATTCCCTTCTTCCCTCCTGGTCCCTTAGTACCTACTAACCTCTGTGGTTATTGTGTTCGAAAGACACATATCTAAAGCTCAAAAAGTAACATTCATATATAAAATAAAACATGCAATTGTCTTTTGGGGATCTGGGTTTCCTCACTCAAAATGATTGTTTCTACTTCCATCCACTTACCTGTGAACTTCATAATCTCATTTTTCTTAATGACTAAATAACATACCAATTTGTTGATGTAACATATTTTCATTATCCATCCACCAGGTGATGGACATTTAGGCTGTTCCAATTTCTGGATATTGTGAATGAAGCAGCAATGAACATGAATAAGCAAGTATTTCCATAGTGAGTTATAGAGTCCTTTGGATATATGCCCACGAGTGGAATAGCTGGATCTTGTGGTAGATCAATTTTCAGCTTTTTAAGGAACCTCCCCACTGATTTTCCATAGGAACTTTACAATTTTTCACTCACATCAGGAATAAATAAGTGATCCCCTTCCCTGTATCTTCATCAACATGTGTTATCATTTGCTTTATTGATCTTGGACAAATATTGTTTTATTGATCTGTGACTGGGGTAAGATGACATCTCAAAGTAGTTTGAATTTGTATTTCCTTAATGGTTAAGAATGTTGAACATTTTAAAAGTGTTTTTCAGACATTTGTGTTTCATTTTCTGAGAACTCTGTTTAGTTTTATATCACATTATTTTAATGGGTTAGTTGTTTATTTGATATTCAGATTTTTAGTTATTTCTGTATTCTAGATATTAACCCTCTATCAGATCCTATCAGATATCCACCAGTATACTTGGTGAAGGTTTTCCTTATTCTGGGTGGTGCTTGAATGATGGTGTCCTTTGTGGTAGAGAAACTTTTTAACTTCACAAGGTCCCATTCATTAATTGTTGGTCTTAGTGCCTGTGTTTTTTGTTGTCCCTTTCAGAAAGTCCTTTCCTATGCCAATGAGTTCAAGAGTATTCCATATTTTCTCTTTTATTAGATTCATGATATTAAGTCTTATGTTGAGGTCATTAATTCATTTGGAGTTGAGGTTTTCTGTGAGGTGGTAGATGTGGGTCTATTTTCATTCTTCAACAAACAGCTATCCAGTTTGGCTAGTACTATTTGTTGAAGACGTTAGATTTTTTTTTTTCAGTGTATTTTTTATTTCTTCACAAAATATCAATTGTATGTGTGTGGAATTTTATCTGAGTCTTTAATTATTTTCTATTGATTAACTGTATTTACTGGTTTCTAGAGGAGTCATATTGTTTTGGTTGTTTCATGTTTCTGTTTTTGTTCTGGGCTATAGGTATCTGGACTTATATTTGAAATGATTCTTGGTGTGAATATCTGGTCTTGCCTTTGTTGGGTGGGTGTTTTGTTCTCTGATTGCTGTTGCCCACTCTGGATCCTACCCAAGTTTGGAGGCTGTTAGGTTCATGATAGAGAGCAGCTTTGTGCTTCCATGAGGAGCCATAAAGGGTTGAAGATGTGCTAGAGGACTGCCTAAATGAGGTGGCAGAGAAGAACTAGGGGGACCCTGGACCCTGGGTCCATACCTAGAGACTGAGCCCAAAGGGATGGATATGGGCTGGAAGGAGAGGCTAGGGTAAGCAGGAGGCAGCAGTCTTAAGAGTAAATCTGGAGATACACAAATGGAGGAGGACAGCGAGGGAAAAGTTGTCTACCTGAATTCCAGCCAAGTGTCTGTAATAGATACCTTTTAAAGCTTTCTTAGGCCTTGAAAAATCTGATACATTGATAAGAGTTACATTTTGGCTTTTTCTACTTCTAACCCTGTGTCATTAAGTGGAGTAATCCTCTTCTTTGCTCAAAAAGCATGTATTATCCTGGGTACTCTCCCTGCTACATGAATTCTTTGGAGGATAGATACAATGCTACTATATAGACAAACAAAATGAAACAACAAAATAAAAACAAGAAGGCTAGTGATGACCATACCTGGACCATTAAAAATTCTTTTGTGACCTTTAGAAGAAAGCCCTGGAGAGGTGGGTGATTACTTAGGGCTAGAACCAGAAAGACTGGCTGTCAGGGCTTGTCTCTGAGGGAAGAGGGACTATTGAAGGACCATTTCAGGGTTGATGAGGGTCAAGGTCCTATCTGTGAAGGATCCATTCCACTGGAAAACAACACCTTAGAGTATACACACTACCCGAGGAAGGCAATTCACAAGAGTTGTCAAGGTCTCAGCCACTTTAAGTAGTTCGGGTGATGTGGAACACCCTACTCTGTAAATGATGCAAATGCCAGAAACAAACACCAGTGTAAGGGGAGGTACAGGAAAGCCATAGCTCATTTACACTTTCAGGTTCTCGATTCACTTCATCAAGACAATGCTAGGTCCCAGCTGATAGAGCAGCGGGTACAATGAAACTGCCTGTTTTGGCAAAATAGGCTAGTCATCATCCTGCAGTTAAACCAAAGTGAAAAAGCCATCATAATGAGAAAGGATTCAGAGGCAGGAAACATTGAGGGGACATGGGATGGGAAAAGAGCCCCTCACCTTGACTAAAGCTTTCCCCAGCTGAGAGCCGTGGATTTACCTATGCAGAAACATGTTCCTTTTATAATGAGCTATATACTCAAGGCCTAGGCCCACATGTGGCCTTCTCATTTCTTAGTTGTAAAACTGCAATTTCCTAGGAACCTCATGAGTAGCAGTCTATAGAGCAAAAGTCACTTTTTAGCCCCTTGTTCAACTTCTATGACAGATGATTTTGTCTTATCAGATTATGGCTCTATTCAAGCCACCTCCAGAGCCATCCTATAATCTCATAATTGAAAAAGTGAAAAAAAAAAGAAGAGAAAAAAAGTTTATTAGCAATCCCCTGATAGGATTTGAGCCACCACAATTGCATATGTGGATACTACTACGACACTTAAGTGTGGCTTACCTTGCAAAGCCCTCACCTACACTCTTTGGTACACTCTGCTCTATTCTTTCTCTGAATGCCTGTCTATTGACTCCCATGCTGAAATCTACTCTAAATTTTCCTCTTTCAATAATCACCAGTCTTGCTTAAACTGAAATTCTTCTGTGTAGCAAAATCAAGACTCTGTCTTCACCCGAGTGGAGCTTTCTGAAATGGAGCTCCTTAGCTTACTGGTGGCAGCTACTTGCTGTGCAGCAACGGCAAATAGCATGTATGCGTCTCGGAGGATACCGTGTATGTGTGTGTGTGTGTGTGTGTGTGTGTGTGTGTGTGTGTGTGTACAAGAAATCACACTCAGAGCCTTGTATGTGCTAAGCAGGTGCTCTACTCAGGTATATATTTCTGCTTTTATTTTTTTTAAATTTTATATTTACTTTTATATATATATATATATATATATATATATATATATATATATATATATGTGCTTGCCTGTCTGTATGTGCAGCATGTGTATGTGAATGCCTGCAGGGGCCAGAAGAGGGTATTGCATGCCCTGGAACTGGAGTTCCAAGTGGTTGTGAGCCACTTAATGTAGGTGCTGAAAATTGAGCTTGGGTCTTCTGAAACAGCACAAATGCTCTTAATTTCTGAGCCCTCTCTCCAGCTCCAGTTACACATTTTTATAGATTACTGGTTAGAATATTTCCTCTGTAATCTGACTGTGTGGGACTGCCAGTTAGTAGTAGAGCCCTGACTTAACTTTCTGGTTTCCCCATTTCTTCAATTGTGGCATGTAGTACTAGAATGTACCACATAGGGTGTTCTAAGGTTAAATGAGACAATATAGTAGAGCATTTAGAATCATATGTGGGTATAATGAGCTTTCAAAGTCAGGTGCTTGATTTCATAACAGTCTATTCTGATTCTACCCATACCTTATCTTATTTCCTCCTCTCCTACCAGCCTCTCCCACCTCTAAACAAATCCACTCTCCCACTTTCATGCCTTGTTGGTTTCTGTTGTGTTTTTGTTTTATGACCCACTGAGTTTAACCAGGGCTACCCACATGGGTATAGATGTTGAGCTATTCTTAGGGTGTATGGCAGCTCATCAATATCTATACCACTGAAGATAATGACTTTTCCTTCCCTAGTAGCCTGAATACTCAGTCAAGAGTTTGATGTTTTTGATGTGAATTAAAAAAAAAATGTTTGAGCAACCCCTCTATCCTACAGCCAGATCCTACACACATTTCTCCAGGGTCTAGCTTGGTGAATCCTTCTGATCTTCCCCTCCTCACACACCATCCCGTGCCCCAGATCTAGCACAAGTATGATAGTTAGTCCCCCAGCCTATTCTGAGCCCAATGGCTGCCTTGCTTTTTGTCAGGAGCCTCCCTTCCTGCCCCTGACCCACAGACTTCTCTCCCATCACATTCAACATCCCTAATAGCCACATCGTGCTCACCCTTCTCCAGGGGTTAGCCTGTTGAGTCTGCCTTTTCTTCCCCTCCGTTCATCCTCTGCATCCTGAGATCTAACCCCATACTCTTGGATTGGGCAGAGATGTACATCCTGTATAAAAGCCTAATATCCTGTGTCTACCTGATTTCATCCCTCCTTTCCAATGTATAGGCTCAACCCACCTACAAATTCTCTCTTTGGCTCCAACCTGCTCTATCTATAGCTAACTTACAATGCCCTACCCATATATGACAGATAAATAAGAAAAGAAATTTACATAAACAGATCTCATCACAATTTTTTTAAATGAAAGAACAAAGCATTATCTACCCCCAGACCCAATAAGTCCAGTAGAATTATTTGCCAATGAAAATTACCCAGATGATTCCCAGGACAGAGAATTTAAAATAACAATCATAAACTTCAAGGAGTTTAAAGGAGATGCAAAAAAAATAGCTCAATTAAATTAAAGAGAAAGACTTGGTCCTGAATAATTCTGAAGAAAACACAAAGATAGGGCTGACGAATGAACTAGAGTGAATCAAGAAGTTAGATTATCAGGACTAGAAGATAAAGATAAAAGTATCTACACCAAATACCAAAGGAATATATATTTTTTTTAAAAAATACAAGAAATGTGGAACACCATGAAAAATAAAACATTCTAATTACACACATAGATGGGGTAGAGGAACCCAAAGTAATAGCATATACTAGATCTTCAACAAAATCATAGAAGAAAACTTCCAAAAACAGTGGAAAGACACACTGATACAAATACAAAAAAACACACAGAACAATAAATAGATAAGACAAAAAAAGAAAATCCTCATTGCACATTATAGTTAAAACACTAAACATACAGAACAAAGAAAAGTGAAAGTATTGAAAGATTCAAGAAAATAAAGGATTTTTGTTTGTTTGTTTGTTTTCGAGACATGGTCTCTCTGCATAACTTCTAATGTCTTAGAACTCACTATTTAGACCAGGCTGTCTTCAGACTCACAGAGATTAATCTGCCCCTGCCCCCTGAGTGCTGGGATTAAAGGCATGTGTCATCACACCTGGCAATAAGTAAATATTTTGAAAACTTGTATTTCATTAAGCTGGAAAATGTAAACAGAAATGGATGAATGTCTAGGTTTAATCAAACCAGCTAAATAAAACCAAGAAGTCAATAATCTAAACAGACACACGAGAAATGAGGAGATGAAATAGTAATAAAAAGCCTTCCAGCTAAACAAAAGTCCAGGACCAGATGGATTTACAACAGAATTCTACTAGACATTCAAGGAGATCTGGTGAATATCTGTGATAATATTCTAAATTTCTTTAGTATCTGTTGTAATGTTTCCTTATTAATTTCTGATTCTGTTCATTTGGGTCCTCTCCTCCTTTCTTTTGGTAAATTGGGCCAGGCATCTGTTAATCTTATTTATCTTCTCAAAGAACCAGTTCTTAGATTTGTTGGCATTAGAAAATGGAAAGACAGCCATGGTCATAAATTGGTAGAATTATTGTGGTAATAAAATTGGTCATTTTACTAAAATCTTTTTACAGATTCAATGCAATCCCATTAAAATACCCATCTTATTATTTACAGAGAGAGAAATAAGTATCCTAAAATTCCTATGAAACCACAAAAGACACTGACTAGAGAAAAGAACGCACCAAAAAGAACAGTGCTGGAAGGATTACTCACCCAGAGCCCAAGACATATTACAGAGCCATAGTCATGAAAACAACATGGTACTGGCACAAAAACAGACACGTAGAGCCATGGAACAAAATTGAAGACCCAAACACGAGTACACACAACTTCAGTCATTTAATATTTATTTGACAAAGATGCCCAAAACATAAGCTGGAGAATAAAAAGCATCATCAATAAATAGTGCCGGGAAAACTGGATGTCTTTGTGCAGAAGAATGAAATTAGACTCATATTTATCACCGTGTGCAATAGCTAACTCCCAATGGATCAAAGACCTAAACAAGAAATGCAAAACATTGAAACTGCCAGAAGAAAACATAGGCAGTAGCCTATCTAATTTAGGTGTAAGGAAGTACTTCCTGAATAGGACTCCATTTGCCCAAGAATTAAGGTCAACAATTGGCATGTAAGACTTCAAAAAAAAAAAAAAAAAAAAAAAAAAAAAAAAAAAAGGGATTCCACACAGCTAAAGATATTATCAATCAGGTGAAGAAGAAGCCCACAGAAAGGGAAAGAACCTTTGCTAACTGTACATTTCACAGAGGATTAATATCCAGAATATAAAAAGACATCAAAAACAAAGAGTCAAACAAAACAAAATAAAAATCTACACTAGTTGAGTCTGGAATATTAATAGAGAGTTGTCAAAAGGAATTTTAAAATGAATAATATGTACTTCAAAAAATACTCATCATCCCTAGAAATTAGAAAATACAAATCAAAACAGTGTTTGGGTTTTGTCTTACCACAACCATGCTGAAAAAGATCAACAAAACAATTGACAACAAATGCTGGAGAGGGTGTGGGGAAGGGAACCCCTATTCACTGTTGGTGGGATTGTTAACTCACACAGCTACTCTGACAATCACCGTGAAAAAACCTCAAAAAGCTAAAAGTAAATATACTGCATGACCCAGCTATCCTGCTCCCTGGTTTATGCCCAAAGAACTGGACATTCTTTTCCATAGACACCTGCCCAGCCATGTTCGTTTCTGCTCTCTTCACGGTAGCTAGGAATGGAAACAACCCAAATATCTTTCAGCTGATAAATGAAAATGTGGTTCATATATACTATCAAATATTATTCAGCTGTAAAGAAACGTGAAATCACAAATTTTCAGGTAAGTGGGTGGATCTAGAAAAGATTACATTGAGAGAGGTAACCCAGACCCAGAAAAGACAAATATTCTCTCTCTTCTGAGCTACTAGCTCCAAATCTTCAAATGTGAACACATCACATGGAGCAGCTGCAGAAACCAGAAAAGTGCAGGGACCATTGTGGGGCTGGTTGGGTGGAGGCGCAATAGAGAGGGGAACAGCAAGGTACCAGGGGTCTGCTAGGGAAATATGAAGATGGGGTGGACTCTAATGAGGGACAGTGAAGCAAGATAAATATATAAGGAGGGGAACATACTGTAAGGATATTTTTTTAAAGTAATAAGTAGTCATACTATTAACTATCTACCTAAAATACCTATAATACACATACGTAGGTATAAAAATATACATAGTTTAAATGAAATTTCTCATTTGGACTGATAAGCAGCTCTGTCCAAGAGCCATCTAACAAAAAGCCCAATACTATACTTAAGAAGTTATTGGTCAGCCGGGGGACGGTGGCACACACCTTTAATCCCAGCACTCAGGAGGCAGAGGCAGGTGGATCTCTGTGAGTTGGAGAACAGCTTGGTCTACAGAGCGAGATCCAGAAAAGGCTCAAAGCTACACAGAGAAACCCTGTCTCAAAAAAACCAAAAAAAGAAAAAAAAAGTTATTGGTCAAGACTGTTCAAGAGACTCAAAACATCGTAGGCTATTGATATTACTCTTGGTTGTCCCCAGAAGTGGAAGGTAAGTTCCTAATGGCAGCATGCATTTCAGACACAGATTCTGAGCTGGAACTGACCTGAAAACATCCTTCCAAAATTTTAGCTTTCACAGCACCTGAAGGCACTGTGTAAGCTTCCAACACACCTACCCAGCTATGATGCCTATGAACGATAACATGAGCATTTAGTAAAACATCAGCAGTAGAATTCTTCATAGGTGCCATGACATCTCTAGGAATAGACTTTTGACCAGGTGTACAGTACAAGGCATGTTTTCTATCTCATGGAGGCCTCCAACCTATTCAGGAAGTAGCTGCTTAACTCTGGAACAGTCATACCACTATCTCATGTGTGGGCATTCTGGCAGGTCAGGATATGACACAGAGTCCATAGTTGGATTAGATTGTTGATGGCTTTCCTCTGAAACAGCTGGAATAGCACCTTTCAGCACTATAAATGCTAGCCAGCAACAAGGAAGCTTTCAGCTCAGTTTCAGTTTTTTAATCTTACATCTAAAATGTGTGTTATCTTCAGTAAAAAGGTCTTACCATTTAGTTTTGGTGGGAAACCAAGGGCATTGACAATAGCCTAGTTGTTTTGGGAGTCTCTAGAGCAGTGGTCTTCAACTTGTGGGTGGCAAGCGCTTTAGTTTGCATATCATATACTCTGCATATCAGATATTTATATTTCAAGAGTCCAACATGAGGAACTGTATTAAAGGGTCACAGCATTAGGAAGGCTGAGAACCACTGCTCTAGGGGCTGCTTTCTGACCAACAATTATAGAGAGGTAACCCACACCAACACTGACATTTTGGTTTAAAAATCTATGACTTCTGGTAGCAGCATGATCCACCCATGTGGAGTACCTCTGTTAAAGCTATTTACTTTTCAAATGCATTTTTAGTTAGCGTCTAAAGTAGTAGGTTCCTATGTGGCTTTTTCATACATTCTTAGCTTGGGTTGCCCTTCCCCCCAGCTTTCTCCATCTTCAAGAACTGGGAGAAAATCAGTTGCCATTGTTCAAGTCACCTATCCTGTGGACCTGGGTTCTGGCAGCCCTAGCAAACTGACCTCAGCACCTTTTCCTTTGTTGTGCAGTGTTTCTTTAGGGGTGTCTTTTAGTAAGGGTTCTCTAGAGGAACTTACAGAATATATATATATATATATATATATAATATTATTTATTATATTATATATAATATAATATGATTTATTATATATATAGATATATATGAGATTTATTAGAATGACTTATTGACTGTGGTCCAGCTAGTCCAACAATAGCTGTTTACTAAGGGAAGGTCCAAGAATTCAGTAGTTGTTAAATCAACAAGGCTGTGTATCTTAGCTGGTCTTCAGTATATGTCAGAATTCTGAAGAAATAGACTCTAATGCCTGTGAAGAAATGGACTTACTGGCAAGAGAAAGAGCAAGCATACAAAGTGAGAGCTTCCTTCTTTAATGTCCTTTACACAGGCTGCCAGCAAAAGATATGACCCGGATTAAGGGTGGATCTTCCCACTATGAAAGATCTGGATTAAAGGTATATCTTTTCATATCAAAGATCCACATTAAAAGTGGGCCTTTCTTCTTCAAATCATTTAATTAAGAAAACAATCCCTCACAGGTGTGCCTAGCTGATTGGTTTTAGTTAACTTTACATGTAGTCAAGTTGACAATCATAAATAGCCATCACAGTGGCATCACAATGTGAACAGTGTCATCCAATAACTACAGCTAGGAAGGAGGCATGTTGTACACTTTTCTACAAGATGGGACCACTTGAAAGAATAGATTAAGAACATCCTGTTTATTGCATTGCATGTATAACTTCAGAAAACAAACAAACATATCAAACTACTTTTACAATTTCAGTAGAATTTCCCCTTGAAGATCAAAGAAACTGGAAGTCAAGACTCATGGTTTTAATACTGGCATATGTGTTCTTTTGATTGTAAAGCATGACTAATAGCATAGGACATTATCATCCTGTCAGAGGGGTTCTGAAAAGTGATCCAACAGCGAGCCAAGAACACAAAGCATCATAGAAACTCTGGCTTTCTGGTATTTTAGCTTACCAGGAACTGCTGTCATGGGAAGAATAGTTGTCTCTCTAAGGCTTTGCTGTTTGTCTCCAGGGAACTCAGAGCTATTCTTTGATAAATAGTTTTGTGGCAGAACTTTGTAACTCTAAAATTTCATACCTAATTTACCTTTTATCATAACTAAGGAAAACTTTAACTATGACTATTCAGTCTCCAACTCTGTCAAAGACCCCAGAAGGATGAAATGTTACCTAATGACAGGACATCTGGTTGCCTGGACAGTCACCCTAGTTTCTTCTGCAATGTTGGGACATCCAACCCTGGCCTACAGGCCTACTATATATGACAGACATTTCTGAGAAGCAGGGCATTTTGAAGGACTATCTTGCCAAAGTTTGGCAGTCGCCTTTTTTTTTTTTTTTTTTTTTTTAACATCCTGCTAAGTCCAGTTTAGACAGCATACTGTCAGCAATTGAGGCAAGACCAGTTTCTTTTCCCAAATGGCTGCTTTGCCATAAAGAAAACAAACTCCATACAGAGTTTTTTGTTTTGTTTTTGCTGTTTTGTTTTTGTTTTTGTTGTTTTGTTTTTGATGCCCATCATCTTCTCTGAAGTAAATGCCACCAGGAACAGATGTGCCTCATAGTCATGAAAAGCCTTGGGTTATAAAACATATTAAATGTCATATTCTGTACGTCTTTGAAGTGTTTGAAGACCACCTGTCTGTCTATCTATCTATCTATCTATCTATCTATCTATCTATCTATCTATCTATCTATTTATCTATCTATCTAAATATATCTGTGTATGACCTTGAAAACACACCTAACTATTAATTCTCTACACACCCTAATTCCTCTGTGTCTTCTGGCATCTTCTCTGACTCTGCCCTTCTTCATCCTAGTACACTTAGTTTGGTTGTCCCACCTATACTTCCTGCCTGGCTACTGGCCAGTCAACTTTTTATTATACAGTGTAAAGGACTATTCCACAACTGTGCCATTCTTCTTACTGGTCACTAGATTCCTAGCATTTTTCTAATGAACACAGTAGTAGTAGTCCATTTTGCATTGCTATAACAAAGATCTGAACTTACATACTTCATGAAGAAAAGAGTCTCATTTAATCTGTAGTGATTTAACATAGAACTACTATCTACTATATATTAATGAATTTTTACAATAAAGTAGGTGATGTAGTCCAATGTGCACGTGTACATGTGTGTATGTATGTGTGTGTGTGTGCGTGCGCGAATGCGTTTGTTATAGTTTGAATCTAAAATGACCCCTCCAGGATCATTAGTTTGAATACTTGATCCCCTGCTGGTGAAACTATTTAGGAAGGTCATATAACTTTTGGGACATGGAGCTCAACATGGAGAAATAGAACCTTGGGATGAACTTTAAAGGTGATAGCCTCTTCTGTTGCTGGCTGAAAGTCTCTGTTTCCTGACTTGACAATATGTAAAGAAGATATTCATAAAGTGAACAGAGGCACGACCATCATGGAGAGTCACCACCACCATGGGCAGTCACCTGAGCCACTATGCCTTCATCCCATGATGCATTGCATCCTCTAAACAGTGAAACAAAATAACCCCCTCCTTCCACCCACTCACAAACACACACACAAATGCATACACATACACAAATACACCAGTATAAAAATACAAATTTGGGGCCCCATGGCAGATTAAATGTCAAAATTCCCTTAAAAATAGCATATTCAGAGGCCTGATATGTTAGTCCAACACTCAGAAGCTGAGACTAGAAGATCACAAGTTCAAGGCCAGCCTATGCTGGAGAGTGAGACCCTGTCAGTCAGTCAAATAAACAAGCTATCACCGGGTAGATAGTATATTTTAAGCATGGGCTTTTACTTGATAAGTTTTGTGACTGACTTTTTTCCTTTCAAAGGGATACTTTGCAGTGGTGTAAAGGGAATTAGAAAGGGTAAGACTGGGGTTCATTGGTGTGTTAGAGAAGTGTAAGATGTGGATACAGGGTGGAGACAAGATCTGACCCAGGGAAATGCCCACATGCAGATAGTAACTTCCACAGCTTCTGGTGGCATGAACTGCAGATCCAGACAGGAGGCCTGAGCTGACTTTGGGGAAGGCTCATGGGTATGCAGGAGCAGCAGAAGCTGCAACCTTATGGTGGAGATCAATCAGACCCAGGGCAAGGATCACAGGCACAGAGAGGGTTACAGCTCATGGTTGTGGAAGACTGGATCTGACCCAGGGTAAGGACCAGGCATATGGGGAGTCCAATAACTACTGGCAACAAAAGCTGTGGACCTAAGGAGGAAGCCCTCAGTAATTCCTAGAGTAAGGCTCACAGGTATAGGGAGTTCCACAACTCCAGAAGAGGGTGAAGACTCAGGCAGGAGTCTGTAGCTTGCCCAGGACAGTACTTGACCCTCAGAGGAAGACTAGGGGATAGAACTTCTGGCCCTAATTACCACAGAATAAAATACTTCAACCCTACTACAACTTACTATCCTCCTAAACTTTGTAAATGCCTCTACTCAAACAATAAAGGAATTTTGAATTTTGAAAATGTAAAATTCAAAGGAATAAGTCTTCCTGACTCTAGACTGCCTGCACTCTCTCTAGTCCTCAGACCCAGTCAGTTGAGCCCCACTAAATTCCATGCTTGGGCCAAGGGGCACATCCTGTGTGCTGATCAAGGCCCTGTGTGGACCCGAACTTATTCTTCCTGTGTGCCACCTGTTTCTAGTCCCAACTTGGAATTATAGGCATAAATGAGAGAGAAGAATGCTAGGCCTGTGGCATAGACCAAATCTTCAATCAGCTTATGAAAGAAAGCTTTCCCAAATTAAGGAAAGACATACTCATATATAAGAGGCACATAGACCTCTATGTAGACTGGAGCAGAAAAGAAACTCCTCACAGTACATGATAGTTCAAACACTAAATACCCAGAACAAAGAAAGAGCATAGGAAGTTGTAAGAGAAAAAATCTAAGTCACATATAAAGGAAAACCCATCAGAATAACTGCTAATTTCTCAGTAGAAACCTTAAAAGGCACAAGATCCTGGAACAATGTACTCTGAGTTCTAAAAGACCATGGATGCCACCCCGGACTTCTCTACCCACCAAAACTATATGCCAGGCAATGGTGGCGCACGCCTTTAATCCCAGCCTTTAATCTCAGCACTCGGGAGGCAGAGCCAAGCGGATCTCCGTGAGTTTGAGGCCAGCTTGGTCTACAAAGTGAGTTCCAGGAAAGGCGCAAAGCTACCCAGAGAAACCCTGTCTCGAAAAACCAAACCAAATCAAACAAAAACCAAAAAAACTGGGAGAAATGCTTCATACTGAAGAGTAGAAGAAGCATAGCCAAAAAACTATAGAGAGGAAACAAATAAAGCTACAATTACTGAAACACAAAGCAGGACCAAGAATATAAACAGCAAGAAAAGCAGCAGAGTGAGAGCAATCAACACACACTTTTCACTAATAACTTTAAATATTAATAGTCTCTTTTGTTCAATAAAAAAACCCAAAAGGTTATCTGAATGGATTAATAAAGGAAATCCATATTTCTGTTGCTTATAATAGAAATTCATCTTAGCTTTAAAAATAGGTGTTGCACGAATCCTAGTTGGTCTTAATAAAAACCCGAAGCCAGATATCAGGGTGAAAGCTGAAAGATCAGAGAAAGCCACAGCCACCACCTCTTACCTCATCAACTCCTCAACCTAAAAGAGAGCTAGATACTGTCTCCTCCTGCCTTATATTCCTTTCTCTACCCAGCCCTATCACTTCCTGTCTCAACCTCCCTAGTGCTGAGATTAAAAGTGTGTGATTCCCAAGAGCTGAAATTAAACGTGTGTGTCACCTCTGCCTGGCTCTGTTTCTCTTTTAGACTGGATTAATCTCATGTACCCTGGTGTGGCCTTGAACTCACAGAAATCCAGACAGATCTCTGCCTTTGCCTCCTGAGTGCTAGGATTAAAGGTGTGTGCCACCACTGCCTCTATGGCTTGCTGTGGGATGTTTTTCTGTATACTATGAATAGGTGTTGCCATGATTGGTTGATAAGTAAAGCTGTTTGGCCTATGACAAGGCAGCTTAGAGGCAGCCGGGAAATCCAGGAGAGAGACAGGAAGAAGAAAGGCTGAGGCAGGCAGAGGAGATGCCATCCTGCCATCCAGGGAACAGTATGTAATGGCACACAGGTAAAGCCACAGAACATGTGGCGACATATAGATTAACAGAAATAGGCTGAGTTTAATTATAAGAGCTAGCTAGCAAGAAAATTGAGCCATAGGCCTCGGCCATGCAATTTGTAATTGATATAAGCCTCTGTGTGTTTACTTGGGGCCAAGTGGCTGCAGGATGCTGGTGGGAGCTGGTGGGAGTTGGTGGGAGAGATTCATCCTGACTGCAGGGCCGGGTAGGACCAGAGAAACATCCAAATATAATGGCTAACTTTGTGGGCTAGCTTTGTCCTCTGATCTTCAGGCAAGCTTTTATTTCTTAGATTACAAGCAATATATAACCACAGATAGGTACTACCCTGAAGTTAAAGGCTGGAAAATTTCTCCAAGAAGATGGAACTGGGAAGCAAGCAGGCATTACCATCCTATCTCTGACAAAATACACTGGAAAACTAATCAGAAGAGATAGAGGACACTTGATTCTAATCAAGGAAACAATTAACTAAGAAGACACTGCAAATCCTGAATATATTTGTCAAACCCTTTTCATCTCTGATTTTATTAATTTGAGTCTTTTCTCTTTTGACTAAATTGATTAAATGTTGCTAATCTTTCAACAATCAACTCTTTGTCCCATTGACTCTTTGTAATGCCTTTCCATATTTGTTTATTAATTTTAGTGGTGCAAATAACTTTCCTCTCAGCACTGCCTTCATTGTGACATGCAGTTTATGGGCTTCCTGTGTATTGCTTATATCATGTTGAGACTTGTTCAGTGTATCCCCATCGACTGCAGGACTTTTTAATCATGAATGGATATTGGATTTTTCTGTATCTAATATCTAATAGGATGATCATATGGTTTCTGTCATTCAGTCTATTTATGTAGTAGATTAAGTCTATTGATGAACCATCCCTACATCTCTGGGGTAAAACCAACTTGATTATGGTGAATAATCGTTTTTGAAGTGTTCTTAAACTTGGTTTGCAAGAATTTCGTTGAGAATTTTTGTGTCTGTATTCCTCAGAGATGTTGACCTACAGTTTTCTTTCTTTCTTCCTTTATTATTTTTTTCTTTTTTGGTTGAGTCTTGTCAGGTTTTGGTGTCAGGGTAATATTGACTTTGTAAAAGAATTAGGAAATGCTTTTTTTTTTGTTTGTTTGTTTTTTAAAAAAAAAACTTTTTGGAATATTGGAATAGTTTGAGGAATAGTGGCACTAGTTCTTTAAAAGTCTAATAGAATTCTGCACTAAATCCACCTGGCCAAGGCTTTTGGTTAGTTGGGAGAATTTGAATGACTACTTATAGCTCGCTGGGGGTTATAGGTCTATTTAAATTGTCCACTTCATTTTTATTTATCTGACAGGGAGTATATATCTAGAAATTCATCTATTTCTTTTAGATTTTCCAGTTTGATAGATTAGAGGTTTTTAAAGTTTCTAGAGAGAGGGCCCAGAGGATAAGAGCCAGAGGTCCTGAGTTCAAGAAACAGCAGCCACATAGTGGCTCACAACAAATGAGATCTGGTGCCCTCTTCTGGCCTGCAGGCATACATGCAGGCAGAACACTGTATAATAAATAAATAAATCTTTTAAAAAATAAGTTTTTGGAGTATGATCTTATGGTCCTCTGAAGTTCCTCTATGTCTATTATGTCTCCCTTTTCATTTCTAACTTTACTAGTTTGGATCACTTTTTGCATGAATTGAATGCATTAATGATTAACTCCCAGTTACCATTATTTTGGAACATAAACATGAAAGAGAACATAATTTAAGATTATAGCTATGCAATAAATAAGGTTGCAAAGGCTTACTACATTGGAAATCCAAGGCAAGTAAGGTTGATTAATATATTGTTCTCTTAAAGGCAAGTTGAATAAGCAGGCTGAGTACATACTAAGATAGCAGTCTTAGCTGCTGTATTATTAACTCTGGCTGTGAGGTCCAGCAAAAATTCCATTCTCTTAGGATATGAGATATTTTATAATAATGCATTTCTTTCTTTCAGCTAGGTTGGATACAGGTCTGTCAATTTTGTTAATTTTTTCAGAGTATAGATTCTTGTTTCATGGGTTTTTTTGTGTGTCATTTTTGTTACATTAATTTTAATCCTGATTTTATCTTTTCTCACTTGCTCATTTTGGGTCACCATTGTTCTTGGTTTTCTGGGGCCTTCAGGTTCATCAGTAAGCTACTGATTTGAGATCTCTCAATTTTTGTAAATGTAGGGACAAAGTGCTGTAAACTTTACTCATAACTGCTTTCATTGTGTTCATTTTGGTATACTGTGATTTTATTTCATTCACTTCTAGAAATTTCTAAATTTCCTTCTTGATTTCTTCCTCCACCTGATCGATTTTCTCATGTGTTGTTTATCTTCCACGAATTTGTGCACTTTCTGTCTGTTTTTTGTTGTTGACTCCCATCTTTAAAAGGTGGTTGTCATGTAGATTGCAGGATGTAATTTCAAATTTCCTGCATTTGATTTCAGGATGTGATTTCAAATTTCCTGCATTTTCTGAGGCTTGCTGTGTTTCCTAATATGTAGCCTATTTTTGAAGAAAGTTCCCATGTCTGCTGAGAAAAAAAGTATATTCTTTACTGTTTGAGTGGAAAATACTGTAGATATCTGTTGTCCGTTTGATTTATGATTTCATTTACTTCTAGAGCTTCCCTATCTAGGGTTGTTTTTTTTTTTTTTTCCAGATGACCTGTCCCTTGGTGAGAGTGGGATATGGAAATAACCCACTACCATTGTGTTGACATCAATCCGTAGTTTTAATCTGAATAGTGTTTCGTTCATCAATTTGTTGCTACTCTTTTTGGTGCATATATGTTTAGGATTGTCATATCCCGTTATTGGGTTTTTTAATATATATATATCATGTGAGATGCACAAATATATAAATACCACTCCTTGAGTCCTTTTTGTTGTTGTTGTTTGTGTGTGTGTGGTTCAGGACTGAGCACTTTAATAGGACAACCACTCAGGGTGCTCATCCCTGGGAGAAACCAATCCCCCCTTGTCAACAGTCATTAGTTGCCTGTAGTTCTTTGTCTAAGTTTGGGGCCCCTTGATATTTCCTCCTTCTGTGTTAGCATGCCTATTGACATGGCATTGTTTAGGTACTGCTTATATGACCGTTTCTAAGAGTTCATTCTCACAGAAAACTTCTGACATTATGGCTCTTACAATATTTCTGCCCCCTTTTCTGGAGTGTTCTTTGAGCCATAATGCAGATGTGATACAGATGCATCTGTTGGGAGTGGGCTCCCCATGATCCACTTACCTCTGTGCTACGTTCAGTTGTTATTTTTTGTAATGGTCTCTATTTGTTGTAAAGAGAAGCTTCTTTGATAAGGGGTGATAGCCACACTTCTCTGTGGGCGTGTTAAAGTTTAGAATGTAGTTAGGAATTGGGGTGGTCTAAGAAAGTGGCAGTAGATAATCTTCTAAGATCCATGGCTTTACTAGCCCTGGGTGCTTGTCTATGTTTCTAGTACCAGGCATGATTTCCCATCTGAGGGAGCTTAAGTCCAATTAGAATTGGTTAGCACCCACATGTGAGTTCCACTTACTTCACCCTTATGGCTATCTTTCCAGGCTGGTTACTTTGTGGTTCATAGGTATTCCAGCTGGTTAGAACTATTGGTTGCTTCCCCTTGTTGACAGCTTACATAGCACTTTCTGGGAACTTAACTTTGACCCCTGAGAGGCAACCAAGGGAAATAGCAATAGCTTATACTGTTTTAGGAAGTCCTCTGGAGTACCTTAACCAAGCACTACAAAGGAAGTTTCTTGTACCGAGTTCTGGGGGTTTGGGTAGCCTATGGCTCTTGTGGGTAACATTGCTAACCCAAGTGGTATAACTTGTTGAAGCTATATATCCACACATATTGTATATTATGCATGCATACAATACACTGTATGTGCTGGTAAATCATTTCAGGTAGATATGAAAGTAATTTGACTTCTTGAGGCTTCATCGAGGACCCTCAGTGTCATTTGTCCCTCCTCCCTCTTTTCCTTCTGTATTCACTTTGCTCCCCAGTTTTCCGTTTCCCCAATCGTACCCCTGTGTCCTATATCCCTCTCAAGTCCCCTCCCCTACAGCCCTTGATATTCCCTAGTTCCTGCAGTTACTCCATGTTGTATGTTCACATCTGAAGACTTGACTCTAGTAAGGTCAGATGAGACAGAACATGGGTCTGGGTTGCCTCACTCAATATCATCTTTTCTGGGTCATCCATTTATCTGTACATTTCATCATTTATTTATTCTTTATATCTAAATAGTATTTCATAGTGTATATACCACATAGTTATTTTCCATTCATCTACTGAAAGACATTTAGGTTGTTTCCATTTCCGGGCGATTGTTAGTAGGGCAACAATGAACGTCGATGAGCAAGTATCTCTGGAGTGGGATGTTGAGTTCTTTAGGTAGATGCTGAATAATGGGATACTGAGTCATATGGTAGATTTTTTGTTTGTTTTTGTTTTTCAAGGATTCTGCATACTGAATTCCAAAGTGCCTGCCCCAGTTCTCATTCCCATCAACAGTGAATGAGTGTTCCCCTTCCTCACAACCTCACCAGCATTTGTCAGGTGTTTATTGTTCTTAGTCATTCTGACTGCAGTGAGATAAAATCTGAGCATTGTTTCAATATGCCTTGCATAACTCGTAAGGATGATAAGCACTTTTGAAAGTATCTCTTAGAAATTTGTATTTCTTCTATTGTAAACTCTCTGTTGAGAACTCTAGCCTATTTTTTAGTTGGGTCCTTCATTCCCTTGGTACTTTTTTTTCCCTTCAGTTCTTTGTGTAGTCTGGATATTAACACTCTGTCAGAGATGTATAGCTGACAAAGAATTTCTTTCTTTCTGTGAGTATTTTCTTCACTTGATTCATCATTTCCCTAGCTGTACAGAGTGTTTTGGTTCTTTGAGGTCCCACTTGTCAAATGTTGGCCATAATTCCTGGATAAATAAAGTCCTATTCAGAAAGTCCTTTCCTATTCCTATATCATGTAGGGCATTACTTGTTTTCTTCCAATGTTTTTTTTTTTTTTTTTTTTTTTTTGGCAATTTAAGTTTCAAATGGAAGACTTTGGTCCACTGGTGCTATTTTTTTTTTTTTTTTTGCAAGCTAATAGATATAGGTCTAATTTCATTCTTCTGCATTCAGACATTTGGTTTTTCTAGTATCATTTGTTGAAGATACTCTTTTTCTCCAGTGTATGTTTTTGGCTTCTTGCCAAGTATCAGATGGTCGTAGTTAATATGTACTCATGCTCGGGTCTTCCATTTCATTCTATTGGTCTACATTTGTGTGTGTGTGTGTGTGTGTGTGTGTGTGTGTGTGTGTGTGTGTGTGTGTATTGTATTGTTTTTTATCACTATAGCTCTATAATATATTTTAAAATATGGAATGGCAACCCCTCTAGCATAATTACTTTTTTCTGATTGCTTTGGCTATCTAGGGTTTCTTGTGCTTACATACGAATTTTGGAATTTTTTTTCTATTTCTGTGAAGCATGTTGTGGATTACTTCAGGTTGCACTGAAGCTGTAAATTACCTTTGGTAGGATGGTCATTTTCACAATATTAATTCTACTGATTCACAAACACAGGATTTCTTTCCATTTTCTAGTGTCTTTCTTAATTTCTTTTTTCAGAAATTTTAAGATTGGGTTTATTCCAAAGTATTTCATTGTCTTTAATGATATTGTGGATGGATATGTGTTCATGTACGTTGTTGGTGGTGCAGAGAAAGGCTACCAATATTTGTAACTTGATTTTGTACTTTGCCCTTTTACTAAAATTGTTGGGTTTTTTTTCTAGAAGTTTTCTAGTGAAATTTTTGAGACCTCTTATGTATTACATCATATATGAAAATAGAAATATTTTGCCTTTTTTTTCTAATTGTATCTCTTTAATTTCCTTCTCTTGCCTTATTGTTCAGGCTATTTCTTTAGTCACAGTATTGAAAAGGAGTGAAGGTGGGGGATTCCTGATTTTAATGGGATTGTTTTGAGTTTTTCTCCATTTCAGATAACATTGACTGTGGGTTTGTCATATACAACCTTTATTATGTTGAGGTATGTTCCACCTAGTTCTACTTTTTCTAGGACTTTTGTCATGAAAGCTTATTGGATTTTGCCATAGCCTTTCTCTTCTTCTATAGAGACAATCGTGATTTTTATCCTTAAACCCATTTATATGATTTATTATCTTAATGACTTACTTAAGTTAAACAGCCCTGCAGCTTGATTGTGGTGACTGATCTTGGTATGTGACTGCATTTGCTTTGCTAGTATTTTATCAAGGATTTTCATTTGTATCCAACGACTATTGGTTTGTGGGATTTTTGTTTCTTGATTTTTGTTTTTGTTTTTTGGTGTGTATGTGTGTGTATATGTGTGTATGCATCTTTTCCTGGTTTGTTATTACTGCCTTAGGAGTGGTCATTCTGTTTCTAGTATTAAAATAATGTAATACATATTGGCTACAGATCTTCTATGAAAGTCTAGTAGAATTCTTCTGTGAATACATCTACGCCTGGGATTCTTTTAGCTGGAAGGCATTTTTTTTTTTTTTTTTTTTTTTTTTTTTTACTGTTCAATCTCCTCCTTTGTTGTGGGTTTGCTTAGGTTGTTGTTCTTTTCTTGGTTTAACTTTGGCAGTTTGGATGAATCAAGAAATCAACCTATTTCTTTTAGATTTTCCAACTTAATATGTATTTAAAACATTCCCTTACAACATTCTAAATGTCTTTAGTGTCTGTTGTGATGGTTCTCTGTTCATGTCCAAGTCTATTAATTTGGGTCTTTATTTTTCTTTTTTCCCTTTATTTTGGTTAAAAGGGTCTGTAGATCTTGTGTATCTTCTCAAAGAACCAGCTCTTGGATGTATTGATTCTTTGTATTGTTTTCTTTGTTTCTATTTCATAATTCCTGCATTGATTATCATTATTTGTTGCCATCTACTGGATTTGGGTCTGATTTGTTTTTGCTTTTCCAAATCCTTTAATTACATCATTAAGTTATTTATTTGTGCTCTTTCTGATTTTTTAAATGTAGCCTCTTGTGGCTATAAACTTCTTTTATCGAATAATCTTTTTGTACACTGTGAAGACTTGTCACTCAAATTGGTTTAATAAACAGATAAATGTCCAATAGCTAGGCAGGATTTTCAGGGCAGAGAGGGTGCTGGGAAGAAGAAAAGAGGAATCATGAGGAGACACCATAAAATGCAGGGCGAGCAGGATGGGAGTTATGTAGATGAGGTAAATGAGCCTCTGAGCAGCACATAGATGAATATAAATGGGTTAATTTAAGTTATAAAAGCTAGCTAAAAGCAAGCCTAAGCTATTGGCTGAGATTTCTTAATTAATAAGTCTCTGTGTGATTATTTGGGAGCTGGCAGGTGGGACAGTAAAGTCCACCCACAAACTTCCTTCTTACAACTGCTTTTAATGAATTTCAGAGTGTTTGTTGTATTGGGTTTTCACTTTCATTTAGTTACAAGACTACTTTTATTTCTTTCTAAATTTCTTTTTTTTTTTTTTTTGAATCATTCATCATGGAGTAATGAGTTGTTTAATCTCTGTGAGTTTATACAATTACTAGAGTTTTGCTTCCTGGCAACTTTTCGTTTTATTGCAAAATAGTCAGATAGGATACATGGAATTATTTCAAATTCTCTGTCATTGTTAAAGTTTGTTTTGTGTCACAGTATGTGGTCTATTTTAGAGAAGTTTCTATGGCCTATTTAGTAGAATGTATGTTCTTTAGTTTGGGTGATATGCTGTAGATATCTGTTAACTCTATTTGATATAAGACATCATTTAATTTTGAGGTTACTCTGTTTATTTTTGTTCAGATGACCTGTCTTTTAGAGAAACGTGACTTTTGAAATCACCTACTACCATTGAAGTTAATCTGTGTCTTGTAGTCCAAAAGTACAGGTTTTCTAAAACTGTGTATGCTAGAGTTTGATGCATATGTTTAAGATTATAGTGTTTTCTTAGTTAATTGTTTCTTTTGCTAGCATAAAGTGCCTCTATCTTTTCTGACTCTTTTCAAGTGTACTTTGTCAGATATTAAGCCAGTGGCACATGCTTGCTTCCTTCTTGGGATACTTTCCCCATGCTTTTACTCTAAGGTGGTACCTGTCTGTAAAGCTGAGTTTCTTGTAAACAACAGAGAGATGGATTTTGTTTCTTAATCCATTCAGCTAGGCTATGTCTTTTGATTGAAAAATTGTGACCATTTACAGTTATTATTGAAAGTTATTAGTAGTATATGGACACATGGACTTATTTATTATTATTTTTTTGGTTGTGTGTTTGATGTGAGAATTTGGCCTGTCTTAGAGGGTCAGTGCAGGATCTGTGTGACTGGAGCTGAGCCAGATAAAGCTGTTAGATGAGCTGTTTAAGTGGACTAGGCAAAGATAGTTCCTGTTAGAACAGCCTATTAACTTTACAGTAGTTTTGTGTTCCTCTGGCCAACAACTCCAAACTATTCCACATTTCTCCTGAAAACTAATTTTAGGGGGCAACAACCCACAAGGACAGCTTTATTTCAGAAATAACCCTAGTCCTTTGCAAGAATTTTCTGCATTAGTTTTCTTATTTTGGTGGAGATAGCTGACCAAAGTGACTTGAAGAAGGAGGGGTTTATTCTGGCTCATGGTATAAGGGATTCAGTCTATCATATCAAGGAAGGCATGGGGGTGGCCATATTGTTTTCTTAGTCAAGAAGCAGAGAACTGGGTTCTGGCATTCAGCTTGCCCTTACTTTTTCCCTTTCAATTCCTCCTAGAATACACAGCCAGTGGGTTGGTGCTACACACATGCAAACATCTCTGAAACACCTTCACAGACACACCCAGAGGTGTATATCCCACGTGATTTCCAATTCAGTCAAGGTGATAATGAAGATTGATCGACACAGAGAAGAGAGAGGAGAAATTTGGGAAGAGGAAGGCTGAGTCAGGAGTCGCCAGCCAGACACAGAAGAAGCACGATGTAAAAGTACTGGTAAACTACAAGCCACGTGACAACTTATAGATTAATAGAAATGGGTTAATTTAAGATATAAGAACTAGATAGAAAGAAGCCTGCCGTGGCCATACAGTTTATAAGTAATAAAAGTCTTTGTGTGTTTACTTGGGTCTGAGCAGCTCATAGGATGGATACAGGAAAACTTCAGCTACACAGATTGTTTTTTTTGAACATTGTTCCACTGTGTCAACCAGAAGAGCCTTCAGTTCAGAAGCTTTCTGCCACAGCTTCTGAAAAGCTAAGACTAGATAATCAGCACACCCAACTCACTGATGTTATTTTGTGTGAAAAAGAAGCAGATCATTCTTTTCTACTCAGACATACCTCATGAGTGCTATACATACTTTTTTTTGAAAAGTATTTTATTTCAACTGTGTTTGTGATGTGAATTTTTCTAAACCATGAAGTGGAAAGGAACTTCAAACATGTTAGAATTTATATGAATGATGGATATAAATGTTAACTGCTATGAATTTTTTGTTATATTCTCAAATTTAATGTCTTTGAGCTATTGCTCAATTTTTATATTTTTTACTCTTGTATGAAATCAAAGAGAATACAAATAAAGATGATTTGTAAGATAAAATAACAATATTAACCATGGCATAGGATAGTTGTAAATAGCTTTAAAGTGTTACTAAATTTGACTTCTTAAATATTTTGTAAGTTTACACTAAGAGTGCCTAGAAGTAAAGCAATGAAGGCATTCAAGATATAAAGTAAGGGGGCTGGAGAGATGGCTCAGTGGTTAAGAGCACTGGCTGCTCTTCCAGAAGTCCTGAGTTCAATTCCCAGCAACCACATGATGGCTCACAACCATCTATAAGAGAATATGATGTCCTCTTCTGGCATGCAGAACACTCATACATTATATATATATATATATATATATATATATATATATATATATATAAAGAAATATATATTTTATTATATATTTATTATATATTTTATATAATTATAATATATAATTATATATATTTTAAAGATATATATATATATTTCTTTAAAAAAGATATAAAGTAAGATATTATTGCTAGATTTATAAAGGAACTTAGCTTTCTGTATAAGACACGAGGGGGTAGTTTTCCGTTGTTTGGAGAGAGCCTTTTAAATTTCTTAAGAGTTTACAGCTGTAAATGACCTCTGCTTGGTTATAGAGGCTGCTGAGTGTCAGAAGGGAAAAATTTTATTTCTTTTGAACTTTCAGTCAAGATGGCATAGATCTTTATGTATCCTAAGAAAAAATATCAGCAAGCACCAGAACACATGTAGATTCTTGATGGGGGTAAATCTGAGTAAAATGTAATTGTCAATACTCTCCTAGGGATGTGTGTCTCCTACTACTGGGTCAAGTCATGGTGGTGACTTAGTTCTGCCTTCTGGGTTACGGCAGGAACAGAGAGCACACACACACAGCTCTGGCAGCTGTTTAGACTGTGGACTTCAGTCCTCTCCATTGTCATGAGTGACTGAAGTAGTTAATGCTTCTGTTCCAAGGTAACATGAGCTGTAAAAGTCCTTTAATAATTTCCCTTTGATCTTCTTGGGTCTATAAAATCTCGTTTCCTGGATTGATAGCTCTTTAGGAAACACCCATCTGTAGAAGCAATGGCACCCATCAAACACTAGATGGAGCCAGAAAACTAAAAAAGCAAAGAATCAACAGTAACATGAAAACCCAAAAGCAGGGAGGGCTTAGTAAAGAAAATCACCTACGGGGTTTGCGTTTCAGTTTTGCTAATTCTCTTATTAACAGACATGATTTATACATTTTGATGCTCTGTTTTTGTAAAGGTTGTTCATGAGTTATTTATTATACAGAGTTCAGATGAAATCATTGCATATGGTATCATTTGTCAGTAACATTTTCATTGGACTCACATCCAGCCTTAGTCATGCATATGACACCATTTGTTATTTTTCTAAAACATTTCGTCTCTCATATATTTTCTCCTTCATTTAGCTGGAGTGGGTTTCTCTTAAGAATTCTAGAGATGCATTTTTCTTTTTATTTAATTACTTCAAATCTTTTTATCTAGTAAGAGTTCAACTCATTCAGAGTTTGTGTCTTAAACAATTCTGTTGTCTTATTTTTCCTCTCATTTTAAAAATTTCCAATTTTATTAATTTTCTTCTGTTTTGTCAAGTCAAAGGTGTTTTACTTTATTTTTTGTTCTAGTGATTGGAAATTCTACAACAAATAAGTGTCCATAATGTACTGTATGTGCTTTTGATATTAAATCTATATTTTTCATTAATATCAAGAATTAAAATAGTATTCAATAACCTTTTTTAAGTGATGGTCCATGTTTGAAGGCAGCTTTTATTAGTCTGCATGCTACTTATTAGTATTTTTAATGTATTTTGTTTTGTTTTAAAAATAGAAATGGGGTTTAAGATAAAAACCAAATAGCAGATTTATGCACACTGTGTATGTAAATTGAATTTCACCTAGTTCAGGTCAATAGTCTTCTCTGTTTTCTCGTCCTCATTTAAGAGTGTCTGCTACGCATCCCTGCTTTGTCTTTACAGTTTGTTTCTAGAGCATGAACACTACCTTCCAAGTGGGCTTTCTCTTTCAGACAAGCGATGTGCTGGTCATGTTTACATGGCATTGTACAGTGTTGCAAACATCTTTAAATAAGCTCAAGGAATTATTTTTCTCCCTTTCTAGACATTAAACTTCAATCCTAAGAAAGTTTAATAGTACTTGTCCCAAGATACAATCACAAACCTTTGAAACAGGATAGAATAACAGTGGAAACTTGAACTCAGATCATGGGAACACCGAGCTGTCCTGCCGTCTGCACAGATTTCTGGGGCAGGGACTCCTGGTGTGTGGAGAGCTGTCTGGTGTGGACCACATGGAGACCATTGCTGTTTGACAAAGTTGCAGCATTTTGAAATTGCAGACCACACTTCTCCGACAGCTTTTTGCTTTCATTTTTAGTGAGTCTCATTATAAATGACTTTTCCCTTTGGGAGTTTTTTTTTTGGGGGGGGGGCTTTGGTAAAGAATAAAAATGTGTACAATATCAGCCTCCTTCTCGCCCCCCCCCCCACTCCCCCGACAACACACATCCGATTTGGACTTGAACCCCTGCCAAATCGGAAGCAGGTCTGGACAGCTGTCACTCTTTGGAAAATGAGATAGCCAGAGCCTGGCCCAGGGCAAAGATGAAATCCATGCTGGCTAACATGAAGTTCCTTACAAGTGCTTATCCTAAACACTAGAGGCCCTGTTCCCCCACCGTCCAGCAGAGTGTGCTGCACAACAAAGGGAATCTGTCTCTGGAAGAAAGCAGTGACCACCCAGTGCTTAGCCTAAGAGTTTCAGCAGCAGAAGCCAGCACTGATTCTTAAAGCACAATAAGAAAATGAAGGCAATGCACCCCCCCACACACACACATACACAACACATACACAGCTCAAGCTAGCCTAGAGCTTGCAAATTGCATGTCTCAGCCTCTTGAGTACTGGGATTATAGGCATGTACTATCA
Organism: Peromyscus leucopus; assembly: GCF_004664715.2. NCBI lineage: Eukaryota > Metazoa > Chordata > Mammalia > Rodentia > Cricetidae > Peromyscus > Peromyscus leucopus. The sequence continues at coordinate 76,200,910 of NC_051065.1, read as the reverse complement.
TTCCTTGTCAAAGACACATTTTTTTTATATCAAGGGCTAAAATATATGTGTATTTATAAACTGGGAAGTCACAATTTTAAATAATTTACCTCTATTTCAACAGTAAACAACAACAAAAACTTCTTTGGGATGGTCTTTATGAATGACTCCATCCAAAAGCCCCCTTTGATTTCACTCTAGTGTAAAACAATCAACTTAGGTGTGTAGTTTGGCACAGAGGACACTTCACTCCTTAGTTTCCCATGTTGGCTTTGTCTGCCATATTGATTCTGGCCCCACAGAAGGCCTCTATGGAAGGCTTTTAACTTGTGTCCATCTGTATTAATAACTTCTCTATTGCTGTGATAAAGCAATGACCATGACCGAGGCAACTTAGAAAAGAAAAGGTACATTTGGTCTTACGTTTTCAGAGGTTTAGAGTCCACAATGGCAGGTGGAAGGCAGCAGCTGGCAAACATGGAGGTGGGAAATAACTTTGAGTCACTTTATGTCACTTTGAGTGACAGGATGACAGATGAGTAGAAGTCCTGATACCCCTCTTGATGTTACCCAAGCTGTGTGTACTAAGTATATGTGCTGCCTATAAGTTTATTTGACTGCTTCAAATAAACCCCCATGTCCTTCTTTCCTTTAGCACCCTTAAATTTAACTTCTATGATGTTGAAAGGCAAAGAAGGCTATATAAGGGACTGTCTTGAAAAATAGTACTTACTTCCTAAGTAATTTAATATAGGTTTAATAGCTATTTTATGACAGTTGAGGCTGTGATAGAAACAGGCAAATGTTAATCACTTGCTAGACTCACTGAACTATGTTCAAAAGAAATGTAAGCTAGAGGTGTAGCTCACCACGGAGCACTTGCCTAGAATGTTTAAAGTGTGAAGTCCTGGTTCTATTCCCAATTCTGCAGGAAAAAAAAAAAGAGTAACATAAAACATACTCATTCCCTGTACAGCTTCTAACCAACTAATTGTAGCCGGTGTGGCATGTCACGGATCTGCTCTAGCAAGGCAGTCAGGGAGGAAGAAGTATCCATGGTGGACATTCTTAAATATTTATTTTGTCTTAAACATATGTATGTGCGACTGAGTGTATGTACGTACACCACATGCACATAGTGTCTGTGGAGGTCAGAAGAGGAGTTGGATCCCCTGGAACTAGATAGAGTTAAGGATGGTTGTGAGCCACCATGCAGATGCTTGGAACTGGACCCAGGTCCTCTACAAGAGCAGTATGTACTCTTAACTGCTGTGCCGTCTCTCCAGCCCTGAGTGGACATTTCTTAACTATCTAGCTAATTATCCTATCTTACAGAAGAGTAAATTGAGTCGAAGTAACCCACCTAGGTCACACAGGTAGTGAGGAGCATGACCAACAGTGAGACCTGATCTTTAAATTAATTATCCTTCCTACTGCATTTAGTATTATCAGTGAGTTTTCAAAGCAGTAGGAAACCTTGGGTTAGAAGGATCCACATAGGATTGGTTGGCAAGTAGGAAGCTGATAGGCCATTGGCCTTCTGGTAGGAGACAGATAATGAGCAAAAAGCAAACTAAATGAAAAAACTATTCGTATGGATGTGGAAGGCTGAGGAACCCTGTAGGATAGTAAGTCACTTGGAGGAGTTACTACCTTTAGAGCTTGAGGACCAGGAGAGGGGAGAGCATGGTGGGAACCCGGTATAGTTGCAGGAAAGGAAATTCTCCCAGCCATTGTGGCCAGCTTGCATTTTGCATTCATAATGTGAAAGGATGGAGCCTAAGGATGAAGGAAATAAACCAGACACTCCTGCCCACTCCCACACATTCCTCCCTTGTGCTCAAAAGAGCAAGGATCTCAGGGTACAGAGTCTGTGGAAGTCAGCTTTAAAGATGGGACAGGGCAGAGAAGGACAGAGACTTCATCAGTGAAACCAGGGACAACCCACAGTGTCACTGTAGAAAGGTGAGACCATATACACCATGGGGGTTGTGGGGGGATTCTGTGCACATCATCCTCATGAGACCACAAGACTGGATTTCGGAAGGAAACCATGAAATTGATTTGGCATGCTGACAGTCAATATTTAGACAATTTGTTTTAATAAGCTAACATTAATGTATTTCTTTTTATAAGCCACAGAGATCAGGGTCCCTCATAGGAAGGATGGAAAAGAAGAGCTGAGAGAGGAAGTCTGGTGAATTTTGCTCATCCAAACTAACCATTCACTAACCAAACTCCCCTTGAGAGAGGCCATGTATGTTAGCATAACAGGTGTAGCTGTAAAAGCACACACATGCTCACATTTTTTAAGGAGACAGCTCCATATTAATACAAACAGAACCCCAACACTGCCCAGCCATTTGACTACAGGCTCACTTCTCACACACTGGCGAGTGGCCTGCACTCACTTAAAACGTTCGTGGGAAATAGCTGATGGTACCACAGAGTTTGGGCTTAATTCCTTTGGCTCAGCAGCCAAAGCATTTTTGCAAACATTTCATTGAAACCCTGCCTCCCTTGACATTTTATTTTGGTTTAACTCTGGGCTGAGGAGATACAATGTTGAGCATTCTTCCACGAAAATCTGAGGCGCACCCCTCCATCCCACATCTGCTTTGAAACTTTCTCTAATAAACTGCAAGTAAGGGTATGCTTGCTGCTTGCCCCGAAGTACAGCCCTGTCCATTGGCCAGCATAGTTCTGAAATTAAAATGAGACTGTTTCTCCGCTTTTTCATTTCGCTTCTTCACAAAATATTCTGAAGGCCACAGGCTTGCACCAAGTTAGCCATTTGTCCTTTTAAAACTAGCAGAGAAAAGATGACTTTACAGTTTGAATTCAAATAATATTGATTGCTTTACTGAATGAAGTCAATTACTTTATTCAACAAATGTTTCCTGAGTACTCTGTACTTAACACAGCTCCGAACAAGTCAGATACTGAAGTAACAAAACAAACAAAATCTCTACCCTGCTCATGTTCTGGTTGGGGAAAAAAAAAAAAACACTTTTGTTAAAGATGAGAATGTCAAAGACAATCAGGAGTGCTAGATAACCATATGCTTGCAAGATCTCATCTCTTTTCTGTCACTCCCTATTTTGGAGAAATATAATGTACTAATATGATATTAAACAAATGACCACCAGTTACATTATTTTTTAAAACATTTGTTTTGTGCAGAGTATAACGTGGCCTAGATGGCAAACTGTGCCTCATCGGAGCTGGGTGGTCATTGGATTTGTTCAACCAGCCCAGCCTCTTTGTCCCCTCAGCTGAATCTATGTAAGAGGACCCTTGTGTGTGTGTGTGTGTGTGTGTGTGTGTTTGTGTGTGTGTGTGTGTTTGTGTATCCCAGAAAACATAAGGAAAATATTCTCACCACCAGGACAAAACATAAGATTAGCTCAGAAAAGTCTGCCTAGATTAAACAAAAACAGAGTGAGTTTGGCTTTTAGTTCTCACCAGAAGGAAGATGGTTCTGTGGTGTGATGATTGCATGGGCTGTGGTGTGAGCAACTCTCTCAGGAGGGACTAATGACGACGTCTTTGATTACCATCCCCAAGGAGACAGAAAATAGACAGCAAAGGTCTTAACCCCTGCCACAACCCCTGTACTGCAGGCTCACATGAGGGCAGTTGTCCACATACTCACATGGAGCCAGTGGTGACAGGTGCCAAGCAGGGACAGTGTCCCCACATATCTGGCTGGTTTCCCAAACCCAAGTCATAAATGAAAAGTATTTGCTTCCAAGTTAAAGATACAGAAACCAGAAACGACCACATGGGAAATGCTTGACTCTCACATTGTTTGTGCAAAGTCTTATCTTCTTCAGATTAATGATTACCTTTTTGTGCCACACAGAACCATCATTTAAGACCACGCTCATTTCTTCCTTTTATATGTGCTCCTTTTAATATGTCTAGTTCCACCTGTCATCTTATTTTGTACAATGCTACTCCATAGTTAGATTTTTTTTTTGTAGTTATCATTGTGAGACCTTGAACCAGAATATAAGTTTCTTAAGGGCAAACTGTATCCAAAAATTTACTTGTTTATCCCCACTGGTGCTGTGTATATGGATAGCATGTCTTTGGTGAAGACAGGGAAGATTAGAAAGGATGCAGGTGGTGTGGTCTGACTGAGTTGGGAGAAAGAGAGGGGACAACACCTATGGGGTCTGTAATCCGACAAGTATAGTTGCTTGAACATTGAGCATTTGGCACACCGGCAAATACAGTTGAGTAGCACAATTCCTCATTGTGGTTTTATCTGGATTAAGCTGTTTTATACAATGCCATTTTCCGGACTTAATATTTTTTTCTTTCTTTTAATTAATACAAGCCATGTAAGACATTAGAGGATTTTCTTTCAGGGTCAAATTCAAGTGGCCAGTCAAAGCTGTTCCATAGTGGTGTTAAGGGAAGGAGTGTAGTTTGTCTGAAGACAACCCTCTTGGTGGACAATGCTTCCTCTCCGGCTGTCCACATTATTGAACACAAAATGAGAAGCCTTCTTAGTCAGTCCCCTAGTCTGGTTGTAGGTCAAGTCCCAGTTTCACCTGATATGAGGTGAATAGACGAGGGAAAGGAACTCCAAGGAAGAGGAAGACAGGATGCCACACCAGGAACATTCATTGGAAGAACCTCATCTTTCCAGGATGAGGCCAGAGGAAGTACTACCCAGAAGTGAGATTGCATCAGAAACACTTGAGTCACACCTCACCCATTCACTTCTTCCTTGTATCCACGTTTGCTGTGCAGTTCCATGTGTGAGAAAGAATGGGGGAATCTCACAGACTGGGAACCATCACTCCAGAAACGCAGGAAATCCAGCCATTCTGAGGCAGCCACCAACCTTTCACCAGCTTGGATTTTGATTGTTGCTGGTCACATGTGATGTGCACATTTGTATTTAAATAAAAATGGGATATGTTTGAAGATTGGTTCTTCGGTCCCACCAGCCACATTTTTAATGGTTCATTTGTCTCCAGCATCAGAAGATGGAGACAACAGATGAGTTTCACTGTCACAGAAAGGTAGCTAGAGCTGCTGCTGTAGACCTGCCAATGGCCATGTGTTTTCCGAATTGTTTACTCCTGGAAATCCTGAGATTGTCCACAGAGCACAGACCACACCTTATATCTTGTGGTGTTTGTTCATGTGCAGGCTCGCTTGTTCAAAGAGAAGCCATTGGAAGAGTATCAAAGCTTTATCGTAGAACAGTAAAAATGATGTAATTATATTAGAATCTCAAAAACAAAAGAAAAAATTAGATAGATACAAAAAGAAAGAGATACTGGGCTTTCTCAGAAAGGACATTTTAAAAATTATAGCACTAATTCCTAAAGAATTTGAATTTTAAATTTACCACATATAAAAACCTTCAAATGAATCCTTTCTTTTTATCGTATTTTAAATGATGAAGTTAGGGTTACAGTTCTCTTAAATGTACTTGGGAGAATGAAAAGATGGCTGATCCTCAAGGTTACTCTGATTTTCACAGGCCACATCCTTACGTCATTCCCAAGCCTGAACTTTGAAATAAACACAGCAACTCCTCATTTGACTTTAAAAAGTGATAAGCTAAAAAGGTGAAAACAACTGGAAAGCAAACAAATAGCCGTAAGTCATATTGAATTATCTTAGCCCTCAGGACAAGTCTCCTATGGACAAGAACAAATTATGAGACAGAGAAAGAAATTTCTATACATTTCTTTCTGACAACTGCCTTGGAATGTTGTATTTTGATTGCTTTGCTTTCATAAACTTTTTTTTTTTTTTTTGGTTTGGGTTTTCAAGACAGGGTTTCTCCATGTACCTGTTGTGGATCTCGCTCTGTAGACCAGGCTGGCCTCGAACTCACAGAGATCTGCCTGGCTCTGCCTCCCAAGTGCTGGAATCAAAGGTGTGCGCCACCGCAGGCATGCGCTCTTAATCCTTCCTCCACTTATTCCACTACCTCTTATGTTCTCTTCCAACGGAGATTCTATGCAGAGCTGTGCAGTCCTGACTTTTGGCCAGCACATGGTCCAGACTGGGCAGCTGTTCACAGCCTGCTGTCCACAGCTGTGCTCAGTGGGGCAGTCAGGCTCCACTCTCAGCTTCCACCCTAACTCCTGGGCACAGAATACAAACATGGTGGTTATGAAGATTCAGGCAGTTATTGAAGCTGTGTTTGCATAGTTTTGGATTCATAAAATGACATTAATAATACACAATAGGTATTTTCTGAAATTATTTTAGTTTTTGTTAGGATTTTTCACTCCTTCATTTTAGCAGATCGGAGAAGGGTGTCACCAGGTGTCAATTTGTGTAAGTACCATGCACGCTAACAGATTTTAACCATTGGAGCATCCTTCCATGCATCTATTTGTGACTAAGTCCAAATTCACTATATTTTAATTCTCAGTGGAAAATGCAAGTTATCTGAGGTAGAGGCTTTGTTGTTTCCACTGCTTATTTGTACTGGTCATTCAGTAAACTGTTTTTGATTGAGAGGACAGAAGTCCCTGGGTTTGAAAAAAAGAAAACAAATACATGTCTTTCCTCCCACTTTCATTTCCCTGGCATTTTTGTACTATTTTTTGTTGGGTTGTTTGTTTTTGAGATAGGATCTCTTGTGTTCTTGGTTAGACTTGAACTTTCTATGAAGCTGAGAATGACCTTGAATGCCCTATCCTCTTGCCTCTACCTCCTGAGTGGTGGGATTGCAGGTGTGTGGCATCATATCTAATGTACATAGTGCTGGAGAATGACATCTCTTCATGCTACATCTCCAGCCTCCTTCTCTCTTTACTGAGGTAAATATTCATAGCATGGAAACTACCATCTCATCCTTTTCAAGTGTGCAGACCATGAAGCATGATTAGAGTGTTGTGAAATCACCACCGTGCACTGCCATCTTTCTGTAATCCTAAAATGACACACTGCATTCATCAGAACTAGCTTCTTATTTTCCTTCACCCTGGACTCCAGTGACTTCTACTCTACCATCTATTAATCTGACTACTCCGAGTATTTATTTGGTTAAATTTAGTTTATTTCACTTGACACAATGTTTTCAAGTTCATGTCACAGCACATATCAAAATTCCTTTCCTTTTGTGGCCAGATTATATTCTGAGATACATACATACATATATATGTATGTATGTATATATATATATATATATATATATATATATATATATATATGTATACATATATTACATTGCAAGTATCCATTCACTGGTTCATGTCTTCTCTTTTACAGTTCTTCAAGTTCATAATTTTTACAGGACAATGAACCAGCTCTCAACAATTATGTCTTTGTGTGTCAGAGACATATTTGGCTTGACCGTTGAGTTCTTGTCTTCCTGGTACTTGCTCAGTTGGTATACCTTGTCTTTGGCACTCGAGTAAATGACTTTACTATTTTCCAAGAAGACAAAGTTTAAACAGATCTATTGCTGTCTTCTTGAAGACAAAGAAATCTTTGTTATTATTCAAAATAGAAATAAATTACCTTTCCTACAAATATTACCCCACCAAGGCATAAAAATACAGGCCACTGAGAAATGTTGATGCTTACAGAACAGCAGACCACAGTCATGTCATGAACTACAGTGGAGCAGTTGCAGAAGTCAGCACTACTCCTAAGAGTAACATCTGCATACTCAGTGCAGGTGGGAGCTTTTAAAGGTCCTTGAATAGACTTTCATCCCCTTTGAGTGTTTCTGAGAGTCACACTTTGCATGTCAAGCTATTTTTATAAGCAATGGAAAAGGTATTCCTAATATTTCAAGACAAACATAGAAGCTGGATTGGAAATTTCATTCTTTGTCCAAAGTTTCAAAATATTTCAGAAAACTCAAATTTGATAGCAACTATCCAATATCTGTGCCACTTATAAAGAGGTTAGTAGCCAGGCGGTGGTGGTGCACACCTTTAATCCCAGCACTCAGTAGGCAGAGCCAGGAGGATCTCTGTGAGTTTGAGGACAACCTGGTCTACAGAGCAAGATCCAGGACAGGCACCATAACTAGACAGAGAAACCCTGTCTCAAAAAATCAAATACACAAATACATAAATGAATAAATAAATAGGTTAATATTTAAGAAATAAGATGACATATTTATGGACACTAATAAGGCTTCATGCCTGAGGATGGAACTGTTATGCTGTTTGAAAATCTAGAACAGAAGCTGTCTCACCAAGACCATGTGCTGGCAACACCCAGGACTCTGACATCACTTACAATGGATGTGAGGATGGTTGGACTTGAAAGACTGCAGTTCTGACTTTCAGAAGACTGCTTACTTCTTTTCAGAGACTTTATCTTCAGACATACAGTAACATGTTGAAGATTTTGAGTTACCATGTATCTTAGTTAGGGGTTCTATTCTACAACAAAACACCATGACCAAAAAAGTGAGTTGGGGAGGAAAGGGTTCATTTGGCTTATACTTCCACATTGCCATTCATTACTGAAGAAAGCCAGGACAGGAACTCAAATCGGACAGGAACCTGGAGACAGGAGCTGAGGCAGAAGCTATGGAGGGCTGTTGTTTACTGGCAGCCCAGGAATGTCACCACCCACAAAGGCTGGACCCTCCCACTTTAATAAATAATTAAGAAAATGCCCTACAGGCTTGCCCACAGCCTGATCTTATGGAGGCATTTTCTTAACTGATGGTCCCTCCTCTCAGATGACTTAAGCTTGTGTCAAGTTGATATAAAACTAGCCAGGACACTGTGTTTCACCCTATGCATTGATTCTTACAGCCAAACTTCAGTGCAATTCATATGATAATTGTAATTAATACCAATCATGTGGAAGTAATAATATACAGTATGAAAGTGTAGCTTATTCCAGAAGGCTTTGGCTGCTAAAATAAGTAGCAAGAGTTTACAGATAGGCAGTTTTATGCCACTTTTAAGCTACCTACAGCTGCTGCAAAGGAAAAGGAAATATACGAAGTCATCCTTAAGAAGTGTTATACAATTGATAGACATTTTTTTCGTGTTGTGCCATGCGGTACTCTGTTCTGACAGCATCATTCAGCTCTATGTATGTGGAGAGACTGAAGCACTGCCTACATTTCACATGTTTGTATTGTTTGTTCCTCATTCTCTTTACATGCACAGGTTTCATTATAGCAGCTGAGAAAACCTTCATATTCATAAACCACATTCCCAATTTTCTCTAGCTCTTCTCTGTCCCTTTAAACAATGCCACAAAGGAGAAAACTGTTAAATTTATGGTTTTGGTTTTTATTGTTGTTATTTGTTTTAGTTTGGGTTTTTGAGACAGGGTTTCTTTGTGTAGCCCTGGTTATTCAGGACTACCTCTGTAGACCAGGCTGGCCTTGAACTCATAGAGATCCTCCTACCTCTGCCTCCCTACTGCTGGGATTAAAGGTGTGCACCAAACACGCAGCTGGAAACTATTCAACTGAAAACTTACTTCATCTTTAATTGGCTTCCAATTTAATCCTTACTCAAACATATCTTATATAGTCTTTCATTTATTGAAATATATGTGTCCATCAATGCAAAATATGTTACAGAACAAGTGTACGTTTAGAACATTACCTAAAATAGAACTTTGCCTCCAAAACACAGTTTGCATATGTGCTTTCTTGTGACATGCTGTATGACTGTTCATTTCTCTCTTGCTTTTTATAAAAGCAAAACTGGGAAAGGGAAAGCCAGAACCAGGGTTCAGGGTTAAGACCTGTGTGTGTGTGTGTGTGTGTGTGTGTGTGTGTGTGTGTGTGTGTGTGCTGCTCATTAATATTTCACACACCTAAAAAGTGTCCAAAAGAATCTGCTTATATTAAGTTTAAAAGTACATTTGACAGTGCATGAAAGCTTCTTTCTAACTTATTATGTGTATAAAAATATATTTGAAGCCGGGCGGTGGTGGCACACGCCTTTAATCCCAGCACTTGGGAGGCAGAGCCAGGCGGATCTATGTGAGTTCGAGGCCAGCCTGGGCTACCAAGTGAGCTCCAGGAAAGGCACAAAGCTACGCAGAGAAACCCTGTCTCAAAAAACAAAAAAACAAAACAAAAAAAATTATATATATTTGATATTGAAAATGTAAAATCCAATGTGAAGCTCCATGCCTTCAAAATATATTTAAACTATTTAGAAGCTCACTGAGATGTATAGACGTTGGGTCTGGTTAATTTTGTATGACTGCATTTTTATTATTTGCAGTTTTTTTAAATAACAAAGTTTATAAAGATTATTATAAAAATATGCTTTTAAACTTCATTTGGCATAAAGGGACCTTTTAAAGATATCCCCATAAGTTAATATTTTTTTTTTTCGAGACAGGGTTTCTCTGCGTAGTTTTGTGCCTTTCCTGGAGCTCACTTGGTAGCCCAGGCTGGCCTCGAACTCACAGAGATCCGCCTGGCTCTGCCTCCCGAGTGCTGGGATTAAAGGCATGCACCACCACCGCCCGGCAAATTAATATTTTTAAATGTGTTTTGTTCATGCTTTTCACATCTGTACACTCACTTGACCACCAGGAAGTGTAAAATTAAGTCAATTTATCTTAGGCAGGGAGCATATTTCAGCTGAACGTTGTCATAACAGCCTCTCCTGACTTGAATAATTATGAGAAATAAAAGTGGACTGGAGATATGAATGTGGTGCAGTATCTATGTAGCTGGAGGTTTTTGTCAGGACCATCAGCTCCTCAATAATGACATATAATTAATAATTATTATTAATTTTGAAAGCTCAGTAGATAGCTTAGGCTTGTTTCTAACTAGCTCCTATACCTTAAATTAACCCATACCTTTTAATGTAAATTCTTTTATGTGGCTTGGTTACCTTTACTCTGTACTGCCCATGCTGCTTCCTCCACATTAATGGCATCTCCTCCTTCTTCCCATCATCCTCTCTGGCCAGTAATCCTAGATATTGACCATTCAGCTTTTTATTAAACCAATCATAGTGACACCTCTTCACACTGTATAAAAAGATTATTCCACAACATTTTCCCCTTTTTGTCTAAATGAAAAGGAAAGATTTTAACTTTAACATAGTAAAACAATATACAATAAGAACAATTATCAGGTATTATCTAAATTGAAAAGAAAGGTATTATCTCTAACAAATGAAATTGTATATAAAAAGAACAATTATCAGGTAAGAATTACATTCATAATGCCCAATCTATTTGTATTTGACATATCCAAAGAAAATACTCTATTATATATCTTATCTTGATGAATTTAAAGTTTTATACCTAAACCAGTTTTTATTATAACTTGTATTACCATCTTAAAATTATTTTTTAAAGACCTCAAAACATTTTTTAGATAAACAATTTAAGATTGTATGTCTCCAAACCTTATACACTTTACATCCCTTTTGTAATTTTTACTTTCTAAAAATTTTTTAACAAAGAAAATTGTCACTATAACTATCTCATCTTCAATTCCATCAGAGACTCAATGACAATAAAGTATTACTTGAGTAAACAGGAAGTACAGAGCAAGCAACTTCCAAAGCTATAGAAGTGACAAAGACATATGACTGCCTGGACAGTCACCCAGTGTTCCTCTGTAATATTGGGATGTCCATCTTTGGCCTACAGGGCTACAATATCTAGCAGACTTTTTTTGTGAAGCAGGAATTTTGAAGGACTGTCCTACCTTGTCTTGGCAAAGTTTGGCAGTCACTTTTTTTTATGTGTGTGTCCTACTTGTCCAATTTGGACAGCATAGTGTCACCAGTTGAGGCAAGGGCAGTTTCTTGCCTAGATAGCTAGTTTTGCCATACTGAAAGCAAATTCCACATGGAGGTTCTTTGATGCCCATCATTCTTTTCTGAAGTAAATTGGTGCTTCTAGGAGCAGATGTGTCTCACTCTCATAAAAGTCTCTGTTTTAAAAAACATTTAAAAGCCATATTCTTTAGGTCTCTGAACAATTTGAAGACAATCTATCTTTCTAAAATGTATCTCTGTATGACCTTGAAAACATACCTAACATGACTATAAGTTTGATTGTTATTGATAACTATTAACTTGTTTTTATTTACTATCCTAAATAGCTTTTAAGGACTAAAACTTTACATTATATTTTTAAATAAGCTATATAGATACAATATCTTAAACAAGAGTAGAAACATATATACAGTATAACAAAATAACTTTAAATTTGTATCAATATACAAAATTTCATACCAATGTAAAATATTTGAGACTAGTGGTTGTTCAAAAGTAGAATCAACAATCTACCCTTTTATCCCATCATTTCTATACTATATCCCCATTTTTCTGCAGAACGTGATCCCTGAACCTAATCTTCTGTATTTAGCTTTCTCCCTGACCATGACCAGTAACAATTTTAACCAACCCCCCTAAACGATGACAAACATCCATAACCCACCAAACAGCCCCAAAACACCCACCTCACCTCTTGGAAATGTGGGCATTGTGTTCTCTAGACTGCTTCCTGATGTCTGGGGGTGCTGGCATCTTTAGGGGACCCTGAGAAAATTAAGATAATGGTAAAGTCCTGGGGGAGCTAGCTGTTATACAGTCTTAGTGTGATAGAATAATGCAGGGCTTACCTGAAGTCCGGGCTGGAGTAGTCTGTGAGACTGGACCATTTCAGCTAACAGCCTTGAAACTGTTCTGGATGCAGAAGTCTAAGGAAACCATAACAGAGGCATTGTAAGAAGCTAGATCACCTGGGCCACTCATTTTCAATGGTTTCTGGTACCCGTGCTCTGAAAATACACAAACTTTTAAAGGTGACATACATATCTACGTTAGCACAACTATGGAATGTACAGTGTGTACAGTTCAGTTAAAGATGATTTTTTGTTCTATGTTTTAGCAGGTTAAAGGCATCTCTCAACTTTATTAGTCCATTTGAACTGCATAACCAAACTGTAATATAAATCTCTATCTATTCATATGAAAGGATGGCATCTAATAATAAGTCATGAGGACTCTGTAGTAAATAAGATTTATCATGTCTCATCTCACCTCCAAGCTGTTCCCATGAAGACAGATCAGCTTACAGGTTACCTGTCCTGTAGTCTTTCTTAGCTTCCCCCCCCATGTCTGTAGCAAAGATACTCAGGAGGTCTCCCCTGGTCAAATCTGATCTCTATTAACCTGGATGGAATCCACAGCCTTTCATTTCCTGTGGAAACAATAGCATAAGCTCTTCCCCAATGTAATACATTTTTTTTTTACTCCATTTTAAAGTTAAGGTATTCCTAACGTACATAGGTTGGCTTAATTCAGCAGTCCCTTCCACAATCCAATGTCTTTCAGCAGCTGTTGTCTTTTCGTTAACATTAAAAAAATTCAAAATTAACAAAACGCCATATAAGGTCCAAACTCTCTATGTTATAATATTATTCATCTTTATGTGGCTTATTCTTTTTTTTAACTTTACTTCTTTTTTATTATTTTTAAACTATTTTTTATGATTGTCTATATCCCTTTTCTTTTTTTTCCTTAAGCCTATACACATTATTAAATATACTGTAACCTGTTTAAAGTTTTTTTTTCTGTCTCAACCTGCTTTACTGCTTATCTGTAACCTTTTGTCTGCATGAGGAAAACCTTAAACTACCACACAGCTTAGTTCATGGCACACTAGTGGCTCAAGCCCACAGGCAGTGCTGGGAAATGAATCTCTGTACTGCAGCCTGCATGAGAGACTTAGATTAGGAAGCCATGTTTTACTCCATTTTTATGTGTTTGGAACTTTTTTTAATAAGCTTTTTCAGGTCTTATGTGGAAATACATGCCCCCATTTGGATACCATTTGTAGTTAGACCCTCAGATCCCAAATAATGACATGGAGACATTATTAATTATGAACAATCAGTTGATAGCTTAGGCTTGTTTCTAACTAGCTCTTATAACTTAAATTAACCCATATCTTTTAATTTATATTATTTTATGTGGCTTGGTTATCTTTACTCTGTACTCCCCACTCTGCTTCCTACCCATCTGGTTGGCGACTCCACCTTTCTTCTTCCCAGTGTCCTCTGTGCCTGGAAATCTTGCCTAGCTATTGGCTACTCAGCTTTTTATTAACCAATCAGAGTGACATCTTCACAGTGTACAAAAAGATTATTCTACAACATGTCAGTGATAGAGTATGCCTGCTGTGTTTGATCCCCAGCATCACACACACACACACACACACACACACACACACACACACACAGTTATCATTTTCAGTAAATTTTGAAAAAGTTTAATGATCACATTTTCAGTAATTTAGTATCACATTTCCAAATCAGCTAAGTATTCCTGTTTCAGTTGATGGTGTTTACTAATGGGCTATTAATGTCTTTGAATAGGACGGACAAAGGAAATCAGCATCATGTGTATGTCTGTTCTCAATGATGCATATATCAGAACTGGTCTGTAACTTAATCCTCATAAGTGTCCTTTTTCTGTCATGTTAAAGAACGACTAGGAAACAACAAACTTTTGCTATCCTCTAACTCGATAGTATATTGGCTTCTGGGCACTTTAGTGTTTACTAAGAAGACAAAATCTAGGAACTGCAAGTCCTTCAGTACATTCTTGAGTTGACCTCATGCCACCTGGCCTTCTCAGAGTGTTATTCTGTACCTGGGACACAGCCAAGGAAAATAGCAAATAGCTAATGAAGCTTTACTTTAACACTATTTTGTAGTAAGCAGCATCTTTTGATTATTCCATCATTTTGTCAGGTCAATCAGCAAAACACAAAGGAATCTTCTTAGTTTTTATTTGATACTAAAATATGTTTATACAACTGCACTCAAAGGAACTGGTCTACTTTTATTCTCTAAATGCATATAGATAGATAGATAGATAGATAGATAGATAGATAGATAGATAGATAGACAGACAGATACTGATTCATGTTTCTGAACACCTAGTCCCTACCTGGTAGTACTGTATTGAGAGGTTATGAAACCTTTAAGATATGGAAGTCTAGCTAGCGCATACACACACACACACACACACACACACACACACACACACACACACAAGCAGAAAGACTTTGTAGTACAGAGGTCCTTCTGACAATGAGCAAAGCCTGATAAGACAGCACAGGTAAGAGGGAAGCAGAAAGTAAACCTTATAGTGAACCTTCTCCCCTCACACTCAAGAGCCTTTCTCAGACACTGTCTGCTTTTCAAAATGTCTGGCTGTCTCACCTATACTTCCTGTCCAGCTAGCCCTCAGTCAGCGTTTTATTAAGCCAATTTGAGTGACAAATCTTCACAGTGTACAAAAGAATTATTCCAAAGTACCAATATATAAATGATTTGCTGTAGTTTGTCTTTTTATAAAATATATTATAACATATAGTTTTGTGAGTGTCTTAGTTAGGATTTCTATTGCTGTGACGTGACACCATGACCATGGCAACTCTTATAAAGGAAAACATTTCATTGGGGGTGGCTTACAGTTCAGAGGTTTAGCCCATTATAGTCATGGCAGGAAGCATGGCAGCGTGCAGGCAGACATGGTGCTAGAGAGGTAGCTGAGAGTTCTACATCTTTATCCACAGGCAACAGGAAGTGAACTGTGTCTTACACTGTGCATAGCTTGAGCATATGAGACCTCAAAACCTGCCCAAGAAGGCCATACCTCCTAATAGTGCCACTCCTTATAGACCAACATTCAAACACGTGAGTCTATGGGGGTCATATCTATTCAAACCACCACATTGAGTAAATCTATACATTGTACTTTCCATTGGCATGATTCATAGAGAAAATTTTTTTTTCGAAAATTGTGGTAGGAATCATCCACCACCCTGCCAGCACTGGCATTATATGGAGTCCAAACTAGAACTGCTGATAGGTTGCTTGGACACATTCTCCCTTCCACCTAGCTGTTCAGTGGCCTTATCTACCATAATGCCTGGTACATGTGGGGTCTTTCTTGGAACTTCTTGTAGGTTGTCTGAACACTCCCTCACCAGACTGTCTCTCTGTCATCCCATCCACCACCTCACCCAGTGCCAACACCTCAGAGAATGTAAGCCTGAATGTCAGGACCACCTGCAAATCAATTGAGCCCTCTACAAACACCTGAAGATCAGCAGAGACAATCAATCTTCTAAGCCTACAGAAGATTTTACACCCAACTCAGAAGGGCACTTATTCCTAGACAAGCTAAGACTACCTCTGACACCCCACTCATACAGTCTGGTATAAGACTCTTATGAAGGAAAACATTTACTTGGGATGGCTTTTGAGTTCAGATGTTTAGTCCATTATCATCATGTCCTTGATCACATGTAGGTGGGAGGTATATAGGCAGGAAATACGTTAGGAGGTTTGCTTGGCCCCTGAGTGGACCTGATGGGAAGTGCAATGAATTATGGGTTTTGCCTTTTTAAGTGGCTGAAAAATGTTACTTGTGGCCATCTCCTGGGAACCTAGGGGTATATTTGGCCAGAGTTCTTACCTGGCCAGTATTTCATTACAGATTGTTTCAAATTTGGCTCAAAATTGTGGAACTGTTCTCTCTCCCACAAATCTCAGAATTAACAGGATCTCTCAAAAGAAAGGGAAAAAATGGCTAAGAAATATCTCAAAAAAATTTCCTCATCTTAGCAATTAGGAAATGCAAACCCAAACAACTTTGAGATTTCGTCTTACCCCATCAGAAGGGCAAAGGTCAACAAAACAACTGGCAACAAATGCTGGAAGGGGTTTGAGGAAAGGGAACCCTCCTCGATCACTGTTGGTGGGATTAGAAACTTACACAGCCGCCATAGAAATCAGTGTGGAGAGTCATCACAAAGCTCAACACGAGGCTACCAAATGACCCAGCTAGACCATATCTTGGCATAAGCCCAAGGAACTTGGCATCCTCTTCCACAGATGCTTGCTCAGTCATGTTTAATGCTGCTCTAGTCACAGTAGCTAGGAAGTGAGAGTATCCTTCAACCTGCGAATGGACAATGGAAATGTTATACACATACACCATGGAATACTATTCAGCTGTGAAGAAAAATGGAATCATGGGTGTTGCTGGTAAATGGGCAGAAAAGATCGCATGGAGTGAGGTAGCCCACATCCATAAACACCGAATTTTCTTTCTTATTGGAGGCCTCTAGCTCCAAGTCTTCAGGTGTGAGTACATATCCAGGAGAAAGTAGGAAAAAAACCTCTGCAGGGAGCAGGCAGTGCAGTAAAGAGAGGAGAATTGCACAGCCTGAGTGATCTGAACAGAGAAATGGGGCAAAGGGGACGAGTCAGGGAGGTAAACAGAGAAGGAGTGAGGAGGGTAAACCAACAGGGATTCTGCAGAAGTGTTAAGATAGCAACTCTTACCTATTTGCCTATAAAAGTCCTACAACAGGCGTAATTCTGTGTATTAATATACATATATAGTTTAAATGAACTCTTCTCATCTGGGCTGAAATGCTCCCTCCAAGGGACAAAGACAACCCAACAAAACCCCCAGTATCAGATGTGAGAAGCCTTCTTCTGAGTTGTTAGTCAGGGCTGTCCAAGACAGTCCCTAAACATCCAGTCTATTGCTATGGCCCTCGGCTGACTCAGCAGTAGAAGGTAGCCTTCCAGGACAGCCAAACAACAGATAAAGGTTCCCTGCACCAAGGGCCCAGGCCCGGGGCAAAGACTTTCCACACCTTCTCAAAAGTGCTTAACTTATCTAGACCGGAGGGAGGCTGGCGCTCTTTCTCCTTGCTGAGATTTATTTGGCCAAATAAAAGGTATACAACCACCAACAGTGTTTAAAGTACCTGGGAAGACACAGTGTTTCCTTCAGGTTTTGTTTTATTCAAGCCCGCAGCCAATGCACTGTTGCTGAATTACGTCACGGCAAAAATCTGTAGCTGCTGTGGAATACTGCAGTCTGCAAAGTTTGGTCCCTGTCATCCCCTTCCTCCCCTCCTCCCCACACTGCAAGGATCCCACTAAGGTAAAGATGGATTTTTGCCTTTACAATAAAAAGGGTTTCAATATTTGCCGGCATTAATCTGAGTTAGTGTTTATTTAAGGACATGTTTATCAGAGGTCTTAAACACAGGGGTTAATAGAAACAGAAACACTCAGGAAAAGAGCAAGGTCCAAGTGAGTCCAGGCTCTCACAGGGGGGGTTTTACTTTATCTTCTTTAAAATGGCTTTGTAAGTTATCGTGTTCAAAAGGTAGTTTACAACAAAGTTTAATAATTAACCAAGACTTAAACTTCTAAACATAATTTAGTGTGTGTGTGTGTGTGTGTGTGTGTGTGTGTGTGTGTGTGTGTGTACATGCCTGTGCCATGGTATGTGTGTGGAAGTTGGAACACAACTTGCAGGAGTCAGTTCTCTTCCCCATGTGGATTCTGTGAAATGACCTCAGGTTATCAGGCGTCACAGCTAGGGTCTTTACCTGTTTAACAATCTTGTTGGCCCCCAAAGCTTAAATTTCAGTAAGTTTTTAAATACAGAAAAAAAAAAAATATATGGGTTGATTTACTTGTTTTTCTCCTCTCTTAAAGAATTATCTTGTAAATGCAATCATAAGCTGGCTTTCTGAGGTGGACTGCTTAGATGTAGGGGTTCCTGCCAGGGTGTTAATATGTTAACCCACACCTCACACATGTGCTGGCCCTAAGCAAACAGAGTTGTTTTCACTGTCCTTATTGGAGGTGTTTTTAGCACAACGGACTTTGTCTGCAGGCAAGTGTGGCTTAATCAGTCCGAGGTTTCCTGCCTCTGTCAGTAGGAAGCAAACCGTATTCCAGGGTTGAGGGCCTCTTCCCTCTCGTATCTTCCCAACGTTCTGTTTTTCCATTTTCTCTCAGTCTTGGATGCTATACCGCCATTTATTATATCTTAAGAGATCCTTCCTGTGTGTGTATGCACTCCACCCTCTGGTTTTGATACGCACAAAGTCCAGTGTGCGCAAAGGGGCACAGTAAAGTAACTTCTGCCACAACCCCTCCATGGCATGGCGAAGGGAAGGTTTTTATTGTGAATAGGAAAGAAAATACCTAGATGCATCTGGAAGAATCTGGAGCAGAGAGAAAAAGAAACTGATCTGCTCTAGAGAAGGGAGAACAGCTGGGGCAGGGGGGGAAGCCGTGTTGTTATAAAGATACCAAAGGGGTGTCTGCGGGAAGGGAAACCTGGGGCAGAGACGAGGACTCTGATGCCGGCTCGGACTTTGAAACGTTTAACAGGTGCTTGTGTACTGAGGAAGCCTGGAGACCAGCCTGGGCTGCGGCATACAACCACAGGGAGCCATGTTCCTTCCACTAAGGTAGGAGAGATGGTTGATCTTGGTACATGGAAACCAGGTGCACAAGTCCCCGAGGAATGTTGGCTTTTATCTAACTACGAGAGATCCTTCTATAGTCCATTTTGAGTTCATTTCTAGACCTATGGACAGCCTGAGATGCTTCACATTCAGATATCACAGTTTTGTTACACGAAGTGGCATTCCCAGGGGAAGGAGGGAGGGTGTGTGTTTTAAAGATTTCACAAAGCTAAGCTGAGCGAGGTGGCCCACTCCTTCAATCCCAGCCCTCGGAAGGCAGAGGCAGGTGGATCTCTGTGAATTCAGCCAGGGCTACACAGAGAAGCCCTGTCTCAAAAAAACCAGAAAAATAAATTCACAAAGCTGATTGGTGAGTAAATTCTCCTGTGATTGTGGAGGGCTGGACTATTCCTGGTCTAGAACTAAATTATCTTAGTTTTTGTTTTGATTTGTTTGAGGTGGGGTCTCACTATGTAGTCCTGGACGGCCTGGAACTCACTATGCAAACCAGGCTGTCCTAGCATTGCAGGCCTTGATAAGGTCCCTTGGTAGCACCTCATTGTGTACCCCTGTGTTCTACCTGCAACTGTACCACAGCTGGCAGAAAGGAAGATGTTCTAAAGAAGCACTTCTGTCTCTCAATCTAACTACCAGACTACTAACCAAGGAACCCAAAGAAATAGGAAACTCCCCAGGAATCTAATGCAGAGTGAAGGAAAAGGCACTGAAAAGTTCTGCACCCCAACAAACCTCTCCGCCAATGCAGCAATCCAAACCAGACCGAATCAAACCAAATTAAGGAAAAGCCCAGGTTTAATGGGTAAAATGCGATGGCCCGGTTCGAAGCCCCAGGGTGGCCACTCTCAACCTTTCATCTGTATAAAGGTTGTTAAGGTCAAGGGGAGTCTAAAAGAGCTAGGGTGGGCGCCATTAGAAGGGCATCTTATAGTAAAGGGAAAGTGGAGGTGAATGGTGGATGAGTGGGTAAGGGGCCCCTTGGGATCTCTCTGGCCGCCTTGTATAGGGGCTTGGCCTTAATGGCAAAGTTAGGGATCCAGTGATGGAAGAATCTCATCAGGCCCCAAAACGAGAGAATCTCGTCTGCTGTGGTCAGGGGCTGTATATCCCACAGGGCTTGGACCCTGTCAGAGGTGGGGGTCTTAGACCCAGGGCTGAGTTGAACACCCCAGTGGCTGAGCCTTATATGGCGGAACACGATGTCCCAGAGAGCCGAAGTAGTTCAGGAATGAAGAGGTGGCCCTGTTGGGACAGAGGCAGGGTGGGGCTGCAGAGGAGATCATCTACATATTGGAGGAGTGTGCTAGGGCCAGGGTCAAAGGTGGAAAGATCAAGAGCTAAGACTTGGCCAAAGAAATAGGGGCTATCCCGAAAACCCTAAGGGAAAACGGTCCACGTAAGCTGTCTGGAGGACCAGGTGTCAGGGTCCTCTAGGCGAAGGCAAAGAGGAAGTATGAGTCAGGGTCTAAAGGGACAGTAAAGAAAGTGTCTTTCAGATCCATAGCAGTAAAGTTGGAAGTGGAAGGAGGAACCTTAGACAGGAGGTTGTATGGGCTATTAACTACTGGGTGTGTTGGGATAATTGCCTCATTAATGAGGCAGAGGTCTTAAACTGAACAGTAAGCCCTGGAGGGCTTACCCACGGGAAGAATGGGAAGAATGGGCGCGTTTCAGGGCAAGATCGGAATTAAAAGTCCCTTTTAAAAGAAAGATAAAAGGCATGTGATAATTGGCTTAAGGCCTTGGGGATGAGTTTCAGAAATAGGAAACAGATCTGGAAGGGAAGAGAGAACTATCCTTAAGGTTAATTAGAACTGGCTGGTGGTGAGTAGCCACCTCCGGAGTTGAGGTGTCCCATACTTGGGGATCCACTGGATAAGGGAGGGTAGGGACAGGACAGACTGGGGTAGGAACTGGTGAGGCTATTAAGGTGAGAGGAAAGTGGGACTCAGGAGAGGGTGTGGGGGCCAAGGCGCTCTTCTGCCTTGCACATTCATCTTTGTCAGTACAGCCAGGGCAGGGGTTAATAATCTATTTTTTCCCAGCAACTTGCCTTCTCTGCTTCCTCAAGAAACAGATGCCTGAGGTCTCCAGGATAGCAGTTAACCAGATGCTCCTTCACCCACACCTCTTGCTGAGTGTGAGCCCAGCAACTCCCAACTTCCCCTCCCCATGTCGTCCTATGCAAGCAGGAAGCAGCCAGACCTGAACTGGTGTCCATATACGTGAAGAGTCTGGAATGTTCTGGTGAAAGTTCCACCTCATCCCCCCTCCCCTGTTTCTCTCTCTCTCCAAAACCTGCCCCATCTCAGAAAGTCCACCAAACATGGCTCCTCCTCCAGCGATCCTCAAGACCATTCCAGCAGGGTATTTAACTGTCCCCTAGAAAACAGACACATGATTTTTTCAGTCTTTCTTCCCTGGTCCTCTCTGGGGCTGGCCAGAAAATTATCCAGGAGTATTTTACCCTTTAAACTGGGGCTTTTCCTTAATTTGGTTTGATTCAGTCTGATTTGGATTGCTGCATTGATGGAAAGGCTTAATATCGGGGTGTGGAAACTTTTCAGGCACCAGCCAGAGGTAGATCTTATAGGATGAAACTGGACACCCCAAAGAAAAGTGTGTGTGTGTGTGTGTGTGAGAGAGAGAGAGAGAGAGAGAGAGAGAGAGAGAGAGAGAGAGAGAGAGTGTGTGTGTGTGTGTGTGTGATGTATCTTTGTCCCTCTTCCCAATGTGGCCACGTGGAATAAATCCCCCTTTTCTTCTTTTTACTTTTAATTTTGTTCTTTTCACTAGCTTATTGAAGATGGGTTGGCTGTCTTCAACTGATGACTTGGGGAACAGATTGTGACCTTCCCAAATTCAATAATGCATGCATCTTGGTGACTATTAGGTAAATTCTTCCAGAATATACAAGCATACCCTTAGCTGCCACTGACCCACAGGCTAAGAAAGTCATCAGAGGGCATCTGAGGCCCATAGCAATGATTCCCTACATTGTTGCAACCTGACTGCTGTTCAGTCCCAGAGAAACTCAGGAAGTGGCCCCCTGTGGTGTCTATTTCACACACCAAAGTACACAGTGGCCAGCAGGCTCTCTCAGATCACAAGTACCTCTTACAGAGTCCTGGATCCTCTTAGCACCTCTCACCCCCCACCCCTCGCACCCCTACCCTAAGCCTCTCCAGCCTCTGAGGATTGATTCCCTCCCCCAGCTTCTGATCGCTGTATACAATTTTGGCCATGCACACTCTTAGTTCTTCTCTCTTGGTCCTTGGCTCCTCTCTTGGTCTACCTGCCCTCTCTCCTCTCTTTCTTTTCTTTCTCTCTCACTTTTCCCATCTCTCTCTCTTCTCATGGCCCAGTCCGTTCCACTGGCCATGTTCAGATGTCTCTCTGGCTGATCTCTTCCTCATATCTACAATAAAACCCTTCTCCTCAACCATACCTTGCAATAGATTTTCTGATACGCCCCTGATAATAAGTTTCTCAGATGATGCAGTAAGTCAGGTCAAGCTGAATTGAAAAAGTGTAATGACAGGTATATTGAGAGCATTCTCAGGTTTCAGAGATTGAGGCCAGAGAATTCACAGGCCCAAACTAAAGCAGGGAGATTTTATAGAGGGTAGGTGAGGGGTGATGATGTATCTGCCATAAGCTGGGTTTGTGCCCAAGTATGGTCAAAAGTTGAGCACTTAGGCAGGGACTTAGGGGCTGGCAGCATCTGGGAAGAAGTGGCAATAGTCACCAAGAGTGCTGAACTGAACTTTCCATGACTTTCCTTCCTTCAGAGACTCTCTGAGCAGACAGGGTTTGGAGAGTGAGGGGGAGGAGAGGGGATAAGGCTTCTGGACCATACAGGAGTGGGCTGGAGGATCTAACTCCAACCTTGGAGTGGTCATGTTCTCATTTTATCCACCTACCTGATGGAGCACTTCTTGCTTCCCTTTGTTGTTGTTTCAGACAAAACTGGAATTTGGGGCTTTGATTAAGAAATTAATTTTAGGTAAGATAATAAGAAGCAAAGTTGAATATACTAAAAACACACACACATACACCGGGTGGGGTGGGGTAGATGTTAGATTAGGATGGATGGAAGTGATTAGGAAATAAAGGAAAGCAGGCAAGCATCTCCAGAAACAGAAGTGTTCTTTTAATCAGAACAACTGAAGGGCTGCAGTCTCTATGAGGAAGTGGAGTCTGCATGTGGGGCACGAGGTGGGGGAGTTGGGGGTGGGTATTTACAGGACTGAAAAGAATTGGGATGGAAGATTCTACCTATAGGTCAGTTACCTCAAAGTCTAGAAATAATTACACCACTCAAAGAGACACATTGATCCTCTTATCAGAAGTGTTCCAGAACCTGCCATCCCACAGTTATTATCAGTGAAGTCAACTTTCCTGTCCAGATCTTCAGTCTGAGACTTCTAGATCATAAACCCTTCAAGAATGAGGGGGACAGGGTGATCCCAACAGGATGGTCATAGACTACCCTAGGAAGAGTCACAACTTGTCTTTACAACTGATACCTAGGACATTAGTGACTCTCACACATTATATCTCTAAAGATTGTTAAGAACAAGCCCTCCAACACACACAGTCTTACTGGTCTAGTAGAAGCTCCACCTCAGGGCCTGGCACCCATATACCCAAAGAGTCTAGAATGTTCTTCTGGTGGAAGGTTCACCTCAACTCCCCTCCCCATTTCTTTCCCCAAACCTGCCCCCTTGAAGCCCACCAAACAGCAGCCCCTTGCAGTTGGAAGTTTTCCTGTGTCCTGGCTGGCAGGTAGTTAGGACAAATCTCTCCTACTCTCATCCCCCAAGTAAACACATAGAGGCTTATATTAGTTACGAACTGTATGGCCATTAGCTCAGGCTTATTACT
This sequence comes from Peromyscus leucopus, assembly GCF_004664715.2. Classification (NCBI taxonomy): domain Eukaryota; kingdom Metazoa; phylum Chordata; class Mammalia; order Rodentia; family Cricetidae; genus Peromyscus; species Peromyscus leucopus. Next base: position 76,176,769 of record NC_051065.1, on the reverse strand, counting down.
GACTAGCTCTTACACTTAAATTAACCCATAATTCTTATCTATGTTTAGCCATGTGGCTTGGTACCTTTTCTCAGTTCTGCCTTGTCATCTTGCTTCCTCTGTGTCTCCCTGACTCAGCCTTCCTCTTCCCAGAATTCCTTTAGTCTGCTCATCTCACCTATACTTCCCGCCTGGCTACTGGCCAATCAGTGTTTTATTAAACTGGTATACAAAAGCATTATCCCACAGCAGCCCCTCCCCTAGAGCTGCCCTTCCATTCCAGACCCCCACCCCCTCAAAAGCCCACCAAAAGCCAGTCCCTCCCTAGGGCTGCTCAAGACCACACCTCCAGGGTATTTAAGGCCTGATAACCATATTTGCCATGTGACTCTTCCCCTGTGACTCTTCCCTTGCCTTCCCTAGGGTCATCCAGAATTTTTTGCTCATTAAACCTGGAATTTATTGGGGTTGGGGATTTAGCTCAGTGGTAGAGTGCTTGCCTAGCAAGGGAACGGCCCTGGGTTTAGTCCTCAGCTCTGGGGGAAAAAAAAAACAACAACCTGGATTTATTAATTTGGTTTGGTTAGCTTATTACATCAGTGGCGACAGGTGCTCAGCAACCAGAGATTTAAGACATCACTTACTATTGCCCAAAGAGTATAGCATATACAACAAGATTAAAAGACATGTATTGAAAAGGATGCATTGCTTCTGTGGTCAATTTTAGTCAATAAATGGTGCCTGAAGTTTCCCGACTCCATCTGAGCAGGTAAGGGAAAACCAGCCCTTCTTTCTCATGATTTTCCTTTCATGTCTGTGTAATTTCCTGTCTTTTAATTTTGCCTCATTTCCATCCATTTTTTTAAAAAGATATCTTTATTTGTGACTTTCTTTGTTCTAGTACTGTAAAAATGTAATGAAACTGTTAAGATGAACTGGCTTAGGAAAGGTCAGGTTATCCTGACCCCTTCCTTCCCATCCCCAGCCTTATCCTGCATATTAGCAAATGCTTTCTTCTAGCTTCTGAAAAAAGATGTTTGTAAGGTGTTTTTACAGATCAAAGGTCTCCATGACTTCCTGCTGATAGAAGATCCAATTGTATGACATTTTACTGACCAAAGGTCTCCCTCCTCCCTGCTGAGAGAGGATCCAATTGTATGGTATTTTACTGACCAAAATCTCTCCCCTCCCTGCTGGGAAATGGTCCCTTTTAAAAAGAAGCCCCACAGCCTACACCCCTTACGACTTGATCCCAGCCTTCTGACTTTAAAAAGCCCAACTACCTTGCTTTACTCTCTTGCCTTTCTGAGGTATCAGCCTGCTCTTCATCAGCCAGCTAAGTAAAGGACTCACTATATACTCTTAATTTGCAAAATAAGCATGGTGATTTGTAACGTTCTTGAGTGGATTATTTCAACCATACAAAACATAGTGTTTGGATAACCTGAATCTGTATTCCTAGGCCATGGTCATTCATATTCATCCAGAATGAGCTATGTCTTATTGTCTTTGCCTGTTTTTATATCAGTAGTTACATAAACCAAATTCACAACAACTCAAAACTAAATTCTCAGAATATATTAATTGTGAATAACAGCACCAAGTACAAACTCCACTCTTAGTTCTTTATTCTACAAACATTTACTTAATAGCCTATGTGCATCACTCTCAGTGACTAAGCATTTCAGTTCCTCGCCCCTCACCAACAGTTTGGAATTTGTTTATCATAGATTATTAACCAAATAAAAGCACAAAGTGCAAACTCCACTAACTACTGACTCTATTATTTACAAAGCATTACCTGAGTAACCACACTTGGACCAGTGGTGACATTATCACTCTGTTGTTGACTATCACTGAACATCTTTGGTTCTCACAGAAAGTGAGATGTTGTAACGTTGCCTTCTTGGCTACCAGTAATAACTGCATGACATTTTACAAGAATTCACTATCGAAATAAAAAGAAATGGTTAGAAAAAATGAAAATACAACAAAGACAAGAAGCAAGATGGTGATACTGGGAGAGGAATTAAAACAAACATTGTGGATTGATAGAAGAAATAGCTGACTGTGGGAATGTGGACACTGTCACCATTTGAGAGATCCAGGGAAACAGCCCAACCTATCAACATAAGTAAGTAAAGTGTTTGTGATGAAAAGAATAACGATATCTTGGAGAGAATGCCACCAACAAAAATCTTCATTTAAAACTAACCATGATTAAAAACATTCCATTATAATAAGTGTACTGGAGAAAACATGTTGAGAGTTTTTATAATCCATATTTAGGGACAGGTCACAGCAATTCACCAAAGCATAGAAAAATATATAGTGCAGATTGTAAGGAGTGAGAAAATATTTTTCTTAGACTGTGAGGTCCTGCTCTCACCAAAACTTTGGAAGCCCCTTATCCTTTCTGGATGACTGCAACTCTGCAGAAGCTTCAGATGACTCTGCTCAGGCCTATGAGGGGACCGACCCATATGCATAGTAGCTGGGAAATGTAGGCATAGTAATTTGGTACAGGCATGGATGACTAAACAGAGAGACTGTGGTTAGGTAGGACACTCTATGTGCTTGATAGTTGGTTTTAACAGCCCAGCCTAGAATTACCTGGGAAGAGAATATCAGTGAGGGATTGTCTACATTGTATTGGGGGAATTTAGTTAATTGATGTAAGAAGACACGGCAACTATGGGTAGCACCATCCCCTAGGCAGGGGATCTTAAACTATATAAAAGTGGTGAAATTGAGCCAAGCACAAGCAAGTGAGCATGTGTACATGCATTCATTCATTTCTTCCTACTCTTGATTGTGGACATGATGGTACTAAACTATTTGAAGTCCCCACTTTGACTTTTTCATCTACCTAAACAGCCCTCTAACTCTTATTGATGCCATTATACTGACGCTTAATATGTAATAAAGCTTCTTTCAGAGGATTCTATTTTGTTACTCATGAAGAAGAACAGCTGGTTATACTGGGCTGGTGACATTAAAAGTGTGGCCAGCAGCTGGAGGGGAGTGGATAGCACAGCAGCCAGCAGTCAATGAGTGATGCAGAACAACTAGCATCCAAAGGGTTGCCATCAGCTGCCAGATCCACCTGCGAGGACAGACTGAGGAGAGGGGGCCTTGCTGACAAGTAATGTTCAAAGCCATTAATATTGAGAAAGTTGCACTTTGCCTATTCATAATTTCTATCCAAATTGAGCAAAAACATCCTTGGCCAATTGCTAACAAAAATTGCTATTTAAATGCTCTGGGTAAGTTATTTTACAAAGAGATAAAAGCATTTTAGTATTGGTGAAATTATTAAGGCCACTCCACGTAGTTAAAAGGATATTTATTTAATGGGGTAACTTACAAATTAAGGGATAGGTAGGTCTCGGGGTCTGGGGAAGGTGTATCGCAGTCCAGCGGTGTTCTCTGGAGCTCTGCTTGGTCCACCTCCATCATTCAGGGTCCTGGAACAGAGAGCGCTGGCCCATCCAGATCTCGGGTATCCAGGTGCCTCCCCTGGCCCCGCCTTGTAGGCATGACAGTTGCCAGAGTCTCAATGGGGGTTAGAACTTCCAGATCAAAGCTGGAATGGCTACCCACTACATTTTAGTTTTTTTTTCCAGGTGAGAATAACATTTGTTATTCAGCTATGCCTTTTAATGTTTTTGTAATGAACTTTTTAAGCTGTCATATAAGTGATGGGTTTCATTATGGTGTTTGAACACTCATGTGCCAGTACAATTTGTTCTCATTCATTCCCTCCTCTCTGCCCCTCCCTTACTCTTTGAATGTATGTCTGATATTAATCATATTTTATTAGTTCTTGAGAATTTTACACAATGCACTTTGATATTCACCCCTTGCCCCAGCTCCTCCCTGATCCACTTTCCCATCCTTCCCCACCCAAATCTGTGTCCTTTAAAGAAAAAAGACATCAAATTCGTGTTGTCCGTATACTGTTAGATGTGTGACTTCCACTGAAGTGTGGTTGATCTATCATTGATCAAATCTTAAAGAAAATGACTCTCCATCTACCAGCAGCTACCAACTGCTAATACCTCCATAGTTAGGGGTGGGATTTCTGTGTCTACCTCCTCTCTTGATGCTGGGATTTTGTCTGGCGTGATCTTGCATGGGTCTTATGCATTTCCTCAAAAATCCAATTTGTGGCTGATTATTCTACAGTCTCTTCTCTGCACCTCAGCCAATTGTGGATGTTTGTGATAATCACCATCTACTATGGTGATATTTTATTTGTGCTGAAATGTGATTTTATTTGTATGTTAGCAAATAAAAGTGCCTGGGGGTCAGAGCTAATAACAAGCCATTTAGCAGAAGTCTGGCAGTGGTAGCACACTCCCTTAATCCCAATCACATGACAGTCAGATCTCTGTGTGTTCAAGGACATAGTCAGCATGGAGACACATGCCTTTAATCTCAATACCAACCATAGAAGACCTGGAGGTCTGTATAGACAGGCAGTGATGAGGAGGTCATGTGGTTGGGTTTACAACCAATGAGAAGGCAGAACAGAAAGTCAATAAAAGGACAGATGCACAGGAAGTAGGTCTCTTTCTGAGGGGAAGGATGACAGCGACAGTAAGGGGTAAAAAGGCAGTTTTAGTTTCAGGTCTTAGCTACTGCTCTGGCCTCTGGGGCTTTTAACTCTGCATTTGGCTCTGTGTTTCTTATTTAATAAATTAATAAAACCATTCAGAATTACATCTACAATCTACTGAGGGAGAAAAAGTCTCTCTGATGAGGATAAGAGAAATACACTAATCTATAGGTAAAACAGTAAGTCATTAAGAGTCAGTTTAATACTGTGTCCATTTACCAGAATAACAGTAGTAGGTTCTCCCTTAAGATCTGTGCTCTGTCTAGCTACAGGTTCTTGGTCCTGCTAATGGTGTTAGGTATGGGTATCATTCTGTGAAGCAGGCCTTAAATCCAATTACAATGTAGTCGGTTACTCCCAGGATGTTCTTGCCACTGTTGCACCAGTTAACTTGTTTTGCCAGGCCGGTCATTATCGTAGTGTGGAAGGGTCCCCAAACAGCTTGACCACACAGCTGCTATGACAGGCTTAGCTTCTGTGACAGGCTTACTGGCAGGCAACACCCAGACCCAGGAAAAGCCATAAGCTGACCCCACCCAGGGAGGTTCTACACCTAAGCGGAAGTACCTGAGTCTAGCACACATCTGTTTTTGTTTTACAGATACCCCTAGACAATGTCAGCCAATCAGGGTCCTGAATCCTGGAAATCCCCTCATCTCAACAACTGCTATGATAAAAACTACCCCGCCTGGGCTCAGGGCTCTCTGCTCTCACTGCTGCATTGGACAGACAGAGAGACCAAGCCCCAGAGCTTGAAAATAAAGGCTCTTTGCTTTTACATATGGGATTCTGTCTCCATGGTAGTCTTTTGGGGGTCTCCGCGATCTGGGCATAGCAGTAGCTCTCAGAGTTCATAGCTGGCTAAGACTGATGATTACATTTTTCTTCCAGCACTGTGCTCAGTACTTTACAATACCAGCCAGTAAAGATGGAGCTTCCAGATTAATGCCAGTTTGCTTTTTCCATGTTCTCTGTACTTACTATTATAATAGTAGGTTCCTAAGATCACGATCACACACACACACACACACACACACACACACACACACACACACACACACACACGATTTTAAGGAGTAACCCTACTGTCAGAACACAGTCCAAGAATGGAGTTTTGTGGGGAGAACTTTGGGGAGAATTCCGAGTGCTTGTGAGCAAATGTCAAGAAAACCTGTGACCTCAGTTTTTTCAAAACATGAAATTATTCTTGGAATGTGTTCTCATACTCCTCCCAAGTATAGTGGATGGGAGTGAGTTACTTCAGATTATTCATTATAGCTGGCTATTGTTATTTGTTTATATGTCTGTATGGAAAAACATGGTTTTTGCCAAGTGCAGCCTGTCCTTGTGATTGCACACTTACTCAGGTGACTCTTCTTAATCCTCAGAGCATACATTGTTTGATGTTCTGAATAAAGTTGGCTATTGCATGAGACTTCAGTCTGCTTTATTTTTTTGGCTCCATTCTCCCAGATTCACACATTCACACTGGTAAACATCCCACCACAGGGGAACAGTGACCCTACTAGGTACCACAGGCTAATAAGTAAAAAGCCCAGTGCCAAGAATGGATTCCCCTTTTGGAATTGTTGACCAGTGATGTTCCACAAGTTCACGAACACTACAGACTATTGCCATTGCTCTCATTTATTCTTTAGAACTCGACAGTAAGACCATATTGCTGAAGACACCACACACTAGTGGCATTCTTCATGGTTTTAAGAAAACATTTTAACAGTCATGGAACTATTAAAAAAAATTTTCCTGTTGATTATTCAGTTCAGTTTTATGAAATAGCCTGCAATACAGCTTGTCTCTAGATAGTTTTGTGGGGCTAAGATTAACAGAGGGATTCATAAATCCCTGATAAGTCCTCTAAGTTAACTACTTCACACATCCACAACTTGCCTCTAACTTTACAGTTAGAAACCCTCAGCCATATTTTACAGATATCTTTTTACACACTTACCATATATAAGGAAATTCCTTACTATGAGATAATATAAAAACAAACAATGGATACATGGTTCATAATCATTTCGATTCTTAAGCACTGTCACACACACATATTCTGGGGCAGAAAGCTTTGAAAATGTGTACCAAGTTTCAAATTTTGGTCCCCTAAACTCAAGTATACATATTAAGAAATAGGCCCTAATTCTTGACTTGCTAAGAGGCATTGGATTCATGTAACTCTTTTGTCAAAATTTTGTAAACATGTATTGATATATTATCACTCACTTATTACCATATAATACCTTCCACCAGGCACTGGGTTCACACTAGTTACTACTGTAAATGAAAGAGAAATCAAATACAAAAGGAGAATAAGCATTTTCTCCAGAAAACAAAGTATAGAGGCTTGCTGTAAACAAACAATAGAAAATTTATTAAAAGAAAAGAACTTGTTTTGTAGACCAGGCTGGTTTTGTAGATCAGGCTGGCCTTGAACTCAAAGAGATCCACCTGCCTCTGTCTCTGGAGTGCTGGGATTAAAGGCGTGTGCCATCACCGCCCAGCTACAAAATGAGTTCAGAACACCCAGAACTAAACAGTGAAATCCTGTCTTGAGAGAGAAAAAAAAAAAACAGTATAAAAAAAAGAAAGAGAGAAAGAAAGAAAGAACAAAAGAAAGGAAGGAAGGAAGAAAGAAAGGAAGAAAGGAAGAAAGAAAGAAAGAGAAATAGTATAGATGATACTACAGAGTCTGAAGCAAGAACTTACCAAGTTAAAGTTTTGTAGATTTCCGCAAGCACTCACAGGGTAAATGCCACACTTCCTGAGGGCTTGGGAACTTCTGACTTCCAAAGATAGAGTCTTGGTAGCAAGGGTATTTCCTGCCTAAGTACTCATAGAGAGATACTTTTTGTTGTTGTTTTGGGTTTTTAGTATTTTGTTTTGTTTATTGAGACTGAGTTTCTCCTGTAGCCCTGACTGTCCAGGAACTCACTGTGCAGACCAGACTGACCTCAAACTCAGAGATCTGCCTGTTTGCCTCTCCAGTGCTGAGATCAATGGCATGTTATTTGGGAAGACTGTCTTTGTGGAGCAGGCTGTAGGAAGAGGGCTGGTACTTCTGCAGCAATCTCTCTCTTCATTTTGATGTCTCTGAGTTCAAGTTGGAGCATATACATAATTCATCTGTATTTTCATTAGTTAACTATGTCAAAGTCATATATGGACATGTTTGTATTAGTCCATAATGTTAAAAGTAATTGAATAAGAATAAATTCACATCCACATTGGTTTCATTGGCTGTAATCTGTCAAAGTAGTTACAATTTCCCTTGATAGCTGGACATTGGCAACCACAGGTTCTTTTTATTCCAACCATAATCACTAATTTTAATTCAGATCACATACCACACACATCACATAGCAATTGTATATAGGTACATGGAGGATGCAGAATGGTTGCAAGGGTTAAATACGTTTCAGCAAACTTCAAACAGGACTTACTGAAGGCACAGAGAGAGCTGATACAAAGAATCACTGTAGTGGCTAGATAAGATGTAAAGGAACCCACTTGGACAGCTGCTTCTAAACAAAGCCTAGCTGCAGAGTCACAAGGTTGAGTTTGGCTTTAGGGTTGAGTTAAACTGGAAAGGCAAGGTTCAGGACTCTGGAAGTCAGAGAGGTGAGGCACATGACCAAAGGACTGAGGACAATGTGCAAGGCTACATCTTGATAGATAAATGGATGGACAGATTGCAATCACAGTAGACTTCAACAGCAGTGGGTGTTGTGGTATGTTTGACTGCACTTTGATATCCTGAGACTGTGATAATAAAGTTAACATTGAATTGGGGAAAGAGTAAGCAAGCACCTGGAGATTTCATGTTCTCTTTAATCTGGGATGTGGAGAGAGAGAGGTGCTTCCTGGGTCTCCAGTAAAAAAGGGAAGGTCCTCTGGTCACTCCTCTGCTTCTTTGATCTATCTGGCTTTAATCCCATATTTGACTTCCAAGTCTTCATTGGTAATAGAATAACTTAGATAAAAACAACATCTGGTGTCCAAAATGTGGCACAAGATTACAGGGAAGGTTCTGAAGCCATCACTTCTTCTTGTTTTGGTAGTCACTCCTTGGGAGGATTCTCTCACACCCCTGAGCCCTCCCCAGAGCTCACAGGATTCTTCTCTCCCAGTCCCGCTGCAATCTGCTCCCCAGGCATGTACCCCCTGCAGGATACCCCTTTGTGTGACAGCACACACATGGGCCTCTGCTGCTGCTAATCCTCCACATGTGCACATGGGACACGCCATCCCCACACACTTCTGTTGAACCACAGACACAGCCACCTGCTGCTGACTCGGTCATCCAGGAGGCCCCCATCCCCATGCCCACGCCTGGCATGCCCTTGCCTCCTGCTGTGCCCCACTGCCCATGCCACCATCACCTACTGCGTCAGTGTGCCCTACCCAGGTCACCCATTGCTGCTGACACAGCAGCCATTGCTGTGGACGAACTGAAAAGTCAGGAGTTTGGGTAAGACACTTGGAAAGTGCAAAGAAAAATCTTTCCCACAATAAGGATGGGAAATATCACAATACAGGGAGTTGGGACTCTGTATAGTGCCACAGTGGATGACTTGAAAGTGGAAAGAAACAAATGAAGGGATAACCCACTTAGCTAGGATTGATAAAATGTGGGTTACAACTACTATCATTTTAGTAATTCATATTTTATCTTTAAAAACGGTCTGATAACTGTGCAAAATATGAAAAATTGACTAATAAGATATATAAACCTTAGAAAGTCTTACTGTTGATAAGATACAAGCCTCAGAAAGACCTACTATTGAAAAAAAGAAAAATATTCTGTAGACGAATTTTTAAGCGGTCTTATTAAATAAAAATCACAGAGCCAAATACAGTGGTGAAAACCTTAGAGATTAGGGAAATATTGATAGCCACCAACCAACCTTACCTCACCAGTTCTGCAGCCTCCAAAAGTACCACAACTTCCCGTCTACCCAGGCTTTTATTGCTTTGCTGTTCTGCCCTCTCATTGCCTCTTAGCCCAGCTACCTCACTTCCTTGTCACTGCCTGTCTGTACAGACCTCCAGGTCTCTATGGTTGGTAATTGGATTAAAGGCGTGTGTCACCACACTTGCCTCTGTTTCCTAGTGTAGCCTTGAACACACAGAGATCCAGACAGATTAAGGGCATATGCTACCACTGCCTGACTCTGCGTTTACTTTAAATGGCTTGCTATTTCCTCTGATCTCCAGACAAACTTTATTTATTAACATACAAATAAAATATCACCACAATATTCACACACTGAGGAATTTAGACCAGAACCTATCACACCACTGCATGATGAAATTGAGGAGGGGTGTCCCAAGGTTATTAGCAACCCAACCTTAGATATACTGCAGCTGGGGCCACGCAGATCTGAGCAGCCTGCACTGCTACCCAACGCCATAGTGATGTCTGGACCAGAACTGCAGCTGATGGCCATGTCTGGGTCTGTGGTCCTACTGCAACCAGGGTCAGTGTTGATGTCTGAGGTTCCTATTACCATGGAAGCCCAAGATCTGGGGCCAAATTAGTGTCTGAGGGCCACACAGTGCTGGGGCACTGCCACCTGGAGCAATGGTGACATCCAGACCCGGATGCTGCTGAGGACCATGTCTGTGTCCATGGCTACACCATAACCAGGGTCTGTGTTGCCACCAAAGGTTACCTGGAAGCCTGGGGTCAGGGCCACAACATGTGACCTTTTTGGTGTCCAGGAGCCATGCCACCACCAGAACCATCCTATGTTTCCACCCAGAGCCAGGATGTCATCTGGGCCCAAGCTGCCTGGGCCCATGGCTCTGTTGCAGCCGGGATCTGTGTTGATATCTATGGTTGGTGTTTCCTCAGGGGGCCATAAGAATCATGAATGATGGATCCGAGAGCCATGCTATGCTAGACCTTCACTGGCCCTTGGATAGTTGGTCCTGCCCCTCACTGGACACTGCAGCAAGAAAACTGGCTCCAACCCACATGGGAGAGCTGGACCCCTACTCAGGAGAGATGGTCCTACCCCTCACCATGATCTGGGGTGAGTTTACCCTAATAGCATGGGCATAGGGGAGCTGGCTTCACCCCTCACCTGAGGGCATGGGCCCAGTGGCCTGGACTGACTGGCTCAACTAACACCCAGGCCCACAGACAGTCCTGTGGTTGGCCCTCCCTAACATCTACTCCATTTAGGACCTGCTGGAGCTCGTGAAGGGATTGGTCCTGAGAAACTATAACTGAAGGATCTCCATGACTCAGAGTGGCTTTGGGATCTCCAAGAGGAGTTTTGATGATGTTGTACCAGAAACCAGAGGCCTTGAACCAGACCAGGGCCTCACTGCAATGAACATTTGCAAGTAAATCTGAGTGGATAAAAGAGTATATTGTGTAACATATTGAGGCTCCTAATGCCACCAGAATGAATGAAAAGGTGTTGGAGAATTAGAAAAGATGGAGGAGTGAAGATGTTTTGTTGTTGTTTTTCTTTTTGTGTTTGCTTGCTTGGTTTAGTTTGGTTTGATTTTTAAAAAAATGTTTGCTTGGGGGGACTGTTGCAGCAGGGGAGGGGAGGAAAGGAAGGACGAGGAGGTGAGTAGAACTGGGATGCATGAAATTCCCAAAGATTCAATAAAGACATTAAAAATAAAAGAAAAGAAAACCAATCTTAGTTTATCCAGTCACTTTACAAGAGTGACCAGCGGATGATAGGCAACTGCAAGGTTATGCACAAGTAAAATTGAATCCTATAGAAAATTTTATTTGAGGATAATTAAGAAAGCAGTCATTTCATATGATATGAATTCACCTATATGAAGCAGATGTTAAATTCATAGGCAACTCAAAACAATTATCCCCCCAAACTAGAAAGATTTGGCTACAGCAATATTGGAAGCTGGTCTTCAGTTACAATGGAGAACATGGTGGAAAGAAGAAGCTAGGGACATAGAACAATAAGATTGGAATAAAGTATTGATATTTCCCAAGACCAGGTACTCAATGAAGGCCAATATTCTGATTTGCAAAGACAGTTTGGATTTGATGATCATATCTTGGCCCTATGTAATCTAGAATATTTGAATGCTTTGGATAAGGTTGAAGAATCAGGAAAAAGGTCTGAGTTGTTTAATAAAATTATACAAGGTCCAAAATAAGCCTTCACTGATGTTTTGCAAAGATTGACATCAATTGTAAATAGAATAATATCAGATCCAGAAACCAGACCAATACTAATAATCTTTGGCTTTTGAAAATGCTAATTCAGAATGCAAAAAGATGATTAGGCCTTTAAAAGCAAGATCATAACCATTAGATGAATGGATTAGAAATACAGCTGATACTGGATCTCATGCTTATGATGGTACTTTGATAGGAGAAGTGATTCATAAAAATTTATGAAAAAATCAAATGTCAGATGTTTTAATTGTAGTAAGCAAAGTCATCTGAAAAAGGATTATAGGCAAGACATTCCTAGAAACAATGGTTTTTTTTTTTTTCTAGAGATATTCTAAATAAAGGGCCCCAACCTTTTGGAGTATGTAGAAGGTGTGGCCAAGGCTGGCATTGGACTAATGAATACAGATCAACAAGTGACAGGCAAGGTAACCCTTTGCCATCAGGAAACACCTTAGGGACCCTCCTGCAGGTTCCAATATAAAATTTGGTTTAATCATTCCCTGTCAGCACTGGAGAAACTCATCCACAGAGCAACCAAAAAACTCAATGTCTGTTGTTAAAAACCATACTGCCCTGGATGTGACCAAGGACAGAAACAGCTTCAATTAATAAAGCAAAAGATTCAAGAGAGATCATAAAACAAGTATTTGGGCAAACTTATATAAATGATCAAAGACCAGAGCTAAAAATGTGAAAAAATGGCATTGTAATTTGAAGGTTTGGTAGACATAGGTACCAATGTAACAATAATTTCACCAAAATCTTGGCATTTAGATTGGCCAATTTAGGAGGTAAATATTCTGCTTCTAGGGACTGGAACTTCATCTCAGGTAAAACAAAGTACAAGGTAGGTCAAGTGTATAGGGCCAGAAAGACAGAGAAGAAAATTAAAGTCATATGATTTTAACTAATATAGCCATGAATTTATTGGGATGTGATTTGTTATGGCAATGGAAAACACAGATTAACATTCCTCCAATCTCAGAAACAAATCATAAAATAAAGAATGCTCTGAGAGATATATTAAAAGTTATTATCAAAAACAGTCACTGACCATTCAGATTGTACATAAGTAGGGCACAACAGTAACAGCCCTACCTTTAAAATGGTTAACTGACAAACCTGTGCATGTGGAACAATGGCCTTTAACACTAGAATTGCAGGCACAAAAACAGTTGGCCCAGAGGCAGTTAATATGCTCAACATATTGAGAGTGCTGAACTTATTACAGATGATTCAGAATTAGCTTTCTTATTTATTCAGCTACAGCAAGTAATCAGAAATAGACATCATCCATTGTATATAACATATATCTGATCCCATATGGGTCTACCAGGCCCTCTGGCACAAGGCAATGATGAAATTGATCAGCTATTGGTAGGAAATATGCTAGAAGCCTCAGAATTTCATAAGAAACATGATGATAATAGCAAAAGTTTGAAGAAAGGTTTTTTTTTCTATCGCTTGGCAACAAGCCAAGGAAAGTATAAGGAAATGTCCTACTTGTTCTTTGTATAACCAAACTCATTACCTGCAGGAAGAAACCAAAGAATACTCACAGAAATGAAATTTGGCAAATGGATGTGTTTTATTTTTGTGGAGTTTGGAAAATTAAACTGTGTACATCATATCATAGATACATATTCAGGATTTCAATGGGCAACTGCTTTAAGTTCTGAAAAGACTGATTCTGTAATTGCGTGTTTATTATGGCCATCATGGGAATACCTGTACAAATTAAGATTGACAATGTTTCAGCATATGTCTCTAGTAAAAATGAAAGTCTTTTTGCATATTACAACATAAAGCACATTATAGGTATACTAAACAATCCTATAGGACAAGTACTTATAGAAAGATATAATTAAAGTGGGGTGAGTGGTTTTTGGTTATTGAGTGGGTTATGAATGTTTGCCATTGTTTAGGAGGGTTGTTTGCAAATTGTTACTGGTCATGGTAAAGGTCTACAGGGATCTCTTTCTGAAAAAAAGAAAGGGTGATATAGGAATGGTAAGATGAAAAGATGGATTACCGAATCTACTTTTTACCTAAAAAGCAACTACTATTCTCAAATATTGTACATTGTTATAGTTTTTTTTGTATATTGATACAAATTTAAGGTTATTTTTGTTATAACACGCTTTATATGTGTTTCTACTCTTGTTTAAGGTATTGTTCCTATGCAACTCATTTAAAAATGTAAAGTTCTATTCTTTGAAATATATTATTACAAACTATTTAGGATAACTAAGGAATTTAGTTTAACAGTCATATACAGCAATCAAACTTGTTGTCATGTTAGGTATGTTTTCAAGGTCAAATAGACATATAGTTTGATAGGTGGTCTTCAAACACTTCAAAGACTTAGAGATTATGGAATTTAAAATGTTTTAGTAACATAAAGCTTTTCATGACAGTGAGATATGTCTGTTCCTGGCAGCACCAATCTACTTCAGAGAAAATGATGGGCAATGAAGAACCTCCATATGGAGTTTGCTTTTATTGTGGCAAAGTTAGTCATTTGGCAAAAAACTGCCCTTGCCTCAACTACTGACAGTATGCTGTTCAAACTGGAAAAGCAAGATACAAAAGAAGGCAACTGCTGAACTTTGCCAAGATGAGGTAGGACACTCCTTCCAAATTTCTGCTTTATAGAAAAGTTGGTTTTCTAGGCCTGTAGGCCAAAGATGGATGCTCTCATGTTGCAGAGACCTTGGGTGACTGTCCAGGTAGTCCAATTCTCTTTAATTTCTATAGTCTTGGAAGTTGCTTGCTCTGTACTTCCTTTTTACTCATGTAATATTTTATCCTTCTCAGGTCTCTGATAGGGGTTGAAGACTCAATATATCATCCTCTTTGTTACCAAATTCAGAAAAGAAACTTACACAAGAGATGTAAAGTTTATAAAGGTTGAGAGACTTAAAAGCTTGTTTATCTAAGAAGATGTAAAGTCTAAAAAGATACTTTTAGGGTCATAATACAAGTCATGATAAAAAGTGGCTTAGGTATAAAACTTTAGGCTCACCAAGATAGGACAGATAATATTTTCTCTGAATTTGCCAAATACAAATTGACTGGACATTGCAATTATAATTCTTGTTTGATAATTGTTCATATTTTATGCAGCTTTACTGTGATAGAGTTAAAACCTTTCCTTTTAATTTAAACAAAAAGGGGGAAATGTTGCAGGATATTTGATCACACTGTGATACCCCAAGACTGTGTTAATAAAGTTAACCTTGAATCAGGACCAGAGCCAGTAACTAGCTAACTGGAATTAGTCATAGAGAAGCCAGGAATAATGATAGGGAAGATGCACAGGAATGAGTAGGAAGGGACTTGGAGATTTCACACTCTCTTCGATCTGGTACATATGAAGAGAGAGGCACTTGCTGGGTCTCTGGTAAAAAAAGAAAAAAAAAGGGAAGGTCAGCTGATCACTCCTTTTCTGTTTCTTTGATCTATTAGATTTTCATCCCAGTATCCGACTCCCAAGTCTTAATTGGTAATACAACAACTTAGATAAAACCAAGTAGGAATAAAGTTAAACAGAAACCCCTAGAGTGTCTGTTAGTCACTTGATGCACACACCAGGTGGTCAGATGACAGGCCCCTTGGGCTCTGCCCAATGTGGAGTGAGCTATCCAGCTCTTTATTTGGTCTAGGTGAGGATTTACTAGGTTGCTATGTAGCCCAGTCCAGCCCCAAATTCATGACAGTCTTTTCAGAAATAAGGTTGTACTCATGTGCCACCCAAAAGGATTTCTTTCATTTGGTTAGTTTAACTAAGAGTTTTCCAATGTTTTTTTTTCTTTTCTTTTTTTCTTACTTAGTTACTTTCTTTTTTTCCTTTTCCAAGACAGGGTTCCTCTATGTAGCCCTGGCTGTCCTGGAACTTGCTCTGTAGACCAGACTGGCTTCAAACTCACAGAGATCTGCCTGCCTCTGCCTTCCAAGTGCTGGGATTAAAGGCGTGCACCACAACAACCAGGCTTGTTTATCTTTCAAAGAACCAAATCTTTCATTGATTTATTGTTATTTTAGGCTCTATTTAATTAATTTTATCTTTGATGTTTTATTATTTCTTCTACCAGTTTTGGATTTGGCTCATGAATTTTCTTAGAATTTGAGGTACATCATTAAATTTTTTTCATTTGAGCTACTTATGATTTTTAAAATGTGGGTACTTATTGCTAAAAAAAAATGTCCCCCTTAGAATTGCCTTCCCCATATCCTACACTTTCTGGTAAACTTAATTTTCATTTTCCTTTGACTATATACATTTTTAAAACACACTCTATGTTTTTCAAGGGCCAAACTTATTAAAAATGTGTATTACTCAATATATAAATGTTCATATAGTTTTGATAATTCCTAAGTATATTTCACTGTGATCTGTTAAGATACAGTAACTTATCTCCATTGTTCTATATCTACTGGGGTCTAAAATGTGATTTATTTTGAAAAAATTCCATGAGCTGCTGAGGAAAATGTTATATAAGTACTTCTAAGTCAACTCAGGTTAATGCATAGGGCTGATAATTTGGTATTAGATAAGTAATTAGGGGTTCATCCCTCAGAAAAACTAATTCTTACTATCTCATCAGTCCTTAGTTGCCTCCAGCTCTGTTTTTAAGGGTAGAGGACCATGAATGAGATTCCACCTTCCATGCTAGCAGGTCTATTTATATATATATATATATATTTTTTTTTTTTTCAGGTCTTATCTAGGTAGCTGTATTGTTGAGGTATTATGGGTAAAATTTCCCTGCCATTTATAGGAGACACAATCTCACAGCAGATTTCCAAGTTCTCTGACTCTTCAAATCTTCTGCTTCCTCTTCCATAAAGTTCTGAGAGCCTTTGTCATAGGAGTTGTATTGTAGATGTCTCAAATAGGAGTGGGCAGCCCACAATCAATTGTTCTCTGCATTTTAACTGGTTGTGGTTTTCTGTAATGATCTCCAACTGTTGCAAAGAGAAGTTTCTTGGATGAGGGATGAGAGTCACACCTATCTGTGTATACAAGAATAAGTTTTAGGATGTAGTTAAGAATTTTACTAGTTAGGTAAAGTGGCAGTAGTAGGTTGCCCTCTACTAACTAACCCTAGGTAGCTGGCTAAGTTTCCAGTACCAGGCATGATTTTCTTTCTGTTGAGCAGGCTTAAGTCCAGTTAGAGAGCTGTTGGTTACCTCCAAGATATCAGTGCAGTTATTGTGAGGGATAGCTTGCCATGCTGGTCATTGTTGTAGTTCATAGGTGTCACAATTGTACAAGACTATTGCTTTCCTCCTTACGAAGCTTGTATATGAGTTCCCAATACTTTGAAAGCCAGTCCTTAGGGAGGAATCTTTCAGGTCAGATCCAGCTCTGACCCTCTGAGTCTTGTGTCTCAAGTACATGATGTTTTCAGCAACAGGGATTTATCTTCCAATTCTAGGAGGCAGCCAAGGGCAACATCAATAGCCTATATTGTTTTGGGAGTCTCTTGGCCTTTGCCGACTAACAACTAGAAAGAGTTTTGGATGCCTGGCTTTTGAATTTTTGTCAGATGGTCTGTGGCTCTTGAAAAGAGCTTTATCAACATAAGTTGTTTAACCATATTATACTGTATGTATATATATGTATAAACATAAACTTATATGTATAATATATAATTTTAGATGCATAAATAATATCATTTCTTTGTTTTTAAGTAATTACACAATTTCCTCTTTCATTTTCCTATTTCCAAACTCTCTTATATACTCACAGCCTCTTTTTTCATTGATTATTGTTACACACATATATGCATGAGTTTTAAAGATATTCTTAGTGTTATTTTTCCCTCCTCCTTTCCTGTCCTTCCGTATTGACCGCCCTGATTTTCTTATTTCTCCCTTCATAACACATGCATCCTGCTGTTCCTCTCTGTAGCACTCCTCTCTCCTCATTGATCACTCACTCCTCTTATGATCACTTTATTTCCTGATTTCTGTGGTTATTCTAGATTATATACTCATATCTGAAGATTGGAGCTGGGAATCACAGATGGAAAAGAACATAGGCTATTTCTATTTCTGGGTCAGGGGTACCTCAGTCAACATAATCTTTTCTAGATCCATTTCACTTATTTGCAATTTCCATGACTTCATTTTTCTTTACAGCTGAATAATACCCCTTAGTACATATGTACCACGTTTTCCTTATTCACTTATCCATTGGAGGATATTCAGATTGGTTCCATTTTCCAGCTATTGTGAATAGCGCAGCAAGGAACACGGCTGAACAAGTGTCTGTGGAGTAGGATGTTGGGTGCCCTGGGTAATTGCCAGGGAGTGGGATAAGCTGCATCATCAGAGGGTGGATTCATTTTTAGATTTTTGAGACTTCTTGACATTGATTTTCAGAGTGGCTACACCAGTTTGAAATCCCACCATCAAGAAGTGTGGGTTCCTCTTTGCTACATTTTCCACAAGCATTTGTTTTTGGTTATTTCCTTGATCTTGCTCATTTGGGTGGAGGTAAGATGAAATTACAAGCTTGGTTTTCTAATATTTCCAAGGATGATGAACACTTTTGAGATGTTTGTTAGCTACTTTTATATCTTCTTTTGAGAACTCTCTATTCAAATCTGTAGCCCATTTTAGGGGTTATTTGATGTATTTTGAATCTTTTTCTTTTCTTTTCTTTTAGGTCTTTATATATTCTAGATATTAGTCCTTTGTCTGATGTATAGCTTGCAAAGATTCTTTATATATATATATATATATATATATATATATATATATATATATATATATAATTTTACAATACCATTCAGTTCTACATATCAGCCATGGGTTCCCCTATTCTCCCCCCTCCCACCCCCTCCCCTTACCCCCAGCCCACCCCCCATTCCCACCTCCTCCAGAACAAGTCCTCCCCCGAGGACTGCGATCAACCTGGTAGACTCAGTCCAGGCAGGTCCAGTCCCTTCCTCCCAGACTGAGCCAAGTGTCCCTGCATAAGCTCCAGGTTTCAAACAGCCAACTCATGCAATGAGCACAGGACTTGATCCCACTGCCTAGTTGCCTCCCAAACTGATCAAGCCAATCAACTGTCTCACCTATTCAGAGGGCCTGATCCAGCCAAAGATTCTTTCCTATTTTGTGGGCTTTCTCTTTTACCCAGCTGATTGTTTCTTTAGCTATGCAGAAGCTTTTTAGTTCTACGATGTCCCATTTGTCAGTTGTTGGCCTTAATTCCTGGGAAAATGGAATCCTATTCAGACAGCCCTTTCCCGCACCTGTATCCTATAGTGTACGGTCTAGGTTTTCTTCTAGCAGCTTCAGTGTTTCAAGCTTCATGTTTAGGTCTTTGATTGTTTTGGAGTTAGTTTTTGTGCAAAGTGATAGATACAGGTCTATTTTCATTCTTCTGAATGTGGACATCTAGTTTTCCCAGTATGATTTGTTGAAGAGTCTGTCTTTTTTCAAGGGTATCTTTGTACAGAAAACACTAATATCTGGAGCTATCACTTTTGGGATATTTACTGTTAATCTCTCCCAAATATCTTTTGGTATCATTGTCAAATATTAGATGGCTGAAGTTAGATGTACTCATTTTTGGGTCTTTGATTTTCTTCTATTGGTCTACAAGTCTGTTTTTGTGCCAGTACCATATTGTTTTTATTACTATGGCTCTGTGATGTCAAGTCTGGAATGGTAACCTTTACAGCATTGTTCTTTTTTTCTCAAGATTGCTTTGAATATCAGGGGGCCTTTGTGGCTCCAAATAAATTTTAAGATAGATTTTTTTTTCTACTTTTGTGAAAAATGAGATGGCAATTGATTGGCATTACATTAAATCTATAAATAGTTTTTGGTAGAAAGACCATTTTAAAAAATGCTAATTCTACCAATCCCTCTTCAATCTCTTTCTTCATAGATGTAAAGTTTTCCATTGTAAAGGTCCTTCACCTCCTTGTATCGTTTATTCCAAGATACTTCATTTTACTTGAGGTTAATGTGAATGGGAGTGTGCCCCTCACCTCTTTCTCTGCATTTTTTGTTGGTATATAAAAAAGCTATTGATTTTGTAAGTTATATATTCTACCACTTTGATGAAATTGTTGATGGTTTTTAGAAGTTTTCTGGTAGACTTTTTGGGATCTCTTATGTATAGTATCACTATCATCTTCAGATAAGGATAGTTTTATTTCTTTTCCCATTTGTATCCCTTTAGTTTCCTTCTCTTCCCTTCCTACTCAAGCTAGTGCTTGGAGCACACTGTTAAAAATGAGTGGGATAGCCCTGTGTGGGTCCTGATTTCAATGAGATTCATTCAAGTTTTAATTCATTTAGGATGATTTTCCCTATGTGTTTGTCACATATTTTCTTTATTTTATTTAGTTATGTTCTTTACAGTTCTACTCTCTAGGATGTTTATCCTAAAAGCCATTAGATTTTGTCAAAGAATTTTTCTGTATCTATTGAGATGATCATGTGATTTTTTTCTTTAAGTCCATTTATGTGATTTACTATATTTATTGACTTGCATATTTTGAACCATTTTTGCATCTTCTGGATAAATGTGACTGCTTGAGAGCATCCCATCAGCAGGGTTTTGAGTTGGCTGGCTGCCCAAGTCTCCCCAGTACCCCTTGGCCAAATGTGCATGAGCAGAAGACCACTCTGGGTCAGTGGAGGCCTGCATTTCACTGGAGAGCAGAAAGCTCACTTGTTGTCAGCCCCCATTACCCTGGTGCCTGATTCCCCCTCTGCTCAAGACCATGGCATGTGTTTGCCCCAGTAGCACTTTGTGAGTCATCTGGAAGCTGACACTGGTGCTGGGGCTGGCATCTAAGCCCACTGTGTGCAAGGAGAACATATTGCAGTCCTACTGGGAGCTAACCCAGCAGCCACTTGAGGACAGCCAGAGCTTCCTGTGAGATAAGGGGCACTTGCTGGGAAATGAGGGCTCCAAAGCTTTGATAAGCTCAGTCCATTTCAGAGCAAGGAGAGACTGGGGGAGATGCTGATTTAATTGACAGCGATGGACCTGGCTTTGCCACCATCGAGGAACTGAAAGTTTGGATCAAACAGGTAACCTCCCCCCACACACACACACAAACACACACACACACAGGGGTGTGTGTGTGTGTTTGTGTGTGTGTGTGTGTGTGTTTATGTAAATGTTATTAAGTCTGCAATGATTATAATGAGGGCAAAAATGATAGACTTCCTGGAAGGATCCAAGCAGGCCACCTACAGTTACTGCCTAAGAAACTCCAACCAATTCTAAGATAGTTCCCATGATCACACATTTATAAGGTAGCAGCCAAGTTACTAGAGAAAGCTTTAAGACTGGAGATATTGACCTCAACTGGACAGCCACTTGGAAGGAATTTACCACCTTTCTGTACCCTGAGGAGTTTGAGCATATGAAGGAGATTGTTGTTTTGGAAACACTGGTGAACATTGACAAGAACTGGGCTGGGTTTGTGAACCGGAATGTGTACATCATTGATATATTTCCCCATGAGGACAAAGGCTCTGACCCAGATTGGGTTTTGTTAGAACTGGGGCAGTTCTATGACTCCTGAGATCTGCACAGACATGGGAAGTTAGACCAGCATGGGATTTGCCACTGGATTCTACATCTTGATTGTGACTAGGCACAGGACAGTGCTGTACTTGCTGTAGGATTCAGACAAAGACAAGGAGAAGACAAACCAAGGAGGGAATATCGGACCACTGAGACATGCTTGCTGAAAGCCATGCTACCAATTACCAGGAACAGCTCACAAAATTATGATGAGCTTTGAACGATACACAACATCCTGATGTGACTGACTCTCATGGGCATTCTTTAGGTGTCTTGGATTACCTTTTCAATAGGATTTCTCTCACAGCACATTAATATCTTGGCAAATTGCAATTCCTTGTGGTGATACATTGCTATAATGTAACTTTTGTGATGTATTTTTTCCCCAATAAGTTCAAAGGAAATGAAAAAACTTAAAAGACTTTTGTCACTCAAGTTTGGTGGGTTGAGGACATTGTACAAAGTAACTGCTTATCCTATTTTGTTGGTTGGCTTTTGTTGTTGTTGTTGTCCCCACTGTTAAATACACACAATAAATCCATAACATTTTTTTTTAAAGAAGTCAACTTGTTTATGGTGGATAATATCTATGATATGTGTCTATTCAACTTTGCAAGTATATATTACACAAGATATTTGAACATATGTTTATCACGGACATTGACCTGTAATTTTCTTTTTTATTGTGTCTTTCCCTGAATTAGAGTAATACTGAAGTTCAGAAGCAGTTTGGTAGTGCTTCTCCTGTTTCTGAGTCATTTAAGAAGGATTAGCTGTAGATCTTTGAAAGTCTGAGGGAGTTCTGCTGTGAATCCATCTAGTCAGGGGCTGTATTAATTGGGAGGTTTCTCAATACTGTTTCCATAGCCTCATTTATTGTGGTCTGTTTAGATTGTGGTTCTCTTCTTGGTTTAAATTTGATAGTTTGGATGAATCTAGACATTTTTCCATTTTGTTCAGAGAGTCCAACTTAATGGAATACAGATACATGAAGTAATTTTTTCTTTTCTTTCATAATTTCTGTTTTGATTTTTATTATTTTTTGCTGTCTACTGGATTTGTGTTTTATTAGTTCTTGTTTTTTTCCAATTCTTGATTTATAAAATTAATTTATTTCTTTGTGTGCTTTCTTATTTTTAATGTAGGCATTTGGAGCTATAATTTTCCTTTTGGGAACTGCTTTTAATGTTGCCAGAGATTTTGTTGTGTTGTATTTTCATTTTCACTCAGTTTCAGGAATGTTTTTCTCTCTTTCTTCTTGATCCAGTCCTCATTCAGTAGTAATAGGTTTGATCTCCACAAGTTTTTGTCCTTACTAGAGACCCATTTGTTATTGATTTGGTCAGACAGGATACATGGAGTTGTTTCAAATTTTCTGAGTATTTAAAGATATAATTTGTGTTCTAGGATGTAGTCTATTTTTAAAGAAGCTTCTATTCACCATTCAGAATAGAATATATATTCTTTGGTGCTTGGGTGGGATATTCTGTGGATATCTACTAGATTCATTTGATAGTTGGTATCATTTAGTTCTAATATTTTTGTTTATTTCTTGTTCAAATGACCTGTCAATTGGAGAGTGGAGTATTGAAATCACTTACTATCAACGGGTTGACATTAAATTTGTGTCTTCAATTCCATTACTACACTTTTTTACAAGACTGGGTACACCATAAGTTTGGTGCCTATTTGTTTAGGATAGTATTGTCTTCTTGGCTAACTGTTCCCTTGATTATTATCAAGAGTCCTTCTTTAGCTCCTCTGATTTGTTTTAGTTTAAAATTTATTTTGTCAGATATTGGGGTAGTAACACCTACTTACTTCTTGGGTTCATTTTCTTGGAATACTTTTTACAATCTTTCACTTTAAAGTGGCACCTGTCTTTAAAACTGAGTTTCTTGTAGACAGAGAAAGATGGGTTTTGTTTCTTAATTCATTCATCCAAGTTGTGTCTTTCTACTGGCGAATGAAGGATGTCAATATTTAAAGGTAATATTAAAAGGCGTGTGTTGGTTGAAGTTTTTTTTTTTTCTGTTTGTGTTCTTAGTCATACTTTGTGTTTCAATAATTATAGCTTTATTTATTTTCTTTCTGTGGTCTCTTGACTATGCTTCTTCACCTCTTCAACACCAAAGCATGGCTTCCCATATTCTGTTTAGGATTGGTCCGCTGAATGTTTTAGCCTGTTGGGATTATGAAAAGTTTTTCTTTTTCCTTCAACTATGGCAGATAGTTTTCCTGGATATGGTAGTCTAGGCTGACAACAGTGGTCTTCTAGAAGGTAGAGTGTGTTGCTCCAGGCTCTTCTGGCTTTCAAAGTTTCTACCCAGAAATCAGCTGTTGTTCTCACGGGTCTCCCTTCACATGTGACTTGTGGCTTTTCTCTTGCAGCTTTCAATACTTCCCCCTGTTTTCTGTATATTTAGTATTTTTACTATGATATGCCTAGGGGAGTTTTTTTCTGGTCTTGTCTATTTGGTGTTCTGTCTGCTTTGTATATCAGTATGAGTGTGTCTTTCCTCGGTTTAGGGGAACTTTTATTTTATGATCTTGTTAAAGATCTGGTCTCCAACAACCTGGGAGTCTTCTTCCTCATCTAGGCCCATAGTTCAAATATTTGGTCTCTTCCTGCTGTCCCACATTTCCTGCATGTTCCTTTCCCATGGTTTAATTTTTTTTTCATATTTTTTTATTGCTTTAAAGTTCTTTGGCTTTAAAGAAAACCTCCACATATTCTAGAATGAGGACTAGCCTAGACTTCCCTATAGACAAGAACTGATGTGTGGTAATTGCATCTTGGTAGCTGTGCCTGCTCATATCCCTTTGTGGTTGAATATCCTCGAGGCTATAGTGAGATTATTCCCACTGCATCAGCCCATATATGTACACTAGCATGGGCCTGCATCTTCATTATATTAACACTAGCATTGTAGTTTCAACACCCTCCATATTTGTGGGGGTCATGGAGGAAACACCCTAAAAGGAGATCCAGCTCACCATAATTTGGGATAAATATGCTACTCATATCATAAATATTCACAAGAACTTCTTTACATCCCACAAGACAGAATCTTCTATGCTGCTCTTTACCTTGGGGCAGCCCATTCCAAAGTCCCTTAGGAATGTTTCTTCTACTTCAGTTTGTATCTGCTGTTTTGATAAATAAACTTTGGCTCAAATTGTCAACCTGTCTCTTTACTGAACTCAGGCCTTCAAGGAAAGAAGAACTGAGAAAACCCTACAACATCTGCAACACTTGCACAGACCCCAGTCTTCATTGGTTCAACCTCTCATCCAGCATTTATGCGACCATTCCTCACCACGTGATTGCCACACACAGCTGTCTCCCATTCATACACTGTGTCAGGGTGTCATCAATAGCCCCGAAGGCAAATTGTTTCTTGTTTTCAAATATGCAGGGTAGTTCAGTCTCAGTTGATAACAAACCTCTCAGTGTAACGGAGGAGGGATGTGTGACAGCGGTTGTCTAGGTGACAGCAGACTTGTTCTGGCATGAACAAATAATTGAACCACTGGGAAAGACAGAAGACCAAGAGACAAAGCCACAGAGAAAAGAACAGTAACAACTTTATACATTTTGATGTTACTTTGGATGGGAGAAAGTCCTCTAAAAAGGCACTGGCTTGGGTATTTTATAGGGTCCCCATGTCTTTCACTTTCCCATATTGGTCCTGTCTAGATACCCACCCCCATGCCTTCCAGCTGTTTCTACTGGCAAAGCCTTCTAGAAACAAGAAGCTACCATTTCATAATTTCGGAAAGCTCACTTTTGCATTCTTAATCTATCTACGTCCCTTACTCGCCTTCATTTTACCCTTTTAGAGACTGAGACCAGCTGCTGTGGCAGGTGTGACTGCTTTATCTACTTCCTGGTAAGAGGAGTCAGAGTCTATAGGGTGTTGTTCTAAACAAAGAGGGCTCCTAGGAGGTGGGCTCCTGAGGTTGGACCAGGTTGCAGTAGCAAAATTCTAGTAGCCAATGCATCTTAAGATCCATCAACAGGATCTTTTGTAGAAGCAGAGGGTCAGAAGGATAGGGGAGAAAAATGCCAGAGACCAGTACAGTATAACCCAGAGTAGGACAGCCATTCCCAGGAAAGTCCCCCATACAAGGCTGGTCTTGAGAATGATGAACCTGGAATCTGCTTCCAGGTCATTTGAGAGCTGTTGGACTGGATGGAGTCAGTGTGAAATCCTTCCCAGGGAGGAGGAGCGAGGAAAGGAGGGAGATGAGAGAGAGAGAGAGGGAGAGGGAGGGAGGGAGGGAGGGAAGAAGGGAGGGAGGGAAGAAGGGAGGGAGGGAAGAAGGGAGGGAGGGGGAGGGAGGGAGGGAGAGAGAGAGAGAGAGAGAGAGAGAGAGAGAGAGAGAGAGAGAGAGAGAGAGAGAGAGAGCGCTTTAACCATTATTATAAAGCAATATTGGACCTGTACTCCTTGGCTGAAGGTAGGCACTACAATGTTAGAAATGAACCAAGATCATGATGTCTTACATTTGGGCAGCATTTTTCATATTAGGAAAAAAATCATAAGAAACAGTTGTCTACACAACATCTCATATAGATTGAAGCCTGCTGTATAGAAAATGTGATACCTTAAACTGTTAAGGAAACACACCAATCATCAGTTCTTTTGCTATACTTTCCCACTGAATGTTTAAAACATTCAAAATTAATCACTTGTGTTTTTTACTGTCAAGGTCACTTGTGGAGCTCGCCTCAAGTGTCACTTGGGCTTGAGAGGAACCGCTAACTCCAATGGTTCCATCTATGTGAGGATAAGTCAAAAGCCTTGCTTGACCCTGGCTTCCCTTGGAAGCATAGAAGAATGTTTCCTCTCTTTGTAGGCTAGACACTGGCTCACCTGGTGGGATCGCCAGGCCCTCCCTTGAAAGGAAAATAGGTGACTCTCCATAGTTACAGACCATTTTTGAGAAATGCCCCATAATCCCTTGGGACTTGCTTAACCTCAAAGAGCAGGAGGAAAATACACTCCCTTTTCATCCTTCTGACCACATTAGTACAGCCTCTGGATGTGGTTATGGAACACCCAGGTCAGTTTTATCAGTTGGGTACTTTTAAATACAGTGTGTATTTAAATAAAAAACAATCCCTTAAATAAACTTTGATTAAGCATACATTTTTGTTCTTTAAGCCAGGCCTTATAATTATTATGGAAAAACCAATAACTCTTTTGGCTTAAGCAGAGGTTTGACACCAACATACTGAATTTTGACCTTTTATATACCTTACACAAATTGCTCAGACACTGGTAATGTGCCTAAGTCTTCCAGTTTTCTATTCTGGAAAAACATCCATCCACCTTACAAAACATAATAACATTAACAAGGGAACAATCAACAAGCCTATCTGTGATGATCTTTTCACGAGTCAGCGTTCATGATGGCATGGCAGTTGTTTGACTTGGAAGGCAGTACTATGCAACATCACCTTAATAAAAGAAAGCTGAACTCAAACTGCACATATAATAAATTAATACTGCCTGTGTACACACCGATAAAACTATGGGGCTCGGTAAGTGCTCAAGTCAACCTCACAGGAAACGTAGGACAGCATATAGAGTGATCTGCCATGACCACGCTTTTGTTTTTGAGTGAGTGTAAGTAACAGACAGAGATGGATTTTTTATATATGTATCATGAGATAAATAACAGTCACAGTGCCTTACTCTGTGGCTCCTTTGTTGTTCTTTTTTTCCCCTGTCAGGAGTCAGGAGGCTAGCACGACTCAGGAAAGGGGACTTTGGAGGACACTTTGAGAGAAGATATGCTTGGGTCTGAAGTAGGGTGTGTGTGGTAGGGAACACCATCTCCAGACCCAGCTTCTCCATGAACTCAAACAGCACATGGCAATTTAATGTACACATTTGTCCTTCTATAAAATTGATCCTAATGGTTGACACTGAACAGGTGACTTGCTCTTCAGTCCAGTGACAACTGGCTGGACCCAAAGCAACTGTCTTTCCTCTTACCAACACAGATGAGTCTTCTCTGTTGGGTCATGCACTAGGACAGGTTGACAAAGCTTTTCTTTTAGAGTCTCTGAACTTCCTAAGTTCACGGGTGGGTGGCAGTGAGCACACATGATCAAGGAAGAATAAGGCACCAGATATATCTGCCTTTCTAATGTCCAACCTGAGGTTTTGGGCTAGACTTGAGCTGACCAATTGCTTGGAAGTCTGTGTCCTAAATGAGCTTGTATGTGCCTGCAAATGGAGGCATACATCCTGAAAAACTCAATACCCTCTGTTTTTTTTTAGGCTCTGCTAACAGGAAGGCTCTGTGAACACAGGTGGGTGCAAATTACTGCAAGTAAGCATCCCAGAAAATACTGGGACCTTGGCTCCTAACAAAAGAAAGTCAGGGTTTCCCAGTGTTTGAGAAGGCAATTGAGTGTTGACTTTGACGGACTCTTGGAGTCCAGTCCGTTAGTCCCATCTGCAGCAAGACAAAGGGGAAAGATAGAGAAATTTTGAGTGAGTGTTGCCTTTTCCCTACCCTCATGCCCTACTTCACCAGATGGGCATTTCCAGTCTGTCAACAGGAAACAGCCAGGGCACTCTAGTTTGTCCCTGGGAGAGATGGGACTAAATAGTGGCATTTCCACACTTTACCCATGGCTCAGTCCCTGCTGCTCCCAATATCTTCCTCTAGTAAATTGTGAATTATACCATTTCTGAGAGTAACCAAAAGCTCCATTTACTTATGTGATGGGTGCTGCTCTGCTCCAGCCTCGCAGGACCTAGTGGTCAGTCACAGAACTTCAGGCAGAGCCAGATGCATTAAGGGAATTGGCTAGACTCCAACCGGTCAGCCTATGTACTAGGAGAAGCTTCCAGCTTCCAATTCAGAAACAGTCATTTTCAGAAATCAGTTGATAACTGTAACCAGAGCACAATTACAATCTGATCACAGAAAAATAAATTTTAATATTGGGGTTCACTCACAATCTTATGACTATCAAAAGCTTGGGCAGGTCCACTTCCCTGGCTCTGCCCTCCAAGGCACACAAAACTTATCTCAGACTCCGGAGAGCTCTGTCCCGTAGCTGATGCTGTCTTTGGCAGTCATTCCACAGCCCTGGAATTTCCTTTAGCTTTTATACAAACTACTGCCATGTGGAAGGCACTTACATATGATCATCTTTAGCTGCCAGCACAAAGTATAGCCCTTGGCCCCCTCTGGACCATAGCCTCTGTGTGCCGACTCTGAGGAATCACGTCCCAGAAGATTCACCTCAATGGCATTGGTCTCTTAAACACAGGTGACTCTTCAGCACCAATTGACCAGTTCCTATTGCCCCAGGAAAGCAAAGGTTTCACTTCAGTGGCTCTGGTCTCTTCAGGCCCAGATGAAAATCACCCAGGTGTTCACAACACAGCCATCTGCTGACTCTCTATACCTAATGTTCCCCTTTGTTGCTTCTGGGAGCTTCTCTGAAGGTGATTCCTTTGTCAACCATACTTGATAGAAATTGACAAGTGTTTAGGAAACACAGGGACCCACACCAGCAAGAAGCCAGTCCACCTAACCCTCAACCCATGGCAGAATCTGCTCACAGGCAAGGAGACGTTCTACCTCTAATTGGTATTTCCCACTAAAGGCCACTTTTTTTAAAAAAAAAAAAAATATATATATATATATATATATATATATATATATATATATATATATATTCCAGCTTATATCTAGGTCAGGCGTTCCTTTCTTTAGGCCTGTGGATAAAATTCCCAGTGGGTAAAAACATAGTCTAGGGGAGCTTTGCTGGCAACTACCCATCTGTAAGATAGAAGAAAATATATTGGAATATCTCAATCTGTCTTCCTCTGCCGAGTGTCCTCTGGAGATTTACTGAGCTGGGCATGGGTACCTGTATCCTCTCCTTTCTCATCAGTGACCATGAAAAAAGGAGAAACCTGTTTTATGTGACTCTTACTACCCTGTGACCTTAATGAATTCCTAATCTTATCTTGGCTTATCTAATCTCCAGCACTGGAAAGAACCTCTGGAGAAAATGTTCCTTTGACCCTTTCCCTCAAATTTATAAGTGGTCATGATAAGCACCAAGAGTGAATAATTACCACATGTGCTCTGTATACTCACGCACAGAGGATAGAGAATGACATTTCACCTAAGCCTGCTTGTGTCACAGCAATTAGAAAGTGGAAATAAAGGTGGGCGTGCCCAGGGTGCCCTGGGAAAGAAAGAAAAACAGACAGAAGGGAGGAAAAACTAGAGAACGACGGACATGCAGATTCTGGGCCAAATGAGCAGGTCTTAACACGCAGTGGATCCCTCGTTCCCAGGCCCTCCATCCAGCAGGGTGATCCTTCTTTGACTCTATTTTCAGTGCCAGGGATGGAACCCGGCGCCTCTTGCATGTTTAGGAAAGCTTTCTACCCCCGAGTCCCACCCACAGCCCCACAGTCAGCAATCCCTCACCCCCATCATTCCAGAGATCCTCAGAGGCCAGTGTCTCCTGCAAGTTGTCTCCAGCAGAGTGCCTTGCACATACAGCAGGGACAAGGGAGAGCCTAAACTGGAGAAGGAGTGTGTGTGTGAAGGGGATTTGTCATCCACCCCAATCCAGCTAAGGGAGATCCCCGCCTCAGAGTTCACATGTGGTAACAACTCTTTGAGGTACATCATTCATACCTCTACCCTTGAGAGCTGTAAGGAGGGGCAGGGACAAGCTTCCAGTAGCCATGTAGGTTCTACATAAACAGCTGAAGCTTCCCAGGGATGCCAGCGCCCAAGGGAGCTGTTGTATTCAGAGGCTTCCCCTCTAGCTCATTCATCGCTGCCTCCATTTGAGTGTATGACACTTCTCATCTTGAACTCTGAGCAAGCTTGCTATCACTTCCTTTGCTCGACACAGGAAGACTCCTTTGGGGTGTGCCTGAATGTTAGAATGACTCAAGGAACAAAGCTGAGGAAGTCTTCCCTTCCCCCACTCTACCTCCTGATTCCACACTCAGCTATTCACAATTCATGGCTCAGGCTCAGGTAAGGAACTATCAGGAGGAGGAACGACTTTCCCCAGGGATCTTCCCCAGTGTATTGACTGAAAGTGTCGCCTCAGAAAGATGATTGATTCCTTGGGGGTCTCTTCTTGGGATTCACCTTGTGCTTTGTCTTGGCTTAGGAATGGCAGCCTAAGCTTCCACTTTGGCTCTCAAGGGAGAAACTTTCCAGACAGGAAAGATCAAATCACCCTTCTCTGTCAGAGCCTGAGATCCTACTGCCGCTCCTCCCAGTGGGGATGTGAAATGACTGGAGTTCCCCACCCTGCTAGTCACGGATGGAATGTCCCCTTGGTCCGAAAATGCCCTTGGAGCACTGTATAGGTCATAGCCACTTCCCAGTCCTTCTCCAAGATTTTCAGTCAGGCATACAATGTTGAGTAGTTGTCTTCTTAAATCCCAGATGATGCCCCAAGAAATGTAATGGAGTGGGGGAGGCAGGGAAGGCAGTTGTCTAGGGCTTTAGTGAGTTTATTCTCTGGCACGAACAAAGAACTGAATGACCAGGAAAGGCAGTCCAAGAGACCAAGCCACAGAGAAAAGTAACATGTTTATACATCCTGGATGGGAAAAGCCTAAGGCTGAAAGTCCTCTAAATAGATACTGGCTTGGGTGTATTTTACGGTCCCTGG
This sequence comes from Peromyscus leucopus, assembly GCF_004664715.2. Taxonomy (NCBI): domain Eukaryota; kingdom Metazoa; phylum Chordata; class Mammalia; order Rodentia; family Cricetidae; genus Peromyscus; species Peromyscus leucopus. Next base: position 76,145,724 of record NC_051065.1, on the reverse strand, counting down.
GTCCTCCCCTTCTCCCTATTGGCCCCGTCTAGATACTCACCCTCATGCCTTCCAGCTGTTTCTCTTAACGAGGTCTTCTGGGTACAAGAAGCGCCATTTCAGCCCACTTTTGCTTTCCTAATCTACCTATCCCCCTAACTACTCATGACAGCACCTGGTTGAGTTACGGGAGAATGACCAAATGGATTCCTTCTCTAGGATGTCTGCCATACAAACGAAGTACAGTCACATGCAAACCCCACACTCCACTGACCTAGGGGTTTCTTTTATGTTGTCCAGAGGTGCCTGGCTTCCCTTGTGGCTGGGAATCTGGCTCCTTTCTCCAGAGGGAGCCTGGGTTGAACTCAGGCCATCACTCTTGGTGGCAAAGCTCCTTTTCCCACTGAGCCCTCTTGCTGGCCCTCAACATCTGTTTTGTGTTTATTTCATCTAATTGTATCAAGTTATCCTTGATACAATAACATTTATGTCTGCAATCTTAACTTGTTTTTCATAACTGATGTCTCTCTTATTTTTTCTGTTTCTTCTTTAAAATTAAATGAATATTTTTTTCTAGTATAACATTTTGATTCTTTTAATGATTTTATTTTGTTGTTTATTTGTTTATTTAGTAGCAGGAGAGGGTAGTCTGTATCCCAGGCCAGCTTTCAGCTATGCAGTTTAGGATGAACTTACACTTCCAAGCCTACTTCCCTTTGCTGACGACTGGGATCAACAGGCATGTACCACCACACCTGATTTTATGTAGTGCTGGCTGATGATGCTGAACATTTCTTTAAGTGTTTCTTGGCCATTTGAGGTTCCTCTGTTGAGAATTCTCTGTTTAGATCTGTATCCCATTTTCAAATTGAACTTCAGGCCCACTCAACAGGAGAGAAATCATGCCCAGTATTAAAAACCTGGTCAGGTTCCCTGAGCTAGTGAGGTTATGGACACTAGAAAAGAATCTACCTCCATCACTCTGCAAGACAAATTTCTTACTATATTCTAAATCTTATCCTTATACCCACAGATATGTATAGCTACCAGCCATTTGTCAAAGAACCCTCCTTTTTTTTTTTTTTAATAGCAAATGGACACAAGCCAGAGATCAAGGGATAGTGGAGAGGCCAGCTCCAACAGATACTTCTGTATCACTGCTCCTGCATCTATGGCTCAGGAAAACACTGAGGAAGAGGGCTTTTAAAGATGGTCAGATCCAGAATACCAGGATATCTGCAACGAAACCTTCTTTCCTGGAAACAGGTGAATAAACAGGACCAAAGCAACGACAATACCAGTGCACATACTAACGTGAAATGGAGAACATTTCAGGGAGTCCCACACCTATCAGAAGACCTATAAGCAACTAAAGACTGCTGGGAGAAAGACCATTAGCCTCTCCCAGGGATGAGCCCCCTAACTGGTTATCCAGCACAGAGTGGTCAGCATTGAAACCACATACACACAGACAACAAAAATAGACTAAGCAGGTTGTATTTATTAGTGTGTATACATACACAAAACATACATATTTGGATGTATGTAACAATAACAATCAAAGCAGGACTATCAACTTGGGAGTTGGAAAGGACATGGGAGAGGTTGGAGGAAAGAGAGGGAGGAAATGATGTAATTCTATTCAATTAAAAACTTATTAAAAAACAAAAATAGCTCACTGATCTCCAAAAAGGTTAAAAAATACCCTTTGATCAGAGAAAGCTTAATTTTATCAACTTAATAAATAGCATTAAATTTATAATTCCTTAAGGTTTCAGTTTTTCATATGAATAGTCTATATTTTTCTCATGAACTGCTAATTCTTTTTCTTTTACTGACTACAGAAAATATTTTGTGCTATTGGCAGACCCTACTGAGCATACAGTTAAAACAATTCAAGATCCCTGATCATACAGTACAATTAAGAAGACCAGAACATCTCACCAAAATTGTGATATTAGCTACTGGTACATACTGTATACTTAGGGACAGAAAAATTGAATGTACAGTACCCTTAGGTATAAAGCTTCCAGGTAGAACAGACGCTGGGACAACCTCATCATCCAGGAAGGATCACAATAAGAAATCTCCTAAAAATATGAGCTATGCTATATTTAAATGACTAAAACTACGAAATAGCTTGGAAAACAAAATAACAAAATAGCATTTCCTGGTGACTATCAATGCTCCCCTGAACTCCAAATGCCCATGAACTTCAACTCTAGAGATGTAATAAATGATCAGCAGTTAACACAGATTTTATTATTTATCCTTACCAGTCTTTTAGTTCTTTGAACAATGTGAATTCACCATGGAATTAAATATGCAACGGCAGATATACAAAGCTATTTGTCTTTACTTATTTATCTGAGTCTCATCTTTGAACTAGAGGACAAAACAAACCCAAAACACAAAATAAAAATTTCAATACCTTATTTACTTTACACCAATTTGTATTTTAACTGGGCAAAACATTTGTTTTCCACTAGATCAAAGCCTAAGATTTAAAAGCTTTAAAACAATGTTCCAAGTCTCATGTTGCATTCAAAATAAAAATGTTTTATCAAGGCCATGGCAAGGGACCTATTTTATCTCAAGCTCTCACTTTGAAGATGACCAAGTGAACTCTGCCCAGCCTTTATACACACAAGGTAGTGTCTTAGTAACTTTTCATTATAACTAGGATATCCAGTGCATAACAAATTTTTGCATACATACATGTAGGGTGTGTGTGGATGCATGTCCCACATGTATGGATGTGCATATGTGCACGCTTGGAGGTCTGGGGTTGATGTTAGGTGTCTTCCCCAATCACTGTCCACTTCTATACACTCAGGTAAGGTCTGGCTATTCTTGCTAGCTAGCTTCCCCAGGGATTCTGTCTCTGCCTCCGGCCTGGTGGGATTATAGGCACTGCCAAGACTATCCAGTTTCTATGTGGGTTCTAGGAATCCAAACTCTGGTCCACACACTTGCACAGGAAGTACTTTATCTGCATCTGTGTCCCGTCCCCAGCCCATCAATTGTTTTTTAAAGTATATTGAGTATCATGATACTCACATCAAACCCAATAAATACTTGAGGCATTTTGTCTGACCCATGACCATTTTATTCTCCTTTCTCTCTCCAGATTATGTTTATTTCCCTCAGAATGACTCATTCTATTAATTTTCAATATATTAAAAAATAACTTTGTTTTCTCTTGTTGTTTATTCTTCTCTCATACAATACATCCCAACCACATCTTCCTCTCCCTCCATTCCTCCCAGTCTCTCCACCACCTCCCTCTCCCCCAGTTCTACTGCTCCCCAGTTTCCCCTCAGAAAAGAGCAGGCCTCCCTGGGCTATCAACCAAACATGGCATAACAAGATGCAATAAGACTGGGCGCAAACCTCATATCAAGACTGGATGAGGTAACCCAGGAGGACGAAAAGGATCCCAGAGGCAGGCAAGAGTCAGAGAGAGCCCCATATCTGTTAGGAGTCCCACAAAAATCCAAAGCAGATTCATAAGTACACTTAAACTAATAAAAAAAAACACTTTTTTCTTTACACTACACTATAAAGGCATATTTCTTCTGTATTATGCAGTTCTAATAAGGTACTCAAAAATTGTGTTATATTTTATGGCATCAAGTTAATTATTTAAGTTAATTATTTTACTTATTATTTCAACAATTTATAGTTGGTTGTAATACGTTTGCTTCAAAATAATTCCCATATTAACTTTTCATTATCTCTTTTCTCTGGGTTGTAAAAGTGATTGGAGCACACAGACTTCGATATTACAGCCCATCACCGTCAGGGCAGAAACTCAAACAGGGACAGAGGCCAGAACCATGGAGGAGAGCTATGTAAAAGCTTGCTTCTAGGCTCACATTCAGCTTCCTTTGTATACTTTCCAGGAGCACCTTCCTGGGGCACAGGTGGTAGTGAGCAGGCTGTGTACCACCACTAACAGTGGCCTGGGCCTTCCTACATCATCAAAAATCAAGACATGTCCCATAGACAATCCTACAGGGCAATCTGAGGGAGGAAATTTCCTGGATTGATGTTCCCTCCAAACTAGTGACTCTAGTTTGTGTCAGCTGACAAAAACTAACTGGCACCCCAGCTTCCTGCTCAGGCTGCCATAAACATAACTGCCCTGTGTTTATGGACACTTCCTCTGGAAGCCTAAGCCAAGATGATTGTGTTCTTCTCCCAGTTACCTTTGGTCACGGTTTCATCATCCCAGCGATCAAAAAGTAGCTGATGCAAGTAGGACACATGCTTTTGTCCACTGCCTCTTTCTCAACCAGGTTATGTTCTTTTGGTTGGTTTTTAAGGTTTCTTTCTGCTGTATGTACTAATCCCACATCACTTTTGGACTCTTTTAGTATCTTTCATCCATCTGGCGAATTTGCCATTGCATCCTTCAATTCTACATAATAAAGGCCATCCAAGTTTTTGCCTTGTTGAGTTTTGGAGGGTTAACAAAGACCTACCTAAGATCACAAACTTCACTTTTATCAACTCATAGTTTTTAACCTTTCACATTCAATTCACATGGTTAATTTTCTTCATATAATTAGCCAGCTTTTCAACATCACTGAGTCAGAAGCATTCCTTAGTTCATGGTGCCACTGGTATGTATCACATTTGGTTGAACTTCGTCTTTATATATGTATTATTGTTTCAAATGATAATTTTCATTACACAGCTTAAGTAAAAATCTTATAGTAAGGTGATACCTCTCTTAGTTTTGATTTTTGTTTTAATTTGTGTGTGTGTGTGTGTGTGTGTGTGTGTGTGTGTGTGTGTGTGAGAGAGAGAGAGAGAGAGAGAGAGAGAGAGAGCGAGCTCGTTTTTTTTTCCATATAATTGTTAGAACAAGTTTATGAGTTCTTGTAGAGAGGGGTGGTCTACCAAAATTTAATTAGAATTATATTAAATTATTGGTTTAAGCACACCAAAACACAACAGCTCTCTACTTACTCGAATTGTCCCTACTATCCTTTGTTTATTGGAAATTATTACAAACCTTATACATTTGTTAATACAAATGGTTTTAGTGTAACTAAGCTTTCAATACTATTTTATGATTCTGTGGATATGATGCACATACTCGTCTTCCATTATATTATTTTAATGTTGCTATTATTAAGAAAAAATCACAATTTTCTCATAAATTAATCATAAAATCAGCACATTTGTTGAGTGTCATAACGTTCTCCACATTTTGTCTGCCTGAGTGATCTGTCAAACATCCCATCTGTATACATAAGGACAATGCTGTTAGCAATTACTAGTCACAGTAGACAGTGTTCGATGATCTGAATAGGAATGTATTTCAGTCTGTGCTCCTTTGAGAGAAGAGACGAGGCAAGGCCAAGCTTCGCATGGAAGTTAATGCTAGGAAACTGCAGTAGGGAAGAGTGAGACAAGAAAGAAGGAAATGCCCACACATATTCATGCAGGCGCGGCGGAAATTGCCCCTGCAGGCAGCATCAGTCCTATTCCTGGTGACGGCAGGAAGGAATGCTTCAGTAAGTTCCCACCAGAAAAATATAAGGCTGAGGCATTTTTTCCTGCCCCTGATGCCTGTTGGCTGACAGGTGCTAACCACTGAAGTTCCAGGATACAGTCTGGCAAAACTGGATTCTTTTTGTCTTTGGTAAATGCATTAAGCACAGAGCAGTGGAGAGATGTGTAGTATAGGCTCAAGGTGGGACATTGTCAGGATGGTTTCTGCTCACATGGACCTCTACAGCACAACTGCAACTAAGAATTGAAGACTATTGTGGAATAATCTTTTTGTACCCTGTGAAGATGTGAAGAAGGCCAAGGTGCCTTCTGATTGGTTTAATAAAGAGCTGAATGGCCAATAGCTGGACAGGAGGAGGTTAGGCAGGACATCCAGGAAGAGAGAGAGGAAGAGGACATGAATCTAGGCACAGAAGAGATGCCAGAGGACACAGAGAGGAAACAGGAGGTACAAGATGGAAAAGAGGCAAATGTAGATTAATATTAATCGGTTAATTTAAGTTATAAGAGCTAGTGGGACAAGCCTAAGGTATAGGCTGAGCTTTTACAATTAATAATAACTCTCCATGTCATTTTTTTTTTTTTTTTTTTTTTGAGCTGGCAGCCCAAAGAAAAATCCAACTACAGAAGATACATAGGGGACGTATGGCCAACACCAGGAGCAGAGTTCCCTTGGTACCACTCACATCTACTCAGGCCCACCTCAAGTCTACCCTGGACTTGGTGAGTGCAAGGCTCACTGTCATCTCTAGAAAACAGAAGACAAAAGCGCTAGTGGAAGCAGCAGCCTCCCCTTCTGCTGCTGGCCCCAGGCTCTGATGACCATCTTTCAGTTCTCCAGCATCCTTTGTAGATTTCCCTGCACCTGTGTCTGCAGTTCAGCTGTACTAAGCTGCTTGCCTGGCACAGGGATCCAATGTTCCTAACCTGAAGGCGTGGGTCCTTGTTTGCCATGTCGTTACATCAGGTTCCAGAAGTTCTCTGTCTTTTATGTACAAATTAGTCCTATTAGGACCAATACTGAAATGCCTTTGCCTCTGTTCCAACAGTGTGCAAGTCCCTACGCTATTAAACTACCGATATTGTCAGATTTAGTGGAGCCTTGACTGTATACCTAGGTGAGAGTGGACCCTGCTTTTTAGGATTTAGGATCTCTAATCTAGCAAAGCCTAAAGCTGCAGAGACAGGAAAAGTACAATGTTTTCAAGTAATGTTAGTGGAAATGATAGTTGGATTCACAGATCAGACTATTGTAAACAAACCCTGGGGACAGGCCCCACTGGCTTAATTCAGAGTTTTCACACATTATGCAAAATAATAGAAAAAAATACATGAAGGTGGTAATTGTATTTGTCCCAACTCCTTTGGCATGAAGAGACAAAAATCAGCTTAGACAATACAAACCCATTTCTGTGCCGTTAATGTCTCTGTTAGGACTTTCCTCCCAAGACAGCAATGCCCTCCGCAGACACCGGGACAGTCACTCACTGCACATGATCTGCTCTGAGTCAGCTGTTTCAGACCACACTGAGAGCTCAGCACAACCCCGCTGCTGACAGAGTTGTCTGCTGACGGCCTCAGCTACTGAAGACACAGTTATAGCCTCCACCCCTTCCACCTGGACAACTCTAGAGCCCACTCAAGTAGTCCAAAGACATCTCACAAATGAGTGATGCTTTCCAAATGTGAATGTGTACTACTGATAAAGTTAAAAATCTGTGTATTACTAAGGGTGGCTTCAAAGGGAAGAAGAAGAGGTACTTTCTCTTCAACGTTTTCGTTTCCCAAACACCTACTCTCTTTTCTCTTCCTTCTTCCCTTCCCCAGCACAGCATGGGGACTCACAAAGCAACACCTCACTTAATAACCCCAGAAGAGCAACTGGAATGCAAATAGGAACTGGCACTCATTTATTCCTATGATCTCTTTTAAATAAAATTCATTTGTCCCTCCACTACACACTATAACTCTAATAGCCACGAAAATGAAAATAAAACTACTAAACCTATATACAGTGAATTTCTCTAACATCTTGTTTTTTACTTTATAAAAAATAATCTCAAATTTTAAACTTATAATGAGTTAGATTTGAATTCAGATTCCTTAAAAAGGTAACTTTGAAACTTGGGTGCTGCTGGAACAGAGGTAAAGAAAGCAGTTACAGTACTGGTGATTTTCAGGTTTTTTTAGTATTTATGCTTTGTGTGTAAAGTATCAATAAATATTTCTTTCTAAAATTTCTGCCTTACAAAAAGGTACTTTATATTCAGGAAACTGTGGGTAACATATAATTAAACAAAAAGCAGGAAATATATTCCAAATAGGAAAAATTGTTTGGCCTTGACACTTGCATAATAACCAGATGTTACAATACATGCCAAAATTATTGAAACATTCCTGGGAGTTCAGAGATTAAAATACAGACCAATGTTTCTGGAGTGAATGTGATAACAACATGGCAGACATGCCAGTGATGAGTTAATAATCTACCAACATGATCAAAGATCCAGTGGTTCTTCTCAAATGCATTTGCTTTTAAAAGGGTGAACTGTGTGGTCTATTCAGAAAGGAGACTAAGGAAAAGTGAGGTCTCAAATTAACAACCCTGATTCCCCTCTCCAGTCACTAGAACAACAAGACAGTCCCAAACCTAATGGACTGCAAGAAATAATAAAGATTAGGAAAGAAATTACTAAAAGAGAGACTAAAAGAATAATAACAAAAACCAATCAAATAGCTGATTCTTTGGAAAAGTAAGAATGACAAACCTTTAGCTAATCTGACAAAAAGAAAGAGTGAGAAGATCCAAATTAATAAAATTGGGGCCAAAATGGATATTATTACAATAGACCCCAATGAAATCCAGAATATGATATTAGGAAATACTTTGAAAATTTAAATTCTAAAAAGCTGAATAATGAGTGAATTTCTAAATGCATATGGCACACTGAAAATAAAACCAAAAGGTCTAAAGAACTTAAACTCATTACTAGCAATGAGGTCAATGCTGTAATCAGTCTACATACACACTCACACACACACACACACACACACACACACACACACACACACACACACACACACAGCCTAGGACCAGATAGATTCACTGATGAATTCTATCAAACAGTCAAAAAACTGATACAAGTCTTCCTGAAATTGTTCCACAAAATATAAAGAGAAGCAACACTACTAAATTCATTCTATAAACTTAGTGTTATCTGCTACCTAAATCATGGAAGACACAACAAAAAAGAAAACTACAGACTGATATAGATGCAAAATTATCAAGAAAGTACTTGAAAACTGCATTAAGGGACACATTTAGAAGATTATATATCATGACCAAGTGGGCTTCATCCCAAAGATGCAAAGCTGGTTCAGTATACATAAATCCATAAATGCAAATGCCATATAAGCAAACTTCAAGGACAGAAAATAGACTATTATACTGATTGATATTGAAACAGCATTTGACAAGTTTAATCTGCTGTTATGATAAAGAAGACATTAGTGATTGACTAAACATACCTCAAAATAATAAACACTATATTAACAAACCTACAACTAACATTGTACTAAGTGGAGATGAGCTGGGATCATTTCCATAAAACCAGGAAAGAGACAGGGACACCCACTCTCCTCCTTTCCTACTGAATATACTGCTCTAAATTTTAGCTGTATCAATTAGATTAAAAAAAAAAGACTATATAAAAAATAGAAAAGGAAGTCAAAGTATCCTATTTGCAAATGACTTACTTTTATTCATAAAAGATCCTGTAGAATCTACTAGAAAACTCTTACATCTAAAGAACATGGATAATAAAGTTGCAGAATTGATACAAAAATCAATATGAAAAAGGAGTAGCCTTCATATATACTAACAATGAAGTGACTCTCAGAGAAAAAAAATCAGGTAAAATATCTCATTCATAGCAATTCTAAGAAAAATAAAGTATCCAGGAATAAACCTAACCAAAACGGGAAAGATTTACAATGAAAACTTCAAGGCATGAAAAAAGAAACCAAAGTAAACAATAGATAATAGAAATACTTTCCATGCTTCTGGATTGGCAGAATTCGTATTGTGTAAATAGCTGAATTATGAAAAATAATCTACAGATTCAATACAATATCCATCAAAATTTCAGTACCCTACTTTCTAGATTGAGAGAAAACAATCCAAGAATGCACACAGAACCACAAAAGACCATGAATACTCAAAGTCATCCTAAGGAGATTAAAAACAAAAACAAACAAACAAACAACAACAACAAAAACAGGTAGAGGTATTAAAATACCTACCTCAAATTAAACTATAGAGCTATAGTGACCAAGACAGTCTCGTACTGGCATAAAACAGACAGACCAATAAAACAGATTGGGGGTCTGGAAATAGACTGATAGGGGTAGGACAATATGACAAAGGTGGTAAAAACATGCAGAGGAAAATGGAGCCCATTTAACAAATGGTGCTGGCCATCTGAAGAAGAATAAGATCAGATCCATACATATCAAAGACTTCAATTCAAAACCCTGAACTCTGAAACTCCTAGAGACATTAAATATAGGCAAGACCTTTCTGAGTAGAACTCCAGGAGCACAGTAACTGGTCCCAAGAATTAATGGATAGGTCTACATGAAATTTAAAGTTTCTACACAACAAAAGAAACTATCACTAAACACCCCACAGACTGGTAGAAAATCCTTATCAGCTGTGCTTCAAACAAGGGGCTAATAGCTTGAATTTACAAAGAACTGCAAAAATTAACCCCAAGGAAACAAAACTGACAATCAACAAATGGACTGATGAAAAGAGAAGACAGTTCTCAACATAAGAAACACACATGGCCAATGAATATATTTTAAAAGTGTTATCCAACACCTCTAGGCATTAGGGAAAAATAAACTAAAATTATTCGGAGATACTGTTCACCCTAGTCAGAATGGCTATAATCAATAGATCAGACAATAAATGTTGGAAGAGATATGGGGAAAGAAGAGCCCTTATTCACTGTTGGGGGAATATAAATTAATCCAGTCATTATGCAAATCAGCCCGGAAGTTCCTCACAATATTACAAATAGAACTACCATATGACACAACTATACCATTCCTGGGCATATAGTGAAGGAACTCCATAGCCTGCTACAGAGGTATTTGCACATCCATGTTTATTGTTGTCCTACTCACGATGGCAAGGTAATGGAACTGAGCTAAATGTCTATCAGCAAATGAACGGATAATGAAATAGTTACTTATATACAATATGATACATTCAGCTGTTATGAAAATGAAATAAGCAAGAATATCAATGGACCTAGAAAGAATAGTACTAGGCAAGGCAATTGAAACTCAGAAAGACAAACTCTGCATGTTTTCCTTCACACATGGACCCTAGCCTATAATGTATTCATGTATGTAAACAGTTCTAAGTATGGCTAAAGTTCAAAAAGTTCAAGGGATCAGGAGAGGGTAATATCAGGTGATAAGAAAGGGAGGAGTATAGGCAAAAAGACAAATTACAGTGGATATAAATCTAATTTCTTTCTAGTTTCAATTATGTAAGTTTTTTTCAGTGGTGGAGATACAATTTCAGTTTTCTGTGTACTGAGGCAGAAACAAGTATTTTTGTATTCTAAAAGAATTCAACATTTATTACTATCATAAATCAGTAACTGGGAAAGTTGTACTTTGTTTTTAATTCCATTGACCAAAAGGAACTGTCCATGACTAGTCATGAATATATTTGTCACTTTGACACACTTAAAAAGGTAACTTTAAAAAAAAAAATGTTCTGAGATTTGGATGTCAGACCTTGCTGCTGAAGACACCGCGCACTGTGGACACAGGACTTGGGGGTATCCAGCTGGAACAGACCTGGAAGCCTCCTCCCTGAGAACTGTCTCTCACAGTATCTCAAAGTGTTGCCAAGGGAGGATTTAAGGCCCACTTAATAGGTGGCAATTCATGTGTGGTACTATGATCCTAGCAACTCCCTGTTGCTGGTGAGGTCATGGGCCCTAGAAGGGGATCCACTACTGCCACATTCTTAAACCAGTATAATTCCCAGATTCATTCTAAACATCTGTCCTTATACCCAAAGAAAAGTGCAGCTCTCACCCCTCATAAAAGAAGCGTCATTTTGCTGCAGAAGGAGACTATTCTATAAAGCCCCAACTGGTCGAAATGCAGAGAATAACTGACTGGGGAGTACACACCCCTAATTGATACACCGGCAACACAACCCCTGCATCAAATGATAAGGGGACATTGTGGAAGAGAGTGAAGAAAGATTTTAACAGCCAGAGGACCATGGCGTCTGCTATGAGATAGTGCCTTCTATATACGACAGGGAAGTTGAAATCTCAACAATAGGGTTGCCTAAACAAGACCGGCATAACAACAACTCCAGCTGACACTGTCATGGATAGGGAAAATCTTACAAGGCTTCACTCCTACATGAAGAACTACAGGCAATTAGTTAATGGCTGCTAAGAAATGAACAATCAGCTTTCTCCAGGGATGAGCCCTCAATGGGTGGTCAACCCTAAACACAGACATGTGAGCAACACTAAATGGTCTCAGCAGGTTATATTTGTGTGTGTAAAAGAACACTGCACACATCAATCAAAATGCCCACATTTAATAGGAATACATTTAATAGTATGGTAAAGGGGAATTTAAGAATACTTTTTAAGTAATAACAACTTTAGGTAGGCAATTGTGAGGAAGATAATAATCATACAAGCCAGAGCCACATGATTCTTCCACAGTCCCCAAGGTGACAGATCGATGCCCTGACTTTTCAAGTATTCGTCACCAGTACATCTGAAATTTAAATATACAAAATTGATTAAGTTCATCCCTAGCATCTGTCAAATATTAATCAATACATCTACTATTTCTTTATTACAGAAACCCATTGGTTAGCCAAATCAATATATGACAAGAATGTTGAACCCTTGAAATCTCAACAATATGGTTGCCTAAACAAGACTCGCATAATGACACCACCAGTTGACACTGTCATGGATAGGGAAAATCTTACAAGGCCCCCCTCCTACATGAAGAACTACAGGCAATTAACAGATGCTAAGGAAAGCCTTCTCCAGGCTTACAATTTACTAGATTCTAGGCTAAGCAACTTGCACCTAATTAAGTTAATCCTTAAAACAATCCAAAAAGAGTTTAACTATTAAGCACTTTAACAAATTTGGCCAAGTTAACATAGTCTTACTATTAACTAAGTTTCTTGCCTCATCAGATTCATTAATTGTAAATCTATGACGCTGCTGTCTACAAAAGGCAGAAACGCTGAACAAGTGCCTTTTCGTTTACTCGTTACTAAAGGCGAAGACCTCAGCTGTAGCCATGCTGGGTTCAGCCCTTCCCTTGCAGTTTCCTCGGCCACAAAGTGAGGAAAGCAGGTCAGAAAGCTCCATTTGGCAAGAGGGAGCAACGACTTTCAGCCGAAGTCACGTCTGTCAGCTTTCACCTGCAGACTCTCAGCTAAAGGACACAGGCCTTAGATAGCAAGTAGAGCAGAGCAGGATGGAGTGGCCCTAGCGTGAATCCACCCGATGTAGCCACGATTATTGTGGCTGCTTTTCCTGTGCATGGTGGGGTTCAGCAGATTCCAAAATAGCCATTCCTCTTTGCTTTAAGAGCAGTTTTCTCCTTCCTTTTATGAGGTCAAGCCTTATGTGAGCACTAAGCCTGCCATGGCTCCTCCTTCTGTGGTACCTCTTTTCCTGTCCACTCCCTCCTGGCCAGCAGGCTGGCAAGGACTTTGTGTTAGAAAGATGCCACACCCACATCCAACCAAAATTCAATGGGCAGGCAAAGAAAAGCTCTCTGGGGGAAACCCCTGTTTCGAAAGTTGTCTGTCAAGAACCCAAAATAGGAAATCATCCTATTACTAGCAACTATTTTTACAACTGAACACTCAGGAGGGATTTGGGAGACCAGCATTCTGTTCTTTCATTAATCTTTATATCAAAAATCAGATCATTAATAATTATCATAAAAGTATTAACATTTTAAAATAAGGTCATCTAATTTATTAGAACCTGAATTCTGTTTTAATTCTTGAAAAAGTGCATCCTCTTATAGGGAGAATTTCAGTTTGGTTTAAATGAGCACACACATACACCCCAACTGGCAGCCTTGAGTTCCATGATGTTCCCAAAGGCACTGGGGCAGAAAGTGACATCAGGGTCAGAGTAATCAGTGACGTCCTTCTTGCTCACTGTCCGAGTGCCTACTACTGTCTTCCATTCTGGGCTCTGGGTTATAATCCATTTCAGTTCAGAGATTACACATCCCTCCTAAATTATCAAAGCAGCCTATTTGTAACCCCAAAGTTCTGAAAAGTAAGAATTCAAACCCAATCAAAAAAATAACAGGGAACTTTTAAAACATCTCAATCAATACACAGGGAGCATTTTTTTCACATTAAATATGGCTTTGACTGTTACAGGTTATAGGAGCTGTTTCAACATGGTCACATGAAGTAGTGTATAAGGGCTCCCTTCACAGACTGAAAAATTAAGGCTTAAAGTTTGACTCATCCTACCTCTAAGCCAAGCAGCTGTTTTACAGTACATCACAGTAAGACACAAACAGTGTGACACTGAACACAAACTTACATTGCAAAGCTGTTATTGCAGGTGTCGCTGACATTTGCATTGAGTTCTGGACAGAACTCTTGTCCCAAGAATTCATTATACTGCAAAGCCTAGAATACACATAAGATCGAGCAATGTCAATAGTGTTAAATTCCAAAATGTTTCCAAGGAATTATCACAATCATATGCTCAAATTTAATCTTTATTGTTATTTCTGAAAGCATGCCAAGCTGCATATATATAATCTCTCTCTCTCTCTCTCTCTCTCTCTCTTTCTCTTTCTTTCTCTCCCCTCTTTTTTTTTTTTTAACACCAAAACAGGCAAACAAGTAACTTCCAACTGGCCAAAAGGGAAGACTCATGACTACCCCAGAGCACCCTCATCCCAATTTTATAACCCATAAAACCTATAATTAAAATGATATGATGCTCAGCACTCGGGAGGCAGAGCCAGGCGGATCTCTGTGAGTTCGAGGTCAGCCTGGTCTACAAAGCGAGTTCCAGGAAAGGTGCAAAGCTACACAGAGAAACCCTGTCTCAAAAAAAAAATCTTAAAGGTAAATTAAAATGATATGATGCTCAATGAATATTGTTGATTTGTAGTAACAATCTTTTCTGGTTTTCATAAAAAAAGTAGTAATTATGGAAATCAGAAACTTTATTATACTGAATTAAGACAGAGCTATTTTCTTTGTATTTGATTAGTTGCTAGAGCCTATATGGTTGTTGAGTATTACAATCTATTTTTCTTCAGATTTCAGTTTCAATATAAACTATGTACTACAGTCCCCTCTCCTCTCATTTACTTCTGTACTGAACAGAAACAATATTTTCATCAATTAGTCAACATTTCTCCTTTATGTGGTTTCTCCCCAATCTTCATGTCCCTCCAATAATGGGGTGACAATGGAAAACCCCAGATGACTCTTTGACCCTCCAATAAAAAAGACTAATAGGAAATTATTAGCCACTGTTTCCGGAAGGAAACTGGATGGGGCAGGTTCACACTTGTGGCTAAGGATATGACAAGGTTAGGCTTTATTCCACCATTCCTAGCTTGGGAATCCAGATAGTCACAATGACAAGCAAGGATAACTTACTGTGTAGCCATATCGAGGAATGCTGAAGTACTGAAGCCAGGACAACCAAGGCTCAATGGTTGTGAGATTCACCAAAAGACCAGAAAAAATCTGCAAGATGCAAAACCTGTAAGTTAGAACCAGTCTAGTGATTTCATAGCTTTAGTTAAGACTTCCTATGAGGCCTTGCATGTAGACAAGTGTGATGGTGCATGCCTGTAATCAAACCTAGGGAGGCTGAGACAGAGGGATCACAAGTTCAAAGCCAGCCTGGGATATCTGGCACGATTATCTCAAAAACAAAAACAAAGCAACCAATCCCCCTCCCCCACACAAATAACCTGCATCTGCTAAACATCACTGCTAAGGCCAGGCGGTATGAAAACTGCAGTTATAATATCTCCTAATAGTCTTGCTTAACATGAGTACTTCTGCAGTGGTTATTTATGGCATTAAGGGGAGGATTATACACCTATAATTAATATTATATATTCAAGTTATTTGATGATCCTCAATGGTTTAGAATGTCTTCAACTTTCTGTATAACTGCAATGGAAGATAAAAAAACAGAATCATCCCTTAGTCTCTCATGGGTATAGGTTGGGTCCAGACTTCCAACATGTAAACTAAATTCTGCAGATGCACAATTCTCTTATTTTTAAGATGACACAGTACTTTAATATAACCTACACGTGGCTTGTATGCTTTTAAAAAAAGAATTATTCATTTTTATTTTATGTGTGTGAGTGTTTTGTCTGTATGTAAGTTCACTGCATGCATACCTGATACCCACAGAGGCCAGAGAAGGTGTCAGATCCCCTGGGACTGGAATTGGAATTAGTGACAGCTATAAGCCACTAGGTGAGTCCTAGACATCAAACCTACATCTTCAGAAAGAGCAGCCAGTGCTCTTAACTGCTAAACCATTTCTCCAGCCCAGCCTTTATACTCAAAATAGACACATCACAGATGTTCGAAGATTATCTGCAGAGTGATTAAAATGCCTAATACAACACCTATGCTAAATAAACAGTTGGTATACTCTATTATTTATGAATAAATAAATGAATGGATGAAACAGTATCCCTATGTAGTCCCAGCTGGTCTAGAATTTTCTATGTAGACGAGGTTGGCCTCAAATTCAGAGTAATCCTCTTGGCTCTGCCTCCTAAATGTTAGGATTATAGATATATGCTACCATTATTATTGGATTATACCATTCTTTAAGGAATAGTGACAGGGGGAAATGGTGACATGTATACACAAGAAAAGCATACATCTTTTCCTCAGTTGAATCTTTTGATATGGATATGGATGCAGTCTGTTCTGTGATTCTAATTATGCCACCTTTATGCGTTCCTCCCAATAATCCTGGAAATACAGAACACACTAGAATAATCCAGAACAAGCATGTTGCTGTACATCCAGACAAGATTTGTTATTGACAACAGTTTATGTTCTATAGTCATAGCTTTAGAAACAATTTTAGGTTCAGAATGCAGGTATAAAATAATCTCCAAATTAGAACAGATAAGAGCATGATATGGTGATGTACAGCAGAAAATGTAAGTAATACCTCCATATAAGCTGAACTATGGGGCTAGAGAGGGCTCAGTAGTCAAGAGCAATTACTGCTGTA
This sequence comes from Peromyscus leucopus, assembly GCF_004664715.2. Lineage (NCBI taxonomy): Eukaryota > Metazoa > Chordata > Mammalia > Rodentia > Cricetidae > Peromyscus > Peromyscus leucopus. The sequence continues at coordinate 76,128,874 of NC_051065.1, read as the reverse complement.
GCAGAGGACTGAGTTTGGTTCTCAGCACCCATATCAGGTGGCTCACAACCACAACTACCCTGGCTCCAGAGTATCTGGCACTGTCTTCCAGCCTTTGAGGTCACTGCACTAGTGTATATACTCCATACAGATGCACATACATGCACATAATTTAAGAATCAAAATAAATAAATTAAAAAAAAGATTGCCCCCAAAGCAGAACCACAGTGGAGATGCCAGCAATTGACTATTCAAGATTAAAAATAGGCAAAATGAGGTTTGCTGTGGGATGGTCTGTATTTCAAATGTGTTGCTCTGATTGGTCAATAAATAAAATACTGATTGGCCTGTGGCTAGGCAGGAAGTATAGGCGGGACTAACAGAGAGGAGAAAAGAAAGAACAGGAAGGCAGAAGGAGTCACTGTCAGACACTCCAATGACCAGCAGCATGTGAAGACACCAGTAAGCCACGAGCCACGTGGCAAGGTATAGATTTATGGAAATGGATTAATTTAAGATATAAGAACAGTTAGCAAGAAGCCTGCCACAGTCATAGTTTGTAAGCAATATAAATCTCTGTGTTTACTTGGTTGGGTCTGAGCGGCTGTGGGACTGGCGGGTGACAAAGATTTGTCCTGACTGTGGGCCAGGCAGGAAAACTCTAGCTACAGAGGTTCTCATGGAATGTGTTCTGCCATACTAAGAGGGTTGGGATATGACAACAACGACAGTGCTGTTGGGTTGTGTGTGCATGTTTAAAACTGTGCTAACGAGTACCGATTATATGACATACCATCTGGGTGAATACAGATTGATGACTGGCTTTAAAGTCCTATTTATAAACACTTGGCAAGACTTCAGCTAATGGCGGCTCACTGAAAGATAGCCTCCTCTAGTGAAGAGGACCCTGTGTCAGTGTGCGAGCTGTTCCTATTTAATGATGTAGGAGAAAGACATGGGAGCTGGTCCTTTTATCACTTGAGAGCAAAATTGAGACATACAATATTAGGAGTGAGGAATCATTAAACTAGCAACGTGAAATAATTAGGTATCTACTGAAGGTAGGTGGACTTTGAAAGTCTCTAGCTTTTTCTTCTTAAAGACATGGTCTCAGGCAGCCCAGGCTGCCCTCAAAATTACTATGTAGCTAAAGATAACTTCAATTTCCTGTTCCCTCTACCTCTAAGATATCCCAGGGACTGAGATTGAGATTATGAACATATACTACCTACATTACCATGCTGGCTTCTTTTCAAACTATTTTTAAAACACTTAATAGTCAAAACATAAGAGGGACCCAAGATAGACTCCTTGGTACACAGTTACATTTTCCATGAGCTTCACTTTCCCTTTTTCAGGAATTCAACCCAATCATTTCTGGTTACTAATTGGTAGACAAAATGAAGGATATGCTGTCATTTTTCAAGGAGTCAATGACAATGTCTGTTTTCAATTTTCTATTTACCAAGGTTGTCTAACATCAGCAAGAAGTATTTTTTTCCATTTCTGTGACTTTCCCCCCCCACTTTCCATTATACCAGAGTTTACTGAATAACAATAAACTCACAAGATGCATCTCACTGTGTACCTAAGGCTTGGCTTGAACACACAGCCGTACTCCTAAGTGCCAGATTACAGACATACACCATTACATCCAGCTAAAAATCATCTTTCAAAAGCTTATTTCCTCAGTGAGGAAATGTTAGCGAAGTCACAGCAACACTAAGTAGCAATACAAGGGACTTGATAGAGGTTAGGTGGAAAGCCATTACTTTTCCTCATAGTCACTGTATTTGAGCATCTGGATTTCTCAAAGTGTCACAGTCCTAATGGAAAGAATCCCCAAAGCAGATTTCTGCAACCGATAAATATTCAGAGAAAACAAGGCAAGAATTGTCTTCTCAGAGAAGCAGTGTCTATACTCACCATCATAAATACAAAAGAGATTGTCATGAGAAGTGTTGCCACGGATACCACGCTTTGACCTGCAGCTATGGCCAGTGCCATGGAACTGGCTGTGTAAGCGACCATTATAAGGGTGAACATCATGATGAAAAAAGCCCCCACCTCTTTCTTCAATCCTTGGAAAGAAAAGAAGTAATCAGTGCAGTGTCCTGTGTATTTGGTGTGTGTGTTGTGCAAATACACTGTAGAGATTTATCAGAATAGATGAGAAAAGGTCACCCAATATCCAACCACTCTGGGTCACCAACTTCATTGTTTTATTCTGTGTAACTGCATCAACCAACAGAATTTCCTTTTCCCTGCTTATTTTAAGAGCACTATTTCAGATAACGGGTGTATTTCTATACATGTAACAAGAATAATTCTGAGCTCCTTAAATGGACAGCTACAGGAAACACTGGCCCCAATACCACTGCCCTCCCCCACCACAGGAAGCTCACCAAGAGAAAACATGCATTTGCCCAGACATCCCCACATCTCTCAGTGTTTGCTCTAACTGCGCCAGTGAAGAAACTTGGTTCACAATTACATGACCTCAGGATGGTTTAAAATACAAAGGAGGGGAGGGTTCTTCTATCATCTATGTCTCCCTAGACATTAAAAATAGGACTAAGTTGCCGGGCGGTGGTGGCGCATGCCTTTAATCCCAGCACTCAGGAGGCAGAGGCAGGTGGATCTCTGTGAGTTCAAGGCCAGCCTGGGCTACCAAGTGAGTTCCAGGAAAGGCGCAAAGCTACACAAGAAACCCTGTCTCGAAAAAAACAAAAAAACAACAAAAAAATAGGACTAAGTTCTCAAAGTACTTTATAAACTATGAGGTGCATATACATACATACATATATGTATATATATATACATATACATATATGGCTATGTATATGTCATACAATCTGATGATTTTGAAACAGTGGCAAAAAATGGATCATTCATCTAAGGGTCTAGATACCATGTCATATTCTTTATGATAAACTTCATATAGAAAATGAAAGCTTTAAGCTCTATCAGTGGTTCTCACACTATAGTGCTTCGTAAAAATAGAATTACTATTATGTATGCATGTAGTATGTATTTCGTATATCAGTGAAAATTATGGAAATTTCGATGCAGCGATCTTAAGGTCAAATCCTGAGCATAATGTAAAAATAAATCTGTCTGTATCTGTCAGTGACTTATTTTTTTAGTAAATAAATAACCCCCACAAACTTAACATGGTTTTCTTATTCAAGAATATGCATCAGAGAATGTGCAGTTATTAAATTTTTCTGTCTCTTTATATAGACACATAGAAAAAGGTAAATAAAAATATACACAGAGAAATTAGCTTCACATCACACCCCAGACTAAAGGCATTTTCATTTGGCCTGTTACTTACCTAACATGAAGTATAATATACAAGTGAATAAAACGCTTGGCAAAAACCTCACGGGTAGTAGATCAGATACCAGCTTTCCAAAGAAGTAGGAAGACACTCTGTAATATCCACTGATATACTCATGTCTATAAAACACAGAGCATAGACTCCAGATTAGTCTCCAGGTGTGGAACAGAGGATGGGGTGCCTGCTGCACCACTAGAGAAAGGCACTCCTCAACCCCCATGCTCCAGGCTGACCCCACACCTTGCCTTCTGCCATCTTAGGTGACACTCCCCCTGGGCTATCAGCTCCAGGGAGCTCTTACACTGTGACCCTCTCTCACCCCAGCACTTCCTCTGGCTGCTGTGAACTCTGGCCATCAGAGTATGAACCTTACAACCTTAGAGCCCTTCCAGCTACCAAATCTAATCTCTCCTCTCCCTGACATCTTTCTCTAGTTACTCCAAACTCTTCCACCAGTGTCCTTGTTCTTTTGCTTTCTGTTGATTCATTTTGTTGGTAAATAAAGGTGGGCAAATCCCTCCAACCTTTGAAAACCGTGGGAGAAACACCAGCCATGCTCCACCCACCCAGGCTGGTACTTGCTCTTCCTTCGCCATCTTGATCTTACCTCTTCTAGCTGCTGAACCACCTAATTGTTCTGAGGGCCCTCAAACTTCCTTTGCTGGAGTTACCAGCCTGTGATTAATCAAAACAAGGAACTTTCAGCCCTGCAGATGCTGCTTTCTCTCACAACAGCACTGGGATTTCCAAACCTCAGCCCAAACTTGAAAATCTCCTTTCTCTGGCTAGCAGGCACCTCAGGCTCTTAATTTTCCATCCTTCCCATGACTGACTTTTCTTAATACTGTAACCCTATTCATTTTCAAAAATTCATATTGTATAACATGAATATATGCATGCAATTTATATTTCCCATTTAAACAAATAAATAAAAGATACTGATAACATCAGGATGGTATTTTGACCCAATTTTGGATTTGACCAGTTTGACACACAGCTGAAACAGTGGCCTACTCACATGAAGAGTTTCTTCTCCACTACGAAGAGCTCAACAGCTGACACACTGCTGAAACACTGGTTGGTGGTCAGGAAAAAGAGTACCCCAGCTCTGCCAGGAGAGAATGGGAACGGAAGTACCACAGTCAACTTTGTGTACTTAGGTTAGCAGTCTACAAATGATATACCACTAACACCTTTTGTTCTTTCTTTTTCTTTCTTTCTTTCTTTTTTTTTTTTTTTTAAATAAAACTGTTCTAGTTAACAGAAAGGGGATCTAGGGAGATGGCTCAGTAGGTATAGGTGGCGACCTAAGTTCAATCCCCAGGACTGATCCCCACAAGTGCACCAATGCTCATACATGTGCATGCACACATACACACAGAGAAAGAATCCCCCCCACACACACACACACCCTGCAACTGGGTCTCGCTCCTGTGGCTGTGTCTCTACAGTGGTGGTTATTGACTCCAATGACTCCATGTTAAAGCGAATACTGAAATTCTTGGTCTTAAGATTGTTGTGAACTGAGTTGTGTTGTTCCTATAAAATTCCTGTAGAAGCAATGATCTCCTACTATGCTGGTATTGGGAAACAGATCCTTTCAGACATGTCCAGCTGCACCCTGCATGCAGCAGAAGATGGCTACCAGGGCAGCCTGTACTGGTTAGTTTACTGTCAACTTGATACAACCTAGAATCACCCAGGAAGAGTCTTAGTGAGGAATTAGCTACATCAGTTGGACTCTGAGTATGCTTGGGGTGGGGGTGGGTGTCGTACTGACTGTTAACTGAAGTGGAAACCTCACCCTGAATGTGGGCAGCACCATTTCATGGAATGGGCTCTGGCATGTTTAAGAAAAGAGAATACGCTGGGTGGTGGTGGCACATGCCTTTAATCCCAGCACTAGGGAGGCAGAGGCAGGCGGATCTCTGTGAGTTGGAGGCCAGCCTGGGCTACAGACTGAGTTCCAGGAAAGGTGCAAAGCAACATAGAGAAACCCTGTCTCAAAAAACCAAGAGAGAGAGAGAGAGAGAGAGAGAGAGAGAGAGAGAGAGAGAGAGAGAGAGAATGAGAATGCTAGCTGAGTTGAGCAGGTGAGGAACTGTGTTATTTGTGGGAGTCCACAGAAGCTCTCTAGTAAGGCCTTACTCAAGGTCAGAAAGTCTGAGCTTGCTTTACCCAGCAGGGCTGCATAATAGGATGATTTGGCCAAAGGTGTGGTTATCAGGTGTTTTGAAGGGTCTACACTTGTCTGTACATTGTGCTTTGAGCTTGAAAGGGGGAGGTCTTTTGCCTCTCCCCTTGCTAGTGTATAATAAACTCATTAGAAATAAACTCGAGGCAACTGGGTATTGACCCAGGACCCTCCCAAAACTATCCTGTGTCTCTGTCTTTCTCGTCATCTCGTCGTGGTCGTCGTCATCGTGGTCGTCGTCGTCGTGGTCGTCGTCGTCGTCTCCATCTATATTCCTATCTAATACTTCCTCATTCCTCTCTCCTCCCCACAAGAAACTTCAACAGGTCAGATCTGGCCTCTGACATTTGCCTGTGCTTGTGGCTGTGGATGTGATTCTTTAAGTTCTTGCCTTGACTTCCCCAAAATAATGGGAGTTTAACCTCGAACTGAAATAAACTTTTCTTGTCTAAGTTGCTTTTTGGTCAGGGTATTTTATCAAGGCAATAGAAAACCATGAAACTAGGATACAGCCCATCATAAAATTGTAAATTTACTTAAAACTGGGAACTGAACTCACGGTCCTAAAAGAACAAGTGCTCTTTAACGTCTGAGCCATTGTTTTAGCCTCAACTCCTTCCCCAAATACTACACAATGTACAAAGTCCACGGTCTTTAGTTTTTATGTATATACTGTGTTAGCTCAAGAAACAGCACCCACAGAAACCATCAATTGCTAGTAATTTTAGAAACAATCTTGTTATCTCAACCTTCAAGGAAGGTAAAATCAATGATATGACTCTGAAAATAGCTCACTAGAATAATACTGACTCTATACAAAAGAAAACTTATTTGACCTGAATGATAGACTTTAAGATGGGTTCTTTAAAAAAGAACCAGCCTTTTCCAGACATGAAATGAATTCAACAGTCCTTGATAGTAAAATAGGAATAATACCATCTACCCATACTGGCCTCTGGATGGTGACCTGAGGTTAGGGATGACAAACACTGAGTTCAATATCTGTAGCAAACTGTGGTTCTCAATACGTGAATCATGACATGGATTATGACTCTGAGGTCAGTGCTATTACTGAGCACATATACTTACAGCATGACCAGCAATTAAAATACCTCAGTGTAAAGCTGGCTTTAGTAGCATGTAGTTTTAGAAGCAGTACATGCTTTTTTTACTTGGGAGGCTGAGGCAAGAAGATCAATAACTTTAGTTGAGGAGATCAAGGAGATCAAGTCAGCCTGGGAAACATGGTAAGACCTGCATCTCAAGCCCACCCCTCCCCCAAAAAAGTCATTATGAAAACAAAATTTTCAAAAATGTGCTGGAAAGATATCCCAGTGAGCCGGGCGGTGGTGGCGCACGCCTTTAATCCCAGCACTCGGGAGGCAGAGCCAGGCGGATTTCTGTGAGTTCGAGGCCAGTCTGGACTACCAAGTGAGTTCCAGGAAAGGCACAAAGCTACACAGAGAAACCCTGTCTCGAAAAACAAAAAAAAAAAAAAAAAAAAAAAGAAAGAAAGAAAGATATTCCAGTGATTATGAGCACTTGCTACTCTTCCAGAGGACCTAAGTTTGATTCCCAGCACCCACATGACTGCTCACAAACATCTGTAATTCCAGATTTAAGCACTCTGAAACCCTCTTCTGGCATCCTCAGGCACCCGGTACAAACTATGATGCACAGACACACATACAGTCAAAACCCCAAACACAACCAAACCTTCAAAAAAAAATTTCAAGGACACAATTATGACTGAATCTATACAATATCACAGCAAAGAGTTAACATGAGCTGAATCCCACACATGCAACTTTCAAGTCAAATAAATCAAAACCTATACAGGGATGTTGTCTCACAAGCAACTGACAAAAACAAACAATACTGAAATCAAAAGACTGCACACATTAACAGATACTATCAACACACAGAGAAAATATCATACAGAATTAGAGAAAATACTTGTAAAACATTTATCTGACAAGGAAAAAATTGCCCAGAAAAATAAAGGATTCTTAAAACTCAACAACAAATTAAAAAAAATAGACAAAGGACTATTGTCCGTTAAGTATTTAACTATCAAATTGATCTTTATTATTAAAAAATAACTACTCATGATGTGGAAAAACTGAAACACCTGTGTGCTAAAACCAAGAATGTAAAATGGTATAGCTGTTATGGGAAGACAAATTGGCCATTTCCTCAAGAAATTATCACAATTTAGTAATTCTACTGGTAAGGTTTTTGAAAGAACTGTACGCAGTGGAATATTCCTTTACACTGTGTGAACACATGTCACTGTGATTGATTTAATAAAGAAGCTGACTGGCCTATAGCTGTACAGGTAGAGGTTAGTCAGGACTTAAAGTCAAAAAGACAGCTGGAAGAAGAAAGGGAGGAGTCTCGGGAGTCACAAGGAGATGGAGAGGAAGCAGGAGATGAACTTGTCATACTGTGAAAAGGTACCAAGCCACATGGCAGGGTGTAGATAAGAAATATGGGTTAATTTAAGTTGTAAGAGTTAGCTAGTAACAAGCCTGAGCTATTGGCTGAGCATTTATAACTAACAATGAGACTCTGTGTGGTTATTTGGGAATTGGCTGGTGGGAAAGAAAACTCTGACTACATACATAGAGAGTAAACACACACACACACACACACACACACACACACACACACACACACACACTGGACTAAATCAGTCTTACAAAGGAAAGTAATTCTGATTAAGCTGTAAAATGGATGAACCATTAAGACATTGTACTAAGGGAAATAAAGCAGTCCTCAAAGGACACTCAGGACACATGTAGCAAGCTTGTAGAGTACTTGCATTTAAAGACACAAAGTAGTATGGTGCTGCCCAGGGAGTGAGGTGAGGTGGACACTGAGTAATTACTTTAATGGATTTAATTTAATGGATAAGGTAGAACCATTAAGGAAAATACTTATCTGGAGTTGGATATTGTCAACCGCCACAGCAGTATGATCGTGCTTAAGGCCACTGAACTGCACATACTTAAAATTGGTTAAAAGGATATATTTAATTTTTTGCATGGTTACATCAATACATATACATTTGTGTGTATGAAAAAGCCAACTCTTGCAGTTTTCAATTCACCAGTTCATTCCTTCCCACAAATAAACAGTGACATTTACCCTGAGCTTGTGTTAAGTTTAAGCCCTTAATCAATATTCATAAGCTTAAAGAAAGTAACAGTATTTTATCAAAATCAAGATCCAAATTTGGCTGCTTTGCCTCTGGAGTAGACTACTGTAGCTTGTTTATAAAATATACTTTCTAGTTTCCTTTTGCTTAGAACTAGTCCATGCTAATTTCTATCCTACAGAATGGGGAGGGGGGGAATCCAAATTTGCTTACCTATTCTGGATTCCAGCTCTATCATTTGTCAGACCAAAGTAAATGGCACCAATCACGAGTGACAGTATGATTGTGACAATTACCTTTTCAAGAGAAAAATGAAAATAAAAGAATTTCCATTAGAGATTAAAATGCTTGTGTGTGTGTATGTGTATATATATATACACATACACACACACACACACACACACACACACACACACACACTACATACAAAGCCCAATCTCATAAACACTTTAAACACTTGGTTATGATAGGGCTCCTGGGAAAGTATGGAATAGAATATATTATTAGACTGCTTTCTAGAGTAAACTGAAAATCAAAGCATTTGCTGTCAGGGACCTGACAAGTCAACAGAAGCCCCTAAGATTCCTCCCACTGCTCCAGCAGTCAGTGAAGTCACAGGTCAGACACTGGATCTGTGCATGGTCCATAGGGGAACCTGAAGAGGTTGTTTTGAGAGCAAACCAAAGTTCAAGTTGTCTAAGAGCTCTGAACTGAAATGACCTAAACTTTTGTGCCAATGAACAAAGCTTCACACAAGGGAGTCAAGAGAAAACAGGATGCCTTTTCTTTTAATGTTAAAGATTTAAAAAAAATTAACACGCACACCTCCAAATTCTGACAATGGAATTTTGCATGCTCAAGAAGTAGGGGTGAGCTGAGCTCCACCTCTGTAATCTCTGGAGTCTGTGCCTACATGGGAATGTACAGCATCACTGACAGAAAACAAAACAAAAACAAAAACAAAAACAAATCAAACCCCCAAAATCAAAAAAGAAAAAAAGCCCTACTTTCTGTGGGGCATTCGTTATCTGTCTCCTCACTCACCGCTTCTCTATCAACATCAGCAAGCTAGGTCTACTGTCAACACAACACACCCAAGTTGCTTCCTCTACACCCTCACATAGTCACCCTCCTTCATCTAATCAATCTGTGCAGGAGACTGCATCAGCATCACTTTTGGAGAAAAGCATCTTTAAGGATGCTTCAAGCAGCAAGGGGTTAAAGGTTATATAACAATATTATTTATTTGGCAGATTCTATTTATTAAGATATTATTCACAGGTAAATTTTAAAATGTAAGGAATGTTCAGCTAAAGAAAATGAAATATTCATTTATATATCTTGGAATTTCAAAGCTCAAAATATCCTTAGTAATTTAACAGTATCAAAATAAAAAGTACATCATGAACAGAACTAAAACTAGTTATAAGCATACACTTAATATTCTATATAGTTGCATCATAACATTCGTGTTTATGAAAAGGCTAGCTCTTCTAATTTAAAACGTGTGTGTGTGTGTGTGTGTGTGTGTGTGTGTGTGTGTGTGTACACGTGCACATGTGCAAGCATACACTCTAGTGCCCATGACAGCATGTGCCCAAGGAGGCTAGAGGTGTCAGCTCCTACTGGAGTGTGGGTTCCAGGTGGCCGTGATTTCCCTGATGAAGGTGCTGGGAATGAATATTAGCCCTCTGCAAGAGAAGTGTGTATGTACTCTTAACTGCTGAGCTATCTCTCCAGCCTGACATAAAGTAGTTTGTGAAGGTCATTTTTGGCAAAAGCAAGATAAAGTAGAAAAACAGAATTGTGAACTGTGAAGACTGGTTTAGAAATACCATAGGAGAGAATTATAAATCTCTTTGCTATTAAGATAGAAATTTAGGATGGGGAAAGTCTATTGCCCTGGCATATTTTTATAACCCTTCCACATTTATAAGGAGGCCAAACTTATAAAATAAATTCTGACAGCTCTATCAATATGTAGTTTGCACATATATACTAAGTCCAGCGTTCCAAAGTATAATTTTTAGGAGTACTCAATACTCTAAAGTATGTACTTTGCATTGTCTCTCGGCATTCAAACTTATTTAAAGCATTTAATCTTATTTAAAAAACAGAGTATAAAAAAAAAATCCCATGCAAAGGTAGGTAAGCTGTGGCACAAAAGACAAACTGCACCAACTGCCTATTTTTGGACACTCATGAACTAAGAATGACTTTCACCAAATTTCACTACTCAGGGGAGAGAACCACAAAGAGAGTGTTGTTTACAATTTGAAATTGAAACTTCAGTATCCGTTAATTAAGATACAGTGGAAATGACAGAAAAATAGAAAGATAACTAGAAAATAAATAAAATCCTGAAGCATATATAATAGTTGCAGGAGAAGAAGAATCAGGAACCATGTTTGTCCTCGTGAATATTTCATAGCATGACTGGCATTTGTCAGGTTACCTGAGCTATAGAAGCTTGAGGATTCCCCAGCAAGTTTTTGAATGAGCGCTTGGCAATCCATCGGAGCTGATGACAGAAGGAGGTAACATACTCGGACTCTTTGAAGGCTGATATTCCTTTCTTTTTCTGAGCCCTCGGAAGTCGATCTAATTCAGCTTTTGATTCTCTGTATATGGAGGAGTTGGCATAAAACTCAGCTAAGTTTTCTATTATTGGCTTCTCTCTCTTGGAGGGTTCTTCAGTTTTGTTTGCTTTGGAAAAATGTGGATAAAAAAAATGAAACATTAACACATAACTAATTTGACTCATTTTCTATGGTTCCATCCTTCTATAATCCCTTAATTCTAATATGTATATTATATACTATAATATATATACACACATACATACACACAATGTATATATGTATGTATGTGTGTGTGTATATATATGTTGGCTGGGCATATGTTAGAGCATGGTTCAGGAATGAAGTCATGTAAGGAGAATTCTGAGTGCTTGTGAGAACACTCCAAGAAAACAAGACAAGTGTCTTGTTGTGGTGGTTTGAATGAAAATGGCCCCATAGGCTCATAGGGACTGGCACTATTAGGAGGTGTGTTCTTGTTGGAATAGGTGTGGCTTTGTTGGGGGAAGTGTGTCACTAGGGGCAAGCTTTGAGGTCTTGGATGCTCAAGCCAGGCCCAGTGTCTCACTGTCTCTTCTTGTTGCCTGTGGATCCAGATAAAGAACTCTAAGCTACTCTACAGCACCATGTCTGCCTGTCTGTCACCATGCTTCCCACCAGGATGACAATAGACTAGACCTCTGAACCAACCAACTTAAAGCCAGACACATTAAATGCTTTCCTTTGTAAGAGTTGCTGTGGTCATGGTGTCTCTCTTCACAGCAATATAACCCTAACTAAGATGCTTTGTGACTTCAGTTTCTTCAAAACAGACTTGTTCTTAGAAAGTGTCTTTGTGCTCCCCCCAGGTATAGCAGATAGGAGTGAGTTTACTTCAGATCACTCATTATTGCTTGCTGCTATTATTCAATTAAATGTTTAAACTGTCCTTTACATGCCGCTATGGAAAAACAACACGTTTTGGGGGGTTTTGTTTTTATTTTTTTCCACGTGTGCTTGTCCTTGTGATTGTGTAGAGCTTGAACTCATGAGAACTTTACTCATAACTACTCTTAACCCTCAGAGTATAAACTGTCCGAGGCCCTGAATAAAGTTGGCTGGTGCATGGGACTTTAGTTCATCTCATTTATCAGCTCCACTCTCCCAGATCCCACTGCCTCTGGAGTGGTGACAGACATGGTGGCATGTGCCTTTAACCCTAGCATTCAGCAGACACATGGATCTCTGGGAAGCTGAGGATAGTCTGGTCTACATGAGTTCAAGGACAGCCAGGGCTACATAGTAAAACACTCTTAAAATAGTAAAATTACATATGCCATCATTGATTTACACATCAGGAAAACAGCAATTATTCATATGTGCATGGCCACATCTTAGGGATGCAGAAAACTTTTCAATCAGTTTAGACTCTAATTATTCAAATAGACATTATACTGTACAGAGTTAGAATTTTTTTTTTTTTGCCTTCTACTATGCACAAATGTATAAAGGGTCATTTCTTGGGGTTTTTGTTTTTTGTTTGTTTTGAGATAGGAGATCACCATGTAGTCTTGGCTAGCCTGAAACTTGCTATGTAGACCAGGCTGGCCTTGAACTCACAGGTATCTTGTAGACCAGGCTAGCCCTGAACTCACAGGTATCTGCCTACTTCTGCCTCTCAAGTACTGGGGGCTGGGATTAAAAGCATTGAACCACCATGTCTGGTTGACTTATAAAATACTTGTGATGGCTAATCTTAGTTGTCAACTTGACTACATCTGAAATTAATTAAAACCCAAGTGGCTGGGTACACCTGTGAGTGACTTATCTTGGTTGACTAATTTAAGGTGGGAAGACCAACCCTAAATCTGCATCTTTCAAGATGGGAAGAAGGAAGCCCTTGCTTCTTGTCTGCTTGTCCTCATTCTTATTGGCAAGTTCCTGCTGCTGAGGCATTCCTTCACTGGCATTAGAGATTACTTCTTCAGGAGTCTAACATACACTAAAGACCAGCTGAGATATCTAGCTTCATGGACTGAACAACTACTGGATTGCTGGACTTTCTGTCGGTAGACGGTCATTTTTGAACTAGCTAGACCACAGCCTGTAAGCCTCATTCATATATGCATACATATACATATGCATACATACATATCCAATCTATTAGTTCTATTCCTCTAGAGAACCCTGACTAATACTATTTAAAAAAATAACCATTTTCAAGTGGAAAGTTGCCTTACAACTGACACTTTGAAGGAAGATACTCATTTAAAAATTAAATAAACACCCAAGCACTTACAGACAACAGTCTGTCTACTGACTACTTTCACAGCACTGAATTAACATGAATTTAAAAGCATCTTTTTCTTTCGTTTTGAGGCATGATCTCACTATTGTAGTTCTGGTTGTCCTACAAAAGCATGTTTTAATGAGCCACACTACTGCAGTTTTATCAACTCAAGCAGACACTAATGTATGAATCTACAAGAGTCACATACCTTCCTGGCCTTCTTCGTCTCTATTTAACACTACAGCAGAAGAATCTCCATTGATGACATCCAGGAAGAAGTCTGCAGGGTTATTGTAGGGCTCACAGTGGTAACCTAGAAGAGAAGGCAATACAAGGACACAAACCTGATGATCTTAGAAAAGACAGAGGCTTGGGAAGACAGAATCTAACAAGTTCTCCCTCTTCCCACTCTTATCCCTTCATTAATTTTGCCTTTAAATATTTAATAAATATTCCAATAACTCAAAAGGAATTTTGGACACTTGAGAACATCTTACATTGGTGTTGACCATAAATTATGACCTGCACAAGGCTACTGATATGTTCTAGTGCTTACAGTCTTCCTCGCAAGATGTAAACTCAGGTCAAAAAAAGAAAACAATAACTGTCCTTATACTCTCTGACTTCAGGTCCTCACACCATCATTATTGCTCTTCAGCTAAGTGGAGAGGTTGTAATTCTCATCTGTCAGCGTTCCAAATAGAATGCAATTTGGGGGCAGCATTCTCAAGAGAGCATGGACAGTACAGCACGCTTTGAACTTTGACCTCAACTTTACAGTCCTCTCAAATTGCCCTGAAGTCTGCCTCAAATTCATAGACATTGAGCTCCCCACTCATTTGGGCTCAGTTATTTTATTTTTTTCCTTTTAATGTGTATAGGTGTTTTCTTGAATGTATGTCTGTATACCACATGTGGGCCTGGTGCCTGGAAAGCCAAGAGATGGAGGATCTCTGGGGACTGAAATTACAGACAGTTGAGAGTCATCCTGTGAGTGCTGGGAATAAAACAAGGGTCCCCTGAGAGAGAAGCCAGTGCTCTTAACCAAGATATGCTCAATCATTTTAAATGACAGATTAAGTTTCTAAAATCAAGAATGATAGATAATGAATATTTAAAATTTTATTTGAAGTCATGAAGAGTCATCTATAATCATAGCTAGGTACCTCTAAAATGAAAAAGATTATATATACTGCATTTAAAAAGGAAAGGAATCACAGAGCTGAAGAGATGGCTCAGCAGTTAAGAGCACTTGCTCTTGCAGAGGACCCAGGTTTGGCCCCTAGCACTCACACAGCAGCTCAGAACCTTCTGTAACTCCAGTACTAAGGGGATCCAATGCTCTGTTCTGACCTCTCAGGGCACCAGCCCTACATGTGGTACACATATATAAGGTAGACACTAACGCACATAAAAAATTAAAGTAAATAAATCTAAAAAAAATCGTGTAATTTAATCTGAAATAGAAGAAAGCAACTCAGAAATGTCAAAAATGCAGGCTCATCAAAGTGAGGTTTGAGATAAGTCACTCAGACCCACTCACAGACTAAACTGTCAACATAATGTTACTAGAAGGTTAAGTATCATTCCATAAGGCCTCAGGAAAGCACAGTAAGATCACAGGCCTGGTGAAAACTGAAAAACTGGGATCTGCCCTGTAGTCAAGGAGACAATCCTAGGTCTTCCCAAAACTGTTCAACTGATCAAACTGCTGTGACTCTACTGATAACTACTGCACTCTCAGGGAAAGGCCACCATGACTAGGAAACTGGTAACTACTGCACTCTCAGGGAAAGGCCACCATGACTGGGAAACTGGTAACTACTGCACTCTCAGGGAAAGGCCACCATGACTGGGAAACTGGTAACTACTGCACTCTCAGGGAAAGGCCACCACGACTGGGAAACTGATAACTACTGCACTCTCAGGGAAAGGCCACCATGACTGGGAAACTGATAACTACTGCACTCTCAGGGAAAGGCCACCATGACTGGGAAACTGGTAACTACTGCACTCTCAGAGAAAGGCCACCACGACTGGGAAACTGGTAACTACTGCACTCTCAGGGAAAGGCCACCATGACTGGGAAACTGGTAACTACTGCACTCTCAGGGAAAGGCCACCATGACTGGGAAACTGGTAACTACTGCACTCTCAGGAAAGGCCACCATGACTGGGAAACTGATAACTACTGCACTCTCAGGGAAAGGCCACCATGACTGGGAAACTGGTAACTACTGCACTCTCAGGGAAAGGCCACCACGACTGTGAGTCAGATAAAGCACAGGTCCTTGACACAGATACACTTAGACACAGTTGTCACAAATATTCAAAGAGCACAGGAAAAGTTAAAGATCACACAAAATGAAGAAAAATACTAACACAAAATATTTTAGAATGGAGGAAGCATGGTAAGCCTACATGAAGACTAAACAGCACTTCTATGGACTCTCTGCTCCAGCCACAATTCTGTGAAGCAAGGACCACACCACATGGAAAACAACCAACCATACCTGCTGATGCAAAGTACTCCAAAGCCTCCTGGGCAGGCCCATGGAACATGAGTTTCCCTGAGGCCAATAAGGTGAGGCTGTCGAACAACTTAAAGATGGAATACCGAGGCTGATGAATGGAGAAGATGATTGTTCGACCCTGTTTAGACATTCTAAATTATAAGAAGAAAATAATGAGTCATTAAGCTTCTCATTGTTACATTTATTGTTAAAATTACTTTATTCCTGCTGTTAGAACACCTGTCTCAATTTCAATTTGATTTTCTCACATATACATATTGTATCAGCTCATCTCAAGGTATCTGAGTGATATCCAGGGAAATGAATCTTGGTGCTTTTATTAAAAACTAGGGCATCTGGGAGTATTGCAGCCTTGGAGATCAGTTGTAAATAAAGTGCTTAGCACGTTCGAGGCCTTGGACTTAATCCTTAGAAACAAACAAACAAAAACCCCAAACAAACAAATTCAGCCATAATTTCTTAAGGAGCCAGGGCAGACAAAGTGCACTAGAATGTTTATTGACAAATGCAAACACTGAGACAGTTTTCACAGACACTGAGTCAGAATCTGTAGCTGGAAGTTTTCCTGTCCTGCCCGGTCCACAGCTGCTCAAACCCAAGTAAACACACAGAGGCTTATGTTAATTAAAACTGCTCGGCCATTAGCTCAGGGTAACTACTGACTAGCTCTTACACTTAAACTCAGCCCATTTCTGTTATTCTATATGTTGCCATGTGTTCCATGGCTCTACCTGTGTGCCATTACATGCTGCTCCCTGGACAGCAGGCTGGCATCTCCTCACTCAGCCTTCTTCTTCCCAAAATTCTCCTTGTCTGCTTATCCCACCTATACTTCTTGCCTGGCTACTAGCCAATTAGCATTTTATTAAACCGGTGTACAAAAGCATTATCCCACAGCAAGAATCTCTGGGAGAATGTACATACATACACATACACACACACACACACACACACACACACACACACACACACACACACACACACACACACATACACATACACACACACACACACACACACACACACACACACACACACACACACACGGAAGGTAAAGAAAGGCTTTTATTAAGGTGAGGAAACACATGCACATACAGCAGGGTACACAGAGGGATCCTCTGCTTAGGAATGTGGATGCCAAACCCTGGCCTCTCACTGAGGACTGGGAGTTTCAAAGGATGTTTGAGGGGACTGTTCTCCCCATTGAGGGTTGGCCAGTTGGAACAGAATCAGGGAAGCTAATAAGTCCACAAGTTTGGGGTAAACACATCCTGGTTTGGTTTTGAACTTGTCACAATGGTCCATAGGCAGGGGATGGGGAGGGTTACAGGTAGGGGGCATTACTGGAGGGAGTGAAAGCTAGCAGGCCTTTGTCTTAAGCTGTCAGTCTTCTGTCAGGAACTCTAAGAGCTAGAAGGCAACAGGAGCTACCAGGAGGAGCAGAGCTGTGTTGAGGCCTGATCCACAAAATGGATCTGGGGACTAGGGATAGTGGAACGATCATATCCTCAAGGAGTCCCCAGTGAAGACTCCAGGACCGCACTTTGACCTACACAAGCATAATCATTTACCAGACTGCAGATGGTAAGTTTCCACAGCAGGGCTTGAAAAGACTGGCTTCCTTTTTTAAGCTACCAGTCCGTGGTGTTTTCTTTTAACTGTACCCTACCTAATATGTGCTGCCCTAAGGTAACTAACTAGGTTCTCCTGTCTATTTAATGTTCCAGACATATCAGGCATCTTCTGCCTTGGGGCCACTGGCTGTTCCCTTCAGCCAGATTCTGTTGCTAGATACATCTAGATTTCACTCCCAGGTCCTATGGCCATGTACCAGATCCTCCTTGACCTTCTTGCTATTTAAAACAGCAACCCAGGATGATATTTTCTAGTTCCATACATTTGCCTGAAAATTTCATGATGTCATTGTTTTGTTTTGTTTTTTTCCACTGCTGCTGAGTAGTACTCCATTGTGTATATGTACCACATTTTCTTTATTCATTCTTCAGCTGAGGGGCATCTAGGTTGTTTCCAGGTTCTGGCTATTATGAATACTGCTGCTATGAACACAGGTGAGCAAGTGTCCTTGTGGTATGATTGAGCATTCCATGAGTATACGCCCAAGAGTGATATCGCTGGGTCTTGAGAGTGAGGTAACCCAGACTCAGAAAGACAAATATTGTATGTACCCACTCATAAGTGGATACTAGATATAAAGCAAAGGATAACCAGACTACAACATACAGCTCCAGAGAAGCTAGCTAACAAGGAGGACCCTAAGAGGGATGCATGGATCACCCTGAGAAGGGGAAATAGATGGGATCTCCTGAGTAAACTGGGGTTGAGGGGGAGAAATAGAGGATAGGGGATGGGGGATGAGAACATAAGGGAATGGGATGGCCAAGCTGGAATCCAACAAGGATGACCCCAGCATAGACTACTAGCAATGGTTGAAAGGGTGACTGAGCTGGCCTATCCCAGTAATCAGATTGGTGAATATCCTAACTGTCATAGAGCCTTCATCCAATAAATGATGGAATCAGATACAGAGATCCACAGCCAAGCACCAGGCTGAGATCCAGGAGTCCAGTCGAAGAGAGAAAAGAGGGATTCTATGAGCAAGGGTCATCAAGATCATGATGGGGAAACCTACAGAGACAACTAAACCAAACTAGTGGGAACTCGTGAACTTTGGACCCACAGCTGTGGAGCCTGCATGGGACTGGACTAGGCCCTCTCCATA
This sequence comes from Peromyscus leucopus, assembly GCF_004664715.2. Classification (NCBI taxonomy): domain Eukaryota; kingdom Metazoa; phylum Chordata; class Mammalia; order Rodentia; family Cricetidae; genus Peromyscus; species Peromyscus leucopus. The sequence goes on along the minus strand of NC_051065.1, from coordinate 76,110,076 downwards.
AACAAGACAGTTGTGTAGCTTGGTCTGTTTATGGGGCCCCTGGCAGTGGGATCAGGATCTGTCCTAGGTGCATGAGCTGACTTTTTGGAGCTCATTACCTATGGACACCTTGCCCAGCCTTGATGCAGGGGTAGGGGCTTGGACCTGCCTCAGCTGAATGTACCAGGCTCTGCTGACTCCCTATGGGAGGTTTTACCTTTTTGGAGGAGGGAATGGGGGATAGGCTGGGGGGAAGGCTGGGAGGGAGCGGGAGGAGGGATGAGAGGGGGATCTGTGATTGGTATGTAAAATGAATAAAAAATTCCTTAATAAAGAAAAAACAAATAAAACAGCAACTCAGCGCCATCACAGCTATCGTCCCCCATACTCTTATTTAATCTTTCCTAATATCACTTCTTTCCCTTTAACAAAGTAGGAGAAGATTGTTTACTTCTGAACCTCCTGCACAAAGAACACCAGCCACACATAAGCGACCAGATATGAAGAACATGAAGGATCAGTGCTCTTGCAGCATTTACCTTTTCAGGAGCAGAAGGACAGCATTTGCTGTGCTGGAGTCCAGACCAGTTGTGGGCTCGTCCAGGAAGAGGATGGAAGGGTCAGTGATCAGCTCCATTCCTATGCTTGTCCGCTTTCTTTCTCCTCCAGAGACACCACGGGTAAACTGGGTTCCCACCTAAAGCAAGTGTCACCTTTATCAATGAGAGTGAACACGGTTGCCATCATTTGGTAGACAGACCCGTGCAGCCCTAACGGTCTCTGAACTGTCTCCAGAAGTGTCTTGTAAGTGCATGCTCTACCACCTGTGTAGTGGGTAGCCATTCCAGCTTTAATCTGGAAGTTCCAACCCCCACTGAGGCTTTGGCAACTATCACGCCTACAGGGCAGGGCCAAGGGAGGACCCTGGAGATCCGAGACCGGGATGGGCCAGCTTGCTCTCTGTTCCTGGACCCTGGGCGGTGGAGGTTGACTGAGCAGAGCTTCAGAGAACACCACTGGACTGCGATACACCTTCCCCAGACCCTGCAACCTGCCTACCCCCTTCATTTGTAAGTTACCCACTAAATAAATCTTCCTTTTAACTATGTGGAGTGGCCTTAATAATTTCACCAATACACCTGTCCCTGGTAGAGACACTATCTTATGATCATCACTCCTCTGAAGATTATTGGTTTACTAATAGCAAAATGCCTGGGAAGAGGCTTTTTTTTTCTTTTCTTTTTTTCTTTTTTAATCAGATGGGTAAACTAAGGCTCTGGTTAGAGCTGCAAGGTGGCCTGATATGAAATGGAGCCCATAGTTTTCATAGTTTGTTGTTCCTCAGAAGCCATCCAATTTATTTTTGGAGACAGTGTTTCCCACTGACTGGGGGCTCACCAAGTTGGCCAGGTTTCGGGAGTCCACCTGTCCCTGCCTCCTGGTACTAAAATCACAACGTGCACCACCATGTGAGGCTTGTTTTCCATGGGCTCTGGTGCCTGAAGTCAGGTCCTCATGCAGATTACCAACTGAGCTGGTCCTTCAGCTTACACTTTGTTTTAAGGTAGCAAAAGAATGAGAACACTCCAAGATACAGTAAAATTTTAGTCTAAAATAGGCAATAAAGAGGAAGGGGAACACGCTGACAGGAATTTCTCAATCACTCAGCACCTAAATCTCTCTTTCTCCATCTGATGGTCTCTAAGTAGACTCAGACGAGGAGGAAGAGGAAAATTCACATTCTACAACACCATTTTAAGTACTTTTCTATCTCCAACTCGATGCTGTCTGTGTACGAATTCACCGTAGAATTCCCAACTCATCCTTTTGTACAAACCCAGAAGGTGAGATATTTCACAAAAAAACTGGCTCAACTTTTTCAACTGCTTATTGTCATTGTGTGGGGGAGGTAGTAGAAAGAATTGGGAGAAGGGAAGCAGAAGGTGGGGAATGATTCTGAAATCACACAAATCCAAGGAGCTATAATCTCTTATAATTTGAGAACTTTAACTGGGTCCTAATAAAAACTGAATTACAAGAAACTTTTGAAGACAATTTGGCAAAAGAGAATGAATGTGATATGATTTTTTTTCATTTAGTTGATAATGGTATTGTGGTAAGTAGTTAAGTATCCTCCTCTGTGCTAGTGATAGAACCTAGGGCCTTGCACGTGCTAAGTACATGTTCTACCACTGAGCTGCACTCCTGGTCTCATGCCTGGTTTTTACAGGTACATAACAAGTATTGAGAGGTAAAGGACTATGAAGTTTTCTTTAAAGTACTCCAGTAAGAAATAGCTGAAGAGATTATGGCATAAGATGCTAACAACTGAGAAATCTATACAAATAGTATTAGCAATTCTATCATTATTTTAGCTAACAGTTTTAACATTATAGCAGACTCTTTTCTCTGTGTTTGTTATGCTTAATGTTTTACAAAATAAAATATCTTAGTAATTTAGATTACATTAGTTCTAAAACGTCAGTATCTGTCTTATATTTCCCCCTGGAAATCCAAAGAAGCAACTTATAGTAATGACTGTTTAAAGGTGAAGAATAAGATGGAGGTATACTCCAGTAATACAGCACTTGCCTAGCATGAATGAGGCCCAAGGAACAATAATCAGTACCATATACATACAAAAAGAAGAACAAATAACAAAGTCAAGGAAAAGTATTCTAGGAAGACAAAATCAAGCAAGTAAACAGGGCCATAGCAAAGCAAACACAGTGATTCAGAGAGACAGTCAAGTGGTGTCATCCCAAGGTTATTCTTCCCAACAAAACACACAGCCCATGAGAGACTGCTGGCAAGCACCAAGAGGAACAACAGTTCCCTGCAATCACCATTATCCATTGCCTCGACGGAGTAAAATAATTACAGGCAGGAGAGGGTTAAACTATAGCCACTGTACTTTCACCCAATGCCCAAATGTCTGCTCAGCAAAACTAGATGGATTGGTCATTTGTAAAGTTCATCCACTGACTCAAGTCCCCTTCCTGATCCTGTATAACACTCAAAGGAGAAGTGGCTTCTCCATTTTAGTTACCCTCGAAAGCCTAACACAGCCCAGCATGTAGGAGTCTGGGAACAAATACTGACAGTAGATAAGGAAGAAAGGAGAGTTAAAAAGGAAAGGGGGAGGGTTGGGGATTTAGCTCAGTGGTAGAGTGCTTGCCTAGCAAGCACAAGGCCCTTGGTTCAGTCCTCAGCTCTGACAAAAAAAAAAAAAAAAAAAAAAAAAAAAAAAAAAGGAAAGGAGGGGAATGCAACTGTTAAAAGACAAACTACAGAAAAGCACCTTGAACACTGGACAAATTGTAAGTGAAGTCTAATGTGACCAACGGCAATTTTGGAAGCCAAATCACAGCAAAATGATGCATGCAGAGCAAGAAGCTTTGGATTCTTGTCTTTCTTGTTTCAGAACTGTTCCTCAATAGCAGAACAGTTAATGCAGATACAGAGCAAGCTGTGACCTGAAGAATGGGGCTGGTGGAAGGGTGCATAGAAAAAGCCACATGAGGAACACTTTTCTCAGCTGGACCACACTCCATTCCCAGGAATCAGCCTTATTAGAGTTGTTTTTTTTTTTTTTCCACCTTAACTTCTATCTTATCTTATATAACCAGTTACTTTCTCATCATGCAGACATTATAGGAAACTTGCAGTTGAGGTTATATTGACCCCTCAAGGCTATTTCCTGCCTATGATACTGGAAGGGGTTTTCATACCTTGGAATCTGCTACTTTTTCCAGACCTAACTCTTTAATGACCATGTTAATCCGCTCATTCTTCTCATGGTTCTTCATAGTTGTGGGAAGCCGAAGGGCTGCTGAGAACTGTAAGTTTTCTCTCACTGTCAGGGTGCCCATCACAACGTCATCCTGAAGGCAAGGTGGCATTTTAGTGAGGTATGAGTCTTTTCTATGCCCGTCATTTCAGTATGCATAGTTCAATCCACACAAGAAATACATCCAAGATAAAATCCTGGCTCCTGGAGAACTGTCCACTCTCCTAAGCTACAGTAGCTGCACATACAGACACCTGCAAATCTCAATAGCATCAGTGTCTTCACCTGGCTCTCTACCCAAACAGGACACATGTAATACAATGACTGCTATGGGACACTTCAAGGCTGCCTGGTAGAAGGATTTGGCAAAGACATCTACAATGGGAAGAAAGAAGGCGAGGGAAGGGTAAACCTTGTTTGTAATTCTATAGCAGCCAGAACTGACACCACTGCCCTGCAAGAGTCATATTCCAGGTCCCCTCTGTCTTTCCCTTTAACACCACCCCCAATATTATGGAAGATTATGAAAATATGCAAATATGTTGGTCCTATGAGCATGATATACATTCAATTGGAAGCAAACTAAACCATAAGCAAATGCACTTGCACGTACAGTGCCCCAATTCACTTATACTCACTTGAACCACATAGCCTGAAGTACATTTGAAATTGGCAGGTTGAGGTGCGCCGTTTATCAGAACATCTCCAGATAATCCTCGTGGATCTTTCCTTGCTGCTAAGACATCTAATAACCTGTAAAGAACATGTACATTATGCTATGAGGATATTCTTTCCTTCTACAAAGGCCATATTGCTTAGATGCTCTAAATGCAAACCCTGCTAATATTCAAACTTAACTAGTTGATAAATTTATATTTTAAAGAAAATTTATAGGCTGAGCATGGTGGCATATACCTTTCATACCAGCACTCAGGAGGCAAGGCCAACCTAGTCTACATAATGAGTTCCAGGCTAGCCAGGGCTACATAGTTGATATCATGTCTCAAAATCAAACAAGGAAAACAAAACAAAAACCAGGTTTACATGTTCTAAATTCTCAGCTTCCTTTTCATTATGTGCTAAACAAAACTCAAAATACAAAAGGAAGAAAACATTGCCTTAAATAGCAAGACCTCCTCAAATGACCTTCTTGGTCAATGGACCTTGGAGATCACAACCCGGACAACATGCTGTTTAACTAGTATTCGTGACTTCGATTATACTTTCTCTACATGCCTTCATTTTTAATATTATGTCATTCTTTTACCTCCTCCCTAATACATAATATGATCTACCAGTATATACAAATCACTTCGTCATGTGTTACTACTCAAGCTGACCTAATAAGTCTTTCTGGTCCTTAGGACAAAACTATGAGATAGTTCAACCCCATATTACCCACAGCAACTAAGACCAGACTAGATGCACACTGCAAATAATCAGCCAACACTTGTGTATGTAAATGGGATATTTAATGAACAGAAAAGGCTTATTTATATGTACGTTATACTCACGAAGACTTGCCTCCGCCTGTGGGTCCAAGAATGGCATTGAGGCCAGGTTTCATGATTCCACTAGAAGCAAAATCATATTATTTTAATGTTGTATTTTACAGTAAACTTTTTGAACTTACCTTCTGCACTTAACACACTAATAAAGGAGGATGAAATTGCAAACCTCTTAGAGATAAAGAATCACTGATGTTTGAAGTGTAATCTAAAGGCAATCTACCTCCAGACCCTATGAAAAACAGTCCTGCCCTTCTAAATTCCTTTCTTTTACTATTGTTTTGTAACTTGCTCTTGAAACAATGTAACCTTTTGAAAATGGCATAGCCAATGTCCCAGGTTCCTTGATGTTGAGTTGAGGATAGGACTCAGTGGTAGAGCCCATGCTTATCATGCATGAGGCCCTGGACTCAATCCCAGCAATAGCAATTTACGTTTTTCTAAGTAAGAAAGATTCTAATATAAGACTCTTAAAATAACAGATTCTGGAAACATGGAAGGAAGATTCTCAAAGACTCTGCATTCTTATTACACCCTTTAAAACAAAATAAAGTCCATAAGTTTTTGAGTAAAGCTAATGATTAGTCTCTTTAAATTGTCCACTTCCTACCTAGCCAGGTTCAGAACAATCAACACTTGTAGAATACCAGTGAGTGATGTTCACATTACTAAAAATCTAATCAGATTAAAAAGTCAAAGTATCTTAAATAGAAGTTCCATTGTTAGGATGAAGCATCACCAGTACTTAGCACTAAAGTAAAATGTGTCAGGTAGGCAAGATGCCTCCACAGGCCAAACACTGGCTCTGCAAGACTCAAGACCAGAGTTTGAGCCCCAGAAGCCACAGTGGAAGGAGAGAACTGACTCCTCGAAGTTGTCCTCTGACCTCCATGTTCACCTGGTGTCTGTGTCTGTCTGTCTGTCTGTCTGTCTGTCTGTCTGTCTCTCTCTCTCTCTCTCTCTCTCTCTCTCTCTCTTTACACACACACACACACACACACACACACACACACACACACGCACACACACGCACACTCTAACAAAAAATTTGAAACAATGAAAAGTGTTACTAACTCAAGGGGGAAACATACTCTTGGAAGAAGTGGCCACCTTCACTGTGAAGTGTTTAATAACTACTTACACAATACACAGCCATCTCTTTCAACAAACTAAAGGGATATTTAGACTGAAAAATTACAGCCATGTTGACTGGGATGATATCCAAGAAAGCATGAACTTTACCCTAAAGGTGACAAGTAGGGTGGATGAAGAAAAGGAACAAGAGAAAGGAGAATTAAGGGCGGGCCCATTACAGCTGCAGAGGAATGGGGAAGAGAGCCCACGCTGGCCCGCCCAATACGCTGGGGTCATGTTCAGCCCCTAGAACTGGTAAATAGGTCAAGATGTATTCCACAGAGAACACAGCATCTATTCCAAGTGGAAAGTCAAAACTGCCAACTATTTCATTTAGATGATGATGACAAATATCTTCCTTATGATTATACACTGTCATGAGCAATAAACTCTCTAGTGCACCTGTCTCACTGTGCTTAAAGACAAGAGGAACTCACCACTCATTGTCTGTTATACCTCATGTATCACAATTATTACATTTTGCTTTGCTTGTTAACTGATGTACTTGTCAGTGAAATATTAGACAAATATAATAACAGGTCATTAAGCCTCATTCAAGTTGTAACACAGAACAATCTTATTCTTTTATTGTGTTACCCCTCCAACATGCTTGTCCAACATACAAATGCAGAGATGCCTGGGTAACCTTTCAGTGTGCATCTATTTATACCTCTTGATGTGTCTCCTTTATCAATAGCTACCTACCAACTGCTTCAAAAATGAACAGAACCTTTTATTCAGTCAGTATTCACTGCCACAAAACTCTTTCAGTATTTAAAAATACATACATACACAAAGACTAAGAAATCCAGAATGATTTAAACTGTAGGAGATGAATTAAGCCAAGAAAACAAGCAGATAAACAAATGAAACAATGAAGTCTGGGTCCTCCTGAATCAGCACACTATAGCCGGTCACCTATTCCCTGCTTTCATCACTAGTGTGACCCGGATGTAACTATGCTTTCAGAGTGGTATCAGCCTCATGCCATAAAGCAGAGCTCAGTTACAACATTGCTAGATGGCTCATAAAGCACAAGATACTTATGACCTGCCCCTTTATAGAAAGTGTATGCTGATGACCTCTGTTCTGCTGTGACCTACAATTTCCTAACTTCCCCACCCTACCCTTCACCCTTCTGTCACCCATCTCAGCCATTCCCTACTCCTATTTATTGCTTTACAGCCTTTGCGTGTGTGGTCCTCCTTCATTAACACGTCAGATGCCTCCAGTAAAAACTGTGACACATGAAGACTTTGCTCTCTGAATGCATAAAATGAAATTTCCTTGAAGGAGCCCTGTCATTTTTATTGCATTTTAGTGGACAACAGTCAATCCTTCCGTCCTATTTTGTTTACAAAGACTGTGAATGTCAGTTTTGAAGGAGGGGCATTTTCCTACTCACAGACATGCATGCACACACACACATGCCCACACTCACACACACACTCACACACACACATTCACACACACACACACACACACACACACACACACACACACACACTCAATTCTGATGTACCCATTCCTCCTCAGAGCAAGTCACTTCAGTTACATCTTTTTCATCCTCTGTCACAGCAGAAATTAACACAGTGAAAATACTCCAGTTTCTGAATTCCTAATTAAAATATAAAGTCTCTGAGAACAGCAAAAAAAAAAAAATCTATATAACACAAAGAACCTAGCAGGCATTCAAAAATTACTGAATAAAGGAATCTATGTTTTCCTTATTAAGATTTTTGTTTGAGACGGTTGTTCACACTATAGCCCAGGCTAGCCTAGAACTCACTATGTAGCCCTGACTGGTCTTCAACACACAGAAATCTCCCTTTCTCAGCCTCCTGACTGGTAAGATTACAGCTTGGAACTTCTAAGAAAGTCATTTTTTTTTTTTTTACTAAAATAAAACAAACCAAGCAAGGAATTAAGATAATCTTATTAGTCAATATCATCTTTATGTTAAACTGAGTGCTTAATTAATAAATAAGAAATCAGAAACCACTTAGCGAAAATAAGTATCTGTCCACAAAACTTAAATTTCATATTCTCATTTGTTATTTTTTAATCAAATAATGTATTAATCCTTTCTACTAGAGGGATGTGGTGGCACATCTCTAATCCCAGAACCTGGGACAGAGACAAGAAGACCAGGAATTCAAGCCATTCTTGGTTTCATGGTGAGTTTGAGGTTAAGTAATGGGATTCATTAAATCTTGTTTCAAAATGCTAAAATGTAACATTAACAACAACAACAACTGCCTTATGGCTTCTGTTAGACTTCTTCTTTTCTTCCCTCTCTCAGCAGGAAGACAACATAAGTTCTACACAGCCAACACTAACATGAGCTCCAAAGAGGGAGGGAAACAGAGAAGAGATAGCCACAAGCTAGACAGATAATTATGACTGACAGAATAAGAAAATCTGAGCTGATCAGTACGTGGAAAGAGATAGCCACAGCCAGACAGATTATTACTTATATGACTGATGGAGTAAGAAAATCTGAGCTGACCAGTACGTGGAAAGAGATAGCCACAGCCAGACAGATTATTACTTATATGACTGACGGAATAAAAAAATCTGAGCTGACCAGTAAGTCCATTAAGACTAATGAAGATGGGAGATGTAGCTTGTAGCAGAACACTTGTCCGTCCGGCATGTCCAGGGCCCTGGGTTTAATCCCCCAGATAGAAGGGAGAAAGGAAAAGAATGACAGCTAAATTTTATACATCTTGAGAATAAAGAAAACATGTGAAGGCAGAACAAATGTAAAGTATTAGATTACAATCGATGCATTAATGAGGAAGTATGTGTAATCTACATATAGATTAGAATTGATACATTAATGAGGAATTGTGTTATCTATACATAGATTATAACATACATTAATGAGGAATTGTGTTATCTATACATAGATTATAATTGATATATTAATGAGGGATTATGTGTCATCTACATACAGAGAGCTACAGAAAGGCACAGTTAGCAAAGTCCTTGTATGGATGAGAGTAGATGTCCATTAACTGCTCCTTCACCAGAGCTTCACCCACTACTTAGTTCCCTCTCATTCTACCTACCAAGACCTATACGCATCTGAACCTTCAAACAATGGTATGTGCATGTCTACATGTGTCTATACAAGCACACATCTACTACCCAGTTCTTCCCATTCAGAAAGCACAGAGGTATATTGTAACAGCAAAGAGAATGCCGAGGACCCAGATCCCAGGTGTAAAGACCATTTTCTACAAAAATGAACGTCAGCTGAGTCCAGGTCACAGGAAGCATAAATAATCAGTAATTCTGGAACTTCCTCCAGTACCAAAGAAATACTAAAAATTTACTTACAAAGTAGTAAAGGAGAAGTGGAAATTATCCTGAAGGTGTTCTGCAAGCAAATTAGGAACAAAAGGAGTTCTCACACAAATGATGATGCATTATTGCTGAAGGCTAGTGAAGAAAACAGAAATCCAGGAATATATCCAGTTGTGCTGGTAACTCTTCTGTTGCTGCGATATAATACCATGACCAAACGCAACTTAAGAGTAGAGTTTAGCCGGGCGGTGGTGGCGCACATCTTTAATCCCAGCACCCGGGAGGCAGAGGCAGGTGGATCTCTGTGAGTTCAAGGCCAGCCTGGTCTCCAAAGCGAGGAAAGGTGCAAAGTTACACAGAGAAACCCTGTCTCGAAAAACCAAAAAAAAAAAAAAAACCAAAAAAAAAAAAAAAAAAAGAGTAGAGCTTATTTTGACTTAAGAGGGCCAGATGTCCACAGCATCTGGGAAGGCACACAGGCAGAAGCGGAAAACTGAGCTCACATCTCAACCACTTACAGGAAACAGAGAATGTACGAAGTGAGGTAGGACTATAAACCCTCAAAGCCAGTCCACTTCCCCCAACAATGCCCCGCTCCTAAAGGTTCCAGAACCTCTCCAAACAGTGCCACAACTGGGGACCAAGTGTTCAGATCCATGAGCCTATGGGGGACATCTCTTATTCAAGCCACCACAGGAAATGGAAGAGAGATGCTGCAGCTTTTCCCAAGTGAACTGCAAACTATGAGATGGTGAACAGGGAAAATAACTCTCTGGCCATTATCACAGTGGCAGCCGGACCTAGACAGGTGTCATCATAGAGACGGCAACTCACAAGAAGTTCATGTTTGGTGAGGAATAGGGTTCTGGAAGAATGTCAGGAGACTCCACCACATAGTACCAGTCAAGTCCAAACAGTCAAACTGTGACATTATGGTACAACTTGACAGAGAGTAACATCACCAGGTAATCAATTTTAATATCCCAAGTGGATGGGACACCATGTTGGATGAAACAGAAACATCAGGTTGGAGAAGAATAGAACCACAGGATGTGGCAGCTGGCCAACTGTGAGGAATCTTCAGAGGCATGACTGCCCTTGTCATGAGGTTACAGTTCCCCCTGCCTGCTGCTGGCCAACTGAATGATTACACTGGAGAAGGTCCTTCCTTCCAGAAAGCTTACACTAGAGGAATTGGAGATACAAGAGTGCCGAGTGGACAGTCTAGTTTTAAAGGGTCCCCCAAACCACCAATCACAGTGGGTTCCCAAAGAGAAGGATGGCACCAAAGTCAGTGAAACATTAATAGAGAAACTGGGTGGACTGTCATTCCTACACGTTTAATTCTGAAATTATTTCAAAATAATTGGTTTAACAGTCTTCGCAAGAGTATAATGAATCTTCCCCCACCCAACCGATTATATGACAGACACATGCACTGGGATGGTGATCTCTTCCAGAGATCTTCAGCACCGGGAAAGCTCAGGTGTCAACTATGGAGACAAAGGAAGAAAAAGGCTGTACACCATGGAGAAAAATCTTTAGCATTCTCATGGACAGATTTTGCTTTGTTTTCTTCTCATACAAGATCCAAAGAAAATTTGATTCTCATCAGCTTTATTGAAATATAATAACCATTTTAATGGTGATGCTACTATCAAACACAAGTAAAAAAATAAAGTAGTGAAAGCAATCCTTTCTGCACTACAGAGACTCTACTTAGTTAAAGCCAGTAGACAGAGGAAAGGTTAGAAACCCTGCAAACCAGATGTGAGTGAGCAAGAATACAATCCTAGCTGTCCCTTTAACTATACAAATTGAACTAAAAATAAGAAAAAACAAGATTTGCTTCTACTTTAGTAGTCAAGGGGATACTAAGACAATTGCTTCCTCCTTTGCTAATGTGCATGCCATTCTACCATAAGCACACTGTGAAGCCTGGAACACCTGATACACTCAGTGTGTATCCAGTCATTATCTGCTTGAAGAGAATCACAGGGGACCGACAGAATGGTTCAGTGGGAGAACACTTGGGTAGCATGCACAAAGTTCTAGGTATAATCCTCAAAAATTATAACACACATACACACACTCACAGAGTACCATCTCACAGTATGTATTGTACATTTATTAAAACAGTCCTTATTCTAATAATACCATCTTTATTTTTCAATACAAATGTGAAGTGACCAGCGGGGTGTGTGTGTGTGTGTGTGTGTGTGTGTGTGTGTGTGTGTGTGTGTGTGTGTGTGTGTTGGGGGTACTGGGTTTTGAACCCATAGCCTTGCATATGATAGACAAGCCACCTACCACTAAGCTACATCCTAACTCTTATATTATTATACTTCAAAAAAGATTATCAGTTTTTCGTAAGTCAGTTCTGCCTACGCATGAATGATAACAGCTTTGCACTCAGAAGATCTCGCCTTTTTTCTCTTAGTTAGGATTCACTAACATAAGAAAGAACAACAAAGGAAGGATGACAGCAGGTTTGGCCCCATGGATAGTTGTAATTCTGCAATGCTCCTGGCCTCAGGCCAACGAGTCTCATGACCTTATTTTCTGCCACCTACATCTGAAAATTCTTTCCCATATTTTATCATTTTCATACTTTCTGGAGGAAGCAGGTTGGTATTAACATAAAGAAAATGTGTGTGTGTGTGTGTGTGTGTGTGTGTGTGTGTGTGTGTGTATGTTTGCGTGCATGCGTGGGTGTATGCAGCTGGTTCCACATAGGCCTGCAGTTACACCAGATCAAAGAACTTTTAGAGATGCTCCGCAGCCTGGGGGAAGACAGAAAAGGGCAGCTATCTTAACAAACCCAAATTCATTTACCATTCCCATCATGGTAAACTAGAAACTCAACTGTCTAGAAATTGGTCAAAGATTAGCAAGCCTGATGTCAACCCAAGAGGGAGTGGTGATGAGTTCTACAGAAATAATCAGTCACTCTCTATTCTAGGTCCTACTTTAACACCATATTCTGAATATAAATTCATTGCTTGGTGAAAGGTCAAATATCACAGATTACCAAGTACTTTTAAAACAGAACATTAAGTTGGATCTCAAGTCCTCATCACTTTGGGCTTCAATTATATAACCTCAGCTAAATCAGTTACCTTACACTTTTATTCTTCTAGCTTTGTCTTTTTGAAACAAGGTCTCGTGTAGTTCAGGATGGCTTTGAGCTTCTGATCCTCCTGCCTCCACCTCCCAAGTGATGGGATTACTGGCAGGCACAGGGTTTTATGTGGTTCTGGGAAACAAACCCAGAGCTTTGTGCATGCTAAGCCAGCACTCTACAAACTGAGCCATATCCCAAGCTCCTCTACCTGTCAGGATCATGGAGGGAGAGTACTAAGGAAATCCTTGACGACTACAATCTGCTTACCATAAATAAGTCATTTATTAAAACAGCTGTATTTGAAAATCAAAGGATTTTCGAATTATATTGCATTTCCAACTTCTTTCTACCAGAATATAAAGTGTACACATATTAAAAAGTATATCAGCAAGTCTTCTGTTTCATAGACTGGAAAACTAAAACTGAGGTTACAATTACATCTTTACAATCAACACACTATAAATCACAAAGTTAGATCTCTACCACTAATACATAAGACTTACTAGTCATAACAAAATGCTATGTTAAAATGTTCAAAAAGATGAGACCATTTTTTAAAAAGTTTTGACAGTTTCTTTGCCAGTACAATATATGCCTAACAAGTGATAAAGTAATTTATGTCCTAGTTTAGACAAAAGAAATAAAAGAATGTGTTTCTATACATAGGTACAAATACATGAAGTGTTCCCGGTGACTTGTTGTAAAGGTCACTGTAGGGAAATACAGCAGTCTCTTAAAGAGCTTATACACATACTTGATACCCGAGAGTATTTCTTTCTCAACCGTCTTCCGGACTAGAAACCCAGTCTTCACTTTCACTCGATAGGTGATGTTATGAAAACTTAACACATCTCCTGTAAGCGTCTTCACGTCACTTGAGTTCATTCCAGGAAGGCCATTGGTGTTTGTCTGTGACATTGGTACTAAAACGTGGTCATTACTGGAAGACATCTTTTCGATTTCTGCCTTCCTACAGAGGGAAAAGCAACAGTAAGTTAACAGTATGAATAAACGAAATCATCAACACAGATAATGGTACTTTTAAAATAAGTCTTTACACTGCTCTATAATTTGTAGATTCTTTTCAAATGGACATTCTTCTCACAGCACTGGGATAAGAACCACCTCAGATCAAGTAACAGGGAACAAACATAATTTCATTCACTTCGACTCCCACTGACTATCAAATGCCTATGAAATAAGACCTTGGGTAGTCAACTGAATATGAGAAGTACTCAAAACTAAGTAATCAGAAAACAAGATGGGTAAGTTTTCATCCTGTCTAGCTTTAAAAGCATATGATAAAACTTAACTTCAGACTACATGGTAAATACCTTATCAGCTCATCTTATCATTGTTTGAACTTAGCGTTTATAACATTGTTATTAGCAAAGTGGACTTGGCTGAGCAGTCAGACTCAGGAGCATTTTTTTCTGACTGTAGATTGTACACTTTTGGTTATTTTGTCCTTCCCAAACTGTCTACAGTGACAAAATCATAATGAGGAAATATATTTAAGTTCTAGGACAACTTAGAAAATTATGAATTATTATTAACTACATCAAATGAGCAATTAAAAAATTCAAGACTGTAAAGCAAAAAATGAGACTTAAGTTTACAAGTCAAGTTTAAAATGTTTCACAATGCACACTATAAAAAGCCCCTTAAACATGGGATTAGACTAAGACCTTCAGGTTAACTGAGCTTATGAAACAGATTTAACATGTTATGTTTAGTAAACATAGTCTTCACGTTTGAAAAACATAGATCCATGAAGAACTTTCTTTCTGCTTATTTTCATGAGTTTAATTTCACATGTATAAAATTTATACATGCAGACACAGGAGAGAAAGGGCTTGGGGAGCTGGACTTACTTCATTGCTGCCCCCTCCTTTCTAGGAGTTTGGTTCCTATGAAAATTATGCAGGAAACATCCAGGATTAAATTTAATGATGAAATTTACTGATTGGATTTAATAGTGAAAAGGGTCACCGTGGAGGAAAAAGAACCTCCAGGTGGAAGGAGAACTTCAAAAGAGGAGGGCGGGGTGGGAAAAGGACTAAGATAGTCTGTCACACATCTAACTAGAGACCTGGGAAGGGAAGGGAGGGGAAATAGAGGAGAATCAATATTTAAAGAAATTCTGGACAGTATTTTCCCAAACAGATGAGCATGCCAAGTGTCAGAATGAAGTTCCAAAGTCAACAAGCAGGACAAATACAAAGGAATTCAAAGGTGTGCCGAGGAAAAACTGGCAAGAAGCATAATCTCTGAATAACATTTCTACACCCCAAACTTAGCATCTACCGCTCTCTTCATTTGAAAAAGTGTATTAGCACACCAAAGAATGGCCCTTAAGACACACAGGAAAATACCTGAACATAATAAACAATAACAACTAGCCCAAGTTCTATTCTCCTGAAGCATCAAAAGGAAAGCACAAGGGACGGAGAAATTTTTACAGCTTTATGCTAAATATTTTGTACATCTATCCACATCTACAGAAACCAAGGTATGTCAAAGCAAACACATCAATCAAATCTCCTACTGCCAACCCCAGTGTGACCAGCCACTGTGGCCACTTTCTGTCCTTCTCCCAAACACAGTAAAGGAATCAAGAACGTATCATTTGACTCAAATTGGCCATTGCCTCAAGATGGAAATGAGACTTTTGTGAGATTTTCACTAATAAAAGGCTTGGACTAAAGAACCTAAGGAAGATCATCCATGCAGCAATGATCTACAATAGATAAACTGGTAACAACATCAGTATCATGGCCTTTCTCCCCTTCTGTGTTGTTGGTTGTTTTTTCTCTTTTGGGGTGCCCACCACCCAGCTCCCAAATAAATCACGCACGGAGGCTTATTTTTAACTACAAAAGTCCAGCATTAACTCGGCTTGTTTCTTGACAGCTTTTCTTAACCTAAATTAACCCATCTGTCTTTTGCTTTTGGGCGTTTACATTTCTCTATTTCTGTATACCTTTCTTTCTTACTCCGTGGCTGGCTGTGTAGCTGGCTGGCTGGCTCCTGACGTCCTCCTCCTGCTCTGGCTACTCTTCTTTCCCTCCCAGAGTTCTCCCTCTATATATTCTCTCTGCCTGCCAGCCCCGCCTACCCTTTCTCCTGCCTTGCTATTGGCCGATCAATTCTTTATTAGAACATCAGGTGTTTTTGACAGACATAGTAACACAGCTTCATAGAGCTAAACAAATGCAATAAAAACAAAAGTAACACACCTTGAAATAATACTCTACAACACTTCTGCCACCTCTGTGAGGGTCGACTAGCATCACTAATTCTCGTCCTCTTGTTTTCTCATCACTAAGACCCCACTTTTTGTTTGTTTTTGTAAGCTGAGCATTTTTCTTTCTTTTTTTATTTTTTGATTTTTTGATTTTTCGAGACAGGGTTTCTCTGTGTAGTTTTGTGCCTTTCCTGGGACTCACTTGGTAGCCCAGGCTGGCCTCGAACTCACAGAGATCCGCCTGCCTCTGCCTCCCGAGTGCTGGGATTAAAGGCGTGCGCCACCACCGCCCGGCAGCATTTTTCTTCTCTATAGCCTGTTATGATAATCTGTTTTGAAAATAAGAATTTTCTCTTCTTTGCCATACTCTTAATCAAATACTGCTTTCTAATCAGAGAGCAAAGCTTGTTTTACATATGCTGACAAGCACACACAAGTAGGGCAATACACAGGTAGATTCTGTCCTCAGTCAGATACACTTGCCCACTTGTTCACTACTGTACATGCCGGCAGATGCAGGGGTAGCCATGGGTTAAGAGTTCAGAGCTGGACTCTTATTAACATGTGTTTTCCTACACAAACATTCTTGCCTCTGGAGAGACAATCTCTGCCTCAGCCACAGCACCACTGGTTAAGAGGCTTAAACTACTTACTGACATTAACATCAAGATAATAACACTGACAAGGAGCAAGAGGCCTCAAGTCACTTGGGGGTAATTCCAACTCATAAACGGAAAAGAAAAAAGACATAAACTGTGGTTTTTAATTTCAAAATTTATTTCTTGCATTTAAAATGTCTTCTATTGACCAGTGGTTCTGATGTGCCCATCATCTGACACATCCACCTTCAAGCATCCAGCACTGAAAACACTCTAAGACTACTTAGTAGTGTAGGTTTGGAGCCAGCCCAATGACACAGTTCCAGGCCTTCACATCATGGTGGCAGTGATCTGAGGACTGGAGACAGGGAAAGACCCATATAAAATTATGTCCTGGCTAGTTTTATGTTAACTTAATATGAGCTAGAGTTATTTTGAAAGAGGGAATCTCAACTGAAAAAATTCCCCCACCAGAATGTCCTGTGAGCAAGCTTATGGAGCATTTTCTTTCTTGATTGATGATATGTAAGAGCCCAGATCACTGTGGGTGGTATTGCCCCTGGTTAAGTGGTCCTGAGTTATATAAGGAAGAAAACTGAACAAGTCAGGAGGAGCTAAACATCTCCAAGGATGCTACGCCAATTCCTGCCTCGTTCCTACCTCAGATTCCCTCGGTGATATACTTACAAGCTGTAGCGTGAAATGAATTTCCTCACTAAGTTGCTTTTGATCCTGATGTTTTATCATAGCAACAGAAACCCTAACTAAAACAGTACACACACACACACACACACACACACACACACACACACACACACACACCATACTTGAGGCTCATAATACTAAATGTGGTTTTAAAAGAACATTCTGACTGGTGTATGGTGAATGCTGAGAAAAGCTTAGGAGGTAAGGGCAGAGATAAGGGCCAGTTAGTACAGAAAGGTAGGGCAGACATGCTTGCAAAGGGAGGTCGCATATGAGTATTACCAGAAAGGACCCCAGGTTCTAGGACTCAGAGAGATGAAGTTTTGTTAAAACCAACTAACCATGAACAAGACTCTCCTGGATGGCCAAATTGCCTTACCCTCTTTGAGTCCTCCTTTTGAAAAAATATATTTCCCTTGAGTTTTCTTTTCTTCTTTAAGATTTTATAACATTTTATATCTGTGTATCTCTGTGTGTGTGTGTGTGTGTGTGTGTGTGTGCGCGCGCGCGTGCACATGCACCATTTGTGAGCAGGTGCCCAAAGAGGCAAGAGGGAAATGGATCCTCTGGAGATGGAGCTAAAGGTGGTTGTAAGCTGCCCAAAATGGGAGCCAGGAACCAAACTTGGGTCCTCCGGAAGAGCAGCAAGCACTCTTAACTGCTAAGCCTGCTCTCTGGTTCCTTAAGTTCTATTTATTTTAAATTTTATTTTATTAAAAATGTATGTGTATGGTGTTTTGCCTGAATGCATGTCTGTGCACTACGTATGTGCCCAGTGCCAAAAGAGGACAGAAGAAGGTGCTGAATCCCTAGGACTGAAGTTACAAATGGTTGTAAATGAACAGCCATGTGGATGCTGAGAAGGTCTCCGAGAAGCCCTCGGGAAGAGCAACCAGTACTCTTAAGCACTGAGCAATCTCTCTAGCCTCCCCTAAGTTTTAGGAAAGGAGAAGCCTTTCCTCTCACCATCCCATATTAGCTAAACCCAGGGAATAAAACCAACAACAAGCTGAAGGTGTAACTCAGTGGTAGAGCTCAAGCATAACATTCTGAGACTTTTAAAGAGCAAACCGGGCCAGGAAGTTGTTCCAGTGGGTAAACACATTTGCCACCAAGCTTGACAATCTGAGTTCTATCCTTGTATCACAGATGGTGGAAAGAAAGAACCATCTACTACAAGTTGTCCTCTGACCTCCACAGGTACTTGGGCACTGTGGTTCTCACGAAAAAATGTGTACATGTACACAGAGACACAATAAGATAAATACATGCAAAAATGGGCAAATGAATAAAAAACCAAATGAGAATTGGGGATATGGCTCAGCAAGTAAAGTGTTTACTCTTAAACCATGAGGACCCGAGTTCAATTCCCCACCAACTATGCAAAAATGTGAGGGATGCCTGTAATCTCAGCACTAAGAAGGTGGAGACAGGAGGATTCCCTAGGGCTTTCTAGCCAGTCTAGCCAAATCAGCAACCCCAAAGTTCTATGAAAGACTCTGTCTCAAAACAGTAAGAGCAGCTGAGCAAGATCCAACATCAGTCTTTGTCCCCCATACATATACCTGATTGTATATGGGCATACACAAGAACAGGGACACATACAAAAGGACAGACAAAAGACCCAATTAGCAAAAGGAAAGGGGTTATTATTTATGCACATTTTCTACAGTCACACACACACACACACACACACACACACACACACACACACACACACTCCTGGAACTAAATGGGGAGGATCACACATAGTTTGGCAACAGTAAAGGGTACCTGAATAAATTCAAATCAAAATCGAACACATATGAATCTATAATTTTTCTGGTAGAGTTCCCATGTCTCATCACATAATATATGCCCTCAACGTTGCATATGCCGTCACCACACAACAGCAACACATGCTGCTTGAAACACCGTGGCTTAGATTTGAGTACTGTATGTCATAAACTGAAGAAAAGAAAAAGGTACAATTTTACTACACAACATTTTCTACTCCTAAAGGTGAGCTAGAGAGATGGCTCATGGGCTAAGAGCATTGGCGTGCTCCTCTAGAGGGCCTGGGTTTGATTCCCATCACCCACATAGAGGCTCACAACCATGTGTAACTCCAGCTCCAGAAGGTCTAACACACTCTTCTGGTATGCTGAGGTGACAGATACACACCCATTGTGCAAAAACACCCAAACATAAAATAAAAATAAGTGAATCTTTTTTAAAAGAAGCATGATGGTTTAATTATAGAAAACAAAGCCATAATTCTTCCTCGTAAGTATCTAATCATTATATCTTCTGTTAAACACATCTTGTGTTACTATATCCTGTGTTAAAATGTTTGATTTTTTAAAATACTGTTTTGAGTGCTGACTTGAATTTCATTAAAAAAAAAAAGATGATAAGAATTTTGACCTGAGATTAGAACAGAATTTGCAACCATTTCTGAAATAGCCATAGACATGCTACTGCTATTTTGTATGCATCTATGTGAAGTGGTATTTCCAGCACTATGGATTATAAAATTAAAATATTGATCATCCCAGATAATATTTAATTCATGTAAAAATAAACAAGCATATTCCATTTCCTGTGCAAATTTGCTTTTGTCTTTAATAAATGATAAAATCCTATGTGTATCAGAGAATTGTTCTAAAGTAGATTTATCTCCACAGTGGCTGAACCTGTTTGTAACAGCACCAGTATCAAAGGGCTCTCCTTTCTCCACATTTTCAACAGCATTTCTGTTTTTGACCTTGGCCATTCTGCCTGGAGTAAAATGAAATCTTAAAGCACTGCTAATTTGCATTTCCCCAATTGTTAAGGATTGTGAACACTGTTAAAGATATTTCTTGGTCATTTTACTTTTTTCTTTTGGAAATTCTCTGTTCGGATTCATAGTCTATCTTTAACTGGGTTGTTTCCTTGATTCTTTGTTTTAGAGTTCTTTATATATTCTGGATATTAATCCTTTGTCAGATATATGGCTGAGAAAGATTCTACAGTGGGATTTCACTTCACTCACCTGACTGTTTTGCTGTACAATAGTTTTTTAAGTTTCATAGGGTCTTACTTGTCAGTTGTTGGCTTGAATTCCTGAGCAGATGGAATCTTTCTCACACCTGCATCGTGGATGGTACTGGCTTTGTTTTCTTCTAGCTGTTTTAGCATTTCAGATTTCACATTAAGGTCTTTGATCCAGGGTCCTATTTGTCAACTGTTGGTCTGAATTCCTGAGCAAATGGAATCTTATTCAGAAGTTCTTTCCAACACCTATATTTTAGGGGGTACTGCTTGTGTTTCCTTCTAGTGGTTTCACATTGCAGAATTAATTTCACATTAAAGTGATATATCTGGAGTTGATTTTTGTACATGGTCATAGATACTAGCTTCATTTCATTCTTATGCATGTGGACAACCTGTTTTCCAACACCATTTATTGAAGACACTGTCTTTTCTGAAGCATGTATTCTTTGCATCGCTAAGACCTAAGGTTCAGGGATCATCCCAAATGATGGGAAGGATGGACTGTAAGAGCCAGAGAACCAGGACATCTGCTGTGAGATAGTGTCTTCCATATTTGACAGCAAGGCTGTACCCATGAAATCTCACCAATATGGTGACCCAAACAAGGCCTACATGGCAACACCTGCCAGTGTAGATGGGAAAATCTCACAAGATGCCACCCCTAAATGAAGAACTAGAGGCAATTAAAGGCTGCTGGGAGAGGGAGAATCAGTTTTCTCCCAGGACAAGGTCCCTGAGAGATGGGTTGTCTAATCTTAAGTGATCAGCTCTAAACATGTATACATAGGAGCAACACTCAATGCATTCAGCAGGTTTTGTGTACACACACACACACACACACACACACACACACACACACAATTAAAGAAGTTTGTGTGTATGTCAAATTGTTCTGATTGGTCAATAAATAAAACACTGATTGGCCAGTGGCCAGGCAGGAAGTATAGGTGGAACTAACAGAGAGGAGAATTGAGTGAACAGGAAGGCAGAGGGGACACTGTGAACCGCTGCCATGACAAGCAGCAGGTGAAGATGCTGGTAAGCCATGAGCCACGTGGCAAGGTACAGATTTATAGAAATGGATTAATTTAAGATGTAAGAACTAGATATCAAGAAGCCTGAGCCATTAGGCCAAACAGTTTAAACAATATAAGTCTCTGTGTTTACTTGGTTGGGTCTGAGCGGCTGTGGGACTGGTGGATGACAGAGATTTGTCCTGACTGTGGGCCAGGCAGGAAAATTCTAGCTACAGAAGTTAGTAATCTGAGAGGGGAGGGCATACAAGTGGAGTTGGAGGGGAATAAAGAGGGGTGGAAATAATGTAAATATAGCACTGTGTATGAAATTCTCAAAAAAAACCCACATAAAATCTAAAATAAAATAGCTTTATTAATGTTTTATTATCACTAAATGTTGATTTGTATACCCATATAACCATATGCCCTACCAAGTATTATATTAAAAGGTTTTTCAGGTAAAAGGGGGCTAAATGGAAAAAGTTCAAGGCTTGGTTTGCTCTGCATAGAAATTTCACACACATACAAAATGATACTTTAGAGAGGCCAGATGGTCGAGGACTTTCTCCCTTCTTGGGTTAAAGGGAAGAGCTTGGACTCCAGTCACAAGTTTGGACAGTTGAGGGCAAGAGGGCTAAGGTCTTACCAGTAAGTCTCCCCAAGAATGAGCTATCACATGCAAACATCTACAGAAATATCAGCTCCCTTAAAAATGTAAACTTACACTACAAAACTATATATTTATACTCTTTACATGTAGAGGAGGGCAGGTACAGAGCTTTAGTATTGTCCACAAATTTAGAGTCAATCCAAATACCACAGAGCTGTATTTTGGTGTACAGTTTTCTGGCAGCCTCTACAACAGGTCTAGACTTAGTAAAGCGTACAAGTCAGAGCTGCTGTACGGCACCATTAGTAGATAGTGTTTCCCAGTTTAAAGCTTGGTAGCTAGAACTGTTTCAGAGTCCAGAGGAAAAATGTCTGTCTTGGGCTTCCCATCCCAATCTTCTCTCTTCTGAGTGACCTTGCTTTCCTCACTAACTTCATCGAGTGTTCTCTCAGTTTACCAATCTGTGAATAGGGACACTTTCCTTCACTCTTATTTCGCCAGCTCACCCCTCCAGGTAGACATTCTGGCCAACTTACACTGTCGACTATTCTCAGTCAATGAAATGTTTTGGCAGACACTCAGCAGAGATAAAAACAGACTGTTAAATGGGCGAGAGGTCACAGGAGAGGCCTGGGCACACTCACAAGGAGTTAAGTCCCCAGGCCAGAGAGGGTTAGGAGGAGAAAAAGTAACGTTGAGCTTAAGGCACTCAGATTCCCCAAAGGCCTCATCTGCCTGAAAGCAAGGCTCCAAAAGTCTTTCTAGAGCTGCAAGGCGGGGAGGGGGTTTCATTCCAATTACAGACACTGTCACAGAACTATCCCATCTTCCATCTACTGTCCTAAAAAATATTTGATTACATTTATTTGTGTGCAGCATTGTGTACGTGTGTCGGAGCACACACCCACTCATTTGGAGGGAGGTCAAAGGCCAACTTGTGTGAGTCAGTTCTTTCCTTCTAAACGTGGGACCCAGGGATTGAACTCAGGTCGTCAAGCTCGGAGGCAAGTGGCTTTGTGCACTGAGTCATCGTGCAGGCCCAGGACCTAATTATCTTAACATGGTTTGTTTTCTCCAACCCTCCCCCACCGCCTTCCACTATCAAAACTGTGAATGGTGAAGGTGACGCATGGGCCTGCAATCCTAGCATTCAGCAGGCCGAGGCAGGAGCATCTCAGGAATTCAGGTCAGGCTGGACAGGGTGAGACCCTGTCTCAAATAATAAATAAGTAAATAAATAGGCCCCAATTCTAACCTTCGCCTTTGATTTATAGTTTTCTCTCAATGTGTAGCTATAATTTTCCTTATTGATCTCGTTCTTCTAAATTCAAGTCACATGTTACCAACGCAACCTGAGAAAGGAGAAGAGTTTTTCCTCTATTCCACTGTAGGCAAAGGTGTTCAGGGACTGAGACCTGATGCTGTGTCTGAAACTAAGGAGATCAGGAAGCACCAGCGACAGGTACACACTACCAAAGCTCAAAATTAGCAACTGTGAGTCAACAAATTACGTAAGAAATGACTTACCAAAAACCCCGTTCTTGGTGTGTAAAGGACTCCACAAATAGAAGTCTTTAAAGAAATTTGTTTTCAGTATTGCAGCTAAACACAACAGAGTCAGACTAAAAATAACGTGTGCCCCAGCACCTGATGCATATGGAACATTTGGAACAAATAATGTGACTGAGAAATTCAGACTTACTTAATTTCAATTCAATTTCTACATATGATGCTGAACTGGATAATACAAGTCTACATTATTTATTGTCTTAGGATATATTTTTATTATTAGGTTACTTATCAACAATTTTATAAAGCCGTAAGTTTTTCTATATTTTTTATCAAATAAATTTATTTCTAAGCTTCTAAATAGTATAAAATAGGGTTGGTGAAACAGCTCAGTGAGTAGTCGCTGCCTGATAACCTAAGTCCAATCCCAAGATCCCACATGTTTCACGGAAAGAACCAACTCCAAGTTATCCTTTGGCCTTCTCATGTTCACTGTGGCATGCACACATGCATACACACACTCACACATGCATGTAAACACACCTTCAAAATTATCAAGTGCTTAAATGAAATTTAAAATAAACATTGCCCAGGTAACTGCTACATTCTTCTAGCTGAGAACAACAAATCTATAACATGAGCAACGCTGGAAAGAAACATGTCTGTTTTCATAATTCTCTAAAGTCAGTCTTTTTCCTCACGCAAAACAAATGAGGTGAATCCCAAAGAATTAGACCTGACAATAAAAGAGACAATAAAACTTTATGAAGTACCACATTTGTTATTCAAGTGAGTTCCATACTATTTTGTTCAGTATTTCAAATACCAACAGGACAATAAAAGAAAAGCAAGATCAAGTTAAATAGCTATAACCCTTCAAAGCATCCTCCAAAGGTCTTCTTACAGTCTCAAAGGTCACTAATTACAGGTACATATATTTGAGTTACAGCTTTAACAACTTAGCCGAGGTCACGGAGCAAGACCGTTCTTGCTAAGGTCTTTACCCTCAGCTATCTCTTATTCATAGCTGTAAATGCAAGACTCCTACTCAGGCACGTATTTCCTTTAGATTACACGGTAAACCTACAATTTCTAGAAGTCAGGCTCAGTGGTTAAATGCACTTGCCACCTAGCCACATGCCCTGAGTTTAACCCCTGGGACGCATACAATAAAAGGAGAGAATCAACTTCCAGAAGTTGTCATTTGACCTCCACATACGAACAATGGTACATGCAAACACACACACACACACACACACACACACACACACACACACACACACACCAAATAAACAAACGATAAACGCACAAAAGTTTCAATTAAAAATACAATTTCTAAAAGTTGGATTTTGTGAGGTACACATGGTGGCCCACAAGAGTTCAAGGCGAAAGGAAAGTCTGAAGGTACCATGGGACTCTATCTCATAAAAGCGAAAAACTGAAAAACCGAAGCCAGGCTATGACACACGTATAATCCCAGCATCTGGAAGGAGAAGAAGGAGGATTAGTAGTTCAAGACTACCCTCTACTACTTGTAGGTTCATGGAAATACCTATGAAGATACAAGAAGCTTACAGAACACCAAATAGGCTGGATCCAAAAAAAAGTCCCCTCACCACATAATAATCAAAACACTAAACACACAGAACAAAGAAAAAATATTAAGAGCCACAAAGGAAAAAGACCAAGTAACATATAAAGGCAAACCCATCAGAATAACACCAGACTTCTCAATAGAGACTATGAAAGCTAGAAGGTCATGGACAAATCTTATGCAGACACTAAAAGACCACGGATGCCAACCCAGACTATTATACCCAGCAAAACTCTCAATCACCATAGGCGGAGTAAACAAAATATTCCAGGATAAAACCAGATTTAATCAATACCTGTCCACAAACCCAGCCCTACAGAAAGCACTAGAAGGGAAAATCCAACCCAAAGAAGCTAAACACATCCATGAAAAATCAAGCAATAGATAATCCAACACCAACATACACCTAAGAAGGACAACACAACACAACCACAAAAAAAAAAAATAACAGGAATTAATAATCACTGGTCATTAATATCCATAAATATCAATGGTCTCAACTCACCTATAAAAAGACACAGGCTAACAGAATGGATAAGAAAACAGGACCGCCGGGCGGTGGTGGCGCACGCCTTTAATCCCAGCACTCGGGAGGCAGAGGCAGGCGGATCTCTGTGAGTTCGAGGCCAGCCTGGGCTACCAAGTGAGTCCCAGGAAAGGCGCAAAGCTACACAGAGAAACACTGTCTTGAAAAACCAAAAAAAAAAAAAAAAAGAAGAAGAAGAAAAAGAAAACAGGACCCATTCATCTGCTGCATACAAGAAACACACCTTAACTTCAAAGACAGACACTACCTCAGAGTAAAGGGCTGGAAAAAGGCTTTCTAAGCAAATGGACCTAAGAAACAAGCTGGTGTAGCTATCCTAATATCTAATAAAATAGACTTCAAACTAAAATCAGTCAAAAGAGATCAGGATGGACATTACATATTTATCACAGGAAAAATCCAACAAGATGAAGTCTCGATTCTAAACATTTATGCCCCAAATACAAAAGCACCCACATTCATAAAAGAAATACTACTAAAGTTTAAAACGCACATCAAACCCCACACATTAGTAGTGGGAGATTTTAACACATCACTCTCACCAAAAGACAGATCTACCAGACTGAAACTTAACAAAGAAATAAAGGACTTAACAGATGTTATGTCTCAAATGGACTTAATAGATATCTACAGAACATTCCATCCTAACACAAAAGAATATACCTTCTCAGCAACCCATGGAACCTTCTCAAAAATTGACCACATGTTTGGCCACAAAACAAATCTCAACAGATATAAAAAAAATTGGAATAACTTCCTGTATCTTATCAGACCACCATGCCTTAAAGTTAGACCTCAACAACAACAAAAATCATAGAAAACCTACAAACACATGGAAACTGAATAATGCCCACCTGAAACATCAATGGGTAAAGGAAGAAATAAAGAAAGAAATTAAAGATTTCCTAGAATTCAATGAAAATGAAAGTACAACATAACCAAACTTATGGGACACCATGAAAGCAGTGCTAAGAGGAAAATTCACAGCTCTAAATGCACACATAAAGAAGATGGAGCAATTCCATACCAATGAATTAACAGCACAACTGAAAGCTCTAGAACAAAAAGAAACAAACTCACCCAGGAGAAATAGACGCCAGGAAATAATCAAATTGAGGGCTGAAATCAACGAAATAGAAAACAAGAGAACAATACAAAAAATCAATGAAACAAAGAGTTGGTTCTTTGAAAAAAATCAACAAGATAGACAAACTCCTAGCCAAATTAACCAAAAGGCAAAGAGAGCACCCAAATTAACAAAATCAGAAATGAAAAGGGAGACATAACAACAGACAACAAGGAAATCCAGAGAATCATCAGATCATACTTCAAAAACCTGTACTCCACAAAAATGGAAAACCAGGAAGAAATGGACAATTTTCTGGATAAATACCGCATACCAAAATTAAATCAAGACCAGATAAACCATTTAAATAGACCAATAACCCCTAAAGAAATAGAAACAGTCATCAAAAGTCTCCCAACCAAAAAAAGCCCAGGACCAGATGGTTTCAGTCCAAAATTCTACCAGACTGTCAAAGAAGAAATAATACCAATACTCTTCAAAGTGTCCCACACAATAGAAACAGAAGGAACACTACCAAACTCTTTTTATGAGGCTACAATTACCCTGATACCCAAACCACACAAAGATGCAACAAAGAGAACTACAGACCAATCTCCCTCATGAACATTGATGCAAAAATACTCAACAAAATATTGGCAAACCAAATCCAAGAATACATCAAAACAATTATCCACCACGACCAAATAGGATTCATCCCAGGGATGCAAGGATGGTTCAACATACGAAAATCAGTCAATGTAAACAAACTGAAAGAAAAAAACCACATGATCATCTCATTAGATGCTGAAAAAGCCTTTGACAAAATCCAACACCCCTTCATGATAAAGGTCTTAGAAAGATCAGGAATACAAGGAACATTCCTAAACATAATAAGGGCAATTTATAGCAAGCCAACAGCAAACATCAAATTAAACGGAGAGAAACTCAAAGCGATACCACTAAATTCAGGAACAAGACAAGGCTGTCCACTCTCCCCATATTTATTCAATATAGTACTAGAAGTTCTAGCTAGAACAATAAGACAACAAAAGGAGATCAAAGGGATACAAATTGGAAAGGAAGAAGTCAAACTTTCACTATTTGCAGATGATATGATAGTATACATACGAGACCCAAAAACTCTACCAGGGAACTCCTACAGCTGATAAACTCCTTCAGTAAAATGGCAGGATACAAGATCAACTCAAAAAAATCAGTAGCCCTCCTATACACAAATGACAAAAGGGCTGAGAAAGAAGTCAGAGAAACATCACTTTTACAATAGCTACAAATAATATAAAATACCTTGGGATAACACTAACTAAACAAGTGAAGGACCTTTTTGATAAGAACTTTAAATCTCTAAGGAAAGAAATTGAAGAAGATATCAGAAAATGGAAGGATCTCCCATGCTCATGGATAGGTAGGATTAACATAGTAAAAATGGCAATCTTACCAAAAGCAATCTATAGATTCAATGCAATCCCCATCAAAATCCCAACACAATTCTTCACAGACTTGGAAAGAAAAATACTCAACTTCATATGGAAAAGCAAAAGACCCAGGATAGCTAAAAGAATCCTATACGATAAAGCAACCTTTGAAGGCATCACCATCACTGATTTCAAACTCTACTATAGAGCTATAGTAATAAAAACAGCTTGGTACTGGTATAAAAACTGACATACGGACCAATGGAATCGAATTGAAGACCCTGACATTAATCCATGCACATATGAACACCTGGTTTTTGACAAAGAAGCCAAAACTATACAATGGAAAAAAGAAAGTATCTTCAACAAATTGTGCTGGCATAACTGGATGTCAATATGTAAAAGATTACAAATAGATCCATATCTGTCACCAGCACAAAACTCAAGTCGAAGTGGATCAAAGACCTGCACATAAATCCAGTTACACTAAACTTAATAGAAAAGAAAGTAGGAAGTACTCTTTAATGCATTGGCACCGGAGACCATTTCCTAAATAAAACACCAACAGCACAGACCCTGAGCACAACGATTAATAAATGGGACCTCTCGAAACTGAGAAGCTTTTGCAGGGCGAAAGACACAGTCAATAAGACAAAAAGACAGCCAACAGAATGGGAAAAGATCTTCACCAACCCCACATCTGACAGAGGATTGATCTCCACAGTATATAAAGAACTCAAGAAACTAAACATCAAAATACTAAACAGTCCAATTAAAAAATGGGCTAAAGAGCTAAACAGAGAATTCACAAAACAAGAATCACAAATGGCTGAAAGACATTTAAAGAAATGCTCAACTTCCTTAATCATCAGAGAAATGCAAATCAAAACAACTCTGAGATACCACTTTACACCTGTCAGAATGGCTACGATCAAAAACACCAATGACAGTCAATGTTGGAGAGGATATAAAGCAAAGGGAACACTCCTCCACTGTTGGTGGGAATGCAAGCTTGTATAACCACTGTGGAAATCAGTATGGTGGTTTCTCAGAAAATTAGGAATCGAACTACCTCAAGACCCAGCCATCCCACTCTTGGACATATACCCAAGGAATGATGATTCATACCATAAAGATACATGCTCAGCTATGTTCATGGCAGCATTATTTGTAATAGCCAGAACCTGGAAACAACCTAGATGCCCGTCAACTGAAGAATGGATGAAAAAAATGTGGTATATATACACAATGGAGTACTACTCAGCAGAGAAAAACAATGAAAGCATGAAACTTGCAGGCAAATGGATGGAATTAGAAAAAATCATCCTGAGTGAGGTAACCCAAACCCAGAAAGACAGTCATGGTATGTACTCACTCATAAGTGGATTCTAGATATAAAATAAAGAACAATTAGACTACAACCCACAGAACCATGGAGGCTATATATATAGCATGGAGGTCCCTAGGACGACTGTGGCTTATAATAAATTTCAGTTTTATGCAATTACTGAGCAAACCTCAATGAAACATCTCACTATTAAGAATACATACTCTATCAAGCTGATAATAGAATAATTAATTAATTAATTTTAAAAAATAAAAAGAAAAGAAAAATTTGAAATATTAAACAAACAAACAAACAAACATTTTTACTAAAGTTAAAAAAGGGAGAACTAGGGACTCATCATTCCTCTCCACATTCTATTCCTTCCCTTGTTTTATATATTTTAAATTTTTTTATCGGTGGATTCCGCTGGAGTTTATCGGTGGATTCTGCTGGAGGATCTGATGCAGATAAGCACCGGAGGGCTCCTGTTGCAAATCACCCTCTGGAGCGATGGAAGGATCATTCTACTAACATGTGAAGGAGACCCAATCTAGTGTTAGTATGGCCCCGGAGTTTGGTTTATGTCTTTCCTCAGGACAATGAGGTTCCTCTTTGGATTCCTGAGCATTGAACGCGCCCTGTGGCTGCTGCTGAAGCCCAACATGACAGAGACCTAATGGGTCTCCATGAAAAAATTTACCCTTCTGATGCCAATGGAGATTGAGAGCCCAATATGGCCAGCTTTAGCTAGCATTAATGTAAGCCTAGGAACTGTAGCCATGAGATTGGATTCTCCAGAAGAGCTGCCAGCTAAAGTCATGCTGGGATCAAGAAAAATGGGTCTTGGCGGTTCGTGTTCCTGGAGTTGTATCCATGCCAGTGGATGTCCACACAATCCAGAAGAGAATCTGACATTGCTGCTGCCACTGTTGCTGTTATAACAATGGTGCACACCGCTGCTACTGTTTCTGGGATTACCATTTCATAATTGCTTACTATAGCTAGCACAGTGGAGACCCTGGCAACAAAAGTAGCTACCACAGTTAGTTAATCTTTCATTCTATTGGACATGATAAATTTAATTCAGTAGTTATATACATCTCGATTGACTTTGAAAATTATAAACTTATAAACTCAAGTTCCAGTTGCTTTTGGGATACTATCTTACAAGTACTCCAACGTACAGTATGGCTCGTTAAGGAAGGGAATTGCTCAGTTGCCTTTAGCCTACTGGCTATGGGTGAGATAGGACCTCTGTTGGTCTTTTCTGTATCGAACACACAGATTGCAAGCCCAGTGCCACTTTGAGATCTTTGGCAGCAATTAACCATGCAGCTCACACATGATTGAGCCGTTATGATAATGAGTATTCAGAGACAGGTAATGCCTGGGGGGCACTCACCAACCTAAGTCAGAGTACCTGTGTGGCCTGGGCAGGCATCTCCATGACGGGTAAGGTGACCTGCTGACATCCCACGCAACCCAAGTCAGAAGCTCAATTTTTAATAAAAGGGGGGCCTGCAGGGTCCTGACCCCCGTTTTGGGTAACTGTTGTCTTGCTTGTGGACCTTGACCTTGATATCCTCCCAATGCTAATTCCCTGCCAGATTCCACCCTCCTGAATGCTTAAGGGAAGTTCCTTGTCTGTGTATCCTGAATAATGGGTGTTAACAGCTTAGATGCAAGATTGTAAAACATTAGTAGCAAACTTCTGCCCTCCGGGGTCCTCCCATTGTGCTGTAAGCCTGTATTTAACCTCCTACCCCCTTCAAGAAATAACATTTGACATTTAAAATTGAAATATATATATATATATATATATATATATATATATATATATATATATATATATATATTTGAATGAATACTGTGAATGTAATCTATGAATACCACAAATGTGATTAATATCATGAGTGTAAGTAATGAATGTCATGAGTGATGAGTGTAATTTAAAAAATAAATTTAAAAAAATTGAATTTGCCAGCAGATTATAGCTACTAAAAAAGAAGACCTAACAACATCTATTACTTTTGGATCCTTCAGATCTCCTCATACCCTATTCTCAGTGGTTCCTATAAATAAAAGACTCACAATGTGCCACAGGTGTTAATATCACTCGCCGACATAGTAAGAATGAGAAGTATTATGGTCGTTATTACTAAACTACAAACAAAATAACACAAGTGGAGAAACTTAGCTCCAGATGTGTGAAAAGTAAGGACAAGCCCTAAACAACACCATCTGAGCACTCTAACCCGAACTGGCATCATGGGAAGCTGAGCAGGAGTCAAAGGGGAGTGACCACAGAATTGTAGATCCTGAGGTCTAAAGCAAAAACAAGAGAACCAGGCAAATGTGAAGCTGAGTTTCTGAATCAGAATTTTATAGGAAGCTACACTACACAGCACGGAGTCTACCACCCAGTCCTTCCTCAAGAGTCTAATGTGTGTCTAGCACATCTCCACCACATTAAGATCTGTATTCCTGTTCACTTCCAGTTCATAACTCAATAAATGTAATCATAATCAGATGTCAAGAAACAAACAGAAAATCAGAAGTCAACCGCAGCACTGCTTTTCAAAATTATGAAGCCTACATTAGTAAATGTATTTTAAATCAGCTGTGTGTTCCACAAAAATCACAGTGGCACCTGTAATGACAGCAGGAGAAACCTCTAATTCATGTGCACATCGTTTCAAATCCCATAATGCATTGTGTGTGTGTGTGTGTGGGGGGGGGTAGTACCTGCAAGCCCGAGGCAGGAAACCATCAGTGTGAGATTAAGAATGAAACTCAGGCCAGCACAACTTTAGCCAGTGCTGGGTTAAAACTCCTGAAGTCTGATCAAGTGGTTTATTTTTCTTACATTTAAACATAGTAAAACGTTGGGGGAAAGTTTCTACGTGACAAATACCACAACAAAGCTTTTGGTTTGGCTACATCAAAAGACCATTGCAAAGTACATCTCTTTTAGCAAAGCACCTGCGACCTTTACCATAAGAATAAGTTCTACTGACTGACCGAGACAGTCCTCAGGGTAAGGGTCTAGGGAGGAAGGATTTGTACTAAGCATAAGATGGGTTCTACTGATTGAGAGGACTGCTTAGGGTAATGGGGGATTCTGGTAAAGGCTGACTCCATAGAACGGCAAAGGATCAGCAGATTGTTAGACAGCATTCACTCCGGCCTTCTGGGAGAACAGGGTCATTTCCTTCCTTTGAAGAAAAAAGTCTGCATGTTTAACAATTCTTTTTTTTTTTTTTTGGTTTTTTCGAGACAGGGTTTCTCTGTGCAGCTTTGCACCTTTCCTGGAACTCACTTGGTAGCCCAGGCTGGCCTCGAACTCTCAGAGATCTACCTGCCTCTGCCTCCCGAGTGCTGGGATTAAAGGCGTGCGCCACCACCGCCCGGCAACAATTCTATTTTTTAGTGTTTTCTACCAGCTGTGCCCTCTATAATACATCATGGTGGTACTGTTCCACTGCTAACAGGAACAGAGTAAATATGTACTTGAAATTTAACTCAACACTTTGCCAACAGGTTAAAAAGCATAGAAGAAGAGTGTCTCAAATTCTGGGTATGTTACATTCTGTTCTGAACTTGGGGGGGGGGGAAGCACAGGAAATAAAAATATTGCCAAGGACATTTATTTTGAGAAGGAAGAAGCAAGATTAAAGACTTGTCCCAAGATAACACTAAAGAGGAAAAAGCTTCATAATTGGTGTAAGGACACTTTGAACATCTCAGGTTCTACACAACTTCCTTTCACATACATTCAGTTATTAGTCGGTATGTGACTTAATGAAGCTACTTAGCTAACAAAATATTCCTGGTTCCTTGTCAGAATAATAAGTAGAAGCTAATGTGTGGACTATATATTTTATAATACTTATTAGGTCAATATTTAATTTAAAAAACGGGGCATTCACTTAAACTCCTAAATCTTGCCAGTTTTATTTCCTCCTCAGAATTTCCCTCATGGATTCTAAAGAAAGAATCCAAACTGACGACTATGATCAGGTCTTACCTAGTAGTAGTCTGTGTGGAGATCACATAAGGGAGGGCACTAGCATGCACAGAGGCACAGGGTCCTGGATTCCATTCACAACATCAAACAGAAGCTCAGAGGACACTCGGTACCAAGAACAAACTCGGTTTTTAACATCATTCTAAATAAACATAATCAGAGCACCAGGTTGGAGACATGACAAAGAGCCTATAAATTAGTGCGGTACCAGAGGCAAAGGAAATACTTCCAAAAATGACGGGAGAGGTGAAATATATAAAAACAGCATAGCGTCAAACCTGGCATCAAAAACTAGGACGATCTGACCAGCAAATCAAACAGGGAAAATAATGGATTATGGCCCAACATACAAAATAAAATTCCCTGAGTCAGTACTGACCCAAAGAGTTAATAAGTGAAGGAAAGGTACACTGAGCTGCTCCTTGGAGAAAAAAATTTGGAGACACAGAGGTGAAACTCCTTTTAAAACATATCAGTAAAACTACAATGTGCAACATGTTCTGCAACTGTGTGCCAAAACCGCTGAACGGAAGTTTAAGAAGAAAGAAGATATACACAGTTCAAGTGTGTCTCCCAAGACACACCTTATTTACAGAGAGAAAAGTGAAATCCTTCACCAAGGGGATTACCATCAGTGAGAAGATGCATCAGCCTCTCATACCCTGGTATACTGACGGGATGCACTTAGCCAGGAACTTCACTTTTGTGACATTGTCCTACCCCCAAAAAACCAGAGTATCAATCTAGTCCTGAGAAGGTATCAAATACAAAGGCAGTGCAACGTACATATGAATGGACTAATGGCTTCTCTAGTGTCAAGATCATGAGTAAAATAAGGCTTGTTTTATATACTGGAAGTGTTAAATACAGTGGAAGAAACTAAATATATAGCAGCCAACCATGATGTGGCAAATTCAGATGAACCTAGATCAAAACGATGGAAAGACAAGAGAAAGTGAAGTGGAGTACCCAGTGACCATTACTACAGGACTGTACTAACATTAGATGATTAGTTCCATCAGCTCTGTTAGAGTTAAGCAAGTTATCAGACTGCTCTGGACTAGACTGTCTTGCAACTTTTTAGTAAGTCAACATATGCTTCAAAATTAAGACAAATAAGAAAATAAACAACATCATTCAATGTTTATATGGAAAGCATAATCTTTTTTTTCTTGAAAGCATAATCTTTGATCTTGAAGATATTTTAAATCTAAATTTGTACAACTCAGTCAAGGCTGTATTTTTGCAATGTACTGTTTTATAAAAAAAAAAAATACAAGAACATTTCTTGAAACATTACATTTGAGTAGTGAAGTTGAGATGAAGTCAGTCATGAGCCCCTCCTGGAGCCCAAGCTACAGGGAATGCCTTTGACATATAAAGGGGGGGGGGGGTAAATCCTGGCAGTTTATTGCATCTTTTCACTTTTAGAGTAAAAGAATTAATGAAAGGGTGGCAACTGTTTTTTTTTGTTGTTGTTAAAAAACCATTTGAATAACCTCAGTTAAGGTTTAAGTATTTTTGACACTGGGGGATAATTACTCTGCTTCCACTGGTGAAATTCTGAAGCAAGATTGTGTACATGTTCTTGGGGTAAGGGAGATCTGTATCTATACCCGGAATTCAAGAAATAACGGCTTGTTTGTAGATTTAGGGAAATTAACTAAGTAGCCAAAAAAAGGTCTGTCCTGAAATGGATCCACGGCCTAAGGTGGGCACTTATTTGCTGTGTAAATCACTACCACACATGCCAAATAAATTTTACTTCTAGTTTAGATTTGAGGGTGGAGGTGAATGAGTAGGTTGGTGTGAATTAAACTGTACTACTAGATTTAGTCATGACAAGTTATGCTATTAGTTCTTAACTAGAAGTAATCTGTTGCTTTATAATTTCTGAAGCACACATTTTACTTGAAGTATTTATCATAGGTGGTATATTGGATATTGGATATATAAAATATATAGTTTCTCTTCTACTACACTCTCATAAAAATGAACATTCCTGTAACTGAATTAGAGACAGGAACATACACCAAGTAACCTTCCAGCAAATACCGGCCTTGATATCCAATAATTCAATTGTATTCTATCTCTAATTACTCGGTCATCAGCTAAGGGCTCAGTCCCATTAGATGGCCCCTATTTCAGACATCCATCCAAGCAGTAGGTTGTCACCTGTACTTCTAAATGACTGGTTATAATCATGCTTCCCATAGCCTCTCTTGGGTTGAATAAATATAGATAACTTTATGGAATGCAGGGAGACACTACTTAAGTTTAACAGAGTATCAAGATACCAATAGCAGAGCATGGTAGCATTTGTCTACAAACCCAGCAGTTGGGAGGCAGAGAGGAAGGGGAAATAACTAAAAGTTCAAAGCCAGCCTGGTCTACATAGAACAAGTTCCAGGCCCACAACAGCTACATAGTGAGACCCTGTCTCAAAAAGCACAAAACAAAACAAAAGGACAGTTGTCATAAAGGACACCGAGGAATGACAAGAAGAATACCTACTCTCAGAGATGTCAGTCAGGGTCTTCAGCTTTTATCCTGTGGAGCTGAGAGATGGCCCAGGCAAGCCAATCAATCTTTCTGTCCAGATATTACTGCTTAAGAAGTTTTATAGACCTGAACCACCAGCCCCTCCCTCCCTTTCCGGAGGTCCACAGGTGGAGCTAAAAGGCTTAACTCTCTCATCACTAGTCCTTTCTGAGGTCAAGTCCATCCTAAGACTACCCGGGAGCCCCACCCTAGGCCAGCTCACTCATTTAAACTGTGATGTGAATGAACTAGCTAGCCACTCCGGCTGGTGTTGGGGTGGGGGTGCAACCTGAAGATGAATGCTGGGACCTAACCTCATTAAGCATAACAAAAGACACGAAATCTCAGAAGGTGCTAAAAATTCAGGGAGGTCTCTGACTGGGATGGGGCAAAGATCAACTATATTTTTCTACCACAGTAACATCACCTCCATGTATGGAATAGGATCAAAGGGGCAGAGAGACCATAAATCTAACTCAGATCACACGTTGGCAAAACAAAGAGCAGGGTCTCTTAGACTTCCTACCACTGTAGGTGCACACTGAAATAATAGGGATATCTTACTCCCCCAGTTCCTACTCTTCCTGTAATTGTATTCTTTGTGTTTATTAATAATAATTTTTAGAAACAAACTTTTAGTTATTAAAAGCAAGAGGGCTGCAGCCACAAGTAAATTTTAAGGTAAAAAGTCAACCTAAATTAACTTCTATCAGGGTACCAATTTAATGTCCCTAGAGCTGTGTTTTCTAAAATAGTACCCACGAGCTATGTGTGACTTGAGCTGTATGTTACTTGAAATGTGAATTGTGTGAACTAAGACATGCTGTATATGATACAGCAGATTTTAATTAGTATACAAGCCATCTCAATAGTTTCATATTGATTGCAATTTTAAATTAATATTTAATATAGTATTTTATACACTGTTATTTACAGATATAATATTTTGCAGTTTCTAAACATCATGTTGTCTTCTTTGAGCCTCACAACTATAAACTCAGCTTGGCAAGAGAGGATGTGAGCCACTGATCTGCTAGAATCAGGTCCGCAGCTCTTTAACCTTTTTCCAGGTCATGCGTGACTCCATGTGTTTAATACTTACAGTACAAAAGCTTAAACAACTAACTCATTTAGCATTTCTAGCGACAAGTCAGACAAAAATACTAAATGTCCACAGCCCAATGTACTACTTTCCTGGAACTTCAAATGACCCATCCAGGGTTCCTTAAATAAAATATGGATCATCCTAACTCCTGTGTTCCCTGGTCTCAAGAAGAAATTGTCATACAGATACGAAGTGACTTATTTAATGGTAGAGAAGGAATGGCACTGTTTATAGACCCAAGCTCGGTCTACGTCTCCCCATCAACTCATACAGTCTCTTCTCCCTGCATGCCTTTATAGTGAGCTACTAAGGACTTACAGGATATATAGAAAATACACATTCCTGGACCGAGGAGAGAGCTCAGTCAGAAGAGGACTTGTAAACATTCAGTCCTGCACTGTAATGCCAGTGCTGGTGAGGGAGCACTGGGCAGAGACAGCTGATAGGCCAGCCATGCCTACTTGGCGAGCTCCAGACTAAAGTGAGGCCCTCTCAAAAAACAAGGTGATGGCCTGAGAAAGGACCTTTGAGGTTCTCCTCTGCCGGCCCCCAACACAGTTAGGTGAGGGTGGGGGTGGGGAGGATGGAGGGAAAGAGCGGGAGGGGAACCAGTAAGATAAGCAGAGACAGCCAGGCATGGTGAACACTGATAAAAATTCAGCAGTCTTTTTCTCCTGCAACTCTCGATTTCCTCTCCTATAACTGTGTGATTAAAATGCCTACCCAGCAGCTTGAGTGCAAGCCTGAGAGTGGCTGGCTGCGCAACACACTTGCATGTAGGAAGCCCTCTAGGGCACACCGAGGTCCACTCCTTGTAATTAGTCCAAGGATACGAAGATTTTAAGTCAACCTAATGGAACGGTGCATGCAAGGTGAAATGTTTTCTTCTTCCTTTAAAATAACTCTGTCGTCCCTTTCTTTCCATCCCTTCTTTTCCCCAGCCTGCAGTATAATCACGGTGGCCCAGGCACCAGGACAGATGCCCTTAAGGACAGTTAGGTTCACAGAGCCCTTGGGGAGCTTTCCTCATTCACCTAGAGTGCCTTCAAGAGAGAAGTCACAAAGGTTGTTGCAATTTTTAACCTGCAGGGTAACTTGAAGATATAGGACACTTTAATTACCTGATGCTACTAAGACTAATTTCTAGCCGTATCCCCAGGCTCAGAGGACCAACCCATGTTCCATAGCGTCTAATCTCACCAAGGTTACCTTTGCTCTTCAGAGAAAATGACCATACTCATTAAGATTATCATCACTGGAACAGGAGAAATAATTTTGATCTATCCATAACCACTCATCTCTATTTTATTTATTTATTTTTGGGTGTTTGTTTGTTTGTTTGTTTGTTTTTTCTAGACAGGATTTCTCTGTGTAACAGCCCTGGCTGTCCTGGAACTCGTTTTGTAGACCAGGTTGGCCTCGAACTCGTAGAGATCCACCTGCCTCTGCCTAAAGGTGAGTGCCACCACTGACGGTCTCATTTCTATTTTAAACAACTGGTATACTACCACCACTGAATATCATTCCCTAAATATTTCTTTTGTCTTCATAAGTAAATTAACTATGAGCTCAAAATCTGATATTCTCTCAGCTTCCCAGCAAATGGTGAATAACTGAAAAGCAAAGACGAAAATAATAAAAGACTTTGACTATCCACAGAAACTTCCAGGATTATTTCCGTAACTACTTCAATAAGTTGGTTAATTTTTTTAAAGTTAATTATTAAAAATCAAGAGCGTGGTGTGATGGTGCCCTGTAATAGTCCCAGTGCTGGAATGGCTGAGGCAGGAGAATTATTTGGGCTCGAGTTCCCAGCCAACCCGGGAATCACAGAAAGACCCCTACTCTAAAAACACAATAAAAGGAGACAACTGAAAAGAGTAATCGGAATGCATTACATCCACATATGAAATTGCCAAAGATCAAAATGTAAAGGCAAATAATAATAATAATAATAATAATAATAATAATAGACTCAACTATTCACAGAAACATTCGAAAGGGAGCCCAGTAACAAGACATCTAAAACTGACAAACTTTAGGCCCCGGGGGTGGGGTTTAAGAACAGACTGTTCAGTCCCCTGGAAAACTTCTCCTCCACTTGTGGTACCGACTCTCGCTCCGCAAGTTTAACCCATCCATCCAAGAGCAATTACCGTCTCCAAACATTTGGAGCGACACAGACAGGGGTTGGACTTTAGCCTCCCGCCCTGGACCGCAGACCCGCTATCACCGCACAGCACAAGTTCCTGGAGAAAGGACTGAACTACTCTGTTCGTATTATGCCCTACTCACTCTCAGAAACACACCGCACGGTCCCCTCGCCCGCCCGCCCGCACGGCACCTAGCACACTCACGGGGCTCCCCTGCCCGCCGCTCACCTCGCTGTCCCGGGCGGAGCTGCAGCCCCGCGGCCCAGACCCGCTCGCTCGCACGCTCGCACGCCGACTTGCACCACGGCCGCCCAGAGCGTCTGCTCGCCTTCCACAGGCGCCCGAGGCTCCGCCGCAGTGACGTCAGCTTGCACCGCCCGGCCGATCGCAGGCAGGTGAAGCCGGTCGTCCCAGGAGCCGCTGGACACACGTGGGCGGGGGGCTTCCTGCGCCACTGAGGCGGAGAGCCCGGGTCATGGCGGAGGCGAGCCGCTGCCCTGAGATCAGAGGCCTCGAATGAAAACAGACTCCCACTCCCTTCACCTTTGTGAATTTCGAGGAGCCACAAGATACTGAGGATGCAATTTTAGGCAAATTACTATATTGCAACTGTGGCAGGCTGGACTTGGTGTGGACTTTCCGGGGATTTGTGGAGATGGGGTAGATAGAGGGCCTCCTGAGGAGAGGAAGGGGCTGGATTCCTCTCTTGTCTGGGGACCTTATCAGGCAACTGGCAAGAGCAGAAGGATCCTGTGCTAGAACTTGGGGGCTTCTCTTAGGTGGATATACCGAAGACTAGAATGGGGTGGGTCATGCCTTAGGAAAAAAAAAAGACGTATAAACTGGGAGACACCAAATTCATCCCTCATGATGGTGAAACTTTCTACATCCAGGTAATCCTGAAGGGAAGCACCAGCTAAGCTTCAGTCTTAGGGTTTCCATTGCTGTGATTAAACACGATGACCAAAAGCATCTTGGGGAGAAAAGTGTTTTGCTTAGCTTCCACACCAGTCAATCATTGAAAGCAATCAGGACAAGAACTCAAACAGAGCAGGAACCTGGAGGCAGGAGCTGATGCAGAGGCGGCCATGGAGGGGGGTTGCTGCTTACTGACTTGCTTACTTTCTTTCTTTTTTTTTTTTTTTTAGAACCCAGGACTACCAGCCCAGGGATGGCCCTATCTGCAATGGGCTGGGCCCTCTGAGATCAATCACTAATTTAAAGAAAAAAAAAAATGTCCTACAGGCTTACCTACAGCCAGATCGTTGTTTATATATATATATATATATATATATATAAAATTTTTTATTAAATTTTTTTCTTTCCTTTTACATACCAACCCTTGTTCCCCCTCCCTCCCCCTCTCTCGCTCCCCCCCCACCTATCCCCATTCCACTCCCATCCCCTCCTCAAAGAGTTAAGGTAAGGCCTCCCTTGGGCTTGGGTAGTCAACACAGTACAGCCAGATCTTGTGGAGGCTTCTTCCCAACTGAGATTAAGGTCTTCTCAGATGAATGTAGCTCTGTCACGTTGACAAAGAAAAAAAAAAAATAGCCCAGTTGAATCATTGTGAACTTGACACACCAATTAAATACTATTTAACAATACTCTTTTCTTTTTTGCATCCCCGAGATCTCATATTAATAAGTGACAATATAAAACATATTAACAAACTTAAAAGTCAGAATTTACAAATTCAAACAAGTTAAAAATTGCTTCTTTTTTTAATCCAAAGTCTCTTTAACTGTGGACTCCTATAAAGAAAAAAATAAGTTCGGTGCTTTCTTACTCCAAGAAGAAAGAACCAGGCACAGTCACAATCAGATCAAAACAAAACCAAAGTCCAACCATGTCAAGCTCAGTGCCCAGACTTCTGGGATTCATGTGAGTGAGAATCACGCATGATCCTCTGGATTTGTCCAAAGGGCTTGCTTGCCACAGCACACACAGCTTGTCTCATAGCCTCAGGTCTTCTCCATTCTAGGGCTGCTGCTGTCCTTCCCAGTGGTCCCACAAAGATCTCCCAAATGCTGGGGTCTTCTGCTGCAACTGAACTTTCACCAATAGCTTCTCCTGGGCTCTCTTTCTGGACTCCAGCCCAGCCAAACGGTGTCAAGCCTCAGCTGCTCTCCAGGAGCCTTTCATGCCTTCAAAACCAGGACCACCTGGTAACTTAGAGTATCAAGTTCTGCTGTCAGCACTGGGTACAACCTTGGCTGCCTCCGGAAGACAGCTTCCATGCTCCGGGGTGCTGAAACACTTCCCAGTAGATTTTACCTCAGTGATGCTGG
This sequence comes from Peromyscus leucopus, assembly GCF_004664715.2. Classification (NCBI taxonomy): domain Eukaryota; kingdom Metazoa; phylum Chordata; class Mammalia; order Rodentia; family Cricetidae; genus Peromyscus; species Peromyscus leucopus. The sequence goes on along the minus strand of NC_051065.1, from coordinate 76,068,441 downwards.
TCTCTTCTTAATCACCACTAGTTTCTCAGCTCCAGCTAACCAGCAAGCATCCATTGTCTCAGTAAAGCAAACGTTTCATTCAGTGGTATCTTGTTAATTATAGCTGATTTTTCAACCCCAGCTTAAGAATTAAGAACCATAGATTCTTAATTCAAAATAGCAAATGGCCCAAACAGACTCTGAACTTCACAACAATCCATGACTCTATCTAGCCAGGATAACTACTAACAGTGCTACCAAGAAAATTGTGGGGCCCTTTTGGGTTCTTAGATTCCTTGGTTTAGAAATAAATTAAAACAAAACTCAAGGAAGTTCATGGAATATGACAGTTAAAACAATGGGTTAGGCAAGTTGAAACGGTGGCATCTGTGGTTAGGAGGGAGATAGACGAGGAAGAGAAAAAGCCATCCCTTTTGCTATGGCGGTTACCAAGCAGCCACCCTTGTGGAAGGAGGGGATGGAGTGAGACCCAAGGTGTCTGGAAAGGCATGCTTGGACTTTGCCAGCATCTGAAAGAAAAAGAATGAAGAAAGGGGTAAATTTCAGCAATATGTACAAGAAAGAAGCTCTGTAAGGGACTGTACTGAGGAAGAGAGGCACTTCTGCTCACGGAGAGCAGCTGAGGCTTGGCACTGTGTGGCTGGGCTGGAGTCCACGAAGAGACCCCAGGAGAAGCTATTGGTGTACATCATCTCCTTAAGGGAGCAGTTATCCCTCCTGTCTACTTGGCAGAGCTTAGGATAAGTAGAGCGATGGTGGATCAACCCACATGGATTAACTCTTCCGGGAGGAGATAGTGTGTAATGATCTAATCTTTGTTGCAGATCAGAATGTCTTCACCCAAGGCCCCATTCTTTTGACCAAGAAGAAATAGCTTTGCATCAATAGGCCTCAACAAAGCCCTTGAAGCCTCACCTTTTCATACACTATCTTAAATTCCAAGGTGACAATGCTCATGTTAGCTTTTCTAGATTACCCAAGGAAATGGGAGGAGGAGGGTTCAAAGTCAACCAGGACTTCAATGGCCTCCAAGCCTGGAAATGCCTGACGAGCTACCAAACAACAGTCTCATCTTGGGTCAGTAGCAAAGCAGGAGTTCCCCACACTGCACCCCTAATCTCAGGCCCTAAAGGATACAGGTGCAGTTTTTCTTTTCCTTCCTGTTTGTTTGTTTAATCGCTGTGTTGTTTTGTGTTCACACTATACATCCCAAACTGGTGGAGGGCGGGGTACGTGCCTCCCTCCAACGCCTGAGGAGTTCCAGAAGCTGATCCCCCTGAAGCTGGTTTTGAACCAGCTGGGAATTGATCTCATATCTTCTGCAAGAATGGTATGCACTTTAACTGCTGAGTCATCTCTCTGCCTCCCCTTCAATTATTCTCAGAAACTTTTAAAATTTTTATTTGAGGAAAAGAAATGCATGATTGACTTCTACAAGGGTCACATTATCAGCAAAATATTTTAAACAAGAAAAATTGTATTCTCATTAAGAAACAAGTTTGTATAAACTTCATCCCTGATGGTGTGAGGGTTGCTGTCCTTTGGAAATGAATAACTACTGTGGCTGTGTTCACACACTACATTTTTTTTTTTTTTTGGTCACTGGGGTACAGGGTCACCTTTTCATGTCTTGGTCTTGTTAATAAAATAATTTAAAAATGGCCCCAGGAGGGAGCTCAAGATTGACAACATTGAAGTTAGAGGAAATGACAGTCCAGGCAAACTGGAGAGTTCTGCACCTATCCGGAGAGAGGTGGAAACAGTCTGCTGTGTGGAGGTAGAAGTAAACAACCAGGCTCTGCGTTGGACACCTATATATCCCTGCATGGGGGAGAGGAAGAACTCAGAGACAGTGAGTGTTGCTCCCGATGTCAGGGCAAGCATGTGACCATCCTGGCAGGAATGAAGATGTTCTAGAGACACTAGTGACACTCCCTTTGACTGTCAGACTGTTGAAACAATGGTCCCCAAGACATTGGAATTTCCTCAGGAATCTCATTCTGGCAGTAGGAAAAGGCTGAACCCTGAGGAGGACAGAGACTGCACATAGTTCTCTCTATCAGATCCCAGACAGTGATGGGACAGTGACGGGCAGGACTACACTTGACCAGGACTACTAAGTTTTGCTTACCTTTCCCCCTTGCACTCACATCTAATCTTCATGTTAGGACCCCAAAGATGGAACTTGGGAGGCAGGTCACTGTTTTTTTCTTTATCTTTCCTATGTGGACACATTGAATAAATTTCCTTTCTCTCCTTTTCACTCGTTTCTTTCAAGTCTGGGCACCCCAGGCTCTGTCTCTAATAACAAGCAGACTTAAGATTTCCTCTAGGTCCAGGGTATAAGAGATGGAAAGAATGGGGAAGAGAGGGACTGGAGAGATGGCTCAGTGGTTGAGAGCATTTGTTGCTCTTATAGAAGATCTGGGTTTGGTGACTAACAGCCATCCATAACGCCAAGGGACCTGACATCCTCTTCTGAACTCTCAGGGCACCAGACATGCACCTGGTACATATACATACATACATACATACATACATGCATGCATACATACATACATACATGCATACATACATACATACATACATGCAGGCACAACACTCAAACACATAAAGTAAGAATTAAATCTAAACTATTTTTAAAAGAGCAGGGAAGGGATAAAGTTAGTTTTCTGAGTCAGAACTCAGAAAGAAGCCTAACTCAGAAAACAAAGGGCCAAATATTAGGCAAGGGAAGCGCCTGTTATCTACATCAAAAGAATATTACCAAATGCTGACCAACCTACTTGTAAAGAGGGCCACTGAGCTGACCAGCAAGCATGAAAGCAGTCACACCGACTGAGGGACTTTGGATTATATCATTACATCTTTAGAAAGATAGTTATTTCTTTTTTTTAGCATGTCCTCAGGTGCATCATATTTTTCACTTTTCGTCTGCATGCTGGTCTTCAGATTGTAAACTGAGAAATTCTTGTTACAGGCAATCTCAGCCCTGCTGAGGCAAGGAGAGCACCTGCTGCCTATATCACAAGGAGATTATCCAGCACTGACCAAGCTCTTGGTAAAAGGGGCTACAGACCAGCAAGCACTTCGGAAGATGTCACCATGCTGCCAGGAGGATACAGACCATCAGCCACACTCTGTTTCAGAGGATTTCAACATGCTGCTAGTCATATCTTCCAAAGAGAGTGGTGGTGCCTGTGCTAGACTTCCAGGGATCCAGGTTTCCAACAGGGTTTCTCACAGGCCTGAGAGCATTTGGGTTGACATTAATTCTGTAGGCAAGTATGTTTCTCTTCAGTATCACTCCAACTTAAAAAACATAAAATAAAATAAAGACCAGTTCTATGCACAATATTGCTCCCATGGTTTTATTTATAGCTACCAGAGACTCCTGATATACTTGGTAAAAGTTTTCAATAATGGTCTAAGTGATGACAAAAAAAATTTTTTTTTGAGTCAGGTCTCAGTGGAGATGATTTAAAAGTCCTCCCCAAAGTTTCATTGTTAAAGGGGGATGAGTAGAGAGGGGGGAGAGTGGGTGGGGGTGGGGTAGGGGGATGTATATCTAGAAGCTATCCTGGGACTCACAGACCATATTTCTTTGGTTTGTCAGATATGCCAGAACATGTGAGCAGGCCAAGAGGTCAAGCTATAAAAAAGAAAAGCAGAGCAATATCACTTCCCTTAGTGCCACCATGTGGGATCAGGAATGTGGCCCACGTGTTAAAGGCTTGGCCCTCAGTTTGGTTCTGTCAAGGGAAGGTGGAAACTTTAAGGTGTGTGACCTATCAGAATGCACTTAGACTATCAAGTCATGTCTTCAAAGAGGCTATGGGGACCTAGGCTCTCCCTGTTTCTTTGATTTACAGATCCCATAAGGAAAACACCCTCCTCTACCACACCCTTCCATAATGATGTACCATCTCAGGACAGAACAAAAGGTACTGAGACCAAGCAATCTTGGACTGGAAACTCTAAATCCAGGAGCCTTTGTTCCTTATAAGTTGATTACCCTACGTATATTGTTATACTATCAGAAAAGTGATAAACATGCTTAGAAAACAGAATAGAAATGCAATGAGGAAAAAAAAAACTGTGTGTGTCTGTGTGTGTGTGTGTGAGAGAGAGAGAGAGAGAGAGAGAGAAACAGAAAGAGACAGAGACATACACAGAGAGAGAGACAGAGAGAGAGACAGTGAAAGAGAGAGAGAGAGAGAGAGAGAGAGAGAGAGAGAGAGAGAGAGAGAGAGAGAGAGAGATGCTGATCTAGGGCCTTAACACACCAATGTTCCTGTCACTGTGCTATTCCCTCGGCCTCCTGTGTAGCTGAGACTACATATGTCTGCTACAGCACCTGGCTGGCTATCCGTCAACTGTGGCAGGAGGGAAATGAGTCAGATTGTCTCTTCCTAGCGTTAAGTGGTATTTTGTTTTCTAGTTTACTTCTCTTATACTGCATGATAGGAGGGCAGGTGGGTACTTGCAAGGAGGTCAGAGGACAATGTTTAGGGATTACTTCTCTGCTTCCACGGATGTCTGCCTCCATGGAGGGCCGCTTCCACGGTGAAGATAAAATTTAAGTCCTTATGTTTTAGGACGATTTTTTTTTGGGTGGGGGGGACAGGTCTGACATAGCCCAGGCTGGCCTCAACCCTGCTATATAGGTAAAAGAATTATTTTGAACTTCTGATTGTTTACCTTCACCTTCCAAGTGTTGAGATTATAGACGTGCACCGCACCCAGTTTCACGTGGCACTGGCAATAGAACTCTGGGTCCTGTGCCTGGGAGCAGGGCACTCGACCAGCTGAGCCACATTCTCAGCCAGCACTATGTGGAATTTCCTTTTTCTGTTCTTCTTTTCAATTAAATTGTGTGTGTGTGTGTGTGTGTGTGTGTGTGTGTGTGTACATACACATGTGCCACAATGCACATAGAGAGGGTCAGAGGACAACTAAGAGGAGTCAATTCTTTCCTTCCACCGTGTGGGTCCAGGGAATTGAATTCGGGTTATTAGACTTTGGTAGTAAGAGCTGCTGAGTCAGCCAGCTGCTGGTCCAAGGTACATGTTTTCATTAGGGAAAAGAGAAAGTTGAAATGAGTGGGTGGTAACTAAGACTTTTCCCTGAAGTTGGAGCATCTGCCCGAAAGTGTGGTGGTCTGCTTTTCATCCATGGCGTCTGGCTCCTTTTTAAGAGTAATGCTAGCCGGGCGGTGGTGGCGCACGCCTTTAATCCCAGCACTCGGGAGGCAGAGCCTGGCGGATCTCTGTGAGTTCGAGGCCAGCCTGGGCTACCAAGTGAGCTCCAGGAAAGGCGCAAAGCTACACAGAGAAACCCTGTCTCGAAAAACCAAAAAAAAAAAAAAAAAAAAAAAAAAAAAAAAGAGTAATGCTAGTGTACTTTAGGCCTCAGAAGTGATCCTTAGACAACACTGTTTCTGCCTGTCTCCCTCTTACACACACACACACACACACACACACACACACACATACACACACACACACACACACACACACACACACACACACACACACCTTCTGCTCCCTTTCACACCCACAGTGCTAATTATTAGAAATTCTAACGTTATTTTTTTCTGATTTCTTGTCAGCTAGTGTGCAAAGGAAAAATCCCCTTTTCTTCAGTAATTATATATTTGGTGCATGTCTTTGCCAGCTTCTGTTGTAGGCTCTAAAAAGGACTAACAAATTGGGAACATGGCTTCTTGCATTGGTTTCGTTTTGTTTTGCAATACTGGAGATAAAACCTGGGATCTCATGCATGCTAGGCAAACATACTCTCCCATTGATCTACACCCCTAGAACTAAAACACAAAAAAATTCAAAAATAATCCCATCCCATCCCAAGCTACAAAGGCACACAGAAGGCTGGGCATTTGGGCCTTGCTTGGTCTCCTCATCTTAGACTGCTAGCTTTGAGTCATGCCCTTTTGACCTAGTCACATTTCCACACAGTTGTTCATGCTTCAGTTGAGCCTATGCAATGAAGTCTCCACAGAAATGCAAGATAGCATGGTCCAGAGAGCTTCAGGACAGTCGAACACATAGAGAACTCATCTGTGTGCTGAATGAGTGGTGCACCCCAGCTCCACAGGGACAGAAGCCCCTGTGCTTCAGATCCTTCCAGATAGCACTTGATACTTATCTCTTCCTTTGGATGTGCATGTGTAACCTTTAAGATATTGTTTCCTCAACTTGGCTTAGCCACTGTAACAAATTAATGGAACCTGGGGATGGAGTCATGGGAACTTTTAACCACTCTGTCAAAAGTTTCAAAGATATGGACTCCGAAACTGAATCTGAAGTAGAATCCATCTAGGAGACTGAGCCTTAAACTCTGGAATCTGAGTGATGGTGTTGCCAGGGTCAGAGCTAGGATTGATTAGAATAAATCTTGCTTATGTCTGATGAAACATTCATGGCTCACTTGTTGCTGGATAGAACCCATATAGCTTTAAGGTCACAGAAATCAAGGTTGATTATTGTTTGGTGGAAACAGAGAAAAAACACAGTTTGTTTCCCATTGAATGGTAAGATGGTGGACTAAAGAAAATAGCTGGGCGTGGTTGTGCACTTCTTTAATCCAGCACTAGGGAGGCAGAGAAAGGCAAAGTATCTTTGAGCTCAAGGCCAGCCTGGTCTACAGAGTGAGTTCCAAGACAGCCAGGGTTATGCAGAAAGACTTGGTCTCAAAATAAACAGACAAACAAAATACAAACAACAGCAAAACAAAAAAGGAAAACAATGAATGTTATAATGGACCTAAATTTGTTTTCTGTTGCTGCTATGATCATAAACCTGGTGACTTAAAGCAACACAATATTATCATCTTACACCATCTGTAAATCATAAGGCCATCGTGGAGACTAGGATAAAACTGTCAATATATTTGTTCCTTACTAGAACTATTTCCAGCTTGTAGAGGTTGCTTGTAGTCCTTGCTCATGGCTCATTCCTCCATCCTCAAACTAGTAACACAGCATCCCTCTGCTCCTGTTTCACAGCTCTCCCTCTTATCTATTGCCCTCTTCCAATTATAGCGACAGACAGCCTTAAACTTGCCTGTAACTGTATTCCCCCCTTGCCATGTAGGCTAACACACAGACTGTCTGGGGAGTGAGACACAGGCATCTTGGGAGTGCATAATTCTGCCTATCACAAGGCCCCAAGAAATTGGAAAGGCTTGCAAACACGGGAACCCACTATTCTCGCTGAATTGGGGGGAAGGTTACCTTAACTGAAAACATTTAAGACAAAGCTGATGTAGAAAGGCCATTCCAGAGCTTCTCCTATCTGACAGAAAGCAAAGCCTCCAAGGAATAAAGCTGTCATAAGTCTCTTAGGAGGACACCCATGCCAGGAAGGGGACTAACCACATCCTCTTGAGTGAGGGACTCCTTAACCAAACATTATAGTCTGAGAACTAAACTTGCTGAGAAAAAGAGTTCTCCTTTTAACACTAGTAAACTACATAGAAAAGACCACAGAGCCTCCCGGGGGCAGGGCAGGGGATAGTACTGAACTCCGTAAGCATAGAGGCATGAAAACAACAATGAGCAGCACAGATTTCTCTGTCACAGAGATGTGAAGATAGAGAGGATTGAATCAACTCTAAGATGTGCACGTTGGCCAGTTTCAGGTCCACTTGACAAGCTAATGTCGTTTAGGAAGAGGGAGTTCCAATTGAGAAAATCTTCCCACCAGATTAGTCTGTGGGAAAACATGTGGAGCGTTTTCTTGATTGATGGTTGAGGTTGGAGATCACTGTGGGTGGCACCAATCCTGGGCAAGTGATCTTGGTTGGTATAAGGAAGCAGGCTGAGCAAGTCATGGGGAATAAGCCGGGACGCAGCCCTCCTCCATGGCCTTTGCTTCAGGCCCTGCATCCATCCAGTCCTATCCTCCCTTGAGTTCTTGTCCTGACTTCCTTGCTGATAGACCTTGCTGAGAAAGGATGAGCTGAATGAAACCTTTCCTCCCCCAAGTTGTTGTTGGCCTTGGTGTTTCTATTCACAGCAGTAGAAACCCTAAGGTAATATGGTTCTACTCATAGGTAAGGCCATAGAGGAACAGAGCAAGGGAATTGAATAAGGAATGTGGTTTGTTTTCATATGAAGGGTCCCCGAAAGGCTGAGGCAGCTCGGGGAGAAGGCTAAGTCATAGGGTTTATTGCTGACATTTCAGGTTTGACAGGGCCCCAGACTTTGAACCTAGGACTTGGATTACAGAAATAGAAGGCAGGTGTATTTGTTTTCTATTGACAAATAACAGATTGCTATCTTACTACACTTACCATCTTTTGGGTCTGGCAATCAGGATTTCACAATAGTTTAGGCTCTGCCCAGGGTACCATAAAGCCAACTGGAAGCGTCAGCCAGCCAGACTGTCTGCTCAAGGTTCTTATCTGAATCAGCTGCTCCCAAATAGATTCCAAGCACTGGTAGAACTGAGTTCCCTTTGGTTTCATGAGGTTCATGTGACCTTGTGGACTGACAACTTCCAATCCTCTAGGCTGGCTGCTATTTCTTCCTTTGTGAGACTCTCCCCCCCCCCCCCGCCATACACAACAACAACAACAAAAAGCCTTTCAAAGCAGGTTGAGTCTTTTTAAAGAAAAAATTCAAATCACATTTTTTTTTTTTGTATGTGTATGTGGCTGTGTGCTTGCTACAGTGCGCCTGGGAAGGTCAGCTGAGGGCTGGCAGGGATTGGTTCTATCCTTCCACTCTGTGCTTACCCTGCGCTAAACTCAGGTTATCAGGCTGTGTGGCAGTCACCTTTACCCACTGAGCCATCCCGCTGGCCCAGGTTGAGTCTTCCGCAAACTGAAATGATCTCTCATTCCTGCCCTTGAAATGGCTAATGTAAAGCCCTTCAAGCTCACCATCTAAGATGTCGACTAACTTGGAGTGTTAGTTAAAACTATAAAAAGTCTTCATTGGCTATTGAAGCATCCTGAGGGGGAGAGGCATTTCCTTCAGATGCGTACGCACTGGTGAATACACCAGGCTCTACTGGATGGCTCTGTGCCCACGGTCAGGCAGATGCCCCTGGTTAAACTCAGTGGGGTAGAAAATAAAACTGAACAACAAGAGTATGGGAAAGCAACCTGTAGGGAGGAGAAGGGTTGGCACGGGTGGGGGAGAGCTGAGAGAAGGGAGGGAGGGGAGTACTGACGATGTACCTGCTGTCCTTTTCATTTCTCCTTATTGTGAAAACCCCCGAGAGTAGAGAGAAGAGAATGCAGAACCACTTGGTGGTGTCTATCATCAACTAGTGGCCATTCTTTGTTTCACTGAGACTCATTTTCCTTCCCCCGTGGTGATACATTGTGTACCTCAATAAAGCTTGTCTGGGGATCAGAGGACAGAGCCAGCCACTGAATTAGACATAGAGGACACGCAGTGGTGGTACACACCCTTAACCCTATCACTCGGGAGGCAGAGATTGGTCTGGGTCTCTGTGAGTTCAAGGCCACACTGGGAACAGAGCCAGGTGTGGTAGCACACACCTTTAATCCCAGCACTTAAGATCTCATGTCTTTGCTTGGGAAAGACACATGCCTTTAATCCCAGGGAGTAATACAGCAGGACACAGAAAGGTATATAAGGCATGAGGAAACAGGAACTCACTCTCTTGAGGCTGAGGATTTCGTAGAGGTAAGGATGTAGCTGGTTTGTTATGTTTCTCTGATCTTTCAGACCATTTAGCAATTCGTGTTACATTCCCCCATTCTCATAAACTGTTTTTGAAACATATTTCGAAGAGCTAATATGAAATTCACAAATAATTTCAGCTATATCTATGACTATATCTTCCAAACTCCCAATGCTAATGTAATCATCCTGGCAAGACTAAAGACATTCTAAAAAGAACCGCTTGTGCCCCTTCTGTGGAATTGTAAATGTGAAATGTCTCCCATAAGCTCAGACACTTGAACACTTGGCCCCTAGTTAGTGGTGCTGCTTGGGGAGCTCTGGGATGTATGGCATTGCTAAAGGAAGTATGTCACTAGAGGTCAGCTTTGGGAGCTGAAAGCCTCATGCCACTTCTAGATCATTCTCTCTGCTTCATGCCTGTAGATGGTATGTGATCTCTCAACCTCCTGCTCAGGCCACCATGCCTGCCATTGCTATGACTTCCCACCATGATGGACTCTTGTCCCTCTGGAACTCTAAGCCCAAATGAACTCTTTTATAAGATATCTTTGGTCATGATATTTTATCACAGAAACAGAAAAGCAATTAAAACACCCTCTCTGGCTGTTAGATTCCAAAGCCCTGGAGCTTTCCTCAGGAGTCTCATGCTGGGAAAGGAAAGAGTTAGGCCCTGGTGCTAGCCAAAGGAGAATCCTGTGTCTTAGAAAAGGGAACTCACACAGTACAAACAACTTTCAGGACAAACCAGAAACCAGGAGCCAAGACAGTGATGGGTCAATGATAGGCAGGATTGCACCTTGACCAAGATTGATTACTTATCCACACCCATTGCCCTCCACTTCAACTAGACCTCAGGTCAGGGCTTCAAAGATAGAATTAGGAGGGGTGGCATTGGGCATCTTTGTTTGTTCTCTTCCCAGTGTGGCCACCTTGAGTAACTCTGTGTCTGCTTTTCCTAGTACTTGTCTCTTTAATTGGTCCATTGAGCACAAGCAGCAGCAACTGTACCCTAAAAGGTCTAGTAGCACTAGTACCACATTTAGACAACAAAGAAGGTGGTGAACCGGTGTCTCATGTATATCAGACAAGGGCTGCACCTCCAGCCTGATATTTTCTTAATTTCATAGAATATTCAGTCATTCACATTTCAATGATTGTCTCATACTGTTCAGTGTTTTCAAATCATTGTCCACATAATGTCCACATTACATTATTCCTGAGATCTCTTAAACTCCTAGTTGATAGGATCCCCCCCCATACTTTATCATCTTCTTGCAATTAGTCATAAGCTTAACTGTGTGCCTCACAATTTCCATTCTTAAGTGCCAACTCCAGTACCTTAGGGTGTGACTATATTTAGAGACAGGGCCTTTGAAGAAATCGTTAACTTAAAAGGAGGTCTTTAGTATGTGTCTTAATCCAAATTGACTTGTGTCCTTACAAGAGGAAATTTGGACTCACAAAGACACCAGTGATGCTTGCAGTGATGCTTGCACACGAAAAGATTGTGTGATGATAAAACACAGATGGTCGTGTGCAAGCAAATCAGAGACACTGGATCTAACCACACTGATTTTTGAACTTCAAGACTAAAACTTTGAGAATATAAATTTCTACCATTTTTTAAACCAGTCTATGCTATTTTGTTCTGGCTGCCCAAGAAAATAGATTTATCATTTATCTAACTTAAACTATATTGCTATTTTCTTTATGGTTGAATCTCCATAGTGTCACCACCAGATTCTTCTGTCTTCCATGGCTTGTTTGTGTTTAAAGTAATAAAGCTCAGTGGTAGAGCACTTGCCTAGTTTGTGGGAGACCCTGGATTTGAGTCTTAACACCACACAGAAAAGTACAAGCATGTCATTTGATAGCAAATATTCTTGGCCACACAAGAAAGGAATACTAGTCCAAAAAAAAGTTACTTGATGACGAAACCCAATTAATTAGAAGAACTTGTAATAAAAAGCTCTGGAAATGAGAAGCAAAAATATTGGTTCATTAAGTTCATTTTCTTTGGGTTATTGGTTTTGTAGTAAATTTTGAAATAAAAAGTTCGAGATAGTCATTTTGTTTCTTGTTTTAACACTGCATTAGTTATTTAAAGTCCTTTACATTCATATGAATTCTGGATGTATTATTCTACCTTTGTCAAAATAAGCAAGCAGACAGAAATAGTATTCTCCCATTCCATAGTTAACCCCCACGTGGTCATTTTGTATGATCCTCTTAATATGTTACTGAATTTGATTTGCTTTTATGTTGTAAAGAGCTTTTGTATCAATGTTTATAAAAGACATTGCTCTTGGCCCTGTGATCATAAGAGTGGGAGAGCCAACCCTGTTGGTGCAAGTGTGAGTGAGTCAGCCCCAAAGCTGTAAACATGGGAGAGATGTCCCCATTTCACATCTGGTAGACCAACCCTACAGCAGCCCAGGTCCAGACCCAAGGATATGAGTTGGTCCACTCCATCATCCACCCCATCTATGAACTGCTGGAACATGTGAAGGGACCTGACCCACAGATCTAAAGCTGCAGGATCTCCACATCACAGGGCAACAACAGGATATCCAGGAGGAGCCCAAGCGAGGGCCAAGCATCAATAGAGTAGTAGAAACCAGAGACTTTGAACCAGAATAATGACTCTGCATACTTGCAAGTGAAGATATAAGAACAAAAGAGTACTTGGTGTGATTCACAGTGTCACACTGCAACTTCCATGATGTGATTTTTTTTTAAGTTTTTTTCTTTCCTTTTTTTCTCTTAAATTTGTTTTATTTGGGTGGTCTGCAGGGGTGGAGGGTGGATGAGAAGGGACTCGGAAATGAATGGAACCAAGATATATGATGCAAAAGATACATAGAATAAATAAATTTTTAAAAAGACATTGTTATATGGTTCTCTTTCATACAGCTTGTCTAGTTTGGGTATCAGGGTAATGCTGGCCTCATACAATAAAAAGAATTTCTTCCTTTACAATTTTTGGAACAATTTAAGAAAGATTCATTGGTGTTTTTTTAATTTAATTTATTCTTTTACAATTGATTTTAAATAGTAATGGCTGTGCAGTACAAACAAGAAATTGGGCATTATTTTTTTGTTATTGTTTAGGATTGTTTAGGCTATCCAAAGTCTTCTGTGCTTCCAAATGAATTTCAAGATGTCTTTTTCCATTTATATGAAGGATGGAAACGGCATTTTGATTGGGATAACATTGAATCTGTACAGTGTTTTTGATAAGATGACCATTTTCAGAATATTCATTCTTCCAGTTCATGAACATGAAGAAGACACATTGAAGTGTCTTCTTCGGTTTCTTTCTTCTTTGTTTTAAAGGTATTTTTCCTTTATTATGTTTATTACTGGGTGTTCAGTTTGTTAGGGTTTTGTTTGTGGAGGCGGTTATGAGTAGGACTGGTTCCCTGAGCACTATCTCAATATGTTTGTATTAGGATATAGAAAAGCTACTGATTGTGTCTTTTAAGTTTGTATCCTGACAGTTTGCTGAAAGTGTTTTTCAGCTCCAAGAGTTACCTGGCAGAGTCATCAGTACCTCTTAATTACAGAGTCACATTGTCCACAAATGAGGATACTTGGAATTCTTCTTCTCTGTCTTAGTTTCTGTTCTTGTTGCTGTGATAACAATACCCTGACAAAAACAGCATAAGGGAGAAAATTCCACCTCCTAATCCAAGGTAATGTCCTTTGTGGCAGGAAAGTCAAAGCAGCTGCTCACATTTGCGTTCACCCTCATGAAACAGAGCTATAAATGCTTCTTAGTGCTCACCTCCCATTTCCTGTTTTGTGTGGTCCAAGATCCCCTGCCAAGGGAACTGTCTGGTCCATGGTCATTATATTGAGATTTGTTCCCTCTTCTATCTCTTCAAGATTTTTTATCATTGAGGGATATCAGACTTTTTTTCAAAGGCCTTATATGCATCTATTGAGATGATCGGGAAATTTCTCTCTTAAATGTATTGATTCCCATACATTTTGATATGTCTTTAAATTCAGTTTCCAAGTATTTTGGGAAATTTTATATTTGTATTCACCAGAGAGACTGACTTTTAATTATCTTTGTTGGTGATGTTTGTGATGTGTATTTTATCTGGTTTGGGTAGTAGAGTTGTACTGGCTTATCTTGGCTTTGGTTTGTTCATTTGTTTTTATTTTAAGATTTTGGTAGCATTCCTCCCGTTTCTAGTTTATGGGGTAGCTTGAAGGTTAATGTTAGTATTTATTTGAACATTTTTCAGCATCTAGGCCTAGTCACTTTTTGGGTGAATTACTTTGGTCCCATTATTCATAGACCTGTTTAAGTTGCTTATCTAATCTTGATTTAATATTGGTAGGTCATATATATATAGAATTTCACCCATTCCTTTTAGGTTTTTCCAATTGATCAAAATATAAATTTTACATGTATATCCCAATGACTGTATAAATTCCATTGGCCTGTCAAAATGTTTCCCTTTTTAATCTCTAATATGAATTTGCATCTTTTTCTTCCTCTTGATTAGTCAACTAAGGATTTGTCTTGTCTTTTCAAAGAATCAAATATTCCTTTCATTAATTCTTTATTTTTTGTTTTGTTTTATTTTATTTCTATTTATTAACTTCTATCCTGATCACAATTATCTCTCTACATCTACAGCTTTCAGATTTGGTTTGTTCTAGCTTTTCCAAGGCTCCAAGAGTTACTATGCATTTGTGGTCTCTCTATTTTTTAATGTAATAACTCATGGGAATGAGCTTCCCTCTTAAGACTACTTTTATTGTTCCCATGGATTTTGACATGTTGGGTTTTCACTTGCATTGAATTTGAGAACTTTTAAATTTCTTCAATGACCTATTCACTATCCAATAGTATGCTGTTGGATATCCATGAGTTTGTGTGTATTTTCTATAGTTTTTCATTATTTGATTTCTATCTTTAGTCCATTGGGGTCAGATACAATACAAGAAATTATTTCATTTTTTCCTATGTTTCTTGAGACTTGCTTTGTGTGTACAGAAAGTTCCATGGTTGCTGAAAAGACTGTGTATTCTCTACTTCTTGATGAAGTGTTCAATATACATCTGCCAGGTCTATTTGATATCTGATGTTATTTAACCCAGGTATTTCCATTTAGTTTTTCCCCTCATAATGAGTTGGAAATTAGCAACACTGAAGTCACCCACTATTATTGTATTAAGGCGAATCTGACTGTACATCTAGTACTATTTTTCCTGCTGTCCTGCCATCCCAGATGTTTATTTTGTCTGTGTATGTGCATATAGGGACATGCCATGGTTTGTGTGTGTGCCATACTCGCATGTGGAGGTCAGAAGACAACTTGTGGAAGTTAGTTATCTCTGTCTACCATGTGGGTCCCAGGGATCAAACCCTGGTTGTTACACCTGACAGTAGGCACCTTTACCTACTGATCAATTTCACCAGCACCTTCTGGTTTAAAACTTTCTGTTGAGTGATCAGCTGTCATTTAGATGGACCCACCTCTATTTGTCACTTGGTGTTTCTCTCTTATACCTTTCACTCTACTTTCCTGTTCTGTATATTTAGTGTATAATATAGGGAGGATTTTTTCCATTGGGTGTTCTAAATGCCTAAGGTTTTATTTTAAATGTTTTCTATACCTTTGTCATGAAGTTCTTCTATGTCCATAGCTCATAAAATTTGGTCTTTTCAGAGTGTATCATGCATCTCGCATATTTCATTCATACATTTTTATTGAAGTGTTTTTTTTTCATTGACTGAGTGTTTCCATTCCTCTCCTATGTCTTCAAGCCCCAGTACTCTCTTCTCCCCATGATTCATTTCATCTATTCTACTGGTGAGGCTTCCAGTTAGCATTTTATTTTAACTTGTTGAAATTTTAATTTTCAGTATTTCAGTTTATTTTCTTCAGTATTTCTGTCTCTCTATTGAATTACATTTTCATATCCTGTATTGACTTATTTTTTCATTGTTTTTGTTCTCTTAAAAATCTGTTCATTTATGTCCTCTTTCATTTCTTTGAACATAAAATTATTGGACTCTTTGTCTTCAATCTCATTTAATTCAAGCTCATTCAGAGTCATTACTGGGGGACTGACAATTTTTGTAAGAGCCATGTTCTTAGTTTTTCGTGTTGTATTGGAGCTGACAAGTCTGAGGTTAGGTTGTCTGTTGACTTAAAAAAAACCCAAATACTACATCCCCTTTATTGTTTCAGTGGAAATATTTCTACTGTTCAAGAGGGACTAAGTGGTAGGGCTGGAGCATCATTTTTCTCAGTTACACTGGGGTTAGGGCCACCAGGATAGCTCCCTAAAACTGCCATAAAACTAGAATGCTGTTCTCAGGGCACAGTAGTTGCAATTGGGGGTCTTGTTCTCACCTCAGGGCCTTTTTTTTTTTCCCAGAGGCTGGATTACAGATGTGGCCTGGGCAGGTGATGGGGCTTCACAAGCAGAGTCCCAGATGCTGTGCACACCTCTGGGCGGCCTCTCAGGAGACAGACAGTAAATGCTGCCCTGGCTTGGAGTAATACTCCCTGCACTCAGATGCTTGCTTGGAGCCTTGGAAAGTTCCTTTAAAGTCTCCCTTTTATGCTCACTGAGTACAGAGTAGTTCTGAGTCAAAGCCACTTTTCAAATATGGTGGATTGAATAAGAGATGTTCGCCAGAGGCCCGTGTATTTAGACACTTACTCCCCAGTGAGTGGTGATGTTTGGGGAGGTTATGAAGCCTGCAGGAGGTAAAGCCTCGTTAAAGGAAATACATCATGGGGGAAAGGCTTTATGGCCTCATTCTAATAACTTTTATCTGTTTCTTGGGTGTGAAAAAAAATGTGATTTTCTTGCTGTTCCCCACCCACCATGCTGGAGTCTATCCTCCTGTAACAGTAAGCAATAATAAAGCCTTTCTTCCTAAAGCTACTTTTGGTCATGGTCTTTATCACAGCAACGTTAAGGAACTAATAAACCCACTCTAGCAATGTCCTGCTGGTCAGGTTTTGGTGTATGGTCGCAGGACACTTAGTGTGAATGTTCTAGTCAGACTCAAATGGTCTCGGGCTGCCAAGCTCCAATGAAGCCGGAATCTGTTCACAGTGGCCTCTCAGGGCTGTCTAGAAAGTGTTGAGAATCCACTGCTGAAAAGAGGGGGTTTCCTGGGCATTTCCTTCTGACAATGCTGCCCATGTCTTTGTGTATCTGTTTCCCACCACCTGTCTAAACTGTTGACTGCTGAACATACAGTTCAGATATCTAAAGGCCCTGTGACCCTCTGTGTCTTCTGTTGACCTTCTTTCTCACAAGAAGGGGGAAGCTCTCCAAGCCAAACAACTCCACTCGTACATGCTTTTGGCCAAAGATGCATTACTCATTTCGTTTAGTTTAAATGTCAGTGAAATCAGTTGTCATTTGTATTAGACCTCACATTGTGGCATAATAATCCCAAGACACTACACAGAGGCTTCAAGAACTTCACAAACTCTTTGTGTGCATATCATTTATAAATATATGTTAAACATTCTGAAAGTGAAAACACAAACCACGGACTGGGAGAATATATTCAAATTAAATGTAGGATAAACAACTTGTAGCATAATATTCCCCCTAAACCAAGAACAATGTGTGTGTGTGTGTGTGTGTGTGTGTGTGTGTGTGTGTGTGTGTGTTCAAGCAAATATATTTATATATTGTGTTACCTTGATTTTTGTCAACTGGATACAAACTAGAATCACCTAGAAGAGAGAACCTGAATTGAGAAAATGCCTCCATCAGACTGAACAGTAGGCATGTCTTTGAGTCATTTTCTTGATTGTTGGTGGTGGAAGGACCCAGCCCAATATAGGTGGTGCCACCCCTGGGCGGGTTATCCTAAAAGTATAAGAAAAATAGTTTAATGTGAGCCTGAAAGTAAGCCAATGAGTAGTACCTCCATGCTCTGTGCTTTAGTTCTCTAGGTTCCTGCCTTGAGTTCATTCCTTGACTTCCCTTACTGATGGACCATGACATAGAAGTATAAGTCAAATAAACTCTTTCCTTCCCCAGGTTTTTTCAGTTGTGGTGTTTTATCACAGCAACAGAAAGCAAACTAGGACATATATCAAACAAATATGGCATTTTACATATGTATGTGTGTAAATATATAACAATATATGTAAATATATAATAGATATAATAAATATAATGTACTTTTGCTTCATTGTATAAACTAAATTAAAATACAAGTATTGTATTTTTTCTTAGCACAAAAGATAGAATAAACTTTTATACAGACTATATAAAGAACAGCTACAATGTAATATCAAGAAACAAAGAAAAGAAACAAAAACATGATCTAAATAGCTACTTCAAAGCTATATGAATGGTTCATGACTTGTATCACCAGTCATTGATTAATACAAACTGAAGGTTCAATGAACTATCACTTCATATTCACTGAACCGGCTAAAATAAAATACACAGACAATAACAAGGTAGGTGAGGGATGAAAGACCTGCAATGCTCACACATAGCTTATGGGTATATAACAGAGTTGGAGATTTTCTTTAAATGGTAGAATGTAATTTCAACTTGATTCAGCAAACAGACTGTCAGAAATCTCAGAGAAGTTATGAATTATGTTCATAGGAAATTTCTATAAGCAAATGGTTATAGTAGCTTTATTCATAATAGTCCCAAATGGGGAAGAAGCAGAAAGTCCCTCAGATCAGAGGTAGATAAATAAAATGTGGTGTACAGTGGACTAGTGCTACACAATGATGATGATGATGATGATGATGATGATGATGATGATAAAGAAATGCTGAGTCATGCTCTGAAGTGGATGAACCCCCAAAACAGGCCCAGCAAACAAAGATATGGTTTTTAAAAAAGACTCTGGCATTCAACTTAAGAAATGCTTAGGAGCCGGGCAGTGGTGGCGCACGCCTTTAATCCCAGCACTCGGGAGGCAGAGCCAGGCGGATCTCTGTGAGTTCGAGGCCAGCCTGGGCTACCAAGTGAGTCCCAGGAAAGGCGCAAAGCTACACAGAGAAACCCTGTCTCAAAAAATAAAAAAAATAAAATAAAATAAAAAAATGCCAGGCAGTGGTGGCGCACACCTTTAATCCCAGCACTCGGGAGGCAGAGCCAGGCGGATCTCTGTGAGTTCGAGGCCAGCCTGGGCTACAGAGTGAGTTCCAGGAAAGGTGCCAAAGCTACACAGAGAAACCCTGTCTAGAAACCCCCCCCCCCAAAAAAAAAGAAATGCTTAGGAAGGTAAACATTTACAGTTGGTGTAAATTACAGTTTACAACATTTAGTTGTCTGGTGCTTGGATAGAAAAGGGACTTCAGATAAGAATAGACAGTCTTTGTGAGCTGAAATAAATGCCCTGAAATTGTGTTTGTTCTAACATATAGTAATGGTTATACAGTTCTACATACCTGGTAAAAGCCCGTATTCTAACAACATTAGGTTGTATACCTAAAATGGGTGAAATAATTGAAGTGTGTGGCTCAGTGGCAAAGCCTACACAGAATACAAAAATCCCTGGTTACAACTGGCAGCACCAAAAAGGTCAAAGAATGAAGGCAAAAATGTATGGGATCTAAATTTCAATAAAGCCATTTTTTAATCCAATGAGCAACAATATGTGTCTTCTAAATATACACATATTTATTTGATACTTATAGGAGGCTTTCAAAAATATATTTAACATATTTTGTTGTATAATATGTACATACACACATATGTGTAACATTAGAAACTCTATGTTAATTTGTGCTGTTTTTATTTGTGTCTCTAACAATCTTTGGTCTTCTCTATTGAACCTGAAAATCATAAAATGAGCAAAACAATACAAAAATCTAAAACCATATCTGACAACTAGGCCATGAATCAAACTTTTCTCAGTATCAAAACGAAGGCAGAAGTGAATTTATTTTAGAGGCTTACTATAAATTCTAATCCACAAATTCTTTCCACAACACTTTTGTACTCATCAAAAATACTCTATTTTCATTCACTAACTTCCTAGGAAGTTAATGTATTTTTTCTAATTCTTAAAAAACCAAGTATTTATGTCAGTAATTATAGGGTTTCTTTTTTATGTATTGGGTTGTACAATTAGTTTTACTTTTAAAAGAAAGGGTGGGGGTTATATTTCCAATGATAGGTAGTACAAAAAGATTAAACTCAACATTTTCACTAGTGAGCTAATAGAAAACAACTTGGGCTAAAAAGAATACCTTATTAGAATACTATTAAGGCTGCCACGAAGGCAGTAGACAAATGTCACGTCTATTCCTTTATCTATTATTTCATAATGTATTAGTCAGGGTTCCCTTAAATGAACAGACTCAAATAAAATTAATATATATATAATATATATATATAATGATTATTGGAGTGGCTTATGAGCTTTGATCTCAGTAATCTAGATGGCCATCTCCTAGTGGAAAGGTCAAGAATCTAGGAGTTGTTTAGTCTACAAGAATGGAAGTCTCAATAGTTCCGATCTGGTGCTGGAGTGCCAGAGGCTGCTTAGAGAACTACTGGTCTTCAGTCTACATTGGAATCGTGAAGGAATGGGTTCTAATAATAGTGAAAAATGCCTCTGCAACAGGTTAGAAGAACTTGCCAGCAATAGTGAGGGCAAACAAACAAAAAAGCAAAACTTCCTTCTTCCATGTGTAGAAGTGGCTCAGATTTAAGGTGACTAAATCTGACTAATTCTCCCCACCTCAGATAATCCAATCAAGAAAATACCTCACAGCCATGCCCAGCTGCTTGGCTATTAGCTCATTACAAATGTAGTAAGCTGACTGCTAAGATCACATAGGTACCTGGGCTGTTCTTTGCACTTCCTCTTTCCCCTTGCAAACTCGAGGACCAGAATCTCTGTATCTATGTTGGATTGTGAAATGACTGAGAAAGTAAGCCACGCACGGCAAAGCAATGAGGTAGAAGCTAGGGTTCTAGAAACTAATGAATAGTACAGTCACTCACCCCCACCCAGGATCCATGGAGGACTGGTTCCTGCCAACCCATAGACACCTCCATCTCTAGGTTCTCATGTTTTTATATAAAGTAGTGTAGAGTTTGCATATAACCCATGTACATACTCTATTACTTTAGATCATTCCCAGTTTACTTATAACCCCAATGCAATGCAAGGCTACCTAAGTAGTTGTTATATTGTACTGTTCAGAGAGTAATAAAAGGGGAAAATATCTGTAGATAGAATATTTCTGAATATTTTTATTGGCAATTGGTTGAATGAAGGAATGAATATCTGTGGATTTGAATGGGTAACTGTTCTATTTTTTGGAAACACTGTATCTGGATATTTTGAACACAAAAAATAAAAGCCTGTATTGCTATGTTCTTGTCTTAAAATTAAATAATCCAGAGATGTGAGTGGTTCAAAGGGAGGAATTTGTAGATACAAAGACTCCAAGAAGAGAAACTACTTGGTATCTAGAAGATGGCCCGGTAAGTGGAAGAAGAGGAGCAGAGGCAAGCAGGGACTAATGGGGAGTCAGGTGATATAGGTTCTGGCAGTTCATAAGGATTTTAAGGTATTTTACAATTTTATCTATTATGATATGCTTGCTATCATTCATAGGCTGGTCTCAAATTCTTAGAATCAAATAACCTGGCTTATGTATACTCTAAAAGAATCTCTTTATAGATGATAACTCAATGCTATCATTTACAAATCTTCACATAAACCAGATGTGGTAGCATACATCTTTAATTCTAGCACTCAGAAAACAGAGGCAGACAGATCCCTGAGTTTGGGGCCACCCTGGGCTACATAAAGAGATACTGTCTCCAAAAGCCAATAAAAATAAAAATAAAAATTGTTGTATACGTTTATATTTATTACAATTAACCTCTGAACTTACATATATATATATATATATATATATATATATATATAAAATATTCTACATGACAACATACTTTATTGAAAAGTATTACAGTTACCTTTATTGGCTGGCATTAACTATATTTAAAAATTCATAGTTATTTTACAATAACCTGTCTGAATGAAGAGTATACTTGGGGCTCTTGCAAAGTAGCCTAATTTGGTTCCCAGCACCCACATTGGGGTGCTCACAATCACCTGTAACTCCAGCTCCAGGTGAATCTGATGCCCCTGACCTCTGTGGGCACATGTGCTCATGAGTACATATCCATACCTACACAAAGACACACAATTTAAAAATAATTTAAAAAATTTAAATAATGTGTTAACATAAAGGGTTTGTTTGGTCTATAGAGGCACTACTAAACAGAGATGAAATAGTGTTTGATCGGCTCAGAGACCTCTGTGATTCCTCCTTTGGGTTTTACTAGTGTGGAGGTGACTATAACTAAATCACTTATCTTATATCCTATCAAAGTATTCATCTCCATGTATTTAGTGAAAATTGACTACTTAGCATAGAACTCCTACCAAAGAACAATCATCTTGTGAATGGTTTCTATTATTATTAATCCCAACTACCAGTGTTTGAGATTCTTAACCATAGTTTTAACATTGGACTAGAAAACTATGAAAGTTCCAGATACTAAAGACATTTTTTCATAGGGAGAGACAGATAATACAAATGTCTGTCTTGGATGAAAGAGCTCTCAGTGACATTCACTCTTCTTTACTATGACATCGGGAAGTGCCTATGTAGAGAATGTGAGTGTCTCTTAGGAGTATCCCATATGGAACCAGTTAATTATCACTTTGATTCATACCTTAATTTCTTAAGACATTAGTTCTTATCAGTTGGCAACCATGAATTTAATTAGCCCAAGTACACTTAAAAGATCATTTTCTGGACTTACATTGGTGAGGCCCAGCCTTATACCTAGATTGATTTGTAAGTTGTATCAAGTACAAAGTACTTCTGATTAGTCAGCAACTCATCATTAAGCAACTGATTTAGACATCAAAACAAATGTTTTCTGTTCTGTTGAAGATAGACATCAGCATTTAAAATTATGGGGGTAAGCTAGGGGTGGAACTAACTTGATAGAGTGCTTGCCCAGTGTGAGTTCAATCTCCAGCACCAGTGTGGTGGTACAAACCCAAGATACCATCACTTGGGGGATAGAGGTAGAAAGATCAAGAGTTCAAGGTCATCTTGGGTTAGACTGCATGTTTGAGGTCAGCCTGGAATACATGAGACAATGGATCAAGAAACACAGACCAGGCTGGTGAGATGGCTCAGTGGGCAAACATGCTTGCTGCCAAGCCTGGAGACCTGAGTTCAATCCCTGGGAACCTCATGATGAAAGTAGAAAACCAACTCCTGCAAGTTTTATGGCTTCCACAGGCTTGCCATGTGTGCTCTGTGAGGTAGAAATCTGGTCTGGGCCATAGGCTGTAGTGGATGGCATAGAGGCAGGCACAGCACTGGCACCTATGTGAAGGAACATACCAAAGCAGGCCTGGCACACATGCCAAGGTGAAGGACCACATGTAGACACTGTACAACCACCCAGTTTTCTTTTATTTGCTTTTATACTTCCTTTATTTAATACATAATATAACTCCAGGTTTTTGGATCAAGTTCGTCATGCCCAGTTCTCTCTCTCTCTCTCTCTCTCTCTCTCTCTCTCTCTCTCTCTCTCTCTCTCTCTCTCTTTCCTTTTTTAAGATAGACTTCCCTAAAGAGCACAGATTATCCTGGGATTAGAGGTCTCCCTGTCCCAGATCCCTAGCCCCATCCCTACCCAAGACACCTAGACATCCCCTACACTCAACTCCACTGAGCCCACCAACTCCACTCATCCCCTCTGCAGTTACCTTCTCTAACCAGATACCAGTCTCGTGCCAACTACACCCATCCTCACGATCTGAAGACTGCTCCTCTCCAGGGAGGGTTTCTAGACTCACACCAGCAGCTTTTCCCATCCCTGTGGCCTGCCCAAGGAACACATATGTCCCTCTTACCTTCCCAAGCCCCTTTCTGTGTGTCACTTCAGATAGGGAGGCTCAATTTGAGCCACTAACCCCATCCACCCCTACCAAGTACCCTTGTCCCACCCCTAGCTGGGAAGTTTAGATTCCCACCTCAACTTCACCCACTCACATTTAACTCCCCATTGCTGTAACTGGAGGACTGACTGCCCTACTTTGTGAACAGACCCTAGGCCCACACTAGCAACTTCACCCACCCCCTGAAACTGGCCAGAGCACTACATGTCCTACACCTCCCTGCTGCTTCCCTTCCACCTGTCTCCTCTTCAGGAACGGAATCTCAGTCTCCTAATGCCAACTCTGTCAACGCCTGTCACCTGAGGTAAAGTCCTAAGCACCTCTCCCAGACAACTGAAGACTGACTGTGAGAATCAGATAGCATTTTATGTACAAAAGTTGTGCAACATTAAAAACTGGAAAGACTATGAAAGAATGAAGGAAATGAAAGATGGAAGGCTCAACACTGGCCCACAATGTCTGTTCCTCAGGGAGGAAGAAGGTAGTGTTTGTTACAGGAAATGCCAAGAAGGTTCAGGTCATTTGGATTCTAGGAGGTAAGCTTCCTTGTACTTTGGTGGCATAAAAAAAAAAAAAAAAATTGAGTACCAGGGATGAAACTGGATGAAAGTTTCATGCAGAAATATGGTGAGGCAGCTTGTCAGGGGCAGGGAGAGGGTACCTGTCTGTGTTTCCAGTCTCTCATTGGGGCTCTGGCACAGCCATATCTGAATGGAGTGGCAGGAGTCATAAAGCCAGCACAGCTGCTTGACAGAGATCGAGCAAAGCTGAGCCACATGATGGCTGCCATGCCACCTTAGTTTTTTATCTCTACCTGTTGCATGCATGAAGGACTTTTAATATTTCTATAATTTGGGGATATTGGATTGATGGAAATTTTCTTATGAATTATTTATGACTTCTCCCAGGAATGCTGCTTCTAAGCTTCCCCAGGACAGTCCTGAACATATGATTCCTCCCACCTCTGCTTTTAGGAAGATATCCTTATCTACTTGAAGATCTTCCTTATACCTTGGAGGTTGTGACACACATAAAGAAGCCAGAGGTCTCTTTATGAGGCTATAAGACATTTTTGAAACATCTGTCCCTATACTTACACAGGAACAAAATATTCAAAACAAAGAAAACTTAAAAAGGTCAACAAGATTCGGTGGGCTAGAGGAGTCAGTCATAGTTCAGATAACAAACCTCTTCCCACTATACACTCAGACAATTACGTGGTATATATCTCTGCCCTACACAGAGACATATTGATGAGCAAAGTATGGAGTGGAAAGATGATAAAAGAATGAGACATTAGGACTTTCTTAGAAAAAAATAGCACATGCAGAGTCACGGTAATTTCATATGATCAGAGAACAACAGAATGCCAGAATTTGAATAGTAACTGCAGCAGCTTTAGCCTGAGGATTTTTCTTGGGCACTCTGGCCATTAAGAGTTAATAATACACTGCTTGTGACATGGCAAAATGCCAGAGATAGCTTGAAGTTCTTTTTTTTTTTTTTTTTTTTTTTTGGTCTAGCATCCTTGAAGCAACTAAAGCTAACAGCCTGAAAACAGGCTGTCATATGCCTCTAGATTCTTAAAAATTGGGTTATGGGGTTAATGGGTAAGAATGATAACTCTGTTTTTTAATGATGTCAAAACTTGAGGGGAAATTATTGGAAATGATAACTCTGTTCTGTCATAGTTTATTAATGATGACCAAAAGATGAGCAAAAGGAAGTGAAACACATGTCCAAAAACAAAAGAAATGATATGATGTATGTTTTGGAACATCATGAATGTATCCCTGCTTACTAAATTTTGTATAAATGAAGAAGTACTTTGGCTGCTAGTCAGTCAGGCTGCAAGATTTTCCTGACTACCATGGCCAGGCTCACTTCCATCCCTGGCTGACTCCTTACATCCTCTACTGGGACTTGTCCTACTGAGGATGGCTTCTGTCACAGCAGGACAAGCCATGCAAAGATATGCTTCTTCTCTGTCCATCTCCCCTAAAATGAAACTAAGAAGTGTCCCGTGTCTGACTCCTCCCATTGCTGCTCTTGCATCCACCGATCTTCAGATCCTGCCCTCATCTGGAGCTGGACTCTAGCAGGGCTCCCTGGCCCCCTAGGTAAAGTGATTTTTGGAGAAGAGAAAGCCTGATTTCTACCACTTCTCAGCTGGCTTTGAGGACACATCAGCCACACACTCTGTACATTTGCTCCCAGCACTGAAGCTGAGTCAGCTGGTGCACCTGTCCAGAGGCCAAAGCTTGAGTCAGATTATGGCACCACTAAGCATTCAGAACTTTGACTGACATCCTTGCATTCAACCTGATGACTATGAGCAAATGGATGCAGGGATGCCTAAGGCCTAGAAGAATACAATTTCTCACCACTTCTGGTTTCTCACCCAAAACTCCCTATTGGGCAAGTACACCTGCATGTATTTCTCTGGATTTCCCCTTGCACATGGTACCAAGAATCTTCATTAATCAGGTCTAGAAGAAGAGTTGACTCTGTTTAGAGGAACTCTAACAAGTTAGCACTGGTCTCTTGCCCTTGGGAACTCAGAGATTGCTCTTTACTCTCTCGGCCTGGGATCTGTTAGGTATTAGAGCAGATCTTGGCAGGTTTAAAAGTTTGGGGAAGAAATACACAACAGCTTTTGATGTTTTTAGAGTACAGCAAATGAAAATTCTAAAAGGCTCTTATTTCAAAAATAAATAATAGATGTGTCAGGTGGGGGTCAACATTTAGACAAAATGACAGTAGAATTTCATTTCTCATGGGGAAAAAGAAGGCTTTCATAATAACTGATAGAGAATAAATTGTCGACTTTGGTCAGCAATCACATAAGTGATACGTAATACAGCACTATTGTGGTATCCACAAGCACAAGTTAAAGTCAGAGCAAGAACAGCCAGCCATACTTCTAAGCCAGCTGCCAAAAGTACCAGTGGTGAGTTACAGTTTCTTAAAAGAAAAAGCAATGTTCACTCTAATAGAATTAATCACAGGAAGGTTTACAATAATTAAACTCATTTTAACACTTTTACATTAGATAATGTTTTCTGGGGATACAGTTCAGTAGTAGAATGTCTCCCAAATATATCTACAGCCCCATGTTCAATTCCCAGCACCATACACAGACACACAGGCACAGAAACATGTACATAAGCTGTTTAAAGAGGTTTTTTACTTGTTGTTTGTTTGTGTTTTTTAGTAGAATTTGATATCTCATACATGAGACTATCTGGTTTTTAGAAGACTGAAGCAGAAGGATCAAAAGTTCCAGGTCAGCCTAGGATTTACAGGAAGAGGGAGTGAGCAATTTCACATGGAAAATTAAGTAATTGATTTGGAGTTTTATAGTTGAAATCTCACAAGTTTGAAGAAAATAATGAGTGAGTGCTGTGCAACAATTTCCTCTGAGATATACCTCTATCTTAGAATGAAACTCACTAAGACACACGATGTTCTCCAGGTAGGTGAAACCTTCTATCCTGCAGGAAAGCCCATTAAGCTTAGGAAGTAAACAATTCATAGACTTAAGGAAGTTCCTGAAACCAACTAGACGCAAGGCCCCTCCTCCTATAGCATATATAAGCATTAAAAATTGCAAGAGATACTCTCAGATCAGCCAGACCACCTGAAAGAGTCAGAGACCAGTCAACCTGCTTAGAAGGCTCCCATATAAACTGAGCCACCTAGAAGAGGCTCAGAACAACTGAACTAACAGGAAAGGCTACTTACTCTCTGACATGTTGAGCTATCTTTAGGTTATACAGTGCTCTCTAGGTTCCCAGATTTCATGAGCTGTCATATATGTTAGGTGAGATTTTGGTGAAATGGCTCTCTTTCAGTCATGTCTGCCCTGTAAGTAACCCCTCATCCTCAGCAAAACTCAATGGTTCACCAAGTTGAACATTGGTGATATCTTTGTTCTATCATCAGCTCTTAATCTGGAGGTGAGTAGCCATTTGTTCACTTCTCTTCAGGAATAGTGTCATATAGTTGTAGGACATTGAGAACTAAAATTAACCATATTTATAATTTAGTTTTAATTGATTAGTTAATTTGTTCATTTATTTTAAGGTAGTCTTTGGCCCAGACTAACCATGGAGAATCTTGAACTCCTGATCTTCCTGCCTCTACCTCCTAAATATGGGGATTACAAGTGTGTGCCACCACATTGGTATGATTTCCATTATACTGGTTATTTGAGGACTGGAAAAGGCTTGATTTTAAGTTAGAAAATGGGAGTACCCTAGAGTGTAGAGAAAAAAAAAATCAATTATCAGGGCAGGTTTGTCTGAGACCATTTTCCTTAGCAAGCCCTGTTTCAAGGTCTTTGGTATGCATCTAGAGGTGGTATCATCAGGTAACTGGTAAGGAAGGTCACCGTGTATAAAATGACTGGCAAATTTTGTGCTAAATACCTACTTTTCTTCTGTAATCTGGAATCTGACCCACTAGGCATAGCATGTCTACATGGAAGTCCCCAACACAATCCTGCTCCCAGTTGGGCATAGCATTGTATAATGTAATCCTAGTTCTTGAGAGGTTGAAGCAGAATGGTTGAGAGTTCTTAGCCAGCCAGAACTATGCAATGAGGCCCTGTCTCAAAGAACACCCAAAAGTCTTGATCCTCAGGTCTCGAGTGGACTTCTTGGTCAAAGTATTACACACAAGTTTCATTTTCATTGCTGGAGGGAGACTGTGTCACGTGATTCTCCCCCACTCCTGGGAAAGAAAGAGCTGAGAAAACCTCAGAGATTCTTCCAGATTCTGCTAATATAAATCACCTCACTGACACTTTGTGGGATGACTCATTCCTAGCAGGCTTGAGGCCCAGCCAAGTAAAAAAGATACTTTCTGAGAGCCAGCCTGGGTCTGCCTAAGGACCTTAGCAACAGCAGCTGAAACATGATCTGGGGATGACCTGGATAGCCATGTCACACCAGCAGATGCATATTCATCAGACCTCCCCCCAGGGATGGGTAGAGGGTATATAAGGCTTGCCTCTAACTGAATAAACTGAGCTTGTTGTTGCCACATTCTTCTGGAGTCTGTGTCATTGACTCTGTGCCTACTTGGCACCCTCCCCCAAAGGGAAAAACAGCAAAGAACCCTGCTACATGTGGTGCCAAAACCTGGGAAATTTGGTATTTGAACAGGGTCTGTTTGTCTCCCTTTACTCATGTGCGGCACTGGTTGAACAGCCCCCTTGAGTGGTATATTTCGGTGAGTAGGCCCCTCTACGTTGGTTGTATAAATTCAGTCCCTTCAGCAGGTAAATGCTGGGACCCCCCACTTTCTCCTTTCTGTTTGTCTTGTTTGTGAGTCTGTCTATACAGTAGGGTGGCATATACTTTTGTTCAGACTTGTCTGTTGTTTCCATATAAGGGCTGGACCCTCAGGAAACAGAGCCACAGTCACTGTTGTTTATCCCACCTTCTATCACTATGGGAAATTTCCTCCTTCACCATAAAGAGGACCCTACTGGAGCCCTTAAGCCCCTCCTAACCAGCCAGGGGCTCTGGGCTACACTATCAGAACTAGAAAGGTTTTGGGTGGAGGCTGTGAAGCTTGCTCCATGGATCTCTTCAGAGAACATATGGGAACCTGATCTTTGGATGAGAGTTCTGTCCCTGGCCAGAAAAAAAGGAAGTGGCCTCAGGAGTAACTCTCCAGTTGTTTTTTATGCTCATTTTGTTGACTATAATTGCTGGCCTAAAGTCATCCTCTAGTGAGTGCAGTGGGTAGCCATTCCAGCTTGGTTCTGGAAGTTCCAACCCCCATTGAGACTCTGGCAACTGTCACACCTACGAGGCGGGGCGAGTGGAGGCACCTGGGGACTCGAGAGCTGGATGGGCCAGCGCTCTCTCTGTGCGCTCTCTCTGTGCGCTCTCTCGGTGCTGGGACGCTGACCGGTGGAGATTGACTGTGCAGAGCTCCGGAGAACACCGCTGGACTGCGTTACGCCTTCCCCAGACTCTGCGACCTACCCATTACTTAATTTGTGAGTTACGCCATTAAATAAATATCCTTTTAACTACGTGGAGTGGCCAAAATAATTTCACCAATAAGTGAGGAGGTCATTAAGGCCCACAACAAGCACTGTCAGAAACAATGTAACACCAACTTACCTATTGCCTTCATTCCATCCATGACTGATATTTCCTCTGCCTCTGCTGGCAAGGAGAGGCCTGAGAATAGGCGTAAAGTGAAGGAAAGGGATGGAAAGAGAGAGGAAATTATAGCAGCAGCATCTAAGCCTATACCAGCAGCCCCTCTCTCTACTCCCCCCATGCCTCGAGTGGCTACCCCCTCATTGCAGTATCCACAGAGTGATTGGCCTGGATGTCTACCTGCTGAGATAGCTCCTCCGAATACCTCCCAGCCTGTTCCACATGTGGTGCCAGTTAATGTGGGCCCCAATGTGGCTAACCAGCCATGAATATCTACCCCTCTTGCAGACCTGCCTTTGGTCCGTAAGGCTGCTAATGAATCAGGTCCTGACTCATCATATTTTGAGCAAGTCCTACAGCAATGGGCAATGCATTTATAGACTTATTATAACTGGCACCATTTGATGAAGAATGTGTTGGAGCCTATGGTCTTCCTTAATTGGCAAGCTGCTTATGATGACCAGGCCAAGGCTCAGGCTCATTTTAATATACAGTTCAACATTGCTATTTCTCTTGAGATGCTCATGGGCTGAGGACCATATGTTAACCCTGTCACACAAGCCCAAATTGGACAACACACTTATTTACTTGCCTTGGGAGACACCATTACCCTTGGTGCATTGAAGGGATCCCATTACCCTTCAGTGGCAGCACTCTGATCCCCTATTAACCTGCGGGAGAGGGTATGCTTGCATTTTTCCCCAGAATACCACCACACCAATATGGATACCCTCCAGAGATGTTCATCTGGCAACAGATCAAGAGACTTTGGACAAAGAAGAAGCTTCAGAAGTGTAATGTGTGATTTGCCCTGCTACTGTGGTATTAGTAAAGGTCATTTCATCACTGGCATATGACCCTCGATATAAAGTAATTGCCTCACTGCCTACAAGGTCACTAATGCATCACCAGAAAGACTTCGATTGGTGCAATAAAAATGACTAGGGTCCCATCCATGTCCTTGAGATTCAAATTTTTACTAATCCTTCTCTTGTTTAAATATCTTCTTCAACAGGTTCACCAACAGAAGGCAGCCACAAAGGCAATCCTATAGGTTTTATTGGCTCTCAGATACCTAGATTATTGGCTCACTGAGATACAGAAGGCTACTGCCTAAAGTCCACTACCCAGACAGCTCTCCAGGATTGGTGTTCTTCCAGGGCTGGTAGTCAATGACAGATACGAGTTTGTTTGGCAAGCCAATCTAAGACAGGCACAATCTATTATGCTGAGCTCTCCTGAGGTGGGGTCAACAAGGTTGGGGCAATGTACCCTAGCTCCCACTGAGCATGTCCTGTAAAATAATAAAAAGGGTGATTATATGGGATGACTCATCCCTAGCTGGCTTGAGGCCCAGCCAAGTAAAAAAAAAGATACTTTCTGAGAGCCAGCCTGGGTCTGCCTAAGGACCTTAGCAACAGCAGCTGAAACATGATCTGGGAGATGACCTGGACCAATGAGAGACAGCCATGTCACACCAGCAGATGCATATTCATCAGACCTCCCCCCAGGGTGGGTTGGAGGGTATATAAGGCTTGCCTCTAACTGAATAAACTGAGCTTGTTGTTTCCACATTCTTCCAGAGTCTGTGTGTCATTGACTCTGTGCCTACTTGGCCCCCTCCCCCAAAGGGAACAACAGCAAGGACCCTGCTACAACACTTAACAAAGAATGAACTATGGTATGCTGAGTCCTATGAAGCTTCAGAGAAACTCTAAACATGGAGGGGGAATAGGAGGTCGAACTTATTAAGGAAATATTGACCATTTTTAACTCCCCAGCACCCTCTAAGGTATTTGGAAATGCTGAGTTAACTGAGTAAAATGTCACTGGACAATTCCTTAGAAGTGAAAACTAAAACTTGCAAGACTTACACAGGGAGCAAAAACATTAGTAAACTAGAGTTTCAGGCTTAAGGGCAATACAGTATTTGTTTGTTTGTTTTTTGTCTTTTCATTATGTGCAGTTTAATCCAAGATACTTAGCTTGATATTGTCTATGGGACCAAGTGTTTTCAGCTTCGCTTTTGTTAACTGCATGTTTCAGCTTAAGCGTCTCGCATTCTATTTCACCGGTGATTCTAACCTCTTCACACCTGTATGCCATCTGTAATTAGGTTCACAGTGCAAATCTCATTTTCATATACATACACACTTCCTTTTTTAATTTAAAGCAGGTCTGGAGAAACGGCTTGGTGATTAAGAACACTTGCTCTTCTTGAGGGGAACCTAGGTTCAGTTCTAAATACCCACCTAGTCACTCAACAACCATCTGTAGCCATCTGTTCCAGGGGATCTAACACCAATGTCTTAGGGTTTCTATTGCTGTGGAGAGACACCATGACCATGACAACTCTTATAAAGGAAAGCATTTAATTGGGGGTGGCTTACAGTTCAGAGGTTTAGTCAATTATTATCATGGCGGGAAGCATGGCAGCATGCAGGCAGACTTGGTACTGGAGAAGGAGCTGAAAGTTCTACATCTGGATCAGCAGGCAGCAGGAAAAGAGCGACACTGGGCCTGGCTTGAGCATCTGAAACCTCAAAGCTCCACCCTCAGTGACACATTTCCTCCACCAAGGCCACACCTACCCCATAAGGCCATACCTCCTAATAGTGCCACTCCCTCTGAGCCTATCTGTGTGGGCTATTTTCATTCAAAGCACCACGTTCCACTCCCTGGTCCCCATAGGCTTGTAGCCATAACATAATGCAGAAATGCAGTCAGGACAACTTCAAGAGTCCCCGTAGTCTGTCAGTCTGAACTTTGTTAAAAGTCCAACGTTCAAAATCTTTCCTGAGACCCATGCAATCTCTTCACTGTTATCCCCCATAAAATACAAATCAAAAAGCAGATCACATGCAGATCACATTCCAACATACAATGGCACAGAATATACATTACTGTCCCAAAATGGAGGAAAGGGACCATAGTGAGGAAACGTTGGACCAAAACAACACTGAAAACCAGCTGAGTAAATTCCAAACTCTGAATTTCCATTATCTAATGTCAGAGCACTCTTTAGGTCCAAACTCCTTCAAGTTTTGTTGACTGCAACACGGTTTTTTCTCGTGGGCCGCTTCCACTAGTGTTAGCAGCTTTTCTCAGCAGGTATCCCACAGCTCTGGCATCTCTAACATTGTGAGGTCTCCAAGGCCATCCTGGCTTCACCTTCTGGCCTCTCTAGGTCTCCATGAAGGAATACCTATGGCACATGCCTGTCTTCAGCTGCTTCCCTTAGTCACAGAGGGAAATTCCATAATTCCTGTCTTGTATCCTTGAATAAAGCCAGAACCATGTAGCAGAAGCCGCCAAGTTCTGCTGCTTCCTGTGGCTGGAACATGGCGCCTTCATTCAACTACATCTTTACAAGCTTTCTGTTTTCAGTGGTTTCCTTCACTGCCTAAGCTTGGCTGTTCTGAAACTCACTCTATAGACCAGGCTGGTCTTGAACTCAGAGATCTGCTGGCCTCTGCCTTCTGAGTGCTGAGATTAAAGGTGTGCACCACCACACCAGGCCCTAAGCTTTTCTTTAATTCCTTTTTACAAGTTAGAAGCTTTTAGCTGGATGAGGTTTTGCTCTGAGGTCACCACTCCCTTTATTCCACTAAAGCATCAGACTTTTAAAAAATCTGTTTACACTCCTTGGTGCTCCATTTCTCTTTCAACGGCACATTTTATATTTTTCCTTGCTCATCTTGCTCCTTTTCATTATAGATCTGCATATGACTGGCCATTAATAGCCACACAACATAGTCAATGCTAGGTTGTTTTAAAATGTCCTCTGCTAAAGGTGCTAATCCATAGTTCTTGAATTTAGCTTCAGGCGGATAAGAGCAAAAGGCAGCTATATTCTTCACCAAAATATGACAAGAACAGTCTCTAGTATACATACTAATATTCTTCTCCGCTGAAACTTCCTGAGCTTGCCTCCCACACTTCAAACCACCCTCAGCACTACTGTCTTCCATGTTTTACTAGTATTAAGCCCCACTTAAAGTGTTCAACTGCTTTTCTAATCCAAAATCCCAAAGTCCACATTCCTCCAAGCAAAAGCATGGTTAGGTTTATGACAGTAATACCCCACTCCTGGTACCAACCTCTGTCTTAGTTAGAGTTTCTATTGCTGGGAAGAGATACCATGACCACAGCAACTCTTTTTCCCAAGACAGGGTTTCTCTGTGTAGCTTTGGTTGTCCTGGAACTCACTCTCTAGACCAGGCTGGCCTTGAACTCACAGAGATCCACCTGCCTCTGTCTCCTGACTGCTGGGATTAGAGGCATGTGCCACCACCGCCCAGCTTTTTTTTTTTTTTTTTTTTTTTTTTTTTTTTTTTTTTTTTTTTTTTTTTTTTTTTTTTTTTTTACCATGGCAACTCTTATAAAGAAAAACATTTAACTGGAGCTGGTTTGCAGGTTCAGAAGTCCATTAATGTCATGGTGGGAAGTATGGTGGCATGCAAGCAGACATGATGCTGGAGAAGTAGTTGAAAGTTCTACACTTGGATCAGTAGATGGCAAGAAGAGAAAGTCACATTGGGTCTAGTGTGAGCATCTGAAACCTAGCCCCAGGAACATACTTCCTCTACCAAAACAACACCTACTCCAACACACCTCCTAATAGTGCCACTCACTATGAGTCTATGGGGCCATTTTCATGCAAACTACCAAAACAGCATCTGGCTTCTCTGTGCATTAGATATGCACGTGGTACACTTTGGAAGCAGGTAAAACACTCACACAGATTAAGTAAAAATAAATAAAACTTTGTGCTGAAGAGATGCCTTAGCATTTAAAATCACTTGTTCTTACAGATGACCCAGGTTCAGATTCCAGCACCCACATGGATTATCACAATCATCTATTAACTCCAGTTTCAGGGAACCCAATGCCCTCTTCTGCCTCCATGGGCACTAGGCATTCACATGGTACACAGACATACCTGCAAACAAAACACTTAAACACATAAATAAATCTTAAAAAAATATTTAAGTGTATATCCAAGTGAAAAGTATATGTTTGAATTGGCCACAGATGCCAGGAGAGGGTGCCCAGCCTCACCTCCACCCCCTAAAAAATAAAATATTTAAATGCTCAATATTAGCTGTTACGTTTGTAGTCTTCAGTCGTTGAACAGTCTCTCACAAAATGGGGCTTAGGGAGTGTATACTGAATAGATGAGAACAGAATGAATGTTTGCTTTGACTCTCTGAACTAGATGAGAGATGGCAAATTAATGATAAATGCACAAATTATTGAAAAGTTACTATTAACAAGACAAAATGTAAAAATTCTGGACTAGCTAATCATAAATCTAACAGGGGAACTGTTTAAACCTTAGAAAGTACTCACTCAATTTTTTTTTTGTGACATGAAGTTGAAAATTCTGAGACCTTGGTTCTCTAGGACTTTAGACTAGGACTGTGAGAAGCAGATGTTACTATATCTACCATAGGCAGAAGCGTAGCAAAGTTCTAAAGGTGGGTCAAAGAAAACTTTTCCATGAAACTTAACCAACTTCTACATTATACAATTACTCCCATTCATGTCTAGCACAAAATTTGGTTTCTTCCATAGGCCTTTGGCTGTTGCCACCATTTCATAACAATTTTTTTCTTACTGTCTAACCTGTGCCTTTATTGTCTTGCACTTCTGCCTTCTCATTGGCTCTAAACTCAGTCACATCACTGCCTGTCTATACAGACCTCCAGGTCTCTATGGTTGGTACTGGGATTAAAAGTGTGTGTCTCGACGACGGGCAGTGGTGGCGCACACCTTTAATCCCAGCACTTGGGAGGCAGAGGCAGGCGGATCTCTGTGAGTTCGAGGCCAGCCTGGGCTACCAAGTGAGTTCCAGGAAAGACGCAAAGCTACACAGAGAAACCCTGTCTCGAAAAACCAAAAAAAAAAAAAAAAAAAAAAAAAAAAAAAAAAAAAAAAAGTGTGTGTCTCTTTCCTTGTTCTCCCTCTCTGTTCTTAATCCAGCTGGGATCTCCCGCTCCCCTAAGCTCTTTTTCCCCCAAACCTTGCCCTTCATTAGCCCCCTCACATCCAGTTTGCTAGTGTAGACCTCATCCATTTCTCTGTCATTGGGCAATCCCTATGTCTTTCTTAGGGTCCTCTTTACTAGGTAGCCTCCATGGAGTTGTGAATAGCAGTCTAGTCATCCTTTGTTTTACATCTAGTATCCACCTATGAGTGAGTATATACCATGTTTGTCTTTCTGAGTCTAGGTTACCTCACTCAGGATGATTTTTTCTAGATCCATCCATTTGCCTGCAAACCTCATGATATCATTGCTTTTCTCTGCTGAATAGTACTCCACTGTGTATATGTACCACATTTTATTTATTCATTCTTCAGTTGAAGGGCATCTAGGTTGTTTCCAGGTTCTGGCTATTACAAACAATGCTGATATAAACATAGCTGAGCATGTGCCCTTGTGGTATGATTGAGCATTCCTTGGGTATATGCCCAAGAGTGGTATAGCTGGGTCTTGGGGGAGATAGATTCCCAATTTTCTAAGAAAGCACCATATTAATTTCCAAAATGGCTGTACAAGCTTGCATTCCCACCAACAGTGGAGGAGTGTTCCCCTTGCTCCACATCCTCTCCAACATAAGCTATCTTCAGTGTTTTTGATCTTAGCCATTTTAACGGGTGTAAGGTGATATCTCAGAGTCATTTTGATTTGCATTTCCCTGATTATTAGGGATGTTGAGCAGTTTCTTAAATGTCTTTCAGCCATTTGAGATTCCTCTGTTGAGAATTCTCTGTTTAGCTCTTTAGCCCATTTCTTATTTGGACTGTTGGGCATTTTGATGTCTAATTTCTTGAGTTCTTTATATATTCTGGATATCAGCCCAACCATGATAAATGAAGACCCCATGGGAATAGGAAGAAGCAAAGTGCTAGAGAGGTCCCCAAAAATCCGCAAAGATACCTCCACAATAGACTACTGGCAATGGTCAAGAGAAAGCCTGAAGTGACCTACTCTGGTGATTGGATGACCAAACACCCTAACTGTCATAATAGAAGTCTCATCTAATGACTGATGGAAGCAGATGCAGAGATCCATAGCCAGGCCCCAGGTGGAGCTCTGGGAGTCCAATAGGTGAGAGAGAGGAGGGATTGTATGAGCAAGAGATGTTGAGACCATGATTGGAAAAAGCACAGGGACAAATAGCCAAACTAGTGGAAACACATGAACTATGAACCAATAGCTGAGGAGCCCCCATGGAACTGGATCAGGCCCTCTGGATAAGTGAGATAGTCGATTAGCTTGAACTGTTTGGGAGGCCCCGGGCAGTGGGACCGGGACCTGTCCTTAGTGCATAAGATGGCTTTTTTGGAGCCTGGGGCCTATGCTAGGACACTTTGCTCAGCCTGGATGAAAGGAGGAAGGGACTGGACCTGCCTCAACTGAATCTACCAGGCTGAGCTTAATTCCCAGAGGAGTCCTTGTGCTAGAGGAGATGGGAATGGGGGTGTGGATTGGGAGGAGGGGGGAGGAGAGAAGACAGGGGAATCCGTGGCTGATAAGTAAAATTAAATTAATTATAAAATTTAAAAAAAGCATGTGTCACCATGCTTGGCTGTGTCCTTGAACACACAGAGACTCTGACTGCCATGCTATTTATAGCTGACTATGACCTCTGATCTCCAGCAAACTTTATTCATTAACATATAAATAAATTATCACCACACATAATTCTAACATAAATATTACTATACATAATTACAATTCTCTCAAACTTACATCCAAAAGCAAACTCTTAATAGAACCATTAACACTTTACAAACTTTAGCAAACATACACTTTAAAGCAATCTCTTAATAGAACCGTTTCCATTTCTTGCTAACAAAACATAGGATAAACTTCTGATACATCCACATCAAACTTACATACTTCCTTAGCTTCACCAAGCCATCGTGCATCAATATCAATAGGTTAAGTTAACTCTAACATAAATATTACTATACACAATTACAATTCTGACAAACCTACATCCAAAAGCAATACCCTCAATATAACCATTAACACTTTAAAAACTTTAGCAAACATCCAAGAGCAATTTCTTAATAGAACTATACAAACATAAGGTACATTAACACAAGTTAACATCAGTCCACTCAAGGTACAAGAAGATATTTTTTAACTAAATTAAATAGATGGAGGAATATTAACTCCCCACTTTCTTTCTAATTTTCTAGACTGCAACTTGAGCTTGGTTAATAAAAACCCAAACAAAAAAACAGTTCCATAAGCAGTTCTGTTTTTACAAAAAGTCAGTTCCACAAAGCTGTTACATTTTAAACATGAAACAGTAGTGTCTATATGTGTAAGTAAAGTCAAAATTGTCCCATTGCAATTGAATCACTACTGTCCATCTCATTTCTTAAGTCTGAAAAGTTCAAAAAGAGTTCTGGTACCAGTCCTAAAGTTCTAGAAGCTTTCTGAGATCAATTTTAAAGTTCCAAATGTGAAGAAATCCACAACCAAAAACTTTTGCTGTTAACAATTCTAGATCAAACAAGCATCTTTGAAACTTTTGTTCTCAGTCACAGAGGCACTTTAAGTTACAGCAGCATTTTTTGGCAGTCTTTCCCAAGGAAAATTGCCTTAGGAAAAAAGCTATTAGCTGGCTAAGGCAGAGTCCTTTCAAGACAGACTTTCTTACAGCCAGCAAACAGAAACTGCATGGCTTTTGGCTCCTAGCTTTTACAGTCCTGGTCTGTCTGTGCCTCCTGTAACCAGGCCATTTTTAGGATCCCTGTATCCTGAGGCCCTGAGGGCTTTCAATTGCCTCATACCACTTGAGCTCAAGAGGCTGCTCCTGCTATGAGCCACAGCTCACAGCACCTGGGGTCTAGGAAGAAACCCAGCCATGGCCAGTCACAGCTGCTGTACTATGGCTGTTTTATCTGCTCTGTGGATGGTCCTCACATCCCATACTCTGCCAAACACCACCTCAGTCTCCCTGGTGTTCCCAGAATGCACTCAGACTTGAAGCGTGTGCCCCCGAAGAACATCTTTCTATGGAAGCTTTGTCTCTCACATAGCTGCCACAGCACCCTGTGCTCCTGCTCTCCAGCTGTCTTCTTGGCTCTCCCAGGGTGTCTCTGCCAGCTCCAGCCACCAGGGACTGCGGCTCCTGGAGATAGACCTGCTCTGGCAGCTGGGGTCCAAAGTCTCTGCTGTTGCTCTCCAAGCTGCTGCTGCAGTTCACCTCTCTTGAGGCTCCTTGGAGCTGCTTTTTCACAGCAGAAAGCTTGCAGACCTCTTTGCTCATGCTGTCTCAAGTGTCTGCCACCTGCACTGCACTGATGCCCCACAAGTCTCAGCTACCAATGTCTGGCTCTGCCACTTGCACTGGCTCTGGCACTTGCTATCATTAGCAGCTTCTAGAGCTTCTGATGCCACTCAGACTGCCGAGTTCACAGTGGCTGCTAAGTCCTGGATGCTGCCCTGTGTACCCCAGGTCCCACCCATGCTTGGGGGAAAAACTACTCTATTCTAAATTTCTATTATACTTAAGTCTTATTCTACCCTAACATACCTAAGCCTATACAATATCCTTATGCCTAAAGCTTCTTCTACCCTAATATACCTAAGTCTACATTTCTATGACTTACCTATACTATCATTTTTAAACCTAATTTTAGTAGAGATTTGAGAGAGGAGAGAAAAAGAGAAACAGGCAAAAAGAGATTATTGCTGCAGTCTCACTTGGGCATCTTTCAGCCACTTTACTTTCACTCCCAAGAATAAAATACTGCGGTGGTATTGTGTTCCCCAAAATATTGTGCACTCTAATAAACTTATTTGGGGTCAGAGACAGAACAGCCACTAGATACAAAGGCTAGAAAATGGTGGCACTCACACCTTCAATCCTAGCATTCTGGAGACAGAGATTCAAATTAGGATCTCTGTGAGTTCAAGGCCACATTGGAAACAGCCAGGCCTGGTGACACATGCCTTTAATCCCAAGAAGTGAGCCTTTAATCCCAGGGAGTGATGGTAGAAAGCAGAAATGTATATAAGGCATGAGGACCAGAAACTGGAAGCATTTGACTGGTTAACCATTTGGCTGGTTAAGCTTTCAGGCTTTCAAGCAGCAGTTCAGCTGAGAGCCATTCGGATATGAGGACACAGAGGCTTCCAGTCTGAGGAAACAAGATCAGCTGAGAAGTTGGCCAGGTGAGGTTAGCTGTGGCTTGTTCTGGTTCTCTGATCTTCCTGGCTCAGGTTTGATTTTATTAATAAGAA
This sequence comes from Peromyscus leucopus, assembly GCF_004664715.2. Lineage (NCBI taxonomy): Eukaryota > Metazoa > Chordata > Mammalia > Rodentia > Cricetidae > Peromyscus > Peromyscus leucopus. Next base: position 76,028,332 of record NC_051065.1, on the reverse strand, counting down.
CTTTTAAGATTCGTGCTACAAAATACCATCACCTTTATTTTTCAATTCCTTATCAGCATGCCTCTTTATACCCAAGATGCCCCCTCTCTCCTTTTGCCAAGTCCCTGGTCCCTGTTCATGGTGCCATTTGTGGGGGCTGAGCCCCCACTATTTTCCCCTTGCTAAATACAGCCGAGTGCAGATGCTTCCAAACACCTGATACCCAGGCCCATAGTCCAATCATCCTCTTATGCAGTCCTGCTGGTAAAGTAAGCTCAGATCTCACTAGGAAACCTCTGTGGGTTCCCACAGTACATAAACTGCAAACATCTCTAAAATTAAAGTAAAGCATGACAGAGTGGCTTTTGAGACCTATAACAAGCAGTGAGTTATAAGTTACCAAAGGGAAGGAAGTGAAAATAAGTGTTAAAAGTTCAAAGTGTGAACAGAGCAGGTAAATAACAGCAACCAGGGACTCTACTTGAGATGGGCTATGCATACAATCCTCTTGTAATGCTCTTGGTACCCAAAGACTCTCACCTGAATGTACTATGCACATAACCCTCTCCAAACAATGTGCCTGGCAACATGACAGCAATGTTGGACCTCCAGCTACATAAAGCTGCACATATATCTGACTCCAAACCAGGGAATAAGTTTCTCCCCCCCTTGACAATCATCAGACATAGCTGGTTTCTATTTAATCATACTCATTATATCCAGGTACAAAGGTAGGCATCCAATCTGGTGAGAACTAGTTTGTATTACTTGCTAAACTGAGTCCTCTGGTGACCTTTAGGGAAAAATCCCCTATTTCTTATTTTATGCCTGTGTATAATTGGTCACACATATGATTAAAACCAGATACATTAAGAGCTACATATAAGAGAGAAAAGATTATATAACTTAAATCTGTTGTACATGCCTTAGCAAAAACTTCTCCTCCCTTCAAGTTACCATAAAAGAAGCCCTAGGTGATAACCTGGGACCCTTGAACAACTCTCCGTCATGCAGCCTGCTATCAAGAGTGACGACTGGGACACTCACTGGTGAGTGATATTAACAGGAGATAGGTATTGGTGGAAGTATTAAGGCAACTCCATGTTAAAAGGGAGGTTTATTTAGGGGTTTTATGTACAACAAGTAAAGGGATAAGTTACAAGGTCCGGTAGAGGTGAAGTACAGTCCAGCAGTGTTTTCCAGAGAACTGTTCGGTCTGCCATCCAACATCCAGGATTACCAGGAACCAAGAGACCAGCACATCCGGATCCCAGGTCTTAAGGCTCCTTCCTGTCTTGGCCCCACCTCCGGGACAGGCCATAGGTAGGCATGACAGTTACTGGAAGCCTCAATGGGGATAGTACTTCCAGGTCAAAGCTGGAACAGCTACCCACTACAGAGAGGGCTCTGGGCATATCTTGATTACTTTAGTTCAGGTGGGAAAACCTACTCACTGGACAGTGCCATTTCCGGGGCAGGGGATGTGTACAGTATGAGTGGACAAAGTGTGCTGAGCTTCAGTTTTCTCTTGTGACTTAGAACATAATGGGACCAGTGTTTTCAAGCTCCTGATGACTTGGTTTTCCTGACATTACAGACAGTAACCTGGAACTATAAGCAAAATAAGCCTTTTCTCTCTTAAGTTGCTTTTTTTGGGGTATTTTATCATACCCATGTGAAAGAATCTAAGAAAACAGCATCTTTCTTTCTAATATGTACTATCACTTTACATCTGAATAGTTTTCTTGCTGTTTTGCAATTTATGTATTCCTTCATTTCAATGTATTAAATAAGAGGCCCGGAGCCTGGAATACCTGGACCAGACCATAACCAGTGACAGCATGAGGACACAGTATCTGGGGACAGCTTCATGGAGATGGTTGGCCTGGATCTTGGCTAGATTTAAAAAATATGGGATTAGGGACTGGCCAAAGAAGCTAGAGTGATTATGAGATTCATGTTGATCTTTTGTCTTGAAGCCTCACTGTTTTATGAAAGAAGATTGGGGAGATGCCTCTTGAACTTGGAATGTGGTAGCCTTGCTTTCCATGTTCAGCCTTTATTCCTTATCATCATCATCATCATCATCGCCATCATCATCATTACATTTACTTATCTAGTGTATGTATAATGTGTGGGTGATCTCATCCAGCAGTGTGTGGGGTGAAGTTCACAGAACAACTTGAGGGAGTTGATTCTCTCCTTAAATATTGTGGGTCTCAGGGGTCAAACTTCAAATCATCAGATTTACCTTTATCTGCCAAGCCACATCATTGACCCCGCACTTTATTCTTAGTAGGGAAAATGAATCAATTTTGAGGAAGTAATGGGGCTATAACTTAGTTATGAGAGTGCTTGCCTGCCATATGCCCTAGGTCCAACCACTCCACACCACAAAAAGCTGGGCATGGTGGCACACCCCTATACAGGGATAGAGGCAGGTGGGTCAGAAGTTCAAAGTCATCCTCTACTACATAGTGAGTCTAGTACTAGCATGGGATAAAAGAAACACAATCTAAAAATAATTTTTATTGCAACTTTTTTCTTTTCTATGAGTTTTGCTGTTATCATTTGTTTGTTTTAATGTATTGGTGATCAAACCTAAGGCCTTGTATATACTAATCAAGTGCTCTACCACTGAGCTACACTCCCAAACTAAAGTACCAAGTACATACCAGACAAGAATTTTTTTCTCCTATTGTGCTGGAGATTAAACCCAGGGCCTTGCCAATGTCACATGACTGTTTATGTTAGAGTCAAATACAGAATATTCTTTTTTATGTCCTTTAAAAATTTTTTTCATATGTGAGTACTGTATTATATCATTGCTATCCTTCTCTCTCCAACTCATGATATTCTTTTAAATTATGTATGTGCATGTGTGTGAGGGGTGAACTACTATCTAAACACAGCCTGCTGAATTCATTTAGTGTTGTTCATATGTATATGTTTTGAAGGCTGACCTCTTGGCACTGGATAACCAATTAGGGGGCTCATCCCTGGAGAAAGACTGATTTTTTTTTCCTCTGTAAGTATCGACTAATTGTCTGTAGCTCTTCATCTAGGGTTGTGACCATGTGAAGATTTCCCCTATCGCATTGGCATGCCAATTGGTATTATTATTGTTCATGTCTTGTTTAAGCAACCATTTGTTTGGATGTCACAGGAGCAGGTTCCCTCTGACACATAGAAAACACAATCTCACATCAAACATCCTGATCCTCTGGCTCTTACAATCTTTCTGCTTTTTCTTCTGTAATGTTCCCTGGGTCTTAAGTGTATGGGTTGATTCAGAGATGTACTGGCTTGGTACCCTATGGTCAGTTGTAAGGAAAGAATATTCTTAGCAGACATTAGGTCCCCTTGAACATTGTAGAGGAACAACAATGAGACTGTTGATCATACACAAAAGATTATCTTTATGAAAGTAGAAAAGAAGTTTTAAAATGAGTGTGCATCTATGGGTTATCTGTATTTTTAGTTCTTTTTAACTGCAACTGAATTGAAATCAATGTGGATACATGAAGATAAGTGGAAAGTTTTGATCTCTACTTTTTCAAGAGAGAAAATAAACTGCAACTAGAAATGTAATTGGAATAAATATCTTTTAATGTTTAAGATTAGGATCTTGACTTTACCAAATAAACCTTTGGAGAGTCACGAATTCAGATACCCAGTGGGATAATGTGTGTGCTGATACATTGTACCAGTGTTTGGGGAAGACTTTAAAAAAAAAAGTCAAATAGAAACATCTTTGGTGATTATACTTCAGAGAATGAGAAGGTTGTCAAGTTTCCTGCCAGTGGAAGTTGAAGAAAATAGAGCTACGGGGATTCTTTCGGCATTCCCTTTTGTGTCCCTGCTCATGGATGTGCTGCAGGAAACACCAAAGAGCTGCTGGCCAAGGAGGAAGCAGCTCCGAGAAAGCAAAGCCCACACTGAGAACTGGCAGTACCTTCAGCGGCCGACCAGCATTGTTCAAGCCCCAGCCATCTTCCTGTTTTCATGGAATTTGTAATCATGTTTTGTATTTAACGGGCACATATTGCAGCAACTTGGGACTTGGCTTCAAATTTATTTCCATACAAACTCCTCCACTCTACCAAATTTTAAATACTACCATTGAAACAACTATATCTACAAATCTAACTTATCAAACTTGTAGAGGAAAATAAACATCTTTTTTTTTTATGAAGCTCTTTGAACTAAACTAGAATTATAAATAGTCCTGAGTTGTTTAAAAAAAAAATCTCAAATATACAGCGACCAGAAACAGCATAATAATTGCAAAAGCACAAAGCAATGGAATGGGATAGAGAATTCAGAAATAAACCCACAAGTCTACAACCATGTAATTTTTTTTGAGACAGGATTTCATGGACCCCATGATGGCCTCCAGCTAGCTATATAGCTGAGGATCTCCTTGAACTTCTGATCCTCCTGCCTCCACCTCTCTAGTGCTGAGATTACACGCATTGTCAATACTCCCAGGTTCTACTGTCCTGAGGGGTCAAACCTAGGGCTTTGTGTTAGACAAGAACTCTACAACTGAACTACATGGTCAGCCCCAACCTGGTAGCATTTTGTGAAGGCAGCTAGAGCCTACATAGAGCAAAGCAATCTCTCTTCAATAAATGGTGCTGGGGAAACTGGCTATCTATACACAGCAGGACTAAGCTAGAAACCGCATAAACCCAGCTCAAAATGGATCAAAATCTTAAATATCAGACCAGAAACTCTGAAACTACTAATAGGAAAACATGGGGACTGCTTCAGGAAATTGATCTAGGCAAAAAATTTGGAGAGGTCTATGACTCCTAAAGATCAGGCAAAGTTCACAAGTGAGGCTATCTCAAACTAACACACTTTGCACAGGTAAGGGAAATAATCAAAGAAGTAAAGAGATGACCTAGAAAATAGAAAAGATTTGTAAAGTATTCATCTGACAAGGGATTAACATATAAGGAACATAACAATAGCAGTAAAACGGAGTAATTGGATTAAAAACAGGGCAAATGACCCAAATACACATTTCTCAAAGGACAATGAAAAAGTAGCCAAAAGCATATGAAAAATATCCAATAGGGGGCCAGTGAGATGGCTCAGCAGATAAAGACACTTGTTGCCAAGGATCATATCCTGTGTTCAATCCCATAACCTACATGGTGCGAGGAAAACTGACCCTCAAAATTTGTTACCTGACCTCTGCATTTGCCATGCCATGCACACATTCCCCCATCGATAAAATAAATAAACACTAAAGAAAAATATTAATATATATATATTTAAATCCCAAGGTTCAAGGAACAGAACTGTCATTTACATCAGATCACCACCCGTTAAGAGTCCAGTGAGCAGACAGCTTGAGAGTCAGTGCTTGTCAGTGTTTACTGTTTACATGGGTCACTGTGGACCTTGATGAATATGTAGATTTTGAGTATGGACTTGAGTATGGGCAAGAATGCCAGCATTTCTACTGCATTTCTGCAGGTCTCCAAAATCCATGGGTACCAAAGGAGGAATTTGATAGAGATCAAACACTGATCCCTATTCAAGCTCTAAGGAATTTGGTAAAACCACACAAGCCCAAACCCTGTCCTCTTCCATGAAACCTGAACTTTGTCCCCTGAAGCATCTTAAGACACAAGAATCGGTATAAGAACTGCTAGCCCTTAGCCACGAAATCCCTTAACCCTGCTTATGATGACAGATGTCCTACTACCTTTCCTATTCCTTCCTTTCTTCTTTCTTTCTCTCTTTTCTTTTTCTTTCTCTCTCTCTCTCTCTCTCTCTCTCTCTCTCTCTCTCTCTCTCTCTCTCTTTCTTTTGTTTTTGTACTTTGTAAAATTCTAGCATTCAAACACCTCCCCCAAAAAATAAAAAAAAAAATAGGGTTTCAATGGAGTCTTCCAATGGTCATTGTGCTGGGTAGTTTTATGTCAATTTGACACAAGCTAAAGTTATCTGGGAGGAGAGAGCCTTAATTAAAAAATGCCTCCAGGGTTTCTCTCCATAAACTGATAGAGGATTGTGCACAGGGTAGGGAGGTGACAGGGCAGTGACACACACAGACATTGTGCTGAGGACAACACCCACACAGTTCACTGAACGTGGAGAGGTTGACCTGGTGTCTCCATGGAGCCTTCACCTGTGAGCTCTAGTCTCTATGGTGCAGGAAGGTTCTCTGCAGGCTACCAAAAGAGAAACATGAACACCAACCCAGCCACAAAACCTTTGACCTAAAATCTGCCCTGTTTGCAAGATGTGCTGGGACAATGGTGAGGCAGAACTTGTGGGAGTAGCCAACCAATGTCTGATTTACCTTCAGGCCCATTCCACGAGTGGGAGTCCATACCTGACACTACTTGGATAACCAGGAATTGGAGACTGGATAGCCCAGAGACCTAGGGTAGAACCAGAGACTGGTCTTGAAGAGAAAAAAAATAAATGAAATGATTCCTAACAATATTCTAATATTCTGCTAAACTCATAGATTAGTGCCTTGTCCAGTCGTTATCAGAGAGGTTTCCTCAGGCAGCAGGTGGGAATGGATGCAGAGACACACAGCTAGACATTATTCATAGACAGAATCTAAATTAGAGGTCCCTATTGGGTCCCTTCCCATGGAAGGGGATCCCACAGAAGAGTGAACAGAAAGACTATAGGAGTCAGAGGGGATGGAGGACACCAAGTCAACTAAGCAAGATTCATGGGCTCACAGAAACTGAAGCAGCAAACTCAGGGCCTGTGATGTCTGCACCAGGTCCTCTGCATATGTGCTGTGACTATTAGCTCGGTGTTTTTGTAGGACTCCAAACTGTGGGAGCACGTGTGTCTTTTACTCTTTTGCCTGCTCTTGGGACTCTTTTCTTCCTGGTGGGTTGCCTCATCCAGCCTTGGTGTTAGGGTTTTTGCCTTGTCCTATTCAATAAGACTTATTGCATCTTGTCTCAATATGTTTGGTTGTTGTCTCTTGGAGGCCTGCTCTTTTCTGAATGGAGATGGAGAGGAACTGGGGAAGAAGGGAGGTGAGGGGGCTTGGAGGAGTAGAGGGAGGGGAAACTGTGGTTAAGATTATTATATGAGGGAAGAATCTATTTTCAGTTTTTTAAAAAGCCTCTATAAGATCAGGTTGTAGGCAAGCCTGTAAGGCACTTTCTTAATTAGTGATTAATGGGGGAGGGCCCAGCTCATTGTGGGTCATGACACTCCTGGGCTGGTGGTTTGGGGTTCTATAAGAAAGAAGGCTGCCGGGCGTTGGTGGCGCACGCCTTTAATCCCAGCACTCGGGAGGCAGAGCCAGGCGGATCTCTGTGAGTTCAAGGCCAGCCTGGGCTACCAAGTGAGCTCCAGGAAAGGCGCAAAGCTACACAGAGAAACCCTGTCTCGAAAAACCAAAAAAAAAAAAAAAAAAAAAAAGAAAGAAGGCTGAGCAAACCGATAAGCAAAACCCCTCCATAGCCTCTGCATGAGGTCTTGCTGTGGGATGATCTGTATGTCAAATGTGTTGCTCTGATTGGTCAATAAATAAAACACTGATTGGCCAGTGGCTAAGCAGAAAGTATAGGCAGGACTAAGAAAGAGGAGAAAAAAAAGAACAGGAAGGCAGAAGGAGTCACTGCCAGCCGCTGCCATGACAAGCAGCATGTGAAGATGCCAGTAAGCCACGAGCCATGTGGCAAAGGTATAGATTTATGGAAATGGATTAATCTAAGCTGTAAGAACAGTTAGCAAGAAGCCTGCCACGGCCATACAATATAAGCAATATAAGTCTCTGTGTTTACTTGGTTGGGTCTGAGCGGCTGTGGGACGGGCGGGTGACAAAGATTTGTCCTGACTGTGGGCAAGGCAGGAAAACTCTAGCTACAAGCTCTTGCCTCCAGTTTCCTGCCCCCATCTGAGTTCTTACCTGACTTCTTCCAATGATGAGCAGTGCTATGGAAGTGTAAACCAAACAAACCCTTTCCTCTCCAACTTGCTTTTTGGTCATGGTGTTTCATCACAGCAATAGAAACCTAACTAAGACAAGTTGGAGCCAGAATCATAGGGTGTTGCTGTGACAGACCTGACCATGTTGTTTTGGTGAGGATTGTGGAAGGACTTTGGAACTTTGGCCAAGAAAAAACATTGAGTGTTCACTGCTTGGTGAGTTATTCTGTAGGAGCTTGGAAAATAAGAATGTTGAGGGAAATGCAGATGATGGAGGCCTGGATTGTCAAGTTTCAGAGGGATGTTTAAAGACTTATCAGGACTATTTGTTATTTGAAATTAAGATTCTGTGGTTCTGGTTGACTGTGGCTAGAGAATCAGCTGTCACTAACAAGATACCAGAACTATGAAAGCAAACCCTTTGCTTTGCTGGGATACTTAATGCTGGAGCTAAGAAATTAGCGGTGATTAAGAAAAGACCAGCATCACTGAGGTGAAATCTTCTGGGAAGTGTTTCCTCAGAGTCAGCACATAGAAGCTGTGTTCCAGAGGTGGCCAGGGTTATATATCCAAAACTGGTGGGTGGCAGTCATTCTGCAATTAGGCTAAGAGTTGATAGCCAGCCTGTCCAATATATCTCCTTAGCTTTGTGGTTGTTTGAATGAGAATGGCTCCTGTAGGCTCATATATTTAAGTGCTAGGATCCTAGTTGGTGGAACTGTGTAGGAAGAATTAGGAGGTATGGCCTTAGAAGAGGTGTGTCACTGGGGATCAGCTTTGAAATTTCAAAAGCCCATGCCAGGCCCTGTCTTGCTCTCCCTTTCTGCCTCCATCTTACAGACAAGAATTAAGCTCTCAGCTACTGCTCCAGTGCATGACTGCCTGCCTGCCACCATGCTTCCTGCCATGAGGATCATGGAATAACATTCTGAAACTGTAAGCAAATCCCCAATTAAATGCTTCTTTTTATAAGTTGCATTGGTCATGATGTCTTTTCAGGCCATAGAAAAATAAATAAGATAAATTTGGATGTACAGATCCTCTGAAGTCCAAGGATGACAACAGCTCAGGCTGGATGCAAGTTTGACATGGGTCTCACGCTTCCTGAGATGATATGCAAGCAAATTTATCCCTAAAAAACCAACAAAATGTTCTAAGACAAGGTCTCCTTAGTAGCTAGGCCCAGCTGAACTGGAATTAATGTATTGCCCAGACTGGCTTCAAATGTGTCATTCTCCTGTCTCAGCCTCTTGAATGCTAGAATTACAGAACTGTGCCACCATGACTAGCTAATCATTATTGTATTACTTTATATGTTAACAACAAAACAATTACTGCTAAGTAACAAATATTCAAACAGAAAAACCAATCAAACTTGGAATGTTTATTAAACGGTGTATAGATTTAAGAAAAAATCATGTGTACATAGCTAAAAAAGAAAACAAAAATGTAGTTTAATTCAATGGTTAAATTATTCCCAAAGCTCATCTTCAAAGATTGGTCCTTTAAGTTGCCTTCGAGTCAGCCATGGTGATTTTGATTTGCTCACAATACTGACTTCTGCCTCTCAGAGTATTGGTTATACTGCCACTTAAATACTCCAGAAATTGAATCAGCAAGATGGCTCAGTAGATAAGGGTGCTCACAACCAAGCCCGAAGACCTGAGTGTGATCACTAAGTTCTACATTGTGAAGGAGAGAATTGACACCCATTGAGTGTCATCTGACTTTGCAGTTGTGTAGAACTGACCTATACTACTCAACACTGAGGAACAGTAAGTACAGTCCTATGTTGTATCATGTGTGGGCCAAGGCCAGTGACTCCATAAAATTATAAGAGATATCTTACACATCTTCCTTTGTGCAGCTCCACTCTGTAAAGTTCATTTGATGGTGAAATCGCCTAAGGACTTAAGATGGTGGACTCTACTACTTCCTTCTAGAGTTTGTTTGATTTCAAGAGTGGTACACATTTTTTTTCCCCAGCATTTTTCATCTAAGCCAATTATGTCCGTTCTACAAATTTTGGTGCTGATACTTTTGTTTTCCAGGCCTGTAATGACAAAACTATGTCAAAATCATCACTTGTCCAACACAAGTGATGTCGAAAAACTCATCCCGATTTTAGTGATATTAAGATGGGAGGAAAATGTATATTTTACATATTTTTTAAAATATTTTAATTTAAACTTTTTTATTTCTTGAGATGGAACCCAGTAGAGTTTTGGGGCTGAAGTGATGGCTCAGCCATTAAAGGCTGGGCTCATAACCAAAAATATAAGGAACTGGAGCTTTTGGTGTTGAGCTGGCTCATTGTTAATTGCTCATGTTCATACTGAAAAGGGGAGATACACACATATCCTTCATCACACACACACACACATCATGAAGTTGAGGGGAGGATTGTTGAGAGGAGTTCTAGAGGAGCTGCAGGGGGCCAGTAGAGTGCGCATATAGTCAAAATATGTTGTATAGATATATGAAGAGAAGATTCATTGGCTTGACTCTGGCACCCTCTTGTGATTAAAGCCTGAAAAGTCGTCATGCAAACACATTTTCCCCAAAGCATGAGGGCATTTCACATTCTGATATTGCTTATCCCTAGAGGAGAACCCAACATGAACTATGAACATTCCAAATTGGACAATCCAACAATCCTCCCAGATCTCAGCCTTGAATTCCACATCATCACACCTTTAAACTTTGTCACTGGCTGCTACGGCCATCTTTGTCACTCTGTGGCACTCCTTTTGTCTCAGTTCTCAGTAACTCACTACACAAAGGATTTCCCAACATTCTTCCCTGCTTCAGTAATGCTCTCCCAGGGAAGGTTCTAGACTTTGCCACCACCAATCTTGTCTCACTTTCAAGTCACCGAATCCCATCTATTCCTTCCAGCTCCACTAGTGGCCCAAGTCCAACACCCCACAAGAACTCACACAACAGTGCTTCACTGTGTGTGCCTCGTCCTGCTCAGGTTGCTTTAGTTCCCATGCCTGCTGGAAGTCCACAGTCTTTGTTATTGTCACACCCTTGGGAACACCCAAACTCCTCTTGTGCCTGGCCATACTCTATGAAAGCAGAGAAAACCCATAAGAATAATGACTCATCTGATTTTAAATTCAGGATCAAGAATCCTAATGTCTCACTGGTGTCCACCAACTGATACTGTATGGCCGCTAGCCCTAGCCTCACTTGTGTGTGTGTGTGTGTGTGTGTGTGTGTGTGGTAGTGGTGGTGGGGGGTTGACAGTCTTACCATGTAACCCAGGCAGACCTCAATCTCATGAGTCTCCTGCCTCAGCCACCCCAGTGCTGAAAGTACAGAAATGTGCCAACACTCCTGTCCTTATTTTCTTATTTCAATAGTCATCTGATTCACTCATTCATACTCCCCATCATGTGCCCCTCCACACACATGACGTGTGCATGTGTGTGCATGCATGCATGTGTGTGTGTGTGTGTGCATGCCTGTGTGTGTGCCTGTGTGTGTGATTCTCAGATGATAATGTCATTTCTGCTTTACTGAGAAAACTGAAGCAAAGGAGAACTTTTAGACCACTAGAAGTGCCCACCTACCTTTATTACTCTAACGAGAAGAGCTGTCTACTTTCCTATACAAAGGCCAGGGCAGCTGCTTTATATCAAACCCCATCTGTTTCCTTGCTCAGTGACAGCTCTTTCCTCTTTCTCTTCTGTATTCTCTCATATGAAGTCTATCTGGTTCACTTGCCACAGCATAAACATGCTGTTATTTGTTTACGTCATTTTCAGTATTTCTCTTAATCCCAGAGTTCCTTCCAATTGTTCTATTGCTCTGCTTCCTTTTACAGCAAAACTGCTTTAAAAAAAAATCCCTACAAATTCCATCAACTTTCCAGTCTTGTCCTTCCACTCTACTCAAACAGGGCGACTAATAACAAATTGCTGAGTTAAATTTGAGATGGTTTTGTAATCAGCAATACATAAGTGAACCGGTCCTCAGAGACCATAACATGGCCACCTATGGGGGAGAGAGCTCATCCTTAAAAAAAAAAAAAAAGCTACAGGAGTTGTCAATTGACATTCCTAGGATCTGGAGGAAGAGCTGGGGATGTTCAGCTATTAGGAGTCATAATCATCAAGGCTGGGTGTGGCGTCACATCTGCAATTCCATCACTAAGGAGGCAGAGTCAGGTGAGCAGCAACTGTGAGCCCAGCCTGCGATTCCCAGTCATCCAAACAAACAACAATTAGACCAAAGCCTTGGTATGGGTGCTTGCCCCAAGATTCAAGATTTGGCATAGAGCATGTTGGTAGAGTAATGGAGGTGGTGCTAACAGTTTGAGAAAGGATAGCTAATAAATGTCTAGACTCGATGATGTCTGCAATTGAAAAACCAGAAAATTTCTAACATAATTTAGATAAAAGAACAACATTTACAGAAATAATGAGTCCAGCCTGAGGGGGTGCATCTACTAACTTGACTCCTCTGGAATAGTACTGCCATCACTACACTACAAATTCATTGACAAGGGTCAGCAGATGTCATAAAAGGTAAAGGCATTTGCTGCTAAGCCCAATGACCAGTCACCAGTCCCCACCTGATAGAAGGGGAGAATCAACTCCTGCGAGTTGTTCTCTGATCTCCATACTTGCTTTACAGCATCTTTGCGCACACACCTCACCAAATAATGTTTATAAATTAACTGGTTGGGACTAGAGATTTGGCTCAGCTGTTAAGAGTGCTTGCTGTGTGATCGTAAAGACCAGAGTCTGAATTGCTGCATCTATGAAACAAATCGGACGTCTCCTGCATGCCTGTAACCCCCACTCTGAAAGGGGTCAGAAACAAGAATATCATAAGGATTGCTGGCCTCCAGCCTACCTGAGAAAATGTGAGCTTCACAGTCAGGGAGAGACCCTGACTCAAAGAAGTAGGCTGAAAGTAATAAAGGATACCTGGCACCCTCTTCTGGCCTGCATGTACATAGGTAGAAGTGTGCACCCACACATAAGTGTGCATACTCTTACACAGACACACACATGCCAATAAAAAAGTAAGTAAATCTTTTTTAAATGCTTAGTGGGTGCTAGAGAGATGGCTCAGCTGTTAAAGACTATGGCTCACAACCAGGAAATGCTTTGGCGAACCAGACACAAAGAAGACATAATAAATTGATGACTTAAATCTGAAGAAGTTTGTGGGTCAGTAAGAATGGTCCATGTGACTGATGTGGAAATGTGTACCCTAACCTCTGGGAGACAACAGTGAGCTCAAGGCCAGCCGGGACAGCTTCACTGTTAGAAGGTATGTGGTGTAACTTCAGGGCCAGCTAGAGGGATGAGAGGTAAGCAGACTTCTTTGACCTCTTGTGCTCTGTGCCAAGAGCACACCAATCATCAGGACTGAGATTCTCATGACATATGTAGGGAGAAAGAAATCTCGGTCTGTGAGGCAGAATCCTGGGAAACCAAAGTATGCCTTATACCTAGTCCTCAGCACCAAGTCAGTTCAGAGACTGAGAGCCCTCTGAGGGGCATAAGTGGGAAGTTTCTCTTTCCCTTTATTGATTCTTTCATAATGTTGTACATATATGTATATGTATGTATGTATATATAATATACTTTTATTATATTGATCCTCATTATCCACTCTTTTCCTCTTCCCCCTCCCACCAAACACTTCGTCTCTCCCTCCCAGCTACTTTCATGTCTTTGCATGTGTATGTGTATGTGTGTGTGTGTGTGTGTGTGTGTGTGTGTGTGTGTGTGTATGACCCACTGTATTTAATTAGAATTCCTTGCATGAGCATGGGTGGGGGATTATTAACCAATACAGATGAAACTTGAATCTTAGATTAAAATGATTACACGGGAAATACTTATACATAAATGGTGTGTTTTATTTGACAGTCTTACATAAGAAGCATAATTGTTCCTGGTTGAAAACTACTGATAGAAGTTAGTATTTATCAATAATCACATTTGGTGAGTCTCAGGGCAGATTAGCTCAATGGCAGGGTGTAAGTCAGTAGGAGGGCACATCCCCAAGACCCTGGGTTTAAGTGCCAGCACCACCATCCTTCACAAAGCCAGAAAGAAAATACTGATTTTGGGGAACCAGTCACCAGGATTCTGATATAATAGGATTAGGCTAACGTCTGGGAACTTGCACTTGCAATAAGGTTGCCCATTAATGCTGGTCCAGAATAGCCAACACTTCTGGAGGATATTAGATATGTCCTCTAAAACTGCCCACTCGACCTTGTCGACCTGTCGAGGAACAGAAAATATTCTAGGAGTGAACTCTGCAGATGAGCATATAGGTGGCACCCCTGAGAAGTGGCAGCTGTGATGGTGGCAAACATTAATGGCTCCCCTGGGCCCGTCCTTCCACTCCTATCAGCCAAGAACACAAAAACAGTATTAGTATAAACCCCAAATTCAAAAGTCCGGAAACTGAAGTACTCCAGAGTCTGAAGCTTTGGGTCACAATAAAGATGTAGGTGTGCTCACTGTCAGGCTTTATTGCAAAGTATATGTGAATAATCAAATGTAAATAAATTCTGCACTTAGATTTGGGTCTGATCCTCAGAATTTAAGGAATGCATGCATGTATTCCCAAATCTGAAACACGTGTGGCCCCAAGAATTTTGGACAAAGGATACTTAACCAGTACTGTGTCCCTAAAGAGAAGTACAGTAACCAAAAATAGATAAAGTAACCAACAACCTCCCCCTAATCCCTATTTAACTCACCTACTCAGTGGGAACAAAAAGCAGATAGATTACTAGATTATTTATAACCTCAATCAGATTGACACGTCAATCTCCAAGGCAGCACAAGACTAAGGGTTTTAATATAGACATCACAGCATCTAATACCTGGTATGCAGTTACTAACCTAGCAAATGTTTCCTAATTGAAAATCTGACAACAATGTGAAGAGGGGGTGGGATTTGGGGACATACAGAAAATAAGAATAGCAGTATGCCCACTGTAGTATACTGTAATGTTAGAGGTTTGAAAAAATATCAGACAGCCAAGATGATCCTCTCTGTGAATGCCCATAACACTCGCTCCCTAGGCATCCTCAAACTCACTCAGTGATTCCACGTCACAGATGGCCTGTGGCAGCATACAAGGGTAATATTTGAGCTTATCACATGGTTTTCACTCCTCTTGGGGTGCTCTGCCTATCATTCTTGCAGGGCCCCCAATCTACCAACAGCCAAAGACAATACTAAGCCATCAGTGTGATACATCTACCCAGGATGACCAGGTAGCCACCTAGTTTCAGGAAATCTATGCACTCTCCCAATCCAAGGAAACGACTCTTAATTCTTCCAGGGATAATCACATACTGTGGGTAGAAATTTACATGCCCTGCCTGCAGAACATCTGCCTGCATTATTTTCATGAAGTTGAAGAATATCTGTTGTCACAGTTCACATTACTTCTTGGCTGTTTATCTAAGAGCAAAGGTATCGCCATGTATTTGATGTAATATTGCTTGTTATCACAAGCATGCATATGTGGTAAAAGAGGTTTGGAAACACGCACCTGTTCACATCATTTACTATATACCCCTATCATGACGAAAGAGCTGGCTTCATAGAAAAGTGAGTGGGTCTGTGGAATTGAAGTGCCGTGTGGAATGTTGCCTTGAGCCACCAGTAACTACTGCATACAACCAAATGCACGGGTGTGGGAACCATGAGGTGGTTACTCCATCCACACTGGTCTCCTGACTGCTTCTCTAGCAGGTTGCACCCACACCTTCCTCCACTCCTTCTGCCTTTCTCTCAGACTTCCTTCAAATATTTGTCCTTAACATTCTGTTGCTAAACCTCCTTTTGCCTTCCTAAATACCCTATTTACACTGAATCATATATTGCTTTCCTGCTTGCTTATTATCTATAAGGTAAGCTTCAAACAAGCAGGGATTTCTGTCTCAATCTTCTCTTTTAGTGCCAAAGACAGAATCATAGCCTCTGACCCAAACAGTAGAAAGCGCATCTGCTGACATCATGGGATGCTTGACAAACTTCTTCTATAAAAGACAAGACAGTAGATACTTTATAGACTTGTGAACAGGAATTTTTGCTTAACCACTCCTCTCTAGTCTTGTAGCACAAAAGCAGTCATAGACTGGTAAATAAATGTGGCGTGTGTGGAGAGGACAGAAAGGGCTTTGCTCAAAGATGAACGTATAGTCAGAGGAGACCGCCAGCCTCCTCTCACATGACTAACCTGACTAATTACATACATCCAGGAACTCTTTAACAGAAACTTCGAAATTTCAAGACAACCCCTCACAGTAGGAAAAGAGCAGGGATAGTGTCTGATTTTTTTCTTCTTCAGTGCTCTGCATTAATCTTGTGCTCAGCCAAATCCTGTCATCCTGCCTGTACCTTCCAACCCCTTCTTATACAGCAAAATCACTAGCACTGAGTCCTTGTTTACTCAAGGCTGGAATACTTGAGGTTTACAAACCTTGGAGGTTGTAAAATGCAGAATCTGGGGGCTGGGGATAGAGCTCAGAGGTAGGACACTGGCCTATATCATATATGAATCCTTGAGTTCAATCCCTAGGTAAAATAAAAGAAACAAATTCCAAAATAAAATAAAAATATTTTTTATTTTAGATAAAAATTTTTTAAAAAATCTAAGATAGGATGCAGTGGTGTACACCTTTAATCTTAGCACTCAGGAGGTGGGGGCAGGCAGATCTCTGTGAGCTGAAGCCCAGCCTGCTCTACATGTTGTGTGCCAGCCAGGGCTACATAGAGAGACCATGTCTTCAAACCCAAACCAACCAAGCAAACAATTAAACAGAATCTCAGACTCACAGCATGACTATTTTAAATTTCCAATCCCCATGTGGCACTGAAAATGAATCCAGTGCTTTAAACATTCTAGGCAAGTGCTCAACTACTGAGCTACATCTCAAGTTCCTATTTTTATTTCCTTAATTAGTTATATTTGTTCTTTGCTGATTACATACGCATGTGCTACTCATTCTGATGACTCTTAAGTCACCTTTATCCAATTTTTAATAAGATCCTCAAGTGATTCATACACAGAGTAAAGTGTAAAAAGTACAGATTTAATCATGCATTTGCCAATGCATAAGTCAAAAAAATTAATAGTTTCTACTCAGCAGAAAGATATGAAAACAAAACGGGCCTAGGAGTATAGCTCAGTGGCAGATCATTTGCATGGCACGCACAAGGCCCTAAGTTTGACCTCTGGCAGCAGAAAACAAAAATGACAACTTACCTCAGTTACACAGGATGAGCGATGTTAAGGGCAAGTAGCCCAGACCTCAGTACAGGGCTTGGAGTGGGAGACGGTAATTTTGCACACCGGAGAAAGACTTGAGCTCAGATCTATGCCTACGACACAGACGAAAGGCACCCCAAGAGTAGAGTCCACTCTTGCTTGCAGGGGAGTTGAGGAAAAGTTTGGGAGAAAACTTATCAATCTCCAACGCTGATTAATTTTAACCCAAGAGACTGGCAAAATCAAGACTTTCCAAAGATCTAGTTTCAAGGAAATTAATACATTTCCTCAATTAATTTCAGGACGAAAGTAATGAATCTCTGTTAGCTGGTCACCCTGAATCAAGAAAGAAACGTGGATTCAAACTGAAGACTTCTCTAACCCCTGTAATCAGCTTAGAAGCGTCTCCTGGAGTTGTTGGCAAGACTGGAAAAGGAGGAAATCCAGCCAGAGAGATCTTTTTATATCTCGTGCTCTGGGCAGCAGCATCTCCAGCTCTAAGAGCAGCTGTACTTTAGAACCGAAGAGTAAAATCCTATTCCGGCAATGCTTTCTCCCCTCCCCCCGCCCGCGCAAACTTCCTGTCTTTTAGCTCCAAGGATAGGGGGTTCGCCTTTCACAAACTCTGCCTTTTTAGGGGAAAAAAAAAAGTGCAAGCAGGAAGATGATACAGTTGAAAAGGAAGCAGACGAAACCAAAGCAAGACCAGAGTTAGGTTTCACGGCAAGGCCCACCAGAGATTTAAAGAGGAAAGGCAAGCTGTGCATGGAGTGTGTGAGGCAACACAGTCCTTTCCTAAACAAAACCTGCCAAAGGATGGTCAGGGAGCGGTGACAGAGTTCTGGAACGTCTGCAGGTCCGTGCTTCAGGCAGTGGAAGGAGGAAAGAGATAACCACTTCTATTTTATTTTCCGAGAATAAGCAGACAGTTTTATAGCAGTGGTACAGAAAGCGAAAGATCAATTTAATACAGCGTGAAGGGGCTTGATCTAACCTAGCATTGCGACCAGAGTTAGAGACAGAGCCATGCTCTTGCCGTCTTAACAGGCCAGGGTCAGCCACCCATTCTGAGTCAGTCTATTAAAAGACCCAATGTAAAAAGCAAAGGAGATTCATACTATGGAAAGAAGGGCCAAGAGACCCAGGGGCCACTCCCCTGGTCCAGCTTCGGGGTCCTAAGGGTCTGGCCAATCACCACTGTCACAGCTCCAAGCTTTCCTGTGGGCCAGATTTCCCTAGTCTGGCAACTTGTAAACCCTTCTCTGGGGACAGTTCCTTGTCAGGCTCAGGTTCCTTCCCTGGCTGGGCCTCGGTCTTTTCTTCCTCCCAGCATGAGATTCTTGGATAAATTGTAATTTCTTAAGGTCCATCATTTCAATAGTCTGCCAGCCAAAAGAAAGGGCACTAGTGTCTTCAGAATACCTCATCCTTCCCTGCATTCCTGGTTTTAGCATCAAAACTACATATAGTCCAAAGCAAAGGAAGAAAATGTTCAATCCAGTTAATAAGGTTAATAAGCCCTTATCAGTTCTCTGTGGTCAGCTTTAATGCTGTGGCTTTTTTATAACCAACAAACTCACCACCTCTCTACCCCTCTACCTCCAAATCCACACTGTTAGGTTTGGGATTTGGGGCTGGTGATTGCAGGGAGACACGGAGACAGAGAACTGAGAACTGGGAATAGTGTTGTGAGATATTAATGATGTGAACACACAGCTAGGAGCAGCGGCATGGCAGGTGTTCTCAGAAGAGTTTGGGTCGAGCACCAGAGACCTCGCGGTGAAGTTTCTAAAGAGAATCAGAGGGAGCCTCCTCTCCTAAGTTATAGGAAGAGCCTTCAATCCCTCTCTGATTCCTACGCAGGAGACAGAGAATGGGGGGCAAAACGTGGCACCTCTTTGATGTGGATGCACTTCCCAGGGGAGCCTGTGAGCAAAAGGAGTGACAAGTTGCCGGGCGTTGGTGGCGCACGCCTTTAATCCCAGCACTCGGGAGGCAGAGGCAGGCAGATCTCTGTGAGTTCGAGGCCAGCCTGGGCTACCAAGTGAGCTCCAGGAAATTTGCAAAGCTACACAGAGAAACCCTGTCTCGAAAAACCAAAAAAAAAAGGAGTGACAAGTACCAGTAGGGTGACCATCATTATCTGTGGGAGGAGGCCTGAGAAGTGGGGGGGGAGGGGGTGGGGGGTGGGGTCTTAACACAACATTCATACACAAGCCGCTGTCCGTCATCACATTACCTGAAAGCAAGAGGTCAGTTCTGCACGTGGACAATGTTAGCTTCTCAACTACGAGCTAATCAGGCCACACCTACCTGCAGAAGCCTCCTTCTCACAACCAGAGCTATTATAAGAAATGAGAGCCTGTTTGTGACTCTAATCCCTTAACAGATGTCCCAGGTGCCCAGATTTCAGGAGAAAGGACAAGTGTCATTCTTACATCCCCAAGGGAGTTTACAGACTTCAGGTTAGCAGACTCCCAGGACATCAGAGGGCTGCTGGTATAATGCATGCATCTCAACTAGATGTGCTTCTCCTCACCAACATTCTTAGAGTCATTCAGTCCTTCCCCAGAATGCAGGGACCCCTCCCCTGTACCTGGGAATCAAGGATAGCTTGGCTCATACTGTGATTGACTCATTAACCATGTGATGTGAGACCTCTCCCTTCCACTGAAACCTATAAGAAGGGACTCCTGTTCTGCTTTGAATTCTCATCAGAATCCTGCTGTGCTGAATTTATTCCTGATGAGTCAGAATTTAATGAACTAAGAAAAGGTCCCAAGCCACATGGCTAAACATAGATAAGAATTATGAGTTAATTTAAGTGTAAGAGCTAGTTAGTAATAAGCCTGAGCTACTGGCCAAGCATTTATAAATATTAAGCCTCTGAGTCAATTATTTGGGAAGCAGTTGCTGGGCATTTGGGAACAGGCAGGCAGGAGAGAAACTTCTCCCTACACCATGCTGTGTGTCTTCCTATAGCCCCTGAACCTTTCCTGGGGGGTCCTGCCACGCTGCTGTTTATCTATTCCTGGAATTAAGGACTCTTCTAATACATCTCTTACCCAAAGGACAGTCTACCCCAGTAGCCTCCTTGCATTCCAAACCCCAAACCTTTCCCACAAGAAGTTTAATACAAACCAAGTATTCTAAGGAGAAACAAGAGAAACTGCCAAAAGCAAGGTAAAAGGGGGCCCTTGAAAACCCATGGTCTGACCTCCACCCATGAATGGTGGCATGTTCAGCAGTGCGAGCATGTGCATGCGTGTGCACACACACACAATAAACACATTAATAAAAATATTCCTTTTAAAAGGTGGAGGGCTGCTGAGGTGGCTCAGTGGATAAAGGTGCCTGTGGCCATGCTTGATGACCTGAGTTCAATACCTGGAGCCCATGTGGTGGAAAGAGAACTGAGTCCCACAAGTTATCCTGTGACTCTACTCATGCATCATGGCATGTATCCATCAATACATATACACACGAAATAAATAATGCATTTTTTTTTAAGTTACAAAAGGAAGAAAGATAGCACTTGAGTTTTAAGATGCCAAAATGTGTTAGTAAAAGGGGAGAATGAGCATTGTTCTCCTCCTTCCTGTTGAGGGCTTGTAGCAGCACAGCACTTCTGGAGGAAGCAAAGATCTTCTAGAGAGAAACTTGTGCCCCATTCTTGAGCATTCAGACCATTGAAGAAATAACTACCAAGGAAATGTAATTCCTCCAGGATTGTCATGCGGGGCTAGAAAAAGGCTGTAGCCTGGTGCTGATACAGAAAAAGTGGGCAGTCTTTGAGTTTGATAGAGGCATTATCTCTCCTCAGATTGGGAATTATCTCTCCTTTAGTTTGGGAATTAAGGTGCCAGACCCTCAGATTCACACAAACCTTCCAGTGAGTCAGTGGCCCCTAGGTTCTTATCTCTCCAACCCAAACAATGAAATTCACAGATAATGGGAATGGCAATGCAGAAAACCACAGCTCCTATCTTAAAGTCAATAAGGGAGTTTATTCTGGAGCCATTTCTAGTGACCATGACCCAGGAACACAGATTCAGGTTACCCCTGATTCTATATCTCAATGTTTCATAGTTTTACAGAACAAAGAAAGTCACAAATTAAAGCAAATGTAGAATACATTTAGAAAGGTGGTTACAGCAAAGTCGAGGAAGCGTTTCTACAAGCCAAAGTCGAGGAAGCGTTTCTACAAGCCTAAGATGCTATCTGATGACATTCTTAGCTTTTGGGTTGATGGAAAAGTTAGGAGTCTGCTAAGTTAATAAATTCCAAAAGGTTTTTTAATCTATTAGTCACAGAATGTTAGTTCTGACACAGAGGTGGGTTAAGGGATGGCTGTTGGGGTGGAGGTGCCCTAAAACTAGCCTAAGACAAGGGATCACCAACATTCAGATCTCTCCAAGGCATTGCAATTCTAACCCACCGTCTCCTCAGACACACATATCTTCCTTTCAGGAGTTTTCATCTACAGTTCCCCTTGTCTGCAAAGCACCACATTTTGGTCATGGCGGGTGTCACATTATTTATTAATATCATAATTTCTCTCACAACTAGGAAGCTCATTCCTAAGGTCGGATATAGATGAGGCTGAGGAGGCCAGGATGGCAGTCTTTGGGAGAGAGGAATACCTGGGGAAGGCCATTAAGACACAAGTCCTAGATCATATCAAAATAATTAGTTCATGATCTGGATCTAATTTGTTTATACTCTCTGTATTGGACATACATTTACATGTGAACTAGAATGACTGTACTTAAAAGTGAGTAATCAAAAGCACTGTTTAGCCTAATGGAGTGAAGGTAACAATAAAGAAAACATATATCTAAAGCCAAAATTCGTATGTTTTTATAACTAGATTGACTTTCTATTTCCCCTCTATTTACAGTTATTTGTAGTCTATGAAGTAACTTACATTTATCTGGTTAGAAATGGGACTTTGGGAGCAGTCACTGTAGTATTATCCTTCTCCCTTTCTTTTTAGTAAAATACAAATTGTTTAATTTATTTATCCTGGTTAATTGTAATATAGGCCATTTTAGATACTAATTAAATCAAGAAATATCAGTACCTAGGGTACAAAACATAATAAATGCTGTTGTTATTAGATTATTAGACTGATGTCTTCTGTATAATTTGGATAAGAAGAATTAATCTGAAACATTATTTCTAGCTGGAAAGTTTAATTTAAAAACTGAGTTTTATTTAAATTATACTGAATTACACACACACACATAGTGAAAACACTTATGTGGTGATATATTGTGTACCCCAATAAAGCTTGCCTGAGTATCAGAGGACAGAGCCAGCCACTAATTTAGACATAGAGGTCAGGTAGTGGTGGCACACACCTTTAATCCTATCACTTGGGAGGCAGAGGTCTGTCTGGATCTCTATGAGTTCAAGACCACATTGGGCTACATGAGAGAAACAGAACCAGGCAGTGGTGACATATGCCTTTAATCCCAGGAAATAATGTGGCAGGACACAGAAGGGTATATGAGATGTGAGGAAACAGGAACTCTCTCTCTTTTTATGCTGAGGATCTCATAGAGGTAAGAACTTGTGGCTGGCTTGCTCTGCTTCTCTGATCTTTCAGCTTTCACCCCAATATCTGGCTCTAGGTTTTCTATTAATAAAACCATTTAGAAATTTATGTTACACATGTGATTCTTCAAAATACTAGTTTTGAAGGGGTTTGAAGGTAGGGGGTTAGGGTAAGCAACTGATCATAGTGAAAACACATCATCAAACGAAAGGACATAATAATATCTTCACTTGTAACTGTATTATAAAACTAAGATTCATATTATTTTATCACTTAGAAAAATTTTAATCTAATTAAAATATTTAAATAAAAAGTAAGAGAAACATTTAGTTGCTCAGGGTACTCTCAGAGGCTCAGATGAGCATCATTCAGTGTTTTCAAAGTCCACATTGCAGCAACGTAAATGGGACGTTTGGGAAGTTTAGAGAGGAAGAGCAGACAGAAACAAGCAGGTCTTGGAGCAAAGAAAATGGAGAATTCTTTCTCAGTTCCCCGACTGCCTGGTCCAAGGTATACTGAAGCCAGATTTGATTAGAAAGGAATGGTCAGAGGGTCTCCAAAAGATATCCCAATGGGATCAAAGACACAGTTCCCAAGGACGAAGCTGAGGAAGAAGATCCAAAGCCTTAATGTCCTGGCATCCCAGGAATCAAAGGAGGATCAAATTGAGCAGACTCCAGCTGTTCAGTACGTGGTCAAGCAAGAACAGGGGCTGAGGGCTCTGAGCCTGAGAGAGATACGGTCGCCTGTTTGTGCAGAACCTGCCTCTGGCTGGCTAAGGCTTGTCTTAGATTCTGTTAAAACTGCTCCCTTCAAACCTCTTAGTCTTCTATGCCCACCCTGCAGCTACCAAGTGAGACACCTAAATGAGGTCTCTGCCTTTAAAAACCTGGACTCTAAGCCAGGCAGTGGTGGAGCACACCTTTAATCTCAGTACTCGGGAGGCAGAGACAGGCAGATCACTGTGAGTTTGAGGCCAGGTTGGTCTACAGAGTCAATTCCAGGACAGCCAGAGTTATACAGAAAAATCTTGCCTTGAACCCCCCTTCAAAAAAACAAAACAAACAAACAAAACCAGAGTTCTGCATACTTGGGACCACACCTAGATCCCTGGAACACTTGAGTGTGATCCCAGACAGCTAGAATAAAGACTTCCAATTGACTATACACTGTCTGAGAGGTCATCTCTGGTGAGCTCGTCATAACACTTGGAGGTTACAACCTGTGTCCCCAGGTCTAGCCACTCTTCCTAAATAAGCCAATTAAAAGAGCTAAATAAAAACAGGAAGTAGAAAATGGGATGTATTCAATGTGGCCACAATGGGAAGAGGGACAAAGAGATTTAACAGACCCCTCAAGTCCATTTTTAGAGTCCTGACGTGAGAATACAGTTTAAACAGAGTGCCGAGGATTTCTACAGCTAAGCATTCCTAGTTAAGGTGCGGTCAGGGCCACCATTGACTCATCCTTATTTGGGTTTTAGTCTTATCCTGTAAGGTGATCTGACATGATGTCAGAAATGTGTGAATTCTTTCTGTAAGACAGCTCTCTCTCTCTGGCTGCTGCTCTTTCCTCCCCTAGCATGAGAGTCCTGGGAAACTCCCATATCCTTAGGGAGTTTCTAGTCTTTCAACAGTCTGATTTCAGATTGACAGACACAAGCGTCTCTTTAGAATATCCTTCTCTCTTCCACACCAGTTACCTGGAGGGATCAGGTTGACAAAGATTTTCCCCAGAAAAGCCACGGGTTATTACATGTGACCCAGGAGTAGATATGGATAGGTCTGAGGGAAAAAAAAAATGTGTGTTTTAGGTGTCAAAAATTCTCAAATATGCAGTGGGTTTCTGGTTAGAAAAACAGAAGCAGAAAAGCACAGAACCACAGAACTCATGTTTAATGAGAACTATCAGTCAAACTCACCAAGATGCATGAAGATGGGTCTTAGCATACATCCCCAGAAATCTTGGAGAGGGGACACACATGGCAACATTTGGTTATCTCAACAACTAAGAAGTTCCTCTAAGCTGTAGGGACCTTGACTCAGGCTGAGACTTTTAGCTTTAAGGATAAAACAAATTTTAGGATGAGTGTGTATAATAAAGGCATTTTAATGTAAGTAAGCACAGGAGTTAAAAGGATAAAACCCTGCTCAAGGAAAACTGTAAGATTTGTAAGAAATAAAGAAGCAAGTGCAAAGAAAGAGGAGAGGGGGTACTGTAGAATTTGTGTTTAGTTTTGGTATAAACTGGACATTTTCAAATTAAATTTTTATTTTACCATATAACTTAATTCACATGTAGTTTTAAAGAGTTTTTATTATTATCAATTACCAATTTTATTAATGTTTCTTAATAGATCATTTTAAGTAAAAGACATTGATTGCCTACTTGATTTTTTTAAAATTTTATTCCCTAAGACTTTATGAAACACACAAGATAAGCCAGTTTGGAGATAGCAAATGTTTCTGTTGTCTATAGATCCTTCCATTTTTCCAAGTACTTGCAAATTAGTAATTATCACACATGTCACTGGAGTACCAGGTGGCTGCTTTATCTCCAAGCATGTCCCTATGCATTTGAGGAAAAATGTCAGGAGACAAAGGCCAAGTGTTGCTGGAGGGCTTCTCTCCAGGTTCCACCAAGCCCCGCAGTCCCACAAACCATGTATAAAATAATCACTCAGACGCTTATATTACTTATAAACTATATGGCCGTGGCAGGCTTCTTCCTAACTGTTTTTATATCTTAAATTAACCCATTTCTATAAATCTATACCTTGCCACGTGGCTCATGGCTTACCAGTACTTTACATCTTTCTTGTCCTGGTGATGGCTCCAGCTGGTCTCCCTTTCCTTCCTCCTTCCTCAATTCTCCTTTCTCCTTGTCCCGCCTATACTTCCTGCCTGGTCACTGCCCAATCAGTGCTTTATTTATATAGAGCGATATCCACAGCAGCCAAGTGACCAACACATTTCAAAGACAAGGAAAACCAGAACAAACAAAACAGAAACCAAAATGCCTTCAAAGTTCCAAAAGCAAAGACAATCTGAAACTGAAGTAAATAGCCAGAATCCAAAATGTCTTTAGAGATCCAAAAGCAAGCATGCAAACAAACCAGACCAAATGTCTATACCAAAATGCTTTCACAGCAAACAAACTAGATACATTAAACCAACTACTTTGAAATCAGACTGAAAGTGTCTGTCAAAATGAGGTCCTTGCTAACCAGCTCAGAAAAAAACAAAATGGACAGTCACCCAAACCAGGGGAGGTAGAAGCCCCAGGACTCACCAATAATCCCACTGAGGAAGTAACAGCAGGCAGTCTAGACTCAATGAGTGGGTCCTTGCATATACCTGGCTTCTGTTCAGGTGATTTCTCCGGTGGAAAGTGGATCATTTCAGAGCCCCAAATTGGGCTCTCTAAATTGTCAGTGCAAAAACCACGCTTTAATCTTAAAGAGAATAAAAGACAGTTTATTCTAGAGCTGTTATGAGTGATCATAGCTCAGGAGCACAGATTTAGGTTACCCAACATTCCGTGTCCCAACATGGAAGCAGTTTTGAGAAGTTTTACCTTTTTACAGAACAAAGACAGTCATAAGTCAAGACAAGTTTAAATACATTGGTGGGTACATCAGAGACACAGGCACAAGCAAGATGGAAAAAACTTTTCTATAGTTTCCTATAGGCCTGAGATGCTATCTGGTAACATTTTTAGCTTTGGGGTTGGTAGAAGCTAGTGGTCTGCTAAGTTAAAGATTCCAAATGTTTTATCTATTAGTCACAAGATATTAATTCTGACACTGAGGCAGGCAAGGGATGGTTGTTTTGGGTGACTAGAACTAGCTCAAGATAATACAATTAGCTTCTGGACCTGCAACATTCCAGTCTCTCCACGGTACTAAAATTCTAGCCAGTTAGTCTCTGTAGACACAGCTTCTTTTTAGGAGTTAGCATTCACAAAAGGAAGTTTATTGACTCACCAGGGAAGACACAAATGAGGTATTGGTCACCCAGTTTCTTGAGCACCCTTAAATATGTACAAATATAAAGAAAGTTGAGAAAGTCAATTGTAGTGATATATTGTGTACTCTAACAAACTTGCCTGAGGATCAGAGGACAGAGCCAGCCACTAGATTAAACATAGAGGCCAGGCAGTGGAGGCACACACCTTTATCCCAGCACTTGAGATCTCATGCCTTTGCTTGGGAAGCACACACATCTTTAATCCCAGGAAGTAATATGGCAGGGCAGAGAAAGGTATCCAATCTAAAAGAGAAACAGAGCCAGACAGTGGTGGCACACACCTTTGATCATAGACCTTGAAATCTCACGCCTTTAATCCCAGCATTGGGGAGGTGGAGACAGGAAGTGATATGGCTGGGCAAAGAGAGAAATATAAGGCAGGAGGAGACAGGGCACATTTAGTCTGAGGATTCATGGAGACAGATCTTACACTCTTGTGGCTGAGGACTGCATAGAAGTAAGAACTAGTGGCTGGCTGCTCTGATTATCTGATCTTTCAGCTTTCACCCTGATATCTGACTCTAGGTTTTTACTAGTAAGACTAATTAGGATTAGTGCTACATAATGATCTCCTGGGACCTGGTTGACCTTGGAGGACAAAAATCAAAATACATTCATTGCCTTCCATTTAGTTCCTCTATCCACATTAGTATGGGTGTCTCTATTATTTTCTGTGATAAAACACCATGACCAAGGCAACTTATAGAAAAAGAAGTTTATTTTGGTTTGTGGTCCAGAAGGTTAGTGTGATGGTTCCAATGAAAATGGTTCCCATAGGCTCATATATCTGAATGTTTGGTCCCTGGTTGATAGAACTATTTGGGAGGATTAGGGGGTAAGACCACTGGAGATGTGTCACTGATGGGTAGGTTTTCAGGTTTCAAAAGCCCACACTATTCTCATTAGCTCTCTTTCTCTTTCTTTATCTCTCTCTCTTTGTCTCTCTGTCTCTGTTTCTGTTTGTGTGTGTGTGTGTGTGTGTGTGTGTGTGCTTCATCCTGTGAATAAGGAAATAAGCTCTCAGTTACTGCTCCAGTGCCATGTTTACCTGCTTGTTGCCATGCTCTGTACCCTGATGGCCGTGGACTCACTCTCTGAAACTGTAAGCTCCCAATAAACTCTTTCATTAGTTGCTTTGGTCATAGTGTGTTTTCACACCACTATATTCCACTTCCTTGCCCCATAGACTTGTAGTTACCATAATGTAAAATGCATTCAGTTCAACTTCAAAAGGCCCCATAGTCTTTCACCTTCTCAACAAGGTTTAGAAGTCCAAAGTTTCTTCTGAGACTCAGCTGTCTCTTAATTGTAACCCCTATAAAATCAAAAAGGCAAATTACATACTTCTAACATCTAATGTACAAAAAAGAATCTCGTGCCCACTGCTCTTTCATTGTTCTTGCCTCTGAAGCCAGCACCATGTGGATGACACTACCAAGTTCTGTTGTCACTGTGGGATGCACCTCACTCACTGCTCCACACTAGCAGCAGTTTTTGTTTGCTGTTGCTTTCTAGGAGCAGAACACTCCTCAGGCCTTTTCTTTTCACAAGTTGGTTGCTTAGCTGTCTCGCCCTGACAATAGCCATCCCTTTATTCCAACGTGGGCATGAACCTCTTCTTAAAGGCACGTATCTCCTTATCTCTTTATGCTCATCCCTTGGCTACAACAATTTCTCTTTAAAACCAAATTGTATTTCTTTTTTATCCCACTTGCTCTTTTCATTGTGTATTTATACCAAACACGCCACAGACTCAGTATTACGCTTTCTTGAAACTGCCTCCACCAAGGAAATTAGTGTGTTAATTTTAAATTTATCTTCGGACAATTTTTTTCGGACAAGAGAAGAAGGCAGCCAAAGTCTTGGACAAATTTCACAGGAACTGTCTCTAGTTCAGCTTTGGAAATTGTTCCCCACTGAAACCTCTTGAACTGGGCCTCTATAGTGTCATATATAATGTGTTATATATAATGCTCTCAGCAGTACTGCCTTTTGAACGGTTCATTAGTCCCTGCTTACAGCATTGAAATGCTTTTCTAGTTTAGAGTTCCAGAGTTTCCACGTCTCTCCAAAACCCAACATGGTCAGGTTCTTTATTATTATTATTATTATTATTATTATTATTATTATTATTATTAACAACAACATAATTTTGTATTGAGTCTTTGGGAATTTCACACCATGCAACTCAGTCCCACTCATTTCCCAGTCCTTCCATGTCCACCCTCCACCCTTGTAACTCCACCAAAAGAAAAAATTTTAAAAAATACTTTTTTCTCGCCTACACTTTTCTCACATACTCCTTTGTCATAGTGGCCTTGGGAGCTGTGGTGTGTCACATAGTAGACCTTTTGCTCAAACAGCTTTACTTACAAATGTTCATTGCAATAAGTTGTTGGTCTGTTTCAAATCCTCTGGCTTCTGGTACACTGTCAACACTGGACCCTCATCAAAATTCCTCTCAGATACCCTGCTGTTGTCCCTTCACACACTCCAGCAGGTCACAGATGGGATAGATGTTGGGGTGTGCCAACTCAAAACCCTGAATGTGGGACTGGGTGGGAGCTGAGTTGGTCAGTCCAGACCTTCACCTGGACTTTCCCAGTCAGGAGAGGGTTGGGGCCATCTCTGCTGTACCCATGCCGTGGGGGCCTAGCTCTCCCACATGGTGAGAGATGGAGCCAGCTCTCCCGCATGCAGGGCCAGCTCTCCAGATGCTGCAGCTGGTAGTGGATGGGGCAGTTCTCCCTAGGCCATTGGGGGGTCAAGGCCAGCTCTCCCGTACCAATGCCACTGGGGCCAGTTCTCCTGGTGGGGGGCAGCTCTCTCACTGAGGTGGCCAGTGAGAGGCAGGACAAGCTACCCAGTGCCTAGGCCCCCAGGCCCCCTGGGGCCAGCTCTCCCATGGTCCCCTGGTGGGGTAACACTGGCTACAGATATTAACACTGACCCAGGCTGTGGTAGGTAACATGGTCAGGTTCTTTACAGTGACAGTCTATTCTCTGGTGTCAACTTCTATATTAAAAACTTTTCTTTTTCTGTGTAAAACACCATGACCATGGCAACTTACAGGGGGAAAAAAGTTTATTTTAGCTTATGGTCCTGAAGTTTGGCGTCCATAACGGCGAGTGAGGACAGCATGCGGCAGCAGTTGCCAGGTATGGCAGCAGAAGAAGAAGATGAGAGCACACATCTTGAACTGCAAGCACAAAGCAAAGAGTGACATGGGGTCGTCAAACTCTCCAATCCCATCTGCAGTTTCTAGTGACACACCTCCTGTCACCCCTAAACTCCCCCAAACAATACCACCCACTGGAGACCACGTCTTCAAACATCTGATCTACAGAGGACATCTTCATCCAAACTACTATTGCCTCGGAGTATGCTTATTCAACACACAGAAGGCCAATTACATCAATTTTGTACGTTTAACTTTAGTGTAACATTTAGATAAAGCTTGAGTGAAACCAAACATTTAAAGTAAATCCTGATTTTCTTAAGAAATAGTTTTTAAATAGTTGTCTTGATTAGATAGTTTTTCTTTTTTAAGTCCTTGTAAATGTTACCAAGAATAGTTATCAATAACTTAAGATTTAAATAGAAGCTTGATATTAGTATATTCAGCTTTGACTTTAGAAAAAGTTTATATTAGCTGGGTGGTGGTGGTACACGCCTTTAATCCCAGCACTCGGGAGGCAGAGGCAGGCGGATCTCTGTGAGTTCGAGGCCAGCGTGGTCTACAGAGTGAGTTCCAGGAAAGACGCAAAGCTACACAGAGAAACCCTGTCTCAAAAAAATAAAAAAATAAATAAAAAAAAGAAAGAAAGAAAAAGTTTATATTATACATATCATCTCTAAGTCTCCTTTTACATATATCTTATGTAGCTTATTAAAATCTTCCACGACTTTATTAGACTTTCTGGCTTTGTCCTTATCTTTCATATTCTAGAAAAATCAAGTTAACTTTACCTTTGGACAAACATTCACCATATAGAAATATTCCTTTACTAAAAACATCTTCATAACTTTTTAACATTTTCTTCTCTGACTTACTGGTTGTATTTATTAGTCAGGATTCTCTAAGGGAGCAGATTTGATGGAATGTAATATATTAATGTAATATATATTGTATTATAATATATTATATAAAAGATATATAATAACAATAAATACATATAATATGTATTTTCATGTCTACAATGGAAAGGCCAAAGATCCAATAGTTGTTCTGCCCCTGAGACTAGATGTCTGTGCAGCCCCAATCTAGTGCTGGAGTCCCAAGGAACTCCTAGAGAGCTACTGGTTTTCAGTCTACAGTGGAACTCCAAAGAAGTAGGTTCTAGTATCAGAAAATATATGGCTCAGGAACAGAATCAATGAACTTGCCAGTGAGGACAAACAGACAAAGCTCCCTTCTTCTGTGTTTTTAATATGGGCTGCCACCAGAAGGTACAGGTCAGATTTAGAGCTGTTTTTTTTTTTTTTCTCACTTCAAGTAGTCTTGATTAAGGAAATCCCCCATCAGAGCATCCAGAATCTCAGGTTTTAGTTGCTTCCAGATGCAGTCACATTTACAACAAAGTTTAGACATCACACCAGGCTTGAGTGATGCCAAAAAAAAAAAAAAAAAAGGAAGCGTGGAGAACCTCTGAGAAGCAAATCAATAAACCTAAGAACCAGCAATAGTTTGCACTGCTCAATCCAGAGTTACATTAGTTTATGAGAATCAACTGAGAGCTTTCTGAGAACTTGGGTAACATGCTCCCCCTAATTCCAGATATACCTTAATGACAAGGATTCAATTTCCTGACAAGTGAAGATCAGGACCCATAAAGTTATCTTGATCTGGAGAAGTCAGACTTCTCCTTAAAAAATGTATTCTTTAACATAAAAGTATGATTGTCTATTTCAGATAAAGCATTAATTTATTTTCTCTAAGGATTTGGAGTGGTCAAATAGAGTTCTAAAAAGAAGGCTCTAGGTGTGGTAGTTGAATGAGAATGGCCCCCATAGGTTCATTTGAATGCTTGTTCCCCAGGCAGTGGCACTATTTGAAAGACTTAGGAGGTATGCCCTTGTTTGGAGGAAGTGTGTCACTGGCACACTCAAAGTGGGCTTGAGGTTCTCAAAAAGCCTAAACCGGGTCCAGTGGCTCTCTCTTTCTGCTGCCTGCAGATCTGGGAGTAGAACTCTCAGTTACTTCTCCAGCACCATGACTGCTTGCATGCCACCATGCACCCCATCATGATAAGGGACTAAACCTTTGAAACTTTAAGCAAGCCCCAATTAAATTCTTTCCTTTAGAGTTTTTATTGTCATGGTGTCTCTTCATAGCAATAGAACACTGACTAAGACAGAGGGCGTCTGGAACTACCTCTTTAGTCTGATGTAAGAAATGCATTGACTTTATCACATGGCTATAGGGACATCCAGAAAACATTACATGAACATAGCCACCCATACTTCTTAATAAACACCTAAGTTAGGTTAGCATGCATGTAGAAGATATGTATGGGCATGGAACAAG
This sequence comes from Peromyscus leucopus, assembly GCF_004664715.2. Taxonomy (NCBI): domain Eukaryota; kingdom Metazoa; phylum Chordata; class Mammalia; order Rodentia; family Cricetidae; genus Peromyscus; species Peromyscus leucopus. Next base: position 75,996,044 of record NC_051065.1, on the reverse strand, counting down.
GGCAGGTGACTGGAGGTGCCCAAAGTAGCAGAGTAATGAGACAGAAAGAAACAAGGAATCCCATGCTCTTCATTCAAGGGAATGAGTTCTTATGTCTTGCCATGAAGAAGATGAAGAAAACCCAAGGTAATGAAAACACCACAAGGTCACCTGAAGCCACCAAAAGAACCAGGGAGGAACAGGAAAGTATACTCAGTGTGTATCTGTACTGTTGTACTGGGAGAGCATGGAGGATCTATAACAGAAAAAGAAAGAGAAAAAAAGAAAGGAAGGAAGGAAGGAAGGAAGGAAGGAAGGAAGGAAGAAAAAGAGAGAGAAAGTCATTGTATGTACACTCCATATTCTGTCCTTATCCCTAAGGAAGGGAGGCAGGAGTGGTAGAAAATAGAAATCTTTTCCTTCCTTCCCAGGAAACAGAGCCAGTCCTAAATATACACCTGGGACAAGACAGAGTGATAAAGCTTGGAGATTGAATCCCCCAAGGAGGGAACTTAGTCAAAGAGAAATCACTGTTGGCTTCAGCCACCAGTAAGTGTTTACCCACCTAAAGTTCTGGAATATAATCACCTGTTGTATCCCAAGAGATGTTTCTTCAATGTCCATTTATTGTTGCATATGTTACCAAAAATACAAATTAACTGAATTCTTTTTCTGGGTTCTTGGTCTTGTTAATAAAGTGAATTAAAAATGAACTTATTAGGAAGCTAAAAGACCCTTTATTAGAGTTTGAGAGACAAATAGCAGGGCAAGCATGCTGTAGATCCTAGTAGTTGCCAGGGAGAAGGAAATGGAAAGAGGCTCATACTTTTCAAGTATGGCAAGGAGGTCAGCAAGCAGCTACATAGCAGAAGATGGAGTGAGGATTTAGAAGAATGAAAAGCCCAATGTTAAAGAATGCAGATAGATCCATACTTACCACTTCACACAAAACTCAACTCCAAATGAATCAAAGACCTCAACATAAAACCAGATACACTGAACATGATAGAAGAGAAAGAGAGATATATCCTTAAACCCATTGGCAAAAGAGAAGACTTTCTGAACAGACACCATTAGCACTGGCACTAAGATCAATAATCAACAAATGGAAACTCATGAAATATATAAAGAACTCAAGAGACTAGCTATCAAAAACCAAGTAATCCAACTAAAAAATGGGGAACAGATGTAATCAGAATTCTCAGTAGAGGAATCTCAAATGGCTAAGAAACACTTAAAGAAATGTCCAATATCCTTACCCATCAGTGAAATTCAAATCAAAACTACTTTGAGTTTCCATCTTATACCTGTCAGAATGGCTAAGATCAATAACACAAGAGTCAGCTAATACTGGCAAGGATGTAAAACAAGGGGAACACTTTCCCATTGCTTATGGGAGTGCAAACTTGTACAACCACTATGAAAATCATTATGTCAGTTCCTCAGAAAGATGGGAATTGATCTACCTCAAGACCCAGTTATATCACTCTTGGGCATATACCCAAAGGATGCTTCATCCTACCACAAGAACACTTGCTCAACTATTTTCATTGCTGCTCTGTTCATAATAGCCAGAAACTGGAAATAACCTAGATGTCCCTCAACAGAGAATGGACAAAGAAAATGTGGTGTATTTATACAATGGAGTTACTCAGCTTAAAAAATGACCTCATGCAATTTTCAGGCAAATGGATGGAACTAGAAAAAAACATCTTGATTAAGGTAACACAGATCTAGAAAGATAAATATGGTATGTATTCACTTATAACTGGACATTAGCCATCAATAAATGATAGCCATAGACCCAGAGAGGTTAGATATACATGGTGGGTGTTGGGGGGTGCACATGGATCTCCCTAGGATAGGGAAATAAAATATATTTTATGAGTGGATTAGAGCAAGGATAAGAATGAGAGATTCAGGTAGAGAGAGGTGATAAGGTTGAAGAAGAAAATGAGGTGAGATTTGGTTAGAATTGAGGGGCCTTTGTGGGGCAATATGGAAAGCTAGTGCAGCAGAAACTTCCTAAAATAGTTGAAGGCAAACCTAATAAAGTTTCCAAATAATGAGGGAGACACAGTCCCAAATGGCCATCTCTTGACACCAAAGGAAGCTTCTAGTACTAGGATTGGGTTACATCCAATTGAGTTGTTGGCCAAAGGGGTCCCATAGAAATCCCCAAACAACCCAGGCTGTTTCCAAGATAACAGGTTGTTCTCCACAAACTGACAGCGGGCCCCATTGCTGCAGATAACACCCACACAACTTGTTGAACATGGAGAGGGTGAGCTGTCAGTTAGTGCCCACAGAGAACCTTCACCCCTACATTCTAGTGTCTTTGGTGCAGGACGTACTTTTCAGGCTACCAAAAGAAAAATATAAACACCAACCCAGCCAGAAAACCTTTGTTCTACAATCTTTCCTGCCTGGAAAATATGCTAGGGCAATGGTGGAAAAGCTTGTGGAAGTAACCAACCAATGACTTGACTCAAGATGAAACCCATACCTGATACTGCTTTGGTGACCAAGAACCAGAGACTAGATATCTCAGAGACCTAGGGTTAAACCAAATTCTACTGGTCTAAAAAACAGAAAAAGTCACAATAAAATGACTCCTAATGATATTCTGCTGTGCTCATAGACCAGTGTCTTATTCAGTCATCATTAGAGAATCTTCCTCCAGCAGCAGATGGGAACAAATATAGAGACCCACAGCCAGACATTATGCAGAGAGAGAGAGAGACTTGGAACACACAGCTCTAAATGGGATGTCACCATCAAAGATCTCCCCTTAGAGCTTAGGGAACCTAGTGGAAGAGGAGACAGGAACAGTGTAAGAGCCAGAGGGGATGGAGGACAGCAGGAGAACGAGGTTCTACAAGTCAACTGAGCAAAGCTCATATGAACTCACAGAAACTGAAGCAGCGTGTGCAGGGCTTGCATGGGCCTGCACCACGTTCTCTTTGTATATACTATAGCTTTCTGTTTAGTAGTTTTATGGGATGCCTGAGTGTGTGAATGAGTGGGTCTCTGATTCTTGTGTCTTCTCTTGGGCTTTTTTCTTTCCGTTGGTTTGTCCTGTCCAAATTCAATGGGATTATTTTTGCTCTATCTTATTACATTTTATTTTGTCATGTTTTGTTGTTATCTCTTAGAAGTCTGTTCTTTTCTAATGAGGGACAGAAAGGGAGTGGATCCAGATGGGAGGGGAGGTGAAAGGGGCTGGGAGAATTATAGTGAGAGGAAACTGTAATCAGGATATATTATATGAGAAAAGAATCTATTTTTAATAAGGGGGATGCCAAGAGGGGGGAGCATGAGCAAGCTCAGAATGTCTAGGATAGCATACTTAAGCTTTTGGATAGTATCTGAAAGAAAAAGATGAAATCAACAGGAAAAGTTATTCAGAAAATAGGGAAAGTTGACCCAGAAAACAAGACAGACTTAACAATGTGGTCCAGAGGGAGGTTGTACAGTGCCTGTGGAGAGGGAGGGGCTTCTGGGAAAGATAAGTACTTATTTTATTAAAGGGATAAATTATTCATCCCCACTCCATAGCATATCTTCAGATGAACTGGATATCCTGTGGAGTGGACTCCAGGCCACATGATTGTCAGCAGATTAACTGTTAAAGGAGGAAACAACAGTATATAATGTTTTAATCTTGGATCTGTTCAGAATGTCATGTCTCCATCCAGAGCCAGAGATATTCCACACTTTTGACGAGAATGCCGAAGGAGGTGTGGTAGTGATGTTTCCCACTCTAGTTTACCAGAGATATAGGAAGAGAGGTCTAAGGTCTATCATGAGGAGGTGTCAATCTTCAATGACCTCTAAGGCTACTAATCCCCACCTAAGCTACCTAATAATGCCAGTCAGAAAGAGATTTCACATAGTTCATATAGATCTGATAACTTGTTAGACGGCTTTGCAGGAGAGACTGGATCTGGGACAATGATGGGTGGGATCACATTGTGACCAGAACTGCATATATATAGAATGTAAACTGGTTATTGGTGTGTGTGTGTGTGTGTGTGTGTGTGTGTGTGTGTGTGTTCTCTTTCCCAATGTGCCACACTAAATAAATCTCCTTTCTCAGATTTTCACTGGTGTATGCCCCTGTAACTGATAAAATGAGGATTGGTAACCAAATGTAGCTTTTTGGGGCTTTTTAGGTCCAGAGTTGTGCCCCCAAAACTCTGGTGACATTAGGAACAGTGGCACCGTGGGGCAATCAAGTCTGTAAACCACAGTGCAGGTTTAGTGAACTTCACAATGCCTCATTGCTAGAGATCTTGGACTCTGTACAAAAGGGGGAAAATCACAGGACAGGAAAGTAAAAAAAAAAAAAAATCAATATTCAAAGAAAATTTCCCCAATGAAACCAGGTGTGGTGATGTAAACTACTTGGGAATATGAAGCAGGAGAACTATGAGCTATGAATTCTAGCAGTGTTAATTTTTTTTAAAGTATGCAAAAACAAAAACAAAAACCACCAGTGAAATTAATGGTTTATTCCAATACACAGCTTCATGCTGAGTCAGTCAAGAAACACAAAAACAAAACCCTATATTCTTTTCCTATACATTGAAGATCAACAGCAAGGCCATATCACATTCTGATTTTGGAACCAACGAAACCAAATACAGCAAACGCTGTATGCATTGGGTGTAGTATAGCTCAGTGACTGAAGCACCTGCCTATCATGGACAAGGTCCCAGAACTGACCTCTACTCCTGAAGAAAAATGAAAACAAAGCATAAATCATATATGGTATTGACAGAGAAGGATCTCTAAGACATATTAATAGGAAACAACAAGTTGATAACTATCACATCACATACAACTTCATTTATGTGGAAGTAAGCACAAGTCACCACATAATACATACCATCATAGAACATAGCTATTATTTTTATATGCACCCAATTATTTACATAATCACATTTTCTTTGCTGAAAAACTTCCATAAAGACATCCTTTGAGCCGGGAAAGGTGGTGTGCACTGGGGAGGCAGAGGCAGGTGGATCTCTGTGAGTTCAAGGCCAGCCTAGTCTATAATAGTGAATTCCAGGACAACCAGGGCTGGATGTATGTCTCGTACTTGTCTCAAAAGACCCCACCCTCAAAAATAGACAACCTCTGAAATGGTAACAACTTCTGGGAAAAAAATAATCTCATTGGAAGGCCAGTGTATCCTTGTATTGTTTAAAGACTTCCCAACATGTTTATCTAGTTCTCTAAGAGCTATCTGTATCCTCCACCCTCTCTTTTCTGATCTCCTTTACCCTCATTGATGTAACTCAGTCTTATCTCCTTGCAATTCCTCAATTGTGCATGCACAGATTCCCTCAAAACTTTTCACCAGCTATTTCTTTTCACTAGACTGTTTTCTATCAGTCGAGACAGGGTTTCTTTGTGTACCTTTGTGCCTTTCCTGGAACTTGCTTTGTAGACCAGGCTAGCCTTGAACTTACAGAGATCTGCCTGCCTCTGCCTCCCAAGTGCTGGGATTAAAGGCATGTGCCACCACCACCCGGCTTCAATCTGTATCTTGCGTTCCTTCACTTCCCTTAGGACTTTCAAAGGTAATATTTTGGTGAGGCCTACTGACCTACAAATTGGAAGCTGAAGTTCTCTTAGTCAGCATTCATGATCTTCCTCATATTTTATTGTGATTATATTACTCATTATTAAGTTTCTCTTTCTTTTGCCACATGAGTGGATTCTTTTTCATGGGCATAGGCTTGTATTTGCTGTGCTCACCAAGATATCCTTAGTCCCTTGAGTTGTATTTAGCATGCTAGTTGTTGTTGAAAAAAAATGTGTTTGTCAATTCGTAAATCTTTATAACATTGGATTCACAAATTTAAAAAATAAAGACCATATTTCAAATATAGCTGCCAATTACACAAATGAAATATTAGAACAAGATGTATGAGGAGCTTACGGATTCTACAGGATACAGTTTTCAAACTCCTGGTTCAATGCTGAATCAGATAGCTCTCACACATTCAATTAACCTGGAACATCCATTTTCAAACAACTAGGAGTAAATCAGACATTTATGAGAACTTGTGTGAAATCACCAGCTAGTTCTTGTTGGGAAGACAAGAGTCAGCATATTTCCCGTGTGACAAAGATCAAAAGTCAGAGAAAAAATTATGTTTATCATGTTGTAGGTCTCCTTCATTTTTTCTAAAAGAAAATGTCTAGCCCTAAGAATGTGGGTGGAAATTGATATTGAAACTTGTTTAAGAAAAAGAACAACATGTAATCTTATCACATAAAACCAGGGGATGGGAATAATTCCTTTCATAGAATAGGCATTGTAGAATAAACTCTGATGCTTGGCAATTATTCACCAAGAGTAAAAGCATTCTAATTACTAGTTACAACTTGTAGCACTTAAATTTGGCCTTTTCAGTTTTACCTACTATATTAGAAACATCTCAGTATTAAAGGCCAAATCTTGTGTTTTTATATGGTGCTATTCTCACGGTAATTATTAGATCCGGCCTTTGTAATCAGTGTTATAAACTAAATGATAGTGTAACTAGATCTATAAACATTAAACAGACCTATAAATTTTAAAGCACACTGTGGCAAAATGCTGAAACGCTGTCTGCTTCAATAGCTTCTTGAGACATTCATTATTAATTTAAAATTTTAAATATTTAAATTTATTACTTTATTATATTTTTTGTTTGTTTTTGTTATGTGGTCCAGGCTTGCTTCAAACTCAGTACCTTCTTTCTTCAGTCTCCCAAGCACTGGCTTTACAGGTATGTACCACCACAACGGGCTTTCTTTGAAGTGTTTTATTTTTGAAGTTATAATTTGATTACAATATTTCTCCCTTGCCCTTTCTCCCTCCAAACCCTCCCATAATACCACTCTCTATTCTCCTTTAACTTCATAGCCTTTATTTTCCAATTGTCATTGCTGGTATGTAAGTATATGTATGTATATATGTATGTATGTATGTATGTATGTATCTATCTATCTATCTATCTATCTATCTATCCATATTTATAAGTATTACCTGTTTGGTCTATATCATGCTATCTGTATGTATGTTTTCAATGTGGAACTGGACAACCAACTGGAAAAGACCACCTCTCCCACTCCCAGGTTTACTCAGTTGCCTATAGTTCTTTGTGAAGGGTGGAGGCCTCACCTCACAGGCTTCTTTTTTCCCTCTCTCTATTTCGTTCAGCATGTTCATTGGTGCCATCCTGGTTTGCTTCATATTTGGACAATCATGTTGATGAGATTATGGGAGTAGCTTCTGATGTTGCTAGGAGACACAATCTCATAGCAAACCCCCTGATGGTCTAGATTTTACAATCTGTCCCCTCTTCAGTAATGTTCCCTAAGCCTCAGAGCAGGAGTGTTTTATAGGTGTATTCATTGAGACTTGGCTCCACAACTCTGCATTTTGGTCGGTTGTGGTTTTCAGTAGTGGTGTCCATTTGTTGCAAAAAGAAATTTCTTTGATGAGGAGTAGAGATGAATGTTCATAAGTTGTTAGATGTTATGCTGGTTTAGCAAATCAGTGGTTTTAGAGTCTCCTCCAGTAGCAATGATGTCACAAGCACTGAACTGTTGATTAGATTTCCAGCAACAAGCCTAGTCTCCCTCTTGTTGAGAAAGTCTTAAGTCCAATTAGAGAGCTGTTGGGTACCACCACAGTATGCATGCCACGACTTCACCCTTATGGTTATCCTGCCATACTGGTTGTTGATGTGGTTCAGAGGTGTCACAGCTGGGTAGGACTATTGGTTGCCTCCCTCCTTTGGAAGCCTGCATGGTGCCTTCTGGTTCCATGAAAGCTAATCCTCAGGGAAGCAGAAGACTTTCAGATCAGTTCCAGCACAGGGGCCTCTGGGCCCTGTTTCTGAAGTACACAGTATCTTCAAAATATTTAAATATAAAATTTTAACATTGATTATTATTCTGTTTTTGCTTTATTTTTGGAGACAGGGTCTCAGTATATGTTCCAGAATGGCTTCAAATTCAGTGGCTTCCTACTTCAGCCTCCTGAGTACTAACTAGCTTTACAGGCATGTACCACCACACTGGGCTTTCTTTGAAGTTTTCAAAGCCAAACATCAGAACAGAACAGGAGGCACTGGCATGTTTTCCTCGTTAACACTTAGGCTAATTATGTTTGAACTGGTAGACAAGCAGCTCAAGGTAGAAAAAGTGTAGCTACTACAAGTGTTTGGAGTTTGAGACATCAAGCTCACAATTAAGGTTCTGATTCATGCCTGGAATCAGCACGCTAGAGAAAGAAGGGCAGCTCCACTTTCTGCCTTGTTTTGTTTTGCTTGCTGTTTCATGGGCCTGAAGATCTACTAACTAATATATCTACATTTTGTATATTTACTCAATCCATTCAAATGTTTGTGTATACCCTTTGTGGCAGAGAAAGTGGTACAAAGTAAGGAGAGATTTAAAAATAGTAAGGATGAGGGGTGTGGCTCAGTGCTGGAACGCTTGTCTAACGTGCATGGATGCTGAGTTCTACCCCTAACGAACAAAGAAACAAAAAATTGAGAAACAGCCAATGTTGCCCAACAAAGGAGAATGTAGTTCCCTTTGTTTAATATAATTTTGATCATCTATAGTGTATTAGTTACTTTTCTTATTTCTCTGACCAAAGACCTGATAAGCAACCTAAAGAGAAAAGATTACTCTCATGGACTGTATTGTTACTGTTGTTGTTCTCACAGCTTAAGGAATACTGTCAATCACTGTAGCGAAGGCAGAGCGGAAAGGTGGGCGGTCACATTACATTCTCTGTCAGCAGATGAATGCTGCTGCTCTGCCCACTTTGTCCTTTTTGTTCAGTCTGGAGCATCAGCCCAGGGCTGCCCACACTCCAGGTTGACCTTCTCGTCAATTGGCACACACTATTTTTGCAATGGTTAATCTTCATGGTCAACTGGATTGGCTTTAGAATCACCATGGAAACACAGCTTTGGGTATGCTTAGACTTGTCTGGACAGGTTAAATGAAGAGGGGAGACTTGCCTGGAATGTGGGCAGCCCCCAGACCTGGGACTCCTGACTGAACAAAAAGGAGAAAAGTGAGCATTTGTCTTCTAATTGCAGAGGTGATGTGACCACCTGCCTTTCCATCCTTCCTTCAAGGCACTGTGGACTGTATTCCTTAAGTTGTAAGGGAGAACAACAATAATATTATGTAGCCAATCTTGTCTTTGTCTATCAGCCCCTTACGATGTGCCATGGTATCCTGGTCCTTGAAAGAGTTCTACACTTGATGTGTGACCAAAACCTTAGTGACTACTGGTTAGATCTTTTCTGCTTCAACAATCCAGGTGTCCACTGTTATCTTTCTGTACACTCCCTAGAAGAAAATGAATGCTTATTACTGTAAATCTGACCAAGAACCCCCGGCTTTAGAGCTCATGGGCCCAGGAGTGACTTACTACTATTTTGCTAAATGAACTGCTCTCTACTTTTCTTTCAATGCCCAGAGATAACTAATATTTTTATTTTAACACTTTTTTAGACTTTGATTATATACATTTACTTTAAAAAAAAAAAGAAAGAAAAAAGAAATACAAAGGTCAATTTTCCCCCAGTGAGGATCAGACCCAGGGCCTTGAACATTCTAGGTAAGCATTCTATCATTGGTCTAGATCCTTAGCAATATACAATTCTACATTATAACTTTTAAAGGATTTATTTTTGTATGTCCATGTGTCTTCATGAGCTTATGTGTACCACATGCATGTACTTACTCATGGAGGCCAGAAGAGCGCATCAGATCAGCTGGAACTGGAGTTTTAGGAAATTGTGATGTGGGCGCTGGGAACTCAAGAGCACCTAGAGTTCTTCAGCACTGAGACATCTCTCTAGCTTTGAACATTTGCTCATTTGATTGTGTAGGAGAGTTCTAATGCATTATTTTATTAATCCCAGTGTTTCAAAGATTTGGATAATTTCATGTTTTTATCAGACTGTATATATAATGCCACCACACACACACACACACACACACACACACACACACATACACACACGTTTGTGCTCATACTTATGTAATATGTACATGGATGATGTTCTGCTCTTTAATTTGGTTATTTCCCATGGATTAATTCCTGGCGTTGAACTCATTGCTCAGCTGCTAAGCATATTTACATCCTACACACTATTGCTGAACTGTACTCTGGAATAGTACAAAACTAGAGTGCTTGTATGGAGATAACTCACCAAAACTGTATACTACCCAGCTTTAAATGCTTAAGATTCCTCACTCTTCTAAATTAGCTTTCTTGTGGGCCAATGATGTGAGTCAGCAGCTAAGTGTGCTGGCGCCAAGCCTTATAACCAGAGGTCCATCCTTGAAACCCACATGGTGGAAGGGGACACCGAGTCCTGCAAGTTGTCCTATGACATTCACAGGTATGCTGTGGTACATGTACTCCAGAATACACACACACACACACACACACACACACACACACACACACACACACACACACATTAAATATAACTGAATATTTGCTTCTGTTGGTTTTAAGTAGGACTGGATATTTTTACATGTCTAGTCAACATTTTTGTTCTTTCTTTTATGACATACCCACTGATGACCTCTGAACACACTTCAGTGGGGGATATTACATTTTTTTTCTCTACAAATTTTATTCTTCACATGATGAACTGCTCTCTAAATCCGTATTCCTATACTCATTGATGCGTCAGATTTCATCAGATAAGCTTCTTTGTGCAGTGGACAGTGGTTAAAAGAAGCAACTGTCCAAAATGCAAAGAATAAGTGTCTGTGAAGCATTCATGTATGAATGGGACTTGAATACCCCACCCTCTCCCAAGGCTCAGAGACTGTCTTGGAAGGGGAGACAGAAAGACTGAAGGAGCTGGAGGACAGGGAGGACCAGAGCAAAATTATTTTTAGGACTTGAGAGGATGACTATACCTAGGAACTCACAGCAGCTGTGGCTACTTGCACAAGCCCATTCCAGTCAACACTCCGGCATGCAGCGGGGAGGGGCTCATGAGTCCCACCTCTAGGTGAGCGGTTGTTGACAGTTAATGGCTTCTAGGGGTAAGGAGAGTAAGTTTTTCCATCAGCGAGTGTCTTAGTTAGGGTTTCCATTGCTGTGAAGAGACACCATGACCATAGCAACTCTTATAAAGGAAAGCATTTAAGTATGGTGGCTCACTTACAGTTCAGAGGTCTAGTCCATCATCATCATGTTGGGAAGCAAAGAAGAATGCAGGCAGACATGGTGTTGAAGCTAAGAGTCTTACATTTTGATCCAAAGGCAACAGGAGGTTAACTGAGACACTGAGTGGTATCTTGAGCATAGATGAAACCTCAAAAGCCACCTCCATAGTGACACACTTCCTTCAACAAGGCCACACCTCCTAATAGTGCCACTCCCTTTGGGGGACATTTTCCTTCAAATCACCACAGGAGGTGTGGCTCCTAGTAGGTCAGTAACCTCTCAGTGGATTGGACTTGGTGGGTTATTGAGAGAGAGAGAGAGAGAGAGAGAGAGAGAGAGAGAGAGAGAGAGAGAGAGAGAAAAACATGAAGTTGGGAGATGTTAAGGGGAAGAATAGAGGGCAAATTAGATAAAAATGTATTGTATGTATGTAGAAAATTCTTTAAACACATACATATAGTAAGGACTGGAGTGATGCACCAGTGATTAAGAGCCCTGGTTGCTTTTTCCAGAGGACCTGAGTTTAATTCCCAGCATCCACAAGGTGCATCACAACTCCACAACTGCCTGTAACTCCAGTTCCAGAGGATCGGACACCCTCTTCTGGCCTCTGTAGGCATCAGGCACACATATGGTGCATAGACATACATGCAAACACAATACCAATACACTTAAAATAATATTACATATTTTTAAAAGGAGAAAGACTTCTTGTGATGTTGTGAAAGAATATGTGTAGAGACAACAACACAAAGAAATCTCATGCATGTAACACTGTTCCTTTAGGTTTTGATTGTATTTAAGTGAAAGTTTTGAATGCATTTGTATCTTACAAATGTGTAACTAATCATTGTGGGAGTACACACTAAAATAGGAAACCTGGCACAGGGACTTAAATACTTAATCCAATCCTGTGGTGCACACCATAAATCCCAGTACTTTGGAGGTGGAGGCAGGAGGGTCAGAAGAAAGTTCAAGGTCAAGTTTGAGGCCACCTTGAGCTACACAACAAAACAAAATAAAGCAAAATAAAATACAACAAATTCATAGTTGTTTCCCCCGAGAAAAAATTAAAGTAGAATTCAATGTATTAATTTCTCATTTAAGGACTGAAGATGTAGCTCAATGCTTGGTTAGTGTATATGAAGCCCTGGGTTCTACCCCAAGTCCATGTAAAAACTGGGTGTGGTGACTCACGTCTACAATCTCAGCACTAGGAAAGTGGAGGCAGAAAGATGAGAAATGAAAAAGTCATTCTCAGCTACATCCCAAGTTCAAGGCTTGGACTATGAATCCCTGACTCCAAACAATTAAAAAGGAAACAAAGGAAAGAATTGCTCTTTGACAAATATTGATTACAATGCTGCTGAGCATATATGAAGTGCCCCCCACAAGCTCCCCACATGACCTCCAAGGAACACAGCCTAGAGAGGTTCCTGCATCTGTAGCATGCTAACGCCTACATCTTACTCAAACCGGAAATTTAAGAACTTCTGTGATAAATACAGAATGCTGAGCTCGGTGTAATGGGAAAAACATCTGTTTCCAATTTCTATATTATAAAAATGCTCACCAGGAAATCTATCACACAGTTTTAAAGCCATAGGTGAACTACTATGGAAACCCTCACGGCCTTTTCTCTGAGTTACCACAAAATGTTCTGGAAGACGGAAACAAAAGGGATTAGGAAATAAAAGAAATGGCAGGACAGGTAAGAGTACATCTTGCTGAGTCTGGTGGCAGAGACCCAGATCCCTGCATTCAGGAGGCCCAGGCAGGAGGGTCACTTATTTAAGGCTGTGTTGGCAATTTCATGAAACTGTGCTTCAAAATCAAAAGCAGTGAGAAATGGCCTGGAGATCCGCCTTAGTGGCAGGGTGCTTGCCTAGACTTTGTGAAGCCCTAACTTCAGTCCCTAGTATAAAAATTAAAAGAAAACTATTTTTTCTACATCTTCTTGACATTAATTAGCAAATAGCTAAAAACTGGCTACTGTGGTCGTTTGGAAGGAAATGGCCCCCAAAAGGAGTGGCACGATTAGGTGGTGTGGCCTTGTTGGAGGAAGTGTGTCACTGTGGGGGTGGGCTTTGAGGTCTCTTTTGCTCAAGCTTCCTCACTGTGACAGTCAGATGACTTCCTGTTGCCGGTAAACTGTCTCAGCTCCAGCATCACACCTGCCTGCACGCCGCCACTCTTCCTGTCATGATGATAATGGACAGAACCTCTGAAACTGTAAGTCAGCCCCAGTTAAATGGTTTCCTTTATATGAGTTGCCATGGTCATGGTGTCTCTTTAGTTTGAAAACCCAAACTAAGACAACTACTAAGGAAATTCCCAAGTCTTTATTGACCCTAACTCCCTTGATATCATTCAGATCACAGACAAAATAGACACTGAACAATATGGATGCCAAATACACAGAACTGGAGTTTAGGAGGCGTTTAATATGTGTATTTTATTTATTCGGACGGTTTCACCATTGAGACGGGCGACTCAGTTTACTCATAGTTACTCTAGCACATACAATTAAAACAACAGTGGCTACAAAGGGACATTGGAAATTACAAAACAAATATGCACAAGAGAACTTCAGGAGAAATTTAGTTAATTCAGGTCACACCACATTGAGGTCACACCACTGTGTGCCTTCTGTACTAGAACCCAATGTCAGGCCAGTCATTCTTTTTGTTTTTTCTTTTTTCTGGAGCTGAGGACTGAACCCAGGGCCTTGCACTTGCTAGGCAAGCGCTCTACCACTGAGCTAAATCCCCCACCCCAAGCCAGTCATTCTTGGTGGTGGGACACATTACGTCCTCACAGCCCAGAATTCTGTGACACCGTAGACCATTCCAACCATCAAACCACCAATGGGAGCTGCCACAGAGCCACCTGGTCTTATTCCAGCTATCAAACACAGAGGACATGTGGACCATTTTGCTTTATTCATCTTGTAAAACACAACTTGTTATTCCTGCTTAAGTCATTCTCAGAAGGAAACCTAAGAAATTCAATGTAATGTAACAGCCCAAATCTCAAGGCACTGTGTTTTATAGACACAGGCATGTGGGGAACCAGACAGTAAAGAAAAACACGAACACTTGGCTATAGCTGTTAATTCTAAATGTGAACTCCCCAGGTCCCACCTGGAAGCATTTTCTTACTCTTTTGTTACCATGAGATTAATTCCATATCCATTCTTTAAAAATTAACTAATAATCAAATTTTAAATAATTTCAAACTTCAAATAATTTCTGTACTTTTGAGTATATGCTACTACCTCTTCAAAGTAAAAATTTAAAAATGTTGTAATATGAGAATGTTCATATCATGTAATACAAAGAAGCAAAACTGTTCTTTCAACCCTAGGGGAAAATAAAATGCCTGGGCCATGTGGCGGCGGCGCACGCCTTTAATCCCAGCACTTGGGGGACAGAGGCAGGTGGATCTCTGTGAGTTTGAGGCCAGCCTGGTCTACAAAGTGAGTTCCAGGACAGGCTCCAAGCTACACAGAGAAACCCTGTCTCGAAAAACAAAAACAAAAAACAAAAACAAAAAAAACAAAACAAAAAAAGCAAGCCTAGATTTGAAGCAGTCAAGAGACACAAAGAATTCTAACAATGAACTGCTGACAGAGAGCAGGCAGGGCTACGTTTACTTCCGAATTGATGAAATACTTATGAATTTATAATTGTAAAACATCATAATACTTTAAAGAACATTTCACCAAATAACTGGTGGCAACACAAAAAGATTCTTTGCACACTTTACCAAGTCCATACCCACATGGCAAAACTCCCAGCAAAATTCATGCTACAAAGTATGTAAGAACAGTCCCTTTCCTTCCTCTATCGTACCATTTTCAGTAACAGGGGCATGCATGTATGCTTATCACTTAGGATTATAATAATATAGTCTTTAAATTATATTTTAATATTGAGAATTAGAAAATATAGACACGTGTATTCTTTTTTTTTTATATTGACTTGTAGTTTTATTCAGGTTTGATCTTAACAAATGTGTGTTAAGCTAGTCTACAGGAAAGGATGCAGCCCAGCCCCTTGATCAAGGATCAGTGGATTAGGGTTTTAAATTTCTTCCAGATAAAGCTAGGCATGGGAACACATGCCTATAATCTCAGCACTCAGAAGGTTAAGAGGAGTCTGTCCAAAAACAAACACACATACATACATGTACACACACACACACACACACACACACACACACACACACACACCCCAAACCTCACCACCAGCACCAAAAATCTTTTCCAGATAAAACAGGACTAAGTGAACCCAAGGCCATGATCTACAGATTCCTCCTTGTCAAACCTGGAATTCATCTCAATCTATCAATGACCCCGAAGCCTCTGAACTCCATGAGTTCACTTTCAACCCTGGTGTCAAAGTTATAAAAAAAAAAAAAAAAAAGGCATGGGGGAGGGCCAGTAATGGAGCCTACATACCAAAATGTCATTTTTGTGCTTGAAAATTTTGCTGTGCATGTGGTCTACAAGTTCACCATGCTCTTAAAAGTTGTTTTTATAATTCTGTCCCCACACCTGATTCAACAAGAAAGCGTCTCAGCTCCACTAATCTTCCTGTACTTCTCCATTTCAGACAGTGAGCACAGACTGGACTCTTTCCTGTGGATTTTGGTTGTCTCCTGAGATGGGGTCTTGCTTTGTAGCTCATAGCGAATTCAGGATTCCTCTGCCACAGCCTCCTACATGTTGGAACTGCACATACAAGCTAACATGCCTGGCAAATATTTCCTCCTTTCAACTAATGTCCATGAAAAGACCTCAAATACTTTACTGAGCCTGTTCTAACTAGCATAGGCAGGTACAGTCAAATGTATTTTCTTTCATTCCCCAAGAAGAAGATGAGAAAATTTATTTTGGGACATCTTCTTTCTACTCCATATTAAAAACAAAAGTTAAAGGAAGAAAACACATCAGACCTGAAGGCATGTATATTTCATTATTTCTTTCTTGTTTCTGCCTCAAAATTCCATGTCATTCTTAACATTCCCTAATCTTTTCATATCTCATAATTTTATATTCAAATTATCACACAATGTGGCTGCTTCTGTTCTTTGGTTATCCACATACATGACACATAATATAATGTCTCTTATAGCCATTTGTGGTTGATATTTTGTTTGGGCAGACAAGCTGTTACTGAGGCTTCCCTGGAAGTTGTTATGTAGCCCAGGCTGATCTCAAAGTCACCATTCTGGTTCTCTTACCTCCTCCTCCCAAGTCCTGAGATTATAGGTATAGGCCACCACATCTGGCCCCCATATATATTTTTAATCCACAGTGATTATCTACTAACAACCACTGATACTTTACTACAGAAAACACTCAATCTATTGAGTGTCCTTCAGGATAAATACATCAATAATTTAAAGCTAACTGATAAAGGCTCACAAGTCTGTTCCCTTTAATTTTATATTACTTCAAAATATTTATACACTCATCCACATATACCAAATGCATACAGTTTGTAAAAATAAACTTTAGGTTAATTCCAAACACACACATTTAAGGATTCACAGTTTAACAGCAAATTTATATGCAGGTCAAAATGAATATAATTTTACATTCCTAATTTACACAGCAAGCTGACATGTTTGAATATCCTTTTTAAAAGATTTATTCTTCCTCATAAATCTCAGCAATAAGGAAAATGGAGACATAAACCTCAAGCTATGTCTATAACAGTATCAGTCATTGCAATATTATCTTTACTAACAAATGACCCAACTTGCTTACTAGGTTCACAAAAAATGATATAAACATATTATACACAACACACAACAACAAACTTACACACCCTGTCAACAAACACAAACACTGTCAGTGTTTGACTGTATATGCTTTGATCGAAGAGTCTATACATTCTCCTAGGGTGATTAAGGAACAATTGGAGCTATATAGCATATTTAACTACAGAAAAATAGGAATGGATGGGGAAGGGGCTAAAAATAGTTGAAATACACAAGAGAGCTATTTACAAATATGTATACACTTTAGCCATATCTTTTGTCGGGAAAATTTCTTTTGCAGGGTTAAATTTACTAAGTGGTCCAGAGTATGAGAGGTTTCGGTTAGTAATTTTCATTTTCATTCCTTGGTGCATTTATTAAAAAATAACACTTGCAGGTATTCCTCCCTTGGAATTCCTGCATCTCCTGGGAGAGCTTTCTTTAATAAACCTATGCTTGTTCTGCTCTGAAAAAAATTAAAAGTGGAAACAAAACACTTGTCAGTTGGAGCATCCTGCAGTCCCAGGTACCCAGGAAACTGAAGTAGGAGGACTGTTTGAACCCAGGAGTTCAAGGCCAGTCAGTGAGAACTGTTTTAAACAAAGAAAGAAAAAAAGAAACAGTTGCAAATAGCACATCGACTAGCTATCAAAATTCAGAAAAGCCTGTCTAACTGAATTAAGAACAAAAATCATTAAACAGAAACTGGATCTGCCCAGTAATCTTAAGAATTAGAAAGCCCCAGATCCAATCTCTAGCATCGCAAAACAAAATGCATAGATTTATCATTCACCAAGTGTACCAAAACCACTTCCTCTTCCACTCAGCTCCGCATCCCACAAATTCTTCACAGCTTTGTCATGATGCTTACACAGAGCATGTACAGTTGAACATAATGATGAGGACTTATGAAAATACTACTGTGTACATGGCCGGTAAGCTTACACTGCATTGGGATCTATCAGGTCACAAGGACACACGGGTGCAGGTGTCCTTTTGGGTATTACCAGTTTCTTGATATGCCCACTGATACATGGCTGCATAAGAACAATGAGTCCAGGCTGGCGATCAGGCCCATCGTCCGCTGGAGGCAAAGCTTCTGCTGAATGAGAAGTTTATCTCGGAGTTCTTGTACTTTCCCCAGGCACCAAAAGGCACCACCACTGCAGTACTGTTGTCCTCAGTGCCGTACTGTATTGCCTGCAGGTGCCAAAGAAGAGAGCAAAGAGCTGGAGTCACTGGACTTCTGTACACACAGAGAGCATCTCTCGAAAGCCAACTGGTTCTACACAGTGAACAAGCAATCATCTAACAAGGTTTGTGACTGTTTCCACCCTGCATCTATGTTCCACATGGTTATTAGTTGCACATGCGTAACAGTCCATCCAACTGCTTCCTGCCCTCCACTGTAGCCATCTTGGTGATGGAAACACCAGTGAACTGAGACACACCGCTGAGTGGCTCCCAAAGAGGATACACCTGAAACCCTTAGCATGGTGCCAATCATGGTAAGGCCTTAATAAATGCTAATTCTTACCAACAAAACTGCTGGCAGGAATTTAGCCCAAGAAATTAAAGAGCTTTGGAGAGAAATTTTTTTTAAAAAATACATGTTTGTCTGAAAACACTGGTAAAAACCTACCCCTTTGTATACTAACTTAAAATCTCAGAAACAGGTATGTACAAAGTCATGACAAAACTGTTTATAGTATTCCTTCTACAATGGTTAAGTGGGCATAAACTAAATTGCCTGCAGCAGGATTGAAAATCACTTAGAAGTGACCAGTTCAAATGGCTGAGGGCTAGAGTCAGTACTGTTCAGAAGTGCTTGGGTTGCAGTTAGCAGCAAACAGATCAGAAGATCTCACAGCCTGAGGCTAAACGATATCTGGGGTAAACAGCTTCAAGGAATGTAAAAGGTTTACAAACAAATCATAAGAGAAAAACTTGTTTAAAATGTATTAAGTATGTATCAAATGTACCATTCTTACTATTTGGTTGTTAAATATAAAAATAACCATTAAAATGGTGATAAAATAATAAGCAAAGAGGAAAAACAAACAAGAAATATGAGTTTTTTAAAGATTTATTTATTTATTATGTATATAGTATTTTGCCTGCATGTATGCCTGCAGACCAGAAGAGGGCACCAGATCTCATTATAGATGGTTTGTGAGCCACCATATGGTTGCTGGGAATTGAACTCAGGACCTCTGGAAGAGCAGCCAGTGCTCTTAACCTCTGGGCCATCTCTCCAGCCCCCAAATATGAATTATTAAATCCCATTCTAGAAGTTAATTCCACTAACAAAAAGATGCAAGCTAAACAGTAAAATCTCTGTTTTTCTCAAGGCTTTGTGCCTCACTCAGCAGTAGAGTGCTCACCCAGCATTGGAGACCCTGTGTTCAAATTCACCACAACACTCAAGCTAAAACACTATACACCTCTGCTATCCTTCATCCTCTTCTCTCTGGGAATTTCCCACCAGAAGACCTGCTAAGTCACCTGTTCGGTCACGGCATGGGCTGCTTCATTCGGGTCATGGCACTGGTTGACAAAGTCACAGATCTCCTGACTATTCACCATGAAGTTAATCCCATCTGTGGTGAGGACCAGGAAGCTGTCATCCCCATGGTAGAGCTGCGACCAGAAGCAAACAAATGGGATTACAGACGAGCCTGTGCCTCCCAGTGACTCATTCTCTTAGAAACTGCGTCTGTTTTGCAGAGTGGCCATCCGTGTCAGAGTTCACGGGCAAACAGAAAATGTAGCTGGGAATCAATACCACCCAGGATAAACCAAACTTTGACCAGAAATACCGAGGAAGAGGTCAGACAGTCAAATGTTGAGAGTCTAGACTTCAATGCTACTTTCATTATTTGGCTGGGTGAGTACATTTTATCACTTGATAGTGTGAGCCTTTATATGCTTTAGTTTGTGTTAATATTTCGATTTATTTTTTAAAAAGTGAAGATAGTTGTATCTCTTTTGAACAGAGGCAGCCACACAGCAAATCCTATATAAGTATTTGTTTCACAAAATGAATATAAGTGAGATATATATTTTTTTTCTTTTGAGACAGGGTTTCTCTGTGTAACACTGGCTGTCCTGGTACTAGTTTGGTAGACCAGGCTGGCTTCAAACTCACAAAGATCTGTCTGCCTCTGCCTCCTGAGTGTAGGGATTAAAGGCGTGCACCACCACCAACCTGGAGTGAGGTATCTTTTTAAGGCCAAAAATCCTTCCTTGAATTCTGAACGTTCTTGCCCTACCGTTTGTGGACGCCCACATTATACTGTGCTGACTCAGCTCCAGAGAAGCAAGCAGCAGGTCATGCATCATGTTGGGGTCAGGTCAGAGTAAAAGAGGCGCTATGCTTTTCGAACAGAAATGGCTGACTGGAGAGCTGAGTGGCGAAGGCAAGCCCAGAATAACTCCCAAGCTGAGAGAACGCCTCAGGCGTTGGGAAAGGATGGGCCAGAGAGGCCCTCTACCAGGGAAAAACAAAAGCCACCACCCTCCTCAGGCCAGAAACTAGCATCTTACTTATAAGTTTATTCTTCACTTAAAATTAGTCCCTCTTTAAAAACATCTTTCCATCAGGTAGATCTTCCAGGACAGCCAGCAGCCAGAGGTGAGTCACGAGTCATTCTCTGTGTATGACTCAGTGTCTCTGACCCCTTCTTACCTTAATCCGTGTTGTCTCGGGTTCTGCTATCACACCACTGGCTTTAAGATCCAAATCTCCAATGCTCCTTGTCATTGCAAGTCTGCCATTTACGTGGGGCTGTCCCAAACTGTTCCAAGATACAAACCCACCGCATTTCTTGATCCTAGTTAAGAAAAAGTAAAATCGATAATGATGATGATGATGACAATAATGATATAGGAAATTAAAGCACTGGTTTAAATATCAGTTTTACAATTTGAAATTTAGAGCCTGGGATGTCAGCAACCCGCCCCCCCTCCCCCCATTCCCCAGGAACTTAAATTTCGAGTTTAAAGCAAGCCTACGGTAAATGCCAAAACTTTTAAGTCCATAAATAACTAAGATAAAAATGACCAATTTGGGTCACCTGTGGTGTACACACCCTGACAACCCCAGCACTTGAGAGACTGAGAAGGGAGAACGCAGATGCAACACCAGATCTGCACAGCGAGATCCAGTCTCAGCAAACCCAAACCAGCCAAAACAAGAAAATCGGGGCCAAGGTAGTGGCTAGGCACAGCAGGGCTGGCAAAGAGGCCCTGGTGTTTTACGCCAGCACAGGGAGGGAAACGCCACACTCCGTTTCTATGGCAACTACAGCTGTCATCCCATGAAATGGCTGATCATGGGGGCAGTACCTTTCTTTCTCATCCTTTCTTTCCGGGGTATGGTCGGTGGTCAGCTTCATGGGTTTTCCTTTTCTACACAAAAGAGCCCGGCTGTCTCCAACACTGGCTACAACCAGTTCAATACCATCTCTCAACAAGGCGACGGTTGCAGTAGTCCCAGAGGTCAGGAGGCTGGCTGCAAATATTAGAAGATACAGTCTCAGTTAGCGATAGAAGTGTCCGGGTATGGAATTTCCACTAAAAATAAAACAGAAGCATGATCATTTAAGGCTGCCCCGTACCATTCTAATTTAACAAGAGCTATGCAAATGAAATGCCAACAAACTATGTAAGTAAGACCATGCAGAGAAACAATTAATGTTTAATTTAGTAACAGGGCTCCATGCAAACAGAAAAGTCAGTAAACTAATTTGGCGAGCAAAGCACCCGTGTCTCCAAATGGTCTGTGTGTGAAAAGCAGGGCTGACTAAAACTCACAATGAGGATGCCTTTGTGTGCACAGCAGGTGTCAAAACAAAACACGACCGCGTCACTAATCTGGTTGCTATGACAGGATGGCAGATCTGCTGGGCCCATTAGGTGGGCTGCCTTTCTAAAACCGTGAGATTTGGATGATTCTCCTCCACTCCTCACTCCTGTCCAGTCAAAGCAGTACTACTCATAGGTGAGGAGAGAAAGGCCAAGCACAGACCATTTGCTCTTCAGGCACTACAGTGTATACATTCTTACCTTCTAGAATCATGACAATTTATAAACGTACACACACACACACACACACACACACACACACACTAAAACAGTTAAAGACCCATACCCTTTTCTGGTTTGGGTCTTGGTTTGTTCTACACCTGAAGAAAAGCCCACCCCCCACCCCCCCACCCCCCCACACCCTTAGATTATAGATCTGAGCGGTAAAGAATGAAATTCATTCCAGTTCCTCATCAACATGGCATACTTAACACTATTAGCATACTTAAAACACTATCAGATCACAGAATCTGCAGCCAAAAAGCAGACCAGCATAGCCAGCTGCAACCCCTGCAGCCCTGCCTGCATGTCAGCAATATGCATCTTCTCTGCCATCAAGGGAAGGCCAGCGTTGCCAGGCTTGAGGCTGCCGCTCCTTTTCTGCTCAAGCCAACCACGTTTGTGTGTCCTCCTTTGATTTATTCCAACATTATCTGTTCTGTGTTGTTAACACTTATGAAAAACGTTGAAGGTGCTTTGAGCCTTGTGGAAAGTGGGACTACCATGAGACTGTGAACCAAAGAACACTGCAGCAAAGCGGCAGAGGCTGAGAAGTAACTCATTTAAAGCAGGGATTACCTGGAGTAACACTGTTAACTGTTTAAAGCATTGCCACAATTTTCACTGGATTGTTTTTTTCAATCTGGTAATAAGAGTTCCACATCCAATCACTTGACTGTTGCTCTATGTAATAAATGTAGAAAGCTTCCTGACCATCCAAAGGTGACTTACACTCTACAAGTTGATTTAGAAAACTGTAATTGACTTAATTGACAGTCAAGTTTTTACAAGATTTTGTTTAAAGACAGCATCTAAAACTTCACCAAATAATGTATTTTAGAGAGAGATGAGTACATTTGCCAGTCATTGTATTAAAATGCCTGCTTTAACCAGAAAAGTAATATGGAAAGGCATGGATAAAGTCTACTCAATCTGTTGTAGTCATGCTCAGTTTACTCTATTGGAAAACAGCATCTACAGTTGCACTCTCTTCCCATTCATCTGTTGATTTTGGAACCATTTGGTCCAGGCAATGCTGTCATACCACAGCAATGTCAGTGCATGGCATAAATGTTTTAACACAAAGACTAGTGATGCTTATCATACGTGTCTTACAACTTTCAACTTGATCTTGGTCAAAAGACTGTACAACAACGGAATCGTCACAGTTCAATCAACTGCATTACTCTTAAATGATTTTAAAAGGCAGGAAAGAGAAGACAGGCATTCCTTAGATGCAACGAGTCCAGGGGATTCTGAACTCTTCACATCAGCTGTCAGCAACAGCTTTTGAGAAAGCGATCTTTACCTGAAGATGACAAAAGAATTAACGTTGTATAAATGCAATGTCAGTTTGGGTTGGAGCTCCCAGCTCTCTCACCTCTGAATTTAAAAGAGCTTGGGCTTTTTTCAACTCACCTTCCCAGTTTCAAATCTCTGGACATATGGGGAAAGTTTCAAAACTAACCATGGACTCTGGCTTGCTTACGCATCTAAGAACATAAATAGTGAATCAGCACTTATTTCCATTCAACAGTTAACACAGAGGTCAAAAAGTCCCACTGTCTGCCCTAACAACAAAACTAGAAAATCAAGACAACATTTTTCAGTAAGTCTGAACACTCACGGGATACTTTCACTGCAAATTGTCTCAACTAACGGGCCACGGAGGAAGCGGGAACGCCCCAGGAGTTTAGACTAGGAACTGCTAGACTTTCAGCTGAGACAAAATTAAGCAGATCTCTCTTTCCACTGAAGCCCAGCATATAGCAGCGTCCACAGGCTCCAGGTCTAGAGCTGCCGAGCAGGCACGGTTCTCTGCCGCAAACAACACGTACAGAGGCAAATGGGAACCTCACCCAGAAATTACACACAAACATAACAAACCTGCAACACAAAGGACAGCAGAGAGAGCTGCAAAATAAGGGGAGGGGTTTCTGTTGGTGAAAATTTCACTCGCAAACCACACAATATTCCAGGCGATGCCAAACCAATGATTTCAAAACTCAGTAGCTTCAAGTTAATAGTATCTGGTTGTTGATCTATTTTTTTCCATCAGACTAACATTTCTCATAGTGTTGTAACTGAAGATAGAAGAAACTTACAAGCATATGCGTCTATCTATACCAAAACACACCAATGGTAACACAGACTTGTATCTGCATATGCATGCATGTGCACGCACAAGCACACACACACACTTAATCTTGAACACAGCAAAATCACTATTACTGAGTCAGAAAAAAAAAAGCACTGTAAATTTGGTTCACAGCAATATTAGAACTGTCCCCTAAACAAAATAGCTTGTATTTGATAAGCAGTACGTAGAGGATGTATGTGAACTATAGATTACTAGCTAACTGGGGTTTCAATATACATGGAGGAGCAATCAAAGCACCTCCTATGCCAGAAACAGGACACAAGATATTTGTTCATAGCAAATAATGCAGGAATTTAGTATGGGGAAGAACTGTTTCCAGTTGGATGACTTAAATCCATGGTTTATATGAAGGCCAGTGTGGCTCCTGAATGATAATGTGTGTTTATAAATTCATGCAATCATAAAAGGATGTTTCTGCTGCTCTGTCTCTTTCCCAGTGCTCCAGGTCAATAGGACATTAGAAAAATAATCACAATTTGGAACAGCAACAGAAAGGGTAAAATCTAACAACACCCCCAGTGATTATTAAGTTATGTAAATAATAATCCATATAAGCCAACATTGCTGCAAAATTTATTAAAAACGGGTGCTCTTGACAAGTATGACTCGTGAACACCGAAGTCAAATTAACGACCTGAAGCAGTAACAACACAATAAGAACAACTCTTCAATGCTGTTCTTATTTATTTTCCATTTGGTGACCTCCGGCATAAGAGGGGTCTTCAAAACTACTGTACAGGGATGGAGGTGTAGCTCACTGGTGGACTACTCACCTAGCACACCCACAGCCCTGAATAATCCTAGCACAGAAGGCAAATTTGCCTTTACAGCTCGTACTGTCTGGGAGTTTAGTTCTCTAGGGAGAGCCACAAGTGACGAGCACAGAATCTAAAACTCGCAGTGGTGCCCATCAATACCTGCCACTGAGTCGAAGCCATTCCTCTCATTCTGATCTTCTGTTCTTTAGGAGCGTGGCTGCTTTCAAAGCATAATCACTGTCCAGTTCCAGCAGTCACAGGATATACAGCCTCATAATCTGTGTTTTCTACCACCTGTTTGTTTTAAGTGGCTATGTGTAAAAAATAAAGTGATGGGGTATTTGAACTCACTGGCTGGTTTAAATGTAAAGAACACACTGCTATAAATTGAATTTAAAATTTGGAGGGTGGTTTCAAAGGGTTGGAGATCTAGTTCAGTGGTAGAAGAACACTTGTCTAGAATGTATGAGGCCTGTTAAAAACAAATAATCCCCACCGCCTGGTCTCACAGGAAGGGCTCAAGAGAAGTGAAAGCAGGGCAGACGCTAAGAGATGAGAAGCGAAAGTGGGTAGACAGGGGGACTGTGGTCCAACAGAAGGTTGCTAGCTGGCCCTGGCACACACACACACACACACACACACACACACACACACACACACACACCCCAAAAAGAATATTAGCTACTAAATAGTACTAATACTAAAATATTGTTTGATTCACTATTTCAACTAAAAATTTAAGTTTGGGCCGGGCGGTGGTGGCGCACGCCTTTAATTCCAGCACTGGGAAGCAGAGGCAGGTGTATCTCTGTGAGGCCAGCCTGGACTATACAGAGTGAGTTCCAGGAAAAGTGCAAAGCTACACAGAGAAACCCTGTCTCGAAAAACCAAAAAAAAAAAAAAAAATTAAGTTTGGATAACTTTTTTATTTAACAATTGGATTGTGTGAGTTATCTAAAGGTTCTCTTTAAGACATACAAGTAATGGCCAGGTGGTGGTGATGCACGCCTTTAATCCCAGCACTCGGGAGGCAGAGCCAGGTGGATCTCTGTGAGGCCAGCCTGGGCTGCCAAGTAAGTTCCAGGAAAGGCGCAAAGCTACACAGAGAAACCCTGTCTCGAAAAACCAAAAAAAAAAAAAGACATACAAGTAAAATGTTATAAATCCAAAGCCTCCTGAACTATAGTTATCAAAAATAAATGTTTTTAAATTCAACACCAAGTCTAATATTGATGGTTTTAATCACCAGCATTGATTATATCATTTTAAAAAAGCTTGGCTGCACTCATGAAGGGTCAATGAATTTTAATGTTGGCCATATGCCAAATGTTCTTGAACATTGTGTTCTACAAACCACGGCAGTGAATACAGCTGTTTGTAGAACAGCTGGGGCATAATCCTGATACTACATCCCATAAACATCGTGGTGATGATGCAGCCAAACTCACAGCCAGCCTAGTAAAGGATAAAAACAGACCAAATCCACTATTATAAAAATGCTGGGCCTATGCCCAGCTGGTGCATACCTTTCTGAGTTTGAGGCCAGCCTGATCTACATAGTCAGTTCCAAGCTAGCCGGGGTTGCCTAATGAGAATCTGTCTCCACCCCCAAAAAAGTAAAACCACGAGAAAGTGTTCCACTTCCTCTTCGTGTGTTCTACTCTTTAAGAGAACGAAAGATAAATCTTGAGCAGAAACTTCGCCCTCTGTCAACTCCTCACTTAGAGAAGGGGAGTGGAACCTTGGAGGAAGCGGTACCAAAGGAAGAAGATAGAATATTTCAACTAATCTACCAAGTGGAAACTGCTCTCTGGACAAACGGAGAAAGAATGGGCTCTAAAGTGTCCTGGGGAGTGTGACGGTAAAGTTCTCATGATCAGCAGGAAGGGGCTGGAGAAGTAGCTCAGCGGAACAGCGTACCTGCTGGCCAAGCATATTCCAAAGCCTTGGGTTCACCAGTGATGCGGGTGGGGAGGCGGATACTTAAACGGAACACTCAGCTATCCCGGGGTCCCCCTTCTCCCTCTCTTGATACTAAATAAGCACATGAAGAAGGCCCTAATCTCAGCTAACCATTTCTTCCCCTGGACTTGCAGCTCCTCGTGTGTGAAATGGGGAGAATTCCCATCCACCTGAAAGGGGCATCCCTGGGGTGCACTTTCTCATTAAAGGAAAGGACCGAACTAAGAACAACATCCTGCTCAAGGCTGTTCCCAGTCAGTTGGGAGGCAGACTCCACATGGCTGCTGCAGAAGTTACCAATGCTCACCTGATTAGAGAAATGCATTAGTGAGCTAAGTAGGAAATATTGGATATATTTTCTGAAATTATTTTGATAAACTTAGTCAAAATAAAAAAACATTTACTTTTAAAACTTATACCTAGTCCATGATTTTTTTTAATTCACTTGCCATGCCCTTCCTTACACTTAACAGAAACAAAAATATCACCAGTTGCCTTAGGAAATCTGCAAGATTGAGAAAGAGAAGACAAATATCTCCCTTCTGACTATACTAATGGATGCCAATTAGCCATTTTCTATCATACTTAAGACCTATTGCTAATATTCTTTTTTTTAAAAAAAAAATACATATTCATTTATTTTGTGTGTGCACGCATTTGTTTTTAAGTGTATGTGGACATGCTAGAGCATGTGTGTGAAGGCCAGAAGCTGACATATGGAATCAATGCATATTCATTTATTTTGTGTGTGCATGCGTTTGTTTTCAAGTGTATGTGGACATGCTAGAGAATACATGTGAAGGCCAGAAGCTAACATATGGAATCACTTCTCTTTGTTCCCCACGTGGGTCTTGGGGTTGGAGCTCAGATGGTGAAGCTTGGTAGCAGGTGCCTTTACCCACTGACCCATCTCTCTGACCCCCTACAGTAAATGATGTACAATAATCAACCTTGCAGATGTGATTATCCTGTAGTGTTTGCACTAGTGGTGTGGCAGGGGCATGAGATCCACTTAGTATGGACATCTTGTCCATAAAAATATAAATCAAATAGATTGAAACACTTTAAATGATCTTCGTAAAACGAAAATTCAGTAACAGAACCATTTTGGAGCTTCCCCTTCTGAAAGCTCATTATCGGACATAACAGTGGGACACTGACATCAGTGCAGATTCCAGACAGCATTTAAAATGATTCTTTGTATGAAGTTATTTCTGTAATAACTCCCCACAAGCAAACATGCAATAAGACGCCCACCACCGAAGGCCTTCACTGTTACTCTTTCCCCGCCCATTCTGGAGGCCCTGAGGCATGCCATGGCTCACTTACCATCAGCAGACAGGTGGGCATAACTTGAAAAGGCTTTATCTATTTCTAGAAAGGCCAAGGTCAGTACAGTTTCCAGGTCTTTCTCCCGAGGAAGCAAATCCCTTTGTGGAGGAAAGAAAGCTGCGATCATTCGGCAATAGTTCTCTGTTCTCAGTCAGTCCTCCAGAGTCACTCCGTACAACAGACCTCACGGCTCTCCTCTCAGACGCCTTTGCTGAAGATCCAAGGGGTAAGGAACATTTATTGACCCCTGAAGGATCGTGAAGTGTGACATTCTTGGGCTGAGAGGATCGTGCCATCACACCCTGGGTATGAGGTGCTGGAGATGTAACTCGGGGCTTCCTGCAAGCTAGGACTAACTGAGCTACCTCAAACCTGAGGCCTTTGAAAGGCATGACAATGTAAGTCTGAGGAAGTGGTGCTGGTGGTCTGCCTGCAAGACTAAGACTTAAGAGGTGAGGGCAGGAGGCCAGGAGTTCAAGGTCATCCTTGTTTTTTATAGTTGGTTCTAGCCCAGTCTGGGATATGTCAGTCTATCTAGGAAAAACAAACAAGGCTGTCTGAAGATGTCGTTAAGTGGCCGGGCCTTTGCCTCACATGGAAAAGAGAGAGAGACAGAGACAGAGAGAGACAGAGACAGAAAGCTTCAGCACCTTATCTTTTGAGTCATCTCACAATCTCCAAGTCCTGTTCTTTAAGAGTTCTCAGTCGTGCAACCCTGATTGGTTACAAGGTCCTTCATACCGACTTAAATCACTGAGTTTGTAGAGTGAAGTCAACCATTCAAAAATTAACGGACAAACTGACAACTACCTTTAACTATATGCTGGAAGGTAAAACAATAGCCCATGGCCATAGCGGTCACCCTGTCTCCTTCCTTGAGTTCTAGAAACAGTGTGATTCTCAAAAACATAGTAAGTGTGGTTTGAATGAGAAGAGCTCCCACAGGCTCATGCGTTGAAATGCTTGGTCCCCAGTTGGTGGAACTGCTTTTTGGAAAGGATTAGGAGGCGTAGCCTGGTTGGAGGAGGTGAGTCACTGGAGTGGGCTTTGAGGTTTCAAAAGCACACACGATTCCCAGTTAGCCAGCTGGCTCTCTCTCCCCCTCGCTCCCTCTCTCTGCTCCTGTCTGTGGGTAAGGATATAAGCTCTCAGCTACTGCTCCAGCGCCATGCCTGTTGCCATGACCCTCACCATGATGGTCATGGACTCCAACTTTCTGAAACTGTAAACAAGTCCCGGTAAACTGTCTTTTCTAAGTTGCCTTGGTCACTATGTGTCTTCACAGAAAAGTAACTAAGACAATAAGTCAACCTCCCCGTGCTGACAAGAGTAAATACTTCCTCAGGACCACAGAGGCATAGCTCCAAGGGCCAAGTTCAAATCCCTAGGTCCCATATAAAGACAACATACGGCTTTACACTGGACCCCAAAGACTGATGGGCCAGCCAGTCTAGCCAAAACTATGTGAGCTCCAGGTTCAGTAAGAGACTCTATCTCAAAATGTAAGGTGGAGAATGATATAGAAAGACACTAATGTTGACCTCTGGCCTCCACACACAGATGAATACATATAAATATGCATGCACACAACACACACACACACACACACACACACACACACACACGAGAGTAAATTTTCTTACAAGTTATCTTTGTACTTTTTAATTTACTTGAAATGGTCATCTAGGGAGGTAGATTCTGAAACACATCTCTGAAATGGAGATAATCTCCAATTATAAATGTCACATTGACATGCTCACTGATGGAGTGGCATGTGACCACTCCAGTAATTTGGTCCACACTGGTCCACAGCCAAAGGGAGAATATTTCAAGAGAATGCCTAGGGGAACTACAAAACCAAGGTGGTGATACATACATAACACATTTTTCCATGTGCGTGTGACAGAAGTCAGCAGCTGCAGGTCCCCCGTGCCCGTCATATACTGCAAAGTATAGCACCTCTTCGGTCAGCTGTGCGAACCCAAATCGATCTTCATTTTCTTTCCGCTTGCCAATGAGGGAGGCGCAGCCCACATTCTCCAGGCTAATTTTGGGAATTGGCTTGCCATACTTGATGCTAGGCGGCAGCAAAATTGGCTCGTCGATGCGGTTGTCCCAGATCCCAAAATTGTCCCAAGTGGCTGGCTGCCCACTTCCGTCCGGGTCAAACCGGGAACACCTGGGCTCCGAAGTGGAGCTGTAGCAGGCAGGAGTTACCTGCCTGTTGTCCTGCAGAAGAACAGAGCTTAACAACACTCTCTTCTTCACCTGGCTCCCTCCACTTCTCACCAAGGTAATTAAGGCCGCCGATAACATAATGCAGCTCCAAAGGCCTCAGTCTCAGGGAAAAACAAACAGAGCAATAGGCGAATTCCTTGAAGAAAACTGATGCACCTAGGGGTGGGGGCAAAGACAAAGTCACAGTCAGTAATTCAAAACACTGCTCATACATCATCAGATGCCAGAAACAAAAGCCATAAAGAGTATGACATTGTATGTGAGTGTGAGTGTGTGTGTGTTGGGAACCCTGCATGCTATTCTTGAGAATGCTGGATGAAAAATTTATCTACCGCCTTCGCGGTGTTTGAATTCTATAAACGTTTGACGATATGCATATATCAACAACACATGTATCTCTGATTTAACCTGCCATCACTTAGGGGCCTTGTTAAAATTAACATTTTGATTCAGCTGGTATAAAGTAAGGCCACACTGTACACTTCTACTCAGCTGTGGTTACACATATGCTGGTCATCAGGTCACACTTTGTAAGTAAATACCCTTTCTTCACAAACTTGGTTGTTCTGAAGACAAGATAATGTACATGTCAACAATAACAACAACCTCTTCTTAGGAAAGAAATAGGAAAAAACAGCTGGCTACTAGAAGATTTACAATAATTCTGTACTCAAAGAGTAGCCAAGCTTCAAACAAAGACACAATTTTGGATCAGAGTTTCCTTTTTACTTAATATTTCTATTCATTCTTTAGGAATTTCATACAGTGTATTTTTGCCATAGTCACCCCAACTCTTCCTACCAATGAATGCCTCCAAGGTCCACCCTACTTCCTACCTCCACACTTCATGTCCTATTTAAAAAATAACCCATCAACTCCAAATTGAGCTGCCTAAGTACTCCTGGGTGTGGGACCATTGGCTGGTGCACAGCTGACCTACCAGGAGCCACACTCTTCAACTGACTCTCCCTTTCCCAGAGGCCATCATTGTCCACAGTTCCTCAGCTGGGGACTCGTGCACCCCTTCCCACTCCATACTAGAATGCCGACTGGCTCTTGTGCAGGCGACTGAAGCTGTTCTGAGTTCCTGGGTTCAGCAGACCTGTCTTACACAGACAACACTATTCCACTCTGGTCCCTTGTCCCCAACAGTGGCATCTGGCTCTTATATCTTCCCACTTCCTCTTCTGAGATGGTCCCTGAGCCTTGGAGAGGGGGTGTGATATGGAAGTCAAATCTGAGTCTTTACAATCTATTAACTAATGAACTTTGCTTTTTATATTAGATGGTTACTGTAAATTGGCTCAGGTAAACACCTACTAGCAAAATAGGCCAGTTCCAATGGTGTTTCTGTGGTAGACGTGCATGAAGAGGGTAAGCGAGGAATTGAGCACGTGTTAGAGACAAGTAGCCCAGATTTATGGCCCTGTGATCCATACATTTACATTAACAATGTAGCTCTCCTTTCCTCCACTGCCAACAGCTCATCAATACCTAAGACAAGAAGACTCTGCCTCTTTTTCTTCTAAACAGGGACTCACTATGCAGCCCTAGCTGGCCTGGAATTCACTATGTATATCAGGCTGGCCTTGAACGTACAGGGTTCACCTTCCTCTGCCTCCTGATGCTGTGATTAAAGGTATATGCGAACACAGGTAGGCAAAGGCTGCATTTCTTGAAACCATTATTCTGCATTCCTACTTAAACCCAATCCTAAAACCTTTCTTGGCATGATGAGGAATTATCAGGGAGTTCTCATAGCCCTGTGGTTGGGCTGTTTCCAATAGTTTTCCATACATACCAAGTTCTAAGCAGAGACTCGGCTGCACAGCACTTCGCTCTGTTACTTTACAAATGAAAAACTAATTCTTGATGCTAAGATTTGACAATGCTGGAAGAAGGTATTATATTATTCGCAACTACATAAGCCAGGATTGTGTCTGTTGTGGCTCGTGTCTGTAGTCCTACCTACTGAGGACGATGAAGTAAGAAGGATCATTTTCATCCAGTTGAGATTAGTCTAGGAAACACAGTGAAACACTGTTTCAAATAAACAATCAAAATTATTTCACAATAAAAAATGAGTTTAAAAAAATCTATCTCTTCAGGACCTATGGATATGACTGTATCAATTAATCTCTGCAAAATGCATAAACATTCACACACAAAAAAAAAAGCCAGCTGGAGTCCATATACACAGGAATGCCTTACAAATTTTAAACAATAACTTTCAGAAGAATCTTTGGGAATTCAGTTTAGCTAAGGGTGGGGAGGGCCATTATCCTGTACAAAACAGTCAAAGAGAGAACGCAATATGAACAAACTCCTTTAGAAATCATGATGAGGATGGGAGCTAGGGGTGGAGAGAGGGATATAACTAACATTATATCCCTAAGGATGCTTGAAAAAGCCATATAAGTTGCCTAATACATATACATATAATATCCTCTGAGGGTCAGGGGGAGAGGGAGAGAGAAACCATATACAGCAGATGATGCTCCTTCTGGAAGCCATAGGTAAGTCAAATAAAAAGTCCACTGCCCGGTGTAGAGTACCTTTCCCCCAGCAGTCGGTAAGGGGTGTACCAGAAACTCTTTAAACAATACAGGCTACTGTGATTTCTCTTGCTTGTGCACTAGAACTATATGGTAAGACCCCGTTGCTGAATCCACCCACCACACACTTTGTCCGCAGAGACCACCTTGTGAATTCCCATCTCTAAACCCACAGATTAGAAGCGCGGCTTTCAGACCTCATCGATGTTTCTTTGTGCGTGGACTGTGATGAACACAGAAACTCAAAACTGACCAAAATGAGGAGAATAGGTGTTTGTGGAGTCCTCGGACAAAAATGCGACATTATATTACACCTCTCCCCTCGAGGCTCAGGGGCCATCGAAGAAGATGGAGCAGAAAGATGTAAGAGGCTGCAGCCAGGGAGGAGTGGCAGGAAACTGTCTTCTCAGCTTGACACCATGACTGCACTCTCCAACTCACCACAGCCTTGGGGGGCTGCGCTAGACCAAACCAGTCAACATTCCTGGATGAAAGGGCTTACAAGTACTCGGCAACTCACCCCTGAGGTGCTATGGACGGCTGGTGGGTTCTGGGAGAAGGAGATCCTGTTTTTCTTTAGAGGTGTAGAAACCGGTCGGTTGTCTATGCTCAGGAGGGCCTCACATCCATGAATAGATGGGCGATATAAGTTGGAAACACTGGTCAAGGGGGAAAAAAGACATAAAGGTGAAAGTGGGGATGGCGGAGTAGGTTTTAGAGGAGTTAGGAGGAAGAGTGTGTGGGGGGTGTGATCAAAATACACTGTCTGAAATTCTATAAAAACAAAAAAAGGAATAAAAATATTTTGACCAAATTTTGAGATACACAGAAAACTGGTAGTACATTCCCTTGAGTGTCTCTGTGAGGATGTTTTCAGAGACCATGAGATACGAGTTAGTGGTCGGTCAGCAAAGGGAGGGCAAAAGACTCAAAAGAGTTTGTTTAGGTGACTTCAGTTCATGTACACTTACTTAGCAGGTAAGCACCCACTTTAAAGTTACGGGACAGCAGACAAATGACTCAAGTTTTCAAACAGCTCTTCTAGGATTCTCTTGCCCACTTCCCCTGTATGCGTCTCTCTAACTCTCAAAAAAAAAAAAAAATCAAATGATAAACACAGCTACGTTCTCATCAAAGAACAAATATTCACAAGATATATTACTGAATAATAAAATAAAAGTGGACAGTTCCTTTGAGCCTATATAATCTAATATTTATCATCAATTTGACCTTCCATCATAGTATCAATACTTCAGAAAATCAGCAGAGCAGTTATAGAGAAAAACCTGCTGGAGTGAGCAGCTACAGAACTAGGTCAGCACCACCTAGGCAAACAGACTTAAGTGGTTCCGTCTCCTTTGCCAGCCACACCAAAACTAAACCACAGAGATCCCTTTTAGAGCCTCACGAAAAGTATTCAAAGGTAACTTGTGTTCCCAAGCTGCATGACAACTCTCAGTGAAACCTGCACACAACCCAGAGGTGTAGCTTAATGGTGCAGCCCAGTGCTTAGCATGCATAAGACCCTCGATTCAACATCGGCCAGCCACCAAACGAAGACAAAAAAACATCTAGAGAAAAACAAACATCCTCATTCCAAACCAAACAAAGCTCTGTACATCCAGAAAGACATCCCCTGCTTCAAGTTTGGAAAAAACCATCATCAGCCCCAGAGATCTTGGAATGCCTGCAGAATTGACCACGAACTGAAGAGCCGATGAGGGGAGTGAAATGGAAGTGTGAAAGACAACGAACACTTAAAACAACAGCAAATTACAAACAAACACAAAACAACAGAAAATAAACTAAACCAACAAACAAACACAACAGCAACAACAACAAAAAAATGGTTCCTTTAAACAGACGGAGAACAACCTGATAAACGCCTAAGCTTTCTCGTAACAGTGAGCTGGGATAAGCTTATCAGTTTGTCCACTAAGAAGCAGTTACTTAGCACGTTGTTATTAATCAGGGAGAAATATGTAAATCTGCAGATTAGAAACCTAAGCTAACCAATGCTAGTAAACCATTTAAACAATTATATTTAATCTTTCAAAGTGAAAGATTATTTCCCTTTATTGCTTTTACTATACAAAAATATCCCAGAAAAGTAAAAGGAATACAAAGCATGTCACAAATGCATATGACATATTCTACTAACAATAAAGAAACTTTAAACTATGGTAAGGAAGAGAATAAAAATAAACAATTTGCTTGGAATCCTAGATATATAACATAACAATCTAAAATATTTTGGTAATTGTACATAAAAGGGGGAAAAGACTCTTGCTTGAACTTAATATTTCAAATTCTTTATTTCCTAATCAAAACAAAAATGTATGTATCACAATTTAATCACTTCAGTCTTTAAAACTCTATGTGTGCATGCACAAAATTAAAAACGCCTTACTATTCTGGCTATTATAAATAAACATCTGAAAATATGCCTTTCCACCAATTCCACAATGATTTGTGTGACGAAGCCTTTCTCACAGACCCAGAAAGAAAGGAGGGAAGAAATAAAAATGCGATGCTCGAACAAAGTTATCCCCACGTTAGTAATTCCAGGTGGCAGGAATCTCAGCCCAAGAGGTTAACAAAGCTGTGAGATGTCATAGGCACTGAGTTGCTTCAAGACAGCACTGGTGAAACTCACTTCTACAGAGCGGCAATCACAGCAAGAAAGGAGCTTTGTGGGGTGGTCCACCCCCAGAATCTCAACACTTAGAGGGTGGAGGAACCAGGAGTTAAAGGCCGGTCTGAGACTACTTGAGACCCCATCCCAACAACAAAAAAACATCAGGATTGAAAAACATACCTGCCTTGTAAACTTTTTAAACCACCCTCTGATTGTGTAGCCCAAAGACGCACAGACACAGCTGCAAGACTGCTGCACCAGTTCTACTCTTCATAGTTCTCCGATTTTAGTCTCACCCAGCAGTTTAACTCCCAGAGCTGCTCCATTTTATTTTTGAAAAAAGGAGGCACTATCTCTACAGCAGGTTTTGGCACTGGGAATTTGAGTTCAGCTGCTGTGGAACGTCAAAAACAGTTCAAAAGGGAAATTTACTTCTACCACTTCAAGCAAGCATCTGGCAGAATTGGGAGTTCTGGCAATCAACAGTACTGATAAGGCTTAGATTTTCCTCTCTCCAGGAACCGTGAGGTAACTAACAAGTGGCACTTTGGTATCTTCCTATAATGGAAACACAAGGTAACTTTTTGCTATTTTTTTTTCACTTTATTTATTTACTTATGTGTACAGGGATGCAGCCAGTGCAAGTCGGCAGAGGTCAGAGGACACCTTGTAGGTGGTGCACCTTCTCTGGTGCTAGAACTCAAGCGGCAGGCTTGGCAGCAGGAAACTTTACCGGTCAAGGCCGAGTGACATCACCAGCCCGATTTTTAATATTCTTAAACTCCAAATTTCTTTACCATCATCGCCAATGAAAACCCCCTACACCCTGGTAAACAACTAAAATCATCTGAAAACCTCTGAAATGTATTCTAGCAAATCTGCACTCAATGACTTTACCTCCTTTTAGGAGGAAAGAAAACAAAACCCTCAGTGAGCTTTGGGTGTATGTGAGCCTCGGTTTAGACATGTGAACTGAGAATAGTAATGAAAAGTACTTATTACTCAATTTTGTGAAAGAGGTTCTGATGTTGTCAAGGAAAAAGAGACTCGGGTTGCAAGAAAAACAGTTATTAACAAGAACCCATTATCCAAAGCTTCCGTATCCAGTGACATTTGTCATACAGTGGTGCTCTGGTTTCCAATTTCTACAAGCTACAACACACACTCGCAGTCCAACACCTTCCCTTCCGCGCAGGCCAGCAGATCTCGGGCGGCCCCAACTGTTTTCTTCCTGGGGTACAGGTCCTTTAGAGGCCACATTTGCTCTCCCCATCTGGGGCACCTGGGCTGGGGGTGGAGGGCTTCGCTGTTACTATCCCTCCGACTCCTACAAGGAAAACACCAGCGGAGCTTCTGAGAATTGTCCTAGCAGTTTCTACCCAGAGCCTCATCTTTGTCTCCTCCGGGTGAATTAGCTCATCTACAGAAAGCGGCTGCGGAAACAGGCACCCCGAGCCACATAGCTTTAAGACACAGAGCTCTCTTAGCAAAAAACAACACAAGCCCGGAGATCCAAACCACTAGGGCTCCGCTGGACACGGTCCTGAGCTAGTTTGCTGGCCTTGATGGAAGCCGGACCGCTGCAGGACAACATCCTCCAGCTAGCGCAGCCCAGCAGATCTCGGGGCACAACCCCCCCCCCCCGCCGGGGTCTTCAGGCCGGGGAAACAGGTCCCACAGTGGCCATGCCTACTCTCTCTGGCTGGCGCGCACCTGGAGGGCCTCGCTGCGGGGAATCCAGGGCGCCTTCTGTTCCCCCCACATTCTCTGTCCCTCCCACCAGCCCTGCCCATCCTACTAGCCCCGCTCCGGCGCCGCTCACTTCCAGCCTGAGGTCAAGTTCAAGGCCGACCGCGGTTGCATCCGCCCGGGCGCAGCCGCCGTGGGCCTCGGCGGGAACAGCTGCTGTCCACCTCGCACACAGAGCCCGGGGAGATGCGCGTGGGTCTCGGCCTCAGACGGTGGAAGCTGCTGGAACCCATCCCATATTTCTCCGCCTTCCTGGTCCTCCCTTAACGCTCCATTCGGAGGACCGCCAATAGATTCTCGTCAACAACCTAGGGGAATGAGCGAACTGAACTCTTCAGGCTCTTACCTCGTGATGGCTATGTGTCTGTAAATTTCTTAATTGGCTAATGGGAGGAAAGGGAAGGCTTTCTTGGATGATATATAAGACTGACTTCTCTTGTTGATTCCGATCTCCAGAACAAGCAATTAGGGAAGCCACAATCTCCTCTCTGGAAATGCTCGAAATTATTTTTCGCTGCTGGCCAAATGGAGACCGGGAGGAGTTTGTTCCTGATGATTGATGGCAACTCCGACCAGTTGGTGCTCTGCAAGGCTCTCTGCCTGCCCTCAATCTCAGCCAATCATAGCTCTAGATGAGACCGAGCCTCCTGCACGGGCAATTTGACCTCTCAGACTGCCAACTAAGCGTAGCAGAGCGACGGTAGATTGAGCCAGTAGGGGCTCGACATGGCGCCCCGCCCTCCGAGGTGGCCTCGGATCAGAGGTGCCAGGGACCTTGCTCTTTGCCAACCAGGGGAGGAAGGAGTGTTGCTTCGACCAGAGGTATCTTGGCTATGAACCAAGAAAATCGAGAACAGAACATCCACGCCTTGCTTGTGTATAGCCCTTGTACGTCTTCCATTTTTCTTGCTAGCTCTTTGACAAATCACAGAGCAGTGTTCTTCGAGCTGCACTAACAGGCATCTTGGGATGGTTTGCAAAGGTCCTGTATGCCATAAGGATTTCCATCTTTGTGAGGGAAGCATTGCCTGGGATCAGAAGGTCTAAACTGGCTCAGGTAGTCAGAAAACTGTCCTTGGAATCTTCTAGGCTTAGTAAGGAAGAAGTGGAAGCAAGCCCACAAATAAACAAATGAGTGAAAAATAAATCACGCCAAGAGAGGAAACAGCTAAGGTATGGATCGAGAACACGGGGCGCTGAGTCCCGCCTGAACTAGCAATCATGGTTCTAACAAGAAGGCAATAGCAGATACCCGTTGGACTGTATCACCACACCCCAGGGCAGGTCCCATGCACAGGAGTATTGGCCAACACAAAACAGACTCCATGTTTTTTGTGTGTGCACATTTTGTTTTGATATTTTTTAGTCTTAATTGGGTTCTTTTTGTTTTGATTTTTTGTTTGGGAGAGAGAGAGATGAAGTTGGGTGGGTAGGGAAGTGGGGAGGATCTGAGAGGAATTGGAGGAGGAGAAAGAATATGCTCAAAATATACTGTATGAAAAAATTTAATTAGAATATTCTTAAAATTAATGACTAGGTTGTGTCTACTAAGTCCAAGAGTATCTGGAGATCCGGTGCATTTAATATTGATCTATTTAGACAGTGATGTTCATGCTGATGACTCACAAACTCTTATGATGACTTGAGGATTGTGTTGGGTAGAGAGTCAATTTTCATAAAACTCTTGAAATTGTTCCTGGATCTAGCATACATACAGAAAATGTGTGCATATTGGATGTGGCTCAAGCGATCCTCACAACGTTCAGCTTGTCTTTGTAGGTAGCACCAGATCAAGAAACAATGTTATGAACACCTGAACACCTAGGAACCCTCCATTCTGCCAAGCAGTCACTGCTTCTTTCCTCTATGCTGACTTTTATATGCTGACTTTTAACATAGTAGATTAATTTTGTTTCTACTGTTGCTATGTAAGTATTGAGCCATAACCTATGCATTCTCTTTTTGTTTGACTTCTCTGGTTCAACAAGGTATTTGTAAGATTCTTCTGTGTTGCTGTACAGTTTCAGGTCTTTATATTTTTGCAGTTTTATCATAATTTATGCATTTGTTTTTGTGATGTATGTTGAAGTAATTTCCAGTTCGGAGCTATTATAGTTAGTACCTACCATGCCCATTGCCTTGATTACAATCTCTAGTACCAAAAACCAGAAAGAGGACTGGATATGGCTCAGTACTTAAGAGCAAATACTACTCTTCCAGAATACGCTGGTTTGGTTCCCACGTAGGGCAGCTTATGATTGTAACACCAGGGGACCCAAAGCCTCCAAGGACAGAGGTTCATGTGCACATACCTTCACACAGACCACACCCATAGACATAATTAAAAATAACAAAATAAATCTTTTTTTTAAGCAGAAAGAAAAATAATTACTATCAAATGATAGTAATTTTAGTATTTGTGACTACAGAAAGTGAGACACTCAGTTTGGTTTTTTTTTTTTTTTTTTTGTGTGTGTGTGTGTGTGTGTGTGTGTGTGTGTTTTTCCAAGGCAGGGTTTCTCTGTGTAGCTTTGTGCTTTTCCTGGATCTTGCTCTGTAGACCAGGCTGGCCTCGAACTCACAAAGATCCACCTGGTTCTGCCTCCCAAGTGCTGGGATTAAAGGCATGTGCCACCATCGCCCAGTGACACTCAGTTTGTAAGTGATCAAATTTGCACTTAAGCAGGCAAGATTTCTTCATAGCCATGCTCTCAACTGCCATGTTATAGACTTTCCTGTAAGAGGTAAGTGTGAGGACCCTGCACTCACATTCAGTGTGCAGGGCTACCCCGTGCTGTTCTCTCGAGAGCATCCTTGATGTCTTGCCTACAACACTGCAGAAGCAACACCATCTCATCCTGAGGCCTTTACACAACATGGCTTTTCTTTTTATACATTCTCTAGTGATATTTGTCGCTTGTTCTGTTTTTAGGGTTGATGATTGTGTGCTGTGTGGACAGGTATAAATGTGGCCGATATCAGTCTGTGGTCTCAGCAGATCCCTTTTTCTCTTGGGGACTGTTTTTGGTATTTGTCAGAATGAAAAGGGGAGGGAGAGAATTTCTGTGGGCAAATGCACACCCGGGCTCTGATTCTTCAGTCTTCATCGCAACTTCTGGACAGAGACTTTACCTTTCCTAACATAAGAACCTTATCAGAGAGTTAAGGAGGAGAAAGCAAACCTTAGGTCTCTATGACCCTTATGTACAGTCAGCTCACAGTATACTCTGCCTTCTCTTGGGCTCCATTGGGAAACAGCCTCCTGGCAGAGACCTTTTTTACATCAGTCACTTCAAAACAGGCTAAAGGTAACCTTACCTAACTCCAGTGTAACCAGCCAATCGCAAAGCCACCCATTTGTGGTTTGTATCTCCTTTTCTGAGGAAGAAGTTTGCCAGAAGGCAAATCTGGTCAAACTCACCTCCCAGGCATGGTTTATATTCTGCTCTAACTGAGCCCAATTGCTTATTTCTCCTCTTTGAATGCTTCAGTTAAGTGTAAGCCTTTATGGCCTTGCTGTCACTGAAGACAGCTGTTCTCAATGGTCAGTGGTTCTCCACCTTCCTGACGCTGTGACCCTTTAATACACTTCCTTCCCCACCTTCCTAATATACTTTAATACACTTCCTCACGTTGTGGGGACCCCTAGCCATAAAAATATTTTCGCTGCTTCTTCATAATTTTAGTTTTGCTACGAAACCATAATGTAAGTATCTGTGTTTTCCAAGGGTCTTAGGTGACCCCTGTGAAAGGTCATTAGACACCCCCCCAAGTTCTCTTTCTCCCTTTCTTCCTCCCCCCTCTTCTTCCCCCCTCTCCCTCCTCCTCCCCTCCATTCTTTGCATTCTGTATTATTGTTGGCGGCATAAAATGGCCTGAAACTTATGCTCATTGTGTGGTCTACTTTATGGGAGGGACATGGCATAACAGAAAGCCAACTTTGGCTAAACTAACTCAAGGTCTATAGAACCAAATGTTTACAGTATTTGGCATCAATGACCATGCACAGAGAGGCAGAAGAAATGAACTTCAGAGACCCAGCCAGAATTCAAATCCTCTCTGCTCCACACGAAGGCCTGCAGCAAATCCTTCCTTCTTAGTGTGTCAAAATCTCCTCATCTGGAAAAACAGGATAAGGCAGACTGTATCAAGGGCTATTGTGTAAAGTGTAAAAGTTGTCATGTGATACACATGTTACTGGTAGGGCAAGGATGTTTACAAAGATAGTTTGAAGAATACAAAGAGCTAATGAGTTCAGTTTTCATCCTTTTGAGAAGGGAGTAGTACAATATTTAAAAGTCCGTCTGAAAGTTCCAGGATGGCCTCGGGCAAGTTCCTTAACCTTTCTGTGCTTTGTCTAGTAAAACGAGGTTGACCATTGTGGGATATTTGTATACTGTGTGAAGATGTATTGCTATGGTTGGTATCATAAAAAGCTGAACAGCCAATAGCTAGGCAGGAGGTATAGGTGGGACTTTCAGGTAGAGAGAGAACTCTGGGAAGAAGAAAGGTGGAGGAGAAAGCAGAATGTGTAGTTCAAAGATCAGGTAATGCCATGTGTCAGAATGTAGATTAATATAAATAGGTTGATTTAAGTTGTAAGAGCCAGTGGGACAAGCCTAAGCTAAGGCCAAGCTTTCATAATTAATAATAAGTCTCCACGTTGTTATTTATGGCTAGCAACCCTGAGGAATAAG
This sequence comes from Peromyscus leucopus, assembly GCF_004664715.2. Classification (NCBI taxonomy): domain Eukaryota; kingdom Metazoa; phylum Chordata; class Mammalia; order Rodentia; family Cricetidae; genus Peromyscus; species Peromyscus leucopus. The sequence goes on along the minus strand of NC_051065.1, from coordinate 75,953,900 downwards.
TACTACTACCTTTGACAGTAATGAGACTGCCTCATAGGACTGTCAGTCAGGTAAATATTAAATAAGTTAGAACCTGTCAGGGTGCACCGTGTAGCATGGGTCGGTTGAAAAAAGAAGGCATTCCCAAGATGAAATTTTAAGCCCTATGTGGCAGCAAGAAGGTCCAGCCTCTTCTGATGGACTGAACAACCCCCCACCCCCACCCCATCCCCACCCCCACCAACAGCCATACAAAGACATATTTATTGATTGCTACACAAAGCATTTTCTCATACCAAGGTCCCTAATCTTAATTTATGTGTCTTACCGAAGGAAAGCATCACATGACTCTAGTCCTTTATTATGCATTGTGTATAATACACAACAATACAAGAGCCCCAGGTGTGCCTGAGGCATCTTGTGACCAAAGTCATGGGATGGCTGCAAAGCCCTTTCAGCAAAACAATCACTGTTTTCCATAAGGATTTTTCAAGGTCAAAGTACTTCTAAAAAAAACTGCTGTTCATTCTAGTATCTACACCATACTGTGATTCTGTTAAATTTTCACAAGAACCCTTGCATCAGTGCACAGAGAGAGGAGCACTTGCAAAGGTTAGCATTGCAGTTAATTCTATGTCAATTTTGCTAGGCTGCAGTGCCTAGATATTTTGTAAGACATCAATCTGGAGATAGCCTAATCCGTTTTATGTAATGAAGTGTTTCCCAATACCAGACTAGTCAAGTCAATTTAAATATTATTGAACAAGAAAACAAACTTTCATCTAGCTGTCAAATGTTAAGATAGAATTTACATTTAAGTTACAACTTTGTGGATCTGAAATTCAGTTGTAAACAGGGGTGATGGCAGTTGTCTAGGAGACTGCCAGTGCATTCCCTGGAACAAAGACTGGGAAAGACAGAAGACCAAGCCTCAGAGAAAAGTAACAGCTTCATATAGTCAAGATGTGAGAAGCCTAATGCTGGAAGTTGAATAACTGGTGCTGCCTTGGGAACTTTATAGGGCCCCTGGAGCCTCCCCTGTCCAGTTTAGATAGATATCTGCCCCCATACCTTTCCACTGTTTCACCTTGTAATGTTTACTAAGAAACAGCTACATCAGGAAGCCTGTCTTTATTTTCCTTATCTACCTGTGTCCCTCATGCCCCCACCCCCAGAGATTGACCAACTTCTGCCATGGAAGGGGCAATGAACACTCTAGCAGTTTCATTTATTCATGGGGAATAGTCTGGGGTGGGGAGCTGGTCCATGAGAGAGGAGATTTTTATAAGGCGGGCTCCTGGGGCCAGTCCAGAGGGCTGTGGTAAAATTCTGGCAGACCAGTGTGTCTGGAGCTCTGTCTTCAGGACCATTTGTACAAATGGACTGAAGGAATGGCGAAAAGAATGCTAGAGGGCACCCCATTATATCCCAGAGGAGAGTGACCATTCCCAGGAAAGTCCTGCATAGGAGTAGTCCTGTCGAGGCTGGCCTGGAGAGCAATGGGCCCAGCAGCCACTCTCAAGCACATTCGTTGCTTTTGGAGTGGATGGACTCAGTGTGAGGCACTTCCTGGATGGCTTTCTAGACAGGGAGAAAGAAGAACTTTAACCACTGTTTAGTTTTTAGGTTAAAACAATAGCAGGCCATTGATCTCGGTGGCAGTAAGACTCTGCAACATTAAATTGAGCCAAGGTCATGATGTCCTATTATCTGGCCAGCACTTTTCTTATGAAGAAGAAAATCATTAACAAGAAATGGTTGTCTAAGCAAGATCTCATATGGTTTTAAGCCTAATGTCCAGGGAGTGTGATCCCTTAAACCATTAAAGAAAAACAACATTCATTTTATTCTTTGGTTATCCTTTGCTGTTGGGTGGCCAAAATTAATGTTTTTTTCCTGCCATGGTCATTTGAAGATCTTGTCCCAAGGGTCACGTGGACTTGGGAGGACCCTCTGGCTCTCTGGCCTTCCTTTTTATCAATTGTTCCATCTATGTGAGGGTAACTCAAAGGCCTTGCTTGACCATGGCTTCACTTGGAAACATGGAGATTTTCCTCTGTATTGACCTTCCTCTTTATAGACTGGATACTGACTAGAGCTCCCCAAACAAGAGCACAGATGACTCCCTATAGTAACAACGTTTTGAGAGATGTTCCACAGTCTCCTGGGACCCACTTGACCTTGGATAGTGAGGGGGTATTCTCCCCTTTGATCCTTCTGACTACATTAGCAAGGCCTCCAAGTATGGGTTTTAATACCCAGAATGTCAGTTATTCCAGTCTGATACTTTTAACCACGGTGTAATATTTAGATGAAACTTGGGCAAAAGCAAAACCCTTAAAGCATTTGTCACACAAACATTTTGTTTCTTTAATCCAGGCCTTACCGTTACCATGGAGAGCAGACCAGTAACTCAGCTGAGTCACGCGGAGGTTTCACACCAATGTACTGAACTGTGACCGGTCACATACCTTCTATAGCTTTCACAGACCTGTATAACTTCCTAAAGCTTCACAGCTTCCTTGGTCATTTTGGAAAAACATCCAAGCATCTTATGAAACACAATAACATTAACACTATCATAATAAAAGGAAGTTGGAGCCAAACCGCACACATACTAAACTAATATTACCCGTGAACACACTGTTAAACTGTAACATGAATCTGAATCTAGTAGTTTACACTGAACAGGAGACTCACCATTGAGTTCAGTGACAACAGGCTAGACCCAAAACATCTCTCCTCCTTACAACCGTATCGATTTGGCCAGATGAGTCCTATCTATTGGTTCATGCCTTGGAAACAAGACTTGATTCCCTTTATTGTCTTTAAATTTTGTAAATCCATGGGTGAGTGGCAGTTAGCACTCATGATCAAGGTGGGGGGCGGGGGGACCACAATATCTGTCAGCAAGTGATAATTGCTGAAACTGCTAGGGTATAACTGAAATAGAACCAAGTTCCCTCCCCTGTAATCCTCATGAACAGTATTCCAAAAATGCTTTTTGTCAATGAAATGAGGTGAATGAATGATTAATTAGTTTTATGTAAACACATAACAATAGAAAAATATACATAATATTAAGAAAACTGCCATCATTTTGAAATCTGTAGTGCTAGTAGCCTATGTGTTTATAACTGACTGGAAATGACACCTAGTTTTCTAAACTCACTATTCTATTCTGGGTCTCGTGCAAATTACCCTTTGGAATCTGAAGGTAACTTTGTAAGAGATGATGAAAGGCATGTTTGTGGCTGGTTGTCAAGCAACCAAAGACTGAAGTTCCTGGCATGCACTCCTTTATTTTGTGCATAGAGTGGGTGTAGGTGCTGAACTGCATTTCTATTGGTTACATTCTCTTCCAATAGCAAAAAAGAACCTGTTATTTTTCCAGCTAATTAGCATACTGTGGGAAAAAAACCCAACTAGGTTTCATTCTCTGCTAGTGTCAAATATAGATATAAAAACCAAGGGCTTTAAGGACTGGGTTCAAAAGGACTCCATAAAAGAAATCATTTAAAAAATGTGAGTAAATGAATGGCACCAAGTTGTAGTTATATTATGTCATAAGAAATATAAAAGTTCTCTCTTCCTCTCTTCCTCTCTTCCTCCCCTCATTCCTCTGTGTTTAGAGCCAAATTCCTTCTGTAGCCTAGTTTGTTGTAAAAATCAGATCTTCCTGCTGTAAGCACCTCTTTCCATTCACCTTCTGGAATTGCAGGCATGTGCTACAAAGGTGGCAAGATGCCACCTTTCTGTCCCTGGAGATGCTTTAATGTAAAGGAAAGCAGAATCCCCAGGCATACTTCTATAGTGAAACTAGAAAACACTTAGCTAAATCCAAAGGACAACAGCGTGGTTGCTCCCTAACCCAACCTACCTCCAAATAGGCAATAAAAGAAGAGGCAGGAAGCTGCAATCTGGGAGGAAGTCAGAGTGGTTATGAGAGTTAGAAGGAAGGGGATCAAATGGCCATCACTGTGCCACCACTGGGGACTTCTGTGTGACCTGAAATGTGACCAGTGTAAGTAGCAAAGAAATGTATTCCTTTTCTGGTTATGAGCTACATATTTCCTCTTTCTCTGTCATATCCTTTCATGGTCTCTCCCTCTTCTACTTATAATTAATTCTGGACCCTCTGATACTTTTTACATCTCACAGCATTGCCTTAAAAAACTTCACTAACTCCATTTCCAAAGGAAAAAAAATAACTCTCAACTCCTAAGGTTAGTATTGCTGCCAGAACCCATACACCCCACTAACCACTTCCCCTAAAACAAGAAGACAGAAATCGACAGATGAAATAGGGCTTTTGTGTGTGCTGCCAGGGATCAAACCTGGGGCCTTGTGCATGCAAGGTGCGTCCACTGAGTCATGTACACCTCTACTAGCTAGAGAAACAGGTTTTTATTCAGTTCCTGTCCTGAGGAAAGTCAGGCATTTTTGAAATGCCTACGCCATTTTTTTCCCCAAACTTTCCCATGGGCAGATCCTGGTCCTCAACAATCTCTCACTCCTTCTCTAAATGGATCCTTTGTCCACTCAAGCTCTTCATCCCCAAACCTGCCAGGAGCATTCGTGCCTCCTTTTAACTTTCCAGGAAACAATCTTTATTTTCTACTTAGGTTTGTTTTTGTTTCTATCATCAGAGTTAAGAAGATTAAGATGAAGGGTTATCTTATGGTTCCTGATTGTGTGTGCTTTTAGCCAAGAACCAGGATAAAGAGGACTGTTGTATGCTGCAAACAGAAATAACAATAGCTGACTGTCTTAGTTGAAGGTCTCAGAGAAATAAAAAGAGATTGAAGAATTAATAGGAGACAGATCTGTAAACTCAGCACCTGGGAGGCTGAATTAAAAAAAAAAAATCTCAAACTCCAGGCCAACCTTGACTACATAGCAAGACCTTATCTCAAAATGGGAGGGGGATTAATGATTAACTGGGTTAGGTATTACAAACCCTATAGGGATTAATGATTAACTGGGTTAGGTATTACAAACCCTATAGGGAAAGCTAGTACCCACTTGAGCGCGATCAACCAAGTAGGGGTTACACGCTTAAAGAAAATCCTGACTTTCCTTCTTCCAGATGCTCAACTGTTCATAGCTCCTCAGTTAGGAGTGAGGACTCACGAGCTTCTCCCCCTCCACTCTGGAGTGCTGATTGGCTTGATCTTGTGTGCACAGCCAGCCACAGCTGCTGTGAGTTCACGTGTGCAGTGGTACTGTTGTGTCCAGAAGACACGGTTTCCCTCCAGTCCTCCCTGACCTCTGGACCTTATAATATCTACACCCTCACTTTTGAGATAGTGCTTGAGCCCTGGGTGGTGGGTTATATATAGGTGTTCCTTTTGGGGCTGAGCATTCAACAGACACTTATTCTCTGCACATTGATCAATGTTGAGTTTCTGCATTAACCCCTATTTCATGCACAAGAAGCTTCTCAAATGATATCAGAGAACTGTACTGATCTACGAACTACCAAAATAAGTGTTTAGAAAGCAGTTTTGTTGCAGAATATTATTTTAAGATGTGTTACATTTGTTTATGCTGTGGAACATTTGTTTTAATGATGCGAAGATAAGTTGCATTCTTTTATGTTGTATTTGTTTAACTCTGTGAAACTGTGTTACTTTGCCTGTCTAAAACACCTGATTGGTCTAATAAAGAGCTGAACAGCTAATAGTGAGTCAGCAGAAAAGATGAGCAGGGCTGGCAGGCAGAGAGAATAAATAGGAGAAATTTGGGGAGTCAGGATTAAGGAGCAAGAGAAGAAGGAGTGAGAAGAAAGGGGCCAGTCACACAGCCACACAGCCAACCACGGAGTAAGAGTGAAAGTGAGACACACAGAAGTAAGAAGAGGAAAAAGCCCAGAGGCAAAAGGTAGATGGGATAATTTAAGTTAAGAAAATCTGGCTAGAAACAAGCCAAGCTAAGGCCATCATTTATAAGTAACAATAAGCATCCCCTCCATGTATTTATCTGGGAGCTGGGTAGTGGGCCCCTCAAAAGAGTAAAAAGCCAAAAGAGTGAAAAACAAACAAACAACTACAAGTTTGATACTATGACATTTTAGAAAAATGATAGCAATAGCTTTCATCCCTGTGTGCCTGGGAGATCTCCAGTCATGGGTTTCGGACAGATTTATAGTAATGGGCATACATTTCTTTCTAAGCAGTGTCCCTTAAGTCCAATCAGAAAGTAGTTGTTTACTCCTATAACGTTTGTACCACTTTTACACCCATGGCAAATATAGCCACACCAATCATTATGAAGGGCCTAGTAACATGCAAAGGTAGACCTATCAGAGTAACTCTTGGCTCTTCAACACAAACCTTGAAGGCAAGAAGGATTTGGACTGATATCTTTGAAACTCTGAAAGAACTGCTAACCCAGTCTAATACACTCAGAAAAACTATCTGTCAAGATTGATAGTGAAAGAAACATTTTTCACTATAAAAGCAGGCTAAGGCAATCAATGACCACCAGACTATCCCTAAAAAGAATACTGGGAGGAATACTTCATTCTAAAGAGAAAGATAAACATACTTAACATACTACAAGAGGAAAAAAAGATGCCATGACATTCATTAAAGATGACTAAGGAAGTCCCAAGCACTACAACATTGACAAAATGTCAGGAAGCAACACATAGCTTTCAATACCTCTAAATATCAGTGGTTCCACTTTTTTTGTTTTTTTTTTTAAATTCTTATGAGTTACTGATTCTCTCACCCACTTTGGTTACTGTCTTCTCTAAGTCATGATTAACTTCATAACGTTGAGTGCACCATTTGGCTGTTAATCATTCTTAAAAGCAGGACTTTGAAATCTTTTTTTGGCACTTCAATGCTCTTAATATTTTTGTCTTCCAGTGTTCCAAAGTCATGGCCCTGTGTGGGTATCATAGTAGAGTTTTGTCCTTTTGATGGGTGTTCCTCTGTTGTATTTTACCCATGTGTTGGAATGTATGTGTCTTCCCTCTTTTCTTTTTCCCTCTTTCTCACTGCTTTTGTTTAGTTTCTTTTGCCTGCGTTCTTCTGGTAGGTCACCTTCGCTTATGTTTAAGTTCAGAGAAATGTTGACTGCAATGAGAACTATGATGACTAGACAGCAGTGCTATATGACCAACTTTACCTAGGGAGATGCAACACACACACACACACACACACACACACACACACACGCACGCACACGCGCACACACACGCACGCACGCACGCACACACTCACGCACATGCACAGACATGTTTAGTCAGCACACACAAGGAGCCCATACCATACCAAAGTACAGACATTAAACCAAAGTCCAGGTCAGTGAGACAATGAATTTTATTTCAGTTGTTTACAGGAATAGGGGTGATGGGCTACTTATTGGAGCAAAAATGACTCAAAGACAGTGGCACTAACAAAGCCCACCCCTGATTGGGGGACAGCTCACAAAATCTGGGAAGCTGGAGCACACTGCACAGCCTGCAGGCAGCTCGACATGTTAGAAAGTGTCTTTTCCAGATGGCTCAGTTCGTCCAAACCTCTTCCAGGCAGCTCTGCTGGTCTCTGCTTCTTCCAGGCATTGGTCTGGTCTGGGAGTCTTCTTCTGGCAGCCTCTACTCTTTATATAGCAGAGTGGTCTAGTGAACCTGAGCAGTTTCAGGGGCTTCCTGGTGCTGCTCTGTTAGTTACTTCCTATCTTAGCAAGCTTCCCTGCAGTATTTCCTCTTTCCTTAGAACATTCTGTTGTTTCTCCTGCCTGTAAACATCCTGTTGTTACAAGTTTCCTTACAAGATGGAAAGTTTTAATCTCGGAGGACACTACTACATAACAAGCAGTCCCAGCATTGGCAGCCACAGAAGACACTTGTGCATTTCGACTGTGTCCCCTACGAGGATTGGAAAGAGTGCTAGGATACTGATGGGGGTGAGGGGCACTGTTTATAGCGTTTTGTGTTTTGTTTTCTGAGTATCCGTGTTTAAGTGGTGAAGTAAAGAGGGAATGGGGAAGAGGACAAGAGTGAGTAAAAGTAAGACTAAAAAGGAAACTAATGTTTTGGAGGTATAAAAAGAGATAAAATATTAACAATTAGGTTTAGAGGAGAAAGAAGACACAAAAACGGTGGTTCTCAACCTGTGGATCATGACCATCAAGAAATACATATTACCAATTGTCTTAGGAACTGAGACACTTCTCAGTAGCAAATTACAGTTGTTACAACACAAACACATTTATAGTTGGGTTTCCTAAGACCATCAGAAATATATGTTTTCCAGTGGGCACAACCCACAGGTTGAGAACTGCTGCATAAAAGCCTTACTCTTGAGATACAAGTAACAGCATAAGAGCTGGATACCTAAAATACAAAAGTGTACACACCAAACTTTAAAACTGTATACACGTGTACAAAAATAGAAAGTGAAAATAGAACGTTTAAATTAATGATCAAAGTGAGGCAAATAACCAAACTGTATTATAAATCTCCATCCATGCCATATGAAAGGATGGCATGTAATGTTAGTGGGGAGGGTAATTGCAAGTTGTTATTGGTTATGGTCAGGGAAGAAACTAAACAAAAGAGATTAGATTCAGGGATCTCTTTCTGAAAAAAAGGGGGGATATAGGAATGATAGGATAAAAGGTTAGATCATTGAATCACCTTTTAGACTAAAAAACAACTACTAGTCTCAAATATTTTGCATTGGTATGGAATTTTGTACATTGATACAAATTTAAGGTTATTTTTATTAGAAAATACTGTATATATGTTTCTACTCTTATTTAAGGTATTGTACCTCTGTAGCTCATTTAAAAATGTGATATCACACTCTAGTCCTTGAAAGCTATTATTACAAACTATTTAGGATGATTAAGAAATGCAGGTTAGTAGTTAGTCTTCTATAACAATCAAATTTGTAGTCATGTTAGTTATGCTTTCAGGTAAAAAAATATATATCTATCTATATTTTAGATAGGTGGTCTTCAAATACTTCAGAGATCTACAGAATATGGCATTTAAGATGTTTTAGTAACATAGGGTTTTTCATGGCAGTGAGATACATTTGCTCCTGGCAGCACCAATCTACTTCAGAGAAGATTGACCTCAAATAACTTCCATATAGAGTTTGCTTTCATTGTGGCAAACAGCTACTGGGCAAGAAACTGTGCTTGCCTTGACTGCTGACAGTATGCTGTCCTATTTGGACAAGCAGGACATAAAGAAAGTGACCGCTAAACTTTGCCAAGACAAGGTAGGCCAGTCCTTCAAAATTCCCGCTTCTCAGAAAAGCCTACCAGATATTCTAGGCCTGTAGGCCAAAGATGGATGCCCCAGTATTGCAAAGGAACCTTGGGTGACTGTCCAGGTATCTAGCTGAATCTGTCATTTCTATAGTTTTAGAAGTGTTTGCTCTGCACTTCTTGTTTACTCAGGTAATATTTTATCCTTCTCAGATCTCTAATGAGACTCTTACTGTTTTCTTTGTTACCAAATTAAAAAAACAAACAAACAAAAGAGCTGTAAAGTTTATGTTTGAGAGACATAAAAGCTTAAGTTGTTTGTCTAAATAAATGTTTTAAGGTCTAAAAAGTTACATTTAGGATGGTAATACCTGTTATGATAGAAAGTGGTTTAGGTATAAAACTTTGGATTCATTAAAATAGGATAGAATATAGAGTGCTTTCTCTGAATTTGCCAAATACTAATGGACTGGACATTTTGAATGTAATCTTACTTGATAATTGTGCTTATTGTACATAGTTTTACTGTGTTAGCATTAAAATGTTTCCTTTTTATTTAGACAAAGAGGGCCAAATGTTGTGAGATAGTTTTGTTTTGTTTTGTTTTGTTTTTTGTACACTGTGAAGATGTGTCTTTGCTAAGGAACCTTCTTATTGGTTTAATAAAGAGCTAAACAGCCAACAGCCAGGCAGGAGAGGATAGGTGGGAATTCTGGAGAAAGATGGGAACTCTGGGAGGAATCTGAGGTGCAGGATTCACCAGGGAGACATAGAGTAAGTCAGACATACAGTATGGAGGAGAGGTAATGAGCCACGGCAGAACACAGATTAATATAAATGGGTTAATTTAAGTTATAAGAGCTGGTTGGGAACAAGCCTAGGCAAAGGCCAAGCTTTCATATTTAATAAGACGTCTCCATGTCATTATTTGGGAGCTGCCAGTCCAAAAAAATCTGACTACACATAAACATATAAATATAGCCTGCTAGGTTTATTTAGGGTAGCTTATATGTATATGATTTCAGGAATGACCACCTTGCATAACCAATTTGAGGAATCGAATCATCCATGGGCAAGGCTAATCTCCCTCACTCAGTAGTCATTAGTTATTTATAGTTCTTTGTTTAGGGGTGGGACTCCATAACATTTTTCCTTCCCTTGTTAGCATGTCTATTGATGTTATCTTGTTTAGGCTGCCTAAACAAGAGGTATCATGGGTATCACTTCCCTGTCCTTTCTAGGAGACACAATCTCACAGCAAACTTCTTGGTGGTGTAGATAAACACCTGATCATTTATGCAGGAGTGTGTTAAAAACTGAATCCCTGTGGATCGGAAGTGGCTCAGTGGACAAAGACACTTGTGTAAGCATGAGGACTTGAGTTAAAATTCCAAGCATCCCTGTAAAAAAAGCTGAGTGTGGCCATACACCTGTAACTCCAGCACTATGGAGGGCAGAGACAGAAAGATGATTGGGGCTTGTTTGTTAACCAATCTAGCTCCAGATTCAGTGAGAACAAGGCAGAAAGTTCTCAAAAGAACAAGGCCAGAGACTGGTGTAGCAGTTCACCTGATATCTTCATCTGATAAACTCACATGTGCTCACACATGCATATACCACACACATATACCCCTATGCACACACATACATACATATATCACACACAAACACCTCCTGGGCACATACACTTACATGTCACACATACACACACACACACACACACACACACACACACACACACACACACACTACTCGTATACATGTCTGCCCTCACGCAAACCCTAATTTCCTCAGGCATTCACCATTTCTTCATTTCAACACTGTTCTTCTTGATTTTTTTTCTCATTTGCTCCCTTGTTCTTCTGTTCCTATTTAAATACAAAAGCTGATTTCGAATGGCATTATCAGGAAACATATTTCTGAGTTATTTCTGATTTTTTCTCACATGGTTAATTTCTTCATCTAGTTACTGTGAATAAATATTAATTGAGTTGCTGCTGTGCTAGACATTTACAAGGCCTTGGAAACACTGAAGCTTTAGGAACAATTTCTGCTTCTGCTATTTCACCATGTTAGCAGTCTCTATCCACACTGCAAATCTATGACTGCAAACTTCTTTTTTCTTCTTTTTTTATTATTAAGAAATTTTCTATTCACTTTATATACCAACCACAGATCCCTTTCTCTTTCCTCTTCCCATCCCCCAGCCTTCCCCCCCCTCAACCTATCCCCCATCCCCACATTTCCCAAGTCAAGGTCTCCCATGGGGAGTCAGCAGAACTTGGCACACTCAGCTAAGGCAAGTCCAAGCCCCTCCTCCCTGCACCAATGCTGTCCAAGGTGTCACACCCTAGCCTGTCCATGCACCAGGGATGTCCCCTACCCACAGAATCCCTCCTCTCTTTCTCTCTCTCTGTCATCAATTGGATTTCTGGAGCTCAGCCTGGTGCCCAGCTATGGATCTCTGCATCCACTTCCATCAGTAACTGGATGAAGGCTCTATGCTGACAGTTATAGGGTATTCACTAATCAGGTCACCAGAGTAGACCAGTCCAGGCACCCTCTCGACCATTGTCAGTAGTCCAAGGTGGGGTCATCCTTGTGGATTCCTGGGAACTTCCCCGGCACCCTGCCTCTTCCTATTCCCATAATGTTTTCATTTATCATGGTATCTCTTTCCTTGCTCTCCCAATCCCACTCTGTCCCTGTTCCAGCTCAAATATCCCATTTCCTTATCTCATGCCCCATTTTTTGCCCTCATACCCCCAGTTTGCTTAGGTAGATCTCCTCTATTTCTCTTTTGCTAGGCTATGTGTCCCTCTTAGGGTCTTCCTTGTTAGCTAGCTTCTCTGAAGCTGTGGGTTGTCATCTGGTTATCCTTTGCCTTACATCTAGTATTCACTTATGAGTGAGTACATACCATGTTTGTACTTCTGAGTCTGGGTTACTTTACTCAGGATGATATTTTCTAGTTCTATCCATTTTGCCTGCAAATTTCATGATATCGTTTTTTTTTGTTGTTGTTTTTTTTTTTAACTGCTGAGTAGTACTCCATTGTGTATATGTGCCACGTTTTCTTTATCCATTCTTCAGTTGAGGGGCATCTAGGTTGTTTCCAGGTTCTGGCTATTATGAACAATGCTGCTATGAACATGTGTCCTTGTGGTAAGATTGAACATTCCTTGGGTATATGCCCAAGAGTGCCCAGTGGGTCCTGGGGTAGACTGATTCCCAATTTTCTGAGAAACCACCATACTGATTTCCAGAGTGGCTGTACAAGTTTGCATTCCCACCAACAGTGGAGGAGTGTTCCCCTTGCTCCACGTCCTCTCCAACATAAGTTGTCTTCAGTGTTTTGGATCATAACCATTCTGACAGATATAAGATGGTATCTCAGAGTCATTTTGATTTGTATTTCCCTGATGACCAAGGATGTTGAGCAATTCCTTAAATGTCTTTCAACCATTTAAGATTCTTCTGTTGAGAATTCTGTTAAGTTCTGTAGCCCATTTTTTAATGGATTGTGTGGTATTTTGATGTCTAGCTTTTTGAATTCTTTATATATTTTGGAGATCAGCCCTCTGTCAGAAGTGGGGTTGGTGAAGATCTTTACCCATCCTGTATGCTGTTGTTTTGTCCTTGACTGCAAACTTCCTAAAGCTTCCCTGTGGGCTGAAACAGTTTGCACATTGTTCATTATATGAGAATTAAACTGACTTGAAAATTCATCTGAGACCTTCGTTGTCTTTTCTCTCCTTGTCTATATCCTGAGGTGTGGTTACACATGTTCCGTTTTGACATTAATCTCTCCAAGGACAAAATTATAATTAAAAATATCTTAATTGCTGTGAACGTCAATTTTTATAAACAGGTAAAGCTTCACTTCATAAAATAGAGTAAATGTTCAGTGAACCAAACAGAAGAGATTGTTTTGTAGACAGATAAGGACTGAAAAAAAACCAGAAAAAAAAGAACAAAGAGCTAATTGATGAAAGTTACTTTCCTTGTAAAATGTGGAGACAGAAAAAGGGACAGAATAATAGACAAATAACTGAGGTTACTTCAGGTTGCCTTATAAGGATTAAGTCAGACAGAAGTTCATTATCATGCCGGCTAAAGCTGATTCCCTCTGGAAAATTGCTACTTCTCTCCTGGTTCTGATAACAAGTTAATATAAACTTGGTGGTGTGTTCCAACAGCCTAGGTGGCTGCATTTTAACTTTTAGACTATTAGACCACAAACAATGGCATAAAAACAAAGTTAGGTTAAGATAGAGTTTGCTCAACAAAATAGAATTGGCTTTCTATATTCTCTGTTCTCCATCTGTGAATAGAAAATATTCAGAAAAATGATCTGTACTGAAGATGTAAAGGTGTCTGTTTTTATCAGCATTGCCAAATTAACACACTGTAACATCAACTTTCATAGCATTTATATGATATTTGATGTTATAAATAATCGAGGTGCTATTTTATATAAGGGATTTGAACATTCCTAGATTTAGGTATCTCTGGGGGAATATTGTCTTTGTAAATCATATCTCTGATAATGGACTTATATTCATAATATATAAAAAAAACACTTTGCCAACTCCACAATTAAACTCCAAGTAATCCAATTTAGAAATAAGTAAGGAGGCCTGCTAAGGCCAGAGGAGTCTTAGAACTTCCAGTTTCAACTCAGCAGAGCTGTGGCAATAAATCACCCCATATATATTCTTTTTATATCTAATTCTTTATTATTTAATTCCCACTCATATGTTTGTCTCACAATGGTTTTGCTTTTGTTTGTGTATTGCTTAGCTAGATTTTAGGATTACTGTGTATGTTCCTACATCTAATCTACTGTAAAATTTTCTTTTAAAAAGTTATTTTATTTGTGTGTGTGTGTGTGTGTGTGTGTGTGTGTGTGTGTGTGTGTGTATACAGGTGCCAAATGAGACCAGAATAGAACACCAGATCCCCTGGTGCTGGACTTACAGGTGGTTATGAGTGACAGATGTGGAAGCTGGGAACTGAACTCCAGTTCCCTGCAGGAACAGAAAGTGCTCTTAATTGCTGAGCTATCTCTCTAGTCCTCAAGGGCATTTTTATTAGACTTTCCACCCATAGTTCATTTATTTTTCCTCTATTTCTTACATCTTTCCATCTTTCTCTCATCCTGATACCCTCTTCTTTTTATCCTGAAGAAGTTATCAGAAGATGGAAAGATCTTCCATGCTCATGGATTAGTAAGATTAACAATAAAAATGGCCATCTTAGCCGGGCGGTGATGGTGCACACCTTTAATCCTAGCACTCGGGAGGCAGAGGCAGGCAGATCTTTGTGAGTTCGAGGCCAGCCTGGTTTACAGAGCAAGATCCAGGAAAGGCGCAAAGCTACACAGAGAAACCCTGTCTTGAAAAAACAAAAAAATAAACAAATAAGTAATGGCCATCTTACAAAAAGCAATCTACAGATTCAATACAATCATCAACAAAATTCCAACACATTTTTTTACAGACCTTGAAAGGACAATTCTCAACTTTATATGGAAAAGCAAAAAACCCTGGATAGCTAAAACAATCCTGAACAATAAAAGAAATGGTGGAGATCTCATCTTATACTACAAAGCCATAGTAATAAAAAAAAAAAGCATGGTATTGTCATAAAAACAGACACATTGATTAATGGAATCAAATTGAAGACCCAGAAATAAGTTCACACATCTATATATATGTGATTTTTGATAAAGCAGCCAGAAATACACACTGGAAAAAAAGACAGCATCTTCAACAAATGGTGCTGGTCAAACTGGATGGCTGCATGTAGAAGAACTATCACACTGCACAAAACACAAATCCAAATGGATCAAAGACCTCAACATAAAACCAGACATACTGAATTTGGTAGAATAGAAAGTGGAGAACATCCTTGAATGCATTGGCACAAGAGATAACTTTCTGAATAAGACACCAACAGCACAGAAACTAAGAAAAACAATTAATAAACGGGACCTCATGAAACTGAAAAGCTCCTGTATGGCAAAGGACACTGTCAATCTGACAAAGAGGTGACCTAAGGAATGGGAAAAGATTTTCACAAGCTCCACATCCATCAGAAAGCTAATACCCAAAATATATAAAGAACTCAAATCAAATATCAAAAAAAAAACCCTAAATAATTCAATTACAAATGGAGTACAGATCTAAACAGAGAATTTTTCAGTAGAGGAACATCAAATTGCTGAGAAACACTTAAAGAAATGTTCAATATCTTTAGCTATTAGGGAAATGCAAAGCAAAGCTTCTTTGAGATTCCATCTTACAACTATCAGAATGGCTAAGATCAATAACACAAATGCCAGCTCATGCTGACAAGGATGTGGAGCAAGGGGAACACTCCTCCACTCCTGGTGGGAGTGCAAACTTGTATAGTCACTATGGAAATCAATATGGTGGTTCCTCAGAAAATTGGGAATCGAACTACCTTAAGACCCTGCTATAGCACTCTTAGGCATATACCCAAAGGACATCCCATCCTACCCCACAAGGACACTTGCTCAGTCATGTTCATTGCAGCTACATTCATAATAACCATAAACTGGAAACAACCTAGATGTCCCTCAAAAGAAGAATGGATAAAGAAAATGTGGCACATTTACACAATGGAGTATTACTCAGCTGTTAAAAACAATGACATGGGACAGTCATACACAGCTTCAGAATTCTCCAGAGACAAGACCAGCATCCGTTGGGAGCCTTCTTACCTTTGACATCCAGAACCAACCAGCTCCTTTAAGTTGGATCTGAAAGTATACTTACATCATGAACCAAAGCCAGGACATAGAGAATGTCACAAAATCGGAAAGGATAGGCCTGGAGCTGAGCCACTTAGAAAAGGCTGTGGCAGAGAAGCAGAAACTTCCAGGCCAACAATGAGCTCCCAGTACACCTGAGGGGGGGGGTGATGGACAGACTGACCATGACACTGATTGATGCTGGGAGACACTGCCTACTGCTTCTACTGCCTGGGTTGGTCTCCCCCTACCACAAGAAATGCACCAAGAATCTTGGAGGACTTAGACAAGCATCAGTAAACATCCTGACCTCTTGAGAACGCAGAAAGAAGAGACAATGACTGGGTAAAGGATGTCGCCACCAAGCTTGATGGTCTCAGTTCAATCTCAAGTCTACTTGGTAAAAGAACAAGCTTGTGAGAAGTTATCCTTTGACCTCCACACATGCACTGTACATGTTTACCCCACGCTATACATGTAGTAAACACCTGAAAAAATTAAATGTTCGGGGACTGGAGAGTTGGCTCAGCAGTTAAGGTTGCTCTTCCCTAGAAATCGGGTTTGATTCTCAAGACTCCACATGGCAGCTTATAACGGTAACTCCTGTTTCAAGGGAACTGATGCCTTCAGACATTCACACAGGCAGAACCAAGGTACTTAAAATAAAAATGCAATCATTGCCACCAAAAAAAAAAAAAATCAGAAAGGAATCTCTTTAAAAAAAAAAAAAAAAAAAAAAAAAAAAAAAAAAAAAAAAAAAAAAAAAAAAAAAAAAAAAAAAACCTAATTGCTGTGGAATGGTCTGTATGTCAAATTGCTCTGATTGGTCAATAAATAAAACACTGATTGGCCAGTGGCCAGGCAGGAAGTAGGTGGGACAAGGAGAGAGGAGAATTCTGGGAAGCAGAAGGCTGAGGCAGAGAGACACTGCCAGCCACCGCCATGACCAGCAGCATGTGAAGACGCCGATAAGCCACCAGCCACGTGGCAAGCTATAGATTTATGGAAATGGATTAATTTAAGCTATAAGAACAGTTAGCAAGAAGCCTGCCACGGCCATACAGTTTGTATGCAATATAACTCTCTGTGTTTCCTTGGTTGGGTCTGAGCTGCTGTGGGACTGGTGGGTGACAAAGATTTGTCCTGACTGTGGGCAAGGCAGGAAAACTCTAGCTACACCTAATTACACACCATGGGCAATAAGACCCAGAACACTCCAGCTGGAGCAGTGTGAAGGGAGGACGGAAGAGGAAGAGAGAAGAGAGAAAGAAACCAGAAGCGGGACTGAAGAAACGTGTAAAGCAGATAAAGGAGGTGCCAAGGCCCAAGAAGTCAGTCAGCAAATCCCTCATGGACACTCTGTGGGCAAGGTTTAAATCAAGAATACTCCCCACATCGAAAGACTGTCACTTGTTGTCATTTCAGTTCAGCTTGACAGATAAGCAGATCTTCCAATGGTTTGGGGATGGAGATGTCATTTGTGATTCTTTTGTTCTTCAACAGAAATTCTTTTCCTAATTGCTTATTTTTCAAGACAAGGTTTCTCTGTGTAGCCCTGGCTGTCCTGGAACTTGTTCTGTAGACCAGGATGGCCTCGAATTTAGAGATCCACCTGCCTCTGCCTCCAAAGTGCTGAGGTTTTATGTGCTGCCACCACCACCCGGTTCTTTTCCAGATTTATTTTTTGAAGATTTTTGTGCATTGGGATTTTGTCTGCATGCATGTCTGCATGAGGGTGTCAGGTCCTCTGGAACTGGAGTTACAGACAGTTGTAAGTTGCCATGTGGGTGCTGGGTATTGAACCCAGGTCCTCTGGGAGAGCAGTCAGTGCTCTTAACCACTGAGCCATCTCTCCAGCCTCCTTTTCCAGATTTTTAATGTATCTTTTTTGTTTGTTCTTTGACTCAAGGTCTCATGTAGCACAGGTTGCTTTTGAACTCCTTATCTTCCATCTTCCTGCTTCCAAATACTGGGGTTCATCCTGAGAGTCATCAAAGAAAAACCAACTCCACCATTTTGAGCCAAATTTGAAGCAATCTATTTAAACGTAAAATACTGCCCAAGATGGACTTTAGTCAGATCACTCCCTGAAATTTCCTAGCTGAGTGGCCCCAAAACAAGTGTTACAGAGCTGTTTAAGGAAAACCCATACGGTCACTGTGCTTTACCATGTGATGTCATTGTTATTTTCTAAGAACTACAACTCCCAGCATCCCAGGAAGTTCCCTGGTCCTTGGGCAGGTGGGCCTTACAGATTAATTTAGGGTATTGCACTGGAGTTACAGAGCTATGCTGCCAGCCCTGACAGATTGAATGTATCTTAGTGTGTGTCAGATATAGAGCAGCATTGGACAATGTTTAATGTGACACTATGTGTAAGCAGACTTCTGGAAGGGAAAGGAAGTGGCCCCTAACTCTGTGGCATAGATCTAGGGGTACAAATAAACTTCTATTTTTTGCCCTTAAAAAATGACATCATAAAATTTGGAGGCCAATGGATAGAACTAGAAAAAAAATCATCCTGAGTGAGGTAACCTAGACACAGAGAGACAAATATGATATGTGTTCACTTATAAGTGGATACTAGCTGTGTTAGGTAAATGATAAGCTATAATCCAGAGACTTAAGTGAGGTTGGGTAAAGAGGAGAGCTATAGGGGGGATACATGGATCTCCCTGGGAAGGGGAAACAGAATAGACTGAGGGTAGGTGAGGATAGGAACAGGAGGGAAAAGGGGGAGGAACAGAGGGAGAAAATATTGGGAGAGATGGCTAGAATGGGGGGGCATTAGAGGGATAATGTAGAAACCTCCTGCAATGGAAACTCCCCTATAATCTATGAGGGCAGCCTCCTAGTAACAGAGAATACATAGTCTGAATTGGCCATCTTTTGTAGCTAAGCAAGGCTTCCAGTGGTGGTACTGGTTGCATTTGGTTGAGTTGTCAAACAAGGGTGTCCAGTGGAGATCCCTAAACAACCCAGACCAATGCTAGGACAGAAGATGATGCTCTGAAAACTGATGGGGGGGGGGGCACTGCCAAGGACACCTTCCATACAACTCATTGAACATAGAGAGACTGACTGGGTGCACACAGGGAGTCTTCACCCCTGTGCACTAGTCTCTTTAGTACAAGAACATACTCTGTTGGCTGCCAAAAGAGAAACGTGGACACCAACCCAGCCACAAAACCCATGACCTACAATCTGCCCTGCCAGCAAGATGTGCTGGGGCAATGGTGATGCAGAACTTGTAGGAGTGGCCAACCAATGTTTAGTTTAACTTGAAAGGGAGCCTGTGCCACACACTACCTGGATGGCCAGAGTATAGCCAACTGGAGACTTTGTATAGTCTAGAGACCTAGGGTAGAGCCAAACATAACTAGCGGGGTTGGGCGTGGGGGTAAGAAAATCAATGAAATTGTAGTAATGTTATTCTCAAATGTCAGTGCCTTGTTCAGTTTTCATCAGAGAGGCTTCCTCCAGCAGCAGATGGAAGAGGGTACAGATACCTGGAGCCAGACATTAAACGCAGAGGGAGAGTCTAAATTGGAGGTCTTCATCAAGTCCCTCCCCTCAGAGCGAGGGGAACCCCACAGAAGAGGGAGAGGAAAGACTGTAAGAGTCAGAGTCAGAGGTGATAGAGCACACCAGGATAACATGGACTACTGAATCAACTAAGCAGGGGTAACGAGCTTGCAGAGACTGAATCGGAAGGCACGGGGCCTGCATGGGTCTGCACCATATCCTCTATGCTTGTGTTATGGTTGTTAGTGTTTTTGTGGGACTCCTAACAATGGGAGCAGGTGTGTCTCTGACTCTTTCACCTGCTCTCAGGACTCTTTTCCTCCTGTTGAGTTGCCTTGTCCAGCCTCGGTATGAGGGTTGGTTGTCATTTGGAGGCATTCTCTCTCTCTCTCTCTCTCTCTCTCTCTCTCTCTCTCTCTCTCTCTCTCTCTCTCTCTCTCTCTCTCTCTTTAAGAGAAAACAGGAGGAGTGGATCTTAAGAAGAGGGGTGGTGGGGGGAGCTGGGAAACTGCAGTCAGGATGCATTATATGAAAGAAGAATCTATTTTCAATAAAAATAAACAAGCAAATAAATAAAAGTATCACAGCTTTAAGTTTCTAAAATCTGTGGACTCTAACAATGGTCTAACCTCCCCTGCCCCCAGCTACTTTACTCTATTTTTCTTCCTTTAAAAGACAATCTGTCACTCATCCCTATCCTCACTCGCCCAATTTCCCCCTGCCCCGGCTACTTTAATCCATTTATTTTCTTTTAAAAGATAATCTGTCACTTATCCCTATCCTCTAAATACTAATTTCCCTCCAAATGCTAATCTTATTAATTTAAATCTGAATATACTTTATACTGTCTTTGATGGTTTATCTTCCAACAGTTATTGAAGTCAAAGGGGTTATTGTTATTAGTTGACTCGTGTGAGACTTGCATTGTGGGAATATCCATCAGCTATGTTGTTCTCATTATTAATAATCTACTTAATGTACAGTTTTAGGTATCCTGTCAGGGACCAAACATGGACCATGGAAAAGCACTAGCTAGGCCAGAGAACAAGCCCCTGCCCTAAACCAGATGCCCCCAAAGATAAAGAACAGGTCAGGTAGGTCAGGTAGCATAGGAACAGAACAATGGGCCCTGACCAGTGACCTTACCACCTAGCAGCCTCACGACTTGCATGTAGTCCTTCACCTGCACGCCCCCCTTCACCTGCACGTATCGCACGTCGTGCACCCCTTCCCTCCTTCCTGCCCCCTCCCCCCATGCTATATAAGCCTTGCTGAGGAGAATAAAATTTGCAGCTTGATCAGAACACTGTCTTGCTGTCTTGTCTCGTGTCTCCCCGTCCCTTTCATTCTCTCCCGCAGGTGGGTCGCCCCCGTTGACACCCCGCTGGCTGGGGCAGTATCCTGTGCTCCTGAACTATTTTCTGAACTATATACCTCAAATGTATCATTGCAAATTCTTCAACAGAAAGATTACAGCTGATTACTAAGCAGAGAAATAACCCCCAGATACATCAATGCCATTGAAGAAACATGAGAAACACAAAAAGCCAAAGCAATAACTCCTCCAAAAATTGCTAATCCTGTAGTAATGAGATCTAGCTACAGTGAAGTCCCAGACAGATAATTCAAAGGATGATAATGAGTATTTTCAAAGGAAGAAAATAAGCTCCCAATGAGAACACAAACAGCTGAAGGAAGTGAGGAAGGTGAGGTGAGATATGAAAGAGAAATTCAGTAAACACAGAAATCTGAAGAAAAACCAATCGGAAGAGTTGGAAGTAAAAACAATAGTGAGTCAAATAAAGAAGTTCTATGGAAAGTCTCTCCAGTAGAGTGGGTCAAGGAAAGTACCAAATATCTCAAGATAAAGTAGAGGAACTGGAACTATCAAACAAGAACAGAGGTAAAATGCTAAGAAGGTACTGGGGGGATTCCAAAATTTACACAGCACTCTGGAAACAGCAAAGGTACAGAAAGTAAGCTCAGAAGGAAAATAATCTTGCTCTATAATCATAGAAGTCATTTTCAAAAGGATGACAACAAAAAATTCCCCAGAGTTACAGAAACAGAAACAGGTCCAGATACAGGAAGCATTAAGACACCAAGCAGGCAAGGCCAGGAAAGAACCTCCTAGCATCATACTATAATTAAAACACTAAAAACACAGAACAAAGAAAATATGTTGAAATTGGCAAAGGAGAAACACCAAGTCACATATAGGGACATGTCATCAGAATGATGGTAGACTTGTCACTTTTCTGGGATATGTCCACTGGCAGGTTGCTCACACTGGAGTGGATTGCCCCACACCCATGTGGATAGTGGATTCATTAATTAAACTCAGTTTGTTGTAAAAAATAAATGAAGAAGAGGACATGAAGGTGGGTGGGATATGCTTATGGGTCTTGGGGGAGTTTGAGTGGAGAGTTGGTAGTGTATATGATCAAGATCCATTATTTAAAAAGTTTTTTTTAAAAGATATATGTTTACAAGTTGTAGTATAATATGAAAATTCCATGTGAACAGGCTACTATGAGACTGGCTTCCTGAATTTAACATGTTTCAGGGTTTACAGTGTCAAGTCATATATCAGAATTTTATTTTTCCTCATTGTTCAAGAATATTTAATTGTATAAAATATATGACTGTATCACCTTTCCTTTTTTCATTCATCAAATTTGGTCACATACATTTCTCTTTTGTTTTGGCTTTGGTTTTTTTGTTTTTTTTGTTTTTTTTTTTTTTTTTTGATTTTCGAGACAGGGTTTCTCTGTGTAGCTTTGCGCCTTTCCTGGAGCTCACTTGGTAGCCCAGGCTGGCCTCGAA
Organism: Peromyscus leucopus; assembly: GCF_004664715.2. Lineage (NCBI taxonomy): Eukaryota > Metazoa > Chordata > Mammalia > Rodentia > Cricetidae > Peromyscus > Peromyscus leucopus. The sequence continues at coordinate 75,931,561 of NC_051065.1, read as the reverse complement.
CTCACAGAGATCCGCCTGGCTCTGCCTCCCGAGTGCTGGGATTAAAGGCGTGCGCCACCAACGCCCGGCTGGTTTTGGTTTATTTTTGAGCCAGGGTCTCGGGATGTAACCCTAGCTGGCCTGGAACTCACTAGGTAGACCACACAGCCTTGAATTCATGGGATCTTTCTGCTTCTGCTTACTAAATGCCTGCTGGGATATGGGTATATGTCACCACAACTGACTATACTTATTTATTTATCTATCTATTTATTTATTTATGACACAGAATCTCACGTAGCCTAGACTGGCATCAAATTTAATACTTAGCACAGGCTGTCTTTGAATTCCTTATCCTTGTACCTCTACCTTCCAAGTGTTGGGATCATGGACATGTGTCACCATGACTGGCTAGCTACTTGTTAAAAAAAAATTATTTATTTTTATTTTTATATGTATGAGTGTTTTGACCGCATGCATATTTATGAATTGTGTGTATGCCAGACCTACGGAGACCAAAAGAGGTCACTGGATTCCATGGAACTTGAACTACAGATTGTTGTGAGCCACCATGTGGGTGCTGGGAACTGAACCTGGATCCTCTGCAAGAACAACTGTTCTTAACCACTGAGTCATCTCTCCAGTCCTGCCTATTACTTTTTGATGATTGAGGATTTATATGCTTGTTTTTATGGATGTGTTTTATTTTCTTGAATACATAGTTAGGATTGCCAGATGATAGGGTAACAAGTTATACAATTGCTATACTGTTTTCTGTTGTAGTTGTATCATTCTAAATGCATTCTTAGTGGCAATGCATGAAGTTTCTAATTTTTCCATTCTTACCCACATTTGTATAAAGGTTAAAAAAACCTTTTTTCTCTATATTTAAAGTATTGAAACAGAACTGAATTATTACCAAATATGTGAAAGTATTACCCTACACACTAAGCACTTCTCCAGAGGACACCTATAGAGTATCCTATAATTTAATTTAATGCTGATACAATATACCTATAGGTAGTATGAGATCAGACAGGTTAAGCTCTCATAAGATTGCACACCACTTCTCATGACAATCCAAGTGGTATCTTGTCATCTCTGAGGAGCAAAAGACCATCATCATTGAGGCAAAACCTTCTGGGAAATGTTTCCTCTGGCTAAGCACACAGAAACTGTGGTCCAAAGGGGCTTGCATCTCAAGCTGGAAGTAGAACTTAGTAATACGTAAGAGTCTCCCACATGTTACTGGTTTCCCACATAAAAGTTACAGACTTGAAGAGGTCATAATAAGATGCTGAGGTTTGGCACCATATGGCAAGGTCAGAGTACTGAATAAAGGCCACAAGGCTCTCTTAGTGTGGTGGCAGGTTCAGTTGTAATGAATACAACATATTGGTGACACCAGTACCATGAGATGACCACCAAGGACGGCAGCAGGTGAGGAGCAGAGCTGGCCTGAGCTTATGAGGCACATGTGTGCTATGGATGCCAGAACTGGAGCAGGGGAATTACCTAAGCCCATTGAAACCCAAAAGATGTGAATCCCAGATTATAGACACTGAATTATTTACACTGCTGGAGTTTAGTTTTGCTTTGATAGTACTGACATTGTGCCCTGATTCTTCCTTCTTGGAATGAGAAGTGGATTCTTAATTTTTATTTTATAGGTACCCACAGTTGAGAGGCTTTGGACTTCTAAAGAGACATTGGGTATTTTAAAGAGGCTGAACTTTTAAAGTTTTCAATTTTTTTTGTCTGTGGAATTTAAAAGTTATACTGCATTCTACACTGTCATATTAACATGAGGTCTTGGGGGGAAACAAGAAAGGAAAGGTTAATGATGTAACAGTGAAGTGTTTGGGTATCAACTCAACAAGGAGTCCATTGTGCTGCTTAGTCTTCTGTCAATGACAAAAGCTAGGGTCCTCTGTGAAGAAAGAGTTTTCAACCAAGAAAATTCCTCTATCAGATCGGCCTGTGGTCATATCTGTGGAGGCATTTTCTTGATTGATTATTGATGTAGGAGAGTGCAGTGCACCATGGGTGGTGCAGTCCCTGGAAAGGTGATCCTAGGTTGTTTAGAAAGTCAAGCAGAGACAGCCATCAGAGAGAGCAAGTCAGCAAGGAGCATTCCTCCCTGCTTCAGTGCCAGCCTCCAAGTTTCTGCCTCGAGCTCCTTCCCTGGCTTCTCTCCACGATGCACTGTGATATGGAGGTGTAAGCAAAATGAACCCTTTCCTTCCCCTTGGACATGGTCTTTATCACCACAACAGAAAGCAAAGTAGGACAGAACTTGGTACCAGAATCATGGGGTGATTCTGTGTCAGCCCAGACCACATTATTTTGGAGAAGAGTTATGGAAGATATTTAGAATTTTGTGGTGGAAAAGACATTGAGGGCCTCAGAGTTTAATGAACTATTGTAGGATGGTGGAAGATAAGGCTATCGAGAGAAATGCATATGGTGGAGGCCTGGCTTGTGAAGTTTCAGAGGGAAGCAAAACTCTATTAAGGCCATTTATATGATGTATTTAAATTAAGAGCAGGAGGTTTCTGGTCAGCTGGTGCTGAAGAATCATCTGTGATTAAGAAGACCTCAGCACCAAATGATGTGAAATCTTTGTTCTACTGGGATAAGCATTACTGGTCAGCAGGGGCTGAAAATCGGATATGATCAATAGGAGGCCAACACAATCAAGGCAAATGTTTCTGGTAAGATTTTACTCAGGGTCAGCACACAGATGCTGTGGTCCAGAGGGGGCCACAGCTGCATCTCAAGTTGGCAGCTGACCTTAGTAATGTATAAAACCCCAACAGGGTAGTGGTTTGGGTAGCATGAAAGCGCAGGGTTGTAGGGGTTATAGAGAGAAGTTGAGGCCTGGCACCGTGTGGTAGAGTCAGAGGCCTGGAAAATGCCAGGAGAGGTCATAGGTGACAGCACAGCCTCAGTTTCCATGGAGACCCAGCATTTTGGAGATTCCAGGACTGTGTGTTGTTCACCAAGAACAGGGACAGGAGTAGAGTGGCACTGGCCTGAGCTGTTAGACAAGCTATGTGTATTTCAGATGGGTAAGCTAGAGAAGTAGGGCTACCCAAGGCCCTCAGAGTCCTGAGGACACCAGGGTATTTACACTATTGGATTTTAGTTGTTTTGATCTGATTATAACTGTGCCCTGGCTTTTCTCTTTTGAAATAATAAAGTGTAAAAGTTGCTTTTGATTTTACAAGAGCCCATACATAGTTAAGAGAATTTAAATTCTTAAGGGTAACTTAGACTTTAAATTGTTGGAATTTTTAAACACTAGGGCTTTTAAAAGCTATGTTTTTTTAAAAAGATGTATGTATGTGTGTATGTATGTATGTATGTATGTATACAGTGTTCTGCTTGCATGTGTCTCTTTAGGCCAGAAGAGGGCACCAGACCTCATTACAGATGGTTGTGAGCCACCATGTGGTTGCTGGGAATTGAACTCAGGACCTCTGGAAGAACAGCCAGTGCTCTTAACCTCTGAGCCATCTCTCCAGCCCAAAAAGCTATGTTTTATATTGTGATGATAACTTGACATCTTAGGGTTAAACAAGAACAGAAAGGTTATAGTTTAATAGTGATGTGTTAGTGTATCAAATTGGCAAGGGGTCAATGCGAAGGTTAATTTTTTTGTCATAAAATATAGGGTCACCTGTGAAGAAGGAACCTCAAACTGAGAAAATGCATCTATCAGATTGGCTTGTAGGCAGGACTGCAGAGTATTTTCTTGATTAATGATTGATATGAGAGGGTCCAGTCCACTGTGGGTGGTACCACACAGTGGTTGGTAGACCTCAGCTGTATACAGGCTAGTGAGAGGTATTCCTTCATGATCTCTGTTTCAGTTCTTGCCTTGTCTTGGATATCCTAAATGACAGATTGTAACATGTAAATATAATAAATTCTTTCCTCCCCAACTTGCTTATGGTCAAGATGTTTTATCACAACAGAAAGCAAACTCTCTCTCTCTCTCTCTCTCTCTCTCTCTCTCTCTCTCTCTCTCTCTCTCTCTCTGTGTGTGTGTGTGTGTGTGTGTGTGTATGTATGTATGTATGTATGTATGTATGTGTACATGTATTATGCCATGTGTGGAGATCAGAGGACAAGTTGCAAGAATCTGTTCTCTCCACACAATATGAGTCTAGAGCATTGGTTCTCAACCTTCTTAATGCTGAAATCCTGTTATGGAATATTTGATCACACTGTGAACCCCAAGATTGCAATTATTAAATAAAATCAACTTTGAGTCAAGAGGCAGAGCCAACAATTATTTGATAGAAGGTATCCATAGAGAGTAGTGGACTCTGGAAAGTGGATAGAAAAACACACAGGAAGTAATGAGAAAGAACTCTGAGTTTCACAGTTCCTTTTGGTTTGGGACATCCCTCTTTCTGAGATGCTGGCTAAGGAGGAGGGTAATTGGTTGCTCTTCTGCCTCTCTGAGCTAGCAGGTTTTCACCCCAGCATCTGACTCCCAAGTCTTTAGTGGTAAAATAGTAAGATTGAGATTTAGTTTAAAAACAACACAACCCTTGAATACAGTTCCTCATGTTGTGGCGACTCCCACCATAAAATTATTTTGTTGCTACTTCATAACTGTAATTTTGCTACTGTTATGAATGCTAATGTACATATCTGATATTCAGGGTATCTAATATGCCACCTCTGTGAAAAGGTCATTTGATCCCAAAAGATTGCACCTCATAAGTTGAGAACCACTAGTCTAGAGGACTGAAGTTATGTCATCTGTCTTGAAAGCAAATGCCTTTACCCATTTCAACCACTTTATCAGCCCAGTTCTTATCTGACCCTCCTGCCAACTCCAGAATGCTGGCATTACAAGTGTATGCTACTAAGACTAGTTTTGTGTGGTGCTAAGGATAAAACCCAGGGCCTTCTGCATGATAAACAAGCACTCTACCAACTGAACAACTTTTTTAAAATCTTAAATGGATGAATTATATGGGATATGAACCATACCTTAACAAACTACTTAAAGTCATACACACACACACACACACACACACACACACACACACACACACACACACAAGCACACACATGGAGAAAAGAGATTGTTAACCATCTGACATGGGTGTTGGGACCTGAACTTAGATCTTCTGCAAGAATAGCAACTGTTCTTCACTGGTGAGCCATCTCTCCAGCACTTAAATCACTGATTTTTAAAGTCAGCTAACAGGATGTGAAACTATTAGGCTTATTTAGATTTCCTTTGAATATTGGATTTCCTTTTAATATCTCTCTCCCTTCTGTTGTGACTTTTCCTGGGATGGGGGCATGAACGAATATTTATTCATCATAGATAAAGCACTGATGACAGATCAAAAAAGAACTTCCACCTAAATTTAGCTTCATGAATTCATTGGTATTACTTACAGGAGCATGGCTTTGAGGCTAATTTATAGGAATGAGTAACGCAAAGGAAGAAAAAGCACCTGTGCAATACTCACAAAAGCTGTACCATTGGAACCCCCTATAGACCTTACAGGCAGCTCTACCAGAAAGTCTCATCTCCATAGCAACTTCTCATTGCTTATATGACCTTGTGAACTTTGTGACTTTCTGAGATCTTAATATATTTCACTAGCTTCATGATCTTTTATTTATTTGGTTATTTACAACCCAACTGTTGTTTCTCCTCCTTCCTCTCTTCCCAGTCTCTCCCCCATCTCCCCTCTGACCCTCTCCACCCACTCCTCCTCTATTTCTATTTAGAGGAAGGCAGGCCTTCCATGGCTGTCAACCACATATGGCATATCAAATTGAAGGCTAGACAAGGCAATGCAGTATGAGGAAAAGAGTCGCAGAAGCAAACAAAAGAGTCAGAGACATCACCTGCTCCTACCGTGAGCAGTCTCGCAAGAAGACCAAGCTACACAACTGTAACATATATTCATAAAGCCTAGGTCAGTCCCAGTTCCATACAGGCTCCCTGGTTGTCAGTTTAGTCTCTGTAAGCCCCTACGAGCCCAAGTTAGTTGATTTTGTGGGTTTTCTTTGACCTTTCTGGCTCCTACAATCCTTTCTCCCCCTCTTCTGCAGGATTCTTGGAGTTTCACCTAATGTTTGGCTGTGGGTCTCTGCATCTGTTTCCATCAGTTGCTGGATGAAGTCTCTCTGATGACAACTGGGATAGGCACCAAACTATGGGTATAGCAGAATAGCAGTAGGAAGTAGGAATCATTTCATTGATTTTATTTTATGTTTTGATAGTTGTGTTTGATTCTATCCTAGGCCTCTGGGCTGTCCAGCCTCTGGGTCCTGGTCCTCCAGGCAGTGTCAGGGGTGGGCTCCCTCTTGTGGGTCACAAGCTGGACCAGTCACTGGTTTGACACTTCCACAATTTCTGCACCACCTGTACCCAGCACATCTTGTAGGCAGGACAAATTGCAGGTTGAAGGTTATGTGTCTGGGTGGGTATCCCAATCCCTCCACTGGAAGTCTTGCCTGGCTATAGGAGATGGACAGTTCAGGCTCTGTACCCCTCATTTCTAGGAGTAAATTCCTGGAAATTTCCACTGCTCTAGATTTCTAGCTCATCCCTGAGATGCACTCCAATTCCAGTTGTTTCTCCTATTACTTCTCTCCATTCTCCCCGCACCTGATCCCTCCTGTTCCCATCCTCCCACCCCCTCCTCCACTCAAGATGTCTATTCTATTTTCTCTTCCCAAGGATATTCATAATCCTCCCCCCCCCCTGGGCTCTCCTTGTTACATAGTTTCTCTGGAACTGTGCATTGTAGCCTGGTTATCCCTTACTTTACAGCTAATATCAACTTATAAGTGAGTACCTACCATGTCTGTCTTTCTGGGTCAGGGTTACCTCACTCAGGATGACTTTTTTCTAGTTCCATACATTTGCCTGAATATTTCATAATGTCACTGCTTTTAATAGCTGAGTAATCCTCCACTGTGTACATGCACCACAATTTCTTTATCCCTTCTTCTGTTGAGAGACATTGAGGTTGTTTCAAGTTTATGGATATTATGAATGAAGCTGGAATGAACATGACTAAGCAAGTGTCCTTGTGGTAGGATGGAGCATCCTTTGGGTATATGCCTAAGAGTGATATAGCTGGGTCTTGAGGTAGATTGATTCCCATTTTTCTGAGAAACTGCCATATTGTTTTCCAAAGTGGTATACAAGTTTGCACTCCCACCAGCAGTAAAAGAGTGTTCCCCTTGCTCCACATCCTTGATAGAATGAACTGTTACTTGTGTTTTTAATCTTAGCCATTCTGTGTAAGACAAAAATCTCAAAGTAGCTTTGATTTGCATTTCCCTGATGGCTAAGAACGTTAAACATTTCTTTAAGTGCTTCTTGGCCATTTGAGATTTTTCTGTTAAGAATTCCCTGTTTAGATTTGTACCTCATTTTTTGAGAAAATCATCAAGATAGACAAATCCTTATCCAAACTAACTAAAAGGCAGAAAGAGAATATCCAAATTAACAAAATCAGAAACAAAGAGGGGGGCATAACAACAGATCCAAGGAAATCCAGAGAATCATCAGGTCATAATTCAAAAACCTGTACTCCACAAAACTGGAAATCTAAAGGAAATGGACAAATTTCTTGATAGTTACCACTTACCAAAGCTATATCAAGACCAGATAAATGATTTAAATAGACCTATAACCCACCCCAAGGAAATAGACACCATCACGATTATAGCACAGGATTCTGCCAGAGTTTCAAAGAATAGCTAATACCAATACTCCTCTAATTATTTCACAAAATAGAAACAGAAGGAACATCACCAATTTCATTTTATGAGGCCACAGGCACCCTGATACCCAAACCAAATAAAGATACAACAAAGAAAGAAAATTACAGACCAATATCTCTCATGAACATTGATGCAAAAATACTCAATAAAACACTCGGGGCTGAAGAGATGGCTCAGAGGTTAAGAGCACTGACTGCTCTTCCAGAGGTCTTGAATTCAATTCAATTCCCAGCAACCACATCTATAATGAGATCTGATGCCCTCTGCTGGGGGCCAGGCATACATGTAGTCAGAACACTATATACATAATAAATAAATCTTCAAAAAGAAAGTACTCCCAAACTGAATCCAAGAACACATGAAAAAGATCATCCACCATGATCAAGTAGTCTCTCTCTCCTTCCAGAATTCCAGAAGAGAGTGTTCATTTGGGAAGAAGTAGCTACTGGCAGCACAAAAGCACAGCTCTCACCTCACATGGGCTAAAAGCTAGTTTATTCTGAAGCCAAATATAAATGACCATGGCCAGGAACACAGTAAACATTTAGGTTACCCCACATGCCGTGTTTCAACATAGAAGCAGTTTCAAGAAGTTTTTATACTTTTACAGAACAAAGAAAACATATAAATCAGGGTACATTTCAAACACATTGGTGGGAACATCAAGGATTATAGTCCAACAAAGAAATCTCAACTACAGGTCTCAGATGCTGAAAATGTTCTTAGTCCTTTGATGGGTTAAAAACTGGATTTTTTCAAATTAATACATTACAGGGTTGCATCTGTTAGTCATAGGATGTCAGGTTTATCACAGAGGTGCAATAACAATGGTTATTTATAGGCAGCCCTATATAAACTGTATTTAGGTACTGGAAAAGCAACATTCTAAGCTCTCCACATCACTGATGTTCTATTCAGTTAGTAAGCCTTCACAGACAGATTCTTTCTAGGAGTTCTTATTCACAGCTCCCACTGCTGACCAAGCATCACACTTCGTACACACAGGAAGCCACATACTATTTATTCCCATGAACCTAGGATTCTAATTCCTAGGTCTGATGTAGATGAATAGAGGGCAGGACAAAGCCTCCAGCAGAGAAGAATAGCTGGGAAAACCATTAAGAAAGAAACTCCTAGATCAAATCAAATTATTAGCCATCATGATCTGGATCAGACTCCTTTTGTCCTCCAAATCTGATAATATTTGCATGTGACATATAAGATTATTATACTTGAAATTAAAATGTTAAAGCTGGATTTGTTTCTACCTGTATTTACTGTTATGTTTATTCTATGGACTACCTCACTTACATTTGGGGTATTTAAACAAATTCTCTCTCTCTCTCTCTCTCTCTCTCTCTCTCTCTCTCTCTCTCTCTCTGGATTTTTGTTGGTTTGAGCCTGTAGTTTAACTTCATGTGGTTAGATATAACTCTAGCAAAGATTTATCTTCAATATTTATTTATTTAAAAAAGATTTATTTATTTATTATGCATACCATGTTCTGTCTGCATGTACACCTGCAGGCCAGAAGAGGGCACCAGATCTCATTACAGATGGTTGTGAGCCACCATGTGGTTGCTGGAAATTGAACTCAGGACCCCTGGAAGAGCAGCCAGTGCTCTTAACCACTGAGCCATCTCTCCAGCCCTATCTTCAATATTTAAATTACCATAGCTCTTCTATGTGATTACTAACTTGATCTGATGTGTTTATTGATACTATTTAGTTTGCAAAAATATATGGAAAGCTATGTTACAGAAAAGGTTAGAAAACAATATACTATCTTTTTATACTTTCTTTTATATGCCAAATATTAATAGTGATAGAAACAAGAAATCAGACATGCTAGGAATCAGAATTTTATACTCCTCATAGGTATAACCAAACATCACCTTTTTTTTAAGTGGTTAGTGATGCAATGAAACTCTAGAAGGATTCGTAGTATTGCTCATTTCCTTTTTCTTGACAAACTGCAAGTGCTGTTTGATCTATTCTTTAAAAATCCTGGCTCATTATACTACAGACACCTTAGATGCTAATTTAATAAAGAAACATCAGTATTTGTGGTTAAAACATCATAAATGTTGTAATTAGAGATTGATGTCTTTTATATAATTTGATGAGAGGAGTTAATGCAAATCTTTGAGTATCTCTAGATACAGTAAACAGAATTAAAGTTTGTTAAACATCTGAGCATATTATAGAGCCTTTTACAATGTTTAATTTGTTGTATATTCATAGTGATAAAAGTTGGTCTGGCCCAGTACACACACACACACACACACACACACACACACACACACACACACACATTAAATAGAAACAAATTTCTTTTCTTTAGCTGTAAGAATTTGAATTTAAAATACAGGTATCACAAATGAAGTTTCCTTTGGAAGATTTAAAGTAAGCTTTTGTCAATTTAAAAACTAGTTATTCTTGTCATGTCCTAAGGAAATTTAAAATTTGAGCCTGTGACTATAATTTAAAAAAAAAAAGAGGTTAGTAGCCAGTCTTATTATAACTGTTACCAAGCCTAAACTAATAATGTATCAGAACTCAATTTACTAAAGTTATACCTTGAACTTTGAAGTCAACATTATATGTCTAATTATATGTCTAATCTTGTATCATTTTCGCATACCTTGAATCACTTCCTAAGACAACAGTTGTGGTAATATATTTGTAACCTAAGAAATAAAGCTTGCCTGAAGATCAGAGGACAGAGCCAACCACAGAGTTAGCCACAGAGGTCAGGCAGTGGTGGCACACATCTTTAATCCTCACACTCAGGAGGCAGAGGCAGAGATCAGTCTGGATTTCTGTGAGTTCAAGGCCACAACAGGCTACATGAGATTAATCCAGTCTAAAAGAGAAATAGAGCCAGGCAGTGGTGACACACAGCTTTAATCCCAGAACTAGTACGGTTGAAACAGGAAGTGGTATGGCTAGGCAGAGAAAGGACTATAAGGTGGGAGGAGAGAGGAAGTCTGGCTCTTTCAGGCTGAGGAGTTGTTGAGGTAAGAGGTGGTGGCTGTGGCTTGCTCTGGTCTTTCAGCTTTCACCCTGAAATCTGGCTCTGGGTTTTTATTAAGACCAATTAGGCTTCGTGCAACAAACAGCATGGGTGCTGGAGTTTGCTTTACATTGAAACCTGTTTTTTGATTTTTTTTTTTCTTTCTCAGCATGTAGCCTGTAAGCAAGGTAAACCTGTCTGAGTTTGCCTTTCTCAATGGGAGACCTAGTGCAGGCAAAGCAAGGCTTGATTTTTATGTATGAAACCAAGTTAGACCGGTAGGTAATTGAGCCTCTCCCACAAAACGACAAAACATTTTTTTTTTTATTTAAGAGACTTAAGTACTTTAAACATCTTATGCTTTTTTTAAAAAAAATTTGTATCATCAAGTAAGATGTCTATCTTTTATACCCAAACTTATTGTAAAGCCAAAATGTTTTTTTAAGGTGAAAACAGACATTTTAGCTCTTGATTTTCAAGAGTGGAGAGTAGAGAAAGCCAAGATGTAAGTGATTTTCGGGACCACTTGCTTGTGAAGTGGCGGAAGTTGTTATTATCTGTGAGAATTTGGAAACTGAGTGTGCCATTTTAGCTCTGAATGGACTGACCTGGCAGTTTAGCCTCATGAGAGGGGCTGGCTGAGGTCCTCTTGGTGCTACTAAACTGTCTGACATGGCTAATGCCCTCCGTCAAGGCCATCACAGAGATCTGAGGAGGGTACATTTGACCATATAGATCAAGTGGCCTCTGTACCAACTAAAATGACAGAGACTTACCCACTACTGGACAGCTAGCCTGGGATCCTCCATGGTAATCTTAATGGCTTTGCTGGGGGGCAGAGGTCATCAGTCTTTGGCTGCCACACAGGGCAGTGTTAAGTCTTCCAGCTGGTACCCCAGGCAGCAACATCAGCCTTTGTCCTTCAGACCCAGAAGATCTGAGAGATTTTCCTGTGGAGGAGGAACTTGGGAAACCGGCCTTACCTTGGCAAGGAAGAGTTGGGCAGTCAACCCAATAGTCTCCAGAGTTATTCCAGGGCCCTAGCAGTGGGCAGGGCATGGGGCCGTTTTTTGCTCAGTGATCAGTATTCCCACACATGAAGCAAGTCTAAGCTGAGTCTTCTGTGGAGGTAGCCGCAGGGCTCCCAGAAGCTGGTATTTTTGTCTGTCAGGGGAAAAGTTTTCATTAAATACCTTTACACGCCATATTCAGCAGATGTCTCTGAAGGGTTTGAGGGCCACATCTAATCTAAATATACCTGGTTTTAAACAAAATTTACTTGTTTTTAGTTACTTGCTTCGGGTTAAACTTGACAGCATATATAGAAGGCTAAAGCTTGTCCCTGTAAATGAATTCCATTTGTACATAGCATGACTACAAGCATAGTCCGGAGCATGTTAAAGAATTTGATTATTATAAGCAGATCATTAACTTGTCTGTCTTGATTATCTTTAACAGTTTACAAGTTAATAAGATTGTGACGTTACAATTTTATCCTTGTTAAGTTTGAGCCTTAAATAGTTTAAATTGAAGAAAGTTTAGCATCAAAATAAAAGTTTAAACCATAAATACAGTCAACAGAGAGACTGGGAACCTTATTTTCTAGATCCTTACAGAATATCACAGTTTCAAATGAATATTCTTTAGTATCAAAATAAAGCCTTACAATATAAGTACAGTCCACAGAGAGACTGAGAACCTTATTTTCCTGATTCTTTCATGGTGTGCCTATACAGAATACCACAGTTTCTTGTATAACTCAGTTTATCCAAATAGTTAAAGCTTAACAAAGTAAGGCAAAGAAGCTAGACATACATCTTTCAATCACTTTTTGTTAGCTTGAATAGACTTGGGAATTCACAAACATTATTTATCAAACACATGGTGTTCCTTATTCATTTTTTTAGAAGCCTGGTGTTGAACACAGTTAACAAAGGCATGCATAGTTAGACATGCATCTCTAAGTTTTTGTTAGCCTGAGTAGACCTGTACAACATAGGAATTTATAAAGCTTGTTTATCAAATATTTGTTGTTAGTAACTTTTATTTTTATGAACAAGAACTGAATCCAAGTTATACACATAGTATGCTGCAGCAATTCTATCTTTTAAAACAAGAATTGAATCCAAGTTACATACTAGTGTTATGGGGGAGTCCATCAGAGACAACCACTCAGACAAAGTTTATAATAGTTTATAGCCATTTGAAAGTCTTTATTACAGCCACTGGGACTACACTCAGGTATTGGGGAACCCAAGGATAATATGGAATGTACAGAGCACAGGGTTTTGAAGGGAAAAAACGAACAAACAAACAAAAAAAACATGTTCTAGCATCCCCCTTGGCAGCTGAAGTGGGCAGGACTTGGTGCAAGTAGGCACTTTAACATAAACTATGATAAGCTAGCTGGGGCATCTTGCCCTTGAGTTCCTAGAATAGGGTTGGATAATTTTTCCAAGGGGTTTCTCATCAAGGAGATCAAATTTTAGTCCAGCCTAAAACTGGTCTCAGGAAGAACACAGGATAGAGCAACCTCTGCACTGCCTTGTCCTGTCATGATAACATGCTGTAGCAAATCAAGGTGGGCTATGTATAGATATTTTAATGGTCAACCCCTTTTGTTACAAGCTTTAAATTAACTTTTTGTTTTAAATTTTATGTATCTTTTAACCATAACCAATAAACTTACAAATTCCGAGACACAGAAAGTTTAAACAATGGTCTTAGTAGATTTTTCAGGAACAGAGAGCAAAAGAAGTTTAGAGATTTTCAAGAGTGGAAAGTAGAGAAAGGCAAGTAAGTGACGTAAGTGATTTGGGGGACCACTTGCTTGTGCGGTGGCAGAAGTTGTTATTATCTGTGAGAATGAGTGTACCGTTGTTTTGGCCATTGAGACTGATTGTCCAGTTTACACCGAGGCCAAGCTGTTTGCAGGAAGACAGTGGGGCTTTAATGGAATCTCTGAGTCCAAGGAGGGAAAGAGATCAAAAGGCAGGTGAAGAGTCAGTGAGTCTACTAAGCGCCAGTGGTTAGTCTAGGCTCCAGTAGGTGAGTGAGCGATCCACAGCAAGCTACAGGAGTGGGCTGAGAGACAGGTGGGGAGGGTTCCTGGAGCAGAGCAAGGGGAGATGGGAGAGATTCTTTTTCTTTACTAAGAATATTTTAATTCATTTTTACATACCAATCACAGATCCCCTTCTCTTCTCTCCTCTCACCTCCCCCTCAGCCTCTCCCTCAACCCACTTCCTCATTCCCTCCTCTGAAAAGGTAAGGCCTCTCATGGGGAGTCAGCAGAGCCTGGTACATTCAGTTGAGGCAGGTCCAAGCCCCTCCCCCTGCACCAAGCCTGGACAAGGTGTCCCACCATAGGTAGTGGGCTCCAAAAAGCCACCTCATGCACCAGGGATGGATCCTGATCTTACTGCCAGGGGGCCCTTTAAACAGATCAAGCTACACAACTGTCACATTAATGCAGAGGGCCTAGTCCAGTCCCATGGAGGCTCCACAGCTGTTGATCTAAAGTTCATGAGTTCCCACTAGCTTGGTTCGGTTGTCTCTGTAGGTTTCCCCATCATGATCTTGATGCCCCTTGCTGATAGAATCCCTCTTTCCTCTCTTTGACTAGACTCCTGGATCTCAGCCTGGTGCTTGGCTGTGGATCTCTGCATCTGCTTTCATCAGTTACTAGATGAAGGCTCTCTGATGACAGTTACAGCATTCACAATTCTGAATACCAGGGTAGGCCAGCTCAGGCACCCTCTCCACTATTGCTAGTAGTCTAAAATGGGACCATCCTTGTGGATTCTGAGAGGGAAAAATCAGTAACCATCTTGAGGGAAGCTTCCCCTCTCCCCTCCTCCAAAGGTATTTGCTGACCAGCAGTTTTAGAAGTGACCAGAAGTTGAACTTATAAGGCTGGGACAATAAATCTATGTATCCTGGACTTGGCAAAACAAGATATGGGGAGTAATGGGCTCAACTGACCAGAAGTTGAACTCAGAGGAGAGCAGGACTGGAACAATAAATCTGAAGGTATATATCCTGGGTTCAAAAACAAAACAAACAAACAAACAAAAAAAAAAACAGGACATAGGGAGCAAAAATTTCCTGGGAACTCTCCTAGCACCACGTGTCTCCATATCCTCCTGATGTCTTTCTCTATCAAGGTGACACAGGAGAGATTTATGGAGAAGGGTCACAAATAAGAACTCTGCCAGAGGAGGAGTTCCAGTAGAGGAGAGGGAGAAGTGCCTTAGCAGAGAGAGGCCCTGAATCACAGCGGAGAAGTGTACAGGAGATTCCAGCCTGCCAAGGAGAGACAGAGCCTTTCTAAGGGATAGGTATCCAGGAGGGCATGGCAGGCTCCAGGAGCCAGAGGGACTAAGAGGACACTTACCCAGTAGGTGAGGAGAGAGGAGTGGTTAGAGCAGGTGGAGAAGTGGCTGGAGAGATGAACTCTGGAATCCGGAGTGAAATACAGCGGGTGGGGGAAACCAGCCGAAGCAAATGACTCAGACATTACAAGGGTCAAATCAGCCCCTTGGAAGGGGAGGGGGCCATCTGTGCCCCTCCCAGGTCTTCAGCACCATATGTATGCTGAGGACAGGAAACTACCAAACTGACCACTCCGTTAGGGGAAAGGTTCTTACTGTGGGTAAGAGAGAAAATATCCAGAGGCATCTGGAAGAGACCGGAACAGAGGGAAAAAGCAGCACACTGGGCGTGGCTAGGGATAGGGAAGCAGGAATGGCAGAGACCAGCAAGAGTGGGGATAGTAGACAGTAGCCTGTTATGTGGAGGATGAGTAAACAGCTGGGGGAGGGAAGCCTGTGAGCTGGAACAGTCCTGAGGGTTTAGGGCAGGGGGGTAGGTCAGAAGGGTTAGGACACTGAAATGTATGATGAGTACTTGTGAATAGGGACTATCGGAGCCTGGAGCCAGCCTGGGCTTTGATACGCAACCACAGTGTGTGTCAATAGAGAACCATATGTCCCTTCTGCCTGAGGGACATGCAAGGGAAAGGACTTCTTTTGGCAGACAAAAACCATTTCACAAATTCCTGAGTAATGCTGGCTTTTATCTAACTGCCAGAAGTCCTTCTATAATCTGGCTCGAGCTGGGCCACAACTGTCATTTCAAGACACGTGTTCTGCCTTTTGGAGTTTGGGGGATTGGAGTTTCCTTTGGATCTGACAATTCTTAAAATCCAAATTATGCTGAATAATGAGAATATATATTTTTTATAGAGACAATAACAAAATGAGCCATTTAGACACTGCTATGCCTGTATGACGAGTCCCCCCCCCCCCAACAACAAGACCACAAAGGAGCCTACTTCTGATGCAAAAACAAAAGGTTTCTTTATTGAAGCCAAGCCCAGGCAGGGACTTCATCTGACACTCCCTTACAGAGAGTGAAGGAGGAAACCCTGAGCACTTATTACAAGGGGTTTATATAGGAAAAAGTTTACAAGCAGTAGGTTACATATCTTAGTGTTTTAGGATTGGACGAGGGAGCTAGGGGTGAGGTAGTTCTTTGAAGTTATTGGCTGAACTATAAGCGTGAAATTACTAATGGCTGATAGGATGCAGGGCATCTATAGAGACATAAATTTTTACTCCCTATATTCTGTTTTGCTGAGCCCAGAATATATATACATTCAGATTTATTGTTCCAGTTCAGTCACTGGTCAGGTCTGGGTTCATCTACAAGGCAGCAGATACCTCAAGATGGGGGCCAACTCTCAAGAGGGCTACTAATTTTTCCCCTTCAACACTAAAACTAGACTCATGTAAGATGGGAATTCTGGGTAAGCAAACAATCATAGCAAATAAGATGATTATAAAAGGACATAATTTCATTAAATTTGTCATTTCATTAAAACCAAGATTAGCATTACTTAATCTCTTAAGAATATATTGGGTGCTTTGTTCTCTCAGATCCAATTCCCCATTCTTATCCCCAGCTCTATAACACAATACCAGTGGTATCCTTCCTTGACTCCCTGCTCCCATCTCCTGTAGATCCTACAGATCTTCCTCTTCTAACCTTCCTCACACCACTCATTGCTTTTTCCAAGACCCCACCCCAGAAGGCACTCCATACTAACCCAAGGGCCTTTCTTCCCAGGGCAACAAGTAGGCTGAAGCTGGACCCATACCACTCCTACTGATCCTGAGATCCAAGCCCCCTGTCTCATCCCCATCTCTGTAGCAGGAACCAAGATGCAGTCTCCCTTTTCTTTCTGACCCCATCCTCGATCACAAAGATCTCCCCTCATCTTCCTTCCCTCAACTCAGCCCATTGGCCCAGCCTCCAACATCAGCAAGCGTTACCTGTGAATACACCAGCTCTGCAGACCAGGAAACAGGCAACAGCAGCTATCACACTCTACCAAAATTCAGAGGGGAAATGGAAATCAAGGAACAAAACACTCACCCAACAAAGGCAAATGCATAAATCAGCACCTAGACCTATAGTGTAAGAACACAATCAATATCAGCCAGGGCAATATGTCTCCACAAGAGCCCAGCTAGCCTATTACAGCAGGCCCCAAATATTCTAACGTGGTTGAAGAACAAGAAAAAGATCTTAAAACCAACTAAATGAAGATGATAGAGGTCCTTAAAGAGGAAATTAATAACTCCCTTAAAGAAATCCAGGAAAACACAAACAGTATAAAGAAAGAAATAAAACTGGTTAAGACCCAAATTTGGCAATAGAGTCAATAAAGAAAACCCAGGAATTCAAACAGGAACTACAGAGGCAAACTTCACCAACAGAATACAAGAGATGTAAAAGAGAATCTCAGGATTTAAAGATACGATAGATTTAAAGATAGAAGAAATAGATATATGAGTCAACAAAAGTGTTAAATCTAAAAATAAAATCCCTGACACAAAGCATCCAGAAAATCTGGACACTGTGAAAGGACTACACCTAAGAATAAGAGGTATAAAGGAAGGAGAAGATACCCAGCTCAAAGGCCCAGAAAACGTTTTCAACAAAATCATAGAAGAAAATTTTTCTAACCTAAAGAAGGAGATGGCTATAAAAGTACAAGAAGGATACAGATCACCAAATAGATTGGGCCAGAAAAGAAAGTCCCCTGGCCACATAATAATCAATACACTGAACATACAGAACAAAGATAGAATATTAAAAGCTACAAGAGGAAAAGACCAAGTAACATATAAAGGCAAATCTATTAGAATTTCTTGATTTCTCAATGGAGACTATAAAAGCCAGAAGAACATGAACAGATGTCCTGCATACTCAAAGAGATCACAGATGCCAGTCCAGACCACTATACCAGCAAAACTTTCAGTCACTAAATAGAGAAAACTAGATATTCAATGATAAAGTCCAATTTAAACAATATGTATCAATAAAGTCAGCCCTACAGAAGGTGCTAGAAGGAAAATTTCAAACTAAGTAGGTTAACTGCAACTGTGAAAACACAGGGAATAAATGTCCCCAGACCAGCAAATGGAAACAGACACACCCACATACACAAAACAAACATGTTAATTAATGGAGTCGAAATGAAGAACCAAAAATAAGTCCGCACACTTATAGATACATGATTTTTGATAAAGAAGCCAGAATACATACTAGAAAAAAGATAGCATCTTCTACAAATGGTGCTGGTCAAACTGGATGATTGTATGTAGAAGAATGTAAGTAGATCCCTACCTATCACCCTGCACAAAATTCAAGACCAAATGGATCAAAGACCTCAACATAAAACCAGTTACACTGAACCTGTTAGAAGAGAAAGTTGGGAATAGCCTTGAAAATATTGGCATAGGACAAGACCTTCTGAACAGAACACCATTAATGCAGTCACTAAGATCCATAATTAATAAATGGGACCTCATGAAACTGAAAAGCTTTGTAAGGCAAAGGACACCATAATTTGGACAAAGAGGCAGTCTACAAAACGGGAAAAGATTTTTACCAGCTTCACATCAGATAGAGGGCTAATTTAGAAAACATGTATAGAACCCAAGAAACTTGATATCAAAAATGCTAGATAACTCAATTAAAAGATGGGGTTCAGATCTAAACAGAGAATTCTCAATAGAGGAAACAAGTGGCTAAGAAACACTTAAAGAAATGTTCAACATCCTTTGTCACCAGGAAAATGCAAATCAAAGCTACTTTGAGATTCCATCTTATACCTGTCAGAATGGCTAAGATCAAAACACTCATCTATTGCTGGCTGGAGTGCAAATTTGTACAATCACTATGGAAATCAATATGGTCATACCTCAGAAAGGTAGGAATCAATTTACCTCAAGACCTAGTTGTATCACTCTTAGGCATATACCCAAACGACACTCCATCCTACCACAGGGGCACTTGCTCAACCATGTTCATTGCTGTTCTATTCATAATAGCCAGAAATTGAAAGCAACCTAGATGTCCCTCAACAGAAAAATGGATAAAGAAAATGTGCTACATTTACACAATGGAATATCACTCCACTGTTAAAAAGTGACATTATGACATTTTCAGGCAAATGGACAGAATTAAAAAAAAATCATCCTGAGTGAAGTAATCCAGACCTAAAAAGATAAATATGGTATGTGTTCACTTATATCTAGACATTAGCCACTAAATAATGATAACCAAGCTACAATCTGTAGACCCAGAGAGGTTAGGCATAGAGGAAGGAACTGGGGCTGGAGAGCACATGGATCTCCCTGGGATGGGGAAATAGAATAGATTTTGTGGGTAGGCTGGAGGGGGGATGAGAATGGGAGGATCCGGTGGGAAGGGGGAGAGAAGATGAGATTTAGTGAGGGAATGAAGGGAGGAGAACTAGAATTGAAGAGCATTTGAGGGACAGTACAGAAACCCAGTTCAATGGAAACTTCCCAAAATACATGAAGGTGATCCCAATGAAGTCTCTAAATAATGAGGGAGATAGAACCCCAAATAGTTATCTCTTGTCTCCAAAGGAAGCTTCCAGCCCAGGATTGAGTTTCATCCAATTGAGTTGTTGGCTGAAAGGGTCCCTGTGCAATTCCCAAACAACCCAGGCTGTTGCCAAGACTATAGGTTGCTCTCCACAAACAGACAGTGGGACCCTCATTGCTGAAGACAACACCCACACAACTCATTGAACATAGAGAGGTCAAGCTGGAGCCTATATAGAACCTTCACCCCCATGTTCTAGTGTCTATGACATGGAAAGGTACTCTGCAGGCCACCAAAAGAGAAACATGAACACCAACCCAGCCACAAATCTGCCCTGCCTGAAAAATATGCTAGGGGGATGGTGGCACAAACTTTGTGGGAGCAACCAACTGATGTCTGACTTAAGGACTACTCATGAGATGGAACCTATACTTGAAACTGCTTAGGTGACCAAGAACCAGTATCTAGATAGCCCACAGGCCTAGGGTAAAACCAAATACTACTTGCTTTGAAAACACAAAAGTAAAAAGGTAACAATAAAATGACTCTTAATGATATTCTGCTATACTCTGAGATCAGTGCCTTATTCAGCAGTCATCAGAGAGGCTTCATCCTGCAGCAGATGGGAACAAATACAGAGACCCACAGCCAGGCATTATGCAGACAGACACAGAGAGAGAGAGTCGCCTTGGATCACACAGCTCTAAAGGAGGCATTTCCATTAAATTCCTCCCTTCAGAGCTCAGCAAATTGAACCCCGAAAAAGAGAAGACAGAAGGAATGGGGGAGACAGAGGGGATGGAGGACACCAGGAGAACAAGATCCTCTAAATCAGCTGAACAAAACCCATCTGAACTCACAGAGAGTGAAGCAGCAAGAACAAACAGAGCCTGCATGGTCTGCACCAGGTCCTCTGCATAAGTACTTTAGCTTGCAGTTTGGTATTTTCATGGGACTCCTGAATGTGTGAGTGAGGGCGTCTCTGATTCTGGTGCCTACTCTTGGGGCTCTTTTATTCTTCTATTGACTTAGCTTGTCCAATTTTGATACAAATGCTTCATTTCTCTGCAGCTGGACCCTGCCCTCAGCCTCTGCAATTGGACTCAGTTTTGCCTCTGAAGTTGGACTCAGTTGGACAACAGTTTCTTCCTTGCAGCTTAATTGGGGTCCATTATTGCATCCCAATAGGTTTTCCAGCTCTGACTTTCCAGGCCTCTTACCCCTTTAGCCCCTTGTACACACTCCATGATCTATATATTATACATATAGACAGATAGATTTACCTTGTGATGTTTAGTGTGGGATCTGAAAATTAATAATCAAGATTGGAATAAAAGAACCTCAGTCAGGGTTGACGAGAAAAGCAGAATCCCTGAGAATTGACTGCCACTGAAATTGCTATACCTTGTGAATTTAATGTCACTTAATAAACATGTCACAAACCTAGCAATTTGCCCAGAATAGCAGGACTCACGAGTGGCTTAGTTATGGTGGAGATACTTTCTTCTTCCCTGTCTTCTCTGCTACTCAAGCACTTGAAACTCAAGCAGCCATGTTTTAAGATGATGGGGAAACTTGCAGAGACAACCAAACCAAACTAGTGGGAACTCAGGAAAGTTGAATCAACGGCTGTGGGGCCTGCATGGGACTAGACTAGTGAGACAATTGTGTAGCCTGATCTGCTTGGAGGGCCCCCTGGCGGTAGAATCAGAATCCATGCCTGGTGCATGAGTCGGCTTTTTGGAGCCCTGCACCTATTATGGGACACCTTGCATAGTCTTGAAGCAGGGAGAGGGGCTTGAACTTGCCTCTACTGGAAGTGCCTCCCCATAGGAGGCCTTGCCTTCTTGTGGGGAGGAGTGGGACATGGGTTGGAAGGGGGGAGGAGGGAAGAGGGAGATCTTTGGTGTCTAAAATGAATGGACATTTTTTCTTAATAAAATAAAATAAAAATAAAAAAAAAGAAAAAAAAAAAAAAGATGACCAGCAGGGGGAAGCCCGGTGGGAAAGCTGTTAGTGGCACCAGACAGGACACTCACACGAAAGAAAAAAATCGTGACGTCAGAGACAGGGCAGCGTTCCTGGGAGGAGTTAGGGAGCTGGGTCACTCGCTTTAGGGAGCCCATTTGGCCCAGGTGACAAGGCAGAGTCGCTGGTGGCTGGGCTGTGCAGAGATGTACTTCTCCTGGGCTGGGGATGTCCCGCAGCCTCAGCGCCTGGAGGCGGGAGATGGCGGTCAGCTCTTGCAGGCATCCAGTGGAGAGCGCCATTCGCTGCTACTGTTCAGCAACCACAGGGTGTACTCCTGTGGGGACAACAGCTTGGGCCAGCTGGGCCAGAAGAGAGAGCAGAATACAGAACGGCCAGGTGAGTTCCCTGCACCAGGAGCGGGTGCCTGGGGACGAGATGTGCGCGCCTCCGTCGCTGGACCAGGAATACCTCCAAGCCGGTTACTCCGCTTTGAGATGCGCAAGTCAGCGGTTTCGTTTCCTAGGGCTCTAGAGTTTGTTTGCTTTTTGTTTCGGTTTCCAATTCCTCTTCCTTGAGAAACTGAGAGCTAATCAGAACTGCGTTCCTCTAGACAGAAATAAGGTCCCTCCCCCTTGACTTTCCAGACTTTGCGGGGGAGGTCTGTCTTCCAAACCAAGTGGGTTGCGCACCTCTAACTAGTTTAGCAATCCCCCGGGGCATCTTTTCTCCTAATTTTAAACAAAAGTATAAAAGTATACTTTTAAACAAAGTGCCTTTGTGCATTAAGGCTGTTATAAGAACCTAGACAAGAAGCCACCTGTGGGACCTGTTGAGATGGCTCCGTGGTGAAGAGTTCGGTTCCTAGCACCTTTGTGGCAGTTTACAATCACCTTGTAATTCCAGTTCCAAGGGATCTGATGCCTCTGTGGGTACCAGCACACACACATATGCACACAGCGACGCACGCACACATACAAATAAATAAAAATAATACAATACTGTTTAAGAAAAAGACCACCTGTAATCACACCAAGAGGCAGTTCTAATAGCAGGGCATAGTTCCTGCCTGTCTTGTTTTCTGTGTATATATTTGATCCTTATAGACCCATGTCATTGTAAAGTATTGAGTTTGTATTTAAATAAGTTGTGCTTTCACCAAAACATCATAATCTATTAGGGGTTTTTGTATATGATACTGATTCATATTCTTGTACATATGGATTTAACTAAAACTCTAGTTTGTCTTTTTGTTTGGTTTTTTGTCATTTTACATGCTAGTCAATGACTCTACCATTGGGCTATACTATATTGCCAGGCCTTGATCATGTTTGATTATGTGTTTAAAGTAATTTGAAGAACTGGGTGGAAAATGAAAACTAGTCCTCTGTCCTTTTAGATGCAGTTCCTGGAAACTGCAAATTTAACAGGAAAAGAAATTAACAGGCAATAAAACAGCATGCAGTCCTAGTAATCTTTTACCTAGAGAGTAATGTGTGTGCATAGGAATTCATAAAAAGTAAATGAAACTCAAAGAGGTGCTTAGATTCAGGAACTTGTGTGTTCTATTTATCAAAAGAAAGGTGGTTGGGACTTTACTGGGTAATAAATTGTGTGGAACCATCAAGAAATAGCGATAGAGCACTTGCCAGACATGAATGAGACCCCGGGGTCAAACCCTAGTATTACAAAAACAGAAGAGAGCACAAAAGAAGCAGAAAGAAAGAAAAAGACAACCTGTGTACATCAATAACCTAAAGCATTAATTGGAGCATTTTGTCATTCATGAAGAGACCAGCACTGGAGTGTGAGGGCCCGGGCTGCACTGAGGGTTGTGAGCAGATTCCAGCCAGAAATTCGTACACAGCTTAAGGGAGAAAGACAAAACAATGCTCCTGATTAAAGTGCTCAGAGCCTGGTAAAAGTTAGTGGGCAGCTTCTATTCTCTATGTGGGGGTTAGCTGGGCATGTTTCAGTTTCATTTCCCTGGGCTGTGACTATCATTCTTGGCTGCATTTCAGTTTGCTTACGTAGAAACTCAAAGTGATCAAGCCTTGCCAGCCAAGGTGTGTCCAGGTAGTCAGTATAACACAGCTGGGTTTCCACACATGTGTTGTGAACATACTGGATTGCTTCCTCCCGATATTTGTAAGGACTTAGACTTTGGTTTAACAGACCTTGAAGGAGACAAAGACTCGGGGTAAACTCTTCTTTTTAGAGGCAATTGCTGTCTTAAACTCTTAGAAGCTTATAATCTTATGGGGATTTTCTATTTGTTTTTGTTTCCAAAGAACCAATTCAGGCGTTGGATTCTCTGCGCACTGACCTCGTGAGCTGTGGGAAGGAGCACTCCATGGCTGTCTGCCACAAAGGAAGGGTCTTTGCATGGGGAGCAGGTTCTGAAGGGCAGCTGGGGATCGGAGAATTTAAGAAAATAAATTTAACGCCTACGTGAGTATTTTGATTCACTCCCTTTTCCAATGATTTTGAGTGCTAGGTACTCAAATACCAGGACACAAAGATGACTATGACGAAGGTATCCCTAGCCTCAAGGGTTAAAATGTGTTGAGAGAAGAAACCTCACTTTATTATCTTGTATCTGACGAAAGCAGTACCTCTCACATTAACCACACTCTGTGTATTTCCCAAATATTTTTGTAGAACCAGTTGATTAATTAGAGCCCTTGAAGGAGAAAGTAAGAATGAAATGATATATGATTCTTGAGTCCTAATTTTATTTATTGTAATATACATATGCAGATACACTTGGACTCCTACAATAAATATAAACCAAAAACCACTATTTTAAGTATAAACCATCGAGATACGAAGGATTCAGAAAGAAACCTCACTTTATTATCTTGTATCTGATGAAAGCAGTACCTCTCACATTAACCACACTCTGTGTATTTCCCAAATATTCAGTAAATGAAATTGTGATGAGAAAGCCTAAAGGGACAAGCTGTCCTCTTCCATTGAAGCTCTAAAATACATAGGCCTTTACTGAGATAGAGTAAGGAGTTCAAGGTCATCCTTGCATAGGGAGTCAGAGACCAGCTAGATCTATGTGAGACCCTTTCTTACCCTCCTCCCCTTAAATATCCTAAATCCCCCAAACACACACACACACACACACACACACACACACACACACACACACACACACCAAAACAAAACAACTGATACTTCGATTAGGAAGGAGTGCACAGCTGGTCCTCCTTAGGGAGTCAGATGCCTTGTTGCTTAGTGACCCACATGGTTGGATGTATGAGATTGCTGCTGTCCCCTACACTGTCCAGGGAAACTACAGCCACGAGAGTGGCATTAGCAGGGTAAGTGTGGGACAGAAGATTCTGTATGGCCTGATGAAGAGATACGAGAGGTGCAGAATAAGTGGGAGAACCCAGTGCTACTCTGTCTTCACAAGAGAACAGAGATGGTCTGGGGTTCCTGGAGGCTGGGAGTGAGACCATTTCTCCAAGTAGCTAAAATCATAATAAGAAAGAAGGAAAAAACAGTTTGACACTTTGGGAGAATGGCATTACAGAAGCATAAGAAAATAAAGTTGTTCCTTGAGCTTTGATGTATTATCTAGAATACTTTCAAATGTCTTTCATTTCTTTGATAATTCATCATAAACAAGGTTTAACAGACCTTTGTGGGTTTTTTTTTAATTATAGGAAAATAAAAGCTCTGACTGGCATAAAAATAATCCAAGTTTCCTGTGGACACTACCACTCCTTGGCATTATCAGAAGGTAAGAATACTTTGGGGACTTCTGAATGCCACTAGAAAATATTTTTAAATATAAATGATAACCATGGATTTTTAATCCACCAGGTTTCATTTTAATGCATTTCGACTATTTTTGTTTCTTTGTTTGTCTGTTTGTTTGTTTTCAAGACCAGAATTCTCTGTGTAGCTCTGGCTGTCCTGGAACTTCCTCTATAGACCATGCTGGCCTTGAACTCACAAAGATCCTCCTGCCTATGCCTCCTGCCATGTGCTGGGATTAAAGGCTTGCACCACCACACTCAGCTGCATTTAGAACTTTTTAACTGTAGGTTTCATCAGATATGGTGGTTTTTTTTTCTTTTTTTTTTTTTTCAAATGTCTTTGTTCTTTTTCAAAATAGCTGGCATCTCACCACAGTAAGGGAACTCCTTTTCACAGTAACAGCCAACTTCAGCACTGCCTTTATGCTGAATGTCTTGTCCCCATCAGCAAACTGAAACTTTAGCTAAAAGAAAAGTTGAGATGTCAATTCAGAACCGTATGTTCTCTTACTGATCTTTCTCATACTTCGTCATCCTCATCCTCAGCTCAGATTTCTTGATGGGAAAAACTGCTTTGTGCGGTGTCTGGTGGCTTCACATTAAATGAGCAGATGACTAACCGAGAAAAAGGCACCCAGTTATTACTAATATTTTGGTGTGGGAGAATTCACAGAAAAGAAATGAAGCTAAAAGAAATACTTAGAACCGGGGACTTGCATAACAGTTTCACAAAGGAAAGAGATTTGGGCTTCGGTGGATGCAAAGTGGCAGGGAAATGGTTAAAATTTGCCTGAGGAAAATAACTGAAGATAAAGGGGGTTTTAGTAAGATTTGTTTGTGCAAATTTTTCTCAGAGCCAACTCTTTAATTCAGGGCTGAGAGTTGCTCTCTTCTCCCTGTAATTTTTCACAGAAAATACTGTATCTTGTCTTGTACAAGGGAGAGGAGGGGAGGGAGGGGGTTCTTCTCACACCTGCTGATTCTCAGTTGCCTTGCTTAAAAATAATTCTGTCGCCACGGTGACAGTGACATATTTTCAGTTAGCGTACGCTGATTCCCTTGAAGTGACATGTAGTAGTTTCACGTTCTTTAGGCGATGTCTTATCATTGCGACTGCTTCTTTCACTGCTGAGCCTCAACTCTTTCTCATCTGTAGGAATACTGATGCCTGACTTACAAGCTGTGTAAGAAAATTCAATGAGCCGGCCGGTGGTGGCGCACGCCTTTAATCCCAGCACTCGGGAGGGCAGAGCCAGGCAGATCTCTGTGAGTCCGAGGCCAGCCTGGTCTACAAAGCGAGTTCCAGGACAGGCACAAAAATACACAGAGAAACCCTGTCTCGAAAAACCAAAAAAAAAAAAAGAAAGAAAGAAAGAAAAAGAAAAAGAAAATTCAATGAGAGAATGTACATAGCGTGTCTTGAGGGCTGTTTACAGCATCGAGTGGGGCATTACACACATTAACCTCCATCCTCGCTCATTCTTTCTCTTAATGAGCACACTAAGTGTTAAGTTCTGTCATGACACTTTTCAAACTAATTTTTTGTGTCCCAGTACATGGTCTGTCTTATAGGAGTTTCCATGGGCTACTGGGTGGAATATATATTCTTTTGTGTTGGGATGAATATTCGGAAGGTATGTTAGGTTCATTTGAAGTATGATGTCATGAAATTCTGATGTTTCTTTGTGTATTTTTTTCTCCATGTAGTCCCTATACCTCTCTATACTTACGGAAAGCAGGGTGTTAACATCATCTGCTGTTATTGGGTTGATGTTAATCTGTGTCTGTAATTGTGATTGTGTGTTATAATCCTATAGTTGCTATGAAGTTGTATGCACTAGAGTTTGGTCCCTGTATGTTTAGGATTCCAATGTTTTATCGGTTAACTTTTCCCTTGATTAGAATGAATAGAAGAATTCTAATTTGTTTGTTTTGAGTCTTGACCATCTCTTTGATTAGTTCCAGCTTGAAGCCTATTTTGTCAGATATTAAGACAGCAATGCTTGCTTGCTTCCTGGTCCCATTTGTTGGGAACATTTTTTTTTCTATCTTCTCAGTTTTGAGTGTTTCTTTTCCTTAAAGCTAAGATTATTTTCTTGTAGCTAACAGAAATATAGATTTTTGTTTTTTTAAATCCAGCCTCTGTCTTTTAATTGGACGATCAAGTCCATTAATACTGAAATTTATTCTTTAAAGGTGTGTGTTGATTGTGGTCTTGTTCTCCTTTTTGGCTGTCTGCGTTCTTAGTCTTAGTTTGTGTTTTAGTAATTATACCTTCATTTTTTTTCTTTCTACAGTTTCTTAGCTGTGCTTATTCCTGTCTTCAGTCTGAAGTATTTCTCCCAGTATTCTTTGCAGGTCTAATTTTTACATATGAATTCTTTTAGCATGTTTGTATCACAGAAAGTTTTTCTTTCTACTTCCGATATGGCTAATAGTTTCACTGGGTACATACAGTTTGTCATTTGTGGTTCTTTTAGAACTTGGATACATTGCTCCAGGTTCTTCTGGCTTTCCAAGTTTCCATTGAGAAATCGGCCATTATTATGATGGGTTTTCCTTTATTTTTTTTCTTTCTTGCAAATTTCAATACACTTTCTTTGTTCTGTATATTTTAATGTTTTAACTATTGTATACTATGAGGAATTTCTTTCATGGTCTCATCTATCTGATATTCTGTGTGTTTCTTGTGTTTCTGGGTAGGTCTTTCCTTAGTTCGGGGCTGTTTCCTTCTGTGACCATGCTGAAGTTCTGGCCTGTGACCTTTACCTGGGATCTGTCTCCTTTATCTGTGCCTTAGTTCCAAGATTTGGTCTTTTCATGCTTTCTCACAATCCATGCCCATTCCGTTCCTGTGTTTTAAAATAGTTTTCACATTCTTTGCTTGTGTTGTCTAATTCTTCTGCTTTTAGTCTTGATATTCCATCTTTTACTTGATCAATTCTACTTGTCAGCCTTTCCTCTGAGTTTTCTAAATGGGTTATTGAGGTGTGAGTGTGTGTGTGTGTGTGTGTGTGTGTGTGTGTGTTTATTTATGTCTCCATTCAGCTTGAGTTCTCTTCACTATTTCTCTGTTTTTATTGAATTTGGATCTCAAATTCTGTATTGTCTTTGTCATTTCTCTCATGTCTGCTTTTTCCTGAACATCGAACAGGCGTTTATTCTCTAAGTTTACCAAACTGTGTCTTTTTTTTTTTTAACTCCTTGAATTCTTCGATTTACTCTGTTCTTTCTCAGGTTCTGTACCTCAGCGCCCATGTGGTACTTCTCACTGAAGAGCATTTCTATAGGACTGGTGGTTTTGGGGTGTATGTGCTGTCTTGATCTTTCACATTGTTTTTGCAAGAAGACAAGGGTAGGAGGACTTGTTTTGTTGGTTGTGTTTCTGATGTGGACACAGCAGGCTGTGAGGCTGGGCTCTGGTATAGAATGTGTGTACCGGGCTTGGTCTGGAGAATGGATCCACCCCAGTCTACATGGAGTGACCAGAGTGAGGAAGGGTCATGCCAAAGCATGCAGGACGGTTACCTGTGTCTCCTCATCACATGGGTGGCTTAGAAGGTCCTGGGTGGAAAGGAACCTGTTATCTGGTGAGTCCTAAAGAGAAGAGTGACTGGGAGCGGGGTGGGATGGGGTGCCAGGATCCCCGGCAGACAGCTGCAGGGTGACCTGAATTGGGAATTGGACTTAAATGTTTAAAAGTTCACTTCGGCCATCTTTGGCAGAAAAGACTGTTGGAAGCAAGGGGGGAATGTGGGACACCAGTTTGAGGTTACTATAATTTCCCATGGTGACTTGGCTAAAATGGTAACAATTGAGAGATGAGAAAAGGTTGTATTTTGTGTAGATTTGGCAGCCGCAGGTGGGGGCTTAGGATTTTCTAGTTTGAATCATATAGAAAACACAAGTCAAGGACAACGCCAAGTATTTGATGGCAGAAAAGCTGTAAGAACACAGTTGCCTTTGCAAGGGAAAAGAATGGACACTGTTTGGAAGGGGATCCTGAATATGAATTTGATGACCTATGTGCCTTGCCTTTCACCAGAACATTTTAGTCCCGTTTCCTCCTTTATCCTTGTTTTACTTTTGAAGGTTTGTAGAACTAAGTACAATACAGAGAGCAGGAGAAGATCGTGTATTTGCAACACCATGGGCAAACTTGTAGGCTATTATAGTAGTAACCTAAGCCAAACATAAACAGACAAATACTACCTACCTCACTTTCCTGTAAAATCAAAGAAAACGGGACTCACAGAAACAGAGTAGAGTGGTGGTTGCCAGGAGTGTACAGGTAAGGGAAATGGAGTGTTCAGGGGCTACAAACTCATGCATAAGATATAGAAGGTCTGGAAACCTGTTGTCCCGTAATGTTCCTATCATTAACAATAATGCTTTATATACTTGGCATTTACTAAGAATGCAGGGTTTTGTTTTGTTCTGCCCTCTTGTATGCTTATTTTCTTGGAACTGGCCATTGAACCCGAGACCCTGCTTAGTCTGAGCACACTCTAGAACTATACAACCCAGCCCTGCAAGCAGAATTTGAAAACAACAGCAGCAAAATCCCTGTGTGAGGCAATTTAATCAGTTAATTCTGGCATTTGTTTTAGAGTATGTATGTATATTAGAATATTACCTCCAAATTTCAAATATATATATATATCTTTTGTCAAGTGTATCTCAATAATACCTGAAAAAGAAGTGTGGAATTGAGTGTGATAGTTTTTACTATTTTGGTAATCTCATAGGTGTACAATTCCTAAATGTTCTTTGTTTCGTAGATGGCCAAGTGTTTTCGTGGGGAAAAAACAGTCAAGGTCAGCTGGGCCTGGGGAAGAATTTCCAGTCCCAAGCCAGCCCACAGAAGGTGAAGTACCTGGAGGGAATCCCATTGGCTCAGGTGGCTGCAGGTGGCAATCACAGCTTTGCTCTCTCCCTCACGGGGACATCATTTGGCTGGGGAAGCAACAGTGTTGGGCAGCTGGCCCTCAGTGGGGAAAAGATGGAAGGTAAGAAACTAGTTTTGTCCTTACAACAAATTGATATCCCATTGCAACCAGAAGACTAGCCTGCCATAGGGCACATCGCAGTGGTTTCCAAACTATCTTGTTGGCATTATCTGGAAAGCTCTATCAGTTTCCTATTGCTTCTGGAATAGTATCACAAAACTTTTAGCGACTTAAAGCAATGCACTTTGTATCTAGAGTCAGGAATCTGTTACTCGATCTCAGCCAGCAGGGTTGCCTTGCTTCCTGAAGGTTCTGGGTGAGAATCCACTTCCTTATCTTTAACAGGTTCTATAGGGTTCTAGCATGAATAGGATATTCCCTGCGTCTTCAAAGCCTGTGGTGGCAGATTGAGTCTTTCTTAAATCATGTTATTGTGACACTGGCTCTTTTGCCTTGAGTTTCCTCAGTTAAAGGAGTGACATTGGGCCCACCTGGATCATCCAGGCTAATCTCCCTACTATAAGGTAAATTGATTAGCCTTTTTAATTCTACTGGCTTCCTTATTGTCCCTTTGCCAAGCAACCTATCATATTTACAAAGCTCTGGCTTGGGATGTAAACCATTGGTCTACCTTTAAAGCTCTTGATGCCCAGGTTGAGCTCCAGGCCCATTAGATCAGAATGTCTGTACATGACAGTCGGGCTTCAGTCATTGTTATGGATGTGGGAATCACTGATCACATTAGAGGAAATGACTAGTTCCTGTGCTAAGAAAAAAAACAAGTCTCCCCAAACTGTCCCTCTAAAATACAAGTCATTAAGAAATCTTCTCCAAGAACTCCATTCTCCTCTGATCATCTCTTTGCATTTGGCTAATATGTATCAGCACTTACTATGTGCCAGTACTTTGGAGAGCACTTACATCCCATCTAATACTTTTAAGGTAAGGTCTCTTATTCTCCGTGTCACTAACACATCTGTTCAGGCACCTACTATGCATCAGAAATGAATACAAATTATGATAACATATTGGGAGCTTGGCATACTCTAGGTCAATTGCTTTATATGTTCTAGAAGGCTAAGGGCTTCCAGAAATAAGTATTAAAGTGCAGGTTTCCCCCCTCAAATCATAATTTTTTCTTCCTAATACTTTTGAATGTTCACTTTTAAAATTATGTTGAGTTATAAGATAGAAATGTAGAGATTACAAAAGTTATAAAAATATAAAGAAAATTCTGAGATACTCCCACACCCCCCCACACACACACACTCCAGAGTGTAGACAAATTTCTAAATGGTCTTATTAAATAAAAAACACAGAGCCAAATATAGGGGTGAAAGCCTTAGAGAGATCAGAGAAATAGGGAAAGCCATAGCCAACCTCACCTCACCAACTCTGCAGCTTCCAAATGCGAGCTGCTTCCTGCCTTACCCACGCCTTTATTGCCTTGCTGTTCTGCCCTCTCTTTGGCTATCTTAGCCCAGCTGCCTCACTTCCTTGTCACTGTAGGTCTGTACAGACCTCCAGGTCTCTATGGGTGGTACTGGGATTAAAGGTGTGTGTCACCACACATGGCCACACCTAATATGGCCTTGAACACACAGAGACCCTGCCTGCTAAATGATAGGATTAAGGGCATGTGCTGCCTGACTTCTTGTTTACTGAAACCAGCTGGCCTTTTCCCTTTGATCTCTAGACAAACTTTATTAAAGCACAGATAAAATATCACCACATTTCAGCACAAATAAAATATCACCACACCAGAGCCTCACTTGGTAGCACAAGCTAGTCTCGAACCAACAAACCTGCCTCTGAATCTTCTTCTGTTCTTTCTTTCAGCAGTGCAAATCCACAAGCCTCATTCAATTGGTGCCCTGAAGAATCTGGGTGTTATTTATATTAGTTGTGGTTATGAGCACACTGCAGTGCTTACCCAGGTAATCCAGAATGTGCTTCTCCTTTTTGGACATCAGAGAAATATGAAAAAAGATATGTGTGCTGTGTATTGTTTGATCCTAGTGTGTCCAGGTTGCTGTCACAAAACCCTATCAATTGGAGAGCTTATAGGCATACTTTTCACAGCTCTAGAAGCTGGGGTGCCCGAGATCAAGGTGCCAGCAGACTTACACACAATGATGGGTGACCTTCTGATTCCTAGATGACAGTTTCTGTGTTCTCATGCAGTGGGAGGGGTCAGGGTGTTCTCTCCTGAGTCTTCTTTTTTAAAGAGTATAACTTCATTAATGAAGGATTTACCCTCATGACTGAATCATCTACCAAAGGTCCTCTTCCACCTCCTAATAGCACTATATTAGAAATTATGTGTAGCACGAATCTTAAAAGTTCTTATTAATAAAAACAAACCTGGAGCTGGGTATTGGGGTGAACGCTGGAAGATCAGAGAAGCAGAAAAAGCCACAGCCACCTCACCTTGCCAATTCCTCAGCTGATCCTGTTTCCTCAGACTGGATGTCTCTCAGCTAAACTGTGCTGTTCAAAAGCCTAAACGCTTAACCAGCTTTAGTTCCTGGTCCTCACGCCTTATACACCTTTCTGCTCCTGCCATCACTTCCTGGGATTAAAGGCTCTTGTTACCACCCTGGCTGTTTCCAGTGTGGCCTTGAACTCACAGAGATCCAGGCAGATCTCTGCCTCTGAAATGCTAGGATTAAAGCATGTGTGCCACCATTTTCTGGCCTCTATGTCTAGTGGCTGTTCTGTTCTCTGACCCCAGATAAGTTTATTAGGGTGCACAATATTTTGGGGAACACAATATCACCACAATTATATTTTGTTTTAAAGATTTATTTTGTGGATTCGAATGTTTTGTCTGTATGTATGGTTGAGCACCACACACACACACAGTGTTCATGGAGGCCAGAAGAGGGGGCAGATACCCTGGAACTGTCATTACATACAGTTGTTAGGCTCTTTGTGGGTACTGGGAACAATAAGTGTTCTTAACTACTGAGCCATCTCTCCAGCTTCCGGAAATTAGGATTTTAAATTTATAAATTTGAAAACACAAATGTTCAAATAGGACATAAGGTGAATTTCAATATCAAAACATACTATTTAATGTTCAAATATATAAAGTGGAAAACTGAACTAAGTATAAATCAGGAAATATTTCAAGGTACTGTAATAGAAGTTAATGTAGCAGCTAATCTTTTAGGTCATTATTCACTGTCAATGTAGGTCTACAGAAAAATTTGTTTTATCATTTTTGATAATCCACTCCACAGACAAGAACACTCTTTGTTACATTCCTTGCTTGATACAATGACAAGCCAGTTTTGTTAGACGTTTCCTCTGCCTCTTCTCCTGGCTGTTCACTGTATTCCAATGAGCCAGATTCTTCTCATCAGCATAAGGAACAGACTTGAAAATGATTTCTGTAATTTAAATGCTTGTTTAAAAACTGTACTCTGCAGGACCAGGTAAAGTATCGACGGTAGAACGCTTGCCTTGTTGTTGCTGGAGTTGATTTTTTGGTGCCAGAAAAAGAGTTTATACACCAAATGATTTTTAAATTTTATTATTATTATTAACTACTATTATGTTCTATAGATAAAAAGGACCTTAGGAATGCTACAGAAGTGCTCTACCACTTAGCTACATCCCTAGTTCGCCAAATTATTTTATTATTTTTATTACCTGTTTGAGAAACCATGACTTAAATTAGGAAACCTCAATTGTTTGAATTATTAATTCAAATTAATTATTAATCTTAGTAGATAAGAGAAAGCTAAAAGTGTGTGTGTGTGTGTGTGTGTGTGTGTGTGTGTGTGTACATGAGTACAAGTGCAAGAGGATTTAGATTTTTAGATTCCCTGGAGCTAGAGTTCCAGGTGGTGGTGAGCTGTCTGCCATGGGCGGTAGGAGTCAAACTCTGGTCCCCTGCAAGAGCAGTCCATGCTCCTAAGTGCTGAGCCATCTCTCCAGCCCCTCTCTTAGCAATTTCAAGTGTGTAATATACTTTTAACATCTTCAAAGTGCATAATTTTAAAGAAAATCCTGTAAATAAATTCATAAATAATTTTTGGAATAACAAAATGATTTGAGGTAAATTTTTGGAAATTCATAAATAAATAAATGTAAATAATTTTGGGATAAATTATGGAAATTTATAAATAAATTTATAAAATATACAAACCAGTTTCACATATTGCTTTTATCTTGAGACAGTTATATTTTGAAACATGAAATTAACCTGACTCCTTATTTTTAAACAGGATGGACAAGTGTTTATATTTGGAGACAATAACTCTGGGCAGCCACAGCACAGCCCCAGGAGTGAGAGAAGAGGCCCACAACTCGTGGAAGGAATTGGTGGCCGAGTTTCTAAGATAGAGTGTGGAAGGTATTGAGCCTTTTTTAAAAGTTTGAATAGAAAGTATTATTTTTTTTACTTAGAAACCCAAAAACATGTGGCTACACTTTTAATAAAGCATTGTTTCTTGAAAATTTACTTCTTTCAAATACATTTTAAAATTTTCAATTCTATTAATCATTATGTAACGAATAATTATTAGAAGTTTAGTATCTACAGACCACCTTACTATGAGTAGAGGTTGGAGAGAGTTAGGTAGCAAAGGTGGTAGTGTGTGCCCGCTAAAGTAGGTAAGAGAAATTAACCTCATGCATGCAGAGCGTGATGACTATTTGCATATATTCAGTGCTCCATATAACCTCATTGTGAGGGGATTTTGAGTACTTGTATATCTAATCCGGCACATTAAAATGTAAAATGCTTGAATTTAGAACACATGGAATAGAATATGGGACTCAGAAATAAATTTACACAGATACAACTACCTAGTCCTTGATTGCGAAGACAAATGGTGCTAGTAAAATGTGTGTTCAGGATATCCACCTGAAGGAAAATGAAGTTAGAGTCCTGTCTCTCACCCTGCGCAAAAATTAATTCCAAGTGAGCCTGGAAGGTAGCTCAGAGGTCGGATCCCGAGGACCTGTGTAAACACTGGGGGCGGGGGCTATGGCAGTCCACCTGTAATTTCAGCCTTGGAAGGTGAAGACAAGGCATCCCCAAGAGACTAGTCATATCAGCAGTCTTTGGCTGGGTTCATGAGTAGACCCCCCCCCCCCCGCCACCTTAATGAATAAGGAATAAAAGTGATGGACATCACATCAGCCTGGAGCCCCCACAGACAACACGTACATTTGCCCACATTCATATGGGCATGCATACCTACATGCATGGACCCATACATATACAGATACACAGAAAAGAAAAGAAAAAGTCAACTCTAGTGGATTACAGACCTTAATTTGAAACCCGAACGGGTGAAAGTGCTAGAGGAGGGCAAGAGGAAAATCCTTCAAGACGCAGGCATGGTAGAACTTTCGGGACTCCAATAGAACAAAAGTAGCTCCAGGAAGTAACAACTTGACTTGCCTGGCATTTGAAAGCTTATGCAAAGCAAAGGAATCCGCCAGCAGAGTGAACAGCCAGCCTACAGAATGAGAGAAAATCCTCGCCAGCTACTTCAGACAGAGGGCTACGATCTAGCACATAGAAACAAACCCAAACTGCTGATAAACGGGCCATGAAATGAGTGCATAGTTCTCACAATAGGCCACACAAATGACCTGTAAACATTCTTAGCCATGTTTAACTTCTGTAGCCTTTGAGACTCCACCTCACCGGTGTCAGAATGGCTGTCACCAAGGCAAAAAGCACCAGGAGTCTTGGCGAGGCTAGAAAAAAATCCAGTGCTGGTGGGAGTGTAAACTGGGGCTGTCACCATGGAAACTAGTCCAGAGATTTCTCAAAAACTTAAAAGTAGAATTACCATTTGACCCAGATGTAGCACTCTTGGGCACACAAATTTTACCACAAATACTTGCACACTATTCACAAAAGCAAGGAATGTCAGCCTAGATGATGGATAATGAAAATGTGATAAACAAGTACAGTGGGATTTTCTTCACTATCAAGAAAAATGGAGCATGAAATTTTCAGGAAAGTGAATAGATCTGGAAATTACCATATTAAGAGAAATGACTCAGACTCAGAAAGACAATGTTCTCTCTCACGCATAGCTTAGCTTTTACTGTTTGTCTGTGTGTATGCCTGTGGGTGAAGGCGTGATGGGTCATGAAACTATAAAGGGAACCAAAAAGGGGAGGAAAGACATGTTGAGAAAGGAGGGCAATGGAGTCCATGTGACATGAAGGCAGAAAGGGTGCACCAGGGGTGGATGGGTAAGGGAGGAGGAACTCAGAAAGCTGTGAGCAAACATGGCGAAGAGGGTCAACAGAAGAAAAATGATTGGGAGTATCATGATGCAGCCTACTATTCTGTATGCTAAGTTTCAAAAATGAAGAATAAATGCATGAAATACACGATATGTAGCTCAGCTGGTAGAGTGCATGCTGGTAGAGGAAGGGTCTGAGAAAACACTGAAGGAAGACCCCAGACTCAAATAGTCTGCAAAAGCAAAGAACGTTTATTCTGCAGAAACAGCCAGCATATGCAGGATCAGCCACTTGTACAAAATGGCGACCATGAACAAAGGCGTGCAGGTCCTTTGAAGCAGTTAGGGGAGTTTCAGGAGCAGTTGGTCATCTCAAACATAATTGGTTAAGCAAGCAGCAGTTACATTAGTATACTTTCAATTGGCTGAAGTTTAGTCTTACCATTTTTGGACATACTTGCCCAAGCTTGAACAAGTCCGACGTGACTCAGAAGAGGGCTGAAGGTTTTGTCCTTGAGACACTGTAGAGCTGACTAAGGTCTTCTAGGTGCTCTTTCCCTGTCTCTGAATGCAAAGATGTTGTGGATAAATGGCCCTTTGTTGTGAGAGACACTTGTTTTGCCCCTCTCAGAGAACTGAAACCTAAATTCATTTGTGAGCGGCAGAGTTTAACCTCTTCGTTAGTACTCACCAGGTTCTGGAGGAGATTCCTACAACCACATACACTAGATGTGGTGGTAGTGGTACCAGGTGTGGCGGTGGTGAACTACACTTCTAAGTCCAGCACCAGAGAGGTTAAAGGCAGAAGGATCAGAAAGTGAAGATTATCTTATGAGATAGTTGCAAGCCTGGTCTACGTAAGAGTTGGTTTTAAAACAAAAACAAAAAAGACACATGGTAGGATCCATAGTAAATCTCCATTGCTAGTACTATTTTGAATATTACTATAAGTTAATGACACCTGTCTAGTGACGTCACCTAGTTTGCTGCAACACTAACGCTGTAATGAGACAGTTGACTGCATGGCGAAGATAAGTCTGTCGTTTTGTTTTTCCTTGAAACCATGAGAGTCTGGTTCTTCAGAATATCATATTATCATTGTATCGTTTTTTATGTTGTAGTTATCACACCATTGCATACGTGGACACCACTGGTCAGGTGGTATCTTTAAGCCATGGACCAAGTCCCACAAGCAACCCATCTCATCAGGAGGTCCCAGCAGAGAACTCTGACATCACCTGCCTGCTCTCTGCAGAAGGTATGAATGCTCCCACTAGCTCATGGCTGATTGACTGAAGGAGACATACCATGTAGCCTTCCTCCATAGGATCCCACTGAACTATGATTATGGTTCTTAGCTCTTTTATCTTAAACTGCTGCATTTTTCCCCATGGAGTAATGGGCAATCATTTCTAAAGACTTAACCAATACAAAAGAAGACATTAAGTTGGTTACTTAACTATTTTAACAACATGCTTTGATATATTGAAGCAAACACCTGAGCATGCCAACCCCGATTCATTATGCAAATGCCTAGACAGCTAAAAGGTTTATTGAGTGAATAAATGAATAAATAGCATTTTCTGTGATCAAAATTCAATTGTTAGGCTATTTGTAATAAAAAAAAATTAGGAGAGTGTAAATTTCCAATAAATGAATAAATTTGACTTAGTTATGTATAGATTTTTTTTTTCCAGGTAAAATCCTGAACATGTCTGTTTTACTTTTTTTAGACCTCATGGATGTTCAAGTCAAAGACATTTTTGCTGGAGCACATGCCAACTTTGTGACAACTCATCAGGTATCAGTATCTATTACTTCTTTTTAAACTTATTTTTTTCCTCTAGATTTCAGGAATTATTTCTTTTTCTGGCACTGGGGAACCAAACCCAGAGTCTTGTATATGCTAGGCAAGCATTCTCCCCTAAGCTATACCCACCATTCCCTAAATTTCAGGCTAGTCTTTGAAACGGTATATTTTTCATGTTTTCAGATTTCTTACTAAATGCACTCTTCTGTTAGAATGGTTTTGAATGTTAGAATGGTGGGCAATTTAACAAGACC
Source organism: Peromyscus leucopus (assembly GCF_004664715.2). Taxonomy (NCBI): domain Eukaryota; kingdom Metazoa; phylum Chordata; class Mammalia; order Rodentia; family Cricetidae; genus Peromyscus; species Peromyscus leucopus. The sequence goes on along the minus strand of NC_051065.1, from coordinate 75,892,884 downwards.
TTGTCTCAAAAAAATGAACAGGGGGCTGGGGATGTGGTTCCATGGGAGAATACTTGCCTAACATGCAAAAGCCCTGGATTTGATCCCAAAGTGGGGATGGCAGGAGATGGATGGGGGCAGGGAGGGGAAGGCTTAGGCCAAAAGAAGAGAGGGAGGACGGGACAGGGACGATGCCTGCAACAGAGGGAAAAGGAGTACAAAATCGGCTGTGGGGTAAAGCTTGGAATACGGGGGAGGAACAAAGAAGTCACAAAAGAACGGTTTCTGACATGAGATCCAGGAGGTGGCTTATCCAGAGAAGCAACAGCACAAAAGTCCGGTCAGAGGGGCACCAAGTGTAATTTTCCTTTGGGAAAGGGAAGATTGTGTTGTTTTAACAGAAATCGAGAAACCTGCCTGGGGTGGGGTCAGAACAAGAGGAGGAGAGGAAGTTTTGTGACAACTGGGGCATTCTGGCAGTAAAGTAAATTAGAAGATCACGGGAGGGTTTCTCATGATTCACTGAAAGAATGGCCAAAGAATGTCCCAGAGCAGGAGGGAGAACATGGAGTCCAGTGCAGTATCAGTTTGTTTCTCTGTCACTGTGATAAAACACCGTGACCAAAAGCAAACAGGAAATGAAAGGGTTGGATTGCCTCATAGCTTACAGTCCATCATGAAGGGGAGTCAGGGTAGGAACTCAAGGAAGGACTCGGAGACAGGAACTGAAGTAGAGACCATGGAAGAACACTGCTTACTGGCTTGTTCTGCTACCTTTCTTATACCCCCCCCCAGACTTGCCTGTTGGAGATGGCACCACTCACAGTGGGGGCTGGGCCTTCCCACATCAATTATTAATCAAGAAAATGCTCTAGACACACACACACACACACACACACACACACAAAAAAAAAAAAAAAAAAAAAAAAAAAAAAAAAAAAAAAAAAAAAAAAAAACCCACAGGCCAATCTGATAGAGTCAATTCAACTGAGATCCCCTAAGCTTTATGTCAAATTGACTAAAACTTTGATAAGTGCAGAACTGAGATGTCTGAGCAGTGATACAGTCCATTGTGACAGCAGGTGGGGGGTGAGTTGCTGATTAGTTATTGCTTGATGACCAAAGCTAACGTGAGTGTGAGAGAAGCAGGGGCATGTGAGTAAAGGCAAAGGGAGATGTGCAGTAGTTAGAGAGAAAGAGAGAAGGAGAAAGGAGAGAGACAGAGACAGAGACAGACAGACAGACTCTCTTTGAGAATGTCTATTTGAAATTTGTGACTGAATGTAGTGGGTCAGCATGCTGTGAAGTTATCTTCAGTGGGGTTAGACATGTGGAATTGACTTTGGAGTAATCCAGACTTGAACGTAATGACGACTGGAATTTTGCAGTACAATAAGGGAGACAGAAAGGAGTTGTGGGAATGATTAGAGTAGTGAAGCCTAGGCGCTAAGCTAGTTGAAGAAGAGTAAGATCGGGATCACAGAGTCTGAGAACTGAGTACATGAAAGAATGCTGCACTGGGAGCCTCACTCGAAAGGAAATGAATCAAGAAAATGGTATGTGATAGTCAGAAAGACTCTCAAACTGATGCTTAAAATGGAGCAATTGCTAATGATAAAGTCCAGTTTATGTCGGAGAAGGAAAGTGGTGCTCTTCAGTGAAGTGTGATTTTGCATCCTAGCAATCATTTGGAGGTGTCTTCAGACATTTTAGGTTGGTACATTGACAGTAGCTGCTACTGGTATCTAGTGGGTAGGGGCTGGGAATAGTAAGGATTAAATATCTTGCTATGTGTAGGATCTTTCACAACAAAGAATTATCTAGTCCCAGGTGTCAATCGTTTCCGTGTAGAAACTCATGGAGAGCTAAAATGAGGAGAGACAGGAGTGGAGATAAGATTGGGAACTGAGATATTGAGTAAAAGATAGAGTGCGTTCATCAACTTTGAAGTTGCCAAGAATGAGGACAGAAAGCATGATGACAGGGGCAGGGGTGAACTCACAAAAGAAACCTGCTTATTAACTTTTCAAGGGGGACAGAGGCCATAGTCTGATGTCATGCATACAGAGAAGCTAAGGACTTCGAAGAAAATAAATGACACATGATTGCCAGTAGGGGGCAGCACATTGTACTGCGATCTTTGGATGTAAGAGAAAATAAATCTTGGTATTGATAAACTACAAAGTCACCAGAATTTAGATCAAGGAACTCAAGTAGGGTGTGAAAGTGTGGCTCAGTGCTACCTCTGCTTGTGTGAATAAGGTCCTGGATCAGACCCCATCACCAGTAAGGGGTGGAGGACTTGAAGTATGGGGGTTACACATATTTTTCAAGAGGATTCTATTTGATTCTTGAAAAAAAAAGTGGTATAGAATTTTGCCATTCACGACAAGTTCAGTAGAGATGGAGGTATTCTTTACAGCAAAACATTAATGCCACTCTCTTCTCTTCATCTTTAGGACAAGCTCTCGCTGTGTATCTAGTCTAACCTGTAACTAGGATCCTCTTACAGCAGCCTCCCGAGTGCAGGGAAGATAGGCATGTGCCACTATGTCCAACCACTTTAACTTTTAATGTTTTAAATATATATAACACACCAAGTACCCAGTATTTGGGAAGCTGAGGTAGGAGGACCTCAAGTTTCATGCCAGTCTGGGCTGTATAGTGAGGCCCTAGCTCACATTGCATATAAGATGTGTATATGTAGTATGTGTTACCATTCAAAACACATTGCCTACAGTATTCTGTGGCATTAATTGCACTCATAATGCCATCAACTACTGTCACTACCTCTCAAACCTTTAGTCACCTCAAACAGACACCTGATTGTGGTGATATTTTATTTGTGCTTTAGTAACTAAAGCTTGCCTGGAGGTCAGAGGGAAAAGGCCAGTTATTATAAGTAAACAAAGAAGTCAGGCAGTGGTAGCACATGCCCTTAGCAGGCAAGATCTCTGTGTGTTCAAGGCCACAATAGGGAACAGAGTCAAATATGGTGACACACGCCTTTAATCCCAGTACCAACCACAGAGGCCTGGAGGTCTGTACAGACAGACAGAAAGTGACAGGAAAAGGAAGTGAGGTAGCTGGGCTAAGAGAGCCAATGAGAGAAGAGAACAGAAAAGGCATATAAACATGAGTATACAAGAAGAAACTCTCTTTGGAAGCTGCAGAGTTGGTGAGGTGAGATTAGATCGTGGTTTATCCTGTTTCTCTGATCTTTCTCTCGGGCTTTAACCCAAATTTCTGGCTCTGTATTTTTTTATTTATTAAGACCATTTAGAAATTCATCTACACCTGATATTTATTAAATGATAATTCCTCATTCCGTGCCTCCTCAGTCCTAGATACGTTCTGCTTTCTTTCTGTAAGTTGGTATATGGACATCCTTTATACAAGTGGAATCATATAATGCCTTCTGTTTTTATTTGATTTATTTCACTTAGCAAATTTTAGGATACACCTATCTTATAGTAGTATATCAATTTTTCCAATGCTAAGTAATATTTCATTGCATATTATATATGTATCATATTGAAAATGCCTTCTACATGTGTTATTTCCATCTTGTGGACATGTGAATAATGGTAAGATGAATTTTGATTTATAACCACCCATTTCAGTCTCTGTTTTCGATTTTTCTCATGTTATTAAACTTTTTAAAATGCAAACCAAGCAAAATGGCCCAAGTCAGGAAGCCAAATATTTAGGCCAACCTCATGCCGAAGCTCAACCCACCAAAAAAAAAAAAAAAAAAAAAAAAAAAAAGAACTTGTGTGTGCCAGGTGCTTTATTGATTGTTAGTCAATATATGTGTGCATTTCTCTGGTCATTTTTTTTTTTTGCCTGTATTTTCTTTCTTGAAGCATACTAGGTCCACAAGGGTTTCCACGAAAATCCTGCCAGAAATTAACCGAATCAACCAGTCGCTGGCACAGAAATGGATAGCAGCGAAAAGAAATAAAGAGTGTAGAGAAGCCAAAAGGTGACCCAGCTTGATGACTTACAGCCTCTCCCATGTTTCTCAAATGCCGATCACAATGTCCTAGCTGTAAGAAGGAAGGTTTGACTTGGTTGTGACAATTTACATCTTGAGTGGGATTCTCTTTTACTACCTCTTGGTTGAGCCAGGCATTGATGTTCATAGCAATTAATCTTTTATTTAATATGCTTAAGAGCTACAGGGAGAACGTATGCCCCACATACCTTTCTATGTAAGGCAGATGTAGGAATGAATCTTAACAGTAAGTTGTGTTGTTTTCAGATCCTCAGAGTTGCCTCACTAGCATTTCAGAACTTAGGTCTTCAGAGTGATGGGTTTTATTCAAATGCCTGGAAAAGCAGCTATGAAGTTTTGGTGAGACTCAGTAGTAATAACCACAAGTAGTATACTCATAATCTAGATATTAATAATGAATCTTTATTCATTATTAATTATTATTTATTCAGACATAAAATAAAGGAGGCTATAGGTATATCTAACCTGAAACTCACAGGTCACATGAATCCTAGGCTAGCTATAAATACTACCCAGCAGATTTGTATATGGCAGTGGTTCTCAACCTTCCTAATGCTGCAACCTTTAATACAGTTCCTCATGTTATGGTGACCCCCCCACCATAAAATTATTTCCTTTGCTACATCATAGCTGTAATTTTGATAATTATGAATCATAATGTAGATATCTGATATTTCCAATGATCTCAGGTGACCCTTGTGAAAGGGTTATTCAATCCCAGACAGTTTGGGACCCACAGGTTGAGTACCATGTATATAACAATGTTCCTTCACAATGTCAGAATATTGGAAACTGCCTGGTTGTGACTTAGCCTTTGTTATTATCTTTGCAGAGAAATTGAGATGATATTTTCATCTGCTGCTTGTTTGACTGCAAGTTTTTTGAAGAAAAGGTAAAACATCAATGGGAATAACCTTTATCTAAAATACTGGGGGTGGGGGTATGGTATTTAAAATGAAAATTACAGAATCAGGTTGAGTGTTCCTTTTGTCAGCACCCAGAGTGCAACATCAACGATTCTTTCATTTTGTAAACTACCTCCTCCATATTCTTTCCTCTGTGCTCTTGTTGGAGGGAATGGTATTTTATTCGGGCTATTTATATCTACAGCTGATCAGCCATGCCTGATATTGCTTTATTACTTACAAACCAGGAGTTCATATTATAGTTACTGCTGAGTGGGATCAATAAATAAATGAGATCCTGTTCTTTTTTTTTTTTTTTTTTTTTTTTTTTTTTTTTTTTTTTTTTTACATATTGCTTCAGAGGAAAATCTAATTTCTCTCTTATTTGGTTTAACCGTAGGTCTGATTCTGAGAGTTGGTTAGGTAATTTGATTTGGGTTTTTTTGTTATTATTTTTGTTTTGTTTTGTTTTTTGGTTTTTCGAGACAAGGTTTCTCTGTGTTGTTTTGGTGCCTGTCCTGGATCTCGCTCTGTAGACCAGGCTCACCTGGAACTCACAGAGTTCCACCTGGCTCTGCCTGTGCTGGGATTAAAGACATGCCGCTGTCTGGTGTTTGATTTGGATTTTTAAGACAGACTTAGTAGTCCATGTAGTACTCGTGTAGTCCAGCTGACCTTGATCTTGTTGTGTAGGTGAGGAGGACCCTGAACATCTGATCCCTCTGCTTCCAACCTCCCAAGTGCTAACATTGCCTAATAGTTTAAATAATTCTTCTACTGCTTAGGACTTGGGCCTTCTATCTCTCATTTCTGTGGATCCCACAAGATGGCACCTTGGTGTATAAAGAAGGAGTTGGGAGACAAGCGAGGTCAAGGGTGTTAGAAGGTCTTAGACTCCTCTGTCTCCTCTGGAGACTGAACACAGCTGCTCTGCTGCTGCTGTTTAATTTGGTCTGCTACTTCTTCATGTAGATAGGTCTTGTGCTTCTCTTGTGAGCTTGCTTAAGTTGACTCATGGGTTCAGAAGATGGAAGAGTCCCTGTTGTATCAACACCCCCAAGTGACACTGCCTTCACCCTTGCTCAACGATCCTACACACACCTCAGCAATTCCTTGATTCTTTTTTCTTCCTTTGTGTGTGTCTTAATTAGGGTTACTACTGCCGTGTTAAAACAACATGACCAAAAGCAACTTTGGGAGGAAAGGGTTTGTTTGGCTTATGCTTCCAAATTACTGTTCATCATTGAAGGAAATCAGGACAGGAACCCAAGCAGGGCAGGGACCTGGAGGCAGGAGCCAATGCAGAGGCCACAGTAGTGTGCTGCCTACTGGCTTGCTTCCCCTAGCTTGCTCAGTCTGCTTTCTTATAGACCATTAGTGTAAGCTGTATGTTAATGTTTTCCATTAATGACTTAATGCATCGTTCAAAAAGTTTCTAAAATGAACTATCGAACCTCTGTGCTGACAAGCTCTCTGGGAATAGTAAAACCACTATTATTGCATCACTCCACCTCTAAGGTAACTGTGGAAATATAAAGCTTAAGTAGAAATGGGGGCTAGACATAGTGGTGTATATCTGTAATCCCAGCACTTGGAAACTGAGGTAGGAAGATCACAAGTTCAAGACCAGCCTGGTCAGAGAGAGACTTTGTTTCAAAAAGTAGTAAATAAATAAATAAATAAATATGCAGATAAGTAAGGAAATAAATAAATAGAAATGGCAGTATGTGGAGAGGAGGTGATTCCAGTCTGTGGAATAGACTGACTGTCAGGGTTGATGGCGTCTTAGATTTAGTATATAAAATCTTGCTAGGACTCAGGTTGTAACTTTGTGGCAGAGTATGATTTACCATGTGTAAGGCTCTCAGTCAAAGGCCCTGGGCTTAGTCCTTTATCATAAAATAAAGTAAAAGGAAATAAAATAAAATCCTGCTAAAATTGCAGTCCACACTTGATGTTACTGACATAGAGATAACAAGCTGTTGTTTATTCTTTTTTTTTTTTTTTTTTTTTTTTTGGTTTTTCGAGACAGGGTTTTTCTGTGTAGTTTTGGAGCCTATCCTGGAACTCACTCTGTAGACCAGGCTGGCCTCGAACTCATAGAGATCCACCTGGCTCTGCCTCCTGAGTGCTGGGCTTAAAGGCGTGCGCCACCACCGCCTGGCATCATTTTTAACAAGAAAACATCTATACCTTTCTGTGTCACTCTAATCGATTATTTTGAAAAGAGTCAAGCTTTAAATAAAGTTAATATTTTGTGCACAGTAAAATAAAAAACTAAATAATATCATACGGTGTTTGAAAATGTCTTTTTTTCATCTGTTTATATGTTTTTTTAACATTTATTGTGTTTATAGAGATACTGGAGAGAAGAATTTCATTGATGTGGACTTAAATATGGCAAGGAAAGTCTTCAAGGAGTTAACAGCAGTGAAATGGATTTCTTCCATGGTAACAGCCACTATTTATTTGGTTTACTCGAGATCCAGCACAATCACACTTCTTTATAGGAATAATATAATAGCAGCTTAGTTTTTGGTGTGAGGTAGGTGGCAAGGACCTGTGAATGGAACTGGACAGGGGGCGAGTCTTCATTATGAAGATACTACAGTCCAGACACTGTGATAGAGGGTGGCATTTATTTCTTTTTAAACCATTAAATGCATGATGGATGTAGTCTTTTCGTTTTCAATATGAGGAGAGTAATACTGAGACATAAAGCTTCTCTCCAGCAAGCACATGAAAAGAGTAGTGGTTGAGGAAGCAGGATACCCTCTGGTGAGTGGTTTAAAAAGACCAATGTCTGTTTTGAGATGAATCTTGGGTGTATTTTTGATGAATCTCTGCTGCTGATTCATCCCTTCTCTTCTTTGGATAACATTTCCTTTACCTGTGATTTTAGTTTTTCTTTAAAGTCTGTGGTTCTGGACTATGTAGAAAGGAAACTACATTAGGTTGTGAGTACAGGAAGCTGCAAATTAGCAATAGACAGCTTTCAGGATGTCTTGGTATGTTGGGACTGCCACAACATACTGTAGTATGAGTGTCTTATAAACAAAGTATATTGACTTTTTATAGTTTGGGAGCTGGAATATTTGGAAGCTCTAAGATTAAGCTGTATCTGATAAGGGGGAAATCGAGAGAAGACTGTGTCTTCATTGTGTTTTCATGTTGTAGAAAGAAAGGGCTATGGGTTTTACTTATAGGACCATTAATCTCATTAATGAGGACTCTATTTTTATGACCTAACCATTAACAAAATTCTTTGTCTTCATTCTTCACTGCATTGAAGGGTAGGATTTCCACATATGAATTTTGGGGAGGCACAGACAATCTGTGGCACAGGAGAAAGGAAGACAGGCTGTATGTCTCTATTGTCTTTTGATTTAGTCTCTTCCTCTCCATCTGTAGGAGAAAAAAACAGGGGGAAAAAAGAAGCAAAAGCGACTTCACACAATTATTAGAATGATTCACATATGATCGCTTGGCACATGATCCATACTCAATAATTGTCCAAACAAATATAAAGATGACCATACAGACATAGTGGCCTCAAATGTGCTAGCATTTGAGAGGCTTAATTAGGCAAGACGCTCAAGGGTTCCAGGCCACCCTGATGTACACAGAAAGACACATTAGTTTTCCAAATTAAATTTGTTTTCCAAAACAAATACAAACCACCACCATCAAATCTCCAATTATTCCTACTGTGTTATATATATATATATATATATATATATATATATATATATATGTGTGTGTGTGTGTGTGTATGTATATATATGTATATGTATGTATGTGTATATATATATAGTATCTTAAAAGTCTATCGCTGAATGAAATAAGGAACAATTCAGAGCTATGCTGGCTATGAAAAAAAAAATAAAGACAAAAGTGGATTTTGTATATGTCTGTGTGTGAGAGGGGGTAACAGCCTTCTCTTCCCTTTTCTTTTTTTCTCTTATTGAGACATGGTCTCCATATCATAGACTGGCCTCCATCTCTTTAGGGTGACTTTGAACATCTTACATTTTACATTTACATGGTGCTGTGGGTCAAAGCCAGGGCTTCATGCACAATAGGCAAGCCCTCATCCAAACTGGTTTTGAATTTGTGAGCTCAAGTGATCCCTCATCTCAGCCTTCTGAGTGATGGACTCCACATGTGTGCCACTGTGACTAGCTTGCAGAATTGTTTCTGGGGGACTTTGCATGAGTTTCAAGCCAACTATTTACAGTGTGTGTTCATTTACATGTGATTTCACTTTATTTCCTTCATGTACCCTAAAATAAAATGGGCAGATGGCTCAAGTGAGTACTACCTCAAAGGTACATGGAATGTTTAAGAGTTGGTGGCGTTTTTATCAATAGGCTCCAGAAGGACTTAAATGAACTTCCTAACTGGAAGATAGTGTAATGAAACCTGCAGTCGTGATTTGTATTCATTCACAGTACTGTGTCTTCTATAACCCCATCCTTGTTCTTTGTCCCCCTTTGACCACAGATAGCCACATGTCTTGAGGATAATCTGCTCAAAGCTCTTCCATATCATTCTCCACATCAAGATGCTCTATTGATTTTTCTTTTGCTCCCGGAATGTCTCATGATGCAGGATCCTAAGAAGCGGAAGACCCTGACAGTTGAATTTGCAAAGGCTATTTATGAAATGAATAAGAAATCATTAGAATTCTTAAGTAAGTTTTATAATATTTTAGAAATATATTCAGTAGAATTACTTCTGAAGTAGAAATTGTAGCAAACGTTGAATAGGTTTCATCATACCTCTTTGAATACATGGTATGTGGAGTTTTGCAAAGATTAACCAAAAGCTACCCCTCTAATCACACAGAGCAAGTGTTCTTCTTAGATGTGGGTAGGACTTTAGCATTAGGCTTTGTTAACCATACAGTTTCCAATCACAGTAAATCATACATTACAATTTTTGCTCCCGTTTTGAAAACTTTAAACATTTTACTAAAAACCACGGTTAAACTTACCACTGTTATTTTATTCAAAATTATGATATTTTCATAATTTTAAGTGAATGTTGAAGATCTGAGGTTTAAAAAATACAAGGGTAAGTATAAGTGAACTATAAAAGATTCCTGTAGCATCTTCGAAGGAGGTTACAGATTCTTAAGTTTTGTGTAGAAACATCAAAGCCCCCTATTATGGTAGTTGGGAAGCTGGCTAAGTGGGTAAGTTCACGTGTTCCAGTCCTCAGCACCCACATGAAAAGCTGGCATCACTGCATGCACCTGGAACCCCAGGGCTGTGAGGAACAGGGAAAAGAGAACAGCTAAGGCTTGCTGGCTACTAGACCAGGTCCAGACTCGGTGAAAGAACCTCTCTGAAAGGAATAAGGCATTGAATGATAAATCAAGACACTGGACATCCTGCTCTGTCCTCTGTGCATGTGTGCACATGCATATATAACACACACTGTACACACACACTTTTATAACAACCCTTTCACCAAGAACTACCAAGTGTTGCTTAAGGACTATGTTAAACCAGTCTATGGCCATACCACCCTGAACACGCATGATTTCGTCTGATCTCGGAAGGACTATATTAAACCAGCTTTGAAAGTTTCATCACCTTCATATTGCCAGTGCACAGGCCTAGGGGAACAAACTCCAATCCAGAACATGGAATGTGCAGTGGAAAGTTGCTTCCATTCTTCTGCTGCTGTAATAGTAATTGACATGTATTTTTTGATGTATATAAACTTACACATGCGAGAAAAATGAAAATGCAAAGAACAATTATGGGATTAAATTATTAAACTGTACGTGCATTTTTATTGATTGAATAAGAAGTGTATTTTTTAAATTCAATATGAAACATTTTATGTGTGTCTACTTTAAGTGAATTTGTGTGCATCAAGTGTGTCCCAGAGCTGATGGAGGCAGGAAGAGATTATCAGATGCCCTGGAACTGGAGTTATAGACAGTTGTGAACCATTGTGTGGGTGCTGTGAACTGAACCTGGGTTTGGTTGACTCCTAACCATGGAACCATCTCTCCAGCTCCAGCATTTGCACTTTTTTCCAAGAGATTTTTCTGGGTATGGGAGTGAACATCTCTAATTCCAGCACTTGGGAGGTAGAGGAAGAGGACCAGGAGTTCAAGGCCAGCCTTCGCTAAATAGTGAAGCCTGGGTAACATAAGACATTGTCTCAAAAAGTGCTTTTCTTTTCTAGATCTAGGAGTCACATTTCAAAAGGCCCGCCTCACTCTCAAATTGAAAAAAAAAAAAAGTTCCCATGTTCCTACCATAATTTTTGCATGTATGTAGTATGTCTGGTGCTAGGGACTGAACCTGGCACCTTGAACATGTTAGGCAGACAGTCTGGCAGACAAAGCTATATTCCCAGCCCTTCATACTATCATTTTTATTTATTTTTAAAGATATTTTAATTGAAAAATAGTAATTATACATATTTGTGGAGTGCAGTCTGACATTTTTTATCAATTTTTTTATGTGCACGGGTGTTCTACCTGCATGCATGTTTGTGCACCACATTCCTGCCTGTGGCCAAGGAAGCCAGAAGACAATGTTGGATCCCCTGGAACTGGAGTTACAGATGGTTGTGAGAGGCCACGTGGGTGCTGAGAATCAAACTCTGTCATCTATAAGAGCAGCTAGAGCTCTTAACTGCTGAGCCAGCTCTTCAGCCCCAGTATGATTTTTACAGTGTATACAAATCAAATAAATAAAATCTATCTGACTGACATATTTATCATCTCAAACATTTATTGCTTCTTTATTTTGGGAATATTTGAAATTCTCTCTACTGGCCGTTTTTAAACAATTAATTATTATTAGCTGCTTTACAGTGTTGGGATGTTGGAAGTCTTTCCAACTGCACACTTGTACCAGTTAATTATCCTCCCTCCCTGGTCACTTCCTTCTACCTTTATGAGATCAACATTTTTAGTTTACACTCAAGAAAGCATCCCATGTTCCTGGCCTATTTAGCAAGTTCTTGAGTTCACCCATGTTTCTAAAAAATGTCAGAATTTCTTTCCCATTATAATTTTCATGTTTCAATCTTTGACCCCATATGGCTTATGGAGGTAAGATTTTAATTTTTTCTAACAAGTTTTAAAATATCTCTGCACCTTTGTTAAGTGATCTTTTGTTTTCAGAATATACAATGTACTAAATGTCTTGCAAACTCAAGTTCATGATCTACGTGGTATGCATCTAGGTAATATCATTTAATTGCACTAGCTTGGTAATTTTTTTGAACCTTTTTGTTGTTATTTTTTGAGATGGAGTCTCTTGTCACCCAGGATTGCCATTTTCCTGCCAATGCCTTCTGAGAACTGGGATTTTAATATTTACTAAAGTTATTGTCTGAGAACTCCTATTTAAAAGTACCAAAATCCAATGTAATCTCAATAATGTTAAAAGTGAGGTAGCTGCTCTTTAAAATAAGTCTATATGCATGTTACCATTGTTTATGAACTTTGAAAACAGGCATCATTTTTATTTTGTAGATAAAAGTATCAATAATATTGATTGTATATTCATCTGTATAGTTTTAGATTTTTGCAGCTGTTTGGCAAAATTGCTAGTTTGAATGTAATGAAGTCAGCACGTGATCTTAATGTCAGCACCCAAATGATGAGGAGGGAAGCCTGGCAGAAGTTCAGGGCCAGCCTGGGCTACATAGCAATACCCTATCTCAGAAACATCAAATCAAATAAAAACAACAAACACAAAGAAATCCATGGCCAACCAATTAGTCATAAATGAGCCATTAGCAAGTTTCTTCAAATCCTGAGTTTGAGTTCTTTAATGATTTAATGTTTTCAGAATAAAGTTTTCCCCTATGTCTGCTGAGTATGTTGTCTGTGATAATATTCATAGAAGAGTTGGTTTATGGTTATGAGGGTAGATATGTCTTAAAATAACCTAGCAGAAATGTCAGGATTTAAGAGCTGAGAGGAGGAACATATTTCTCATATTTGGTTTTCACACCCTCAGAAAAGTGTTGGACATCTTTGGAAGTTTCTTTTCTGAATACACTGGTCCAGATGCTAAAGGAAGCTATCATCATCATCTCTCAACTGTGCAATCCAGTTTCAATCATACAGCATCAAAATGATCTTAAAGTTCTTTTAGAAATGATGAAACAAGTACATAAGGTAAGGTTTCCTCTAAAGGAATGTATATACCAATTCATTAAATACTAATTCTTTAGGTATTAGCCAGTTAAACACTTTTAAAAATATTTTTTTTATTTATTTTAATTTATTATTCTCATTTTTGCATACCAACCACATTTCCCCCTACCTTCCCCCTACTCCATCTCCCTTCCACTTTTCCTGGGAGAGCATAAGGCCTCCCAGGAAAAGTCTGTAACAAAGTCTGGCGCATCAAATTGAGGTGGGGCCAAGCCCCGCCCCCCTGTATCGAGGCTGAACAAGGTATCCCTCCATAGGGAATGGCCTCCAAAAAAGCCAGTTCTTGCACCAGGGATAAATCCTGGTCTCACTGCCAGTGGCCTCACAAACTGCCCAAGCCACATAACTGTCACCTACACTCAGAGGGCCTAATTCGGTCCTGTGCATGTTTCTCTGCTGCCAATCCAGAGTCCCTGAGCTCCCACTATCTCGGCTCAGCTGTCCCTGTGGGTTTCCCCATCATGCTCTTCACTCCTTTGCTCATAGCATCCCTCCTCTCTCTCTTTGACTGGACTCCAGGAGCTCAGCCCAGTGCTCAGCTGTGGTTCTCTGCGTCTGCTTCCATCAGTTACTGAATGAAAGTTCTATTAGGACAATTAGGGTAGTCATCAATCTGATTACAGGGGAAGGCCAGTTCAAATACCCTCTCCACTACTGCTTGGGTACCTGAGCCAGCCGGCTCTCCTCTGCAATCAGATTGGTGACTACCAGCTAAGACTCTAAATATACACTTTTTTAAAGATGTATTTATTATGTATAGTGTTCTGCCTGCACGTACACCTGCAGGCCAGAAGAGGGCACCGGACATCTCATTACAGATGGTTGTGAGCCACCATGTGGTTGCTGGGAATTGAACTCAGGACCTCTGGAAGAGCAGCCAGTGCTCTTAACTGCTGAGTCATCCCTCCAGCCCACACTTTGATAATGTTTTAAATTAAAATATAATTCTATCATTTCCCCTTTCCCTTTCTTCCCTGCCACCCCTTCCATGTCTCCCCAACTTTCTCTCCCTCAAATTCATGGACTCTTTAATTATTTTAATTGTTACATATGTGTATAAATGCATGTATGCAGTCAACCTGTTGAATCCATTTAGTGCTGCTTCTAATGGTATGACTCCAAAGCTCACCACCTAGTTATTAAATAACCAATTAGGGTATCATCCCCGGAGATGACCAGTTCTTTCTCTCAGCAGTCCTTAGGTGTTTTTGTTTTTGTTTTTGTTTTTCAAGATAGGGTATCTCTGTGTAGCTTTTGCACCTGTCCTGGAACTCACTCTGTAGCCCAGGCTGGCCTCAAACTCACAGAGATCTGCCTGGCTCTACCTCCCGAGTGCTGGGATTAAAGACGTGTGCCACCACCATCCGGCAGTCCTTAGGTTTTATCTTAGTCCTTTTTTTAGGGGTGGAGCACTGTGACATTTTTACCTTCCCCAATAGTGTATCTATTGGTACTGTCATTGCTCAGACATCATTTAGGCAACCTTATCACTGAGGTATCATGGGTGCAGCTTCCCTGTCATTTCTAGGAGACATAATCGTACAGCAGGCTTCCTGGTCCCCTATCTCTTATAATCTTTCCACCCCCTCTCTCACAGAGTTCTCTGATACTCAGATACAGGCATTGTAGATGTAGCCACTGGGTCTGGACAACACAAGATCAGTTGTTCTCTGCACTTTGATCAGTTGTAGTTTCCTGTAAAGGTCTGTATCTGCTACAAAGAGAAGCATCGTTGATGAGGGGTCAGAGCTACGGTTACAGGTGGATACAAGGATGGGTATTTGGAATGCTGTCGGGAACCATACTGGTCTAGTAAAGCGGCAGTAGTAGGTTCTCCTCTAAGATCCTGACCTCACTAGCCCTCGGTAGTTGTCTGGGTCTCCAGTACCAGGCATGATTTCCCCCCTGTTGAATGGGCCTTCAATCCAGTTGGCAGCTGCTGGTTACTGCCAAGACTTGAGTACCACCTATGGAGATACCTTGCCTTATTTGGCAGAGTTGTGAATCATAGGCATCACAGCTGGGTAGAACTATTGACTGCCTCCCTCCCTTGGCAGCTTTCGTAATATGTTCTGAGACTCTAAAAACCAGACACACACCCCCGCCTCCCCCGGGAGGAGGTTTTCAGGTCAGATCCATATCTAATGCTGTCAGTCCTGTGTCTGAAGTGTATGGTGTTTTCAACCTCTGGGAGGTAGCCAAAGGCAGCAGCAGTAGCCTAATTGTTTTGGGAGTCTCTTGAACTGCCCTGACCAACAACTCTAAAGAATGTTTCCAATGTGTGGTACTGGAGTTCTTGTTAGATAGTCTATGGCCCTTGTGGGGAGCTTTGTCATCCCAAGTGGCATAAATTCATTGTGTGTGTGTGTGTGTGTGTGTTGTGTATTTGTGTGTATGTGTGTATATACATACATACACACACATATATATAATCATGTAATTTTAATTTAATATAAAATAAAAGGATTCCTATCGCTTTTTCAAACATCCCTAATGTCTTTTTCACTGCTCCCTCACTCCCTTTCTGTAATGACCCCTCCACCCCCTCCCCAGTTAAAGTCTCCCTCGTTTTCCCATTTCTCCTTTCATATCAGTTGTGTCCTACTATTCTCTTTCAAGCATTCCTTCTCTCTCACTCCCTCGCTGTCTTAGTCAGGGTTTCTATTGCTGCAGTGAAACACCATGACCAAAAAGCAAGATGGAACAGAAAGAGTTTATTTGGCTTCCACTTGCAGGTCATAGTCCATCATTGGAGGAGGTGAAAATAAGACCTCAAGCAGGTCTGGAACCTGGAGGCGGGAGCTGATGTAGAGGCCATGGAGGGGAGCTGCTCACATGTCTTCATCTGGGCACTACTTAGTTGAGAAGTGGGGGAGCCGTATAAAAACTCATCAAGCTTTATGGTTACTTTCATTTGTTGAATATATAACGTAGTAAAAATTAATGTTAAAAAAGCAGGCTGAAGGAAAGCCCGAAGAGGGCTCTCTACCAGGGTGCCCAGAATCAGCAGTATTCAGAAGTCACTGGCCAGACTGGGTCATCTTCTTTCTGCTATGGGTGGTAGTCTCAATGTAACAGGATTTCTAGTCCAAGAAATGGACCCCAAGGCTACTATTACCAGGAAGCAGTTTATTGTGTGACAGGATTCTAGCAGATTATTATCCAAAGAGCTAGAGACCCAAATTTTGCAGGGTGGAGGCTTTTATAGACTTTTTTTTTTTTGCTTGTCTTCCATACATGAGTACATATATTTTAATTGTGTGTTTCAAAATACTAAGCAGTAATGGCTAGAATGAGAAGGGAGGGAACTGTGTAGCTCTGGCTGTCCTGGAACTCACTCTGCAGATCAGGCTGGCCTTGAACTCAGAGGTGACCTGCTTCTGCCTCCCAAGTGCTAGGATTAAAGGCATGCTCTACCACCTCCCTGTGAAAGATACTGCTTCTTAAATCTAACCTTTTCCTTATAGCTTAATTTTACTTCTTAATAAACTACATCTCTCCTTGGTGATTTTTAGTATTCCATTTGTAGTAAATTGGATGCTCACCTAATTACACAGATAAACAACTTGTTTATCTGTCCTCTACTACTCTGGGCAAAGTGGTTTATTCTATAATTACAGTGGTTGGTAGTACAGCAAGGAGAACCGGAAGTTTAAGTTCATCCTCAGCTATCTATATATAGGTATAGATACTGTGTGTGTGTGTGTGTGTGTGTGTGTGTGTGTCTGTATGTGCACACACACACACCTGCTATCAGTTTCGAGATCAGTCTGAGCTACATGAGATTCTGCCACAAATAAAACAAAACCGAGAAACTGTCCTAGTCACTGTATTTTTATGACAAATATTGATATGTGGTAGAACAGGTCAGGGTTTTTATTCTTTAGGATTGTTGGATTTAATGTAATATTTAAATATATATTGTTATTCTTCAAATTCTGCCTATTAGAATTTTTGTTTTGTTTCATTTTTGCTTTTTAGTGGAAAAAGTTTTTCTACATTCTCCAGGCTGACCACCAACTCCGTCTCCAAAGTGTGGGGATTGTACCATCACACATAGTCTGTTTGTTGGGCCATTGGCCATGTTTCTGACTTGGCGTTGATTTGAATGTATAGAATAGAGAGAACAGATGACTTAAAAAATTGAGGCTGCTCCTCTCCACCTCTCCATTCACTCAAATCTTCAATTGCTTACATTATTACGTATTTTATAGAGCTCTTTCATTCATTTTATAAACATATTTGTATCCTTTCAGCAACTGATGGATGTTTGTGTGATTCCAACTTCTTGATCATTTATATTTGTGTACAAGTTTTTGTGTAAATAAATGTTTTCATTTCTTTTGGGCACACAGCTAAGAGTAGAACTGTTGAGCCATACGAATGCTCTCTGTCCTGTGAGGGTCTACCAGCTTGTTTTCCAAAGAGTAGCACAATTTTGTCTTCATATTCTTCTCAACTACTTATTATGTTCCCATGGGGTGATAAATGATATCTCTTTATGGTTTTCCTTTGCATTTTCCTGTTGACTAGTAATTAATAAGATTGAACATCCTTTGATGTAGTTATTGGTTAATATCTATTATTTGAAGTTTGTTTGCTTATTTTAAAGTTAATTTAGCTTTGTTTTTATTATTGAATTATAGTTGCATATATGTGTGTGCACATATGTGCATATAGTTAGATATATACAGATTCTTTATGCAATTTGATTATACTTTTCTTATACTCTGTACATGTATTTCACTTTCTCAGCGGTATTCTTTGAAGCATGAAAGTGTTGTTGCTTCTCTCCCTCTCTCCATCTCTCTCCATCTCTCTCTCTCTCTCTCTCTCTCTCTCTCTCTCTCTCTCTCTCTCTCTCTCTGTGTGTGTGTGTGTGTGTGTGTGTCTTGGCTGGCCTCAAGTTCACTATATAGTTGAAAATAACCTTGAACTTCTGATGCTTCTCTCTCCATCTCCCAATAGCTGAGAGTATAGGCGTTGTATGTGGCAGGGCTGCATCATGCTAGACAAACACTACTAACTAAGCTATAACCTTCAGCCTTACCTTTTCTTCTGAAACTTACATTTCTAACCATTTGTCATTAGTCTGTAGAAATCTTTCTAAATTTACCCATTAATACCAATCTTTTGATCCATCTTTGTGTTTCTGTGCATATAATCCTATAACTTAAGAATAATATGCTTTTTACTATGTTTTTTGTCTGTAGTACCAGTAAGCTGTAGATGAATGCTTACTGAAATGATTGGTTTTTGAACATTATTTCTTCTGGGAACCCTTGTTTGTACCCCTTTCATCACAGCTAATCAGAAAACATTTCCTAGATGTGTAGTTACTTTCTGATCATGTACAAGTGGGCAAGCCATTCCAGTGGACAGCTTCTTGGTTTTGCAAATAAATGCTTATTTTCAATTTATATGTATGGATGTTTTGCTTGCATGTACGTCTGTGTACCACTGTGTGCCAGTACCTGTAGAGGCCAGAAGAGGGTGCTGGATCCCACAGAACTGTAGTTACAGGTGGTTGTAATGCATTATGTGGTTCTGGGAATTGAACTCAGTTCCTTTAGGTCCTCCAGAAAAGCAGCAAGTGCTCTTAACCACTGAGCCATCTCTCCAGCTCTCTGCAGATAAACCTTTAACAGAACCTTTATTCTTATTGGCTTGCTTTTTTATTGCCTGTGGCTGCTTTGATACTCAGCGAGGTTGAATAGCTATTGGAAACCATGTGGACCTAAGCACAAAATATTTACTATCTGTATTTAAGATGGTATTTGCTGATTACTGTCTGTATAGTAAGCCATAGATAACACCAATTTTTTTAAGCTTTTGGCTAAGTCAGCAGCAATTGATTCTTAGGATCATAGTGTCATGATTTAAAGGCCTGGCAGGAATTTGGCTTGAGGTCAGAGCAGGTAGCCTCTGAAGCTACATCCCAGGAGTTCTTATATCTATCTGCTCTTGGAAGATAAAGTTTTACGAGGTTCTTCTGTCACCATAGACCTCTTTTAGAGAACTTGTGTCACCTTCTTTGAGGCCTGTCCCTAACATTTCCTACTAGAAAAGGCTCCTCACCACTATCCTACCTACCATGACCTACAATACCTCCATCATTATTCTGACATGGAATGAAGTCCCTCTCAAGATTATTTTTTTAATTTTAATTGAATTTATTGAGATTTTTGTAAAATGCCCACAAGTGCCTTATATGGATTGTATTTTGGGATACATACAATATTTCCCCAAGTATTATAAATATATACATGTGAAATTTGAAAAAGCAAGAAAGACATACATATACAAATTGAATACAACAAGCATTTGTAGATATAAGTAAAGGAAAAATCAACTCTCCTGCAAATGTACAGAGGGATTAGCACTAGAAAAGACACCATTAGCCAGGCGGTGGTGGTGCACGCCTTTAATCCCAGCACTCGGGAGGCAGAGGCAGGCTGATCTCTGTGAGTTCGAGGCCAGCCTGGGCTACCAAGTGAGTTCCAGGAAAGGCGCTAAGCTACACAGAGAAACGCTGTCTCAAAAAAAAAGAAAAGAAAAGAAAGAAAGAAAGAAAGAAAGAAAGAAAGGAAGGAAGGAAGGAAGGAAGGAAGGAAGGAAGGAAGGAAGAAAGAAAGAAAGAAAGAAAAGAAAAGACACCATGGATAAGCCAGAATTTTTTAGTGACTGATAGATACCATGTAGATGGAAAATTCTTGAGTGACAAAATTTGATTTTCCAGTGAAATATGCTGAGTGAAGATTATTCCATCCAACTCAACTTGTCTGTCTAAAATATCCTTACTCCATCACTGACAAATGCATATTCAGATATGCATATAAATGTAGGTATCACACCTTACATCATTCATTAATAGAAAATGAAATTCCATGTTCTCTTTAAGGCTAACCGTCAACTTCCAGAAAGTACTTTCATCATAAATGAGCTTTCTGACATCTTAGACATCGCTATAACACAACACAGACAGTTCTTCTATAAAAATCTGGTAAGTATGACATATTCCCTTGGGAGAATGTTCATGACATAAAGCAGGACATGTTAGCAGCTATGCTATCTCTAGATTAGAAAATGTCCTTATTACCATACTAAACTGGCTAATTTGCATGACCATTGAAAACTGAAACATTTTTCTCCCAAAACAAATGTATTTTCTTATAAATGTGCCTCTAAGGGCTAGGTATGTAGCTCAGTTGATAGAGCACCTGCTTAGCATGAATGGAGGCCTGAGTTCTTGATCCCCATTACTGCATAAACCAGGTATGGCAGTGCGTACCTGTAATATCTACACTGTAGTGGAGAAACGAGGATCAGAAGCCAAGGTCAGGGCTGGAGAGATGGCTCACCAGTTAAGCGAACTGGATGCTCCAGAGGACCTGGGTTCTGTTCCTAGCACCCATATGGTGGCTCACAACCATCTGCAACTCCAGTTCAAGGGGATAGATGCCCTCTTCTGGCATCTTTGGACACTGCAGACATCTGGAGTGCCAGACACACATGCGACAATAAAACACCCATACACTTAAAATAATAAAGTAATTTAAATTTTTAAAAATATTTTTTAAAAAAGAAGTGCAAGGTCATCCTCTGGTACATAGTCAGTTTGAGGTCAAACTGGGATACATGACATTTTGTTTCAAAAATGAAGAAGGAAAAACAGACAAACAGGCAGACAGACAGAGGGACAAAGGGAAGAGGGGGTGCTTCTTGGTAATGGCATTCTTAAAAACAGATTCAAAAGATCCTAACAGTAAATAAAGTGATGAACTTACAGAAAGGAATTAATGTTTTTCTTTTCATTGTCAAAATTGTTATTTGCTAACTTTTCTTTCTTTTTTTTTTCCTTAGCAATTTTTAGAATGCCCCGATCCTACTGTTTTCACTGATTTTCTATTCAGCTTTGATTTGTCATCCAAAATTAAGTTAATGAATTATGAGTCCTCTGTAAAGCTGATGGTATGTATGTTTTTGTTGCCATGACAAAATATACTTTATAAACAGATGTATGTAACTCGGAGTTTTGGAAGTTCAACAACATGTTGCAGGAATCCAGATGTGCCTGCCCTTACTTCTTCGCTACCCTCTCTCTCCCCACCAGCATTAAAATATGAGGAGAAGCATAAAAGGACTTTTCCGTGTGCTGAAGGGGCCCATTGTATTGGATGGCCTCACTTTATAACAACCTATTCTCACAAGAAATCACCTACTCTGTGAGGCTAATAGTAATCCTTTCCAAGGGTAGTGTCCCATAACCTAATTATTTTCCAGAAGTCCAATTTAGAATTTAATTATCACCACACTGGAGACAAAGTTTCACATGATTCTTTGGAGACACAGTCAAATGATATTCAAGTCAATACAGGTTAACATTTTTGTCATGAAAATTTCAAACATATATAAAATAAAAATAATGATACCCATCACCAATATTATCAGGTACAGACATTTTACCACAAGTTGGTATACCACTTTTATTAATTTTCAGTTGTTACTAGTTTCTCTTCTGAAGTATTTTGAGAAAAATGCCAGCTCAAAATTCATTGCACATTTGATCTTCTAATCTTCCAATTCTGCTTGCCTCATTTTTGTGTGCTCTGACTTTATCACTTAAGGAGTCATCCCATGCTTCTTTCATTTTAGGTTTCTTACCAACTTTTACTTTTGCACAGATAGAAAAATTAACGAAGTTTTTCATCTCTTATTTTTGTTAAGGTTTCAACACAGCAGTATTTCTGATCTTACCCTATCTAAGTCATTATCTAGAATTCTGAAAGTAATGTTGTTAATCTGAGCTATTACTTGGTTACTCACAGAACAAAGTAGTGTAATGTTTAATCTTTTCTTTTTAATTATTAAATGTTGCCAGTATAAACTTTGTATTTATTTTACCAATCTATGTTCCTACCAGCAATGTATAAAACCCCTCTTTCAATCTTTCACCAGAGCAGAATGCTAATGACCTTTGTGACCTTTGACCAGTTAATCATGATTCAGTTTAATTTGTGTTTCTCGTTTTACATTCCAGTCCTTACTCTCTGTAGGTGACATCATTTCCCTACGTGAACATTCCTAGTCAGCCATTCTTTTCCTCTCCTCCCTTTATCTGATTTTAACTATGGCTGTGATCTTAGTGCCAGGCTTCAGATTCTTTAGTTCTTTGGAGCTTGGCTTATAAGCATCAACACGTTTAATACTATTTTATTAATGCTTTGATAACTTTGTATAATGTATTTTGATCATAGTAACTTCTCATCAAACTCCTCTCAGATTCATTCTCACCTCTCTTTCCACCCAACTTCATGCTCTTTCTCTCCACCACCCTCTTTTTTAACCCTAGCCAATTTGTGCTACCCAAATACTCTTGGGTGTCGAGCCTACCAGCAGTCATACCTCCCCTGCCGTTATCACAGACCAGTATCTCTTCAGTTAGGGGTGGGGGTTTGTACTCACCCCCTCCCATGGCTCCATGTTGGGATTTTGTCTGGGTTGAACTGATACAATTCTTGTGCATGCTGTCCCAGTCACTGTGAGTTTGTATGTGCAACTGCCCTACCATGTTCTACCTCCCCTGGCTTTTCCAATCTTTCCACCCTCTCTCCTGTGAAAATCCCTGAAACCATAGGGAAGGAGTATGATAGAGACCCTATCCCTGAAGACAAGATGCCGAATCCTTGACTCATAGAACATGGAGAGATCCAGCAGGTACTGATTTGGAAGCTTCACTCCTACTGGGCAGCTTTCATGGTGCTGGGAGGTGCTATGCACACAGCCACAGGAGAGAAAGAATCACAAGTCTCACTCACTTGTGAGTCTGACTGTCCTGGTGAGATCTGCCCATTGGTGCAATAGGGGCATGAGTGCTATGGAAATAACCAACCATTTTCTGGTTCAATTTAAAGCCCACTCTGTGAGAGTAAACCAATACCTGGCGCCATTATTGGGGCCAAGGAACCTGTGTCCAGGTAAGTTAGAGGCCCCAGGGGAGAACCTACTAATATTATTCTGCTAACTGGACGTGGTATTAAAACAACTAGTAATGACTTATTGCTGTACCCATAGATTGTTAGTGAATTTCTCAAACTTCATCAAAGAAACTGCACAGCAGTTAACACAGAGGCCCATCCATAACTGCTCAACATGCAAAAAATAAGAGCCTGCAGAGGGCTCAGCCCTAAACAGGACATCTATGTCCTCTACCCAACATATATTTTTCTGATTTTGAGATGATGGCTGGTTTGCTCGCTGAACTTACTTTCCACTCTGACCCTTTTGTTCCTCTCTCACAGTTATATTATTACCACATAACGAGGACTATGGGGGTCCAGCCCCTCGATAGTCCCCTCCCAGGGTCCGCGGAAGGCTCTATCAACCAGCTGAGAATCTTAGGGTCGGTAAATCAGTCTACGCACGCAGAGTTCTTTGGTCCATTCGCTTTAATTCCTCTGGCATAACATCCTTTAAACACAGCTTCAGTTCTGTTCTCATGTCTAGCTCCTTTCTTGCCTGATTTCTCTCTATATTTATCTACTGTCCCCTCTATGTTCTATCTTAATTCCTTCATCTAGTTCTGTCCCTTCTAGGTTCTCATCTATCTAGTTCTTTCCCTATCAGTTTCTCTCCCGTCTCCTTCTCTCTCATCTGGCTCTTCCTCATCTCCGTCTCCTTCTCTCTCATCTGACTCTTCCTCATCTTCCATCTCGTTCCTCTAGTCCTCGCTTTTAGCTCTTCAATCTAGTTCTTCCCCATCTCAGCTCGTTCCTCTCAAGTTCTTACCCATCTCGTTCTTCCATTCTCTTCTCTCTTCTCTCTTTCCTGTGGCTCCTATCTGTTCAAGCTGTCTGCCGTTTACTGCAGGGTGGGGAAAAGTGTGCTCAGTCTCTAGGCAACCTGTGTACAGCTAGATGCCTCTGGTGATAGCTAAAGGGAGATCTGGAGGTAAGGTTTGGGAAAGGAGGAAGTTAGGCTTAATTAGCACATCCACCAGGCCTTCTCAAACAGGTGACCTGGATGCTTAAGTCTGTTCTTAGAGAGTACAGAGGTATCTCTGATAAGGTACTTTCCTCCATCCGGTGATGGACCTGGCCAGATGCTACCAATAATGATAATTACAGGGAGGCTTGAACTGGGAGTTCTGGCTGAGCATAGCTGTTAGCACAGAAGTTTATCTAAATATTCCTAGAAGTGGTTAGGTAAGTAGTTAGAGGTCTATAAAGTTAGTAAGGCTGTAAGAAAGAAGGGCCTAAGCTAAATTGTGTAAAACTATTACTTAGTGTCCACCTGGCCTAGGCGGCGTCCTCTTGTGAATTTACTGTAAGTCAGGAGACTTGTACGTGGGCTGCTATCACTTGTTAGTCCTTGGAAGTTGGGCGCCCCCCTGGGTGGTGTCTCCTTGTGGAATTTAAGTCAGGGGACTTTCAGGTGGGTTGTTATCATTGTTAGTCCTTGGCAGTTGGGCGTCCACCTGGGTGGTGTATCCTGTAGTCCTTGAAAGTGGCCAAGGGAGATATCTAATTCCAGAGAAAGCCTTTCCCTGAGGCTGTTCTCCAAATTACCTGGAATGTGTATGTCCAGAGAGTGCTCAGTCTACACTGTTAGTCCTTCTTAGGGAAAAGTCAATTGGGAAAGCTATGAAGGCACACATGATTTTCATAACAGAATACAGCTGATATATAACAAGCCAAGTAACACCAAAAACTCCTTGGGATTTGGCTTCCTCTGGAGGAGTTCCATGATCCCTCCAGGTAGTGACTTTGCCATAACCAGCTGAGTTCTTATGATATATTTCTGCGGCCCGCAGCAACCACACAGCATTTATATATTTTCTTGCTCACCATCAGCCTAAGTTTCTTGTTAGATATATAATGTTCTTTCCCTGGACGGTGTATTAAGAGTTTTTCAAACATCTTTGATTGCTAAGGCTTGTTTTCTAGGTCATTTCTCAGGAAAGGTTCATATTGATTTATGATATGTAGATTTTAATGATTCATTGAAATCCAACATCACAAACATTATTGTTTTTATTATGAATTCAAATATCATTGGCCATCTCTATAAAACAAATAAGTCTAGGACACGGTGTCCACAAAATAAGCCATTTCAACAACAAAATATTTCCTTTTTTATATTCTATTAATTACATATGACTTTTGCCAATGTACTATGCCATAAATTCCATAAATTTTTACAATAAGTAATCAAGACATGAAGAACATCCTAGTAATGTCATTCCAAAAGTAAAGACTCTCCCTCTGCTGTTACTAGCTCCTGGAAATCACTGTATCATCAGTCTAACCAAGTCTTTTCTACATTTATCTCCCTGACAGTCTGGTAAAGGGAAAAAGTGAAGCCTTCTTCCCAAACATAACCTCCCCTTAAAATCCCTTCAAACAATTCCTTCCATATGTAGTATTTTCCTCTACAGAATGTCTAGTCTATCATGTTAATGAGTACATGTTAGTTCTCATGTAAATGTACATGTTACACATCATGAAAGGCTAGGAGAGAGCATTTCTAGTAGCAAGTCTTATGGCATACCTGGGAAGCAGATTTCACAGCTCTAGTCTCCAAAAGATATGATGTACAAAGTCACAATGGTAAACTTCAAACTAATCTAAGTACTTCAAACTAACCAACCAATTCAAATGCAGAGATGTAGAAAGAGGGGGGGGTTCTGGTATAGAGAACAGGTGGAGATAATGTGACAACAGGGTAAGATGGAGATTCTCAATCTAGGTCTTCACGAGGCAAGGCAAATTACAGGTATTTCTGCCTGCTACAGTCAGTGGCCACTGTGTGTCACTTAGAGCCATGGACAATGCTTTCCAGAAGTCAAGTCAATGTTGCTGAAGCATTCCAGAACTACAGACTCCTGAACACAGGAGTCAATTAAGAACCCGGGGTCCGGGGAAGCTCAAGGAATAGCAGAACAATCTAGTAGAATCGTATAAATGTCTCAGTATGTGGTGGTAGCAGAGATCTAGAGTAGGGTTCCCCAGCCCAGAGTCGCATATACCCTTACCTAAGATGGCAGAAAGCTTATATGGGCAAACACACCTGGCCTAGAAACTTGTTATCCACTAACCAAACTGTCACCTCATGATTCCTAAATATTGCTTTATTGTCCAGGTGATAGACCTGAAGGCTCAGAGGTGTGTTGAAGGTTAAATCAAGGGTACCCAAGTCCATTCTTAAATTTCCAATCCAAAGAAATTTAACAGAAGCAAGACCAAGGCCTACAGTCATGAAGGAGTGTTGACAATTTAGGGAAGCTCAAGATACTCCCATTTAGAATAGCCAGGATGATGCTTAGTAACAGTGAC
The DNA here is from genome assembly GCF_004664715.2 of Peromyscus leucopus. Classification (NCBI taxonomy): domain Eukaryota; kingdom Metazoa; phylum Chordata; class Mammalia; order Rodentia; family Cricetidae; genus Peromyscus; species Peromyscus leucopus. The sequence continues at coordinate 75,866,451 of NC_051065.1, read as the reverse complement.
TCCCTGACGCACAATTTTAAAGACTTCCAAAGTGGACGGTTATTATTTGCAGAGAGCACCCTCTCAGAGAATGTCTTCTCTTTGTCTTCTTCCTTGTCTCCTCCACAGCCCTTAGAGTCATTTCTGAGGTTTAGGTGCTACCACTGGACTTCTGGAGGCTGATGGTAGATTGTTCACTTAGTATGTTTGATACCAGCATTGATCATGCTTACTACAGTAAGGGATTTTTGACAGTTTTAATAACTTAACTGTTCATGCCCAGTCACTAATTTTTGCACATGAACACTAGATGTCACAATTTGTTTGATTGATCCTGTAATTGCATTATCTTACATTTTAAAGATTCAATAATACCTTTGTTAAATTACAAATATACAGAGCATTGGCAGCAAGAGACAAAAGGTATTTTATTGGAAAAACTAATAAATCAAGCCTGGTGCTTTGTGCCGATAATGCCAGCACTCAGGATGTTGACAGAGGGGTACTATGAGTTCAAGAAGTTTGGTTGCCTGGTGAGACCTTTTGCAAGAGCAAACCCCAAAGGAGCAAACATAGAAGAAGTACTTAAAAAACCCTAGAATTAGTTTTTATAAAATGGTGGGGGATTGGGTAGCCCAGGCTGGCCTTGAGTTTGAACCTGGTAAATAGTAACCAAGATGATCTTTAATTTCTTACTAAAACATGTTTACATTCATGTGCCATTTGTTTGTGTGTGTGCTGCCATCTACAAATGGAGTTCAGAGGACAACTTACTTGAGTCAGTTCTCTCCTTCCAGCGTACAGGTTCCAGGGAGGGAATTGTGGTTAGGAGGTTTGGCAGCAAGCTCCTTTGCCTTCTAAGCTATCTCGCCAGCCCCAGATCTTGAATTTTTTGATCCTCCAGCTTCCCCCAGCAGGGACTGTAGGCCTGTTCCAGCATTCACACTTTTATCCCTGAGAGTCTTAAAGGTCCAAAGGAGAACCAACTGAAAATTGTCTTTTTCTAAAAGTGTGAAGCCAGGGAATCTGAAAGAATGAGACCACCATTCCTAATACTGAGAGTCAGACGAAGTCACCTGGTTGAAGACACCCTGCGTCAATTAGGACAAGCTGAATCCTTTGACCTTAGGAAAACACTAACGGTAAAGAAAAATGTCTTGCTGGGCTTTTTTTTTTTTTTTTTTTTTGTGGGATGGGGCATAAGAAGCTGCATTAACAGCCATGGTGATTAAGGTATTAAGGTTTCCAGAAGTTCTCCCTTTCTCTTAAGGGAATAGAACATTTAATTACATGTTAAGTTGCAGGTTAACTCATTATTGATAGTTCTAATGACTCATCCCAGTATTTAATGAAATAAAAATAACAATTTATTTTATAAATCTTCTAGTCCAGCTGAACTTCTGGGTATTTTATTTTATGAATGTGCATTTTTATGTATGATGCTAGGAATAAAACCACCATTTCCACACACGCTAAGTAAGTGCTTTACCACTAAGCTACATCCCCAGTCATATGGATTATTGTTGGAGTTCGTTTACATATCTGAAAGTTAAATAGGGATTGGCTGCACTGTGCTAACACTAGCTGAGGACATTGAGTCATACTTTGTATGTCCTTCCTCCTCTTGGGACCAACAAACATGTTCTTCTCATAGCAGTGCTGGAGATGCAAGCTAGCAATCATTAAATATTGTTTGAGCCAAAGAAGACTCAAGAATGAACCCAAGCCGAAGGCTGGGAAAATTGCAAAATCTCATGCAAAAAAATTCAGTCAAGAAATAGTGAGGAACTAGGACTGTTTGCGCACTCAATAGGTAGCAAATGTAACAGGCAATTTCTCCCATGTTGCTGGTCTCGGCTTTCTACAATGTAGGTTTCAATTCCTGCCACTCTTTATTTACTCTCTATTTAATGCTTTGTGGATGCCTGTAGAGTATTTACTGTGTGGCACTTCAGGACATTTACCATATTGCATACTTAACAGAACATTGACTAATGCTGTGGGTAAGAGGGCAGCCTGGAGTCCCAGGGGGAGTAGATTTTCCTGATACCAGCTGAGAGGGTCAGTAGTGAGCTCCCACAGAAAACAGATCCTGGAGGAGAGCACTCAGACTAGGCAGGGTGATTTCTCAGCATGTGATTCAAATCAAAAACAAAGAATTTTATTTTTGAAACCAGACTCCCTTTGTATCTAGTTTTCTTATGCTTTGTGAGGATATCGATAGAACTTTCTTTTCTCTAAAGGAAATGACTGTCCTTAAAAAGATGTTAACTTCAAGACAGATATAAAATAGACCAAGCATGACAAGACTGCCCTTCCTAATCCTTGCCCTCACTGTAAGTCCTAACCAGGCCAGAGAGTTTGGCCAAAGATCAGCAGGAAAGCTCTCTAAGACAGAGTAAGCAAAAATGGAAGGAATGAAGCTCAAGGCTGCTCATATTCAAAATACAAGACCTGGGAATGGTAGAGTGCTTGCCTAGCATTCCAGGGGTCCCAATTCAATCCCCAGCACCAGAAATTAGATATATAAATAAGTGAAAGAAATTAAATTAGCCAGAAAAGGAAGTAGAAAAGGAATTGTCAGAGCAGGCAGGGTAAAATGAAGTCAGTACTGCGCCATGAAATCCAGAGGCAGGGAGAACTGTTAAAAAGAGGAGCTGGTTCATCTGTTTCCCCTGAGTGTGATGGCAACTAGCTTAGGCAAAAGTACTCAGCCCACGCTCACCGGAAGGGCTGCTTACAGGAAGTAGAGGCTGGAGAATCCAAAAAGCAGTTCTTTAGAGATAAGGTCGCACAGTCTGAAAGAGAATATGAGTCAGCGGGCTCCTGGCCTTCCCTGCTTGGCAGCAAACTGAGGGAAGACAGGGTGTGAGGAGGTAAAGCAATGTGTGTGTCTGGCAGTTCTAGAGAATTCAAGAATGGTCAGGGCAGGCCCAAGACTTTTCCACAAAGGGCAAAGAGCTGTATTTTAAATAAGAGTCTTGAAATAAGTTTTCTTTGTGTAGGTTGAATTTATTCAAGAAATCCGTGCTGAGAGTGGAGGGGTGAGTTCAGAGTTCTTCCACTGCATATTTGAGGAGATGACAGACCCCAAGTATGGAATGTTCATGTATCCCGAAAAGAGTTCCAACATGTGGTTTCCAGTCAGTGTAAGTTATGTCTTTCTCATAGAACATATTAAATGCTGCAATATGAAAACCATAGACGACAGTGTAAAATTAGGACTGTACATCTCTTTTGAGTAGTGCCACATCACTCATGGCGCAGGAGCTGTGCCTTGGCATGATCTGGCAGCATGTAGAAAACCAGACTTATCTAGGTGTGCTATTGCATACCTAACCTCAGTGTTCAAGGCACATGTGGAGGGGACAAAACTGGAGGACAGCTCGAGCTGTTACTGGGAAGCTCAGGGAAAAAAAAAAAAAAAAAAACAGCACTCTGGCCCCACTCAAGATCTACAGAATCAGAACTCATAACACATATAAAATCACCTCAGCGATTCCTATACATGTGAAACTTTAGCATTAATGAAGTGTAATTGAAATACAATAGACAACACAGAAAATACCCAATTTGATGATATACCTATACACCAGGGAAATGATCGCCTCAGTCAAAATAATAAACGTGTACATCATTACCGAAGGCTCTCTCACACTCCTTTCATGTCCATCCTTCCTAAGCAACTACTGATCTGCTTCTTGTTACTAGAGAGTGAACCATAGTCTGGTTCTATAAATTTATATAAATGGAGTTAAGTATGATCAAATTTAATATCTGTCTTTTTTTCATTGAATATACTTACTCTGAGATGCATCCATGTTATGGCATGTGCCCATAATTCATTCCATTTTTTTTAACTATGGAGTGATATTCTATTGCATGGATATCTTAAAACTGTTTACATAATTCTGAGGGACAGTTATTCGGTATGTGTCCCAACCTGGGCTACAGTGTGAGTTCCAGGAAAGGCACAAAGCTACACAGAGAAACCCTGTCTCAAAAAAAATTTTTTTTGAGAGTTATAATATGGAATGCTTCAAATTAGTAGAAACTGTTGATAGCCTATCATAGGTAACTGAATTCTGAAAAGTTGGTTGATTTGTCTATAATGTTTTTCATTTTTATCTTTTTTATACGTTGTATTATACAGTGTCTTACTATGAATGCCAGGCTACCCTTGAACTCGCGATCCTCCCGCCTCCATCTTCCAAGTGCTTGGATTATAGGAGTGCACCACACTTAGCAAAGCCCTCGCTTTTAAGTATAGTCCTACAGTTCTGCTCAGTAGAAAATAGATATACACATACCCCCCAATTAATAAATGCATATGGCTTGATAAAATATCAAAATCAAGTTGAACCAGAGTACATGTTGCAAATTATGGGATAGAAAACTGAGGTTAGGAGAGGCCTTTGCAGATGGTTTGTTCTCTACTTTTAACTCATTTCAAAATTCCATCTGAGGAGAAAATAAGGCAAGAAGAGTGAGGAGAACAAACATCCTGTGAGTTACTGACCCTCATGAACCTGCTTACAGCAAAAATGTCACTGGAGTGGGCATTGTAGAATTTCACACTAGCAACACTTCCTCCCCTGGGCTGCAGTTTGGGCCAGGAAAGTTTTGTTTTGTTTTGTTTTTCTAACCAGGACTACAAGATACAGAGAAGAAAAGTAAAGACAGCCGCATTAGTCTGTTTTTGGTGGTGTCACTTTAATGGACTACCTGAGTACTTTGTTAAGGAGAGTAAGTCTATTCAGCTCAGAGCTCTAGAAGTCTAAGGGCCATGACACTGACATTCATTAGCTCTCACAAGGACTCCTGGCACAAGGCATCAATCAGGACAGGATTTTCTGCAGGCTAAGAAATGGCATAGTAAGACAGAATGCCAGAGTGAGAAAGGGGCCCCATGGGAGCTATACCAATGGTAAGCCTCTATGTGGGGCTGCACTGCTAAATGGAGACATCATGTAATGCTCATCTGGCATTTGTTCTGCCAAAGTGAAGCATCAATACAGAGCCACCTTCCTTCCTCAAGGTTGCTTTTCTCCATTAATTGGAAGGGAAGGACCTTAAAATTCCAAATAAAAACTTTGTAATTGCACCTGAGCATTTGTTTCTACATTCCAGATATGCTATCAGTAAAAAAAAAAAAAAAAAAAAAAAAAAAAAAAAAAAAAAATTTGCTTAATGTTCTGCATTGTTAATTTATATTTAAAGTTATGCAAGAAGCGGGGCATGATGGTACATGGCTGTAATCTCACACTTGGGAGGTAAGGCAGGAGGAATCCAAGGTCACCCTCAGCTATACAGTGAGTTTTGAGAACATCCTATAAGTCTCAAACAAACAAACGTAAACAACAGAAAGAACATTATGGAAGAAATTTAAATTTTATTGCAACTTAGAACAGAGTTTGAAATGTGTATTCTTTTGAAACCCAGTTTGTGTCTAACTTGGGGTGTTAATTAGAAAAAGGAGCTAAAATTGGTTATTTATTAATCTAATTGTGCCTTTGTATAACTGGTTATTTATAATAGCTTAGGAGTTTGTTTTTTTTTTCCGTCTTATTTTCCAGCCTAAGATTGAGAAGAAGAACTATTACCTTTTTGGGATCTTGTGTGGACTTGCCCTATCCAATTTAAAGGCTGTCAACCTTCCTTTCCCACTGGCTTTATATAAGAAACTTCTGAAACAAAAGCCATCACTGGAAGATTTAAAAGAACTCAGTTTTCCCTTGGGGAAGTAAGTATATACATTTGCTTGTTAAGAACAGTATTAAGGCTTAGTGCCCTTTAGATGAGCTTCCATAATCATGACTTTCAATAAGCCTTCAAAAATGATGAAAACCCAGGTGCTCCTTTGATTATTAACTAACTAATACAATAAAAAGAGTGGACCTGGGCTCTTTAATCAAGATGGAAAGTACTTAGGTGACTTCTCAGGATGTGCATTGGTTATTCTTTTTATCCTATATATACATATAGTGCTATAAGTGCACATACATATATAGATATGCTTCATAAATATATGTTGTGTATAAGTACATATGTATATGGTTTATAAATAGACACAGTGCTATATAAGTGCATATATATATACAAAGCTTATAAATAAATTTAGGGCTATAAGTATATACATGTATAGATAGATATGTTTTATGAATAGATGCAATGCTATAAGTCCATATTCATAGAAGTGGTTTATAAATAGATTCAGTGCTGTAAGTGTGTGTATATAGAGAGATGTGATTTATAAATGTAGTGTGATAAGTGCATTATATAAATAGATGTGATTTATTAATAAACACGGAGCTATTTGTGTGTGTGTGTATATATACAGAGATATGATTTATAAATAGATACAGAGATATAAGTTTATGAGATAGATGTGATTTATAAATATAGTGCTTTATGTGTATATATGTGGTTTATAAATTAATCTAGTACATAAGTGCATATATATATATATATGATTTACAAGTTGATTTACTACCATAAGTGCATATATATATATATATATGGTTTATAAATAGATATAGTACCATAAGTGCATATGTGTATGTTTATAAGTAGATACAGTGCCATAAATCATATATATATATATATATATATATATATATATATATATATATATATATGATTTATCAAAAAAATGAAAGCATGCTCAGGTTTACTAGTAACTGAGTGAATATACATGAAATGCCTTTTTTCTGCCAACAAGTTTTTCTTAAAGTGTTGACAAAAAATTGAGGGAAATCGCCGGGCGGTGGTGGCACACGCCTTTAATCCCAGCACTTGGGAGGCAGAGGCAGGCGGATCTCCGTGAGTTCGAGGCGAGGCCAGCCTGGTCTACAGAGCGAGATCCAGGAAAGGCACAAAGCTACACAGAGAAACCCTGTCTCGGAAAAAAAAAAAAATTGAGGGAAATGATTATTTTTCATGGACCATTAGTGGTAGATTTTTATTAAAGCAGAATTTCTCAACATTGGCAATTTTGACATTTTAAGCTTTTCTGCTTTGAATGTGTTGGGTGGGGATGAAACCCCGGGGCTCCTCCCTCTTGGACAAGAGCATCTACTGACCTATAACCTTGGGCATCTGGTTGTTTGAATTCTGTTTGTGAGAGGCTGTTCTGGGCATTATGATGTGTTTAATAATATCTGGGACCACTACTTACTAGATGACAACCCTTAACTGTGACAGCCAAAGACATCTCCAGACTTTGCAAAATAAATCCTCCCCACTTTAGAGGTAAGGGCTCCTCTGTGTAATAATTTTCACAGTATGCAGCAGTATCAACAAGGTAGAGTTGATTAACAAATCAAATTTTAAATGAAGATAATTCAAGGAAGAGGAGTAGGAAAAAGTATGAGAAGAAATTTGCACTGAATTTTGTGCATGTCTATATTACTTAATTTTGCCCCATTGAATGATTATTACTTTAAAATTTTATAATACCAAATATGTAATTTTAAATTCAATTTTTCAATAGGAGTTTGCAAGAAGTTCTAAATTGTGAGGCTGATGACATTGAAGAACTTCATATACATTTTTCTGTGAGTAACAGGAAAAAACTAGGTTGGCTTTAATCTGGTTTTTTGGTGGGGAGTTGCTCAAGATTGAATCCATGCCAAGAAAGTATTATACTAATAGGATACATCCTCAGCCATTATCTTTTATTTTAAAAATACTTTTATTATAGAACCTTTAATATGGAATGTCCACATTTTTTTTTTCTGGAGCTGAGGACCAAACCCAGGGCCTTGCGCGTGGTAGGCAAGCGCTCTACCACTGAGCTAAATCCCCAGCCCCAAATGTCTACATTTTTAAAGATAATATTTCTGTGAAAATTTCTCCAACCTGGTCTTCATTTGTATATCTTATGTGTACAGACTCTTAAATATGGATATAGCAAACATTCATTTAATGCAAACAGTGTCCTTAACTAAACAGGATAATTTGTGCTTGAAATATATACATACAACATGTATTGGGGAAGGTTTAAATTTTTTTATATGGCAGAGTAGCTTCTGCCTTTAATCCCAGCAGCTGAGAGGCAGAGGCAAGGGATCTCTCTGTGTTCAAGGCCAGCCTGGTCTACATAGCAAGCTCCAGGTCAGCCAGCATTACATAGAAATACCCTGTCTCTAAATCTTAAAAATCTAAATGTATGCGTGTGTGTGTGTGTATGTGTGTGTGTGCGTGCGTGCGTGCGTGCGTGCGTGCGTGTGTGTTTAAAAGTCTGGAGTTGGGTGTGGTGGTGCATTCTGGGAAGGGCTATAGGCAAGTCTGAGGCCAGATTGGCCTACATAAATAGACTCTGTCACAACAAACAAAAGACTTAACTGAAAAATGATTGTCTCCAGTCATTTTACATTTTATAGGGAATATGTACTGACAATAATCGCAGACTTATGTTCATGTTTATCATTCGATTGTATTTTGGTTACAGATATACTGGGATCAAAAAGATGCTGGCTTAATTCCAAATGGGATCTCTGTACCTGTGAACCAAACCAACAAGTAAGATTCGAGACCTAAAATGTCTACTTTGAATAGGCATTAAATGTTTGTATCAAAACAATTTAAAATATATCTGAGCTTCTCAGTTCTTCATTTTAGTTCCTCATCTTTTAGAATGCTAAACAGGTAGGAGAAGATGAGAAATGATTCAAGAATAGATATTTCTGTCATCTAAGAGATTTTTAGTCCCTGGTCTATGCTATACTCTGTTCCAGATACTGGTAATGGAGCTGTGAAAAAGACAAACTGATATCAGAGTGGGCAGGAAGCTGATACCCAAATAGACTATCATGTAATGTATCAAATAAACTAACTCGTGCCTACTTAAGGGACCTGACTGCAAACTGTTCATCAATGTTCAGTTAAAGTATTAGCAACTTGAAGTCCGCCGTGGCAGGAATATTTTAAAAATTGGCAAATGTTACAAATGAGGTTTTCCTTTCTGTCTTTTCTGTTTTCCCTCCACCTGCTCTCTCTCTGTTTTTCTCTTCCTCTCTGTCTCCTTACATCCCACTCTCCCCCACCTTCCTTTTGGAAAACTGGTTGTTACACGTTTAGCAGCATATGACTGGTTATGTGGAGGACAGAAGGAGGAGGTTTAAACAGGTCAGTTAACAAAGGCAGTTTAAAGTGGTGTTGGGGATGTGTGTGACCATGTTTCTAGTGGCAACCCCACTTAGCCTACTTTTCATTACTATAATGAAATATCAAACACTGAGTAACTTTATAAAGAAGGGAGTTTTATTTATCTCACGGTTCTGAAAATGCATGGACCACATCTGTCCGTGGCCTTCTTGCTGGCAGCATCTTGAGTGTGAGAGAGTAGTGCCTGACAAGACATAAGGAGCACGAGTGTGCGCCTCTTTTGAACTTCCTCTTGCACCCCATTAGGCTACCAGAGTTCAATGATGGTGCTCTATGTAGTGATTTTGTGTAACTAATCACTCTCCAAAAGCCCACCATAAACACTATAGTCAGATCAACTTTCTCTCTTCTTAATACCCAACAATGGTAGAAATATATGTCAAGACATAAATCTTCGTGGGACAGTCAAACCACATCCACACTGTGTCACTTGCCACCAGGAAATCTATGATACTGTGCAAAGTGTATTCTGTAATGCAAGGCAGACCTTTCAGAACTTATTTCCACAAATTAGTTCTGCTAAAAGAGAAAAGGCGGGAGGAACAAAAGGCACCAGCCCTGAGAACATCACTTTTGGATGAAAATCTATTGACTAGATAGAAGTTTCCAGGTAAAGAAGAAGCATGCCATGCTAGAGAGAATGTTTACACTGTGTGGTTCCCTACAAACAAGAGGAAGCAAGAGAAGAGTGGCAGAGAGGAATGTGTAGAGGCAAAGAACCAAGGGTCAAATGGTTGGACTTATGTCCACCCTTAGTCTCCTGTGATAGGAAAGCATATGACATTCCATAGTCATCATACTCGACAAATTTTGAATTTTTGACTATTCTCTAAGCTAGTTACATGAGATATAATACTTCTTTATGATGCTGGAGAACAGCCAGTGAGCAAAATGGCTAAGCTATAATGTTTAGTAGGTTAGAGATATTAAATGAATTTTCCATGTATAATGAGCTCGTTGGGACATATCCCTATAGAAAGTCAAGGAACGCTTATGTTCAGATTGGAGTTACATTTGCTCCTTGCAATAAGGAAAATGAGAACACTCTAAAGCTATAATCGTGCTCTTATATCCTCTAAAGACTTTTCTTGTAGTTGGCTAGGTTTTCATCTCCCTGTGTTGTATGGACTTGTGGGCTACACAGAAGAAATATACTTTGCTTTCTCCATAGAGCAAAAAGAGCAAAATAGATAATATTGTAGTCACTGATAAGGTATGTCATTTTTTTTTAAATTTTTCTTCCCTCAAGGAAAGACTATGTTTCTAAGTGTGTCGATTACATTTTTAACACTTCTGTAAAGACGATTTATGAGGAATTTCATAGAGGATTTTACCAGGTGTGTCACTGGGATATAATTAGACGGTTCCAGCCTGAAGAGCTAATGACAGCAATAATTGGAAATGTTACTTATGACTGGACACAATTTGAAAATGTAAGTGACAACCTGAGTACCCTATAACTTTTTCAAATAACTGATACATATCCCCCCTAAAACTTTACCTCTTTTTTCCTCTTGTTCTCAAGAATTCACAGTATGAAGAAGAATATCACAAATCACACCCAACTATTCTACTCTTTTGGAAAGCTTTCCACAGATTAACTTTGGAAGAAAAGAAAAAATTCCTCTGTAAGTACTGTAATCATCATTCTTAATGTGATTGATCATTCTTAGTGGTAAGGCGCATGAATTTATAGAGGACAAAACCCACGTATCATGACTTTTCTAGGCTTCCCCTGCCCCTGTGCAGTTTCCTATGAACAAAAAAATATTTTGCTGATATTTATTAATTCCTTATTATTTATCTCGAGTTTTTTTTATATAAAATACCTTAACAAAATTGTATTTCTTTCTAGTGTTTCTTACAGGACATGATAGATTTCATGTAAAAGGCCTACAGTTTAATGGAATAAAATTTCGTTGTCCTCAAACTCTCAGTGAAAAGGATAACCCAAGATCATTGACATGTTACAGTATTCTAGACCTGCCTAAATATTCTACCATGAAAAGGATGAAGGAAGCACTTCAGGTGGCAATCAATAATAACAAGGGGTTTGTCTCATGGAGACGATGCTGAAATAATCACCTCCCACCATATAACCACCGGCGTCAGGAATTATGTCTTTGGCTTTTGGGTTCTTCAGTTTTTCCTTAATCTAATTCGTACAAAAGGTTAAAGGATTTTACTTAGAATTAGTCGGGTAGTTTTTTCGATAAAGAAGTTATGAATTAATGTTTTAGTGGAACAAGATTCTGTAAAACATTTGCTATATTCCTAATTTTGCTATTAGAATGTTTGTTTGGGCTGAAATATTTTCTGAACAACAATTATCATTTAATAATGTACTAAATATTTTGAATATTCAGTATTGGTGCTAGAGAGAGAACTCAGTGGTAAAGAGCACTGGCTGCTCTTCCAGAAGACCAGGCTTTAATTTCCAGCACCCACATGGCTGCTCACATCCCACCTGTAACTTCAATCCTAGTAGACCCTCTTCTGGCCTCCAAGACACTGCATGGATATGGTACACAGACATACACACAGACAAAACACTCATAGATGTAAATTAACAATAAATAAATAGATAAATAAATAAATAAAATAGTATTTACTTAAAATGTTATTGTACCAATAATAAACTATTGATTTGAAAGAATATATAACTCTGAAAAAGTTAGCAAAAATATGCACTGCTTTCAATATGTTTTTGAGGGACATAAATGTATATTTTGTATTAAGGAATATATTTAGAGTTTTTGATCTTAGTTAATGCTAAATAATTTATTTTCAAAATCTAAGTGTTGAAGTTTATGATTCTTTGAACGTATTTATACATATACTTAGTACAGTTTTTCTGAAGTCATTTTAAATGTAGATAATGTTATTTTGGTAAAATATGGAGCCCAATCAGGAACTCATCAGAAAATGTGAAGAAGTTGAAATATGTCTTATTATGATGTTATAGAGCAAATAATGAAGTTATTGAAGCAATATAACTACTATGGGAAATGATCAATATGTCTTATATAGTGGTTTTACTTAATGTTAAAATGTAAACTGCATTATACAGCTTTGAGATGATTTTATAAACTTATATGGTTTGTCATAAGAGTGGCATATATGATGTCATGACAGGCCCTCATCGTAAAAGTTCCTTTCCTGTAAGGATGTTGTATAGCACTTTATCAGACTTCACATGCGAGTTGTTCACCGTCTCCAAAGGAACCAAACAAACTAATAAGTGTAGGAGATTATAAAATGATTGTTATCAACAGCAACAACAAAAACAAATATTTCACTGGAAGAGGGAACCGTCTTCAGTTAATTCCCTGATTGCAGCATTGTTCCAGGACCAGACAAAAATGTTACAAAGAAAGAGAACCATAGAAATCTTATGTAGACAAACACCAGAATTCTTTGCTACATTTTAATGTACACAGCATGCCCCGCCTGCAGGGCTACAACGGTTCTCGACTACCCTAAGGAGGGAATGTAGGGACAGGAGATACAAAGGAAAATACACCAAGTCTAGATTCTGATCAAGGTGCAACTTTATTTCCTTCCAAAAGGGTTTATATAGTTCCTGCAGGGTGGGGGAAGGAAGAAGCTGTCATCTACATAAGGTGGGGCAAGCTAACAGGATATTTGTATAGGATGTTTACAGGGTGAAAGGGTCAAGGGCTCTGACTCAATGTCCTGTTGCTAGGCAACCTGACTGTAAGATGATCTAGTTCCCTGTCTTATCGGGGGTCTGTATTTTTCCACTAACTAGAGATTCTGTCCTTGTCCCTGACACAGCACATCCAATAAAATGTAGAAGGGATAATGCCTCACAACCAAGTAGGAATTAACCCAAAAAGGCAGTTAAGAATCAACTCTATCTCACCACATTAATGGGAAAGAATGCCAGTACAATACCTCAGAGTGCGCAGAAAAGAACCTGGGCCAAATTTAACAGTTAGTCATGTAGGAGAATGCAAACAAGGGCTAAAGGAGACTGCCAACTCAATAAAACCTAAACACAGTTGATTTCTCAGTGGCAAAAGACTGAATGCTTTCCAGGACCAAGAAAATGAAAAAGCTTATCATGTTCATGTAACACTATATTTAGGGTCTGAATCCATATTATAATGTGAAGAAAATAAAAGACATTAACTCAGGAACAAAGAACAAAATTGTTTTATTTTCTGATTATATTAACTATGGAGAAGAGTCTACAAAAAAGCAGATTAATATAGAAAGAGCTCAGGACTCAAGATCACAATCATACATTGGATTGAAAAAAGCATCATTTACAATATAAAAAATACCAGAGAGCAATTTTAATAATTTTTTAAATATTTTACAATGAGAACTATATTGTTGAAAGAAACTAAGGAAGTCTTAAGTTAATATGCATAGAGATATCATATTTATTGATAACAACATGCCATTTTTCCAATTTTTGTGTGTATGTGTGTGTGTCTATTTGTATGTGTATGCATGTGTATGTATGGTGCCTCTCTGTCTGTCTGTCTGTGTCTGTGTGCATATGGTGTGTGTGTCTATCTGTGTCTGTGTGTCTGCATGTCTGCGTGTGTATCTGTGTGTCTGCATGGGAGACTTGCTATGTTGCTTATTGTTTTAAGAGATTGTTTGGTCTCAGACCTAGAAAAGCTGGGACTACTGACTGGCACATGTGGTCAAATGATCATTTAATTTAACCCAGCAATTTACTCTGTAAAGAAATGGATAAACTGATCCTGACATATATAATGCAAAGGGCTCAGAATAGCCAAGACATAACTGAAGAAGAGCAATGTTGAAGGCTATGGTGGTTTGAAGGAGAATGACCCAATACGCTAAGATATTTGAACACTTGGTTCACAGTTAGTGGCCCTGTTTGAGAAGGTTTAGAAGGTGTGGCCTTGCTGGAGGAAGTATGGCATTGGGGGTGGACTTCAAAGTTTCAAAAGCCACATACCATTCCCAGTTTGCATGGTGGGCTTCAAATAGAAGAAGAGCACATCTTCAAACATCCTAGATCAAGATGTAAGCTTCCAGCTCCAGCCACCATGCTTGCCTGCCCATCTGCTGCCAATCCTCCCCACTGTGACTGTGATGGACTCTCTTACCCCTCTGGGACTATAGCTCCAAATAAACCCTTCCTTCTATACACTGCCTTGTTTGTGATGTTTTATCATAGCAATAGAAAAGTACTAATACAGGGGGCTCATATGCACTGATTATGTGACTCACTTTGAGTTTAGAGTGAAAGAGACAGTGTAAAGTAAAAAAAAAAAAAACTGTGCAGGTCGGTAGGTCACCTAAAACAGAACTGGAAAGTCAGAAGTGGCTACACATGGCCAGCCAGGAGCCTCTTGCCTTCCACCTGTGAGTAAAACCTAGACCTCTGTACATGGTAGGAAAGTATTCTGCCACTGAGTTAGATGGCCTTACCCCTGCTAAGCACCCAGGCCTGTATCTTTCAGCCAGATCCTACAACCTGAATCAGACCACACCTCCCTGAAGCTCTCTCTGGGTCACAGAGTGAGCATGTAGTCTGTGCTGTGGCTGAACAGCACCTCCTGATTTATGGTCCCCACCAGTCAGTACCTGGCTTCTCCATGCTTTTTTTTTTAATCACATACACTATGCTAAACTAAATCCCAGGGTGTAAAACTTCTGCTACTCCTAAGCAGTTATAAAAAGTCAGATGTTTCCTATTTTCTAGGGATTGAGCTGATATGCCTAAGAATGATTCTCTGGGAAAGGTGCCTCGAAAGATGCTCCCTGAAGAGGTTCCTTTGGCCTCAGCCATTGTCCTTTTCATGCTCCCTACCCCAACTCATTTTGTTAATGAGGTTCCTCTCCAGGTTTTCTCATCTTTTGACTTTAACTAATTCTTATCTTGCGTGCGTGTGTGTGTGTGTGTGTGTGTGTGTGTGTGTGTGTGTGTGTGTGTACATATGCATGTATCTATGTGAGTGTATTTGGATGTGCATGTCTGTGTAGGCCAGAGGTTGAATTTTAGTGCCTTCCTCTACCATTCTCTACTAACTTTTTGAGACAGGGTCTTCGTTGAACCTGGACTTCTCTAGAAGTTTCAGCTAGACTGGCTGGCCAGTGAGTCCCCAGAATCTCTCTGCTCCCTCAGCAGGCTTACAAACACACACAGACACACAGACACACAGACACACACACACACACACACACACACACACACACACACACACACACACACACCATTGCACCTGGCTTTTCTGTGGGTGTTGGGTATCCAAACACAACTCCTCATACTTAGATAGCAAACATTTTGCCTATGAATCCATCTCCCCAACTCTGAATTTAAGTATTTCTGTATATTTACACTAAGGTCTGTTTTTCATAAACAGCGTATAGTAGAGGGGTAATTGGTTTTGTTTTAGATTATAACAAACTTTGTGTGTCTGTTGTTTTTTTCTTTGAGAAAGAGTCTCCTATTTTGGTCCAGACTGGCCCTGGACTTCTGGGCTCAAGAGATCCTCTTGCCTCAGTGTCTGTGCAGCTGCTCCTACAAGTGTGTACCACCACAACTGGCTTCTTTGAAACAACAAATCTTTATTCTGGGAAACTCTAGAAGGCTTCCCTTAGTTTTTGATCTTCTGGTAGTTTTACTATCACATACTTTGGTTTTATTTCTATTTAAGTTTTGCTTGGTATGTTCAGTTTTGAGGAACATTGGCTTTTTCTAGTTCTCGCATCTAGGTGAGTGCTATTTTCCAGCAGGCCCTGGGTCTACCTTCTGGGACTCTAATTACATGTGCCCTCTCCAGCCTGGAGTTGTGTGTGTTCTTGTCGTGTTCCATCTTCACTTCATGGAGTTTTCTGACACCTTCCAATCCTCTGAACTCTTCAATACATGAGGTTCTCTGCATTTTTAACTTTGGTTGTTACATTTTTTTAAGGTTTAAGATTTTAATTTCCTCATGAGATTTTCCATATTGTCATTTTGTCTGAACTATTGATTGCACTTACCTAATTTTTTTAATTTTTTAATTGGCGTACGTTACTTGTATAAAGTAATGGATTTCATGATGACACTTTCATAAATAGAAATAGATTTTGATCATATCCAGTTCCTCTATTATCTTTTTATTTTATTGGCTTGAGTGTTGGCTGAGCAGTTAAGAGCACTTATTAATCTTTCAGAGGACTTAGGTTTGATGCCCTGTACCCACATGGCAGCTGACAACCCCTTGTAACTCAAGTCCCAGGGGACCTGGTGCACTTTTCTGATGTCTCTGTGCACCAACCATGCATGTGGTGCACATTCATACATGCAGACTCACATACATAAAATAATAAATCTTTAAAAAATTATATTTCCTTCTTACTTCCCCCCTCTTTATCCTTTGTTGCCTATTTTACTTCCACGTTCTTCTTTTCACTCCCTAAGTCCCATATATTAGAGGGAACATGTCATTTGCCTCTGTGAGGCTGGCTCATTTCACTTGGCATCATCACATGATGTGGTCATCATTTGACATGTCTTTGTTGTTTCTGTGTCCCTTTTCATGGTATACTGAGTCATTAATGCAAATCTACACCTACTGAGAAGAGTTGCAGCTTTAAGGCTCAGTTCCTCCCGGTGTGCCTCCACACCTCACCTGTGCCTTTCCTGGGATTGACTCAATGGCTTTGTCAGCCTCTTACTCTGAGTCCTTACATTTGAGAAGCAGTTATCTTATTATTATTATTTTTATGAGTCAAGTGTATGTTGGAAGACACTCAGACTTGTATGGAGTCTAGTTCTGAACTCTTAGACACCTGGTCAGTCTTCTTGGAGTGTTGTATTCTCTCTGTTCGGTAGCAGGTTTATACTCCAAGGAATTTATTTCTTCCATGTCTGTCTTACACCTTACATACCTTTTCTTTCTGTTTGTCTTTTTCTTCAGAAGAATTAAGCACAGTAGTGTGGTTATACTTCCCATAGTTTCATTTGATGTGTAGCCTACCCACAATCCAAAAATAGTAAACAAAAATAAACATCTTATACAGTTTAACATCTTAAGTAGTACGGTGTAATCAAGTGCCATCTTAATCTGTTTCATCCAAATATAAGCCATCTTTTAGTTTTCCACATTGACAGGGAGGTATCACAGTGCTTGTGTTCAAATAACAATATGAGTAGTGGTATGGGCAATTTTAATATATTTAAGTCATAAAGCACTTCCTTGAAGTAAAATTTAAATGTTTATAAAAAGTGTGCATGCATAGGAAAATACAACCTATATACAGTCTCAGACTATTGACATTCTGAGACCTCTATGGATGCCTTTGAACATAATAACCTATAGATGAAGGGTACTACAATATCCTGAACCAGGCTTCAGGATGCTTGAAGGCATGGAGGCCATGGCAGTGTCAGATTTTTATTTTAATACAGTCCCATTGTAATGTTTATTGTAGATTCTGCATATGGGCCCTCAAGAAAGTATTTTCAGTGAATAGATGTTCACTTTTTAAAAGGAAATACTAAGCCAGCCGGTGGTGGTACATGCCTTTAATCCCAGCACTAGGGAGGCAGAGGCAGGTGGATCTGTGCAAGTTTGAGGCCAGCCTGGGCTACAGAGTGAGTTCCAGGAAAGGCGCAAAGCTACACAGAGAAACCCTGTCTCTAAAAGCCGAAAAAGAAAAGGAAATACTAGTGGTTTTGAAATAGATTATCCAGTTGTCTGTTGTTGTTGTTGTTGTTGTTTGTATAGGAACTGACAGATCACCAGTGAAAGATTTAAAGAATATGGGAATAACATTTTGCTGTCCAGATCCTAAATATTTGAGTCCAAAGTGGGGAGGAAGCCTAACCATAACAATAACAAAAATAACAAGAATCAATAAATACTTCTCATTGTTAACTCTCAATATTGAGGGTCTCAATTCCCCAATAAAAAGACACAGACTAACCAACTGGATTAGAAAACAAAACAGTATCCATCTTTCTGTCCCATCCAAGAAACACACCCTAGCCATTACCTCAGTATAAAAGGATGAAAAAAGATATTTCAAGCAAATAGACCCAAGAAGCAAGCAGGTATATCTATCTTAACATGTGACCAAAAAAAAAAAATACCAAAACTAACCAAAAGGATAAGGAAGGAAAGATACTACATACTCACCAAAGGAAGAATCCACCAAGAACATAAGAACATATTGTAATTCTAAACATTTATGCACCCAAGTTAATAAAAGAAACACTACCACAGCTAAAATCACACATTGACCCTCATGCAGTGATAGCAGGTGGCTTAATCATCCCACAGTCACTAGTAGACACGTCATACAGACAAAAAATTAACAGAAAAAATGCTAGAGTTAAATAACATCATAAAACAAATGGACCTATAAGACAGCTATAGAACATTCCAGCTAAACACAAAAGAATATACTGTCATCACAGCAGCTTGAGATTTTCTCCACAATTGACCACATACTTGGACATGAAACAAGACTCAACAGATGTAAGAAAACTGAGATAACACCCACATGTTATCTGACCATAATGGATCAGCTATCGAATATCAACAGTAAGATTACAAATTCATGGACACAGAACAACTCACTACTGAATGAAAAATGGTTCAAGACACAAATTAAGGAGGAAATTAAAAACTTTTTATAATTGAGTAAAAATGAAAACACAACATACTAAAACCTATGGGACAGAATGAAGGAAGATCTAAGAATCAAGTTCATAGCTAAGTGCCTACACCAAAAAAAATTGGAGAGACTTCATATTAGTAACTTAGTAACACACCTAAAAGCTCTAGAATAACAGGAGAAATAATGCCCCAAATGATTAGATGGCAAGAAACAATCAAACTCAGGGCTGAAATCAATGAAATGGCACTGGGGTGGGGGGATGTTGGAGAAGCTAGGAAACAAAGAGTTGGTTCTTTGGGAAAATCAACAAGCTTGATGAACTCTTAGCTAAATTGATTAAAAGACAGAAAGAAAATAACCAAATTAATAAAATTAGAAACGAGAAGGGGGCATTACAACAGATACCAAGGAAATCCAGAGAACCTTACGGACATACTTTAAAAACCTGTGCTCCACCAAACTAGAAAACCTAAAATAAATTGGTAGATATCTTGATATATGTGAACTATTGAGGTTAAATCAAGATCAGATAAGCAACTTCCACAGAACCAGATCCAATAGTAGAATAGAAACAGTAATTAAAAGCCCCCCAAAAAAAACCCACAAGGAAAGATAGATTAAGTGCAGAACTGAACCAGACCTTCAAAGAAGAATTAATACTGATACACCTGAAATTATTCTGAAAAATAGAGACTAAAGTAACATTTCATAATTCTTTTTATGAGGCTACAATTACCCTGATACTAAAACTACAGCAACTCAAAAAAAAAAAATTATAAACCAGTATCCCTTATATATTAGTCAGGGTTTCCTAGAGAAACAAAAAATCCCTTACAGGCATGCCCAGTCATTTAAATTTTAGTAAATCCCAGGTATAGTCAAGTTTACAACTAAGAATAGCCATTATGCCTTATTAGTATAAATGGAAAGTTTCTCAGTAAAATATTTGTAAATCAAATCCAAGAACACATCAAAAATATCATCCACCATGATCAAATAGGTCTCATGTCAGTGATGCAGGAATGGTTCAACATACTCAAATCAATAAACTATCCATCACATAAAAAAGACTGAATGATCACATGGTCATCTCATTAGATGTAGAAAAGGCCTTTGATGAAATCGAATATTCCTTCATGATGAAAGTTCTGGAGAGTTGGGTGGTGGTGGTGCATTCCTTCAATCTCAGGACTTGGGAGGCAGAAGCAGGTGAATCTCAGTGAGTTTGAGGCTAACCTAGTCTACAAAGTGAGTTCCAAGACAACCAGAACTGTTACACAGAGAAACCCTGTCTTGAAAAACCAAAAAAAAAAAAAAAAAAAAAAAGGTCTGGAGATACTAGGGATACAAGGAACATACCTCAACATAACAACATAGTAAAGGCAATTTACAGCAAGCCCACCCCAACCTAAAAGAAGAGAAACTCAAAGCGCTTTCACTAAACTCAAGAACAAGGTAAGGATGTCCACTCTCTCCATACCTAGTCAATGTAATACTTGAAGTCTTAACTAGAACAATAAGATAACTGAAGGACATTGAAGAGATGCAAATAGGAAAGAAAGAAGTCAAAGTATCTTTATTTACATATCATTTGTAAATGATATGATTTTATACATAAAAGATCCTAAAAACTCCACCAGTAACCTTCTACAGCTAATAAACGGTTTCAACAAAGTAGTAGGATACAAAACTAATGCACAATCACAGTCATGTAAGACGTAGTCTTCTGTACCCACAATGTCATGTAAGGGATAGTCTTCTCTAGGTGAAGCCACTGGCATCCCTTTTGTTACCGCTTTAGACTTACATTGCAGTTAGTTAAAACAAATCAAAGACTGAGACTTAGAAAGATGGATATCTTAGTCTATTTCCTGCTGTAATAATGAGTATCACCAACTGGGAAATTTATAAACAATAGACATATGCTTGGCTTATGGTTCTGAAGACTAAGAAACTCAAACATTTGATGGCAGCATCCAATAAGCACCTTCATGTTGAGTCATAACATGGCTGGACAAGCTTCTAGTCAAGACAAGAACACCAGGGGGAGTTACTCCTTCTCTTGGACAATTTACTCACATTACTGAAATGGCATTAACCCCTTCCCCAGGGCAGAAGGCTTGGCCCACAGTCATTTCTTCAAGGAGTCACCTGGTTATATTCTTCCAATGTCAACAGATTTTCACCACCAGTTTTCCATGAGACATCAAAGCACAGCCTGGTTTTATCAGGTTGTTTTAGTTGTAACAAGAGAATGGAACATAAATGA
This sequence comes from Peromyscus leucopus, assembly GCF_004664715.2. NCBI lineage: Eukaryota > Metazoa > Chordata > Mammalia > Rodentia > Cricetidae > Peromyscus > Peromyscus leucopus. The sequence continues at coordinate 75,845,414 of NC_051065.1, read as the reverse complement.
AGGTTTAAAATGGTAATCAGGAAACATGACAGATGACAAAGATAAGATGAGAGTTTCTGAGATGATGTTGTGAACACTGAAGTTCCTGTGTGCCCATGCAGGAACACCCCCTTTGACTGTTTAGAAATAGAAGCTCAGGCTTAGACTACTTCAGTTCCTACTTCACAAACTAGGACTTGAGTTTAAAACTCTGGAATCAACTGAAATTTGTTTCTATGTCCTATGAAAAGATTGATGAATGAAGTATCATTATTTGACCTATAATTAAATAAAGACTACAGCTTGTAAAATGAAAAAAAATTAATGCACAAAAACTAGTAGTCTTCCTTTATACAAATGACAAATTTACAGAAAAAAGAATCAGGGAAACAATACCTTTCATAATAGCATCAAAATAAAATAAACTATCTTAGAGTAACTCTTACAAAGAAAATAAAAGACTTGTAACATAAAAAAAAAAAATAAGAATTGAAGAAAGAGCCAGAAGGAGGCAGGTGTAGTGGCTCACACATTTAATCCAAGCACTTTGGAGGCAGAGACAAGTGGATCTCTGTGAGTTCAAGGCTGTCTTTGTCTATATAGTAAGTTCCAGAACATCCAGAGCTATATAGTGAGATCCTGTCTCAAAAAAAAAAAAAGACATTGAAGAAAGAAATTGAAGAAGATATCAGAAGATGGAAATCTATGCTCATGAATTGGTAGGATTAATATGGACATCCTACCAGAAACAATCTACTGATTTGATATAATCCCTATCAAAATATCCAAATAATTCTTCACAGAAAGTGAAAACACAATTTTCAACTTCATATAGAAGCACAAAACTTCCATGATAGCTAAAGCAATCCTGAATAATAAAAGAACTGCTGAAAGTATTACCCAGCTGTACTCTAGAACTGTAGAAATAAAAACACTTTGGTATTGCCATAAAAAAAGACACATTTGTAGCTGGAGTTTTCTCTCTGGGTCCTGCCAAGCCCCAGCAGTCCGACAGCCCACTTATAAAATAAACATACAGATGCTTATATTATTTACAAACTGTATGGCCATGGCAGGCTTCTTGCTAACTGTTCTTATATCTTAAATTAACCCATTTCTATAAATCTATACCTTGTCACGTGGCTCGTGTTTTACCGGCATTTTCATATGCTGCTTGTCATGGCGGCAGCTGGAAGTGTCTCCCTTCCTCAGCCTTCCGTTTCCCGGAATTCTCTTCTCTGCTTGTCCCGCCTATACTTCCTGCCTGGCCACTGGCCAATCAGTGTTTTATTTATACAGAATGATATCCACAGCACACATTGATCAATGGGATTGATTTGAAGACCCAGACATAAATTTACACACCTATAGACACATGAACTTTGACAAAGAAGTCAAAAACGCACACTGGAACAAAGATATCATCAAATGGTGCTGGTCAAACTGGGTATCTGTGTGTAGAAGAATGCAATTAGATACATATTTATCATCCACACATAACTCAACTCTAAATGGATCAAGGACTTCACCATAAGACCAGATAACGGCCAGGTGGTAGTGCATGCCTTTAATCTCAGCACTTGGGAGGCAGAGACAGGAGGATCTCTATGAGTTCAAGGCCAGCCTAGTCTACAGAGCAAGATCCAGGACAGGCACCAAAACTACACAGAGAAACCTTGTCTTGAAAAACCAATGCTCTATTTGCTCATCAACTCAATATTTATATGTATAATTCAGCTATTATTTGGCTTAAAAGGGCTTATTGGGAAGTGTTATCATTTTTACTATTTTCTACAGAGAAAATATTTTCCAGTTTCAAATAACTCTGGACTTTGGAATTATAACCTGTTTTTATGTTCAAAAAAAAAACCTTTAAGTGGAAAATGCTGAAGGACCACTGAACTCAATGTTGTATTCACATATCTATATCTGTATAAAATAATGATTATAAATGTTTGTTTAAAAAGGTGAAGTGCAAATGTGAATTTAACAAGAAGTTGTAGATTTTCAACACTGTACACAAACTCCTTTGTTACAAATAAATATTTATGCTTCTAAAAAAGAAAGAAAGAAAAAAACCAGGTACCCCTGAATCTGATAGGAGAGAAGTGGAAAATAGTCTTGAACTCATTGGCCCAGCAAAGGATTCTCTCTATAGGACACCAATAGCACAGATACTAAGAACAACAATTAATAAATGGGACCTCATGAAACTGCAAAGCTTTTATATGGCAAAGGATACCATCAATCAGGCAAAGTGGCAGCCTACAGAATGAGGAAAGATTATTCATCTAATAGGGGGTTTGTTTCTAAAATAATATAAATAAAATATATAAAGAACTAAAAATTATGAACATCAAGAAAACAAAAAACCAAATTAAAAACTGGTACAGAACTAAATAGAGTTCTAAAAGATGAAACACAAATGGCTGAGAAACATTTAAAGAAATGTTCAAAATTCTTATTCACTACAGAAATACAAATTAAGACTACCTTGAGATTTTATCTGTAGCAGTCAAATGACCAATAAAACAAATGACATCACATAAAGGTGAGAATTTGGAGTAAGGGGAACACTTACTCATTGTTAGTGGAAGTGCAAACTTGTATGGCCACTATGGAAGTCAGTGTGGTGGTTCCTCAGGAAGCGAGAATAGAGCTACCTAAAGACCCAGCTATACTACTCTTGGGCATATACCCAAAGTATGTTTCATGCTACTACAGAGACACTTGCTCAACCATGTTCATTATTGCTCTATTTATAAGAGCCAGAAATTGGAAACAGCCTAGATAGTCATCAACTGATGAATGGGTCATGAAAATGTGTACATTTACATGATGGAATTTAAAAATATAAAAACATGTTAAAAAAAAAGAAACAACAAAATCATGAAATTTTTAGGTAAATATATGGAGCTAGAAAAAAAAATCATCCTTAGGTAACTCAGACCCAAAAAGACAAATATTGTATGTTTTCTCTTATACATGGATGTTAGCTTTTAAGCTTTTGGTATATGTGCTACAATGAATAGCCACAGATAAGGTACCTAGTAAGGGATTAAGAGGAAGGAAAGGATCCCTCAAGGAAAGGTAAATAGAATATACTGTTACAGAGAGACAAAGGGAAATTGGAATAGCACAATTAAATTGGGAGGGGGATGGGGAAGAACTGTAAAAGAGGGACTATGGGGAGGGACAATTAACACTCAAGGGCATTTGAAAAACCATATGGAAACCTGTTACTAGAGAAGCATCGTAAAATATGTACATATAAGAAATAAATATAAATATAAATGAAGTCACCAAATAATAGGGAGTCAATTGCCACAACTAGACATCATATAGCACCAAGTAAAACCTCCTGTGCCAGAAATAGGTACATCTTGTTGATGTACCAAAGTGACCCATTAGAAAGCCCCTGTGGTGGTTTGAATGAAAATGGCCCCCTTAGACTCAAATATTTGTGCAGACGAAATTCTAATCGGTCTTATTAAATAAGAAACACAGAACCAAATACACAGTTAAAAGCCTAAGAGATCAGAGCACTAACGAATAGCCTTTAGCTTACCACTTGTTGCCATCCTGAGAGAGAGAGAGAGAGAGAGAGAGAGAGAGAGAGAGAGAGAGAGAGAGAGAGAGAGAGACCTTCTCCTGTGTGGCCTGTCTTTTTATTGTCTTTCTGTTCTACCTTCTCATTGGCTCTAAACCCAACTACATGATTTTCCTGTCACTGCCTGTCTATACAGACCTCCAAGTCTCTATGGTTCATACTGGGATTAAAGATTAGGGTCACCGCTTGGCTATGTCCTTGACCACACAGAGACTCCGCCTGCCATGTGATTGAATGAAGGGAGTGTGCCACCACCACCAGACTTCTGCTGAATGGCTTGCTTTTAGCTCTGACCCCCAGGCAACTTTATTTATTAACATACAAATAAAGTCACATTTCAGCACAAATAAAATATCACCATATATTTGAATGCTTAAGTCTCATTTAGCGGAACTTCCCATTTGGGAAGGATTAGGAAGTGTGGCCTTGCTAGAGAAGGTATGGCCTTATTGGAGGAGGTGTCACTGGAGGTAGGCTTGGAAGTTTCAAAAGTCATGCCAGGCCCAGTCTCACGCTCACTCTTCCTGCAACTTATGGATCAGGTGTGAGCTCTTAGTTCCTGCCCCAGTGCCATGCCTGCCTGCCTGCCTGCCGCCACACTCCCCACCATCATGATGATCATGGACTAACCCTCTGACACTATAAATAAGGCCCCAATTAAATGCTTCCCTTTGTAAGTTGCTTTGGTCATGGTCTCTCCTCACAGAAATAGAGCAGTAACTAAGACATCCCCAAGCATCACAGGCTCTTGGTTCTATCTGTAACGTGATGATAAGGTTCTATTTATGAAAACACATCACTGAAGCGCACAGAGAGGTAAGCTGGTGCCTAATTAGAAGCTTCCCCCCTAGTGACTAATGCGCATGATACTGGAAGGTACTCTGTATACCTGGAATAAACATGAGCAACTCTCCACTACAAACCTGGCAACCTACAACAACCACCTGCGTGCAAGATATACGGGTGCAATAGTGCCACAAATATGGGAGAAACCAACTGCTTTCTGATTAGATTTAAGGCCCACTCCATGAGTTGGAATTCATACCTGACACTATTAAAGTGGCCCAGACCCTGAGACTGGATAGGCTATGGGCTTATGGGAAAACCTAAGACTATTATTCTGCTAAAGGAACAAAGCTATAAAGAACTCCTCATGGCATCCTGCTGTACCCATAGATCAGTGCCTCATTCATCAGAGAAACTGCTTCTTTCAGAAGATGGGGACTGATACAGAAACTCAAATCTGGACAGCATGCAAAGAGTCAGGTACTTTGGAGTCCTCAATCCTAAATGGGATGTCTTCATCAGAGTCCTCCCTCAAGGCTCAGGGTTCTATGCAGAAGATGAGTGGATTGATTTATACAAACCAGGGGTGATGAACGACTCCAAGGAAACAGTGTCTTCCAGACAAGGCGGATCTGATGCACATAGGAACTCACAGAGACTGTGGCAGCACACATAAAACCCGCACAAGTTTAAGCCAGAAAGGGTCCCAGCACTGACAGGGGCAAGTAGGCACAGGATACTTCCACAACCAAGAAGCTATCTGTAATTGATATCCAGTGGCAAAGGAAAAATCAATTTTTTTCCAAGGGAGTCTCACTGGGTAGGTTAACCAAACTTTTGGGCAAGCCCCATACCCAACAGAGATAACCAACACAAAATTAATTCAATGGCATTCTTTTGGAGTTTTTGTTTCATTTTGCTTTGTTTGGGCAATTATTTTTTATCTTATTGGTCCTTTGCTTGCTTATTTAGATTTCCCTTTTGGTGTTTTTGTGAGTTATTTTTAAAGCAAGTATGTTTATAGAATTGATTATATTAACTTTTTGGTTTCTGATTCTCTTCTGTGCCACTGTGAATTCAAGTTACCATCTGTTATCATTTGCTTGCTCTAATTACAGCTTTGCTCACATCTGCTTCCCACACAGTTAATAGTAAGAGTGTTATGTTATATTATAACCTTCCAAAAGAGTTATACATAGTTTTGGGTTTTTTTTTTATAAATTTATTTATTTCTTTATTTTACATCCCCACTGCAGTTCCCCCCCCACTCCTCTCCTCCCAGCCCCTCCTCCACTCCTCTCCCTGTATTATAGTTTTCCACAGTTGCCCCATAAATCAGTTAGAGAAATGTATGTGTATGCTGTCTTTGATAATTACACAATTACTCTGGTGACCTTATCCTCCCAGGAGCTTCTTTAACCTTAACCTGAGAACTCATGGGGAAGGAGTCCTGGGTTCTTGGCTACATCCTTCTAGAGTAGCCATTAGGTGGAACTCAGGGAATCCTACAGAAGAGGCAGGGGAAGGATTGTAGGAGCCATAAGAGTCAAGACACTACAAGAAAACCCACAGAATCAACTGGCCTGGGCTCACAGTGGCTCACAGAGACTGAACTGACAACCAGGTAGCGTGCACGGGACTGACCTAGGCACTCTGCGTGTATTTTACAGTTATGTAGCTTGGTCCTCTTGTGGGACCCCTAATGGAGCAGAGGTTGTCTCTAACTCTTTTACTGGCTTTTGGGACCCTAGTTCTCATGCTGGGTCACCTTGCCCAGCTTTAATATATGGAGAGGTGCTTTGTCTTACTGCAACTTATGCCATGTTTGGTTGATACTTACGGGAGACCTGCCCTTTCCTGAACAGAATCAGAGGAAGAGTGGATTGGGAAGTGGGAACAGAGCAGGGTGGGAAGGAGGGACTGGGAGGAGAGGAGGAAAGGGTAACTGTGCAGGGATGTAAAATACATAAATAAAATAGCATACTTCTAAATACAATTAGAAAAAAAGAATTAAATGAGCTAAGCATGGTGGCATATGCCTTTAACCCTCACATGCAGGAGGTAGAGGCTAGTGAGTTTGAGACCAGCTTAGTCTATATAGTGTGTTTCAGGATAGCCAGGGCTATCCTAAAATAGAAAAATAAATAGACAAACAATAAATAAATAAAATGATACTGATCGCTCATGTTCCCATCCCCACCCACCCTCAATCCACTCATGAAATCTCTTCTATTTGCCCTTCCCAGGGAGATCCTAGGTATTACCTAGTCTCTCTGGTCTGTGGATTGTAGAATGGTTATCCTTTATTTTACAGCTATTATCCACTTGTGAGTGAGTACATACCATGTTTGTCTTTTTGAGTCTGGGTTACCTCACTCAGGATGATTTTTTGTTTCTAATTCCATCCATTTGCCTTCAAATTTCTTAATGTCGTTGTTTTTAACAGCCAGGTAATACTCCATTGTGTAAATGTACCACTTTTTCTTTATCTATTCCTTGGTCAGGGGAATTTTCACATGTAAATTTCAACTTGATCCTCACAATATTTAATTTGTGTGTGTGTGTGTGTGTGTGTGTGTGTGTGTGTGTGTGTGTATGTCATGTATATGGACATGGCACGTGGACTCTCAGCTGTGCCTAGGTGCATGCACATGGAGGCTGAGGTCCTTGTACGGCCTAGGCTATCACTGTCTTGTTGCATCGAGGCAGTCTCCACTGAATCTGGAGTTGGGCAGTAAGGTGCTTACTTCCTGTCTCTGCACTCTGAAGTGCTGGAGCTACAGAGGTGTAGGGAACTTTACCCCTGTTTTTAATGTGGGTTTAAGCATTTGAAATAAGGTCCTTATGCTTGAGAAAGCTCTTTAGCCACTGAGCCATCTCCCTAATCCCACAACTTTATATACACAGAAGGTTTTCTAGCTCTCAAGATGAACGGGAGATGTTAACTGGGCTGAAATTATAAGACTTGCTGGTAAGTTGACCATGCTTATTCAGGCAGCACTAATTGAATTCAGTGGGTTATTTTTTTAAAAAAAGATATGAAGGCGGGAGGGCCATGTGTTGAGTATATATGATCAAGGTACATGATATTTGTCTATCTATCTATCTATCTATCTATCTATCTATCTATCTATCTATCTATCATCTATCTATCTCTTCTATCTATATACACATATATATGAAATTGTCTAAGAATAAATAAAAATACTAAAAATTAGTAAGACTTGTCTGAGTCATGTATTTGCTCAGGAAGTAACTGCCTGTTTTGTACTAAGAATTATTTTTAGAAATGTCATGACAGCCAGGCATGATGGCTCGTGTCGGCAATCCCAGCACCCAGGAGGCAGGAGGAGTTGGATGAGCTTCAGTCTGAGCTTAGAGGCCTTGCCTCAGACAAACAAGAGGGTAGAAGAGATGTCTCAGGAGTCAAGAGCACTTACTACTTACTCTATCATAGGATCAGAGATTGGGTCCCAACAGCCACACTTTGGGTGGTTCACATACACCTGAAACTCCAGGTCCAAGGGATCCAATGTGCCTTTTGAGCCTCCATGTTGCCTGTACACACATGTGAGCATATATACACACAGACATAATAAATAAAATATATTTTTAAAAATAAATAAAAATGTTGCAATGGTAATCTACCATACAAAAGGCACTGGGGTTCAATTGAGAACCCAAAGGAAAGCAAGATTTTTTTGCAATTTTGTTCTCAATCTGTGGGTCACAACCCCTCTGGTCAAACAACCCTTCCACAGGGGTCCCCTAAGACCATAGGAATACACAGATATTTACATTACAATTCATAATAATAGCAAAATTACAGTTATGAAGTAGCAACAAAAATAATTCTATGGTTGGGGGTCACTCAACATGAGAAACTGTATTAAAGGGTCACAGCAGTAGGAAGGTTGGGAACCACTGCTCTAGATTGAAGACAAAAAGCAGGCAATTGTAATGCAATGTATAATACCAAAATATAAGGTGCCTTTTAAATTGACACAAAATATAACATACTTAAGGGGCATGATACATGTATGCATTGTACTATGATCAAAGAAAGAAACTAATTTTCCTCTCCATGAACATTTTGTTGTCAGGGATATTCCCTGTACTTGATCAAATGCCCTGAAGTTTAGTCACCCTACTGTGCTTCAGGACATTATTATTTATATAGCTCATAACTGAAGCATATGGTACAGTAAAGACTCTCAGCCTAAGAAATTAGAATCTATGCATTTTTGTTCCTTTTTTAAAAAAACAGAAATTTGCTCAAAAGGAGGAGGCATGTTAGACAGAAGTGAAGAAAACCAAGTCTAACCTTCTGGATTGTTGCATTTCAGTCTAATGAGTAGATGCTGTTTTGATTAAAGTTAGGGTTTTTTCCCAATAAATAAAATTTTAGTAGTAAAAAAAAAAAGGAAAGAATGTAAGTAACATTTTTGGACCTCCAGTTTTAGTCATGCAGCCATGCTACTTGAAATCATTTCTATTTCTTCCCTTGAGATCAAGCTGTAATAATACCCAGAAACCTGAATTAAGCATCCTTTGTGTGTTCCTTGTCATAAGATGTAAGAGGGATCCTGGACTTTGTTTGAACCGGATTTGAAGATAGAAAAGACAGGACAAATTAGAGTTCCATGTTAATAACGAACATCTGGGCCAGTGTCGACAGGTAAGAACAGTGGTTCTCAGCCTTCCTAATGCTGCGACCCTTTAACATAGTTCCTCATGTTGTGGTGACCCCAACCATAAAACTACTTCATTTTTACCTTATAACTGTAATTTTGGTACTATTATGAATCGTAATGGAAATATCTGATATGCAGGATATCTGATCTCCAACCTCCAAAGGGTCACACCCCACATGTTGAGAACCACTGGGAAAGAATGAACACAGAGCATATTAACTTCCATGTAGCAACACAGGCACCTTAGGAGACATAAACCTGTGCTGTCCTGATGACTATCATTTTGCAAAACGTATTTTCTGATACTGAATCCCCTGTGGATATATGCAGAATGTTTGTGAGAATGTAAATATATCTCTCACACTGAGAATTATGAAGCAATAAGATTTTCATTAAACACACAAGGATTACCATTAATGAGACAACAGACACACTTTCTAGAGTTAACTTAGAGAACATTCTCTCTGATGTACAGGTGTAGAACACCAACTATTTTTGTAGGTTATGAGGACAAAAATTCATCTACCCTGTTTATCACTTCATCGTATCATCTGTTTTATAGGGATGCTCATTATTTGAGAAAACCCTCAAAGCTTCTCACAGCCTATCCAGAGCAATGACAAGAAATCCCCTTCTCCCTTTCCAGTGGTTATGTATACTTGCATCAGATTTTAATTCTCGTGACATTTTTGTTTTAGCAAATACTTACAAAGGGCTAAAGGTGAAAAATAAAAACTTTCCTGACCACCAAGAAATAAAATCATATGCTCACACATGGTATACATTTGATGTATCCGTTAGCCTACCATTGTTATTCTTTTTTAACTTCTAAGCCAGGGGTCATTGAGGTCTTGTTAAACAATGAACAGTGCCCTAGGTTCCTGAGGTTCTCAGAGGTCTTCCTATCAAGGAGCCTGAATGCCAATGATTAGAGGAACTAGTTTGGGTTAGGAGAATTGGTTAAGGAAGCCCCTATTATCTCTGTCTAGTCTCAGAATATGAAAGAATAGAATACTCAGGATTTTTAGTTCATTGGCTACATTGTTTATCACTTACCTCTTATTAGTCACCTTTTACAGTTTTTGAATAAAATATTAAAAATAATTTTAAACCGCTTACTACTGGAGCAATAAAACCATTTGAAAATCATCATAGCATTATTTAGAAAAATTATTGAATTTAATTACACCATTGTAGATGGTGTAAAAATATTTTTATTACTTAAACATAAAAGGCAACAAGCTACTCTGTGGTTATTAATGGTCCAGCCATTATCTTAATTAGGTTAGCTTGAATCTTTTTTTTCTTGGAGAAGGGTCATGTTCCCTTACAAGTTTATTCAGACACATAGAAAACAATAAACAGTAGGTAGATAGATGGGTCTGGTGTTACCCTGTGTTGGGTAATTTTATGTCAACTTGACACAAGCTAAAGTCATCTGAGATAAAGGAACCTCAATTAAGAAAATACTTCCATAAAATTGGGCTGTAGGCAGGCCAATAAGGCATTTTCTTAATTAGTGATTGATGGGGGAGGGCCCAGCCCATTGTGAGTGGTGTCATCCCTGGACTGGTGGTCCTGGTGGTTGAGCAAGCCATGAGAGCAATGCAGTAAGTAGCACCCCTCCATGACCTCTGCATCAGCTCCTGCCTTGAGGTTCCTGTCCTGTTTGAGTGGCTGTCTTGTCTTCCTTCCTTTGATGATAAACAGTGATATGGAAGTATAAGCCAAATAAACCCTTTCCTTCCTGTCTTAGTCAATGTTCTATTTCAGTGACAAGACACCATGACCATGACAACACTTATAAAAGGAAAGCATTTAAGGGAGGCTTGCTTAGAGTTTCAGAGGTTTAATCCATTAACCTCATGGCAGTGAAGCATGGTAACATAGAGGCAGACATGGTAGCTGAGAACTCTACATCTGGAGAGAAGGCAGAAAGCTCAAAGGTTTCAAACTTTGTAGGTTTGACACACTTCCTCCAATAAGGCCATACCTACTAACCCTTTCAAATAGCACCACTTCCTGGTGACCAAGCATTCAAATATATGAGCCAATGGGGGCCATTCTTAGTCAAACCACCACACTCTCTAACTTGCTTTTTGGTCATAGTGTTTCATCATAGCAATAGAAACCCTAACTAAGGCAAGTTGGTACCAGGATTGTAGGGTATTGCTGTGACAGACCAGACCGTGTTGTTTTGGGGGTTGGGAAAATTGTAGAAGAACTTTGGCCAAGAAGAGCCATTGAGTGCTCAATGCTTGGTGAACTGTTCTGTAGGAACTTGGGAGATAAGAATGTTGAGAGCAATGCAGATGATAGAGGCCTGGCTTGTGAAGTGTCAGGAGGAAGTTTAAAGACTCTTATCAGGACTCATTTGTTATTTTGAATTAAGATTCTGTGGTTCTGGTCAGCTGCAAGTAAAGAATCAGCTGTGATTAACAAGATACCAGAACCACTAAATTGAAACCTTTGCTTTGCTGGTTGGCTGGACCTAAAAAGTTAGTGGTGATTGGGAGAGACCAGCATCACTGAGGTGAAATCTTTGGGAGAAGTTTTTCCTGAGACAGTCAGCACACAGAAGCTGTGTTCCAGAGGCAGCCAAGGTTGTACCTCACAATGGCAGCTGAACTTGGTACTGGGAGAATCACCCAGGCAGTACTGGTTTGAAGGCATAAAGGGGCAATGAAAAGCAGCTGAAGCTTGGCACTGTGAGAGGTCAGGAGAAGCCATTGGTGAAGGAATAGCCTCAGTTGAAGGTCCAAAATTGAAAGGATCATGCAGAGAAGTTGAGGCTTGGCACCATGAAAAAAGCCTATGAGAGGCTACTGGGAAAGTGCAGCCCAGTTGCAGCAGAAGACCCTAGTGTTTGGGAGATGTCAATACCATGAGATAACCACCAAGAACAGCAGCTGTGGAGTGAAGGCAGTTGAAGCCTAGAAGACAAGCTGTGTATGTATGGTGTAGAGGGTAGAGTCAGAGAAGTGACCCAAGTCCTTTGGAGGAGTCCAGAAGATTCTGAGTGAATCCTAGACCTTGAATATAAAATTTTCACTTTTGGAGTTTGATTTTGCTTTGATTTGGTTGTAACTGTGCCCTGCTTCTTCCCTCTTGAAGAAAGTATTTATTTTTTTATTGTAGAGCAGCCCACAGCTGAGAGACTTCGAATTTTAAAAGACGTTAGCTTTAAGAAGTTGGCCATTTTAAAGAGACTGAATTTTTAAATGTTTAAATTTGTAAAGACTGGGGATTTTTAGAGTTATTTGTCTTTTTAATGTGAGATCATATGGATGAAAGAGAAAGGAAGGGGTGTGGCTTAACTGTGATGTGTTTGTGAGTCAAGCTGACACAGGATCAATTGTGCTGGATAGTTTATGTCAACTTGACACAAGCTAAAGTCATCTAGAAAGACAGAGCCTCAATTAAGAAAATGCCTCCATAAGATTGGGCTGTAGGCAAGCCTGTAAAGGATATTTTCTTAATTATTAATGATGGAGGAGGGCCCAGCACATGGTGAATGGTGCTATCCCTTGCTAGTGGTCCTAGGTTCTATTAAAAAGCAGGCTGAGCAAAGCCATGAGAACAAGCCAGTAATCAGCACCCCTCCATGGCCTCTGCATCAGTTCCTGCCTCCAGGATCCTGCCCTGTTTGAGTTCCTGTCTTGACTTCCTCTGATGATATATAGTGATATGAAGTATAAACTAAATAGACCCTTTCCTCCCTAAATTGCTTTTGGTCATGGTGTTTCATGGCAGCAATAGAAACCCAACCTAGACACACCTACCAAAAATTATTTTCTGAGTACTTACTAGCACATATTAATTGTGCAAAATGGACTTCATACACCCATGTATATAATGTATTTTGATCATGTTATCCCAGTACCCTTTAACTTCACTCCCACTGAACAACTCCCTCTTCCCCATTCTCTTCTACTTGTCTTTCTTGGTGACCCCAGGAGCTTAATTAGGGTTTTGATAAAAGGTTCTCTAGCTCAAGCTGTTGATTGAATTCCAGATCCTGCCTGCACCTCTCAAGTGCTAGGTTTCAGAGGAACTCCCTGGCTCAGGTCAACACTGATATGCTTGTTTGCCCATCTGTAAAATAGTGCTACTACCTCTTCTCTAGGTTCCGAGATTAAAGACTGTGTACTATGCCAATAACCACACCTGTGGTAGTTTGTACAAGTAGACTCCCTCAGAGACAACTTGTCAGCTTCCTAAAATGATTTTAAGTTCAAAAAGCTGCAACTCACTTATCAGATTAACACTAGCTTCATCAGCAAAACTGTTCATTCACATTGCCCAGTTTCCAGTTGGTTAAGTGTGAAATTCAGGGTTAAAAACTCCACTTCAGGAACTGAGATGCTATACAACCCTCTAGTTCAGCCCTGTGTTGCGACTGGATAATTTAAGAATGTGGCTTATACTTAGCTATATTGACAATACAATAGGAAACGTATGACAGGTTGTAATTTCCTCTTGACAGGAAGAATCACTGTAAATCTTTTATTAAACTACTTTAGGATGCTGGCTTATTAAGAATCAATTAGGGGGCCAGTGAAATGATTCAGATGATAAAGGTCTCACCTCCAAGACTGGACACTTGAGTTGAAGCCCTAGTATCCACATGGTGCAAGGAAACAATCAACCCTACAAAGCTGTCCTGTGATTTCTTCCATGCTATGCCCCTATCCCACATAAATATAGATTAGTAAATTAGGGGTAGTCTATTTCTGTGGCTGAACACTTGACTAGCATGCACAAGGCCCCGGACTGGGGTGTGTGTAACCAATTAAATTTATAACTAATTCTTAAGTTTCTTTAAGGTAAGGATTGAAACATTCATGCCATGCTTCCAAAGTAGATACTGCATCCTCCTTGACCAGTTCTGTTGCAGGTCTAGAAAACATAGGCTCAATCCTTTAGGACTTATCAAATTTCCCAGGGCAAAAATAACTGAGTGTACCTTGAAACATGCCTCTAAACTTAAATGGACATAATTGGCTTCCCATTCCTGACCTTACCAACTAAAGGTACCTCACTTCTGAGAAATTATTCTCTTTTTAATATTAAGTGCCTCCGAAATAAAATGTAGTTACATAAAGTATTTTCACATTTTCTCTTACTACCAAACTCTTGAGACAAAAATATTCATTCAAACAGACACTCTCCCACTTTAGCAAACTGGGTTTTGTAGTAAACTATCAACATCATTTTATTATTGATGTAAGCATGTGATGCCAAAGTGATGAAGGTAATTTTATACACTCAGAATTTTCTAAGTACTTAAGCTTACCATTGACTTTGAAACCAAACAAACATTTCAAATTACTAACTTTTAAATGAATGGGATGAGAAACAGGCCTCAGCGGATGACTGAAGCTGTTAATCTGCACTGAGATATTTCGCTGATATGCTTCTTCAGATACAGCAGTTACAAGTGAGAATCTTCAAAAAATGAGGACAGAACACGTACAAAAAAAGCTTCCATAGCCTGCATCATAATCCTAAGTCTGAAACAAGACAAGTGAGTCTTTTCGTAAACCAAAGGGGTTTGTGTGTAGTTTTCAGATACTGCCTCAGACTTCTTACTAATGTATACGTCATCCTGACTCTGGCTGCACTAACAATGCTTATAGGGTTTTAGACCCAACTAGGTCCAAAGGTGGAAGAGCACACACACTGGCATGGTAGTTGGCAAGAGCAGACTGTAAAAGCGAAGCCTGGCTGTGCGGGTGCAGCCCTGTGGGAAATTCTCCTCCAGAAAGCATCTTAGATCAGTTCTGCTAATGGGAGCAGTGGAAGAACAGTCTAGCAGACAGACGTCAATCACTACTCTTCCCCAACTGCCCTTCCCTGTCTTAAAGGTCTACAGTATTAGAGAACTCAGCAGTTATGCTTTTAACAATCATGGTCTAATGCTGCTCAACTTCTTCTTGCTTCTTATTTTGACGTGTTGTCCTTGCTGCCTGTGGTATCATATTCGGGATCCCATCAATGACTGGATAGGCTATTCCCAACTCGTCATTAATCAGTTCATTTGTCGATGCTTCATATCTGAGGGAGAAAAAGTACACAATGAACTACGGGAAATCAAAGCTTAGAAGAGCTTGATAACCAATAAATAGCCCGTCTATCCAATTCCTGATACAGAATTACTCCTCCAGTAGTTTTAGTCTTAAATGCACTAAGCCAACCCAACCATTGCTCTTAGAAAACCATCTTACAACTTGTAGTTATTCTCACTGGAATCAGTATTTCTCATATTATCTTTTTTATAACTTTATTCCCAAGTTATGCCTTAACCTTTTCATACCAGTTAGAAAAGATGTCCACATTTCATGCCCAGAATTCCTTCCTTGCTATAATCAACCCCAAATCATCCAAAAAGAAAAACAAAAAGTAACTTCCTTTGTTGATGTAAATGCTAGAGAGACTTATATGAGACAACAGAAAGAAAACACTGAGAATCAAAACTTGCAAAATAAAAGCCTGGAAGATGAGAGAGCACAAAGGAGGAACTCTGGAAAGCAGCGAGTCTGCAGTGAGCTAGCTACACAGAGACAGGAAAGCAAATAGTGATTTCAAGATTTAAGGAAACCAAGTAAGTTCTTCACTATAGAGAGACCAATCCAGAAAGTGAAAATGAGAATAAAAATTGTTAGTAACCTGCTACCCAAAGATAATCACGTTTTATCATTTATTCATTTTTGAATACTAATGGTGCTGCCCATTATTCTGTTTCTGGAGTCTGGAACTGTGGATGTATTTTCCCTTAAACCACCTGAAGGTTAAAAAGGTAATTAAAAACCAGCTAGCCCACAACTGAAAGCATGAGACAATGCCAGGCATCGGGTGTAAATGCATAGCATTTCACAAGACTCTGGAAGCTACTATTTTATACATATATATATATATATATATATATATATATATATATATATATATAATTTTGTCTTAAAGAGTGAATAGCTCTGGATTTGTCCTGTCTTTATGGTTCATACAGGTGGCAGAACACTGGAAACAAGAAACCAGGGGTGGTAGTTCATTCTTGTAATCTGCTCTCAGGGGGCTGAGTCAGGAAGTACCACAACTTGCTAGACTGGGCAACATCAAGAGTTCCAGGAACCGCCAAACCAGATATTGAACCCTGTCTCAAAACAAACAAACAAACAAACAAACAAAAGCAAAGATGAAGAAACAGGCTGGGATGATGGCTAAGCCAGTAAATTGTTTGCCCTGTAAACGTATGGGTCTGAGTTCTGATTCTCGGTAAATGTGTAATATATATAAGCTTATTCCTGAGCAGTGATGTGAAGCCCCCCCCCCCCCAGCTCAATTCGCTCTAGGTTCTGTGATCCCTTCCTAAAATAAATTGGGGAGCGATTGAAGACGACAATGCACGGTGACTTTTGGCCTTTGATGCCGCGCATGCACTCTTACACAGCAAAAAGAAAAAGAGAAAGAAAAAAGAAAGGCCCTGAGGCTGGCCCTGACACTGTGGTTCAACAGGCTCTGGAGACGCCAGTCTGAGAAACTCTGTCTTTCTTGAAGCTCTCCAGGATTGGAGGTAAAGGGTAGCTACTGAAGAGCCCGAGAAGCACCCCGCTCCCGTCGAGGGCGGGACTGACCCCAGCAAGGGGGGTGGGAGTGGGTGGCCCGGCGGAGTCGCTGGTAGGGAGTGGGCTCCGGACCCAATGGCTGTAACCACTGGGTCACCACCTTCCCCGGGGGAGAGGCGGCTGGTGGCTCTCACCTAAGCGGCTTCTTGGAGAGCGGACACACCAGGAACTTCAGCAGCTCCGGGTGGAAGGTGCGGGGCTCCTCCGCCCTCTCGCTCTGGTCAGCAAAGGACCTGACCCCAGGCCCCAGCAGATACCTCCTGGAGACCGCGGACGGTGCGCGCGGACCCCACAGCGCCGGGGCGAGCCTGCGACACGTGGCGCTCAGCATGGTCGCTGCGAACTCCTCCACCGCTGGCCCGGCACCTAAACCCCGGGTCACCCTGGCCAGGCTCGCCCCCGGCCCCGGCCCCGCCCCCTCGGTGCTCTGCCGAATGCAGCCCCAGCACAGCCGGCGTTGGCATTGTGGTTCCGGGAGCTGGACTGACGTTCCGGGGTCACTGGCTGCGCCATCCTTTTTACGAAACTTAAGTAAACCAGTGCTCATTCGGGTGTCCAACTTTTCAGCAAGGCTAATCACGGATGCCAAGGGCCGGCCTCCAGTCGCAGAGCGCTAGGCTTCGACTTGCGTGGTTATTTTCAGAGTCTTCAAACACAGGCATATTTGAGTGTGTTCGAAGCAACAGCTTTTTAATGTTAATCGTACAGTATCAGTTTCTGTGACCTTCTGTGGACTCCGTCCCCCATTCAAAAAAACTAAGAACCTTGAAAGAATGGTTTTGTTCTCTTACTCTGTATTATTATTTTTTTCTTTTTACTACTTAGACTTGTTAATTGGGAAAAGGCACGGCTGTAAGCCAGAGATTCTCAACCTGTGGGTCGAGACCCCTGTGGTCGAGTGGCTGTTTCGCAAGGGTTGCCTAAGGCCATCAGAAAATATATTTACGTTACGATTCAAAGTGAAATTACAGTTATGAAATAGAGATGAAAATAGTTTTATGGTTGGGTGTCACCACAGCATAAAAAACTGTATTATAGGGTCGCAGCATTAGGACAGTTGAGGAACCACTGCTGTAAGTGAACCTGAAGGCTGTCTCGGAAAGTAATCAGACCTATGTCCATCAGTCAAATGGTCCACTAGGATAATTCAGCGGGGTTTTGATCCCAACTTTGCATGGAAGTCATGCCTGTTTGATTTTCCTTATACAGTAGTGAGGTAGATAAGAACTTGGGCCTAGACAGTTAGTTCCACATTTATAAGCCAGACAACTCAATTTCCTTACTGGTATAATAAAATAATTCAGTTTCCTTACTGGTTTAGTAAGATTAATAATTGTCCCAACTATGAACTGAAATTGGGGTGGGCATAGGGGAAGCCTTATTTATTTTAAGATTCTACAAGACTAGCCTGGCTTGGTGGTACAAACCTTTAATCCCAGAACTCAGGAAGCAGAGGCTGGCAGATCTCTGCATCTGAGATGCTACAAAGCTGATTGACAGAACTCTCCATGATTGTGGAGAATTGGAACGTTACAGGTCCAGAGCCAGATTATCTTCAGTGTCTTTAGATGCCTTAGCAGCCATTCATTGCCTACCTCTGTGTCTGACCTAACATCTTTGTGACTATTGGTAATTCCTTTGGGAATATACTAACAACCCCCTAGCAGCTAATGTGAAAGAGAATTCCTGGGGAAAAGCTATGTCTACAAAGACTGAGTGACTGGTTAACGCTTCAGTGATGTGGAGAAGTTGGAAGGCCTCAAGTTCAGAGCCTACATGTACTGAGCATCTCTAGCCTTCTTAGTAGCCAGTTATTACCCTCCTCTGTACATGACCTGACACCTTTGTGGCCAAAAGGCAAATCCTTTGGAATATATGAACACACCCCTAGTTTCCACTGCTCAGAAGGATGCTGATAGATATCAGCTAGGGCCTATCACAGCGTTCCTTGCTTTGCTGTAGCCTACCTACCTACCTACCTAATGTACCCACTGATATATGTTACGTGTTATTTTATGCCCTTGTAAAAAATATAAAAAAGTAATAAAATTGCTACTGAGAATTAGAGGGACATAGGTAGGTAGGGAACTGGCTCCCTAAGATGGTGGCTTCTTGTTCCAAGACAAAAATGGAATGCATAAGGGTACGTATCTAAACAGGATCAGTAGAGAAAAGGAGAGAGAGAGCCCAAGGGAGAACACCTGTCTGTTTAGCACATTCCCAACTTTGAGGCTTCTCTGTCCCAAAGGGTGTAGGCACCCGCAGCTAGGCTGTCTGAGGGAAGGAAGGCTTCACTCAGTTTTCTGTTTCTTGATGCCTGGGGGAAGGAAAGACTCACCTTGAGCCACTCTAGCAGGTAAGTGAAACCTGAAGCAGTCTTGAATTTATAATGTACTGAAAAGAAAGTGATGCCAAGCTGGCTTTGGAGGTGGGGTGTGCCTGAAATTTAAATGGAGGCAGCTAAGAGTGAGCTAGTGTATAGGAAAGCTTCCCTGGGTGCTGGCAGTCCTAAGGGGTCTTAGCTGTCTGTTGGGAACCCATATGGCTGCTGGAAACTTGTCTTTGCTCTTCCTTAGAGTCTCAAGAAGTACAAAGTTTTGTCACCATATGTGACATATGAGGGAAAGGTCATGGGTGTCACCTTAGTTGGACTGTCCGGCCAATGACAACTCTGACCTTACAACTATCCCCTCTGCACATACCCTTCCTCCAGCCCAGGCTCCCCACGTCCCTGATCGTGTGCAAAGCTCTCTGCTGTCTTTGCAAAAGACACTGGGCTCAGGAAGTTCCCCAGTTGATGTGGGAGCGGGGAAGAAAACAGCCAGCACCCCATTACATCTCTTGGGGGCTCATCTATGATTTGAGAAGAACTCTACTAAAGATAGCTATACCTTACTAAAAATCACAAAGGACTCAGAAGTGGCCATGATCTTCTGGAACTCCAAGGGCCTCTTCAGAGTGAGGGAACCCTTCGAAGGAATGCTAACTGTAAGGCTGTGGGTGGGACTCAGCAGAAGGCTTGCCTAACATGTCCTAAGTCCTGAGTCTAGCCCCAGAACTGAAATAAAACAAATTGCAGCTGAAGTCTCCACAGCCATGAGCAGGTCTGGTTGTAGTTTGAGAACTAACTGAACTGATTTCTTGCTTGGTGAAGCTTACTTGGATGCTGCAGGTCCTTGTGTTTCCTGATCGTTGTCAATAAGCGAAGCAATTTCAGAGCATCCCCCAGAAGCAATGGCGTTGGGGTACATCAGTTGTAGCAGAAACCACTCACTCCTGAAGGCTCAACACAGGGGTTAGGCTGGGTGTGGTGACGAATGCCTTTAATCACAGCACTGGGGAAGCAGAGGCAGGCAGATCTTTGTAAGTTTCGAGGCCAGTCTAGACTACAGAGCATTCCAGGACAGCCAGGGCTACACAGAGAAACCCTGTCTCAAAAAACCAACTCCACTCTAAAAAAAAAAAAAAAAAAAAAAAATCCAAACCAAAACAACACTGGGGATAAACACTCTGAAGTCAGACTGCTGTGTTCAGAGCATCTGGGATGGCTCTCCTTCCATTTGCTCACTTTCCATGGCTAAGGAGGGGGTGAGATCTAGTTACTACCTAAATTGTTTCTACTCTGCTCCTGATGCCACCTTCCCATCTCAAACCCGACTCCTTAGCCTTCCCAGCCTGGTTGCTATGGCCAGGGAAAGTTGGAGGATACTGTTACCCTAGTGGCCAAGAATGCCTTCGCAGTTGACCACTGGCTGTACTGTGGGTCCTTCTGTCCTCATGATCCTTAGGACTCTGGCCACTTCCCTCTCAATTAGATACCCCCTACAATAAGGGAGGGCACTAGGTCTTTTCTTGTTGAGGATCTACCCTCTCTGTGACTGATACGCTTCTTGCAAGAAATTAAATGTCAAATCTAGAGTTTTGAGGGATGGTGGCATGAAACTTATCTTGGATATAGAGGTATAGGGGACCTAGACTTGAATCCCTGCAGGCAGGGACAGGAGAGTGATATGACCCAAAGAAAAATGAAAAAAAGGGAACTAGGAGGTGACCGGAGACTGAGCCATGGATCACCCACTACCTGGTCTGGCCTCTACCCTGGACAGACTAGGTTGCACTCAGTGCCCCCTTTTATCAGGTGGTCTAGGTAGGGAAAGAGCAACCCTGACCCAAGACATCTCTCTCTCTCCTCCTCCATCTCATTGCAGACTGGACAGACTGGTTACAAAATTCCTCCGATGCTTCCACTCAGCAGCCTTCTCAAACAGTGCTCAGAATTAGAAACTCGGACATTCATATCAAAACCTCTGCATTTCTTTTGTCAGAAGGCATGGCTCTGAGCTGATGACAAAAAAAAAAAAAAAATGGCCACCTCAATGGACCCTCAGTTCTAATACTATCCTTCAAATGGGTCAGTTCTGCAAAAGGAAGAGAAAATAGGCCAACGTCCCCTATGTTCAACTTTTATCTTCAAGGCCAGCCCAAATTGGGTCACAATTATCAGCTAGACCCCACTATTTTGATGGTCTATGGTTCTGCTTTTTTCTTACTCTGAAATAAGGCCATCACATTCATAACCATATAACCCTGCCACCTGAGTCCTCTCTCTCTGGCTCCTATAAAAGCCATATATTACCATCTGACCACCCAGGCTCTCCTGGAGCTTTAGCCACCATACACTGAAGGACCTTGGAGAATTCAACCCAGAGCTCCCAACCTCACCTCCAGAGGTCTCTGGAATGCTAACTTTGTAGGAGAAGATGGGACAATTCAGACCCTCCTATGGCAACAGTGTCTTCTCATTAGCAGAGCTTAAATAACACAAAGAATGTACTTACCAACCCTGCTCTGGTATTGCCCATCCAGTTCCTCTCATATGGCAACCCATTATGGACTACTTCCAACAACTCAATGATGCACTTTACCAAGCCCTGCTCTGGTATTGCCCACCCAGCTCTGATTTTCTTTGTATGTCACCAAGAGAAAGGAACTTCCCTGGACATTATGATCTAGCTGATAGGACCCATGACACAAACAGTGAGATACCTTAGCAAAGAACTGAACTAGTGGCTAAAGGATGGCCAGGATGCCTAAGGGCAATCAAAGCCACAGTGTTTCTGGTCCCAAGTGTATATAAAATAACCCTGGGAAATCACCTCACTGTATATACCATACCCTCCCTAGCATTGGGGATATACTTAACTCAAAAGGACACTCATGGTGGTTGGACAACAGAATAGTGAAATATCAAGCTCATATAACAGAAGGATCAGAGATGACATTTAAGGTCTGCTCCTCCCTCATTCTTGTTACTTACCTTCCTGATGGGGAATATCTTGAGCATTTATGCCAGGAGGTCTTGCTAGAAAACTGTGCTTCTAGACCTGACCTTAAAGACCAATCTATAGAAAACTCCATCGTCCAACTGTTTGCTGATGGGAGTTCATCCATTCAGAATAGAATTAATAAAGCAGGAAATTAATGTTGTAACAGAATACTAAACTCTTGACTCCAACACCCTCCCCGTCAATACTGATTGTCTAGTACAGAGTTCCAAAGTCTATGTTCCTCCAAAACAAACAAACAAACAAACAAACAAAAAACCACAGTCTGGTTCTTCACAGCAACAGTAACTTCTACATTAGTTTTTTTTTTTTTTTTTTTTTTTTTTTTTTTTTTTTTTTTGTTTTTCGAGACAGGGTTTCTCTGTGTAGCTTTGCACCTTTTCCTGGAACTCACTTGGTAGCCTCGGCTGGCCTCGAACTCACAGAGGTCCGCCTGCCTCTGCCTCCCGAGTGCTGGGATTAAAGGCGTGCACCATCACCACCCGGCTTACATTAGTTATTTTTATATTGCTGTGATAAATCACCAGGACAAAGGAAATTCATCGGAGGAAAATTTGGGGGGAGGCTTAGTTCCAGGAGGGATAAGTGTTCATTATGGTGGGGAAGCAGGTTAATAAGCAGCTTTCCTCCATGGTTCCTATTTCTGCTGCTCCTTGAGTTCCTGCCCTGATCTCCCTTTATGGTGGACTGTGATCAGGATGTGTAGCCAAATGAACCCTTTCCTCTCCAGGTTGATTTTGGGCATGGTGTTTACCACAAAAGTGGGAAGCAAACTGATATTTATGTATATCTGGTACTGTACACTCACACAGCTATCTGGAAGAAAACAGATGTTATTAACAGTCCTCGTGAACCCCATAAGACATTCCAAGAAAATTCTAAATCTAATACAGGCAGTTCTGCTGCAGACTTTCTAGCTGTAGATATGGGACCCCAAGGCTCCTCTTGCCAGAAAGCAGTTTATTATGTTGTCAGGTTTCTAGCAGATTATTATCCAAATGCCAGAGCTCTGAAAGTTACAGGCACGAGGCTTTTACACATTTTCGCTTCTCTGTCCTCTGTATATGGTTACATACATTCTGATTGAACATTTTACAGTACTTGGCAGCAATGACAGTGATGAGGGCAAAGGAAGAGGACTGCAGGAGGGATGTGGTCAGTCCACTTAGGGAAACTGACCAACCTGAACTTACACATGGACACTGGCCAGCTTACATGGCTGTTTCCCATTTCTTTCCACTTAGTTCTCAAATGCCCTCTCTTCCCCTTACCACATTCCCTCTTTTGATGCTCAAACCCATCTTAGTATCAAATAGCATCATTTTGGTTTGAATTTTTATAACATCATAATGGGTGGCCATATTTTTCCCCCATGGCCTCTATAACGCTGGAGAGAAACCTTTTTGACTGGAGAGAAACCTTGTGTCTACAGAAACGTGTGGTGATACTTTGTGCTCTAACAAATAAAACTTGCCTGGAGATCAGAGTGTGGAGCTATCCACTAGTTAATCATAGAGGCCAGGCAGTGATGGCACACAATTTTATTCCTAGCACTTGGGATCTCATGCATTTGATTCCATTTCTTGGGAGGCACACCCCTTTAATCCCAGCACTTGGGAGGAGGAAACAAGAAGTGATATGACTTGGTAGAGAAAGGAAGTGATAAGGCTAGGTGAAGACAGGAGCTTGCCCCCTTTTAGGCTCAGGAGTTGATGAGGTAAGAAATGGCTGTGGCTTGCTCCTTTGTCTCTCTGATCTTTCAGCATTTACCCCAATATCTGGCTCCAGGTTTTTATTATTAGGATCAGATAGAATTTACTCCAGACCCACAGCCCAAGAACCACGTTTGTCCATGAGCTGCCTTTGCTTGGTAAGTCATTTCTTCCCTTCTCCATCCTTCACCTCACTTGCTGCCATCTCCACACCCACACACTTAGTTCAAGATTGCTGCATAGCCTCATCAAAATGGGTAATTATACTCTTGGTTAAAATATTGAGGCAACTCCACGTGGTTAAAAGGGAGGTTTATTTTGTGGGGTAACTTACAAGTGAAGGGATAGATTACGGGTCCGGGAAAGGTGTAGCGCAGTCCGGCGTTGTTCTCTGGAGAACTCGGCTAGGTCTACCTCCAGCGTCCAGGTTCCAGGAACCAAGAGAGCCAGCCCATCTGGATCTCGGGTCTTCAGGGTCCTCTCTTGGCTCTGCCTTGTAGGCATGACCGTTACCGAAGCCTCAATGGGGGTGGTATTTCCCCATCAAAGCTGGAACAACTACCCACTACAATACTCATTTGGGGGAATGGTATGTCCTGCGAGGCTTTGGTGTTCTGGAATACAAAACAATGGCTTATCTTGAAGCTTTCAGTCTTTAGGAGGGGTGAGACAGGTGAGATGGGGGCGAGAGCAGGATGTCTGAGAGGAGTTTGGGGGAAGGTCCAGTGATGATGTGTGCCAGAGGGCTTGACCCAGACGAATGATTCATTGCAAGGAACATTTTGTGGGTGGGGCTGAGTGGACAAGAGGGCGTACTGTGACACACCGCAGGACCCAATGCCACTAGGAGGAAGAGGTATTGTGAAGATGGAGGAGTGAGGTAGGTTTTTTCTGTTTGGTTTGGTTTTTAATTGATTTTTTTTGTGAGGTGGAGTTTCTTTTGGGGCGGTGCTGCAGGGGTGAGGGGAGGATATAGATGGACTGGGAGGTGAGTGGGATTGGGGCGCATGATGTGAAATTCCTAAAGAATCAAAAAAGAATTACGTTATAAAAAAAGAAAAATTGAAACAACAACAACAAAACCCCCACATGAACTTAGAAGGGAAAAGTGGGGTGCGGGGGTTGGAGGTGAGAAAGCAGGGATATGCTACTTTCAGATTGAAAGACAAAGTTATCCATTTGCAAGACTCCCACATGGATATTTAAATAGTCTAATGGTAATATATTCAATCCTGTTCTCTCAAATTAATCAAATTGTGATTCTTTAAACATATTCTATATAGATGTTATAAATTATGTTAAAAATTAAACATAATTAACAAAAAAAGCGTGAAAACTGGGAGGAGATAATGAAGAAAAAACATCAATCACCACCTATAAGCTCTGGGGTATGACATGGTCATCAGATACCCAGACAGTGATAGACAAAATTATGACAATTAGGGGTACTTATATCTAAACAACAACCACAAAAGTTAATAGCATCTTTTTAATATTGAAGCAAACACATGCTTTATTTAAATATTATTTTGAAAACAAACCCAGATGTAACAACAGCATAAAATACATGCAATCTGAGGACTTTCACCATAATAGAGGAAGGCTGAAACCTGGTGCCAGCCAGAGGAAGAACTATCTCCCAGTGATTTGACAGCTGTGAGGACTTGTCAGACTACCTTGCTGAAGACAGAGAAATAGATACTATGATGGGCTAGGGATGGGCCAGACCACACCTGGACCTGGGCATGCTTAATAAGGCATACAAATTTCTAGTCTACTATTTAAACCTAAGCCTTGGGTCAGGATCTGAATAGTTGGGTAGAGGTGTGTGTGTGTGTGTGTGTGTGTGTGTGTGTGTGTGTGTGTGTCTGTCTGTCTGTCTGTCTGTCTGTCACTGGCTCTCTTTGTCCCATGGAAGATCCCAGGCTGGCCGCCCAGGTAGTGGGTGAGTCTTTGTCATTTTAGTTGGTACAGAGGCCACTTGATCTATATGGTCAAATGTACCCTCCTCAGATCTCTGTGATGGCCTTGATGGAGGGCATTAGCTATGTCAGACAGTTTAGCAGCGCCAAGAGGACCTCGGCCAGCCCCTCTCATGAGGCTACACTGCCAGGGCAGTCCATTCAGAGCTAAAATGGCACACTCAGTTTCCAAATTCTCACAGATAATAACAACTTCTGCCACTTCACAAGCAAGTGGTCCCGCAAATCACTTACATCTTGGCTTTCTCTGCTCTCCACTCTTGAAAATCAAGAGCTAAAAGGCCTGTTTTCACCTTTAAACAGCATTTTGGCTTTACAATAAGTTTGGGTATAAAAGATAGACATGTTAGTTGATGATACAAATTTTTAAAAAAGCATAAGATGTTTAAATTACTTAAGTCTCTTAAATAAAAAAGAGGCTTTGTGGTTTTGTGGCAGAGGCTCAATTACCTACCAGCTTAACTTGGTTTCAAATGTAAAAATCAGGTCTTACTTTGCCTCCTCCTGACCCCCAGACTAACCCCCCCCCCATTCCTACCTCCTCCAAGGCAAGGCCACCCATGGGGAGTCTGCAGAGCCTGGTACATTCAGTTAAGGCAGGTCCAAGCCCCTCCCCCTGCACCAAGGCTGTGCAAAGTGTCCCACTATAGGCACTGGGCTCCAAAAAGCCGGCTCATGCACCAGGGACAGGTCCTGATCACACTGCCTGGGGGCCCTCTAAACAGTTCATGCTAAACAACTGTCTCGCCTATCCAGAGGGCCTTGTCCTGTACCATGGGGGCTCCTCAGCTATTGGTCCACAGTTCATGAGTTTCCACTAGTTTGGTTGGCTGTCTCTGTACATTTTCCCATCATGATCTTGATGTCCCTTGCTCATAGAATCCCTCCTCTCTCTCATCGATTGGACTCCTGGAGCTCGACCTGGCACCCGGCTGTGGATCTCTGTATCTGCTTCCATCAGTCACTGGATGAAGGCTCTAGGATGACAGTTAGGGTATTCAACCATCTGATCACCAGTTCAGGCACCCTCTCAATGACTGTAGGGTCTGACTTTTATAACTCTGATCTAAACTTTCATAATAAGGCTCGTGTGTGTGTGTGTGTGTGTGTGTGTGTGTGTGTGTGTGTGTGTGTATTGCATGTATGACAAAGGACAGACATGAAAACCTAAACCTTCTCCACTTTACTGCATTCTGAGGCTGAAGGCGGGAGTGACTGACATCTTTGCTGTTTGGTAGTGTTCCATCATGTCACCTTTGACATTATACCAAACATGTACCTTGCTTGGACTCGAGAAATTACACAGTTAGGCTGCTCTTGATTCTTGGCTTTCTTGCATACTAACTTGATTTCTCCAGGGGGCAGAAACATTTTGCCACCAAGTACCAAAGTTTATTAAATGAAAGAAAACTGAATAAGATATTTCCTTTCAAATCATTACACAGATTTGGTCCTAGGTAAACGGGGCAAAACACACAGAACCAATAAAGGCTATGACTTTATATATTGTGGTTATAGAAATGCAAAGATCTATTTGCTTGTGTCCTGTTTGCCATCCATGTTATTCTGCTGGCCAATTATGTTAATCTCGTGTTTATGGTATTCTCTGGTCTAAACAATATTTAGATGATTAATAAACGTTCTTCTATATGAATTCTCGTTACCAAAGATGTGCATTTACTCAAAACAAAGAGAATGAAAATAAAACATAACAAAACAAAACAAAGGCCTGTGGCTCCTCCTCCAAGCAACCCCCCTCCCAGTGGTGATGAATGGGAGGGACTGTATGCCCCCTCCCTCGGGAGGCTATCCTTTCCCTGTTTTAGGCCGTTTTGAAATTCTTTTCTTTAGAAGAGATATTTTTTCTTTAATCAAACAAAGCAGCTGCTGTTCCTGGGATTGGCGCACGACCAGGGGCCGAGGACAGGGACGGGCAGGCGGCAAGGCTGGGCTGGTGAAAATACAGTCAGTTCGATGCTGGAGCCTCCGAAGATGCGCTCTTCCCTGGTCTGCGAGGCGCTCACACTCTGAATGAACCCATCTTTTACAGGCTTTCCCTACCGGAACGTGAGCTTCGCGGGCGAGCGGTTTTCTCTAGAACCTCTCGGAAGGACACAGCCGCCGGAGAGACGACGGTCACCGGGAGGCTTTGCGGTTCGGCCGGCCCGTCCGGCAGGCTGCGAGCAGCTGCCGGGAGGGCGTGACGGGCCACGGCTGGAGGTTCGGCTTCTTGGCGCCGGCGGCCTCCAGATGTGCCAGCCACGGTCCGCCAGCCAGGCTTCGCCGCGCAGCCCCGGCCCAAACGCCTTCCCGGAGGTTTGTCCCTGCCTGCGCGCCGTGCCCTGAGCTCTCCGGCAGGGGAAGCGCGCGGACATGGGCGAGACCATGTCGAAGAGACTCAAGTTGCACCTCGGAGGGGAGGCGGAGATGGAGGAGCGGGCGTTCCCCAACCCCTTCCCGGACTATGAGGCCGCCCTCTCCGCCGCGGGGCTCGCCGCTGGAGCTGCGGAGGAAACAGGCCGTGCTTGCCCTCTCCCCACCACCGAGGACCCGGGCCTCCCTTTCCACCCCAACGGGAAGGTGAGTCGGGCGGCCAGGGCCCGGACCAGCGGTTGGGAGGGTGAGGCCACCTCCGCCAATGGTAGCGTCCGGCGGTCACGCCCTGGGGTGCGATGACGTCACCGGCGTGCGTCCCCCCGCCCGGGGTCGGTCCAGCCGAAGAGGCTGGGAAAAGGCGGCGGGGCAGCGCGCCCCATCTGATGATAGACGCTACTCGGATCTTTTGGTCACTGAACCACTCTGATGGAGCACTTCGATGTTTCTTGGGACTAAAAAGTGAATTTGTTGTTGCTGTTAGTTAGGTAGTTTTTTTTTTTTTTTTTTTTTTTTTTTTTTTTTTTTTTATCACACCTCCTGTGGGCACGCCCTTACTTGGAGAAAGGCTAAAGTCGCACCTTATTCAATCTTTTAAATTAATCTTGTTCTTTAATACTTTCATACATGCATTTATTTCATTCTGGTTGCTCCCACCCCACTGTCTCTCATCCCCTTAACCCCCTCTACAGCTGCCTCCCCTACTAGTCGCTCCCTCCACATTTATGTCTTGTTTGCTTCTGTCTGCCTGGCCTTGCCCAGGACCGTCTGTGTGAATTATCCTTTGGAACCCGGTGGGTTCGCTAGGGTACACAACTGTAGCTAATAGCTCGGTATTAAGGGTTAGGGTCCCATGAGCCCCTCCTCATTCATGACTGACTGTTGGGAGGGCCCTTCTTGTTCCCATCCAGTGCAAATAATTATAGCAGTTCTGAGCTCTTGGCTACATTGGCTGCGTCGTGTCTTAGAGGCTAGAATTTTCCCGTTCTTGTTCCCTATCTTCTGGCTCTTACATTTTTTTCTGACCATTCTTCCTCAACGTTTCCAAATCTTAGAAGGTGTAGTACACATGGCTTGTTTAGGGCCAAGCTTTCACCTGTTACTTGTAGTGATATGGAACCCTTGGGTATATGCCCAGGAGTGCTATGGCTGTCTTAAAGCATTACTTGTTTATTTTTGAAACAGGGTCTCTCTATGTAGCCCCTAGCTGGCCTGGAATTCACAGATATCCACTTGGCTCTGCCTCCTGAGTGCTGGAATTAAAGATACGCTCCATTGTGCTCAGCATATTAGGTATTTTTATTTCTAACTTTTGAGGACCCTCTAGATTGATTTCCAAATTGGCTTCACCAGGTTACACTCTCACCAACAGTGTGAAAGGATACCCTTTTCTCCACAGCCATGCTAGCATTTGTTATTTGTATTGATGATAGGCTTTCTGACTGGGATGAGACAGAATTTTAAAAAGGTAATTTTAATCTGCATGTCACTCATTGCTGAGAATGTTGAGCTTTTTTTAAAATGTTTACTATTTGTAGTACTTGTCTTGAGAAGCTTTTTTTCCCAGTTGCATAGACTCCTCCACCTTTAAAAAAAAATCATTTTGTGGAAGTGTTTTTCCTGCATGTGTACCATGTGCATGCCTAGTACTAAGGAAGTCAGAAGAGGGTGCGGGGTCCTCTGCAAATGTAGTTGTGGACAGTTGTGAGCAATTGTTTGGGTGCTAGGAACCAAACCTGGATCCTCTGCAAGAGCAGCAAATGCTCTTAGTTGTTGAATTCTCACTCTGGTCCTATGTAGCCCATTTAAAAAAAAAAAAATGTCTGTTTTCTTGATGCCTAGGATGATTTTTGTGTGTGTGTGTGTGTGTGTGTGTGTGTGTGTGTGTGTGTGTTTTAGGTTTTTGTATATTCTAGGAACTAGACACTAATCTGTTGAGTGTGCAGCTAGAAAAGATTTCCTCCTATTCCATGGGCTGCCTTTGAGATCCATCGCATTTGCTGACTGTGGCCACGATGCCTATGCTACAGGAGTCCTATTCAAAAAGTCCTTACCCATGTCTATACATTGAAGTATCCTGCCTACTCTTTCCTCTAGTAGTTTTTAGAATATCAAGTCTTACGTTGAGGTAGTTTTGTGCAGGGCGGCAAATGAAGATCTAGTTTCTTTCTTTTGAAAGTTGATACCCTATATTCCCAGCACAACCATGACCTGCACAGCTTTGGGATTGACCCGATGGGGCGTTGGGGGAATGAAGAAACAACAGACATACTACAGAAAACCCGGTATCTGGTGAGCTGTTTTCAGCAGCCCAAACTCAATGCATTTATTATAGAGCTGAGTGTGGAGGTGGGTTATTATATTCAGTTGAATGAGGAGGGATTCTCTGCCAGGGAGCAATCTCAGGTTGCAGTCATTCAGGGAGGAAGATGTTGTTGATCTTTGCAAATACTATCAGCATCAGTACTTGTAATAGGGAAAGCTTTGCTAGTTCCCTGATCCTGACCTGGGTGGGGAAGGGTGTGCACTTTGCGTGGTCTGAGTCACTGGGGTCTTTGACATGGCCATGCTTATGACAATAATACACATTCACTCTGGACTTCATCTGCTCTCCACATGGCACCATTTGTTTAAGAAGCCTTCTTTTTTCCTGTGAGATTTTTGTCAAAAACAAACAAACAACAACAAAACCCATGTAGATGTAGTAGCGTGGATTTAGACCTGAGTTCTCAATTATATTCCATTGGCCTACATGTCTGTTGTGTTCAGGCACCATGACGTTTCTATTAATATGGATCTGTAGTAAAATTGAAATCAGGTGTGGTGTCCTCTTTTTTGTCCAGGATTGGTTTGGCTGTCCTGTCTTGTTTGTGTTTCCATATGAGATTTAGCATTATATTTTCTATTACAGTAAAGTATTGCTTGCAATTTTGATAAGGATTGCATTGAATGTATAGATTGCTTTTGGTAGGATGGCCATTTTCACAATATTTATTTTCCCAATCCATATGCATGAGGGGTATTCCCATTTTCTAGTTTCTCCTTCAGTTTCTTTCTTTGGGGCCTTAAAGTTTTCACTGTAGAGGTCTTTAATGTGCTTGTCTGGATTTATTCCGGGGTATTTTGTACATGCGTGTCTGTATGTGTATTGTGGATAAATTTCATTACCTGGTTTTCTTTTCAGTATGTTTGTCATTGGTACTCAGAGAGGCTTCTGGTTTTCCTATGTTAGTTGTGTATACTGCTACATTGCTGGAAGTGCTTATCAGCTCTGAGGAGATTTTGGTGGAGTCTCTAAGGGTCTCTTTTGTATAGGATTTCATCATCTGTTAATAGAGACACGTTTGACTTTTCTTAATTGGTTTCCCTTTATTTTGTTCTTCGTCATTTTACTCCTAGCTAAGAATTCAAGCGCTCTGTTGAAGAGGACTATAGAACATGGGAGTCTTTTGTCTTGTTCATGATTTTTGCAGGAATGCTTTGAGTTTTTCTCATTTAGTTTGATGTTGGGTGTAGGTTTATCATATATAGCTTTGGGGTTTCAAAAGCTCAGGCCAGGCCCAGTCTCATTCTTTCTCTGCCTTCTGCCTATGGATTAGGGTGTAAGGTCTCAGCTACTGCTCTAGCACCATGCCTGCCTGCCATGCTCTCTGCCATAATGGGAAGCCTACTGAGCTGCTGAAACTGTAGCCAACCCCCAGTTAAATGCTTTTATAACTAGCCTTAGTCATGCTGTCTTTTCACAGCAATAGAACAGTAATGAAGACAGTGTCATACCAGTGTTGTGATTATATGATTAGCTAAAGAAAAAGTGAAATGGAAATTGTATTGTCTTTGAAAATGAAAAGGAGACATTCGAAGGGGATGGGTCCAAATATTGTGAAAGCAGTGATCTGATGTAGTAGTGGTTTCTCTCTGTTACACTTTTAATACTTACTTAACAGCCCTTTATCTGAAATTGCTGTGTCCATCCAGTTCAGAGTTACTGAGTCCAGCTCCAGGAGCTGGGTTATGGTTAGTAATCCAGTAGTTGTGAAGTGTAGATGATTTTTTAACTAGCAGCATCAGTTTTATGTGGTATTTTCTGAGGGTCCAATCAGAGAAGAAAAACTACTGAATTTGATAGAGGAAAATTAATGTAAAGGATTGTTATTAACTGTAATGAGATTGGCGTAATGGGAAATGTCTCATAAGAAGTAAAGAGAACTCCAGAGAATATAGGAATAGCAGCTATGAGGAACCGGCTGTACAGCTAGGACTGAGAGAGCACTTAAGGACAAGGCTCTGGGTAGTAGCTGTCCGATGCTGGAAAATGAATTACCCTGAATTTAGCAACTTTAAAACACTTATCTCACACAGTGTCAGAGGGTGAGGAATCCAGATCCTCATAATATTGCAGTTAGCTGTATGGTTCTGACTCAGGGTTTGTCATGAAAATGCAGTCATTTCAGAGCTCAGTGAGGTAAAGATAATCTTCTCACCTCCTTCACATAGTTGTTGGCAGGCCTGACTAGCTACTGGTTGGTGGCTTCAGTTAACTAAGGTTTTTTTTTTTCCTTTTATATTTGTGTGTGTGTGTGTGTGTGTGTGTGTGTGTGTGTGTGTGTGTGTGTGTGTGTATGTGTGTGTGCGCGCATGCATGTGTCATGGTTCTCTCCCTTCCATCATGTGATTTCTGGGAATTAACTTCAGGTTGCTGGGTTTGGCAGCAAGTGTCTTTACCAGCTTACCCCTCTCAAAGGATTCAGTTTCTCACCACGTAGGTCTTGCTGTAGGGCTGCCCTCATGACACAGCAGATAGGTACCCTGTCCTGACAGTCAGTGGTCAAGGAGACACAAAATGTTAAAGATGTTCTCATAGAATTTGAGACTGAAAAGGAAATAGGGCCAGTTTTGAATGACTTTATTAATTTGAAGAAAAAGAAATGAAATTAGAGAAACTTGTACTTTGTATTTGTAATTTGACCATCTTGAACTATTGGTAATGATTTATTTTATGGTTACTTAATTTCCATAGCTTAAAAAATTGGTGGATTCTCTTTTATTTCAAAATGTATTTGACATCTTAACATATTACAATAATATAAAGAAATCTCAATTGTCAAGAGAATGTAATTCATTCAGAATGAACAATTGGATCCCTGAACCTCTAGCTACCCAAGCAGTTGAAGCAAAAAGATGGCTTAACCTCAGGGTTGGAATGCAGCATGAGAAACTTAAATGAGATTCCACGTCTTAAAGACAGATAAATTAAAGTACAAAGTGAACAAGAGTAGTGTGTGGGTGTAGGGTTATGGATGGGAGGGTGTCATCTGTAATGCTTGTCAGAGTGAGGTTTATGTGTCAAGGACATTTCCTGGATACCTGTTAGGAATGCAGATCCCATTCCAAACCTAGTAAACTACAATCTCCTTAATTATTCTTGTGAGGCACATAGGAAAAAATAATATCTTGAATCATTTTCAAGTACATAACCGGGGTGATTTGTATGCTTAAGCGCCACACAAGTCTGTATGTCCATCCTACCTCTATCCCTTTTGATACCGTCATGGTGTTGTTGATCAGGATTGCAGGAATGGGTTCTTTCTCTTTACCTATTTAAAGAGTAACACTCAGGCACGTTATTGAAAACAGAAACACAACATAGGTATACATAGTTCTTCACACATGGAAAAGAGACAGACTCTCCAGAGTGGGGAGGTGTCCCAATCTGGAAAATCAGAGCTGTTCTGTTGGGAGTGGAATAGCTTCCCTTTTTCCTCCTGAATTGACTGGTTTGGACTATTTTAGGGAATTGGATAATCCAGACAAAGACAAGGAAGCTAATTTCTTCCCACCGCAAGAGCTCCACCCACCCTGCCCCTCAATGGGAAAGAGACTTGAAATTCCCACATTTCCTTTGGTGGGAAAAAGCCCACAAGGTTTTCATCTTGAAGGAGAATAGTCAGGAAATTGGCCATTTAAAGTGTTTTAGTAAAAAGTACATCAATCTGCCCAGATATTTTTCCCCTTGTCTGTCTGCCAGGAGTCTGTCTGACTCCTAGTTCCTAGTCTTTTTCTGCTGTGGAATAATCTTTTTGTACACTGTGAAGACGTGTCTTTGCCAAGGCACCTTCTGATTGGTTTAATAAAGAGCTGAGTGGCCAATAGCTAGGCAGGAAGAGGTTAGGCGGGACTTAGAGAGAGAGAGAGAGAGAGAGAGAGAGAGAGAGAGAGAGAGAGAGAGAGAGAGAGATGAATCTAGGTGCCAGAGAGACACCAGAGGACATGGAGATGAACCAGGAGGTGCAAGATGGAAGAGAGGTTAAAAAGCCACAAGGCAAAATGTAGATTAATTAATATAAATGGGCTCATTTAATTTATAAAAGCTGTGGGACAAATCTAAGCTGTAGGCTGAGCTTTCATAATTAATAATAAGTCTCTGCTGTGGATATCACTCTGTATAAATAAAATGCTGATTGGCCAGTAGCCAGGCAGGAAGTATAGGCAGGACAAGCAGAGAAGAGAATTCTGGGAACAGGAAGGCTGAGTCAGGAGATGCTGCCAGCCGCTGCCATGAGTACCAACATGTAAGATACTGGTAAGCCACGAGCCTTGTGGCAAGGTATAGATTTATAGAAATAGGTTAATTTAAGATGTAAGAACTAGATAGTTAGAAGCCTGAGCCATTAGGCCAAACAGTTTAAATAATATAAGAGTCTGTGTGTTTGTTTTATAAGTGGGCTGTGGGACTGCCAGGGCTTAACGGGACCCTGAGAGAAGCTCTCCAGCTACAAGTCTCTGTGTTGTTTTTTGTGAGCTGGCGGCCCTAAGAAAAGTCCAGCTACATTTCCCCCATTTTTTTTTCCTATCCTTGTCTCAAACCCCGCCCCTCCCCCCGAATTCTAAGATTCAATACTCTGAAAAAACACTAAGAGAATGAGAAGTGACTCTTGCTTTAAGCATACACTATGTGTCATATGACACCAGGTGCAGCGACACCTTGGCCATGAGCACACACTGTGCATCATTTGTTACACCAGGTGCAGCGACACCTTGGCCATGAGCACACACTGTGCATCATTTGTTCCACCAGGTGCAGTGACACCTTGGCCATGAGCACACACTGTGCATCATTTGTTCCACCAGGTGCACTGACACCTTGGCCACGAGCACACACTGTGCATCATTTGTTCCACCAGGTGCAGTGACACCTTGGCCATGAGCACACACTGTGCATCATTTGTTCCACCAGGTGCAGTGACACCTAAAGGAGTTTTCCACGGACTGATTGTGTTTTTCTTTTATGTCATGGCAGGAGAATAGGGAGAGTGAAACATCAAGATTAACACATGAATAAAGCCTGTTTGCAGAGGAAGACTGGAAGCCCTTTGCCTGGGCTTCCTCTGAAGTAGACCATGAGAGAGAAAAACCTCCAATATACAAACTTGAGGGAGGCCAGCATTATATAAATGTCCTAGAAAGGGTCTTGGCTGCATGGCCCAGTGCATCTGGAACTCTTTTGGATCCTTACCCCATTTCCATTCTTGGGAGTACTTTGACTGTCTTAATCATCTCTCTTTTCTAACCCTGCCCCTGGTACAATCCTTTGCCCTGAAACACAGGAGTCTAGAATCAGTGCCCTCTGAACTCAGATCCACAGCTTTGCACTTGACACCATGATGTGTAGGGGTTGAGGTACCTGCCCTCAGCCCCTACCCAGGGTCTGATGAGAAATGCTTCCCAGGAGCGAGGGAAAAGGAAAGATTTTTATAACTTCACACACATGGCCAATGCTCTTCATTCTATGTGCTCTTTATTGTTGTGTTCTTTGTTTCTTCCATCTTTATTCTATGACATCTCTATTCTACTACTCATTACAAATTCCCAAGCATATATGTATCCATTCATTAACAATTCATTAGTAAAAACTACAAGGCAAACTTTCAGGGACAAGCATTCTGACAAGAGTCACACTTGGCAAAGACTTGGTCAGCTTAATTGGTGGCTGACAACAGCTGTAGGTTGTAAAAAGTTCTGGCTATCTCTTAAAGGGATAGCCACAAGGGTTACAAGAGAAGAAACTGAACTAGTGAGAGATCTAAGGAAGAGGCAAAGAATACGTGTGCTATTTTATGTGATTAATAATATCAGGACATGGTTAGTCAGTTAACAGCCTTTTTTCTGTTAATCACCTGAATCTCAGGACCTTTACATAGTTAGTCTACTGAGCCTAAAATCTTGCATTAAAAACTGGTGCAGAAATAAATACAAAGTGTTAATTGTTTTTGAGTCAGAGTTGGGAGGTGATGGTGGAGGAAGTTTAGGGCAGCATAGGTGCTGTTGATCTCCTGAAGGACTGAGATATGCCAAGGCCAGACACCTGCACTATCACTTCTAGTTCACTATAATTCTTCTGAGGGGTTTTGATCTAACAAGGCCAGGCACCTGCAATTCCACTCTGTGAAAGTTCTACCAAGACACTTTGTCTGGCCAATATTTACCTTGTCAGTGCCTAAGGATGGAGAACAAGACTTCTAAGTGTCTACAGTCCACATGGAACAACAGACTTAGTTATGAAGCATATTTTAGTATGTTTCTATTCATAAAAATTGTACAGTTAAATAAGAAACCATCTTCTTGACTATCCACAATTATGTGTGCCCATAAGATTGAGGCGTAATCATGAGATTACATGTACACATTATGGTAAATGGGGAGATATCATAGCTGTTCTTAAGGAAGGAATGCAGTTCTTAGGGAAGAAATGAAGTGGCACATGAGAGAAACACAGACAAGGAGCAACTGGTCATTTATTGTCAGTAACCTCATGGCCTTTCCAGGTGGGGCTTCCCATCAAAGAGTCATTCATTTGGTGGGTTGACATATGAACACTAGTTATCACCTGCTGTATACTCTCACGGCCCTCGACAATGGTGTGAACTGAAGTTCCCAGAAGGAGAAAAAAGAAAAAGAAATGTGTGTGTGGGAGGGGCGGGGGGGGGGGCAAATTAACTGCACCTGGAGAGAAAAGCTGCACCAATGTTCAAGATTCTATAAGGCCAGATGAAATGATTGGACTTTAAGATTATGTAGAGTTAAGATGTTGCAGACAGGAGACAAATTATCTTGGACTATTTTTAGTCCCATTTGAAAGCTGCTTAGAGTTCACATCTGTGTCTGACATAATAATAGCCTGTAACTATCAAACCTTATAATAGCTTTCACCAGTTCAAAAACTGAGAATGTCAACAGATAGTGCCTGAACCTGAGTTTTACCCATTTTGCTGTAACCTGCCTACCAGTGGCTCCCACTAATGTATTTGAAACTGCTTTCATTTATAACTTTATTATATACCCAATAAAAATCTCATGTAACTACTTTCACACTGAAACATGATGTTTGGGGAGACCTGAATCCATGTTCCTGGTTCCTGGTCACTCACATTTGGCAGCAGAATAAATGCTCTTTTATTCTCTTTGAGGTGAGAACTTTGGTTTTGAATCAGTAGTTATGGTTCCCAGATGTGGGGCCCCAATGACAATCCATTTTTCATTGGAGGAGTTACTGGGCTTGGTGTCAGGGACCAATATGAGGTCCTTATTTCCAAGTATCTGGCCTGCCTCCTCAGTTGAATACATTTGTGGTGGGATACTGGTGTTCTTCATGGGTCTCAGCTCTCCCTTGTTTGGTTGATGGTCCTTGTGTTTATTGTGAGATGGTGTAGGATATTGCTGAATACCCCTTTGGTTTGCCTTCAAACTGTTTCATTGAAGGAATACATTTTATTTGATTGCTTTGAAAGCCTTTTAGTGTCTGGCCATTCCCTTTTTTATGTTTTCAGACCTCTGAAATCATGCCTGTTTGATAATTTGCTGTCAGTCTCCCCCACCCCACCCCCCACTGGACATTCCTCCCATATCCAATCTGAAGAAAGGAGAGGCATGTCCAGAAAAACAGATTATTTGTTATACTATCTGAATTTGGTAAATGTTTTAATTCAACTCACATTTATTTTTAAAAGGAAAATCTAATTAAAGAAAACTTGAATTTATATTTCCCTTAATGGGTAATATTAACTGTCTCCAAATTAACTAATTTTGCACATTTTAACAAGCTTTCCCAGGCAGTACAATTTTTAAAAATGTCATAAATGGGCAGAATGATTTAATTGGAATTTAAAATCATCTAAAATAATTAAGCTTGGTAATTTACAAAAATTAATAGGACCTCTGCAAGTATATCTAAATTAAAAGATGCTAAATACAAAAGCAATTAAAATTTTAAGAGATTATGTCAGAATTAAAGAAAAATGCTAAGAAATATATTATCGAAACTCTTATTCTCTTTTGCCTTTCTCTGCCCTTGTCTCTTCCTTGTTTATCCCTAAACAGAAGAAAATTCTGTGTCAAAGAAAAGCTTTGTTCTGGCTTGTTCCAGGATAAAGCCCAGAAGCAATCCCATTCTACATTAAAAATTCCCATTTGTAATGACAACTCAGGTGATTAACTCTTGAGCAGGGATGATAATCTAATTTAAATAACAGACATTCTAGTTGCCTTTCTGTCATGATAAAACACTCTGATCAAAAGCTGTCTGGGGAGGAAAGTGTTTATTTAGTCTATATTTGCAGGTCACAGTCCATCATTGAAGGAAGTCAATGCAGGAACTCCAGCAGGATCTTGAAGCAGTAACTTTGATGGAACAGCTGTTTGCTAGCTTGTTCCCAGGCTCATGCTTGGCCAGCTTTAATACCTGCCCAGGGAATGGTGCCACCCACAGTAGGCTAGGCACTTCTGCATCAGTTAACTGTCAAGATAACCCCCTGTAGATGTGACCACATGCCAGTCTGGTTATTCTTTCAGGTGAGAGACTCCCTTCTCTGGTGATGCTAGGCTGGGTCAAGATGCCAGTTAAAGCTAACTATGACAACAAGCTTCAGCTTTGACACCCGCCCCGCCCCAAGCTTTTATATGTCTTAGAAATAAAATGATGTGAAATTTCTTGCTTTGTTCGACTTCATTCTTGAGAGAAGGTTTCACTGTGTAGTCTTGGCAGACCTGGACCTCACGCAGCTCCACCCGCCTCTTGAATATTGTTAGTGCTGTGATTAAAGGAATGTGCCACCACACCGAGATGCTTTGCTTTATTAGAAATTACACTCTAAGTGTGTTGAGAGTCCCATGCGTTACCATTTGAGCTAGCTGCATATCTTCATAGTGAGTGTCTTTGTCATCTTGTATCCTAAGAAAGAACCGAGTAGCAAAATCATTTTTGATAATTGCATATTTTCAAGCCTCTTGAGCACTATGAATTTAAGATATGTGTATATGTCTGTATATTTATTATTTCATATATATGTGACTATAAGCATTTTAGTATAATTTTTTATTATTGCTACCTCTTTTGAAAAATAAGTTTTATAAGATCCTTATATTTGGCAAGCTGCAATAGATACAGTTCTAAAACTTTATAGAGAAAAAGGTGATTTTACACCTGCTTAAAACCTTACAAAGCTCATCCTAATGTGTCTGATTATTTCAAAAATATAACTTTTCTATTGAATGCATTTGTGACCGCAGCTTAGATAAACAGATGGCCCAAAAACAAATAAAATACAGCTATGTCTACTTTAATTCTGCTTTTTGGTTGAATTGTGGACTCAAATGAAAGGTCAATGAATCTGAAACAAAGACAGTTTCTAACTGACTGTCATAATATGACTTAACTATTTAGCAAATAATTTAAATTTACTAAAAAAAAAAACAAACAGCACTGCCAATGAGTTGTATCTGTTGGATATTTAAGAGGTTATGAGCATGCTCTCTGTGTTTCTGATATAATTTCTTTAGTTTTTGTTTGAATATAATTGTTAAAATATTTTATAAGTTTTATTAAAAATGCAGAAAAGGAACCATCAAGTAAGAAAAAGATAAAAGGTTCTAAAAATACTTTTGGTAAAATCCTGGAGAGACTAGAGACTGTAAAGGCAGTTTACAGAAAGCACATAGCCAACATCAAAATAAATGGAGAGAAACTCAAAGCATTTCCATTAAAACCAGGAACAAGACAGTTCCTGATTCACTCTCTTCAAATATATTCAGTATAATACTTGAAATTTAGCTAGAGCAATAAGACAACTGAAGGAGATCTAGGGGGGATACAAGTAGTAAGGGGAGAAGTCAAAGTCTCTGTATTTGCAGATGATATGATAGTATACATAAGTGACCCTAAAAATTCCACCAGGAAACTTCTGTAGCTGACAGCAAAGTAGCAGGTTACAAAATTAATACACAAAAATCAGTACTCTTCCTATATACAAAGGACAAATGAACTAAGAAAGAAATCAGGGAAACCACCTTTTATAAAAGCTTCAAAAATATAAAGTATCTTGGGGTAACTAACCAAACAAGTGAAAGACTTGTATGTAAAAACTTTAAAACACTGAATACAGAAATTGAAGAAAACATCAGAAGATGCACAGAGATCAGTAGGTCCTACCAAAAGCAATCTACAGTTTCAGTGCAATCCCCAATAAAATTCCAACACAATTCTTCACAGAACTTGAAAGGATAGTTTTCAGCTTCACATGGAAATACAGAAACAAAACAAAAAGCCCCAACAACAACAACAACAAATAGAGTAGCTGAAACAATCCTGATAAAAGAACTGCTGGAGGTATCTCCATCATTGACCTCAAATTGTGCTTTGGAGCTATCGTGTGAAAAACAGCACGGTATTGGCATCAAAACAGACCATGTTGATCACTGGAATTGAACTGAAGGCCCAGACATAAGTCCACATACCCATGGACACCTGAGGTCTGATAAAAGAGCCAGAACACACACTAGAAAAAAGACAGCCTATTCAGCAAATGGTGCTGTCAAACTGGATGGCTGTATGTAGAAGAATGCAAATAGATCCGTACTTGTCACCCAGTACAAAACTCAACTCCAAATGGATCATAGATCTCAACTTAAGACTAGATATACTGAATATGATAGAAGAGAAAGTGGTGAATAGTCTTGAACTCACTGACACAAAAAAGTACTTTCTGAACAGAAGAACATCAATAGTACAGGCATTAAGAATAACAGTTAATAAACAGCATCTCATGAAACTGAAAAGCTACGGTATAATAAAGGACATCATCTTTTAGACAAAACAGCAGGCTTCAGAATGGGAAAAGATTTTCCAACTACACATCTGATAGAGGGCTAATATCTAAAAATGTGTGAAGAATTAAAAAATGCACATAAAGAAAACAATGACACTCTGTGCTTATTAGAGACTCCTCCTCCTGCAGCAGATGGGAACAAATACAGAGACCCCCTCAGACAGACATTATGCGGAGAGTGAGAGACCATGACACTCAGCCCTAAATGGGATGTCCCCATCAAATCCCACCCCTTAGGGCTCATGGAAATTTCACGAAAAGGAAGTGGAAAGAGTGTAAGAGCCAGAGGGGTTGGAGGACACCAATACATCAAGGCCTTCTAGACACATCAGGAGTAGTGCACATATAAACTCACAGAGCCTGAGGCAGCATGCATAGGTCCTGCATGGGTTTGCACCATATGGATCCCTAGCGATTAAAGGAGAAATGGATAGACACATGGCTCCATCTCTAACCCAGAACCTATTTCCAACTGATAGCCACTTGCAATTGAAAAATTAGTTTTCTTCAAGGGAGTCTCATTAGGGAAACAAACTACTACTAAGGGTAGCCTGTATGCCTGGCAGTAGATGCCAATACAAAATTAACTCAGCAGCATCTTTGGAGATTCTTTGTCTCATAATGTTAAGTCAGGGCTTTGGAGTGGGGCACTTTACAGGTCCTTTGCATACTTATTATGGCTTCTGTTTTTGTGGTTTTTATGAGATTCCTGTGTGTATGAACATGTGTGTGTGTGTGTGTGTGTGTGTGTGTGTGTGTCTGCATATATATGCAATTTCTTATTGGTTCTTTTGTTCTATTCCAATTGTTTGTTTTTGTCTTATCTTATTGTATTTTATTATTATTCCTTAGATACCTGTTTGTTTTCTAACAAGAGACAGAAAGGGACTGGATCCATATGGGAGGTAAATGGGGAAGAAGTGGGGAGAAGGGAACTAATTAGAATATATTATCTGAAAAAAATCTATTTTGAATAAAAGGAAAAAAAGAAAACAATAACCCAATTAAAAACGGGGTACAGATCTAAACAATATTCTCAAAAAGAGGAAACACATATGGCTGAGAAACAAAGAAATGTTCAACATCCTTAGTCATCAGGGAAATGCAAATCAAAACTACTTTGAGATTCCATCTTACACTAGTCAGAATGGCCAAGATCAGTAAAACAAATGTCAGCTCGTGTTGGCAAAGATGTGGAGTAAGACGAACAGTCATCCATTGCTGTTGAGAGTTCAAACTTTTACAGCCAGCATGGGAATCAGTGTGGCAATGCCTCAAGAAGCTGGGAATAGATCTACCTCAAAGTCCAGCTACACCACTTTTGGACATATACCCAAAGGATGCTTCATCCTTCTACAGAGATACTTGATCAACCATATTCATTGCTGCTCTATTCATAATAACCAGAAATTGGAAAGAGACTAGATGTCTGTCAGCAGATGAGTGGATTAAAAAAAAATGTGATATATTTACACAATAGAGTATTACTTAGCAGTTAAAAAAATGGTATCATGAAATTTGTAGGTAAATGGATAGAACTAGAAAAAAAATTGTTCTGAGTGAAGTAACTCATACCCCAAACACAAATATGGTATATATCACTTATATGTGGATGTTAGCTTAAGTCTTTGATAAGTAGGCTATAATGCATATAACCACGGAAATTATATATAGAATGGGGGACTAGTGGGGGATTGGATCACCCTGGAAAGAGGAAATAGTTATGGATGGATGGGGTGGGATGGGTTAGAAGAATCAAACAGGGAGGGGAGGGTTGAGAGGGGGAGGGAGGGATTAAGGGAGAGATAGTTAAAATTAAGGGCCATTTGAGGGGGTGTATGGAAACCTAATATAGTAGAGGCTTCCCAAAACATATGCTTAAATGTTAGTGATCTAAATGAAACAACATATAAAGGAGATGGAGCCCCAACTGGACATCTCTTGCCACCAAAAGAAGCTTCCAGTTCCAGGAATTGATTACATCTAATTGAGTTGTTGGCCAAAACGGTTCCATGGCAACCCCCAAATAATCCAGGCTATTGCCAAAGTTGCTCTCCATGAACTGATGTCCTGTAGCTGAAGACCACACCTACACAACTTACTGAAGATGGAGAATTCGAGTTGGTGCCTGTCTAGAGCCTTTACCCCTATAGACTAGTGTTCATGGTATAGATGATAGTCTGCATGCTACCAAAGGAGAAAGCACACAAACACCAACCCAGCTACAAACTCTGATCTACAATGGTGACCTGCATGCAAGTGCATCCGTGCAATAGCAACACAAAGCTCGTGGGACTAGCCTACCAATGTCTGATTCAAGGACCACTCCATGAGATGGGACCCATACCCAAATCTGCTCTGGTGGTCAAGAACACTACGGCATGGCCCAAGGGGAAAACTTAATACTACACTTCTGCTAAAGCGCTGATTCTCAACCTGTGGGGCGAGACGCCTTTGGGGTTGAACGACCCTTTCACAGGTGTCACCTGTCAAATCTTCTGCATATCTGATATTTATACTAAGACTCAT
Source organism: Peromyscus leucopus (assembly GCF_004664715.2). NCBI lineage: Eukaryota > Metazoa > Chordata > Mammalia > Rodentia > Cricetidae > Peromyscus > Peromyscus leucopus. Next base: position 75,801,625 of record NC_051065.1, on the reverse strand, counting down.
AACAGTAGAAAAATTACAGTTGTGAAGTAGCAACAAAATCATTTTATGGTTGGCGATCACCACAACTGAGGAACTGTATTAAAGGGTCATAGCATTAGGAAGGTTCAGAACCACTGTGCTCAAGAACTCTAGTAACTAAATGATCCCTAACAACATTGTGCTATACTCATAGATCAATGTATTATTTATTGCTCAGCCATCATCAGAGAAGCTTTTTCCTGCAGTAGATGGGAATAAATACGGACTCAGAGCTAGACAATGTGTAGGGAGCGAGAGACATTAGAACACTTGGTTATAAATGAGATGTCTTCATCCATTTCCTCCCCACAGAGCTTAGGGAACTCTGCAGAAGAGGAGGCAGAAAGAGTGTAAAAGCCAAAGGGGATGGAGGACACCAAGGAAACAAGGTCTTCAGTACAGCAGGACTCATGAACATACAAACTCACAGAGACAGTGGCAGCATGCATAGGACCTGTGCAGGTTTGGGCCTTACGGGGTTCTAGAGCTCAAAGGAGAAGTGGACACATGCCCCATCCCTAAACCAGAAGCTATTAGTAGTTAATAACTACTCACAAATGAAAATTAATTTCCTCTGAGTCTCACTACATATACAAACCACTGTTAGGGCCAGGTCCCATGCCCAGCAGTAGATGGCCAACTCAAAATGAACTCAATGGTATTTTTAGAGGTATTTCTTTCTCCCATAATACGTTGTCTGGTCATTTTTCCCCCTTTTTCTTATCCTACAAGCCTTTTGCTTATGAATTTGTTCATTATATTATGCTTTCTGAGTTTGTGTTGTTAGGGGGTGTCTGTCTGTGTGTGCCAATGTGTGTGTCTCTACGTTTCTTGGGCTTTTTCTTTGTTTGTTTTGTCCTTTTCCAGTTTGTTTTTTACTTTACCATATTTTATTCTTTTTTTTTTTTTTTTTTTTTTTTTTTTGAAGAGAGGTCTGCCTTGTTTTCTAACAAGAGAGAGCAAGATTTGATTGGCTGGGGAGGTGGGGAGGATCTGGGAAGAGTTTAGGGACCATAAATAGAATATATTGTATGAAAAAAATATTATCAATTTAAAAAACAAAACAGAATTTTAAAAAATTCTATCCACAAAGAGGTTTACCAAAAAGTTACAGTGGAAAAAATTGGCAATTTAATAATATGTGTAAAGGTAATATTTATTTACTACTTATAATATGTATGGAGTTTGGATTCATTTCTTGTTCAGAAAAATAAAATATCACAGTCACAAACAGATGAGAGGGAGAAATGTTGAGAAGAATGTAAGTATAAGTTTATACTTTGGATAAAAAAAAGATTAAAAAGAAAAATTGCATAATTTTTTTTTATTTAAAAAAACTTTTTTTCATTTTAAATACCAACCACAGATCCCCCTCTCATCTTTCCTCCTGTCCCCCGCCCCACTTCCCCTCCGGTCTACCCCTCCTTCCCTCCTACAAAAGGGAAAGTCCTCCTATGGGGGGACAGCCAAGCCTGGTACACATTCAGTTGAGGTAGAACTAAGCCCCTCCCCCCGCATCAAGGGTGGGCAAGGTGTCTGACCATAGGTAATGGGCTTCAGAAAGCGAGCTCATGCACCAGGGATAGAAATGATGTTTTTCTTAATATAATAAAACATTTACTTCTTGCCAGGTGTGGTGGCACACGTCTTTAATCCCAGTATTTGGGAGGCAGAGGCAAGCAGATCTCTGAGTTCAAGGCCCGCCTGCCTGGTCTACATAGCCAGTTCCAGGACAGTGAGGGCTATACAGAGAAACCTTGTCTCAAAAATTTTTTTCTTAAAAATAAAATTTAGAAGTTTAAGGCAAATTTAAAAAATTAAAGCCAAGTCACAGAGAGTTCTAGTAAGTTCTTTAAGTTTGTTAGGGGTAAGACTTAAATTTGATGATTAAATTGCCAAGGCCAAGTTTCAATACCCAATATAAAATCATTCCATGATTCTCTGTTCACAAAAAAGTTTTGTCAAATATTGATCTTAGTATGTGTGCTGTTTTTTGTTGATGTTTTATTTTTATTTTTTTTGTTAATTTGACACATCTATGGTCATCTGAGAAGATAGAACCTTAATTGAGGAAATCCCTCCATCTGAGCTCCTATAGGCAAATCTTTGGGAACATTTTCTTGATTAATGATTGATGTAGGAAGGTCCAGGCTATGCAGTTCTGAGTTATCTAAAGAAGCAAGCTAAGAGAGTCCTGGAGGGCAAGCCAGTGAGCAGCATTCATCCATGACGTCTTCAGTTCCTACTTTCCTTGCCCTGACTTCCCTTCAGGATGGAGTGTTTCCAGCTTATTTTTGGTCATGGTGTTTACCATAGCAACAGAAACTAAACTAATGCAGAAATTGATACCTGATTCATGGGGTGTTTCTGTAACAGACCTGACCTCATTGATTTGGGGAGGATTGTGGAAGCCCTTTGAACTTTGGGTTGAAAAGGCTCAGAGCCTGATGAGCTGCTGTTTGGGGGACTGGGAAAACAACAACAGTGTGTGAAATGCAGATGATGGAGGCCTGGCATCTGAAGTTTCAGAGAAAAGTCTGACAGTTCCTCAAAGATTATTAAGTCTCTTCATGTGCTATTTTTGTATTAAGAACCTGTGGTTTCTGGTCAACTGTGGCTGAAGAGTCAGCTATGATTAACAAGAGACCAGCATCATTGAAATGAACCCTTTGCTTTCCTGGGGCAGTTGATGCTGGTTAGCTGAGGACAGTGAAGTCAGTTGTGAGTAAGAGACCAGCATCACTGAGGAAATCTGGGATTATTTTTCTCATGGCTGGCACATAGAAGCATTGATCCATAAAGTTCCAAGGCTGTATCTCTTGCTAGTAGCTGAACTTGATAATGTCCAAGAGTTTCCTGGGTGGTACTGGTGTCATGAGAACCTCAGGATTGAGGGGGTCATGGAGAAAAGCATGGGCGTGGCACTATGAAGCAGAATCAGAGTCCCTGAAGAGACTTTAGAGAGACTATTGGTAAAGTTAGGTGCAGCCTCAGGTGCTATGGAAACCTGAGCGTGTTGGAAATGCCAGTATGATGGGATGACCACTAAGGGTAGCAGCAGCTGTGGTGTGGAGTCAGCCTGAGCCTGTAAGACAAGCTGTGTGTGCCTCAGAAGGTAGAACCAAAGAAGTGGAGCCGCCAAGTCCCTCTGGAGTCAGAAGACCATGAGTCTCAAACACTGAGTTATTTACACTGTAGTTTGCTTTTGCTTTGTTCAGATGGTGACTGTGTCTCAGACCTTCCCTCTTAGAATAAGAAGTGTGTAACATACTTTTTATTTTACAGGAGCCTACAGTTAAGAGAGTTTGGATTTTTAGAGAGACTTTGGATATATTGAAGAGACTGAACTTTTAAAGACAGTGGGACTTTAAAAGTTCTGTTTTATATTGTGATATTAATAAGAGATCTTGGAGATAAACAATAAAAGGAAAGATGGTTCAGTGATGAGTTTATGAGTCATGTTGACAAGGGATGAGTTGTGCTAGGTTTTTTTTTTCTTCTGCCTCGACACAAGCTATGGTTGTATGAGAAGAGGCATCCTCAATTGAGAAAATGACCCTAAAGATTACCGTTAGGCAAGTCTTTGGGGTATTTTCTTGATTAATGACTGATGCAGGAGGGCCCAGCTCACTGAGTGTGGTACCACCTGTGGATAGGTGGTCCTGGATTATACAGAAGAGCAGGCTAAGCAAGCCATGGAGACCAAACTAGTAAGCAGCATTCATCTGTGCTTTTTTCTTCACTTCCTGGTTTTAGGTTCCTGCCTTAAGTATGCCCTCACTTCCCTTCATGATGGACTTAAAGGCTGTAAGATAAACCCTTTCCTAACCAACTTGCTTTAGGCCATGGTGTTTATCACATCAGCATAAACCAAACTTAATACAATATGTTTTTCTATTGGGTAAAGCTTCCACTTACTAGATTACTACTACATTAACAATAGAAAAAAATTATATTAAAATAATTCCTACCAGAGGCATTACTGCTAAATTTTGTAATAAAAAAACTCATTTTATTAAAATTATTTAATAATCATGAACTTATTCTGTGGGATAAATATTTATATCTATACTTGACCCATTATATAAAAAAGTTACACAGTGATTCTGATTATCTTCATTCATGTAAATTGATGACTAAGCAACTACCACTAATTATAAAAGTTAACTCAAAGCTTTGACCTCCTTGGCCTAAGATATTTCTATTAGTTCTTCTAAATCTGGGGTATACCACTTTTAAACAGTATTCTTATGTCTATATGAAGTAAGCACTAAAGCTATTTTAAAATTTTAAGTAAAAAAACTACATGAGAGGGGCTGGAGAGATATTGGGAGCATTGGCTAGAGGACCTAGGTTCAATTCCCAGCACCTTATGGTGGCTCACAACCACCAGTAACTCTAGTCCCAAAGGACTGGTTGTCCCCCTCCAGACTCTACAGGCACCTCACAGATACGATGTGCAGACGTGCAATGAAGCAAATAGTTCGGAGCCATCTCTATTAAAGGGAGACGAATACTATTATAAGGGTTGTTTTTATTTATTTATTTATTTATTTATTTTGGTTTTTCGAGACAGGGTTTCTCTATGTAGCTTTGCGCCTTTCCTGGAGCTCACTTGGTAGCCCAGGCTGGCCTCGAACTCACAGAGATCCACCTGGCTCTGCCTCCCGAGTGCTGGGATTAAAGGCATGCGCCACCACCGCCCGGCGGGTTGTTTTTAAATGTGATAATTAGAAGTTAAAATTGGTTACAGTGTTTCTCCATGGGGAGCTCCCAAGATGAGAAGAAAACTAGGTGATTTCATCAACTGAAATCAAAGATACCACAGCCAGGACTCCATTCAGCCAGGAGGAAAAGAACTCTTATTAGGCCCTTCACTTGAAATTTGTGTCATCTTCTGAAGACACATTCCTGTGAAATTCAAAAAAGTTGGATGGCACTCACCTTCCACTACATTGTATCCCGTCACTAAACTTTTCTAACTCTCACTTTGCATTTCTTAATTTTTTTTATATTTATACACTTTTGGAATTTAAGGTAGTTCATATTTAGCTTGGTATGCTCCTAAGTAATAAAAGTAAGACTAATATTGATTTTAGTAATTTTACAAAATGGATACTATTGTGTCTTTTTATTAAACATGTTTTTGTAATTACTGTTTGCTTACCCCAAACCCTTCCTTACTTGAACTTAGTTTTCATGTTAAAAAAAAGATTCTAATGCTTTCACTGTCATTGTAAAAGAAATTTCTCATTATTCAGTATAATTTGGATAAGAGAAATACAGGTTTAAATAGACAAAAACATGTTTTATATCCCCCCCCCCAATTTTGAGAATACCTATATTAATTTTTTAAAATTTTTACTTATTTATGTTTTGTCTGCATGTATGTCTGTGTACCATGTGTGTGCCTGGTGCCTGCAGAAGCCAAGAGAGGAGGTTGAGTCTCCCCTGGGAATGGAGTTACAGAAGGTTGTGAGAAAGGAATCAAACCTTGGTTCTCACAAAGAGCAACCAGTGCTCGTAACTGCAGAGTCATCTCTCCATCCTTGGATATCTTATATTTTAAATCCACCTTAGACAAATACACCTTTTTTCCTTAGAGAAGAAAAGAAAAATTATTGGGTCTAACCAATTACTGGATTGCTATGTTTCTAATAATGTTAAAATATTAAGATGCAGTGAATTAAACACTGTTAATGGCATTTTAACATCCTTAGATGTTTGATAAAGTTAAATAGTTAAAACTCCATTTACACTAGTTAGAGGTGCTGAAAGATTTAGGTTAACTCTTCTTATCCAAATTATATAAAAGACACTGGTATCTAATAGTATTAATATCTGTGGTGTTTAGATCTTAGAAGTTTGTAGTTCTTGATTGAATATTTAAACTGTTCTATAGTACATTTAGTAAGGGTTTAAATATTAATTCAATAAATTCATATTTTACTACAAAAAGGTAGAAAGAAATTATTAAGATAAAAATAATTTTTATTTATGCAGGGCCTATAAAGTAAAGATTTCTAGAGGTCTGACCTACTTTCTACTACTGTTGGTCATGCTTAGTACACAGGGAAAGACAATTTTGTTAAAAGAAAATAATTCTAAATACTGTTTTAACCTAATTTCTCCTGTGATATAACTGTCCATTTACTTCCTGAAACTAAAATCTTGTGTAATAGCAAGATAATAAAACAAATCAATTTAGTACACAAAAGTAGGAGTTATAATAATGTAGTAACAAATACCAATTGCTCATAAAAATGAAAGCTAGCCACTCCACGTGAAGTTATAGATATAAAATCATACTGGGCAACAGAAAAACTAATATTGAAAACAATAAGTTCTTTCAAATACTCCAAACAAATGAAGTCCTTGATAAGGTACAGATAACTATAGACATGGGGGGACTGAGCATGCATTCTGGTGAAGGAGTATGTAACACATACAGAGGGTTGGCTGTTGTTAGCTATGCCCCTCATGCATTACCTCTACTTTCTTAGGCTATACTGTGTTTTAACTTGATATATAAAACACATATCTCACATATAAATATTATGTCAGATACTGCTGTGGAACAATCCTTTTCTATACTATAAATATGATGTATTACTGTCATTTGCTAATAAAAAGCTGATGAAGAGATTGAGCACAAGTATGGTGATATTTTATTTGTGCTGAAATGTGATTTTATTTGTATATTAATAAGTAAAATTGCCTGGGGAATCAGAGCTAAAAGCAAGCCATTTAGCAGAAGTCAGGTGGTGGCACACGCCCTTAATCCGATCACATGGCAGGCAGTGTCTCTGAGTAGTCAAGGACACAGCCAAGTGGTGACCCTAACCTTTAATCCCAGTACCAACCTGGAGGTCTGTTAGACAGGCAGTGATGAGGAAATCATGTGGTTGGCTTTAGAGCCAATGAGAAGATAGAACAGAAAGGCAATAAAAAGACAGGTCACACAGGAGAAGGTCTGTCTCTTAGGGGAAGAGACGGCAGCAACTGGTAAGCTAAAGGTAGTCTTGTGCTTCGCTAGTGGTCTGATCTCTTAGGCTTTAACTCTGTATTTGGCTCTTCATTTCTTATTTACTAAGACTTTAGAATTTCATCTACACACAAGAGCCAGACTAGGGGAATTTTGAGAACAGGAAAGGTGGAGTCAGAGAGTTGCTGACAAACTCAGAAAAGCAAGATGAGAATGTCATACTGAGAAAAGGTACCAAGCCACATGACTAAACATAGATAAGACTTATGAGTTACCTTAAGTATAGAGTTAACTAGTAACAAGCCTGAGTTATCAGCTGAGCAATTATAATTAATATAAGCCTCTGTGTGGTAATTTGGGAAGCGGCTTCTGGGTATTTGAGAACAGGCAGTCGGGACAGGAAATATCTGGTTACAAGATGTAGAGGAAAAAGTAAAACCTCTTATCTTGATCATTATGTACTGTAGATTTGATAATATGATCCAGGGATTTTTCTATTAAAGCCTTTACCAAATTTTTCTCTCTGCTACTGTCTACTTCCTTGCCCAATCATCATCACCTTTACCTGACCCTAGATGAGCCTTCCTAGTACTGTGGGACACCAAGCAGTATTTGGTCTTTACACACACAAACTGTGATGCCTAGCTAATATGGAAAGTGTGAACTGAAGTTTACAGCAGGAAAAGACACCCTACAACATGTTTTTTTGCAGACCACTGGCTTTCATCAATCCAAAAGCTAAGAGTTTCCCCCTCTTTATTGTAACCAGTCTGCCTATGACCTCTACTCTGAGGTCTTTGATAAATACTTTGATAAATACTTTGATTTATAACTGTGTTCTGTAACTAATGAAAATCCCACATTAAAATTTCTGCAGTGGGACATCATATTTGAGGGAACCTGAAGCTGTGTCCCCAGGCCATGGCCACTCATATTTGGCTCTAGTATAAACTGTCTCTTACTGTTTTTGAAGTGAGAATTGTGTTTTGTGTTGATATTGGGCCTTCTTGCTGTTTTTCTGACCTCTACTCACAACTTAAAAGACATGACTTTTACCCTATCTCTCCTGCTTCTGGTCAAAACAATGGTATCTGAACTCTATGTTTGGCTCTGTAACACAGTCTCACAGCAGATTCCCTGTTCCTCTGGCTCTTATAATATTTCTTTTCCTTATCCCATGATGTTCTGTGAGCCTTAGGTACAGGAGTTGGGTTGTACATATCCATAAGGACCAGGACTTCACAATCAGTTATTCTCCACATTTCGACCAGTTACAGTTTTATGTAATGTTCTCCATCTGCTTCAAAGAAGCTACTTTGATAACAGGTGAGAGCTATCTGTGAGTGTAAGGATAAATATTCAGAATACAGTTAGGAATTATGCTCGTTTAGTAAAGTGGTGGTAGTAGTCTCTCTCTGAAGATCCATGACCTCACTAGCCCCAAGTAGTTGCCAGGGTTTCCAGTACCAGTCATGATTTCCCACCTGTTGAACAGTCCTTAAGTTCACTTAGACAACTGTTGGTTACCTCTAAAATTTGAGTGCCACTATTACACCCCCTATTTCTAGCTCTGTCCACATATCTGCAAATGTCACAATGCCATTTTTATTTATAGCTGAAATAGTATTCCATCTTGTATATAGACCATTTTTATTATCCATCCATTGGTTTAAGGACATTTGGGTTGTTTTCATTCCCTAGCTATTTTAAGTAGAGTGGCAATGAACGTGGCTAAACAAGGATCTATAGAGTAGGGTGTGGAGTCCTTGGGGCATATGCCAAGAAGTGGCCTAACTGGGTCATATGGGAGATTTATTGTTAGCTTTCTGAGATTTCTCCACCCTGATTTCCAGAGTGACTGCATCAGTTTGCATTCCCTCCAGCAGTGGTTGAGGGTTCCTGTTTCCCTACATCCTCTCCAGCATTTGTTGTAGGTGGTTTTGTTGATGTTAACCATACTGACTAGGGTAAGATGAAATCTCAAAGTTGTTTTAATTTCTATTTCCCTAGTTGCTAAGAACAATGAACATGTTAAAGATATTTCTTTGTCATTTTTATTTATTCTTTTGAGAACTCTGTTCAGATCCATAGTCTATTTTTCAATGATTTTTTTTTTATTCTCTGTATTTTGTAGGCAGAGTTTTTCTGTGCTGGCAGCTGCTCTTGAATAACCACTCAGAGTCTTAATATTAATTATAAATGATCGGCCAATAGCACAGGCTTGTTACTAACTAACTCTTACATTTTAAATTAACCCATATTTCTTATCTATGCTTTGCCACATGGCTTAGTACCTTTTTTTCAGTACAGCATGCCCATCTTGCTTCTCTCTGAGTCTGCTGATGACTCCTGACTCTGCCCTTCTTCCTTCCAGCATTATCAGTTTGGCTCTCCTGCCTAACCTTATCCTGTTTAGCTATTGGCTTTAAATTATTTATTAAACCAATTATAGTGACATATATTGACACAGTGTAAAGAAATATTCCACAATGTTTAAAGTTCTTTGTACATTCTGGATATTAATCCTCTGTCAGCTGTATTGCTGGCAAAGATTCTTGCCCACTCTGTGAGCTTCTTTATTGCTTGCTTGCTTGTTTCCTTAACTGTCCAGAAGCTTTTTAGTTATATGATGTTTCTCTTATCAATCATTGACCTCAGTTCCTGGGCAAATGAAGTCCTATTCAGAAAGTCCTTTCTTATTACACCTGTATCATTAAGGTAATGCTTATGGTGTTTGCTTGTTTGTGTGTTTTTTCCCCTAGGAGTTTAAGTATTTCAGGTTTCACAGTAAAGTCATTGATCCATTTGGAGTTAGGCTTGTGTGTGGTGATAGATAGGATCTAATTTGATTCTTCTACATGTGGACATCCAGTGTTCCCAGAACCATTTTTGGAAGATGCTATCTTTTATTCAGTGTATGTTTGTCAAACATCAGGTGACTGTAGTTATGTGTACACATAAACTATTTTGTTTATTGGTCTGTATGTCTGCTTTTATGCAATAACATTTTTATTACTATGACTGTATAATATAACTTGATATCTGGAATGGTAATCCCTCCAGCATTGCTTCTTGCTCAAGATTGTTTTGAGTAAGTCTTACATTTTCCTTGCGTTCACATCAGCACCTGCTATCATTTGTTTATTGATTTTGGCCATCAGACTGGTATAACATACAATGTGATTTTGATTTGCATTTCCCTGGTGGTTAAAGATGTCGAACATTTAAGTGTTTCTAGGTCGTTTGTGTTTTGTCTCTGAGAAATCTCTGGTTAATTATGTATCTCATTTTTTAATTCAGTTATTTGTTTTCTTAATGTTCAATTTTTCTTTATATGTTTTAGATACCAACCTATTAGATGAATAATTGGTAAAGATATTTTCTCATTCTGTAGGCTGCTGCATTGTGCAAATGCTGTGCAGAAGTTTTTCAACTTTTTTTTAAACATTCATTGTTATTCTTAGTGCCTGTGGTATTTCTGTTCAGAAAGCCCTTTCCTGTGCCAATGAGTTCAAGACTATTCACCACTTTCTTCTCTTCTAGCAGGTTCAGTGTATCTGACCTTATGTTGAGATCTATGATCTATCTGAAGTTGATTTTTGTGTAGGGTGATGAGCATTGGTCTATTTGCATTCTTCTCCATGCAGCCATCCTGTTTGACAAGCACCATTTGTTGAAGATGCTGTCTTTTTTCCACTGTGTACTTCTTTATCAAACCTCAGGTGCCTGTAAGTGTATGAATTCATATCTGGGTCTTCAATTTGATTCCAGTAATCAACATGTCTGTTTTTATGCCAATACCATGCTGTTTTTATTACTATATCTCCATAGTACATTTGAGGTCAGGGATGGCAATACTGAACAGCAGTTCTTTTATTATTCAGGATTGTTTAGCCATCCTCAATTTTGTATTTCCATATGAAGCTAAAAATTGTTTTTTAAGTTTCTATGAAAAATTATCTTGGGATTTTTATAGAGAGTGCACTGAATTTGTAGATTGCTTTTGGTAGGATGGCCATTTTTACTATATTAATTCTGCCTACCTATGAGCACAGGGGATCTTCCCATCCTCTGGTGTCTTCTTTGCAGCTGTTTTTTGCACTGGGACTTTTACTCAGGACTTTGTTATTTGGTTGTTATTTGTTAGGTCTCATTTCTTCTTTTAGGTGGGTATGTTTGTAATGAAGACTAGTTGAGTTGTCATTTTCCATGTTCAGACCATATTCAAGGTACCATGACATATCACTAGATCTTCCCCTAGGGTAACTCCAGCAGTAGGACCCCAGATTGCTTGGTTTTACCTAACATTCTGCATATTCTTTTTCTACTTCCTAGAAGTCTTGACTTACTGCCAGGAGTTCCTCTGTGTTGGATGGTCTCGTATCTTCTCTATTTCTAAGGACTATTCTGGATGAGTGTCCATGTCGTGTTCCATTTCTGGCCCCTATTCCTGATTTGGTTTGGCTCTGCTCTGTCTTTGGTTCAGACTTTTTCTGGGTGGTGCTTCTATTTGGAACTTACTCTGCATGTGGGTTCCTCTTACCTTTTTGAATGAGTTTCTGGCACTTTTGTGTTCAGTGTGTGTTTGTGCTTTGTGTTCTTTGTGGACTTAGCTTCTTTTGGCTTGGTTAGGTACTATTGAAATTAAGTTGTAGAGAAATTGTTGAGTGTTTACTTTTGGTAAGTAGCTGTAGTTACAACTAAATGATCTTGCTTAGTTAGTTGTAGAATAGTTTCAAACCTCAATGGAATCTTTGTTGATGGGGCACAGACCAGTGTGAGCCAGGGTATAGGTGTCTTTTCATGGGGGTGTTTCAAGGCTCTATGGATTGGGGAGACTCCAGCTGCAGGTAAGCATTTCTGGCCTCACAGGCTTGGTCTGATGGGATGTGGGGGTGGTGGGTACATTATCTGTTCTCACTGGGATATCTCAAGTGCATGTGTGAGCTGGTGGGCATACAGTCTCTGACCTCACTGGGGTTGTCCAATGGCATATGGGTTGAAAGGACCTTGAGGGTGTGTGGGTGTGCAGTCCCTGACAAATAGGGGATAGTCTGACAGTGGATGGGACAGGAGGAGCCTTTTATTTGTTTGTTGTTTTTACCTTGAGGCAGGGCCTGGTAGAGCCCAGGGTAGCCTTGAACTTACTGTATAGCTAAAACTGGCACTGAGCTCTTTGTCTTCACCTACCACGTCTGGCTTTGTTTGCTATTTTTCTTTAAGAATCATGGCAAGAACATGTTACTGGGAGAGTGATAGTTTGAGATGGCTTGTCACATTGAGTCCTCGGTCACAGAGGGAGAAGAATGCTGGCGTTCAGCTGACTTTCACCTTTTCCCTTTTGAACTTAGTTATGGAACCTAGTTCATGGGTTGGTGCCACCCACACTTAGGGTAGATTTCCTCTCAGTTAAACCTGTTTAGAATTGTCCTCATAGACGCACTCATGGCATGTCTCCTAGGTGACTCTAAATCAAGTCAAGTTGGTGATCTGAATTACTATCACCCAATTTTTCTTATGTTCTTTATATAATCAAAAATGTTTGTGTAGTCAGATCTTTTGTTTCTTTTCTTTTCTTCTCTGTCCTTGATTTCTATAAATTATTCTTTATGGTACTATTTATGAATGGTAATCTGTATATGACATTGTTTCATTAAAACATTAACTCTGAAAAGCCAGAATAGACTCTGGCCACCTGAGATGTGCCAAATAAGGCCATTTTCTCTATTGTGTCCAGTGCAGCTTTCTACTGCTTCCATGAAGTTCTCTTCTTGTACAATTTAATTAATTTCTTCCTTTAATTTTTAGATTGTTCCTAACTTCACAAAGCGTGTCCAGACCAAAATCAAAGATCTTCTTCAGCAAATGGAAGAAGGACTGAAGACAGCTGATCCTCACGATTGCTCTGCATATACTGGCTGGACAGGTGGAGTACATTATGTTCCATTCCTGAACTAGTGTATATAAGCTGAGACTTTGACATTTTCTCCTACTTTAAAATGGTGACATTTATACCCTTGAATCATTAGACAGTTTTATTATGAGCTGTTTTATAATTTTGTTTCTGAAGAAATACTGTCTGAAGGTTTGATCTTTAATATGTAGTATATTTTTATAACATTATTTAACCTCATACACAGCTATGCAAATGTGTGACAAGAAAAGGTCTACCTTATTATTTATTTTATTGGGTCTGTTGTTATATTTTTCTTTCTGACAAGTTGTGATGAAATGGTGTATCTGGTGTGCTTCATAAATGATTACCTTGTTGGTTATACTTAATTTGATTCAAATAATTTTAATTAAATTATTTATATACATAAATATTTTATTTTAATGATAGATTTGTTTATTTATTATATCATTTAAACAAAAAGTCATATAATTCAGAACAAAAAAGTGTGATCTCAAATTTAACTTGCCTTAACTAATTTTACATTTTTGCTGTTGTTCTAACACTGGGATCTTTTCTTCCTGGTTCCCATGATCTATGATGAAGAAACTCAGATGAGATACACAGAGCATAGTTTAGGAAATAGCAAGTATTTATTACAGATTAAAGCGGAGCATGTTGTCAAGGGGAAGAAAGAGGATAGAGGCCACAGGGATCACTTTGTAGTATAACCTATTGTTAAAGGATCTGAGTGAACAATGGACAAAGTGGTCAGTGTGCACTGTTTTAGGCCAAATTTACACTATTTCTAGAACAGATAGCTTTTTCTGAGGGCCTTTTCACCTTCAGGGTATTGTCAGTCTGGAGAAAGGAGATTAGTGGAGAAAGGGACATGGGGCTATTTTTGTCCTTTACGAGGATGTCCCACAGCTAGTAATCCTACTAGGTTTAGGGCTCCTGGAACAAGGTTTTTTTTGTTTTGTTTTGTTTTGTTTTGTCATTCTTTTGACTAATAATTAGTTAGACCTTGATTGTACAAGTTCTAAATTAGGGAATGGGCAGCTCCAAGTGCCCCAGGCCTACAATATCTAATGGGCTACTTCACACTACCAGGTAGTCAGAACATTTTCATAGCTATGTATGAGGTATGTAAAAGAACAGACCTTGTTCTCTGGAATTACAGGAAAGGCTGACAATCATGCTAGTAATTCACATACAAATTTAGAGGCTTTCCTTGTTAGCTTTAACATAATATTTTTACTTATTCTTTGAGAATTTTATACATGCATACAACATATTTTGATTATATATACCCCCTACTACCTCTCTTCAAATCCCCAGGACTCCAAACCCATCTTCCTCCCAACTCCATGTATTCTTTTATATTATTAATAATAATGATAATACCCCCTGAGTCAAATTCATGTTGAGTATCTGTGTATGGGTTTGGTGTCAACCATTAGGGCAAGGACAATCTACCAGCAGCCACCACATCCGCAAAGTGACCCAGGGCAGCCCTTCCCCATCTATCAACCAATCAACCAGCTGGAGTTTAGGCTGGTTTCATCATGTAGAGGTGTTGTGCAGGCAACCAAAGCTGCCGTGAGTTGCCGTATGAAACAGCCACGTCATCTCCAGAAGACAGCATTTCACAACTCCTCCCCATCCTCTAGCTCTCTAGCTCTTACATTCTTTCAACCTCATCTTCTGTGATGTTTCCTCAGACATGGAAGGGAGGAGTTTGCTATAGATAACCTGTCTCAACCTGAATGCTGACAGTTACTTATTCTCGGCACTTTGATTGGTTAGGAGTCTCTGCATTATTCACTGCAGAAAAATAAATGAAAAGCTTCTCAATCTAGGTTAACATCAGCACAGATCTGTTTATGCAAACATAAATATTTATGAGGCACTTTGAAAATATGACCATTTAGTGAAACTGAAATAGTAGATTATTCCTAGGGCCTGTAGCCTTCCCATTCATGGTCTTTTGACTGAGTTTTCAATGGAGGGTATTGCTAGTGTTTTCTTCTAGCAGTTCCAATGTTTCAGGTTTCACATTAAGGTCTTTGGTCCATTTAAAGTTAGAATTTGTTCAAGGTGATAGATACAGGTCTAATGTCATTCTGTTGCCTGTGGATGTCCAGTTTTTCTAGCACCACCTCTCTTCGGCTTATGTTTTTGGCATCTTTGTCAACTATAAATGGCTGAAGTTACATGTACTCATGTTTAGGTCTTCAGTTTTGTTTCATTAGTCTACATGTCTGTTTTTGGACCAGTATCATAATGTTTTGTAATCCCTCCAGAATTATTCTTTTTGTTCAGGATTGTTTTGGCTATCTTTAGTCTTTTGTGGTTCTAGTTGAATTTTAGGATAGATTTTTTTCTGTTTCTTTGTTGAGTGAGATAGGGATTATATTGAGTCTGTAAACAGCTTTTTAGAAAAATGGTCATTTTTACAATATTAATTCTATAAATCCGTGAACATGCCTCTTTCTTCAGCAGTTTGAAGTTGTTTTTTAACTTTATTTTTATTTACTCTTTGTGTCTTTCACATCATGCGTCTCAATCCGATTAATTTCCCTGATCCTTAGTATCCACCATCTTCCCTTGCAACCCTCCCCCACAAATAAAATAAAATTTAAAAGAAAAAATGGAAAAAAGGAAAAATCTCATCATGGAAGCTGTGGTGTAACACAGTCATGCAGTAAACCCTTTGTCCCTATATCTTGCAAGTGTTCAGTGCAAAGAGTCACTGGTCTGCTTTGAGACCTCTAGTTTCTGCTACACCATCAATACTGGGCCCTCACTGGGACTCCTCTTGCCTATCCTGTTGTTGTCCTGTGTCATGGAGATCCTGCAGCTTTGGGTCTGCAGAACTGGCCCCTTCGCATGCTCCTGCAGATCATAGATGGGGTGGATGTTGAGGTGGGCCAACTCATAATCCTGGTTCTGGGCCTGGGTAGTTGCAGGGTTGGTCAGTCCGCCAGCTCTCCCCTGTCTTCACCACCAGGGTGAGCTCTCTAGCGTTGCCCTGGCTAGGTCACCCTTGTAGCAGTGAGCAAGGGGCGGGGCCAGTTCTCCTGCTTTCACACCCCCAGGGTCGGTTCTCTTACACCTAGACAACCAGTGCCAGCTCTACTGTATTGCCCAGGCAAGGTGCAGGGGCCATTCTCCCGAGTGCTGCATCTGGTGCAGGGGCAAGGGCAGCTCTCCTGCTCTTGTGACACAGGTGGTGAGGGGACATCTCTGCCCACCCACACCATCGTATGGCAGGTGAGGGGCAGGGTCTCAGGGGTGGCTCACCTGCACCCCTGTCAGCAGGTTCAGCTCTGCTGTGCTGCCCAGGTGAGGAGCAGGGCCTGCTTTCCCAAGTGCTGCCGCTGGTGAGAGGGAGGGTCGGCTCCCTCGTCTGTTGGTTGCAGTCAGAGAAGGGAGAGGGGTAAGGGGTGCACCTCTTCCCTGGCTACACTACCACGTAACAGACAAATAGTGGGGACAGCTCTCCCATGCTCACAGCTTTGGGGCCGGCTCACCCACACCTCCAACAACAAGCAAGGTGCAGGGCCTGCTCTCCCAAGGGCTGCAGCTGGTGAGGGGCAGGACCAGTTCTCCCCCTAGTATTGCAGCCAGTGAATGATGGGGCCAGCTTTGTACAGTCCTATATTGTCAGCCTTTGGTGTTATCAGGAGCCACCAACATCAACAGGAAATGTGGCTGCATCAGGGCCATGAACCCAGACATGGGCCCCTGCAGCAGCCCAGGCCCAGACCTCACTATGGCCCTGGGTAGCAATCAAGCCACCCATGTCAGGCCCCTCCTCACCACTTTCACCTCTTCTGATGTGCCTCTGTCCACAGGACAGGAGCCATTTTGTCTCTTTCTCCCGTACTACACCATACATTTGCTTACCATAATTGTGCCATTCTGCCTGGCACAGCAAGGTGCAGGGTGGACTCGTGTTTTCTCCTCAGAGCCCATGGCAGATCGCCCCAGGCCTGCGTGTGGGTCTCCTTGTCCCACTCAGTCCGTCATGGCACTGGATAGGACCGTGCTTCCTCTTCACAAAGAGATCATAATAGTGCCCAACTGCCTGGTGCTTCTGGGCTCCTGGTTAATGGACAGGTATTGTTGGAATCCTCCCAGGGGCTTAGGATAGAAAGCCTGGGCTACATTTGGTTCGGTTCCACCAGCCCTAGCTGCATGGTGTGGGATGGAGCTGTTGCTGGAGCTCTCTTACCTGAAGTTTGCATTGTAGAGATTTCACTTCTTTGGTAGGTTCATTCCTAGATATTTTATTTTCTTTGTATGTTGTTGGTGTATAGAAAGGGTACTGATTTGTTCAAATTGCTTCTGTATTCTGCCACATTGCTTAATTTTTTTGTCATTTCTAGAAATTTTCTGGTAGAATTTGTGAGATTTTTAACGTATAGTCCTTATCTTCTGAAAACAGGGATAATTTGACTTCTTTCTCTATAATTGTCCATTTAATTTCCATTTTTAATGAAATTGGTTGCACTAGAGTTTGGTGCATATATGTTGAGGATAATAATTTCTTGGTTAATTGTTTCCTTAATTTTAATGAAGTGTCTTTCTTTAACTTTTCTGATTAATTTTAAATTGAAGTCTATTTTGTCAGACATCAGGATAGCAATGCCTGCTTATTTTCTAGACATGTTTGATTGGAGTACACTTAGCCACCATTTTCTCTTAAAATTGTTTCTGTCTTTAAAGCTGAGGTGTGTTTCTTGTAGATAACAGATACATTGATTTTGTTTCTTGGTCCATTCAGGCAGCCTATGCCTTTTGATTGGAGAATTGAGTCTATTCATATTTAAAGTCAGTATTGAAATATTTGTGTTAGTTCCCATCATTGTGTTGCTGAGTTTTGGTGTTACGTTTTCGGTGGTACTTTTGTTTTAGGAATTATGGCATCTATATCTGTCTATGGTCTTTCTCCTTTGCTCATCCCTTTCTTCAGCCTGAATTCAATACTGCTTGTCATTCCTTTAGGTTTGGTTTGTTGGACATACATTTGTTTAGCCTGTTTATATCATGGAAAGTTTTTCGTTCTTTCACCTATGACAGGTAGTTTTGCTGGGTATTACTCTAGGTTGTCTGTCATGGTCTTTTATGACTTGGGATGTGTTGCTTCATGCTCCTCTGACTTTCATAGTTTCCACTGAGAAATCAGCTGTTATTCTGATGGGTTTTCCTTTATATGTCTGTGGTGATATATTGTGTATCAAATAAAGCTTGCCTGAGGATCAGAGGACAAAGCCAGCCACCAGATTAAACATAGAAGGCAGGAAATGGTGGCACATACCTTTAATCCTAGCACTCAGGAGGCAAAGATCTGTCTGGATTTCTGTGAGTTCAAGGCCTATAGATTCAGTCTGGGAGAGAAATAGAGGCAGGTAGTGGTGGCACATACCTTTAATCTCAGTGCTTGGGAGTCACAGGCCTTTAATCCCAGCACTTGAAATCTCATGCCTTTGCTACCAGTATTTGCACTAGGAAGGAACTGAAATATCTGGGCAGAGAAAGGTATATAAGGTGTGAGGAGACAGGAACTAGAAGCCCTTTCTGCTGAGGACTCAGAAGGATTCAGTCAGAGGATTCGTGGAGATCGGATCTCACCTTCCATTCAGCCTGAGGATTTGGTAGTGGTGAGAAGTTTCTCTAGTGGCTTGTTCCTTTGTCTGTCTGATCTTTCAGCATTTACCCCAATATCTGGCTCAGGGTTTTTATTATAAGACCATTTAGGATTCGTGTTACATATGTCATTTGTATTTTTTCTCTTGAAGCTCTTAATATTTCTTTCTTTGTTTTATATTATTAGGGTTTTAACTATGATATGCTTTGGGGTGTTTTTTTCTGGTTTTGTCTATTTGGTGTTCTATGTGCTTCATGCATGGGTATATCTTTCCTTAGATTGGTTGAAATTTTCTTCTGTGAATTTACTGAAAATCTTGCCTATACCATTGATTTGGAGTTCTTCTCCCTCATTTATTCTTGTCATTTGAAGGTTTGCTGTTTGCTCCTTTCCTGTGTGTTTTTTAATTTTTTATATTCTTTGCTTTTTGAACTAGATCTTTTGCTTTATCTCTGAGTTCTGATTGTCTGCCTTCTACTTGATTCATTCTACTTGTAAGGCTTTCCTTTGAATTTTCTAGCTGGGTTATGGGTTGTCCCATTTCATCTTCATTTTGGCTTGAGTCTTTTTCAGTGTTTCTATCTATTCACTGGATTCTGTTTTAAAGTCCTGGATTGTTTTTGTAATTTCCATTAGCCTTATGTTTGTGTTTTCTTGGGCATCACTAGGGCATTTATTTTCCTTATGTTCCTTCTCTTTAATTTCATTGAGCTGTTTCATTGTGTCTTCTAATACTTAAGGCAATCTCTTAACTTTAACCCCTTGTAAAAGCAAAAATCAGATCACATCCTTCCAACATACAATGACATAGAATATGAATTCCTATTCCAAAGGGGAAAAAGGGGGCATAGTGAAGAAACACTGAATCAAAGAACTACTGAAACCCAGCAGGGCAAATTCCAAATTCTGTGTCTCTATATCTGATATCTAGAGGCTCTTATGACTCTTCAGATCTCCCACTCCTTCCAGCTTTACTGACTGCAGCACACTTCTCTTTCTGGAGCTGTATCCACTTCTTGTATTCAGTTCTCCTTGGCAGGTATCCCATGCCGGGACTCCTCTGCCACACACCTGACTTTAACTGTGGAGGAAGAGTCCACAACTCCTTTACACTTTGTATCCTTAAATCCAGAATCATTTAGCCAAGCTGCCAAACTTTGCTGCCTTCTGGGGCTGGAACATTGCCTCCTCTTCAAATTACCTTTGCATAAGCTTTGACATGTTAATATATTTTTTTTTTTTTAGGCTGGGGAAATCCCTTGGCCTTTTCATTTCATAGAAAACAGGATAGCCTGAGTGGGATTTCACCCCAAGGGTACCACTTCATTTAGCTTCAGGCATTTCTTTAAACTTATCTCCTTGAGCACAGAATTTGGTCCTAACATTACATTCCCTGGTGCTCTTTTTCTCCTCAAAGTAGACATTTTATTATTTCTATTTGCCTGCTTGCTCTTTTTCATTACAGATCTGCATAAAAATGGTTACTAATAAGCATACAACAGTCACTATTAAGTTGTTTTGAAATCTCCTCTGCCATTGCTATTGCTCTAGAACTCTTCAATTTGAACTCTGGAAAATTTTTAGGACAAGGCCAAAAAGCAGCCAAATTTTTGCCAAAATATTCCGAGCATGGTCTGTAGTCCAGTTGCTATTATTCCCATCTGAAACCTCTTGAGCTGGACCCCCATATCCCAAAATGCTGTCAGCACTACTGCCTTCTAAACTCCTACTAGGGTGGCCCGTTAAGACCTATTTACAGTATTCAACTGCTTTCCTAATCCAAAGTCCCAAAGTCTTCCACATTCCTCTAAATCAGTGGTTCTCAACCTTCCTACTGCTGCAACCCTTTAATACAGTTTCCCATGTTGTGGTGATCCCCAAACATAAAATTATTCTCATTGCTACTTCATAACTGCAATTTTGCTATTATGAATCACAATGTAAATAAATATCAAATATGCAGGATATCTGATATATGACCCCTGTGAAAGGGTCGTTTGATACCCCCAAAGGGGTCACCATCATAGGTTAAGAACTACTACACTAAACAATAGCATGGTCAGTATTGTCACAGCAATATTCTAGTCCCTAGTACCAACTTCTACCTTAGCTGTTTGTGGCAGGGTCCTGTGTTGTTGTTCCCTTTAGGGGAGATGGGCCAAGTAGGCACAGAGTCAACAACACAGACTCTGGGAGAATGTTGAAACAACAAGTTCAGTTTATTCAGGAAGAGGCAAGCCTTATATACCCTCCACCCCACCCTGAGGGGAAGGTCTGATGAATATGCATCTTCTGGTATGACATGGCTGCCTCTCATTGGTCTGGGTCATCTCCAGATCATGTCTCAGCTGCTGTTGCTAAGGCCCTTAGGCAGACCCAGGTTGGCTCTCAGAAAGTATCCTTTTTACTTGTTTGGGCCTCAAGCTTGTTAGGGATGAGTCATCCCACAGCTGTTGTTCTTTTGTCAAGAGACCTCATGACCAAGGCAACTTATAGAAAGAATCATTTAATTGAGGGCTTGCTTATAGTTTCATAGGGTTAGTCCATGATCACCTCATAGGGAGCGTGGTAGCAGGCAGGCAGGTATGGCACTAAAGCAGAGGTTAAAAGCTTACATCCTGATCCATAGGCAGGTAGTAGAGAGACAGCGAGACTGGGCCTAGCATGGGCTTTTGAAACCTCCAAGTACACCCCAGTGACATACCATCTCCAACATGACCACATGTTCTAATCCTTCCTAAACAATTCTACTAACTGGGGTCCAAGCATTCAAACACATTAGCCTATGGAAGCCATTTTCATTAAACCCATCACACAGAACTTGTGTCAGCTTAGAAATTCTCTCTGGTGATCCTTAGAAATTTGTAGAGAGCTTACTGGATTCTACTGGTTCTCCTCAAGGGTTAGGCGCAAGTCGAGGTAGTTGTGGTAGAAGCCAGATTTGGTGACTTATTGGGACCAAGGACTCAGAATGCTAAGTTGGTCCCGGGGATTCTTGGTAGGTGGGTTTATAAACTATTTCTGGGGTTTTCTACCTGGAGTTCCAGGTCAGATTTCACATGGTTCTAGTACCATGGTAAGTAGGATGGCTGATAGGTAGGTGGTTGAGCAGAATGTGTCTGGGGGTCCTATTTGGAATTCTGGGTCAGAATTCATGCAAGACCAGTGCCAGGTCAAGCTGTGGATAGGTAAGTAGAAAGCAGGTGGAGAAATGGGTCTGTGGGAGTTACCTGGATTTTCAGGTCAGACTCCACATGGTACCAGGTGGGGTGTGGTTAAAGTGACTTCCTGGAGTTCTAGGTCAGACTCCATGAGGTGTCATTGCTAGGTAGGTTGGTGAATGTGGTGATAGACAAATAGGCAAGCAGGCAGGGGAATGTGTCTGGGGACCTATCTCTCAAATTATTTTTATGTAGGCAGTTATCATTATAAACATTCCTCTTAGGCCTGCCTTCACTTTGCCCCAAAGAATTTGGTGTGCTTTGTTTTAATTTTCATTAAATTTTAGGAATTTTTCTATTTCTTTCTTGATTTCTTCAGTGGTCTATTTATCATTCAATAGTGTATTGTTTACTTTCCATGAAACTATACTTTTGTGGTTTCTATTGCTGTTGATGTCTAGCTTTATCTCATTGTAGTAAGTGGGAGTACAGGATGTTACTTTAGTTTTTCTGTATTCATCAGTAATTTCTTGTGTTCAGATATAGGGCCATTTTTGGAAAATGTTCCGTGGCCTGCTGATGAGAATATATATTTAGTGTTTGGGTGGAATGTCCTGTAGATTTTGTTAGGTACATTTGATTTGTTATTCAATTTAATTCCAGTGTTTTTCTGTTGTTTTCTCTGGATGGCTTGTGTGTTGGTGAGAATGGGGTATTGAAGTCACCTACTGTAGGTGGAATTTTCTGTCCTGCCGGCTCCCAAATAACCACACAGAGACTTATTATTAATGGTAAATGCTCAGCTGATAGCTTAGGCTTATTACTGACTAGCTCTTACAACTTAAATTAACCCATTTTTATCAGTCTACATGTTGTCACATGACTCGGCGTTTACCTGCCCTCTTGTATGTCTTGCTTCCCCCCTGTCTAGCTGGGGATTCGGCCCTTCTTTCCAGAGTTCTTTCTCTCTGGCTCTCCCACCCATACCTTCTCTAGCCTAACTACTGGCCATTTAGCTCATTGACAGTGAGATATTTTCATGGAGGCAAGAAAGATGGATTATATTTCCTAATCTAGTACACTAACCTCTTTTGAGAGTAGGGTGGAATGAGACCACTCATGTTAAGAGTTACTACTGAAAGATGTGTACTAATTCCTGCCATTTTGTTGATTTTTTTTCCTCCTCCATAGATTAACCTCCTCTGCTTGGCATTGCAGAGCTTCTTCAATTTCAATAGCTAGTTTTGTTGAGTATAGTCGTCTGGATTGACAGTTGTGGTATTTCAAAATTTAGAATACATCTTACCAAGCCCTTCTAGCTTTAAAGTTTTCTGCCTAATAATCAAGTATTATTCTAATGGGCTCAACTTTATAAGATACTTGACCATGCCCTCTTCCCAGCTTTCAGTGCCCTTTCTTTATGTTTTTAGTATTTAAGCTATAATATAGTGAATAGTAAAGTTTTGTGTTGTTTATTTTCTAACCTGGTCTATGTGTATATGTGCCTGTTTTTCTATGGCCCTGGTGTTCTATGTGTTTATTGTACCTGGATAGAAATCTTTTTCTCTCAAGTTGGGAAATTTTCTTCTCTAATTTTATTAAAATTAGCTTCTATGGCTTTGTTATGTGTTCCTCTTCTTTGCCCATAATTCTAAATTTTCTTGGTGATCCAAAGTTCTTCCATGTTCCATTCACATGTTAGAAAAATTATCTTTGACCTTTACTGAGTAAACATCCCAACTTTACTGAGTGATCTAATTCCTCTCCCTTGTCTTCCAGCACCAATACTGTATTTTCCACAAGATCTATTCTATTAGTGCAACTTTCCTCTGAGATAATTTGATTATTATGTTTTTTTCATTTCTAGCTTATTTCAATAGATTTTTCCCCCAACAATTCTATTTCCTTATTGAATTCTGTTTTCATATCTTGGAATTATTTCCTCACTTTTTTTGTTGTTCTCCTGGGCTGTATTCATATCTTTTCTGAGTTGTTCAAGCAGAGCTATAATCATTCTTTTGAATTTTTGCTGAGATTTCTTCCAGTTCATTCTCATTGGGAACCATTACTGTCTTATTAGTAAGTTTTTGAAGTGATATGTTGTCTTGGTCTTTCTTTTCACTTTTGTTTTAGTGCTGGGACATGGTGTATTTGTTGGTAGAGTTTTTCTTTTCCCTCCCTCCCTCCCTCCCTCTCTCCCTCCCCTCCCTCCCTCCCTCCTCCTTCCTTCCCTCCTTCCTTCCCTCCTTCCTTCTGTCCTTCCTTCTTTTCAAATCACCCGCTTTCTATGGAGGCTGTACAATGTTCAGGGGTGGATTATTTTGTAGATGAGTTGGGATGTTTACTTTTGTCCTTAATACTCCCCTCCCTAGAAAGGAAATATTTCCAGAAGGAATGGGTATATCCTGAGAAGAAACTTTTATGAATGAAAAGTTGGCAAAATAATGTTCAGAGAGCCAGAGAAGAAAAGGCAAGAAAGTGTATAGAGAGCAGCATACAGATCTCTTTATAAGGCATTACTAAATAGGGGAGGTTGACCTGTGAGGAGAATTGGTACTATAAGCCCACCATCTGAGTTTCCATGCTTCCCCTAGGAATCCGGTCATAGAAATTGGTAAAGCAAAATGGAATCATTTACTGTTTGGGCAAGGTGGGTGGTCTGATTTATTGCCCACTCACCTTATCTTACAATGTATAGAAATCTGTGAGACAAAGGTTAGAACTATGTCTCTTCATCTGCAAATGGTTCTTTCTTAGGGATAATGGGGCATGGGCCAAGGCTACCCTCCTTGCTCCATTTTGATATAGAGTTAGTTCTTCCTTGTAGTTTGGGTAAAGGAAAATGAGATCTTACAGATTCCCTTGTATATAAATTGGCATTTATTCATTGTAATTTTGAAATATGTTTAAGATCAACTTGAAGGTGTGAAGTACCCTGAATTAACCACTAAAGAAATAAGCTGCTAAATATTTAGAGAAATTTAAAAATTAAAATAAAAAGAATAAAAATCAGATTATTAGGTAAATTAGATGAAGTCTAAACTATTAAAGAACCTCAGTTTTAGATTAACTGAATGTCTTATTTGACCTAGTTACTGTCAACATTTATTCCAGTACGTTCTTGTACAGTGTGCTTTATTTATATTGATTCCTTTTTTTACTTAGCTGTCATACTGACTTCTTTTTTTACTAACACATATTAATTGAACATATTATGGGGTTCAGTGTGACCCACTGCATGTGCTGATCAAATCCAAGCACACTTTTTCCATAGTCCCATAGCTCAGGAGTCAGAGTGTGCTTTCAGAGTAAGTCATTCTCCAGAGGGTTTCTCCAAAGAGCTCGCAGCAGAACTCCTGGCTCCCGTCCATCGTGAGAGAAGACTGTGACAGAGAACCTAGCGTAGCCTGCTCTGGCCTCAGAGTCACTGTCATATAGCTGAGAACATCTTTGAGTTCCTGACACTGCTGTCCATCTGCCAGATGCTGGGATCACAGACATGAGCCCCACACCTGCTCCGGATTTCTATTTCTGTTTTAGAAGAGGTTGGTGACAGGCTGCTCCCACTGTCCCGGTTCTGCCAGGTCACGTGGTGTTCCCTAAGTGTGGGTCTGACTTACTGGTTAGATGCCCAATTGCTTGATGAGGAAAGAAAAAAAAAGGAAACACTATAGAAAATATAAAAATGAGAAAGGAGGCAGAAAATCTATACAGATAATCACTTACTGAGGAATCACATAGAAGGAAATGCCTTGAGGAGAAGCAGAGAAGAGTTCCATTAGCTTGACTGAGGATAAGCTGGGCATGAGCAAGACCTGGGAGGAGATGGAGCAGTAGTGTGTCTGTGTCTTCTTTTCTAAGCGAAATTGCTGACTCACAACAGGTTGATAAATTTTAACCCGTTTCATGGCCTTTTCCACCCTAATTTTTGTGTCTTTTCAGCAGTTTCAATTATGCTTTTTGTTGCTATTGTTTATATTGTCCATTTCTAAATACATAGTCTTTGTAGAGGATGTTTTGTGTCATTACAAATTACACAAATTACAAATCCCTCTCTGAAGGTAAAAAGGAAGGTAGTAATGCTTTTCTTTTGGGGGTGGGCCTCCTTCCAGGCATAGCACTTTTGTACCTGCAGCTGTATCGGGTCACTGGTGACCAGACCTACCTGCTCCGATCCCTGGATTACGTGAAGAGAACACTCCGAAATCTGAGTGGTCGCAGAGTCACTTTCCTCTGCGGAGATGCTGGGCCCCTTGCTGTGGGAGCTGTGATATATCATAAACTCAAAAGTGAATGTGAGTCCCAGGAATGCATCACAAAGTGAGTTTTAAAAATTGAGAATGTCTCCAAATGTTTTGTTGAAGAATTATTGAGCATAGATGTTCAACAATTAACTTATTTTCTAACTTGCAATTGCAAACAGGTCTCTCTGAAAAGTGAAGTATGTTTGTCTTAGTGGTGGGATCATGTGTTCTTTTCCTATGCATGCATGAGTGTGCCTTAATTTCAGTGGGACTTTAATAATCATTCTAAACAAGTTGCGACTGCCTTCAATGCATGAAAATGAGTTCACATCCAGGAAAATAGTTTGAGAATAACTAACCCTGAGTTTAGTTTGTAGCTCTTAGTTTCAGTGAGGAGGGAATGATGATGGACTGTGAAGGTTTCTACAGTGGTTAGTTTATAATCTTCTTGAACAAGCAGAAAGCAAGGTCCCTTCGTTGGATATGGTAGAGTATCTGGCACATGAAGACATTGATGTTGTTGAAAGATGGAGCGACTGAGTCTTGCCTAAGCAGTAACTGTCTCTCAGCTCCATCTTACTTAGATTTTACATCACTTTCTTCTAATACTAGATTGTAAAGTGTGAACTCTGTTTTTACTGTATGAGTTAGAGCAATAGGGAGGTGGACATTTGGAGCTGAAAGAATTTTTTTCAGAGCTGGAGATTGAATCCAGGATCCCATATACTTTTTAACACTGACCTACTTCTCCAACCTGGATATTTTTGTTCTTAATTTTGTTATTTGAAACAGGAATTAGTAGAGAGGTTTTGATTGTTTTATGAACTTGGTGTTATTTTTCAGTCATAATTGATTTTTAGACATTTTCTGGGATAATCCTTTGTCTTGTTGGTTAGACTTCTGCAGATGCACAGAACCATTGTCTGTCAAGAATCAGAGCTTCCTGATGAGCTGCTGTATGGGCGGGCAGGTTACCTGTATGCCTTACTCTACGTGAACACAGAGATTGGCCCCGGCACAGTTGGTGAGACAGCTATTAAAGAGGTATTGTGGGCCTACTGGACCTACTGATATTCCAAGCTAGCTGACAGCAGCATACAGTTGTGTTAATACCCAGCCTCTGCTTCTAGGTGGTACTGATTTTTTAAAAAGTATGTCATAAGATGTTTTTTAGAAAATCCTACCTTCCTTCTCAAACATATTTTAAAAATCAGTGATCTATATTGGTTAGGTTGTGTTTCATTGGAACTACATAGTTCAACTTCCAAAGGTTAAAGTAAGGTGATGATAATTGGGTACTTGTACTCATTTCGTTCTATTCTGCTGTCCTCTACATATGCCCTATCCACACAACCAAATGTAGTTTGGCACCCTTAGCCTGCTTGGAAAGGGAAAAGGAACAGCTTCCTTTGTCAGGGTTGCATTTAGAAGGTGCCCGCCTCATGCCTGCTCACGTCTCATTCCCACAACTTAGTTGACTGGCGGAGGGCCAGATGCCCATTTAAGATGCAGCACTTCACTAAAGTGAGTCTTTGCCACAGAGGCATTCCATTAGACCTAACACAGAAGACCACATTTCCTCATCACCCCCTTCATCAGTGAAGCTAGTGTGTATACACTGTCTTGGAGATGTACTTGCTGCCTGTTAGAGAAAATGTCACAGCTTTGAAGCAGGTAGATGTTTGGGATAGTTCTTAATAGAAAGGCTCTATAGAATTTAGTCAACTTTTCATATTAAGAACTTCAATTCCATAAGTAGACTTCTTAACATATTTTCTCTCAAGCATTACTTCCTGATTTCTCTTTGATTGAATTTATTAAATGAAAGTAATTGTTAGATGCTATGGAACAATCTTTTTGTACACTATGAATGTGTATTATTCTCATTGTTAATAATAAAGCTGATTGGCAGGCAGGAAGTATGGGTGGGACAACCAAACTAAGGAAGGGAATGGAAGGGTAGAGTGAGAGAGATGCCACCCACCCAGCTACCAAGGAAGCAAGATGTGTAGAAAGTGAGGTAACAAGTCACGAACCACATGGCAAAGCATAGATAAGAAATATGAGTTAATTTAAATGTAAGAGTTAGGTAGTAACAAGCCTGGGATATTGGCTGAATATTTGTAAGTAATATTAAGTTTCCATGTTGGTTATTTGGGAATGGTTGCGCAGGACAGGAGAGAAACTTCAATTTACAGTTAGATAATGGCTGCTTAAATTTTGTTATTAAATAATATCTGTGTTCTCCCACACACTAATGTTATTAGAGTAGATTAAGATGCTTATAAATTGTTTTGATTTCTGATGTCTCCTTGTCTCTATAGGTAGTCGCTGCTATTATTGAGTCAGGAAAGACTTTGTCAAGGGAAGAAAGGAAAACTGAGCGCTGCCCCCTGTTATATCAGTGGCACAGGAAGCAATATGTTGGAGCAGCCCACGGCATGGCTGGAATCTACTACATGTTAATGCAAGTAGGTAGCAATTCTCTGGGATAATAAATATGATGACTGTATTACAATGCATTAGACCAATATGAATGGGGCATTAAGTTCTTCATAGAGACCAAAGAGGCTGAATCGAAGGTTCCACTTTGACTCACAGATAATGAACTTGGCTTCACAGGAGTGAATTCCTAAAAGGACATTCTGTATATAGTTTGTACCAGAATAGTCGCTTGTCACCCACAGCTTCCTTCTGTTTTGTCCTGCTGATGAAGCAAGAACTCTGATGGAGGTTATGTGCTTCAAATTCACACAGTTAGGTTGATTTTGTTCTTTAAGAGAAATACAAATTATGAAACCTTTACTTCGCTCTTAGGTGAAGTACATAGAAGCACTATTTAGTAACTGCTGTTGAGAAACATGTGTCAGCTTTTACAGACATAGTTAAGTAGTGAAGCGGTTAAGAGCTGTATGTACATATCACATGACCACTGTCCTGTGGTCATGCCATCTCTCAGTTGTCATTTCAAAGGCTGTTGGTCTAGTCCATACGGACACGTTTTCAGTTGCGTTTGAAAAATGGGAGTCCCGTTTTTGCAGTGGTGGGACAAAGACAAAATTCCCGTACAAATCCTTTCTAAATAACAGGAAGAACAAAACCAGAAATTCCAACTGTGTGAGGACCCCAAAATGAAAGGTATAAACTGAAAATAAGTGTTCAAAATGGCAAGTGACCTACAGGACAGACGATCACCCAGAAATGCCCGAGGAGGCTGTCAACAAGAAACGAGCTGGTTTCTCCCGCAGAACCTAGAGCCAGGGGACATAAATGACAGGTGGCACAGAAGCCGCACCAGGCACGCATCCGTGTCGAGATGACATAGTGGAGATGACTACGAGCCAGCGTAGTGGAGGAAGGGGCTCCTTCACACGTCCCTAAGGAGCCTTCGGCTCTGTTAGACTCTTCCTTGCAGCAATTCCTATAAGCAACCAAAGGAATTGGGGCCTGAGAAAGAAACCATCTGTTCTGATCAGAGAAGGCCAGGCTGGGAAGAGAGCAGAGGGACTTAAATGCCACGTGGCACGTGGGAACACCATGTTGCACTACTGGCCTCCGACACCTCCACCTCTCACAACAATGGGCAATACATCCTCTACCCCAGGGAAGAGACTAAATCCTCCTTTTGGAGACACTGATTTTCTAACTTTTTGTTGGTTGTTGCTGTGACTCTGGGCTCGCACTCCGGACTCCCTTCAGTTCCCAAAGTCTTTGTCATCTGTTGAAAACCTTCAGATGACACACACACAGAATGTAGTATAGATAGATTATTTCAGAGAGGAGAGCACACTGGAGTTGTAGAGTGATAACAGGTAGAGGAACCATCTTCATTGTAGGTAGGTTTTATACTATTTCTGAAGTCTCTGAGTCAAGCAGCTTTTCTGGGGCCTTTTGTCCTATTCAAGTGGTTAGCTCGTGCAGGAGGGAACAAAGCTATAGCTTTGTTATTTCTCAAAAAGGTTCCTGTTAAACAATAATCTTATAAGGTTTAGGGACCCAGAAACCAGGTCTAGGTAGATATCAATCAGTGAACTCGAGGACAGTTCAGGATGCCATATCTGTTCTCAGGTCCAGAAATTTGACTCAGATCTCATTCCTCTGACCAGTTACTGGAGTCCTGAGGTTCTAGTTCTTAGCTTTACAAGCATTGATTATGAGGAAGAAGTCTAGCCTTGATGTACTAATCCTGCTTATATTTAACTAGCAGCTGTGATAAAAATCCCTGCAAAAAGCAACTTAAGGGAAAAAGGACTTATTTGACTCCTGGTTCAAGAAGATACAATCCACTACAGGTGAGGAAAGCACGGTGCCAGGAATAGGAGGCATCAGCAGTCAGAGCTCAGGCCAGAAACAATGCCTACCTCTCAGTGACCCACTTCCTTTAGCTAGGGCACACCTCTTAAAGGTCCCAGGACTTCCTAAAACAGCACCACCCGCTGGGGGCAGATGTATTTCACATTCAAAACATGATACCTATCTCAGGTAGAAGATATGTAGACAACAGGTGTTTTCAAGTTCCCATTAAAAACATTGGCTAGGCATCTGAATGGTTCATTTGATGTTTACGTCTGCCTAAGCCATAGTGCCTAGACATTTGGTGAGACATTATCCTGGACATTTCCAGGTTGTTTTGAGTTCAGGTTGTTTTGAGATGAGATGAGATTTTGAATTAAATTGCTTCACTTTGAGCAAAGCAGCTCTTGTCTCTTATAATGTGGGTGAGCCCAGCTCGTCAACTGAAGTTCCTAATACAGCAAAAGGTTGACATGGGGTAAGCACAGGGTGTTCTCCAGCAGACTCACTGGACTTGGATAGCATTAGCTCTCCTGGGGACAGGGCAGACTGCCTTCAGCCTTGAACTACAACTCTTCCCTACATCTGCAGCCTGGTGGCCACCCCAGTCACATGTGAAGCTTGTAGAATATAATTTAGCAACCAGTTCCTTAATGTCAAGCAGTAGTTGCATAGTTTAGAAAGAATGCAATGAGTAGGAATATAACCAAAAATGGTGATGAGAAAGTGACCTGGGGCTGATTAGAAGGGGAAAGTGACCTTATCTGCTGAGCAAGGGAAACGCAGTGAAGTCTAAAATCCATAGGTCAGGATGTAACTGTATGTGTTATTTAAGTCTAAAATCAGTAGGTCAGGATGTAACTGTGTGTATTATTTAAAGAATAGTGAGGAAATCACTAAAAAAGAAAAGGCCGTTTGTGTCTCATGGAGGAACATAGTTGTTGTTTTGCATATTACGTTTTCTAAACATTGTACTATGTGTTTTACTTTATTTTTTAAGACAAGATCTAATGTGGCAAAGCTAGCCTTGACCTCCCTGTGTAATCAATAATAGTCTTGTACCCTTGATCTTTCTGCTTTGCCTCTGAGTGTTAGAATTAAAGGCATGAATACTTAAGAATTTAGCTATATAAAAATGATTTTCTAAGCATAATTTAGTATTTTGAAAATAAACTTCATAAACTGTAGTTAGAAAAATACCTAACACATTCTCTAAATGTATCTCAGGAAAACACCTAAAGGTTTTCTAATATGTAAATATTTTAAAATAATAAACTAACTTTACCTCAGCAAATTTTAGAAGCAAGTGTATTCCTTAAGTTGTCTTTTACTCCATGCTTAACAAGAACTTTTAGATAAGGAGATAAGATTTTATCTTACATAATAGTTATATTATAGCTAAAATAGGATCATAGCAATTTCAAAGCAATATTTCTCTTTAGTCATAATAATATTTATACCTCATTTGGAAGTTTGTTCTAAGAATCAAATGAAAATGAAGTCAACGGACAGAGACTTCTTTAGCCAGACCTTTTCAGTGCTGCAGACCTGTGAGGGCCTGCTAATGTGTCACACCAAACACATTCAGTTAGCCTCACTTGCAGTTGGTTGCTGCCAGTTTTTGATGAGAATCTGTATAGCATCTTGAAACCATTCGAATGTTTTATATTTCACTACTTTTATAAAAAACAAGAGTCCCTCAAAATAGTAAATATATTCCGACTGTTTGTAGTTCTAACTCTTTAGTAAAACTTTAACACAAATTTGATTCATTCTACAAGGTAACAGCTAATGAATGTTTTCAGTAATAACCATTATTATACAAATTACTGAATGAAGGAGATAAGCATATACTTTTCAATGGGAGTTAATTATTCTGATTACCTTATAAAGAAATTACAGTTCAATAATTTGCCCAAAGTGGAAAAGCCAGTTGATAGATTTGGGAGGTGTGTTGTACTTGGCCTTTAGGAGGAAGCAAGAGCCACAAGGAGGAAATGAAAGGTTAGTATTTAGATAGCGTGCACACACACACACACACACACACACATACAAATCTTTTATAGTTCAGGGTTCAGTAGAGTCCTTCAGCTCTTCTCACTACTGTGTAGGATGGTTGATTTCAAGTGTTGGTCACAATTCATCAAAGAATAGAAAGTTCAACACATTGGAACACTAATACATTCAAGATTTTGAAGAATTGAAACAAACAGAAAAGCTATATCTGAAAAAAAAAACCCACAAGATTGAATTCTAAGTTTGTATCTTCCTTAGTGTTGTGGATAATTAATGCTTTATTAGATTAGCCGAGCTACTGTAGTTTAGAAAGCAGAAAAAAATAAATTGTTTTCTTTTTGTGCCTTTAAAGCCAGAAGCAAAAGTGGACCAAGAAACCTTAACAGAAATGGTGAAACCTAGTATTGATTATGTGCGCCACAAAAAATTCCGATCTGGAAACTACCCATCTTCATTAAGCAATGAAACAGACCGATTGGTCCACTGGTGCCACGGTGCTCCAGGAGTCATCCACATGCTCTTACAGGCGTATCAGGTGAGTGCTCCTGTGTTACCCTAAGTGTCCAAGGGCAACCACAGTCTGCACCACCAAGCTCTCAGGTTGCTTCGGCAAAGCCCATGCTAGTGTACGTTGAAAACTAGTTTTAAATTTTGATCTCTGTGTTAGTGCGAGTACACATGTGCCAGGTCCTATGTATAGAGCTCAGAGGGCAACCTTGGGTGTAATCTCTGTGTTCATGTGAGCACGCGTGTGCCAAGTGCTGTTGGTCTTTGCCTTCTGTCATGTCTGAGCAGGGTCTGTTGTTGTTCTGCTGCTGTGCATGCTAGGCTAGCTGGCCTGCGCACCTCTGAGGATTTTCTTTCCCTTGCTTCCTTTCTCCTGATCGGTGTGCTGAGATTACAGATGTGCATTTTCACAGCCACCTTCACATGGATTCTGGGTGTCTGAACTCAAGGCCTCATGTTTATGCAAGAGCTTTAACTACTGAACCATCATCCCCATCTCACTTTCCACTTTTTAATTTAATTATTTGTGTATCTGTGTACATTGTGTGATCATGTATGTTTAGGTACATATGAGTGTCCATGTATTTAAAGGCCAGTGGTTAGCCTTGCAGGACCAGTCACCTGATTTTTTCTGGATTTCTCACAGCCCTAGAACACACTGACTGGCTAGACTGGCTGGCCAGTGAGCTCCAGGGGCCAACATTTCTCCACCTCCCCAGCACCAGGATTACAAGCCAACAAATCTCACTTGTTGTTTTAATTATATGTATAATTTTTGAGATTTTAAAATAACGATATTAATCCCCTCCTTCCCTTCCCATACTCCGGTACCTCCCATGTATCCCCTAGCTTTCTTTCAAATTTATGGCCTCTTTTTCCTTAATTGTTGATGTATGTATATATATTCCCTAATATATAAATACAATGAGTTCACTCTATGTGACATTACTTGTAAATGTGTTTTGGGGGCTGACCATTTCATATTGGATAACCAACTTCTGTGTTCTTCCCTGAGGAAGACTATTTCTCTTACTCTCAGCATTCCTCAGTTTAAAATCTGGAACAAGGCTGGGTATAGAGGTGTACTCCCTTTATCCCAGTACAAGGGACACAGAGGCCAGGAGATCTCTGTGAGTTCAAGGCCAGCCTGGTCTACATAGTAAATTTCAGGCATACATAGAGAGATCCTATCTCCAAACAAAATAAATAAATAAAATCAGGACTGAGGCAGGGTCATTCTCTGTCCCCACTTATTTTCAATATAGTGTTTGAATCACTAGTTAAAACAGCAAGAAAAAAAAGTAAAGGGCCACAAGTCAGAAAAGAAGTCACACTATCCCCATTTGCAGATGACCTGCTCTCATACATAGGAGATCCCAAACATCCCACTAGAAAACTTCTAGAAATGATCAAAACTTTCAGCAAAATGTCAGGATACAAAAATCAACTTGTAAAAATTAGTAGCCTTTCTATACACTAACAACAGACACATAGAGAAAGAGATCATGGAATTGATACCATTCACGATCAGAAAAAAAAAGACGAGAAAACGTAGTAATAAACTTAACTAAGGAGGTAAAAGACCCCTATAGTGAAAACTTTAAATCTCTTAATAGAGAGATCGAAGAAGACATTAGAAGATGGAAAGACCTCTTATACTCACAGATTGGTAGAATAAATATTGTGAAAATAATCATCCTACCAAAACCAATGTACTAGGAAACAAGTATATAAGGATGGATGGATGGATGGATGGATGGATGGATGGATGGATGGATGGATGGATGGGTGGATGGATGGGTGGATGGATGGATGGAGCACTATACTAGGGTGTATATAGATGGTCTAGTATATATCTCAGGGCCTCTTGCCCTCTTGAGGACTTCACACAGGAACTCCCTGCCACATGTTGCCTGGCCTTGATGGCTCTCTGAAACTGTGGAGGATGATGCAGCAACTTCTTAACAAACCTTGGCTGTAACACTGTTTCCTAGTACTCTTTTTATCTTTAAACAGCATTTGCTTTTCTTTTTGTTCCACTTGCTCTTGCTTACTGTAGAGCTCCTTAATAGTCATTCATAATGACTGTACCACATATTTAATATTATGCTGGCTTCAAATTGCCTCTCCCAGAGAAATTAGTCTACTACTTAATGATTCAGCCTATGGTAAGTTGTTAAGATGAGGGCAGAAAGCACCAGTTCTTTACCAAAATCTCATATGAATGGCCAATTAACTAGGAAACAAACTAGTGTATATGTATTTCTTAGTGTGTATATAGAGATAGATAGATAGATAGATAGATAGATAGATAGATAGATAGATAGATAGACAGATAGATGATACTAGATATACTAGTATATTTAAAGGTTCTTGCTTCCCTCTGAAGACCTCTTGAGCTCTACTGCTACAGTCTACTTTTCTCTTCACAATTTCTCAAATCCTGCTAGGATGGCCCATTAAGCCCTGCTTACAGATCGAACCACTTTTCTAGTCCAAAGTCTCAAAGAGTTCACCATTCCTTGAGAAAAAATAAATAATACAGTCAGGTTCTTTACAGCAATGCCCCCACAATTCTGGTACCGGTTTCTTCTGTTAGTTTACTTTTCTATTGCTGTATAAAGCACCGTGACCAAGGCAACTTACAGAAGGGGTGGTTTGTTTGGCTTACCGTTCTTCCTGGCAAGGAAGCATGGCAGCAGGCAGCAGCAGCCATGGTGGTTGGAGCAGAAGCTGGAGCGCCCATCCTGAACTGCGGAAGCAGAGCGTGAACTAGGAAAGGCATATGAATTCTTGACCTCAAAGCCCACCGATGTATTGTCTTCAGCAGGCCACTTCCCCCAAGCCTCACTGGACAGCACCCCCAAGTGCAAACCAAATATTCAAATTCCAGAGTACCCCAGGAAGGAATTCATGCATGACATGGTAAAACTAGCCTACTACCCAGGGCTGGGTCCACCCAAGCACCCTAGGGAGAACCTACTATAGTCACTTCTCTAAACCAGGGTAATTTGTACCCACATTCGCAATACTTACCCTTCTACTCACAGATAAGTGTAGCTCTCGGATCTCATTTAAAAAAGCCTCTTTTTTTCAGTAGCCGAAGACCATTACAGAAAGACACAACTGGTCAGAATTCAGAGAACAACTAACTCTCTATGGGGTTCCCAACAGCAACTGTTACATGTAACACGAATTGCTAAACAGTCTTATTAATAAAAAACAAAACAAAACCTGGAGCCAGATCCTGAGGTGAAAGCTGAAAGACCAGAGAAACAGAACAAGCCAGCCATGTTCTTACTGAAATCCTCAGCCTCCAGAGAGAGACTTCCTGTTTACTTAAGCCTTATATACCTTTCTGTGCCCTGCCATCTTCCTTCCTTCCTAGTGCTGGGATTAAAGGTGCGTGCCACCATGCCTGGCTCTGTTCCCAGTGTAGCCTTGAACTCACAGAGATACGGATGGATCTCTGCCTCCTGAATGCTAGGGTAAAGGTGTGTGCTACCAATGCCTGACCTCTGTGTTTAATATAGTGGCTGGCTTTGTCCTCTGGTCCCCAGGCAAGTTTTATTGGGATACATAATATATCACCACAGATACATCCACAATACAATCCCTACATGTACAACTCAGAGAATACCAAGAAGTGGTGTTGCAAAGACTTTAAGAGCCAAAGGACCAGGACATCTGCTCTGCAGCAAGATAATTTCTTGTCTATATGATAGGGAAGCTGCACCCGTGAAATCTCAACAATATGGATTCCTAAACAAGACCTAAAAAATGACACTACCAATTGACATGCCACTGTGAATGGGAAAATCTCACAAGGTCCCATCCTTAATGAGGGAGATTAAGACTCATCCTTAATGAGTCTTCTCATTTGTAGCCCTGGCTGTCCTGGAACTCCTTCTGTAGACCAGGCTGGCCTTGAACTCTGCCTCCCAAGTGCTGGCAAAGGCTTAGGCCACCACTGCCCAACTGTAACAATAATAATTAATGATGTAGAGGCCATAAATCTGAGAAGACATGGGGGTTGTGGAAGGAGTGAGAGGGAGCAGAAAAGGAAGAAATTATGTAAATACAGTACACACATGAAATTCTCAAAGATATTTTAAAGATCGACATTTAAAAATCAGATGGTATTCTGATGGGAAGCTTTTTAAAGTAACTTGATCTTTCTTCCAGCTTTCAAAGTCCTTTATTCTAAAATTTAGTGTCTTGACTGTTGTATGACATGAGGACTTTCTTTCTGGTCCTGTCCGTTTGGTGTTTTTTATGCCTCTTTGACCTTAATAGGCATCTCTTTCTTTAGATGAGGCAAGTTTTCTTGTATAATTTTGTAGAAAATATTTTCTTTGCCTTTGACCTGGATTTATTCTCCTTCTATACCTATTATTTGTAGGTTCAGTTTTGTTTTTTAAATAGTTTTCTGTTCCTTCATATTCTGTTCATGGTTTATTTTTTTCTATTGACTTGAGATTTTCTTTGACTCGGTGATCAAATTCCTTTCCTTTATCTTCAAAAGCCTGATACTCTCTTTTCAACTTGATCCGATCTAGGGATGAGGTTCTCCTCTGAGTTATTTCATTTTGACTTTCTGCTGAGATTCTCTTTATTAAATTATATTTTTGTATCTTGTATTGTTTTCATCATTCCATTCACAGTTTCCAGTCTTCATTCTGATATTTGTTTATATCTCCTTTAAGTTCCTCATTCATATGTATTGTTGCTTTTTAAACTATTGTTTTGTGTATCATCTGAGTTGCTTTTGTTCAGGGAACATGGGAGTACCGCATTTTCAGTGAGGGTCTCATCTTCTTGGTTCTTTATGTGGCTTGTGCTATTGCAATGGGACCTAGACATCTGCAGTTAGTTTACTGGTAGTGTTTCTGGGCATGGAAATTGTGTCTCTACTTTGTTGACTTGATGTTTGGATCTGTGTTTCCAGTTACCTTCCCTTGTCAGATTGTCTTCAGCTGAATGGGGTTTAGGGTTTAATGTTGATGCTCAAATGGGGTAGCAGAAGTTAAGTAGTCGGGGCTCACCTCAGGCTGGGGGAAGTTTCTAAGCCCAGTAGAAGACCTTCTAGTTAAAAATGTTTTGACTCTAGTTAAAAATCCTCAGGAGTCTGAGGGAGGTACTCAGGACTTGTGGAGAGGAGAGGCCCAGCTTAGAGGTTAGCTGCCATACAGGCACAGGTGGCCAGACTAGGCCTGGACACTGGATGTGGGACCAGGGCTAGATCTGATGGATTAAGGAGGATGTGTAGGGGGACTCATTGGGCTAGACCCTGGAGGAAAAGGTTGAGCAGGACCTGACTGGATGGAGAGGTCCTTATGTTTGTTTAACTGTAATGCCTGTTCAGTTTTTATAATGTTGTATATTTTTCTAATCAGTGGGGAAATATTTTTCTAATTCTTTAATGAAAACGTTTTGCTTACAGTTTTGTTTTCTTACTCTCCAGGTTTTTAAGGAGGAAAAATACTTGAAAGAGGCCATGGAGTGCAGTGATGTGATTTGGCAGCGAGGTCTGCTCCGGAAAGGCTATGGAATCTGCCATGGAACCTCTGGAAATGGTTATTCCTTTTTGACCCTTTACCACCTTACGCAAGATAAGAAGTACCTCTATCGAGCCTGTAAGGTGAGGTCACCTCCATCCCTGCAGTCCAGGAGCTTCAAGGACAGAGTCCAAAAGCACAACTCCTCTTCCCTCTTTGAGTCGACTCCTCCCAATCTGTGGCTGAGTCTGTTTCTTCTGGCACGGCCTTGTCCTTGGCCCTCTGTCCCTTTATGTTTGAGGGCAGCAAACATAAAGGGTACTCTGAAGAACACAAGTTCTGGAGTCATACTACTTGGCCAGAATTACTGCACTATGTATAAGCATTATTTATGTGTTTGTTTGTTTGTTTGAAGAGTCTGAGCTAGCACAGATGGGCCTGGGTTTTGCTGTTGCCTAGGATGACCATGAACTCAGATCTTCTTGCTCCTTCCCATCCCAAGTTCAAGGTTTACAGTTCTTTGGCATCATACCCAGCTTATACATGTCCTTTAATGTCTTAAAGTACATTTATTCTTCAAGCCTCCATTTCTTTATTTGAAAGAATGGGGAGACGAGGACTACCTATCTACCAAGGATGTTTTAAGAATTAATTGAGATAACATGCAGACTATCTACAATTGTTCCTAGTTAAATCCTTTAAGTTTCACATGTCAAACCTGCACTCCTCTCCAAGTTTCTGTAGTCCTACATCCCTTGACCCTTGCCTGTTTCTCTACCTTGTCTCATCTTATACAACTTTCAGAGATACTACCTCACTGGTCTTCCCTCTCAATAGGATGGAGTCTAAACTGTTATTACCTATTTCCTTCAGCAGAAATGTACTTTCCCTTGCAATTCAGATAGCAATTCTTTGCCATTCAGTGTTAGTTTAACTATGACATTTTTCACACTCTTTAAGACTGCCACATGAGAGAATCATCCAGTTGTTTACTGAGTGTATTGATTGGCTCAAACTGGTGAAATATAAGCTCCATGATTGTCCTTGTCTGGGTTACTCTTCTATCATATGTACATCAGTAGCTCATGGCCCCAAATAGAAGCAATTACATATGCCTTGAATACATTTTCATGAATGGCAGGAAGCTAGACTTGGTAAATGCTTGCTTGTATTTTTGTTACTATGCATGTTTCACATGGTGTAATTGTGTGCACACACATTAAAATGATGGAAGAAAATACACCAAAATGTTTGCAGTAGCTGTTGATAGAAAGAGACATTATGGGTAACATATTTTTTTATACCATTTGGACAATGAACACCTGCTACCGTTATGAGGTTTGTTTGTTTGTTTGTTTGTTTCTATCAACCCAAATAAAATGGCCTCCCCATTCTGGAATCCCTGAGGATGCATTTATCTATCATTTGCCCACATTCATAGTTTGATCCTGGGGTGCTGTAGAAGCATGTAAGAGGGCAGAGCCCAATCTAGTCATGGGAGATCAGAAAGTGGTGTGTAGGCCAAAACAGGAAGACAGCTGGAAGTTATACAGAAGGGGTTGAGGAATGTTGTAGAGAGCGGAAACTGCCTGCCCAGTGGCCTGGAGGTTGAAGCACCCAAGAAAATGATACACAATTCATCGTTGCTAGATCATGGGGTCAGGGCAGAATAGGAGCTAGAGGCAGAGGTAAGTATAATACTAGATAGTTGACTAAGTAGGGAGACATATTTCTTCAATAATAATAGTTTGCAAGTCAGTTAGGAAGGGAGTAGCCTGAGGAAGAGGATACATTCCTTTTAGAGTAGCTAGTACAAAGCCACAGAGTCTGGAAACACTTTAGTGTATCTTGGAGACGGAGCGTTTCAGTGCTGTGAGATTCCATGGGAGGGGGTGTTATGACTTAAATTCACATATGCACAGAGCAGTTCTCAACCTTGATTACACCTGAGGATCACTGTGGCCCACTCCAGATCATTTAAATGAAGAATCCCTCTTACCAGTGTTTTTCAGGACCTACAGATGATTTTTAAAAACCAGACAGCACTGAACACCAGTTTGGAAAATGGAGGGTCCATGTGGAGACTCTTTAGAAAAGTCACCTTAGGTCTGGTTTTGAAGAATCAGGAAGAGCTTGGGTTCCCACACTGGGGTTTATTGAATCATTAGTGGGGAAGTGATGAGTTATACACCAAGGCAACATCTGTGATATAAAAAGGAAGGCGTTAACTTATTTAGGATGTAAAACCCGTAGAATAGAGAGCTATGGGTTGAGGTATTTCCACAATGGAGAAGTGTTCCAGCAACAGTTTAAAAGACAGTAAAAGGACGCTGAGGAAAAAGCATCCCACTGAGCATGTTCTCCAGAAGTAACCGAGAGCAGGGGGAGCCAGCGGCCAAGTCTGAAGGCAGGTTCAGAGCAGGAATTTTGATTCAGATGGAGGAGGCACTTGGAAGGAACAGGGGCGTGCTGTTGAGTTGTGCTTTTCTCCTCTGGGTGTCCCTGCAATGTTTGAAGGTAATGTGACCTTCAGAAGCTGAAACAAGCAAGGAAAGGTCCCCAGCTCTCATCCTGCTAGGGGTTTGGTCAGACAGTACAGTCGGGAGCCCTGGAATCTCTACTGCCCAAACTGGCCTCTTGAACTAGTTTTTCAGTGTTTATTTTTATTAATTTTTAACTGTGTGTCTGTGTGTACGTAGGAATGTGCATGTAAGTCCAGGTGCCCAAAGAGGCCAGAGGAGTCAGTTCCCAGTAAGGCTGGAGTTTCAGGTGTTTGTGAGCCACCTACCATGGGTGCTTAGAATTGAACTAGGGTCCTCTGGAAGAGCACCCTATGCTCCTAACCACTGAGCCACTGGAGCCCTTCTTCCGTTCTTATAAAAGCATTCAAGTGTCCCATTTGTCTTAAGAAGAATTGTCTTTCTTTTCAGTTTGCAGAGTGGTGTCTAGATTATGGAGCACATGGGTGTCGCATTCCTGACAGACCTTATTCCCTCTTTGAAGGTAGGAGAATATGAAAATTAAACCATACATTTGAATATCTGGTTCCTCTGTTCTGAGGACTAGCATTAGTACATTCAATGTTGCTTGAATAACACTTCAGAACTAAAACAAAATGAGAGCAAGACTGTTTATCTTGCCTGCATTTTGCTTCCGCAAATGTCTTAAAAATTTATAGAACTTCTGTGAAATACATAGCAAACAAAACTGGAAGGCTTACTGGATGGGGGGAGATAATAAGTTTTCTCTTCTGCGTTTTGTCTGTAATATATATATATATTCTATGTGTTCATAGGAAACTTAGTTATTTAAATACACTTAATTCTTTAAATTATATAAAGAATTACTAGTAACTAATATTAATGGAAAGTAGTA
This sequence comes from Peromyscus leucopus, assembly GCF_004664715.2. Taxonomy (NCBI): domain Eukaryota; kingdom Metazoa; phylum Chordata; class Mammalia; order Rodentia; family Cricetidae; genus Peromyscus; species Peromyscus leucopus. The sequence goes on along the minus strand of NC_051065.1, from coordinate 75,759,979 downwards.
ATTAGATATTAATAATTAGAAAAATATGAGTGAATATTGAAGACAGTTCAATATTTGTACTGATGGCTATAACAAGTCCATTGGTTAAAAACAACAATAATTAAGTCTGCCCAGCTTGATAAATATATAAGACAGAATGTAATATAATTAATAAGTATTATAACTATAATTGAAGTTAGAGATCCTTTTGTTTGTTTGTTTGGTATTTTTCAGACAGGGTCTCTATGTAGCCTTGGCTGCCCTGGAACTTGCTAAGTAGACCAGGCTGGCCTCAAACTCACAGAGGTCCATCTGCCTCTGCCTCTCAAGTGCTGGGATTAAAGGCGTGTACCACCACACTGGGCTCTCAAATATCTTGTGAGTGTGGTGTGTGTGTGTGTGTGTGTGTGTGTGTGTGTGTGTGTGTGTGTGTACTTGCATGCACATGTGCACATGTTTTGACTAAATTGCAAAGACTTCATAGCATTAGGATAGATTGATAATAACTTTAAACCACATCTTATAACTATATCCCAGAGGAAACTTCAGAAGCAATAAATAATTGAACTATATCAAGTCAAGTACATAGGCAATGGATTCTATCAATGCTTTTTCTGTATCAGTTGAAGTAATAAGGAAAAATATTTCCCAGAATAAAAACTTTAATTGTTTATATAATAAAATCCTGTGGCAGGCATGGTGGTCCCTGCCTATAATCTCATCATACTGTTGGCTAAAGCATTAGATCATGATTAGGAGTCTGGCCTGGGATCTATATTGAAGCCCTGTTGGAGAAAAAAATAAACATGAGTTGCATTTACATCAGACAACAGGAGTCAATATTTAGACTCTAAAGTGGAGGCCACTGATGCTTATACATTCAAGTTTAAAATAGCAGCTTTGCTCATTGGATCAAAGTTCCACTTTTGAACCTAGCAGCATCCCTATGGCTAGGAAATCAATAGGTGTTGTTTGCCCTCTGCTTCACCAATGCATGGCAGACAGAACTAGCAATAACTCTTAACCAAGTTCTTATCTGGGAGTCCAACAGACAGTACGACCCAGAGACGACACTGGGCTGTATCTGCTGCCCTCCTGGAGCACTCACTCCACCAGTGGCTTTTCTAGGGTCCTCTCAAAGGCACCAAGGGCCACTTTTTGTTTCTAATGGGTTCCAATAGGTCCATGTTCTTTTTATTCTTTAAAATCAGCTTCTAGAACCCTTTCATCAAAAAACAAAACAAAACAAAAAAACTTATAGAGAAAGCTGGGACCAACTTAAATGTTCTTCAGTAGCAAAATAAGGACACACTATTGAGCAAGAAGGAGAGACTACTTTTACCCACAGAAAGATGTGAACTGAAGGAACCTTACTCAGTGAGGAAGCCAGAGGCGGTGCATGGTTACACACATACACACACACACACACACACACACACACACACACACACACACACACACACTCAATAGTAGAGAATGGTATAATTGCCTGTCGGGTGTTGTTTTTAATGATGTCACTTTTAATTGATGATGGTGCTTTTCCTTCTGTCCTTACAGCCCCTGTAGCAGAAGGGATTAAATGTCACTTTGTTTTATCAGTAACTTGTGTGGTTCTTAAAAGATGCACATTTTGCTTTGCAGGTATGGCTGGTGCTGTTCACTTTCTCTCTGATATCTTGGTACCAGAGACGTCACGGTTTCCAGCATTTGAACTTGGCTTTTTGCAGAAGGATTAAAAAGGTGCAAAAAGACAACTTACATACCCGTTGGACCAAAAGCCACCTGACTGATTAGTGCCTGACACAGAACCTACTGTAAATCCTAATAAAGGAAGGGAAAAAAAGGGCAAAAACCTCCACAAGCCCCATTTGTTGCAAAGACCCCCAAATTAGAGCATGAGTGATAGAAACCACATCATCAGCATTTTGTGACAGCGTTTCCCTTAATGGTGAAATATGAATTCCTCATATCTAGGCTCCCTGTAGTGTGCATGTTTCTTGGTGCTTGTCTGTAGATGTAAATTGACTAAATAGAAGAGCCACACTTGTCACATGAACTCTTAGCTGAGCATGTGTGAGTGTTTAAGGTGACAGCCACACATTTTTGTATATAGTATCTAAAGTAGGGTGTCATCTCTATCAACAAAGAAACAGTTGTGTGATGTCTCTTAAACATCAGCTAGCAAATCTAGATACCCTGTGAGAATACTGCGTTAGCATTTTCTGTGGGCAGTCTTCAGAAGAGCATGAGTTAAAGATAGCTTCCTAGACCAGAAGGAAAGTGGGCAAGTCAGTATGCATTGCAGAGCTCGGGAGGCCACAGTTGACACCGCTCCCCTCTTTGTGTCTTGTGGTCAGCACAGCTAGTGACTAAATATTAGCAATTCTCAGACATCCACCCAGATACATTGAAACAGGCTCCACCTGTTAGCAGTATAGCTTATTACTGTATAAAATAGAGTAGATACAATGCCAGCCGGATCCATCCATATCCCTTCAAAAATTTATTTCACATTTTGGTAAAGTCTGAATTTAAAAATAATACATTCCTTATTTTTCATACAAATTGAGGTGATAAAATAAATTCTAGGCTGAATTTATACACATAAGGAACAAAATATTCTAACCAAGACAATTATTAACTAGGTGATTTTTAAAATTATTTTTAAGGACATTAAGCTGGAATCACATATGGTTAGTAATGCTGTCACATAATTTTCCGAGTTTGATGGTTGTTCGTGATACGAGTGGGCTAGGTTTCCTAAGCGTGTTTTGTTGTGGAGATACTGTCATAAGAGACAAAGCAGAATGGTGTAATCGTCTGGCCCTCAGCACTTCTTTGACGTTAGCCCTAGTTTCTACTCTTATAAAGCAGGAAGAATGGAGGGCGTCTGAAGGAGAAGGCTTCTTCGTGCATAGACCATTTTGAGTGTTGAACCTTGCTTGTGGGGTACCCTAAATATCTGGCCTTCAGTTTCTAAGTGATGCCTCATAAGTCTCTTCATTACAGGTACTCTTGATTCTGAGTCATGACTATTCTCTTTCACCTTGGGTTGATTACTTCTATGTGTATAAATCCCCAAGATTATCCTTAAACTCACTCCTGAGCCTGATAGTGGGCTTCTCAGGGCTGTCCAACACCTCATTACCTGAAGGCAGGGCAAACCATCCCAAACAGGCTAAAGGGAAGCCATTCTGCAGAACATTCTGTAGATCTCGTGTGTTGTCTGGTCTCATCTGAACCGTACATTTTTCATCCTCTTGCCCATTTTATCAAAAATAACACACGGCACAGTTAATCTTTGAGATCCTGATTGTTATTTCTTGAAGGAAGCTCCTGGGGCTGTGCAGGAAGCCCTTTTCTGACTCCAGGTGGCAGCTTGTAGGGCTCTGGCTTTGGCCAAGGGTCCTCGGCAGCAGTAGCAGTGGTGACTGCCTCCCTTATGTTCACTCATACCTGTTTGACAAATGCTAGTCTCTTTCTGACCAACATGCTGAGGGACAAACAAAATTCCCATAGGATGAATGGGGAAGGTTTTGCTGACAGATTTCCTTTCAGACCGGTGGATGGCCACCTTCCTGCTCACCACTGTGTGTCAACAGACGTGCATCTCAGCAGGTCTGCATGGACTTCCTTCCTCAGAGCCACTGCATGAGCTGCTGTACTACAAAATCTGCAGCCCCCATCCCATGAGGCAAAGGAGAAATGGTGTGTGGGCCAGGACTGAGGGGTCACGTGAGACCATCTGAGAGTTATAAAGGTTTGAAATCAAATTTAAGAACATCTCGCTTTTGTTTCCAGGCCTATTTCATGTCAACAACTGTATTCTTCTAAATGTGTTGAAATTTTAAAAATAATGTACACACAGAATACCATTTTAAAATCTGGAGGGAAAAAGTTAATGTCCACGAAGTGTTTGGGGTTCTTTGGTTTTGTTAATAAAAGACAGTTTTGTGGTGATGATTTATGGAATCTTCATATTTCTTCATTTCTGTCTCAGTTCAACAGTGTGGAAGTGGGTAATTCGGTGGTTATCTTGGTCTTTACCTCTTGGTCACAGTCTAGCTTTTGTAGTTATAATGATCAAAATGATGTGACTAGGTATGTGGCAATACCAGCGATTTCAGTCCTACTCATGAGAAAGACAAATCTTTCCCAGAAACCCCTAGAGAAATGTTTCCGGAATGTTTCCTAGCCAGAATTTGTCACATTGCCTTCTCCCACCATAAGGACTGGGGAAATTAATATATATGGCTTTTCCTGATTATGTAAAAGGTAAGACTGGGGTTAGGAGTGAGGGGTTGGATATACCAGGTGACCATCGAGTTGCTGTATGATTCAGATAAGGAAGCATTTAAGAAGGGTAGTATAGAGCAGGGTGCGGGTCTGCTTTAAATGAATTTTAAGTTTCTTAGTTACTTTTCTATTGCTCTGAAAAACCACCATGGTCAAGGATAAAATAAAACATGTAATTTGGTGTGCATGGTTCCCAGGGGTTAGAATCCATGACCATTATGGCAGGGAGCAGGACAGCAGGCAGGCATGCAGGTAAGCATAGTACTCTAGTGTGGTGATATTGTGTTCCCCAATATATCGTGCACCCTAATAAATTTATCTGGGGTCAGAGAACAGAACAGCCACTAGACAGACATAGAGGCTAGAAAATGGTGGCACACACACCTTTAATCCTAGCCTTCTGGAGGCAGAGATCCATCTGGATCTCTGTGAGTTCAAAGGCCCACTAGAAATAGCCAGGCATGGTAACTCATGCCTTTAATCCCAGGAAGTGATGGCAGAAAGGTATATAAGGGGTGAAAACCAGGAACTAGAGCTGGTTAAGCTTTTAGGCTTTTGAGCAACAGTTCGGATGAGATTCATTCTGGATGAGGATTCAGAGGCTTCCAGTCTGAGGAAACAGGATCAGCTGAGGAATTGGCAAGGTGAGGTGGCTGTGGCTTGTTCTGTTTCACTGATCATTCAGTGTTCACCCCAATACCTGGCTCTGGGTTTGTTTTTATTAATAAGAACTTTTAAGATTTGTGCTACACTCTAGCACTAGCCAAGATGTTATACCCTGATCCACAGACACAAGCAAGAGAGAGCTGACTGGAAATGGTGTGGACTTTTGAAACTTCAAAGCCCATCACCTCCTCCAACAAGGCCTAATCCTTTCCAAACAGTTCTACCAACTGAGTACCAAACATTCAAATATGAGTCTATAAGGGGCCATTCTCATTCAAACTACCACAAAGAGTAAGGCTTGAAATATGGTGAGTACTATGATATCACTTGGGTCTGAGGTTGGCTCAAACTCTTGACTGGTGGCATCTGCATGGCCTCAAAATCAAGGAGTGAGTGCTGTGGGGCTGACCCTGGACACTGATGCTTCCACCTGAAATGCACTCACATGTATGTACTTAATGCTATGTTTCATATATGTATATATTTCACATATTCTCTAACCCTTATATGTTAGTCAGTTTTCCATCACTGTGGCAAAGTCCTCAAAAGAAACAATTTCAGAGAAACAGTTTATTTGGCTCATAGCTTCATGAAGTTTCAGTGCATGATTGGCTGACTCCATTGCTATAGGCCTACGGTGAAGAAGAGCATCATGGCATTAGGAGCAAAGATGTGACAGAGCACTGATGTGTGACAGAGCAAAGATGGCAGCCAGGAAGCGGGGGTGCGGTGGGGGGGACAAGGACAACATCTCCCACTAGGTGCTACATTCTATGGTTTTTAACCACCATCCAGTAGTCATTAATTATAAACCCATCAATAGAAAGAAAACCCACTGATAATGTTGGAGCCCACAGGATCTAATCACTTCCCAGAAGTCCATTTTGCTCTTATGCTTTTACCGTATGGCCTCTAGAGAACATCTTAGATACAAAACATGATGCTTCTTATGACATTGTCATCTTGCCAATCTTGATTTGCCAAACCTTTTCAAGAAGGTGGTGCCCACAAGTACTGAGAGACCCATGGCACAAAGGAACACACATAGGGCTTCTTTTACCTCTCACATTGGCAATCATACCTGGCTAAATCAATATGTCTCATATTTATGGTGATCCTATAATTCATTCAAAATTATTCCTCACAATGCTACATTATTATGGCTACAATGGTTTCCATGTATAATTGTGCATAACACACAAGCAAAGCTGGCAAAGCCTGATGGGAAAAATTAGTACACGAACGCTTAACATGATAGCAAAAGCCCCCAAATGAGTACTCAAACTTTGATCTTGCAACTTGTTTCTCATATTTTATTACAAAATATAGATGTTCATAAAGAGAATGAGAATTATACCACACAATAGTAGTCACAATAAAGAAAAAGTAATGTGAGCCAAACAAATCAGAAAAAAATATTGATTATAAAGTTCAAAATGGAAAACAGGACAGAGCAGAGCTTAGTAAACTCATAGGTAAACTGAAGGAATTATAATCACAAAATTTGAAATAATGGTGGGCCACAAGGAGGAAGAGATCCACAGGGGCCTCAATTTATTCATGAGATAGGGCAATAGCATGTTCATGTTATTTTATTTGGTTGGCTCTCCCACAGTAATGCCAAGAAACTGAGACAGCATGGTGAAGATTAATATTTTACTCAAATCTGTGAGTTGGCAAGAGATCTCTGCTTCATAGACACAGGCTCCCATGGCCTGGGTATGCTCAGCCTGACCCTTTGCTTCTAGACCAAAGGGAAGGTGGGAGAACCTTTAGGTCCCACAAGTAGACTCTGGAAGGGTCAACCTGGTTCACTGGTTTCCTAAATCTTTAGCCACTGTGGCCCTGGCATTCTTCCTGGAGCTGGGACAGGAGGCCCACAGAGTGCAAGTATTAAGGATTAGCGAGCATTGGCCATATGTTATCCAAAAATCCCATTCATAATTTTGAATGTATAAAAAATTGTATTAGTTTCGAGTAGAAAAGCGTGTTTAAAGGTCCCATCAAATGTGGCCGGGCTGCAGAGTGGCTGCGTGCTGGGATTGTAGTTCAGGCATCAGAGAAGACTGTGAGAATGCTGTGAAAAGTATTGGAGGACAATGGGCTATAGAGAGCTCTGTTTTTACCCTAAGTCCCTTTAGAGAGGAGGAAGGCAGCAGAAACACCCCCAATACTACACAAACCCGGCCTCAGAGCCATTCATGCCTCTACTCCATGTTGTATGTAATGAGTGTGTATTATTCTCTGAATGAAAAAATAAAGCAGGTTTTGTCTAGGACTGTTGGACCTTCAGACTCACTCTCCAGGGCCCCCCTCTCACGACTGTTACTTGCGCCCCTTTGGCCTCTGTCCACACCGTGGCGGCAGACACTCAGAGAGCTCCGTGTACTGCTCAGGGCCATGGTAGATTGTGTATGAGGCAGCCTTTGTCCCCTAGCCCCTCTGACTACTGCCCAGCTTCATCTCCTGATCATAGCACATCCCATAGTCTTCTCCACCACCTCCACCACATTGTGGTCACGCTGGATTTCAGACCTCTTCAACCCTCCCCGTGCCCGTGTATCTCCTCATCCCACTTCTGTGGGAGGAGATGGAGGTACCAGGGATTCAGTGACCAAGTAGTCCTGCTGGGCTCGCACCTCAACAGCAAGCAGGGTGTTCTCTCTTTGTCTCTGTCTGTGTCTGTCTGTCTGTCTGTCTGTCTGTCTCTCTCTCTCTCTCTCTCTTCTCTCTCTCTCTCTCTCTCTCTCTCTCTCTCTCTCTCTCTCTCTCTCTCTCTCACACACACACACACACACACACACACACACACACACACACACACATTTAGGAGCATCTCTTTGAACCTTTTTACTCACCCTCCAGGGGCAACCCTCAGCTGCTCTCACCATCCTTACCGGAACCCCTGACCCCTTTGGCCCCTCTGTCTACGTGGTGGCCAACACTCGGAGAGCTTTACGGCCTCCTGTGTACCTTTCTCGGTGCTCCTGACTCCACTGTGTTTACCCCTGACACGTGTTTTCACTGTAACGCTGTGGTTCTCCCCACTCTCTGGCCTCTAGAGCTGGCACAATGAGCTGGATCTCCACTGGCGCATTAATTTTAGCTGTTTTTTTTTAAGCTTCTAGAACCTTGAGAGAAAATTTCTGTGCTTTATAGGCTGAAAGGACTAAGATAAGAATTCAAAATACTAAGGATCGGTTTTGCTGAGAAGTGCTTCTGCATTTAGATAGGAGGGTTGGTGTAGAACAGGACAACACTTGAGGGTCAAAAAGGAGCAGGCAAGCCTCTGAACTCAGAGCCAGTCACGTGGATGAGGTGTGGAAGGAGACGGGTGGCACAGCTGTGTCTTCTCTGGTGCCAGGAAAATCAGCTGCAGGATGGTGATAAGGGACTGGGGCCACTCTCTGCAGTCCATCAGGTTTACTTTGCACAGCATCTCCCCATCCATTTGGATGACAATTAGTCTAGTCAGCTTTGCATTACTGTAACAAATAGCAAAGAAAACCAAACTAAGGAAACAGGTTTATCTTGGCTCAGTTTTCCAGGTTTCACCTCATGTTGATGCGTTGGTCTTGCTGCTCTGGACCTATGATGAGGCACTAAATCATGCAGAGGCACATGGTGCAGAGCTGTTCATCTCATGGCCAAGGAGGAATATATATATATTTCAGCTTTAGGAGCTGAGGTCCCAATACCCACTTTTAAGATGTTCCCTTAACAATCAGAAGATCTCCTACCAGGTCCCCCCTCATAACACAAGCCAGGTGTGGACCCAATCTTTAACACTTGGGCCTTGGGAGCTGTGTATTTCAGATTCTAAGTATAGCAGAGATCTAGAGATTGTGGGAACTTCATAAGCGCCCTGGGCCATCAAGATTTTTAATAGAAACACGGAGTGACAGAAAGTCACTTCTTAAGACTGGATAACAATTCGAGTAGCCCACCTCCCAGAACCATGCAAGAGTCTCACCACTCTGTGTGCACTAGGTAAGGAGTGAGCTTCTGGCCACTGGTGTGCCTGGAGCATCTCCAGGTGGAGCCCACTAAAAGCACTCTCAAGTTCTTCCTTCCTTCACCCCTGTGCGCCCTTCCTGCCCCACCTGTTCTCTCCCTGTTCTCTCATCAGTAAATCTCACCAGCTTTCTTTTATTTCAGAGACTACTCCATGTTTTTGTTCTAGTCTTGTTTGCTTTAGTTTTAGTTTATTTGTTTTTTGTTTTGACAGACACTATGGATATTTTGAAGCTCATTGGAATTTGGAAAGAACAGATGAAAATGAGCTCTAGATTTTCCATCTTAAGTCATGACCTTTTCCCTAGGAGAAGTTAGCCAGAGGGGGTATCTTCCCTGCCTGAGGAAGCTGCATGCAAGCAGGCAAGCCTCTTCTGTCTTGTTTCCTGTCTACCTAGAGGGATTTGAGTGAGATCAGAATTTGCCAAACCTATCCTTGTAATGATCCTAACCAAATAAAACTAGGCAGTCATCAAAACAAATCGTTTAGTCGCTGTTCTATTGCTATGAAGAGACACCATGACCACAGCAGCTCTTATAAAGAAAAACATTTAATGGAGGCTGGTTTACAGTTTCAGAAGTTTAGTCCCATTATCGTCAGAGCGGGGAAACATGGCGGCATGCAGGCAGACCTGGTGCTGGAGAAGGAGCTGAGAGTGCTACATCCATTTCAGCAGGCAGCAGGAAGAGAGAGAGCCTCTGGTCCTGGCTTGAGCTCCTGAAACCTCAAACTCCCCTCCCCCCAAATGACACACTTCCTCCAACAAGGCCACACCCCTAATCCCTCTCAAGTAACACCACTCTCTAATGACCAAGCATTCAAATCTATAAGGCTATGGTGGCATTCTTATCCAAACTACCACACAAATTAAAGGGCCTGCAAGATGGCTCAGTGGGTAAGACACCTGGCACAGAAGCCTGACAAGCCAAGTTCCATCCCTTGGAAATGTGGAAGAACTGACTCCACAAAGTGGTCAGCTGACCTCCACATGTATGGTGTTACATGGGAGACAGACACACAGACAGACAGACACACACACACACACACTCACACTCAAAATTTAAAATTTAATACATTTTTAAAAAAATGGATAGCTACTCACTGCAAACTAAAACATTTAAATAAAAGGTCCTAAGGGCCACTGGGGCCTAGAACTCTTCAGGCAGCTGAGAGTAAAGCTACAGAGTAAGGAGGCAGGCACACACGCAGAGTGCCAAGGAGTAAATTCCTGTCCCCAGGGAAGGACAGGGGTAGACCCTTCCCAGATGTTCTAGAAATTTCACATCCAATGATGGATCTGGATGGTACTGCAGACAAATCTTCAGAGTGGCCTTAAGAGTAAGTTGTAGCAGAAATCTTAAAAGTTCTTATTAATAAAATCAAACCTGGAGCCAAGTATTGGGGTGAATGCTGGAAGATCAGAGAGACAGAGCAAGCCACAGCTTGGCGTGTGTCACCATGCCTGGCCGTTTCCAATGTGGCCTTGAACTCACAGAGATTCAGAGGGATTTCTATCTCTGGAATGCTAGGATTAAAGGTGTGAGTGCCACCATTTCCTAGCCTTTGTATCTAGTGGCTGTTCTGTCTCTGACCCCAGATAAGTTTATTAGGGTGCACAATATTTTGGGGAACACAATACCACCACAGTAAGTTGTCTGTATAAGTGGCCAGACCTGGTCTATGGGTTGGAGGGTGGCCCCACCACAAACTACCCAGTGAAGCACGGCTACCAGGTCTGAACAGCCATGTCCACAGATGGGAGGGGCCACAAATGCACAGGGGCAGCAGCAAGAAGACAGAGGCAAGTTGGTACTCTTAAGGGCTGAGGCCCCAGGGACCCGAGATTACAGGCCTGTGAAGAAGTATGCAATCAGGTAGTACTGTACTTGGAATTACGAATGTCCCCACCAGGCCATGTGTTAAAAGCTTGGTAACAGGTCACAGTGCTACTGGAAGGTAGTGAAACCTTTGGGGGGTTGACTTTAGTGGGAAGAACTCAGGTAACTGAGAGCATGCCCATGACAGGGATATTTGTGACCAGTCCTCTTTATCATTCTTGAGGTAAACAAGGCCTCTTCCACTCCATGCCCCTCTGATGTGTTGTGGGGCAACAGGCCCAAGTGACCATGGATTGAAATCACTCGGACTGTGAGTCCAAACAAAACATTTTCTGCTTATTAGTTGATTCTCTCAGGCATTTTATCACAAAGCACAAAAAAGGGGGGGGGGCACAGGGCAGGAGGCATAAACACATTAAAACTCACACATAGACCATTTTCTTATTCTGTCAAGTGACTGTCCGTGCTTTCAACCGTGTCACAGAAACGGTCAGAGAGCACACACCAGCTATGAAGAAATTACTTTAAAATACCCAAGAGTGATCGAAACCAAGTGGTGGGTTTATGGGTGTTCTCACTAATTTTTTCTCGTTTCTTTGTGTGTTTTAAATTATTCATCACAAAATATCTCAATGACATTTTGCTGTGGTCCAGCATTCTAGGAATCCTGGAACCAGGGTGAGTTGTTTCTAAGCTCAGTCTATCTGGCCGATGTGTTTAGAAACTGGCATTTTGTTTTGTGGATTTTCACAGAGATATATTTATTTTTCTGCAACAGAGTCCTAGTGTATTGCTCAAACAAATCCTGTCCTCCTGGGCTCCAGGGATCCTCAGAGCTTCAGCCTCCTGAGGAACCGAGTTGGCGACTGTGTACAGCCACACAATCCCCCGTGCAGCGTCATTCATACAATGTTGAAGTCCGTTTCATATCCGTACACTGCTTTGAGGCTGCGCCTTTAACTTGAGTTAGTTTTTAACATGAAATGGGTTATTGTGAATTGAACCTTCTTGATGACTGTATGTAAACAATATAAATAGACCTTTGAAAGTCCCATGTCCTGCTGTGTATCCAGCGGATGTACCTGCCAAGTGAGGTATTTTGTAATAAGCACCAAAGAAAGCACTTTAATAAAAGGCCCGGCTACAGGGTGTGGAATAAAGAGATGGGAAGACCAGAGTTGTTCTTCATTTTTCCTATGGAATCACCTATCTTTAGGTAAGGTCTTGAGCTGAAGGGCTGCGATATCTCCAACCCTGCCCTCCCTGTTTCCTCAAGAGGATTATATAATTTGCAGATTTGTAAAGAAGAAGTTACTGCAGAATTAAGATGCTTCTCAGAATGTTCAATGAAAAGAACACAGTCTGGCAACAGCCCTGAAACAAATCCCCCAAATGTGGGTCCACAAACAGAGAAAGGAAGGGGTCAGGCTCCTAAGACAAGTATCTGAAGAGGTCAGAATATAAAACTAAAACCTTTATGTCGCTTAGTAATTCATCCAAAGTGCAGCTTAACTGTGGCAGGTGAATCATCAGTCATGTCCAAGAAGCACAGTTCCTGACTACACAGACCAGGACGTTGGCGGTCTTGAGACGAGAATGTTGCTCTGTCGTCCTGCCTGTCCTGAACGCCTGCACTCACGCAGTCCTCTGGCCTCAGGTCTCTGGGCATCGGAGAGAACACCTGCAGAGCACCACACCCAGTTCCAGGGTGGTGCTGTAAAGAGAGGGCCAGCTTACTGCAGGAGAACAGGGCCCCATTCCTCCCCCAACACCAGCATCCCCTGGGAGGCAAATAATTCTGCTTCTTGCTTGCCTAGGACAACTTTTTGCGTTTTTTTTTTTTTTTTTAAAACGCATTGGACCCAAAGAAACATAAATTCCTGGATAACATTTAACTTCCGGCTATGTAGGTAGGGAGCATCATCTACCCTACCCTGCTTTCCATGTGAATTCATGAACTACTTACCGTGCATAACTTCTCATTAGAAATTTCATCTCCATCCCTTTCCCACACCCCAGCAAATAATCACAGCATATGACCAAATTCACTTTTATTTTTTATACATAGGAAACAGGACTCTATCAAAAGAGAACAAAAAAAGAAACATGAGCCAAGTGTCGCCAAGAAAGAGCATGCACAAGTCTGCTCCGGGTCTGTCCCCAAGCACCGCTCTGTAGGACCTCAGCACACTTAAGTGGAGCTGTTGGAAGGGGTGAGCATTACTCACTGAAGACAAGAAAACAAGAATGCTGGGAAATGTTCCCAGAAGTGCAATTTCCATAGGCACTGCCAGTGTTTACGGCTGAAGGAATTCCAATGCAGGCTTACTGGCAGATAAAATTTATTTTACACAGACACTGGAGTATAAAATTGCTGAGCCCTATCAGCCATTCAGTTTCTCAAAAGGATTTGCTATCAAAAAGATAAAATGCAGCCGAGGACACCAATGCCTTGACAGCTGTCTCTGGTGTGATCCCAGGAACAGCTCTGACTGTGCTTATTTTAAAAAGGAACGGAGGAAACTGAAGTTAAAACCACAAGTGATAGAAGGGAGTGGAAATGTTTGGACCATGTAGTTGTCTTGATTGTAAACAGCAGACATTGTGCTTTGTCGTCTTAATTAAAACAAGGACCCAAACCTGGAGTGGTACTGGATCCAGGACAGGATGCCAGAGACACAAGGGTGCTCAGTGATTTGGGCAGCAGCACTGTGTCCATGAACTGCCTTAAGGGGTGTTCATTCCTTCCCTGGGATTTCCTACGAAACTGTCTACCAAGTCCCCATGCTCTCTGTCTTAAACTAAGCACATGCCGCTACTGTCCTGATTCCTGGACCCCTGTCCTACACAAATACCCCAACAGAGCATGACACCATGCCTCCTGGTCTGGTAGGTGGTTAAAGAACACTCCATGTCCACTCTAGGGAGATGTTTAGATGCCCAATCCAACAAGTAACAATTTAGCAAAAGGCTCTGATTAGTTCATTTAAAATGTCAGTCCCCTTACTCCCGGTCCACTCCCCACAACACTACACATAAAGTAACCTAGACGTCTCAGCTACACTGCCTTGCTCTTAGGACACAAGGTCTCAATCTGGGTTTAAATACACATCAACGTGACTAACTACGCAAGGGAACAGCACTCCTCACTGTTGAGAACGCCCTCCACTACTTGAAAATCTATGGGTGAGCTCTGATTCTCACCTGGGAAACAGCATCTCTAACTACACCTTCTTTCTCTAACTTTGATTATATGGTCTGTGCAACTAAGTAGGTCTCCATTGTTCTATCCATAAACTCCCCCTCTTCTGAGCCCAGCACATCTCTGCTTGGATCAATTACAAGCCTAGCTCTTACTCTGCAATGCTGGTCTTGCGTTGTCGGGCTACTTTAGCTCTTCTCTCCTGCTCCAAGGGTCAGTGTAACTACCCAGTCTAATGTGTCCCCTGTCCTGAACGGCTCATGAAACCCATCACCAGAGCTACCTAAGGGAAGGGTGTTGAAGCCCTCGGAGCAGTGACCCCAAGGGTTCACACTCTCCATCTGATCTCAAAGGACAGGGCTGTCACTTCAATAAATGCACTAAAAGAAAAAGGAAACTTTTTCCTTCTGAAGCCAGAGTGTTATTCGGAAAATGCAATGTCTCCATTTGGAGCAGGGAGTAATTTCCCCTAACTTAAAAGACTTCCTCTCTTTAATGGTCTTTAGTTAACTGCAGATGTCCAACTGGGGCCTGATTCTGACCCTCATCTTGCAGTGGAAGCAGCATAGACTTGGGTCTTTCCTGTCTCTGCAGAGGATAGCCTATATTCAGGATGTGAGTGGAGACCAAACAGCATCAAGAGGCCTCCCCAGCACATTTCCACAGCTTCTGTTAGGAGAATGGGCTAGGACAGTGGACAGCGGCCCTTCAAACTTGTCTGCCCACTACTGCATCATGGGAGTCTTAGCTCAGCCTGACCCTCCATCTTCCCACACACAGGCTACGCCTTCCTTTCCTCTTAGCCTCTCTCCCGAGGATCTCCCTGGGCCACGGCAGGAATGTCAACCCTCGGGGACTGCTGCCACACTCTCTCAGAGAGCACAGACTACATCAGAAACAGAAGCAACAGAGGAGACGCAGTGTGAAATTCAAATGTCCTCCACAAAAAACTTGAAAGAGAGCTGGGCTTGCTCTGAAGACATCAAAGAGCAGTTTGCCCTTGGACCACCCTGTTAGCAAGGACCGTGAGGATGGCGAGGACACACAGAAGGGCCTGTCCAGCCTCTTTACTTGTCCTTCACCACCTGTTCATAGGGAGGTGGGGGCGTGTTGCAGTAGGAAGGAGGGGGTGGGTAGGTTGTGCCTCCGTGAGGTGAACTGGGTTGGACTTGGAAAGCCATTGCCATGGTATTGCCAACAGGATTCATCCCGGGTCCTCCAGGGTCAGTGTAATATGGCGGCCCCATCTGCTGGGCTCCTGAAAAACAGATATCCATATGTGAGTGCAAAAGAGAAAAAGCCACCATCTGGTACATCCCTGTGCTACCAGGTCCCTTCTGTCCCCATCATTCACTATCCTTCTGTCTATTAGGAACCAAATACTCCTTGAGACAGTAACCACGTAGATTCGGTAACAAGCAAGAGAAACATACATGGTCTTGCCCTCAGGGAGCACAATTCCTCTGGAGAGGTATATTGCTGAAATCTATCAGTCTCCAGAGTGCAATCAAGTACAGGGTATGAAAGAATGAGGGAGTAGCCTATGGAGGCACAGACAGCCATCACAAACTCTGAGAGTTGAAAACAAGGCAGCTCGCTTTGATAGAGCTGGTGAGGCATGTGCTGGAAGTATGGTTTCAGGGGTGTGCTCAAGTCAAGGTGAGGGAGCTGGACTGCAGACAGCCACCACTGTACCCTGGCTGTGAAAAGATCCCCTAAATAACCTGCTCCCCCAACTCTCGACCCAGATTTATCATAGTCCCCTCCACACACTTCGAACACAGTTTACTGGAAATTCCCTGTATCTTCTGTACTATTTATGAAGGCAAAGAGTATCTGTCTTTCAGGAGCGACAAAGGTCTCAGGCAGGTAGGCAACTCCCGCAGGCCCATGCTGGGTAGAGCTGGCAATTTCCTGAGATATGTGTCCTTCTTCTGTGACAGAAGGAAGTGGCTATTGTGTTCACTGAGGCTTCTGCTCTTGAGGACCAGAGGAGGAGGAAGGGGACCCAATTGCCCGTGACAGGTGAGCACAGGGAAGGCTGCTGTCTCTGTGCAGAGATACAGCTTGGGCTGTGTTTGTAATGTCCCCACCGTGGGGCTACTCAAACTTACACTGCAATACCAATTCATGGATTTTGTAGGAATGGACAAGCTAGATATATCTTAAATTTTTACAAAATATTTGACAAGATATCCATTTAGAATATTTTTTTAAAAAAGCAGAAAAGGCAAAAGGTGGGGAAGTTATATCTATCAAGAACATAAATCCTTCACTGGAGAAACGTGACAACCACCAGGCTTGAATATGCTGGGAAACCTGTGGTTGGGGTTATAGGGACAGCAGCAGCAGGTCATGTCTACTAGTGGTGAGCAGCCGAACGCTCCCACCAGACAGACAACCAGGCAGGAATGGGCACAGCTTAACCAGGGCCCGAGGTTCTCAGAGGAGGTGCACACTCCAAACCTCTCCACAGACCTCTGGAGATCCAGCTGGAGGATCTAGTGCCAAGGCACTGACCAAGTCAGTCACTTAAGCACCCACAGAGAGTAACCGAAAGAAGATGGATCCAGGTTTGACGGAGGCAGAGACGCATACTCAGCAAGTAAAAGCAGAAAGACAGCATGGCATGTATGAAACCCATGGAGACAAGGCTGGTAAATTAGGCAGATGTCCCTAGACTTCAGAGAGAACCTTTCAAAGAGCTGTTCCCAAATGTACCCGTGAGTCTAAGGAAATGAAAAGCATCTCAGAACTACAGTCAACTGCATCACAGATGCTATGGTAAGAACAAAAGTTTCTTAAGAAAACCCGCACAGTTCATTGTAAAGGAAAATCTGCAAAGCGGGATTACAAACACAGATGAAAGCTGTGAAAAATAAAGGTCCAGGGAGGCGAACCTAAGTGACAGTTTATCCTGGAGCCTAATCTGAGTAACCGTGACCCAGGAATGTGGAGCTAGGTCACCCAGTTTCTCTGTTCCAGTGTGGAAACAGTTCCACGGGTTTTTATACGAACAGAATAAAGCAAGTCAAAGCGATTTTAAACTGGTGGGTATATCAGAGAAGCAGGTTACAGCCAGGTAGACAGGCATTAGCTGACATTATTCTTCTTTGCCTTTCCATTGGTGGAGAGTGGTGGATTCACCCTTTCATACACAACTGAAGGCAATGATTGTCCCTCCCCCAGAATCTGTCAGTTTCCAAGAGTTCAGCAGGGGGTAGGGCGCTATGAGCCTCTCTCCGATCCACACTGGCTGTTTACAAGGCAGTTTTATTTAGGCCCAGTGCAGGCAACTGCAGCCGTGGTGAGTGAGGGCAGTGGCTACCCCGTGCTCTGAATGTAGCATTTCACATCTTCTCCCCGCCCTCTGACTGTTACATCTTGGCACTTCCTCTCTCGCATTACCCCCTGAGCCTTAGAGGAGGTGATATGTACTCCCCTTTTATGGCTGAGCATTCGACCACCATTTAAATTTAATCGAAGCACACTTGGCTGCCAAGTGTTTCAGTATTCACTATTGTTTACAGCAAAGAGAAGCTTCTCTTCACAATGATGAGAGTAACATGTGTTTATTGGTATAACATTAAATATTGAGACCACAGGTTCGTGTCTTGTCAATTTAGTTAAGCAATAATAATGAGATCCTCTCTAAAGTCTACGTATTCTCTTCTGTGAAGCAGGCTTCAAATCTCACCTGAGAGTGGGTGGTTAACCCTGTAACAAATGTGCCATTATTGTATCCCTGGGTACATTTTGCCTGACAGGTTGTGACTGTAGGGGTCACAACTAAGTAAGACCATTGAAACCTGTCTCTCCCCAGAGCCTGCATAGCATCTTCCCACACTGTGAAAGATAGTCAGCTTCCAGCTCAGTTCTTGCTTAGTTTTCTCTTGTAACCTAGGTGCGTGGTATCTTCAGCAGGAAGGTGTTATCATCAAGAACTAGTGTGCAAACAGGACGAGTAGCAGTACCATGCATGACGTTGGGGGCCTCCTCAACCCACAACTCATGAAGAGGAATCATGCATCGGGCACTGGGATTTTTGTTTGATTAAATTAATGGCTTTAAGAAACTGCACTATGTAGCCATGGAAGATATATTTTTATTTTTTAGCTTACATTATTAATTGGACTAAAAATAGTGTGTTTCCACACGGCTGTTTCACGGGTCCTTTACTTTTGGTTAGGCCTCACTTGCTTTCCCTTCATCTCCTGGTCTTTCCCCTCCCCCACCCCATCCTTCCTTGAAACTCTCCACCCACAGTGTTTCCTCTCTCTACTCTTATTTAAACATAGGTTGCACTAAATTAATCCCCTCTTCTTAAGACAACCCCCCTCCAATGGCCCTGTTTTAGTTTCTTGGCTTATACAGATGCTCCATGCTAAACACATAAAACATAAAACTAAAGAGCTACGTATCAGAGAGCCATGTAACAATCGTCTCTGGGCCGAGGTTATTTTATCAGTATATTTTTTTTTTCAGTTTTATCTATTTTCTACAAATTTCATTATTTCTTTTTTTTTTTTTCCTTTGAGCTGAAGAAAATTCCATCACTGGGCTGATTCCATTTCCTGGCTACTGTGAATATAGCAGTATATACATGGATGAGCAAGCGTCTCTGAAGTAGGATACAGATTCCTTTGAGTGCATGCCCAGATGTGATGGAGCTGGCGCATATGGTAGCTCTAACTTTTTAAAAAGGAATCTCTACACTGAGTTTCATAGTGGCTATCCAAGTCTACACATCCACAAACAGTGAATGATGGTTCTCCTTCCCCTATCACCTATATAACAGAATCTTCTATTATTTGCTTTTTTTTGATAATAGCCATTCAAACTGCAATAAAATAGAATCTCAAAGCAGTTTTAGTGTGCATTTCCAAAAGCTAACAATTATGAACACTTTTTGTTTACTAGCCATTTGTTTTGAGAATGCTGCTATTTCCAAAGCATATTTTCATTAGGTTACTTTATTAATGTCTAGGTTTTTTGTTTGTTTAAGATCTTTGTGTATTCTAAATATTAACCCTCTGTCAGATTTATAAAAGGCAAATATTTCCTCCCATTATGTAGGCTGCTTATTCCCCAGATTGATAGTTTTCTTTGCCATACAGAAAAATTTTAACCTCAAGAAGTTTCATTTTTCAGTTGCTGACCACATTTCCTGAGCTGCTGGCTTCATACTTTGAAAATTCTTACCTATGTCTACATTTCATAGTGTGTAACCTACTTTTCCTTCTAGGAATTTTCTGAGTTTGGGGTTTTATGTTGAGGTACATGGTGGATCTGGAGTTGATTTTTGTGCAGAGAGGGAGAAAGGATCCAGTTTAATTCTCTACATGAGGACATCCAGTTTCTCCAGCACTATTTGCTGAAGAAGCTGTACTAACCAGTGTTCATTTTTGTCCTCTTTGTAAAAATAATCTGGAGGTTACAGTTTGTTTGGGTTTATATCTAAGTTCCCCCATGCACTGATTTGTAAGTCTACTACTGTGCCAGTTTGATTACGATAGCTCTGTTGTCTGTGTGGAAATCAGGCAGAACAATATCTCCAGTGGTACTATCATTGTTCAGGATGGCGTTGACCATGGGCAGTCTTTCATGTTTCCATACAAATTTTTGGGTTGGTTATTATTCCTGTGAAGAATAGAGTTAGTATTTTTATTAGAACTGTGCTGACTCTGTGGGTTGCTTTTGCTGGATGGCCATTTTTACAATATTAAGTTGCCCAACCATGAACACAGGAGGGCTGCCCATCTTCAGATACTGTCCTCTATTTCGCCCTTCAGTGTCTTAAAGTTTTCAGTTTCGGCTCCTTGGTTACATTTATTCTGGTTTTTGTCGTTGTTGTTGTTGTTTGTTTGTCTAATGTCACTTAGTATGCTTGTCATCGGTACATAGGAAGTTAATGATTTTTATGTGTTAATTCTGTATCCTGCCACTTCACTGAAAGTGTTTATCATCTACCCGTAGGATTTTTCTAGTGGACTCTTTAGGCTCTTTTATGTTTAGAATCACATCACCTGAAAAGAAAGATACTTAGACTTCTTCCTTCCTAGACTTTTTAAAAATCTCCTTCTCTTGTTACTGCTCTAGCCAAGACATTAAGCATTATATTGAAAAGGAGTAGAAAGAGTGGACACACTTGTTCCTGGTTTTAGTGGCAATGCTTTGAATTTTTCCATTTAGCATGATATTAAATATAGGCTTGTTTTATTTATATAGCCTTAGATGTGGAGGGCTGACAAGGTCATTTCTGTGAGCGCTTTGGGCTTCCACCCTAGGGTAGAAGCCATGCCATGAATATGGGCTGTTTGGGGAACTCAGGATTCGTACTCAGTGCGAATGACTAGAGCTGATACAGTTGTGATCTGCTCTCCTCAGCAAAATCAAGTGTTGGAAAGTTAATCCCAAATCGACAGCTGAGGTATCTAGAGGATAAAGTCTCTGTCCTTAAAACTGGATTCAGAGAACCAAGGAGCTGTAATTTTAGCTCCCCGACATGTTCCTTTTGGTTCTTAACTTCCGGGTAAATACACAGAAGGCAGAGGGGAGCAGAGTGAGACTATTAACTATGAACACAAGCAGCAAGTGTTTCTTGAGCAAAGTACGGGTTTGAAGTAAAATTTGGTAAGAGCTGCTGATTTACTGGGCGTAGCTGGTAAGTGAGACTAAAGCTTCCACTGACAGGTCCATTGCTTTTAAAAAGAGAAATGTGAGTGACTGTAATAGTCTCTTCTAGTGACACTCCGGTCCTCAAAGTCATTCAAGGTGAACTGCACAGACAAAAGTGTGGGCCTAACATTATCATCTGTTCAGAACATTGCTTCTAGTTTGGATGATGAGAGGAGCATAAATCCTGACACTGGGCCAGCACTAGACACGAAGGACATGTGTCCAGCATGTCCTTTCATTATCCAAGAGTGATCAATCCAGATGAAATCTAACAACAGCTTTAGTCTTCTGTTTTCACTGAATATTTGTACTTTACTTTATAACACAACACGAATATCAGAGGTAAAGAATGAAACCCATATATGAACACAAAAGGATTCTAAACCTGAATTAAGTTTAAGGTGTGGCTCCTAGTGAACTGGTATGGAAAACTCACATTCACATCTCTCTTGGTAATAATCCTAAAGATATTAAAGAAAGTCCTTTTTGAAAGGAAATCCTGCAAAGTGTCTTGAATAGCATGTCGTCAGAAAGCAGAAGACGGGCATTTTATCCCTTTATATTCAACCCTCCTACTCCTCTACTTCTTTTTAAACCATGATTGACAAATTCAACATTCAACATGATGAACCTGAAGGTAATATCCATGAAATCATCATGACCCATACTACAGTGTATATTATAGACATATCTATCACCTCTGTCATCTAACTTACTATTAGTATTTATATATGTGGTAAGAAGACGTAAGTCCAGGTTTCCAAGCAAGTTTTTAATTACAATTTTACTCATCATAGCCCATAAGATGTAAAGTAGCTCTGCAGGACTTCCTCATTCTGTATAATAGAAACGTGGCATAAGGAAAGAACCAAGTCCACTCATCTATCTGCAGTGGGGGCTGAATGGACAAACTCTCCCCAGGACTCCAGGTAGAAGCCGTGACTGGAGCAGAGCAACGTGAACACAATCAACACAGTGGCCCCAACTTCATCAAACATAAACTCTTGAGTCCAGAGCCAGGATGAGCAGTGTCAGCCTATTCTGGCTTCTGGGGCCTTGCAACTCTCCATTTTCAGAAAGTTCCTTCCAAGGAAGGGGACCTCAGAGGCACTGTAAAACCCACCTACCAGCCTGTGCCTTGAGGAGAGGCAGGACCAACTACCACAGTATGCAGGAGATTTACACAGTCACAGAAAAATTGTCCTGTAAGAACTAAGAAATAGCTAATTCTCTCTGATCTCGAAACAGTGCTTCAGGAAATATGCTCTACAAGGCCAGTGGTAACTTCTATAAAGATGTCTACTGCTGCACAACATATGAATATTCAAATAGGTACACAATGCATACTTACTGAGTAATATTTTAAAATGCAAAACAAAAAATCAACAAAATCACTAGCAATCATAAAATACCAAGCAAATTATCATTTAATAACATAATATTTACTCCAGATGAATTAAGATGGTAGCATCATTGTTCATATATAAAAAATTTATACATCAAATAGCTTTTTAAAGAAAAGCACGTATGTATATATGAACCATGTATCAATCACACAGGGTACATCAACAATAATATAAAAACATGAGATGTGGACACAGAATATATTTCATTGTTACCAGCAGAAACAAACAACAAAGTTGGTCAGTAGGACTTGAAGACCAAATAGCCTGGTTTATCTCTTTTAGCACACTCTGCGGCATTATAAATGCCTGAAGAGGACACACAAGTTCTGAGGACAGACAAGGATGAGGTAGGCTGACCTGGAGCAGGGTTCGGCGGCTGCCTGGTGTAGGACACATTGAATGTGGGCTCTTCAATGAGTGGTGGTGGATACATGCGCCGGCGGATGAAGAAACCAGCTCCACAGCAGAAGAGCACACCCATCATCAAAAGGAACCTGCACAGAACAAGACAGGAGTCCAGAGGTCAAGCCACAGGCCGAGGCCAGGCTCTAGAATGGGAACAAAAATGCCTGAGGATTCCCAGGGGGGCCTGGAATACCACTCGCCAATGGCGAAGCAGAGAGATCCAGCAAGCTGTGGGAAGCCTCCAGCCATGAGGGCAGGAGCCTAGACTTGGCCCTCTCTGGAATGTTTCACTTTGGGACATTCCTCCTAAGGATGATATCAGTGAAATACTTGCTCTACAAATTCCTGAGGTGTCCCCAGGATGGAGGCCACTAACACTGAGATGCTTGCTAAGAAAAATCTGCATCTCAGTGGCTACAAAGGACTGGTGTATTACTTTTTGATCCATGTCTCTGACACAACACAGTATTTAGTCTCAACAGAAAGTGTTGCCAGATCCAGTCTCTGTCTTTCTGTTTCCACATTTCCAATTCTTCACTGTCACAACTATAAAAATGCACATTTATCCTTTCTAACACCTTTCTATGTTATGAAATGAACATTTAATAATCATAAAAAGCACCCAGAGCATTGCTTAATTACTAGGAAAAAATAGGAAGAGAGAGGAAACAGTCAGCAAAACAGAAGAATATTCAGAAAACTCCAGGCTGTAACCACTTCAGGTTACTCTCCACAGCTTGATCTAGCATGCAAGGGAAATGAGTGCTTTATTGATAAGACATTTGCCCAAGTCACCTAAGATTCCCATTGACTAGTAGATAAGGGCAGTACCAGGTAAAACTGATAAATTCCTACCCATCTCTGGCCCATGGGACTTTCTAGAACTTCATACAACATGCCCATAGTCTGGGGCTTGTATAGGTTGGGCACATAGCAAAGTTGGTCATGGCTAATGACACCAGATAATGCGTTTAAAAAGGGAAAAATTAAGTGAAGAGTATGTGATAGGATCTTTGAGAATACTAACAGGATAGCTAAGTGTGAGGCCATCATCAGTCAGTCAGCAGGAACTTACCAGATACTCTTGGAATACTGAGCAGGAACTTAAAGCATACGAAGGCAGAAATGACTCAGAAAACGGCTGAAACTATGCTCCTTGTGCTCTTTGTTTTAATTAGTCATTTATTCAGTAAGGAACTGTTTGACACCTGTGATGTCCACAGCCCCACAGGGAGGAGAGTGGGCGTGCTGGTTGGCATTTCTGGAAAAATGGAATATTAATTGAGAAAATGCATGACTCCCTGTAGTCTGTGAGGCCTTTTCTTGATTGATTGACTGATGTGGGAGGGGCAAGCTCACTGTGGGCAAGGATGCCCTGGGTAGGTGGACCGGGCATATATAAGAAAGCAGGCTGAGAGAGCCATGAGGAGCACGGCGGTGTTCCCTTGTGGCTTCTGCTTCAGCTCCAGCCCTGACTTCCCTCAGTGACGGAGTGTGACCTGAGAGGTGTAAGAAGAAATACATCCCTCCCTTCCTCTCCAAGTTGCTTCAGTCACGGCGTTTTATCTCAGCAGTAGAAATCCTACCAGAGACAGTGGGTGAGTCCCTTCCCCTCACCTCGACGGACTTCATTTTTAATAGAAGAGAGTGAAGCTGAATGGCAAATGTACACGACTATTTATTCATAACAAGAAAGTGATAATGAAAGAAAAATGAAGGCTGGAAGAACAGACCTGTGTGAAATACTATCTGTCAAATATCTCATCACTATACTTGAAGTGTATAATTCAGTGCACTGGGAGGTTGACACAAAGATATCTTTGCACCTAAGAACGGACAAATATTCTCCTTCGGCCATGTTTGAGCTAGGCTCTGAATGAGCAGGTACACGGAGAAGGAGGAACAGGAAGTCTGGTGAGAAGAACGACGCCATGAAGAGGCCTGGAGCAGAGAAAGCTCGGGGAAGAGATTTAAGAGATGGCTCTGGCTGGATGCGGGAAGTGGGTTCAGAGGTTTGGAAAAGGAAGGAACCTCATCAGAAGGATGCTGTCATCACAAGAGGGGCGACAGTCTCTCTCTGTCTCCTCCTTCCCTTCTCCCTCCCTCTCTTTCACTCCTTCTCCCCCTCCCCCATCTCTTTCTCTCCTCTCTCTTCCCTCTCCCACTCTCCTTTTCCTCTCCCACTCTTTACAGTACAGTCTTATATTCCCAGACCCTTTGTACATGTTTTACTTCCAGGTGAGTCTCATTAAGCTGGCTTGAATGCACTCTGTAGTCCATGTAGGTTCTGAGCACATAATTTCCCTGTCTTAGCCTCCTAGGCAGCCGAGATCACAGGGCAGTGCCACCAGGCCCAGCTGGACCTGTCGCTTCAAACGTATCATCTTCCCTTTAATGCGAAGTCCTACTGTACATAGCTGGGTACGGTTATGTAAAGCCTAGAGAGGTAGGTTGTGCAGGGATTTACTGCTGGCCATTCCAACAGGCCTGGCTCTCCTGGTTTCCAAATAAGTCACCTGATGTCTCCACCATGAGAAAAGGCCGAGATGTTGGTTAGACTGCCAAGTGGAACTTTTTTCTCCGAGATGAAAAATGACACTGTACCTCGCACTTCAGAAGCAAGGATAGCACAGCCACCTGGCAGGAGACCAACTGTGTCCTTGGTGTCACACGCAATTGAGCTGATCCTTATTGAAATATTAGCCCGAGGACTTACTCCTGATAAGAGGGGCTGACAAAGGCCAGGAGAATGAACTTGGTGTTAGCTGGGTGAGAGTCGTGGCAATGAACGAGAAAGGTCGTTTTCGAAGGACTCTCTCCACAGGCAGGCTGCCCTGCCTGCTGCAGTCCTCTGTAGCACAGCACAGCACAGTTGGGAAGCTTCCCAAGGGTGAGGAGGAGCCGTTTTCATGTTCTAAAGCCAGAAGTAATCCAGTTTCTTTAATTCACTTGGCCTTTTCAATTCTTCTAACGTGGCAGTTGTCCATCCTGCAGCCTTCTGGTGACAGGCACCAATAACCCAAGACCCTGCTGCCTGCAGCCATTCCAGAAGGGGGATGGAACCTGCAGCAGCAGCCTCATCCATGCAGCCACCCCTGCCCATCTTTCCCATTTGGCAACACGTGCTTTACAATGCTAAGGCTAACCCGAGAACTAAATGAACTAAAACTGGACAATTTCATTCAAACCTCGGCTCAAGATTCCACAGCTGGCAGGGCCTCTTAAACGTGGTCTCCCCCAAACCACAGCGAAGCAACAGAAGTCAGCTGAGGGCCCTGACAAGATCCCACTGACGTTTTCTCTCACTCAGCCCCAGACATCTCCCCCACAAAACACGTACCCGACAATGCTGCTAACAACCTCACTGAAAGAGCTACTCAAAGGCTTTGCAGCTTTCCCCCAAATTCCTGGCATTAGGAGTTGTGTGGAGGGCTGGGGAGATGGCTCAGTGGTTAAGGCCACTGACTGCTCTTCCAGAGGACCTGGGTTCAATTCCCAGCACCCACATGGCAGTTCACAACTGTCTGTAACTCCACCCTCACACAGACATACATACGGGAAAAAACACCAATGCACATAAAATATAAGTAATTTTTTAAAAAGTTTTGTGCGCTGTCTGCAGAGCATTTCCATACAATGATCTACTTGTTACTGAAGGGTTAATGACCTAAAAGCCTCAGGTGGACTGAGCCAGTCCCAACAGGAAAGTCAACTTGACTGATAACACCCCTTAGCTCCTGATAAGGAGATCTATGTACCAGCTGGTATTTACCACTTTGAGGCTGCAGAAGAACTGATCCGAAGATGTCATCTACCACCCCCTTTCTGGCCCTATACATGCAAAAGCCCCCTGTGTGGTATGCACACGGTTGGAATGTTGCAGGTCCAGAAGCTAATTACTCATCTTGGGCTAGCTTTAGTTCCCAGATAGCCATTCCTTTCCCACCTCTGTGTCAGGACTAACACCTTAAGACTAATAGAGGAAAACCTTTTTAATAGAGGAAAACCTTTTGGAACCTATTGACTTACCAGACTCCTAGCTTCCACCAACCCAAAAGTTAACAATGTTGTCAGATAGGCACCTTAGGCTTATAGAAAAGCTCCCTTTATCTTGCTGTGACAATCTTTCTGAAGTACCCACCAATGCATTTTAAAACTGTCAGTACTTATGACTTTCTTTATTCTGTAAAACTATAAAATTACATGAAAATGTTTTCCTTCCCCATCCTGAAACAGAAGAAAGTCTAGGGTCCATTCTAGCAGGCTCAGCCTCCAGCACCAGGGATACCCCCACCTTTCCCACCCCCACCCCAATGATCTTTTATTGAAAGTAGAGCACAGCTTTTCCAAGGTTCTTCGTCATAGCTGTGTTCTCAGCCCTTTGAAACTGTGCCCACACTGCAAGGAAGGCATCCCTTGATGTGGGCTGAGCCCTCTGGAATGGACTCTAGAGTCTCTCATGCTCCCTGCTAAGTCCTTTCTTTCTCTGTTTCTGAAACTAGTATATTTTTGTCATCATCCACTTTACTGGATGGCTGCTCGTCAACAACCCTCAGTTTATGCTCCACAGATTTCAGCAACCCACGCATTGGTATTGTGAAATAGCTTAAGAAAGGTCAAGTTGTCCCTTGGAAGTCACATTTGCCTATAAACAAATGTCTTCTCATCCCTCTTCATAAAGTGCTTTACAACACCAGAAGGGTCCTCCTTCCTTGCTGAAAAAGGATCCTGACACATAAAACCAGCTTGGTCCCTCTGGATGAAAGGCCTTGTGTGGTATTTTACAAGATCAATGGTGACACTGTCAACCCCTTAGCCCACACCAGGTGTGAGGTGACTGCAGCCTTCTGACTAAAAAGCCCTCCCTCTTTGGTCTCTACACCATGAGTCTACCTTAGCAGGCCAGAGGACTCACTATACTCTCCCTGGCTTAATCAAGCATGATCAGCAATAACTTTCTCACATGGGTTACTTCATTTGAAGCCTCAGCAAGATCTCCCACGCCAACATAGGACTCAGCCTCACTCTGGGCCTTCCTGGCCAAGGAGGTTGCATGTGAGGATCCCCTGACAAGCATTCCAGAGGCACTGAAACCAGAAAGGTCTGGAATGACTGCTGTGTTCCCGGACAAAATGGATGAGTCCTTCTGACACCCTTAGGCAAGTCTGTGTACTGGATTTGGTTCTGCTTAGAAAGTCTGTGCCTCTTACAGGCTTCTTGGAGGAGCCCTCTCAGAGGGGAGAAGGACAGGCCTTTGAGGACCCTTTTTCAGAGAAGATGGGCAGGTCTTTTGGGGAGTTGATCTAGGAGTTGAGGAAGATATGCCCCTTTGAGAAGCCTTAAGGTTTCGGAAGAAAACTCGTAATGAGGGTCCTCCCCTTGTCCTCCTGTGCTAAGTTGGGATGCCAATAGCAGAGGCTTGGTTTTCTGATTCCACCCTCATGAGAGATCTGGCTTGGTTTTAGTCTGGATGAATGACCAACCAACTATATGCTAGGGTATTAAATGTGGCTTTTGTCACTCAGTCTGTTCATGATACTCACATTAAAAACAAACAGACAAAAAAAAAAAAAAAAAAAAAAAACAACCTAGAAACTAGAGGGTTTTTCTGGAATAAATACCTCCCAGCTTACTGAGGTGGCTCAAATTCTTCGATAACCAAAATACTGAGAAACAAAAACCTGGGGAGAATGGGAAGTCAGCACTGGAAAGGGACCAAATGAACATCCAAACTGTCCCAAACCCAGGGAAGCACTAATCCCCCACTACCAGGAGACGTGAACAGTGACTAACAATGAGGGGGCTGGGTTTCTAGCTTCCTAGGCTCCCAAGAGCCCTTGGTCACTCAATCAGTAGGAAGCCACACAGTTGAGTTTCGGGTAGACACGGGGGAACAGGGTCAGTCACAAATGAAAATGAAGCTGGCACAGGGAACCACTCTCACAGTTAAGGATGGTGTCCTGGGTCACAAACTCCTTTGTGGTGGTCTTGGATTGCCTTTGCCCCCTTCTAGGCAGAGACCTTTGAAAATTAGCTACCACACTCATCTTACTCCCCAGGAAACCAAAATGTCCTTTGTGCCTGGGCGACAGCCTACCTTAACTGCCTTTCTGTTGGAAGGATATTTCCCGCCCCGCCACTTGGTCCTTCCTTCCCAAACGATTCTTCCTCTGTCCTCCCCAGCTCTCAACGCCTCAGAATCCGACCTCACCTCTTCTCATCCTCGTCACTCGGCTCCTACTTAACGATCTCCCTGGAACTTAGTCAACTTCCATCTTGCTCCTCTCAAAGGGCTGCCCGGGGCCACAGGGAGCTAGCCATAGAGTCTTGCTGACGGAACCCCGTAAGACAAGGCCCCAGCTGCGACAGAGTGGCCGACGGCACAGGGTGAGTGGCGGCTGCAGGAGCAGTGGATCAAGGGCTGTAATGTGCACAGCAGCAAAGCGGCCCCTCCCATTTCTTTACCCCAGCCAAGGCCCCAGGCATCCTGGTAGCACATCAGCCAGTGAACCCAGGACCCTACCTCAGAGTGACCGCAAGGTACAAGGCAAGTTTCAGTGCGGGGAAGACCCCTTTGCTGTGTGGCTCAGGAGAGAGATTGGAGGTAGGCTCTATACTGGATCCTAATGCCTGCCATTTCTACTGGGTCTCTAAGTCTGATTCTCTTAACTGAGATAGGATTCTCCCTGTTCTTTGGACTCATTTAACTTATACCTGTGGTCTGCCTTTGTTTCTGCCCTGCAGAGCCTGGAGACTCCTGCTTTCAGTTGCACTTCCCAGTTTTAAAGACATAGAGAACTAGAGAGGAAAAAAAAAACCCAACAACCTGATGCCACCATGTCTGAGCTCCCTGGTCTGATTTTCATAGTTTTCTGCTAAATGCTCTCTAGTTACCATACTCACATTACTCTGCAACTTGGTGTCTTTATAAGAAAAACATACTTATTAAGTTTGCCTCCGTCTGCAATCACACAAAAACTGGCTAAGGATTTGGGTTACTCCATGATCATCACAGGAAGCAGATATGCATGGCAGGTAGCTGAGAGCTTTACAACCTGATCCATAGGCAGACAGAGACATTGGGCCTGGCCTGGGCTTTTGAAACCTCAAAGCCCACCCCCAATGATACATTTCCTCCATCAAGGTCACACCTCCTTCAACAAGGCCACACCTCCTAATCCTTTCCAAAGGACTCCGCCAACTGGGGACTATGTATTTAAATATATGAGCCTACGGGGGCCATTCTCATTCAAACAACCACAAAAACTTTATGTCTAAAACCTCTCAATAGTAACTCTAGCTGTGCCTACTTACCCACAGATGGTCTTGTTAAATGTTAGTACCCCTTTAAGAAAAGAGGAGATAGGTAAGTTCATTGGACCCTCATCTGAATATCCAGTCACTCCTCCCAGCTAGTTGAAAGTAATTAGGACTTAATTTCATGAGACCTCAAAGTTTTCTGGAGAAACTATAGAGCATATAGGCTAAAAACTAAGAATGGGAAGGGGGCCCACCTATGCAGCAATGAAAAAGCTGTTATATATACTGTTTAACAAGCTCTGTGGGAAGCCAGCTTCCACTTTTACCCAGGGCACTCTTGAGGAGAGGGATGAGAAAACGTGTAGATAAAAAGACTGAGACAGACAGAAACACAGAATAGCTTCAGGAGGACCTGGATCAATATCCACTGGCCCCTTCTATCTCCTTAAAAGGGCTTTTTATAACAATGCCAAAGGGTGGGGCAAAAGACCTCCCCCTTGCTAGACCAAAGCACACCACACAGCCAAGTGCAGACCCTTCCAAACACCTGGTAACCACGACTGTGGTCAAATCATCCCCTGATGCAGCCCTGTTGGGTAAAGCAAGCTCAGATCTCACTAGGAAACCTCTGTGGGCCCCCATAGACCTCAATAAAAATAGATATTGCCTAATACCCTCCTTAGGAAAAAGTTCTCACAACAAATGATAAGTTTACTTATTATTATTAGTTCACGTAGTATTTAAAATTTTTTAATCAGAAAGGTGTATATATAAAGGTTATGATGGCTAACTACAATTCCAGATGCCCTTTTTGGTTCTTGTTTACAAAAATGTTCCCCCATTCCAAGTTATGTGTACCTTTAAAGCTTTTGCTGACATATAAACTTTCTTCCTCTTAGGATCTGTAAGACTGTTGGGGAATGGAAGGGGAGGATTGAAGGTAAAAAACAAAACAAAACAAAAAAACCACCAACCTGTAAAATTCCAATCAGAAAAATGACTCAAAACGTACAACATTAGAAGGCTGGTCGTTACCAGTCTGCACAGGCACTCTCAATTTGCTACAGGATGCCATGCATGTAACCTGAATTCAACTCTTGCTTAGCGACATAAAATAAGTAGATATAAAAATGTTTTATAAAATATGAGGCTCTGTTTGGGGGAAAAAGATTAAAATATTTTGGATAAGAATAAATTTTTTATGATAAAATTAAATTTTGTCAAAAATGATAGGACTTAAGGAAGATGCATGTTTGATGATTAAGATTTATAAATTGCTAAGTTTATAATGGTCTACTCCTATTAACAAAAAGTAACTTAAAGATGTATGTCTAATCACTTACATCTTTGATAATTTTGTTAAGCTTAACTATTTGGAGAGACTGAACAAATAAAAAGGCTATGGTAAAAATTAATGACACACCTTTTACTCTGATGTCTCCTTAGGAAAGCCGATCTTACTGTTCGCTCTTGTAATTATATTCATATATAATTATGCATATATGACAAAATGAGCTACTTAATAGAAAATATTTATTAAATTGATTAGATTTTATAAAATCGTATTATAAAAGGATCAAGAAAATGAGCTCTCCAGTTTCCCCATGGACTGTATTTACAGTTTAAAATGTATTTTGGTACTAAAAGAGCTTTGGTTCAAAATTGTAATTTTAAGGCTTAAAATCTTAACAGATAAAATTATAAAATCTTAATTTTATGAGAGTTGCTAGTCTATTGTAAACTGTTAACAACAAAGATAATTAAGACATAAATGTTAATCATCAAGCACCTTATAACTGATCAAATGTCTTCAATGTGCCTGAAATTTGTTTGTAGTCATGGTAAACACAAATCTAACTCATTTACAGAGACAAGATTAGAGGGAGAAACCAATTTCTATCTCCTGTTACATAGTCTTCTGTATATGTTGTCAATGTCAAGCCTAAGGCAAGTTACTCAAAACAAATTTAAAATAAAGTTTAATATAAAATAATATTCAAAATCGGGTGTATGTTTTAAAGTTATGGAAAATTGAATGCTTGAGTAAAACAGGTTAAATTTACAATACATTTACATAACAAGACAGCCCCAGGCTCAAGTCGTACCCTTTCCCTGGAATGGACTCAGACCCCATCAGAGTAAATCTCACGCTAGCATCATTACAGGATGAGAATGCACGGGAACACAAGATTTGCCAGATCCTGCTGCTCCCAGTGTGTAGGCCAGAACAAGGAAGACCACTTCCTTATCTAGCCCATGTCATGAGGAATCCCTTCTCATGACAGGGGATGGATTCTCTCACCCACTAGAGGATCTCCGAGTCTGTACCCACGTCCTAAATATTTCACGCAACAGAGAGGCAAAGAGCAATTACTCTGCTGACAATGTCTCCTATACTGACACATGAGGATGCTGTGAACAGGGGAACCTTGTACCCAAGCCTACCACCCGACTGGAATGAGACCTGCATCCTAGTTCAATTGGCCATGACCATTACCTAGACTTCTGATTTTCTTAGCAAAAACTAATCCCCAGGGCTCGGAGGTAATCATCTGTTGGAGCCCATTTTTTAAGTCTCCTAGTGGCTTTACCCAGCAGGTCTACATAGAGAGGATGATCAGGACCATGGGCCTGAGTACCGGTGTCTGAGATGGTCTGCACTTGGCTGTGCTGGGGGGAGGTCTTTTGCTCCACCCCTTGGCATTCCTTTAATCCCCCAGGACAGAGACAGTGGGGCCCAATGGATTAGGATCCAGGCCTTCTGGAGGCTATTCTGTGTTTTCTATGTGTTTCTCTCCCCTTTATCCTTCTAATATTTCCTGCTGCTCCTACCCAAGAGTACTCTGGAGAAATGTGGGGTTGAGGGATGCCCCCCCCCTGCCACAATCATCTGAGGAAGTCCCCAAGAAAGTTATAGATAATACAAGATGGAGCCTCTGCCACAGGGTCATTTAGCATGGCAGGCTGAAATATGGCCACTCATTTAAACACTAAGTGGTGGGTACCACGTCTGAGGAGAAGACCTGGACTGTAAAAGTCCACCCTGACAGCCTGAGTCACCTTCTAGAAACTACAGAGTCAGCTGCTTCAGCACTGCCGCCACTGGAAGTTCTCTCTCTATATGGCAGAAGCTTGAGGAATTCATCAGGGGACACTGGACATAGGGATGACTAGGGCCTTTCCGCCCTTTGGACTCACAGTAATATTAGTCATAAAGCTTCCTGTAGGACTAGCCACAGTGGTTCCCTAGGAATGGGGTCTGATCCGACATGAAATTTTACAAACTGCTCCATCTGTTTGTAGAAAAGGAGAAAAGATCAAATCCACGTTTATCCAATTAAGCAAGCTGTGTTTTGGGGTGCACCCAGGACTGGCCAGCTGGCTAGCTCACCCGAAGTTGGGATTTGACAGAGCCGCTCCTGCTGGCCTTTGAAATCTCTTACAGGAGAGAGAAGGTGAGCACAGGGGCAAGAGTTAGAAAAATACAATGAAAGGGGAGGAACAGGCTAAGGATGCACAGTGTGTGAGTAGGGCTGCAGGCGGTTTATATCGGGGCTGTGAAACAGCAGCTTGTTCTTGATTACAAACAGAAACCTTAACTCACAAGGCCTTAACACAGGACAAACAGGAACTTACTCAACTGTAGACAGAAACTTGACTTTGCAAGGACTTAACATAGAAGAAACTGGAACCTATTCTTAACTGTCTTAGCTGCCAACAGAACACCTAACCTTCAAGGTACATTGTTCCTGTTTTGGTCTCCCACTAACGTACAAGGTGTTCTGCTCCTGTTTCGGTCTCACACACGACCACAAGCAAGCCAAGTAAATGATTACAAGAAACGCTCAGTTCCTTTTCCAGAAAGCCCCTCTGCTGCACTGTGCCACCCCCGACATGTGAACGGCCTCTGGGCTACAGAGCAGTGTATCTCCAGAGACTTTTGGGGGCCTCTCTGAGAACTAAGACTTGCACATGGCTACTCTCTAAATGACAGTGTGCCTTCCACACTTCTCTCAACGTGCAATCGATGGATTCTGTATGTTCCCCAGACCTCTGTGAGAAGCTTGGGGAGGAGTAAAGATGCAGGATGCCTGTCTTGAAAGCTAAGAGGCAGGAGGTACAGATGAGGGGAGATTTTCAGGCAACAGAAACTTGGTCACAAGTCTCAGTCTGATGATTCTGACTCCTCAAGACAATCAACCCGAGGCCATTTCAGATCCTGGCTAGGGAGCTGCTCAGTGGGGAGGCCGTACCCCTCCAAGCTCTTCATACCCTGACAGCGCCGATGGAGATGGGAAAAGGTTCTGTTAAACTCCTACTCTAACAGCCCTGGAGGAGGGCAAGCCAAATGTTCCTGCACTCAGCCCAGACTTTCCCAAAGACCATGACCTCTTGAGACGATGCCATTGGAACTGAGGTTGTGACTGGACTTGACAGTGGGCACTTGAGGACTGCAGGCAGTACCAGGAAAGGGCACTCAGAACAAGAACGAATTGTAACCTACCAAAAGTACCACAGCCTCTGTATGGAGAGGGCCCGCACACAGCACCTGGAGCCACAGCAGTCTTCATAGGAACGGCATCTGCAGGAGAGAGGCACAGAGCTGGGTAAAAAGGGGTAGTGTTTCTCATCGCTAAGTTCCATCCAGACTCACCACAGGCAGAAGCATTCTTAGAAACAAAAATCATAATGGGTTCTTCCTGAGGAGTCTTCAGGAACAGAAAAGGCATTGAGTCTACCAGATCCACGCTCCACAGAAGCTCTGCGACACAGGAGTACTAACAAAGACTTGTTCTATGCTATGCTAACCTCTGACCACGGGAAAGGTGGGACTGCCTCCATATGCCCTCACAAGCTGAAAGCAAAGGTTACAGAGTCAAGTTCAGAGAAGCAGCTTAGTTGTGGTCAGGCACTGGCTAGCTATATGATTTCTCTTATTAAATCTATCAGCCTTTCCTTCTACTGCTTTCTTCCAATAAGGTTGATGGTGTACTGGAGAAGTAGGCACACCCTGCTGCTATTTCAAATAGCGGCCATTATAAACAAAATGTTAACTACAACCTTGAGCTTAGTTAAAAGTAGAAAATATCTCTGGGTGGTGCAGGATACTGAATAAGCCCATCATCTAACACACTCCAAATACCCCAGGCCTGGAAAAAGCACTTACTTATGTTCCAAAGGAAGTCATTACTACTAAACTGGGTACAGAGCAGATGGTGATAAAGGGATTTTCCGTCTCGTTCTACCGTGGACCGGATACACAAATTCTCAGACGGGCAGCAGAAAATGACACCATTCTTACCTGAACTCACTGGTCAGCACTTCTAATTATATGGGCCTGGAGCTTCTGTTTGGCAAGAGTGGGCAACTGAAACTGCTTTCTGTTAGCCAAGGGCTTCTCACTGCATTCTGGGATCCAAATGTAGATAAGGTCCAAGAACAGGACACATCATCCTGAGCAGGTGTTAATCTGTAATTCAGTATGTTCCAAAGATAACATGACAGTGTCTAAGTTTCTCTCTCTCTCTGGATAAATGATAAATAATGTAGTCCTTGGGGTGCAAAATGTGAAAGGAAGAATAAGTCTGGGTGCTTGTGAGCCATGATTTTACAGTGTGTGCCAGCAATAGTTTAATAATTCAAAAAATGACATGGTCCTTCTGCCAAGGTTTTAAAGATAAGAATAAGCATTTGTTATTGTTACCATTGTCCAGAAGTGAAGAAGGTCTGTCCTTTAGACACATTTATTCTACAAATCTCAAGAATAGAATAGGCCGGCCTATCAGGCTAAGGAATGCTCAATGTCAATAAAATACAAATATTTCTAGTTTGAAAATAGCAAAATATTTCCTTTGGGGCTTGGTGTGGTGGTCCAAGCCTTTAACACCAACACTCAGGAGGCAGAAGCTGGGAGATCCTGTGATTTCTTAGATAGCCTGGTCTACTGAGTGAGTTCTAAACTATCCAGTACTATATCAGTGGACATCTCAAGAAAAAACATTCCTTTTCCTTTTGGTTACTGTGATGGACTAGAGGGACTTGTCTGCTTCTCCTGCATCTTCCACAAAATCCATATTCAGAAATGCTAATCCCAAACGGGAGGGCATTTGAAGGCAGCCCTTGGCAAGTTATCAGGTCGCTAAAGTGAAGCTCTCGAGAATGAAACTAGTGCCTTTACATGGCCAGGCAGGAGACAGCTTGCTTTTTCTCTGTGCTCCCTACAGGGAAGATGGCTGTCTACAAGCCACACTGAGTCAGCTGGTACCATCATGGATTTCTAGGCTCAGGAATAAAAGAAATATAAATTTTTGCTGTTTAAAACCAACCCTTGAACTTGTTACAGTAAGCCAACCCCAGGCGGATGTCAAATAGCAATTAGTTAAAATGACATGTAGGAAATTAACTCTGAATGTGGCAAAGCAACAACAGCATGAGTGCAGGGTGCAAAGGATGCAGATCTCGACATCTGTAAACTATCACCGGGGGCAGCGCTAAATGACAACATATGGCTAATAATTAAACTTATAATTTTATCCTCTAAGTACTATCTGATTTAATATCTAATTCTCAGCAAAGGAGAGTAGCATGTCTGTGGTGCCAACCAGTTAGGAGCCCAGGGCAGAAGAATGATTTAAGTCCAGGATTTCCAGTTCAGTTTTGGCAACATCATGACACTCCAACTTATTGAAAAAGAAAAGGAAATCCTTTCCCTGAATACAGCATTAAGCCTCCACAGACCATTCTCTTCATTTCTGAGTTTGTCAGAACAGGAGGGTTGGGTTTTTTTTTATTATTATTATTGTTGTTGTTTCTTTTTGGCTTTGTTTCTCTGCAGTATTGAGTATTTTCATTCAATGTCTAGACCTCTTAGTACAACTCTACCAACTATAAGTCTTCCCCTCCCTGGAAGACGATGCCCAAGTTGGGCACAATCTTGACTTCCCCTCATCAGGAAGAATCCCAATTTGTTCCCATTTCCACACACCCTCTGAACATTAACTCAACGTAAAAACCACAGCTCTCAGCTTAAAGGGAATACGAAAGAATTTATTCTGGAGCCATTTTGACTGAACATGGCCCAAGAACACTGATTTAAGCTTACCCTATGTTCCAACACGGAAGCAGTTTCATGACGTTTTATAGAATAAAGAAAGTCATAAACCCTTTACAATGTTACAATACATTGGTGAGCACACCAGAGAGGAGGTTACAGGAGGTCAGGGGAAGCTTTTCCATAAGCCTAAGATGCCTATCTGATGACATTCTTAGCTTTTCGGTTAGAGAAAGCTAATAGTCCGCTAAGTTAATAAATTTGAAAGGGTTTTTATCTATTAGTCACAGGATGTTAGTTCTGACACAGTGGTAGGTATGTCTACCATTAACCTCCAATTTGGTCTTCCAATAACAAGCTTTTTCATGTTTGATGCAACATAATCATCTACAGGGTCCTTCCAGCACAATCTTAAGGATTACATCTCCAGCCTTTCTCTTAGGGCGTTTTCCTACCCTAGAAAAGTACTTCCCATTTGAATAAGGTGGCAGTAAGTTCCACCCATGAAGAATCCTTTACTTGTGGACATAACTCTCACAAGGAGGAGGTGGTCAGGTGGGTCTTCTGCTTCCAGTGCTATAGTTTTGTGAGGAGCAATAGAAGAAGCAATGGTTCTCAACTCTGGCAGCTCCCGTTTAGGAGTCATTCCTCAGACAATCCTAGTATATGAGAACTGAGAACCAATGATGTACACTTGGAGCTTTTAATGTGTTTTAATTTCCTATACCTAGCAGGTATGTGTGGGGGTGGGAAGTGTGGAGTCCAGGCGGATGGGGGAAAGTTATTTTGCTATTCTGATCTGTTTAGAAAAATTATAGAAGTATAACTGATATATAAATAGCTGCATTTATGATGCATTAATATAATTTGATGTGTTTAGGGTGAGTATGGATGCATGAGATCCTCACTGTAGTCCATGGAACAGACATTCTGATCATTTTAATAGTGTACATCTGCGTGTATGTAACATCCTATATTTTAAAATAATTCCCATCTCTACAAACACAAGGCATTAGAATTTTTATCTATCTTTTTATAAGGTCAAAAGTGTCACAGATTGTGGATACATTTCTGATTCTTTTTCTATCATCATCAGTTGATTGTAGGTAAGAACCTTTTCTCCTAGTCTGTCTTGGTTTCCCTATAAGGAGTGTGCTTGTCTGTTGAGACATACTATGATGGTCATTTAACTCCCATCTGATCAATATATCCAAGGTCAATGCCATCAGGGTGGCTTCAAGGAGGGACAACTGTATGTCAGCCCTTTCTTGGGAGATGTATTTATTACCAGCAAACACCTTATTAAAACTGAATACGTCCCAAACACTTGCATTTAAGTTGGTTTGTGTCATTTACTTGAAGAAATTATACTCTTATTTCTACCCTGAGGGAAAGTATCATAAATACTGTACACCTATAATTAGCAGTCCAGATGGATTAGGAAGAGTTCATTTTCTCATAATTGGTAACTCCTGCGTAACACATCTATAACAGGGTTGAGATGGCTGACGTAGGATGAACCAGAGGGTCTTCACACTCCTGCTCAGTCCCACTGACTCTATAGAGTTTTTGAAAGTTTACACTGTGCTCCTGGGACCCAGATTCTTCTTCTCTTTTCCTTTTAGTAAACTGCTGTTCATTTAAAATCAGTTTGATTCACGTCTGTCTTTGGAAACAGTCTTTCCAGTTTCTGATTCAGTAAGATTCTGATTAAGATATGGTAAGATTAAGAAATATACACCCTCTCAGAACAGCAGGGTAATATGGAAAATGGAAAAGTAGAAATCCTCCCAGAACCCTGTAATATTTTAATTTGATAACAAGTTTATATCCATTGAAATCACACAGAATACAAATGGGGTAATGTGAATTTGGCAATGAGCTATGAAAGGGAGACCAATCCTATTGCCCTGATTTAGGAATTGAGTTTAGGTTGATGCCTGACTTATTTTCTCAGCTTAATCCTTACCTGCACTGCTCTCTCAGTCTATGAAGATGGTTTAGGAGAACAGCACAGACACGTAATCTATAAGCATTCTCTCTCCAGAGCAGGCTCCCTATGTCTCCCCAGGCTGGCAATCAAAGGCTGTGCTCAGCTGTCTGAACAACCACAGAAAAGAGCAGGGTTTTAGAAAGCATAGGGTAATTAGGGGCTGACGATCACACTGGAACAAGTGCTTTTCTCCACACCCTCCTCATCCTTGCACATCTCCAGAGTGAGGAGAGACTGTTTTAGTTACTTTTCTGTGACTGCAATAAAATACCATGACCAAAGACAACTTAAAAAAGAAAGGGTTTACTTAGCTTCTTGTTCCAGAAGGATAGAGTTCATCATGGTGAGAAAGGCATGGTGATAGGCAGTGATAGCATTGAGACAGAGGCAGGAGCTGGCTGATCACATTTTCAACCACTTATAAGAAGCAGAGAAAACAAGGAGGTGGGTCCAGGCTATCAACCCTCAAAGCTCACCCCCAATGCCAGACTTTCTCCAACAAGATTACACCTCCTAAAGTTCCACAACATGCACACAGGGCCACCAACTGGAACCAAGTGTCCAAATTCATGAGCCTGTGGAGGCCATTTCTCATTCAAATGAGCACAGATGCCTAAGCCAGCATCACACTGGAGCCAGGAGAGGTACTTAGGCCCTGTGTCTGGATCTCACACTGGTACCTCCCACTGGAGACCACAGGTAAAGGGACGCCACAGGGCCCCGGCTCACAAACCTTGCTCCTGGGCTCTTGGTCAGCTATGCTGCGGCTTGCTAACTAAAAGACTCCCTCTCACAGGGAGAAGCGGGGCTCAGAAGACTCAGGAAGTAAACAAAACTTTCGACTCTCTGAAAGCTAAAGCCTACAATATTCTAAAGGCTATACGCCATGAAACAATTGCTGGGGGAAAGGTGTACTGGTCAAGTGGGCTGCCTTCAACCCACTCTGGGAGCCCCAGAGATGCAAGGAGTCATCCCGCAAGCTGAGGTAGGCTTTTCCATGGCACCACTGCCCTGGAGTCACTCATACTCTTGTAAGAAGCCCAAAAGACTCACTGGTTCACTAAGCTAGTCTTGAACAAGACATTTTCTTTGGTTGGCTGTTAGCATCCTGTCTGGGGTAAGTTCACGTCTCCCCAGGAAAAGCTATTCAATGCAGCATGATACCCAGAAATGGCAATTTACTCACTCAGCACTGTTGGTGTCACAGGGCAACTAAGTTCTTGAACAGGAATTTCTGTGCAACAGGGGACTTGGGAACTGGGGCTTTTAAACGGCCTGGTCAACAGTGACGGTCAGAGGACAGCAGTGCTGGGAAGAACAGGTTCCATCAGGTGCTACACAAGCCAGAGAGAGGCAAGCCTGTCTGCCCTTTATCCTACATCCCCTTCCATCCTCTTCCTCAGCCACTCAGTGTACAGCTTCCCTTCCTTGAGGGGACTTGTTTTCCAAGAGGCATCTTCACACTCCTTCAAGTGCGTTTACATCTGAACCAGAACTGAGAGCCCTTCTGTCACTCCACCCCATCAATATGGAGGCCAGAGATGTGACTCAAACACGCAGAAGGCCTCTGGAGGTTCTTAAGGTCCAGGGCAATGGCTGAGCATCCAGTGGTCTCTTATTGCACTGCTCTTAAGGTTTCCTCAGCATTCTAAGAGAACAGAGGCAAGGCGAGTACTGTCTTTGGGGTAAAATCTTTTCTACCTGCCAGAACTTACACAACTATGGGGTTGGTTACTTACTATTTTAAATCATTTGTGTTCAGTTAAGAAGACATTCAATCACAAGCCAGGTAGTGGACAAACTTGAACAGGGGCACTTAAAAGGCTTCTTGGGTGGGCAGTACATAAACAGTGTGTGATCATTTCCCTGCCTGGGCCAGGGGGACAGGCATAAATCATGTGGGTGATCCATTAGCTTAGCCTCATGATCCCCCAGAGAATGAATCAATTTCAACAGAGATTACATCAGCCTTTCTCCACTTTCTCCCATCGCCATAAAAATTCCTTAGATAATGGAATACAATGGCTTTTTCCTCCCTTTGAGACCTCGCTCATCCTAGGAAATTTCTCTCACTTTCCTTAAATTATCACTTTTCCGCAACTGTGGTGATACAGTATTATGAAATATCTCTTACATTCTAAGAGACTGGAACCTTTGCTGGACCCCACAGCCAAATTAATAATACATTTTGAAGTCACCTAAGATCCATCTCCTACTATATACTCAAACTAATTTGCCTTTAAGAGAACAATGTACCAAACAACCTTATTTGCCTTGGATTCCCCATGTAATCAACTTTCACAACCTAAGCTAATGCATGGCTGTAATCTTAAACTATGTACTCTTCCATGCCCCTGACCCAGACAATGCATGAATATCATTTGCTGAAAGCAGCAAATACAGAAGTTGAAAGCAACTTCCTAAAATCAACCATAAAGGTGAAAATCATCCATTTATGATTACGGGTTGATTAAACAATGATGTTCGTTATCTGGGTCAGTTGGGATCCATTGGAATCAAGAGACTTAATCATTTATAAAAACTCAAAGATCTCCCTAAAGTATTCCTTTCCTTCCACATGTGATGCTTTATGTGCTGTTCAAAAAATACAGAGTGGAGCCCTTTGTTAGGGACAGATACACATATATAGACAGAAGACACAGACAGACAAAGGATAGAAGACACAAGGAACATGAAGTAGAGAATTCAAATCTAGACTTGCTCTTGGCTAACTGACTCCAAGTGGAAGTGCTTTGATTTCTTAATGTGACACCAATGCATCATTGGTGACTCAGTTAATCATAAATACATATAATTCATGCACTCAGTTTCTCATTTTGGAATAATCCTTTTTAAAAAATTTTAAGTTTCATTTACATTATTTCCCCTCTCTTCCCTTCAACTCCTTCCACGCTCCCTCACGTTCTCCCCTAAATTCATGACCTCTTTTCCTTTAATAATTGTTGTTACACATATACATGTACATGGTGGCTTGAATAAAAATGCTCCCCAGGCACATAGGAAGTGGCACTATTAGGAGGTGTGGCCTTGTTAGAGGACGTATGTCACTGGGGGTGGACTTTGAGGTTTCAGATGCCCAAGCCAGGCCCAGTGCTTCACTCTCTTCCTGCTGCCTAAAAGTTCAGATGTAGAACTCTCAGCTCCCTCTCAGCACCATGTCTGCCTGCATGCTGCCATGCTGCCCACCATTATGATAACAGACTAAACCTCTGAACCGTGAGCCAGCTCCAATTAAATATTTTCCTTTATAAGAGTTTACTGTGGTTATGGTGTCTCTTAACAGCAACAGAAATCCTAAGATGTGTGTGTGTGTGTGTGTGTGTGTGTGTGTGTGTGTGTGTGTGTGTGTATGTGTGTGTGTGTACATTTTTAAAGATAACCACTTGGCTTTAGATAACAAATTTGAGTGCTCAACATTGGTGAAGACTCTTCTCCCTCTCACTAGTCATTCATTACTTGTAACTCTTCATCTAGAGTGGGGCCTTGTGAGGTTTCCCCCATCCATGTCAGAATGTC
The DNA here is from genome assembly GCF_004664715.2 of Peromyscus leucopus. Classification (NCBI taxonomy): domain Eukaryota; kingdom Metazoa; phylum Chordata; class Mammalia; order Rodentia; family Cricetidae; genus Peromyscus; species Peromyscus leucopus. The sequence continues at coordinate 75,717,653 of NC_051065.1, read as the reverse complement.
AAGTAGTGTTGTCATTATGCAGGTCTTATTTAGGAAACCATATGGTTCAGATTTCTTGGGCACAGATAGCCTGTCATACATAAAAGACACAATCTCCCAAGAGGCATTCTGGTACTCTGGAACTTACTATCTTTCTGACCCTTCCTCCTTGTTTCCAGAACCTTAGGAGTAGGAGTTGTGTGGCAGATGTATCAGTCAAAGCTGAGCATGCCAGTCAGCTGATTTCTTCATTTTGAACAACTGCAGATTTCTGTCATGGTCTCCAACGGCTGCAAAAACAAAGCTTCTTTGATGGGGGGGTTGGGGGAGAGCTGCACTATCTTTAGGTACAAGGACAAGTATTTAGAAAGCAGATAGAATTTTTATTAGTTTAGGAAGGGGCAGTAGTGGGTTCTCCTCTAGGTTCCACGGCCTCACCAGCCATAGGTAGCTAGCTAGTTGGACAGCACCAGCCATGAGCGTCCTTCTGTTGAGCAGACTTTAAGTCCAATCAGACAGCTACTGGTTACCACTAATGTATGGATTCCACTATTGCACCTTTAGGGATATCATGCCATGCTGGTCATTGATGTGGTTCTGGGCTTCACAGCTGGATGGGACTATTGATTCCTTCCCTCCCTTGGCAGGTTGCCTATCACCATCTAGTATGAAAGGCAGTCTTCAGGCAGGGGGGCTTCCAACCTCCAAGTCAGGTGCCTGAATTGTGAGGTGTCTTCAGCAATAGAATCTTACCTTCACATTCTGGGAAGCAACCAGAGGCGGCAGCCTGTATTGTTTTCAGATTCTCTTGGTCAACAAGTGAAAAGGAGGTTTGCCGAGTCTCTTACTGCGATTTTGTTAGATAGTCTATGGCTCTTAGTGGTGAGTATCATCACCCCAAGTAGCATAATTTCATTTAAATAATAAATGTGTGTATAAGATACATTGCATTATACTTAATTTTTTGCATACATGAAATAATGATTACAGGATTTTTTTAAAAAAAAAAAACCTCTTAGTGCTCTCTCTTTCTCTCTAATTATTTCCCTCTCTCAAACCCCCAGTCAAAGTCCTCCCCCATTTTTCCAGTTTCTTACTTGAGGACACTTATGTCCTGTTATTTACTTCCCTAAAACTCCCACAAACAGCCCTTTTTACTTTCCTAGTTTCTGCTGCTTCTCCAGGTTATATGTTCACATCTGAACCACTAGTAATAGGGAATATTTGTCTTTCTGGGGCTGGGTTACCACACTCAGTCCCTGCAAATTTTATGATTTCACATTTATTTGCAGCTGAATAATATTCCATTGTGTGTCTGTACTCTATTTTCATAGCTACTCATCACTGGAAGGACATTTAGGCTGTTTCCATTTCCTAGCTAGTGTAGCTAGAGCATCAATGAACATGGCTATAGAAACAACTGTGGACTAAGATGTTAAGTTCTTTGAGCAGTGGTATAGATGGGTCACATGACAGATGTGTGTCTGATAATTCTCCACACAGCTTTCCATAGTGGCTGTACCAGTTTGCTATACCAAACAAGGGTGAATAAAGGTTCCCTTTTCCCATACCCTCACCAGCATTTGCTATTAGTTATTTTTTGATCACCCCACCCATTCTGACTTGGGTGAGATAAAATGTCAAGGTTGTTTTAATTATTTTCCTAATTGCTTAGGATCTTGAAAACTTTTGAAGATATTTTTGGATATTTTTCTTTCTTCTTTTAGAACTCTTTGCTCAGATCCATAGCCTATAGGGAGTGAACGAAGTACGGACCCAATAAAGTTCTGACTAAGTGTGTACTGTTTGATATGAGCAGACCATATCAAGGACCCCAGAATTGGACCCATGGGAAATTGGCAAACCTTTCCTCTGGGTCAGGTTCAGAAAGGCAAGGCCATCCTCTGCCCAAGTATCACTGTTTGCAAACAACTGACCAGTGTGTACAAACAATGGCAACTGCAGCTTCTTCTTCTAGGATGACTGCAGCCTGAGACTGCTTACCTACAGAGACTTCATAACAAAACTAGCAAGCCCTGCTGCTTATGCTGCACATAATAAATGCACTGAGGTTATAAGTTGCAGAATTTCATCAGAGTTTGAACAGCTGACCAGACCCTGGCTTTTCAGTACATTTTCTGGTCTTTTCTGCATTCCCTCACTGGCCTAGTGAGGCTTCCAGACTCAAGCCTCATGGGTGGCAGAAACAGCCCATTTTTCGAATACGTCATTTGTTTTGATTCTTTGCTTTTTTGAGTTCTTTATTATATATTCTAAATATTAACCCACTGTCAGATATATAGCTAGCAAAGATTCTCTCCCACTTTGCGGGCTTCTTCTTAACTCAACTGATTTTTCCTTTGCTGTACAGAAGCTTTTTATTTTTATGAGGTTCTACTTGTCATTTGTTAGCCTTAAATCCTTGACAAATGAAGTCCAACCTGGAAAATCCTTTCCTACACCTAAATCTTGTAGAGTACTGAAAGTATTTTCTTCTAGCTGTTTCAGTGTTTCGAGAATAACACCGAGCTCTCTGATCTATTTGGAGTTAATGTCTGTTCAGGTTGGAAGACATGGGTCTAATTTCATTTTTCTACATGTGGACATCTGGTTTTCCCAGCACCATTTGTTGAAGATGTGTATGCTTTGGGCATCTTCGTCAAGTATCAGAGCGTGGTAGCTGTGTGCACTCATGTTTGGTTCCGCTCTTGGTTCTAATGGTCTACATGACAGTTTTGTGCCAGTATCATGCTTTTTATTACTGTAGTGAAGCAACGTATACCACAAATTTCAAGTGGTAATCCTTCCGGCACTGTTCTTTTTTTTGGCTCAGGGTTACTTTGGCTACTCAGGGACTTTTGTGGTTCCATGTGAGTTTTAGGATAATTTTATCTGTCTCTGTGAAATATGTTGTGGGGGTTTTGGCTGGGATTGCATTGAATCTGCAAGTTGCTTCTTTTAGGTTACTTTTTTATATTAATTTTAAAGAGCATGGGAGGTCTTTCTATTTTCTCATGTCTTCCTCAATTTCTTCAGAGATATAGTTTTAATTGTAGGTCGTTTACCTCCTTGGGTGACTTTATTAATAATTTCTTTGAATGGAAATATTTCAACGATCTATCTCTTCCTCAGCATGTTTATTGTTGATATATAGAAAGGGCGCTAGTTTTTGTAAGCTGATTATGAATTCTGCCACTTTGCTGAAATTGTTATCATTTCGAGAAGTTCTCTGTTGTAATTTTGGGGATCTCTTACGTATAACATCCTCTGCAAACAGGAGTGATTTTACTTATTTTTATCCATTTGATTTTTCTCCTATCTGACTGCTCTAGTACTAGAGCAATTTCACTGTAAAAGAATGGGAATAGTGAACAGCCCTGTCTTGTTCCTGATTTTAATGGGATTGCTTAGAGTTTTCTTTTTCTTTTTCTTTTTTCCCATTTTGTATAAATATTGTGTATTTGTCACGGATTACCTTGAATATGTTGAGGTATATTCCCTCTTACACTCTCTAGGACTTCAATCACAAAGCCATGTTGAATTTTGCCAAAAGCTTTTATTGCATCTACAGAACAATCATGTGGGTTTTATCTACAAATCCATTTATATGATTTATTGCATTTATAAACTTACACGTGTCAGACCATCCCTGAATCTCCAGAAGAAAGGCAACTAGATGACAGTGGATGTTCTTTTTGATATGTGCCTGTATTCAGCTTACAAATATTTTGTTAAAAAATTTTTGCATCTGTGTTCATCAGGAAATTCTGACTTGGAGTTTTGGGTGTTGTGATGTGTTTTTAACTGGTTTTGGTATTAACATAATACTGGATTTGTAGAAGGAATGTGGGAGTGCCCCTTCCATTTCTATTTGTTTGAAGGATTTAAGAAATATTGGCTGGAGATTTAGGAAAGTCTGATATAATTCTCTACAAATTTATTTGGGCCTGAGCTTTTTGTTTAGTTGGACGTCTTCTATCACTGTTTCAATCATTGTATGTGTTATAGAGCTGTTTAGATTGTTGCTCTCTTCTTGTTTTAACTTTGGTGATTTTGATGAATCTAGAATTTTTTCCATTTCTTTTAGATTTTGTAACTTAAGGGTATCTATGGTTTTAAAGTATTCCTTTATAACGTTCTGAATTTCTTTGGTATCAGTTGTAATGCTTCCCTGTTAATTTCTGATTCTGTTCATTTCAGCCTTTCTTCCTTTGGGTTAGCTAGGCCAACAGTCTGCCAATCTTGTTTATCTTCTCAAAGAAGCAGGCCTTCCTTAGATTCATTAATTCTTTGCATTATTTTCTTTGTTCCTATTTCATTAATTTTTGCTGTGGTTTTCACTACTCCTTCTCAAAAACTGGATTTGAAGCTGGTTTGTTCTTTTTTGTCCAAACTTTTGATTTGTATTAAATCATTTACTTGTGCTCTCTCTGATTTTTCAGTGTAGAAGCTTAGAGCTGCAACTCACAGGACTGTTTTTCAATGTGTCCCAAGGGTTTTGTTTTGTTGTGTTTTCATTTTCATTTAGTTCCAGGAAAAGTTTCTTTCTTGATTTCTTCTTTGACACATCCATTATTCAGTAATGTGTTGTTTAGTCTTAATGAGTTCGTGTAATTACTAGAGATTTATCACATTTTGGTCAATAGGATACACAATGTTATTTCAACTTTTGTAAATAGAAGATTTGTTTTGTGTCCCTGTGTGTAATCTATTTTAGAGAAGCTTCCATGGGCTGCTGAATATAATGTGCATTTTTGGGTGTTTAGGTGGAGTTCTCTGCAGATATCTGCCTGGTCCATATGATTGGTGTCAACGAATTCTAATGTTTTTCTGTTATTTTCTGTCCACGTGACCTGTCTTTTAGTAGAGACACTGAAGTATTGAAATCACCTATTATTAAGGAGTTGATGCTAGTCTGTGTCTTGAAGTGCAATAATATGTTGTTTATGAAATTGGCTGTTCCAGAGTTTGGTGCATATTAATCTTTAGAACATCAATATCTTTTGGTTAACTGTTCTACTGATTAGGATGAAGTGCTTTTTTTTTTTTATCTCTTCTGATTAGTTTTAATTTAAAATTTATTTTGTCAGATATTAGGTTCTTGAGACTTCCTTGCTTCCTGGACCCATTTATTTGGAAAAAAAAATTCTATCCTTTCACTTTAAGTGATGTTTATCTTTAAAGCTGAGTTTCTTGTAAGCAATGGAAAGATGGAGTTTGTTTTGTAATTCACTCAACTAACCTGTGTCTTTTTATTGGGAGTTTAGGCCATTAACATTTAATGTCATTATAAAGTAGAATAGGGTAGAAAAAAACAATTATTAGATTTACTTAAAGCACTGCTTGTACTGTTCATTTCCAAGCATGACTTCATTTTGCTACCTGGAACAAAATGACTTGGAGAAATATCTAAAACACAATAATTTGTTGCCTTTAATGGCCTGACCACAAAAGCTTATACCATTCAACTATAACAGATGCCTTTAAAAAACCAAAAAGCTGACTGCCATATATGCTCCTGTAAAATCTCACTTGCTCGCTCACCACACCGTGTAGTTTTAGAGTATAGAATGAGAATGCAAACTGGGCCTGGGACCAAGGCATTTCAGGAGCTCTCCTGGCTTCAGGCCACCAGTGAGCGCATCTTCTCTCTTCTACTCTCAATGGTGTCCAAGTGCTTGTTCTGGAAATATTCCCACAATAATTACTGAACGGTGTACACGGATTACTGTGATTTTATTGGCTTTGCTGTTGTTGTTGTTGCTGCTGTTGCTTGTGTTCTTAACCATATTTCGGGTGCCAGTCATTACAGCTTCATGTGATTTCTTTGGTAACCCCTTGGCTACTCATTCTTATTCATAGCTTCCATCTGAAGCATTGCTTCCAGTATTCTCTGTAGGGCTGGTTTGATGGACATGAATTATTTTAGCCTGTTGTTATCATGGACATTTTTCTCCTTATTCTCCAAATATGGCCAGTAGTTTTGTTGGGTACAATAGTCTAGGTTGCCCATGGTCTTTTAGAACTTAGAATACATTGCTCTGGGTCACCCTGGCTTTTAAAGTTTCCATTGAGAAATCAGCTATTATTTTGATGGGTTTTCTTTATATGTGATTTGTCTTTTATCTCTTGTAGTTTTTAACATTCTTTCTTTGTTCTGTATATTTAGTGTTTTAACTATTATATGACATGGGGAAATTTTTTCTGGTCCTATCTATTTAGTGTTATATGTGCCTTTTTTTTTTTTTTTTTTTTGTCTTTATTTGGGGAAACTTTCTTCTATGACTCTGTTGAATATCTGATTCCATTAACCTCAAATTCTTCTCCTTCACCTCTGTCTATAATTCAAAGATAGAGTCTTTTCAATAACGTGCCACATTCTCTGACTGTTTCATTTCCTGGAGTTTTTAATTCTGTTTTCCTTTTTAATTTTTTTATTTTCTTTGCTTGTGTGGTCTAATCCCTCTCCTATATCTATGCTTGAGGACTGTAGTATAATCTCTGGCCACTTCCTAGAAGCATGCAGTGGATATAAAGTAGAGTTGGCAGTGCGCTCAGGAAGGACTGGTCAAGATGCTGCTATACCAGCACTGAATGGAGGTGTGCAGTTTCCAGCTGTTGGGAAGGACAGTGCATCACAGAAGTCCTCATGGAGAAGGGGGTTACAAAGCAGGGGTCTGGAGAGTCATCCAAAGATGCCCGTGGGTATCGAGGACTGGAAGAAGAGACTGACTCCCCCTGCAGGAGTGTGCTAGGGGCATGGCACAGAAACTGCCAGTATTCAGGTCACTGCCCTCACGACACTCAAAACAAAGAGAAAACCACTATTTTAAAGTTAGCTAAAACGTTGAACTTTGCTCTAGATGGTTTTAAGCAGAAAATAAGGGACATGAAAGTTTAGAAAGAAGTGAGAAAAGACCAGAAAAGCCTGAAAAAAAAAGTCTTTGCACTGGTTTCAATAGGCACCAAGAGGGGCCATTTTCAGGTGGAGTCATGGTGCCAACAAATACCAAGGTGAGCTGTTTCCAGGTAGAGTCAGGAGAGAGACAGGAAGAGCAGAGGCAGGGGGCTGGCAGCTATGGGTTTTCTGGGGCAGCTGTGAAACTAAACAAATTAATTTACGTAGTTGGTAAAGGAAATTACCTAGCTTCTATTAAACACTCAATTCAACATTCTAATCATTACTGTCTCAACTTTCAGAACAGAGCAACTGAGGGTTCCAGACCGTTCTTTCTACCACAGGATGAGAATGGAGAGGAAAGGACAAGAGCAGGACACTACTCTGCAAAAACGCTCAGGAATTATTAGTGAATATGTCAATGGATTAATGGATTAATTAACAAGTAAATACAAGAGTAGCTGCTACTACCAACTTTTGAAAAAGCTGATCAACAAAACAAGGGGAAAGCATGTTTTAAAGACCACGGTGAAAGAAGCAGCTGTTAATATACATTAATGCAGGAAGCTGAATAGAGGGAACAATGTCCGGCAATAGAAATGTTTTATTCTGAGAAGTACCAAGTATTTTATCTCCTCATTTATCCTGTAAGTACTGTTTTCCACATAACAGCTCTTCAATACAAGACAAAGTCCTGGTGTGGCTGCTTAATTTTCCCAATAGGTTCTCTCTTTTTCTAGCTGCAAAGGCTTTCTTTCAGGTTCCTCCACCAAAAGCAGGCAGTGAAGGCCCCCTTTTTGTTAGCAGGAAACCAACCAAAGACACTGGCAAATTCCTCTGCTTCACAGTAACATTCCTTGTCCCACATTGCACTCCAAGAAGGACAGGTCAGAAAAGTGTGGTCAGGAAATAATGGAGAAATAACCTTTGTTATTATAATTGCCCTCAATTATCTGAAAAGACTCAATCCATGGCCTCCTTGGATGCCAAAATGTAAGGATGATCAAATTTTTTTATAAAATGAACTAACATCTGCATGCAGCCTTTATATATCCCCATAAATGTTGAATCATCTCTTGATTGCTTATACAATATAAATGGTACTTGGATAGCACTTGTACTGTTTAGAAAACGGTGATGAAATTTCAAAGTCTGAATATTTCATACAGGCACAATTTTATATTATTAAGATATGTTCCGAGGATTATAAAACCCATGATAGAGAGGTGACTACATTATATATTTCCTGTTCAATTACTTCACATGTCCAAATACCTCATATATACAATGTTTCTGCTACAATAATTTATGTGCATTTCTGAAAATTCTCCTATCTGACAAAATTTACAAGATGGAGTACAACCCATTTGAGCAAAGGCCATGACGGTATCTATCTTAGAGGAAGATAACCATTGTAAAATCTCAAATTCTCCCTCTCTCTCTCATACACACACAAGCATAGCAACCAAGTTAAGGCCCTTTCTTCTCAAGCTCAAGGTCATAAGTCTATTCCTAATACTCCTAAAAAAATCTTTGTTCTCTTTGTCTAAGAAAATTTATACAAGCCAACACCATGTCTGTCTTCTACAGACATCTTCCTGTTTTTCACCAATCCTATAGGAACTAATTGCCCAGCGAAACAGAGCATACAGCATTTCATATTCCTAGGTTAACTCATCTGACCAGGCTGAATGGCCCTAGTGAGGTGACCATGAGCAAAAGCAGGTATAAAACCTTGCAGAGGACGGGGGGGGGGGGGGGGGGGGGGGGGGCAGGCTAGGCCATACCTGGGCTTTCCCTATCCAATGATCCAGTTCTGGACCTATTAAAGAAACTCCTCCCAGAGTGGGAGAGAAAATGAGCCCAGTCAAATCAACAGGAAAGCACAATACTTACATATAGTATGTGGGATAGAGTCCTTCAAAATACCAGCAATGTTTTTTGGCTTCTGTGCACTAGAAATAAAAGCAAAAGAAAAAAGATCGCTGTCAGTGGTGAGTAACTTGTACACTTCCGAGAAGGCCTCAGGAAGTGAACAAGGAAGAACGGCAGCGGGGGAAGCACAAAGAGCTAGCCGGTGAAGGCGGCAATCAGTGACAGGAAGAATTCAACCTCCTCCCTCCCTCGGGGCTGCTTTACTTCATCGAAACATTTCTTTTTTTGGGGGGAGCAACTATTTTTCTAGCTTCCCACACCTCTAAATACACTCCACACAAACATGTCCTTAAAAGGGGGAATGAGACAAGTCTTTAGGGGTGGAAGTTTGGATGCTGGAAATCAAAACCCAGGGGGGCCCTGTGTACTCTGGGCAAGAACTCTAACCACGGAGCACACCCGAACCCCTTTTTTAAAATGTATGATACTTCAGAGCGGTAACTAATGAATAAAACACAGCACCAGGAACTCTGTTTGCCCCAGACTTCTGTATTTGACAGACATCTCCCCCATGCTGTCACCATCTCTAGATCTTTATGCTTCACAATATCATGAAAGTCACATGCAACTATTCACTCTACAGTGGCGGACCCCTGTCTGCTGGACAGCGCAAGTCAGGTTTCCTGGGCAGCATGCAGGAGCTCCAGCCCAGGTCTTCCCTTAGATGCAGGGAAGGAGAGGGTTGCCACCACTGCCTGCCTCACCCCTCCTGCTAGTCATCTGCATTCCTTTGGGACTGACTCCCCAAGGACCTTACAAGGACTCCACGAATACCACACTTGGCTGGGACCCAGGGAGGCTGCCCATACCCTCTTTTCCCATTCTGGTCTCTCTGGGGTACACCTAATCTGTCCATCCTGTGCACCTCAGCCCATCCTCCCAGCCCGTCTCCACACCCTTGGGACTCACCACCGTCCTTGGCCAGCCTCAGGGTACACCCAATTCTCCCTCTGCTGCCCTCCACGGGGCCTACTTAAAAGACCTCCAGAGTCGGTGCCCTTCCTCCTAAGGTCTTTTTAAGAGTGGTAGACAGTGCTAAATCTCTGATCATTTACTCACCAGTATTGTGTGAATTGTTGATTGGGTTTTCCCCCCTATTAGACTGTAAAGGAGTCTAAGTATTATACTCCTTTTTCTTCATTTTAATATTGCTTGTAAGAAGCCCCATCCTGCCAGGCGGTGGTGGCACATGCCTTTAATCCCAGCACTGGGAGGCAGAGGCAGGCGGATCTCTATGAGTTCGAGGCCAGCCTGGTCTACAGAGTGAGTTCCAGGAAAGGCGCAAAGCTACACAGAGAAACTCTGTCTTGGGGGGAAAAAAAAAGTTTAAGAAGTCTCATCTTCTAACTTCTAAAAATAAAAGTGCTGCTGAACAGAAAGTGTCCTTAAAACTGAGACTGAGCAGTAAGCACTCAGGGATTGGATGGAGAGACTAATGGAAGAGTTCAAGTATGCTGTTTCCCATCACTAACAGCACTTCAGGGACCTTGATGACTTCTTACAAGCAATATTTCCTCAAGTCAATGACTCTCTTAAAGACTATGGGGACATGCACACTGTATGATACAAGTTAGTCTCAACTACATATCCCTGGGAAAATCCTGTGAGCCCACGAAACTTTATGAATACAGTTTCTCTGTCTGCTTTGGGGTTTTAATTAAAGAGATTCAGGACAGAAGACACTGTAAGGATCTGAACTAAATTAGATAAAAATCCTTATCTCCTGCAGATAAAATTATTCAATAACCAAAATTAAAAGTCAAACAAAAGAAAACATCTATACAATACAGTAAGAGTGATATCATTAAACAATCAAAAGGTTGGCAGAAAGAAAGACACAAGAAAATGATCAACTTCTACAATAGAAAATTAGAAAACAGAAAACAGGTTCAGAGATAATCTAGGGAAGGGAGGGATCCATATCTGGAAATCAAAGCAACCACTGCCCTCTTAACAAATTACAGAAAGTTGTGGGGGAGTGGGTCAGGTGGGGGGAGAAGGGTTACCAACAAAAAAACTTCATTTTCTGGCCCAAGAAGGGCCATTGCTAGGACTAACCAAATGGTGAGTAGGTGAGAGATAATCCACAAATGCCCCTGTATGGCATTAACAGTAATCTAGGAAAGCAAATTACCATGGTTTGGGGAAAGTATCACCATTTAGGAAATTTTTGAAATGACTTCTTCATGATTAACAATAATAAAGACCTTACATTATTCACTAAGAAAAAAAATAAGCATTTTGATTAAAAAAACAAAAAAAAGTAATTGGGCTGTGGTGGCGCACGCCTTTAATCCCAGCACTCGGGAGGCAGAGGCAAGCGGATCTCTGTGAGTTCGAGGCTAGCCTGGTCTACACAGTGAGTTCCAAGAAAGGCGCAAAGCTACACAGAGAAGAAACCCTGTCTCAGAAAACCAAAAAAAAAAAAAAAAAAAAAAGTAATAAAAAAGAAAGTCTTGATATTCCCTATGGATGAGAGTATTAGAAAAAAAAAAAAAAGACAAGACACATAATGCCGCAAGGAGAATAGATGTGTCTGAGGACTGCGCTTTTTCAACACATCAACAACTTTTTATTTTTTTAACGTTTGTTCATTTTTCTGTAGCAAGACTGAACCTCAAGCCTTGCCTGTGAGGCATGTGCTCCAGCCACACACCCCAGGCCAGCCTCCCCCATAATTTGTTCTCATTCTGAGACAGGAGATCATTAAGTTGCCTGCACTGGCCCTGAACATACTCTGTGCCCCAGGTAGGCCTTGAAATTGCTATCCTCTTGCGTCAGCCTCTCAAGTATTTGGGATCAAAAGCCTAAGAGTTATATAAAAAAAAGTTTAAGTGGAGTTACCCTACAATGGGGCAACAATGCCCTTACTAGACATCACAGGCTATCAAATATAAAGCCCATTGCCAGGAATGGGTTACCATTGTTGGAGTTGTTGGCCAGTGGGGTCCCATAGTCCTCCAAACATAAGAGGCAATTGCAACTACTCTTGGTTGTCCTCCAGAGTGTAATGGAAAGATTTGATCACTGAAGGCTATATACTTGAGTCAGAACCTGGAGAAATCAAGGTAGAGATCTGGAAGTGTCGTTCCTGCTGGCTAACTTTCAGAGTGCTCAAAGGTGTTATCCATGCTACCATTAATCTGACTCAGCTGTGAACTCGGAGGAGTCCAATAACAGTCAGCATGGCAAGATAAGCTCACTGGTGCACCAGTGCCATGAACACCATGGGAGTAACCAACCACTTTCTGATTGGATTTAACGCCCACTCCACATGTTGAACTCTAGCTGGCATCATTACCAGACCCAAGAACCTGTGGCTAGACAGTCACAGGCCCTTAGGGAGAGCCCACTGTCATTACTGTGCTAAGTGGACAGAGTTCCTCTCTGAACCCTCTTCTGAGAAGCCTCTTTTTGTTGACTAACTTAGAGGCCCTCAACTGGTCAATGTGCAGATAATAAGAAACTACCGAGTACTCAGTCCACTATGGGACATCTTTATCTCAGCCCCCTCCCCCAAGGCTCATGGATCACTGAAGCACAGGGAGGTCAAAAGATTGTAAGAACCAAAGGCAAGGGAACAGTATCCTACTGACAATATAATCTAGCTAACAAAGTATGCTGGCTAGTCTTATGTCAACTTGACACACAAACTAAAGTTAACTGAAAAGGAGGGAACCTCAATTGAGAAAATGCTTCCATAAGGTTTATATGGAAAGCATATTCTTAATTAGTGATTGATGGGGGAGGGCCCAATCCAATCATCCCCGAGTTCTATTAGAAAGCTTCCCAAGCCATGGGAAGGAAGCCAATAGGCAGCAGCCCTCCACGGCCTCTGCATCAGCTCTTGCCTTCAGGTTCCTGCCCTGCTTGCATTCCTGTCTTGACTTTCTTTGGTGATGAACAGCAATGTGGAAGTATAAGCTGAATAAACCCTTTCCTCCCTGACTTGCTTTTGGTCATGGTGTTTCCCTGTATCAGTAGAAACCCTAACAAAGACACAAAGTTATCATATACCCAAAGGAAGCAGTAGTAGGCATTCACTTTCATATTGTGGAGAAACAATAACTTAGAAATACTCTGCTAAGAGAGCCAACAAAATAGTATTTCTAAAATGGCATATTTTCTTCTACATTAAAAGAAAAATGAAATAATATGAGAAGTGTCAACAAGAACACACAACTCTCACCTCAAAGAATATAAAAATAGTTTATCCTGGAGTCAAATATGAGTGACCATCGCCTAGGAACACGAATTCAGACTACCACAAAGTCCAAGTCTCAATGCAGTAAAAGGTTTATGAAGTTTTATTATAAACACAGAGCAAAGAAAGTCATAGATCAAGACATTTTATAAAACACTTGTGGAAATGTTAGATAAAGGAAAGTGGGAAATCTCAGCTACTGAACACAGATGCTACATGACTACCTTTTGGTTGGTGGGAGCTAGCGGCATATCGATACATTTCAAGGGCTTTTCCTGCTGGTCCTGAGGATGTTAGGTCTGACACAAAAGTGAGTAAAGAAGGGCTGTGAAGGGGATGAAGATAACCTAAGATAAACTATGATTAGAGTAGGGATCTGCCACAATCCAACCATTCTACAATCACTGAGGTTCCTATCAGTTCTTCACCCTTCAGAAGGTTCAGTGAAAGGTGTGCTTTTTTCCCAGAAACATCTGTCCATAAAGGTGTGTGCTATTGAGAGCCAGACCAATCCAAGGCTTTCTCAGAGGCCCTTATAAAGGGACAAAAGAAAACTAGTTCTGTGTCCTTGCCCAGAGGCAGACTTGGCAAGGTCCAGTCCTGGGCTGGGACTTGGGCCTCAAAGGAAGTAAGGCTTAGAGCTTTTCTCCCTGAAGAGACTAGAGTTAATAGTTCTAAGGCCACTGTGCGCTGTCTGCAGCGCTCTTGAGATACCCTATGTTCCTATGTTTGATTCGCCTCCTGCTGCTTCACCCCATCATATGACAGTTTCTGCTGATGCTGCCCCATTTCTCCCCAGGAAACAGTATATAAAATGATGTACTTCTTAGTAAGTTCTATTGGCATAAGATACAGCTTGTATAATACTCCCAAATCCAAACTTCTATCTATTTATCCTCTGACCTCTGGTCCTCTCTCAGGACCCTGTCACTGAAGAACAACCTGCTAACCTGGATCAATGTACCGAAATATTCAAGAGAAGTTATCTTTTATATGGTAGCAGAGATTTTTTTCTAATGTATATTTTGATACTCTCCAAGTTCTTTTTTTTTTTTTTTTTTTTTTTTTTTTGGTTTTTCGAGACAGGGTTTCTCTGTGTAGCTTTGCGCCTTTCTGGGAAATCGCTTTGGAGACCAGGCTGGCCTCGAACTCACAGAGATCCACCTGCCTATGCCTCCCGAGTGCTGGAATTAAAGGTGTGCACCACCACCGCCCGGCTACTCTCCAAGTTCTTTTAGGAAACTCTTAATATTTGTTTTCAATTACATCTTAGTATCTATTAAAGAGCTAGACAATACATATGGAGAGATATTTAAGATATAAAAATAGAAGCATTTAATAAAGAAAATCATCCAATAAGGAATAATAAGCACTAACATGGGCAAAGATTATGAAAAATAACATATAAGGGTAGAAAGATGTCCCAAACAATACTCTCCATAGTCAGCAATTAAGACTGTAAAAAGGTTAATATGAAAAGTATTCTTTAGTCAACTTAAAATACTACATATGTTTACTTTCAACTTACTAAAAATAAATATTCATACATGTAGATAGTCATTGTTGGATGGCATAATCTCTTTAGAATTACTGTAAAAATACCTTTTGAGAACTGAAGTTCAAGGGGGGGGGGGTTGACTGTTTTGCACCCATACTCTTAATTTATATCAAATTCTTCTAACACTAGCCAGAATTTGCTGTGCAAAAAGACAAGAGGAACATAAGAATGTAAATCAGTGCAAAGGGGAGGGGCCACTGAAAAGCCCAAACTACAAATACTCAGGCACTTGGAAGGACTACTCACGCCCTTGTGAACAGAGTTCTCAAGATCTTCTGAACAATTTTTACAACACAATTATAAAACATAATTCAGGACAGTTGAGTGAACCAAGTTCCAGCTCCTATCTCATTTCCAAGCAGTATTTCCTGACTTTCTAGTCTATAGTCTTGCCTTTTCTATAAGATTCAATAAAGTAAAATCATTTAAGTTACATCTTCTGGATTCTGTCTGTGTTGCTGCGCTCCATTTATTTTTAGTGCTTCTATCCCACTGTGTGGGAACACCATTCACTAGTTGGTAGACATCTGTGTTGTTCCTATGTTTAGGCTAGTATGTCTGCTGCTGCTACTGATGGTGATTGATAGAAACAGGACAGGCAGTTGAGAGACAGAAGCCTCAATTCTTGTCCTTGGACAGAAACAGGAAACGTCTTACGTCTACACTGGCTGGAGGCCAGAAATATCAAAAGTGCTTGGGGGCTCTACTCTCTGCTCCGATGTCTAAATCGTTTTAGGGTTACTTCTTCAGAAGGGACACTGTTATAGTAGCTTGAACCCTAAATCCCATTTCCCTGGTAGCACTACAAAACTAAACATCAGATTTGCTACTCCTTAGAACTTAAATTGCCTTGTGAAAAGGTAGTCTTTTCAGTAAGGCAAAGTCAAAGGAATAGAATTTAAACATAGCATCCTGCCCTGGGTGTAGAGCTAAACACACTGCTGTCTCCTTTTAAGATTCAAACCAAGGGCTACAGAGATGGTTCAGTGCTTAAGAGCACCAGTTGCTCTTCCAGAGGACAGGGTTCAGGGCCCAGCACCCACAAGGTAGTTCACTGCTAATTCTAGTTCCAGGGGCTCGGATGCCCTCCTCTGGTCTCCTCGCACACCACTTAATGCGGTGCAGACATACAATATGGCCTAAACACCCAACATAAGTTCGGTGGCACACACCTTTAATCTCAGGGGCAGGAAGGTTTCTGTGAGTTTGAGGCCAACCTGATCTACATATTAAGTTCCAGGACAGGCAGAGCTATTCAGAGTTCCTGTCTCAAAAAGATAAATAAATAATAAAATAAAAAAGTTAATCCAAATTGGCCCGTCAGTCACCTGGCCCACCCCCAGCACTCTATCCTGAAAGACTTCTGAGTCACCTGACATGCTCAGGAGAGGGAAGGACCAACTACTCTCACATGTGAGAATGTGCTCAACCTTCTAAGAGGAGTCTTTCTTACGCAGCTATCAGTTGAGTTTACACCATGTAGCACTGTGGTCCCTCTGCCGTGTGGCCTGCCCACTTTCCTGCATCCTAACTTAGAGAAGTCTAATCCCCCCCGCACCTGTTCCCCCTTTTTAAATCTCTCTTTGAATACTGACCAAAGTCTGAGAACATTTTCCCTGGCGCGTCCTGAGCTTTCCCACTCCTCTAAAGCTCTGAGATCTCACCACCCTCCACCAAGGTTTGCTAAGCTCCACTGCAGAAGCCATGGTCTTATCCTTCCCTCTGCTCCATCTGCCTACTCTAAGGAGATTTGCATATCTATCAAGATTTGCAGCTTGCCTACCAAAGGGAATCCAGCAGGCCTTGCCCTTCTCCCCCATTCCCTCTACCTTGCTAAAAACTGTTAGATTACATTCCTAAAGCTAGCCCCCAAGGTCTATTCCCTTATTTGGCCACTTCCTCCTCCTGAGGCTGACTACTATAGTCCAGATATCAAAGTATTGAAGTCCAGCAATCAAAAACCCCTTTAGCTCACCTAATTGACATGCTCAATTAAAATTAAACACAATATCTTAACACTGGGTTTCCTCTTTTACCTTTATAAACCACCATTTTCCTAAGGGCCATGTCTGTCTCCTCTCTATCCAGAGGCAGTCCTTTGTCTCTCCAGGAGAAATATTCCTGTCCCCTCTCCATTATCCCCTTCCCCTTCTCCCTCACCCTCCATCTCCTGTCTTTGTCTCTTATCCCCCGCCCTTTTCCCCTCAGGGGCAAATAAACCTCCTTTGTGCTGAGAACTGGGTCTTGGGGTGTCTTGAGCTGATGCCAGGCCCTTTACCTTTTCTGTTGTTTGCTATCAAATTCAAATAAAATTATCCTTGCATTTCCTTCTGAGTCCATTTTAAAATTATTTGCTAATTAAGACTAGGAACCCAAAATGGAAACCTCAGTTTCCCTGGTAACTTGACAAACATTTGCATGCATGTCCTTATATCTTGGGTAAATGCCTAGGAATAGAATTCCTAGGCAACAAGACACACCATATATAACTTTTCAGTGTCTTTTTTTTTTTTTAAGTGACAAGCTTTTGAACTTCCTGGGCTGAGGTGACCCTACCACTTCACAGTCTCCTAATTATCTGAGAAAACAGGTATTCATCACTACTCACAGCTTCCTTGCATAACTTTTGAGAAACTGTCAGAGTTTTCCATAGCATTTATATCACTATTCACACTAAAAATGCAACAGAGCTCAAGCTTCTCCATATCCCAACTCTTATCATCTGTCCTTTTGATATTACCCATCTGGCACTGTGCTAGTATCCCATGGTGGCTTAACTGCCATTCTCATAATTTCTAATGATGCATGCTTCTTCTTCCAGCTATATTAAATGGGGGGGGGGGAATAGTAACTGATGTTACATACGTAAGGGGTGTGTGTGTGTGTGTGTGTGTGTGTGTGTGTGTGTGTGTGTGTGATTATCCACAGATGATTTTCATATGAAATCCCACTTAACACCATGGCCATGCTGAGAGTTGGATGGAATATCCATATATAAATAAGCCTAGGTCACAGAAGGGTGAATTGCAAATGCAATGCAGGAAGCAAATAAAAAATTGGAATGTGTTACGGTGGTTTCAATGTCTATGTGTTTTCTCTAAACACCGTATGGATGTCGTCATTTCTTGTGCCACCGACCACCAATCATCCTACCTTTTAGAACAGCTGCCACATCCTGCATAGGAAATGGCATGAGATTTATTGTAGACATTATTTCACTAACAGAATATAAAACTGATATCTGAACCCAAATGAAAGCGCCTCAACTCCAACAACCTTTGTGACTTATTAGGCAGGATCTTATAGCACCCTTGCAGTGGTCTGAATGAGAAGGGTCCCCACAGGCTCACATATTTGAATGCTTGGTTCAAAGCTGCTGGAACTGTTTGGGAAGGATTGGGGGCATGGCTTTGTTGGAGGAAATCTGTCACTGGGGGTAGCCTTTGATGTTTCAAAATCCCAGGCCATTCCCAGTTAGCTGTCTCTGCCTCACACCTGTGGATCAAGCTGTAAGTTCTCGGCTACTGCTCGGGAACCATGTCCGCCTGACTGCTGTCATCCTCACTGCCATTACTGTCACAGGCTCTAACCCTCTAGACCCATGAGCCCCAAATGAAACTCTTTTATAAGTTGCTTCAGCCATGGGGTTTTATCACAGCAATTGAAAAATAACTAGACAGAAGTTTGTACCAGGAGGTGGGCATTCCTGTAACAGGCCTGACCATGCTGATTGAGGGACCAATGTAGAAGACTCCAGACTAGGGAAGTGGTAGAATACTGTAAGCAGGGCTTAACAGGCCATACTAGTAAGATCTTGGAGAACAATGTGGACTATGGAGACCCAGCTCAAGAAGTTTCAGAAGGGAACAAACAATACCAGCAGCTGGGCTAGAGACCATTCTTAGGATATTTTGGCAAAGCATGTGGCTGGTTTCTGCCCATGTTATAAAATTGTGACTGAGGCAAAACTGAAAAGCTATGGACTCATTTCATTGGCACAGGAGATTTCAAGAAAGCATCATATTGACTCTGTAGTATGGTTATTAGTAATTGTTCTTAAACAGGTCTACAACAAAGAGAGCAAGCAGAGCAAAAAGAAATACAAAATGTACAGATTCAAGCAAAAAAAGAGCACCAGGCAATTTAACATTTCAGCAAGGTTTGTGTTGTAAAGAATAGGAAAGGCTTCATTCTAAATGGAATAAAGGTGTGATGCCCTTGGGGCAAGACCACACCCTGCAAGGAATTTTCTGCTCCAATAATAAAGGAAAGTTTATACAACAAAGGGAAGTTTATGCAAATGTAATTCAAGAGGGGAGTCGGGCTCTATCCCAAGATGGCAGCTGAACCTGGCAACATCAGCCATCTATTCTGACTTTAGAATTATAAAAGGATATAGGAGTAAGGGGCTGTGGAATCTACCTCCTTGGTTAAGGGGATCTGGTGAGGCCAGGTGTGTGTACGGAGGCCCTGAGAGGGCATTGCATAAAGCTGTGAAAGCAAAGGCTGGAATGAATTAGAAACACCAGAATGTTGGAGGTGCCAGAGCAGTGGGATGTCTGTCAGTGAAAACTGCACACAGGAATTAAACCTGGCCCAAGAGAGAGAAGTGTACTGCAGTAAAAACAAAGCCGGAAGCCGGGCGGTGGTGGCGCACGCCTTTAATCCCAGCACTCGGGAGGCAGAGCCAGGCGGATCTCTGTGAGTTCGAGGCCAGCCTGGGCTACCAAGTGAGTCCCAGGAAAGGCGCAAAGCTACACAGAGAAACCCTGTCTCGAAAAACCAAAAAAAAAAAAAAAAAAAAAAAAAAAAAAACCAAAGCCGGAAGGGTGGAGCTGTGGAAGCCCTTTGACATCAGGCACAGAGCTACAGGATGTGAAGTTGGACCTGCTGGATTTAAGTCTTGCTTCGGTGCAGTATTTCCTCACTATGCTCCCTTTCCTCCCTATTGGGATAGTAATGTATACTTAATGCCATTGTGTGCCTGAAATACCTGGTTTGCTTTTTGCTTTTGTTTTACAGGGAGTTACAATTAAGATACTGCTTTGAGTCTCAAAAAAGATTCTGGATTTTAAACCATGCTGAAACTGTGAGAGATTCTTGGGACTTTTTAAGTTGGTATAAATACATTCTGCATTGTGATATGGCCACAAGCCGATGGGTATCAAGAAGTGGAATACTGTGGTTTGAGTGAGAATGGAGACTATAGGCTGATATATTTGAATTCTTGGTCAAAAGAAGAACTGTTTGGGAAGGACTGGGAGGCGTGACCTTGATAGAGGAGGTGTGTCACCAGCTAGTGCTGTCCCACTCTTATGGATCAAGATAAAATCTCCTAGCTACTGCTGCAGCACCATGCCTGCCTGCCTGAGGCCATGGTAACTGCCATTATGGTCAGATTCTAACGCTGTAGAACCAGCCCCATATGAAACTCTTATAAGCTGTGTTAGTCATGGTGTTTTGTCACAGTAAGTAAAAAATAACTACAACAACACCTAAACAAAACACTATTACTTACCACATCTCCAGGAATAAAAACAAGACACCAAATACATAACAACTTTGCTAAAAGAACCACCATTCTGTGTTTTGAAAGGTCAACCACCTACAAACAAACCACAGAGAAAAAGAACCCAAAGCCCATGCAGAGGGCAACTCATGAAAAAAATTCCTTCTTCCTTCTCAGAAAAGAAATCTTAAAGAAAAAAAAAGAATTTAGTATTTTAATATACAAAAATACAAATGTATTCCCAACTCCTTGATAATGTAGAATTTACTGCTCATTATCTCACAGCAATGATAGTATAAATTTCTGGTTGGCTAGCAGATTTCTGTTTAGTTCCTAAAATAAATGAACTCCTTCTCTGGCTTTATGGTTTGACCAATAGCTTCATGGAGACTTATCTCTGTATTGTTACTGAAGTAAAAGCTTGGGCCTTGTCAGCAGGCTCAGGCACTCACTCTCCCCAGTATGCCAATCCAAGAGACAGGTAATAGTGAAGAGGTAAGAAAGACTTACTCAATGTGGGAACATGGACAAGCAGCACAAATCGAAAAGACCCAGTGTGCTGGTTGGGTTTTTTGTTGTTGTTTTGGTTTGGTTTTGTGTGTGTGTGTGTGTGTGTGTGTGTGTGTGTGTGTGTGTGTGTGAATTTGACACAAGCTAGGGGCATCTGGGAAGAGTGAAGCAGTCTGTGGCCTGTATGTGCAGCATTTCCTTGATTGATAACTGATAGGGGAGGGATCAAGTCCAGCCCACAGAAGGCAGGCAGTACCAATCCTGGCAGGTGGTCCTAAGTGTTGTAAGAAACATGCTGAGGGAGCCAGAGGAGCAATGTGGTAGCAGCGTTTCTCAATATTCCCTGCTTCAGTTCTTGTCTCTAGGTTGGTGACCTGCATGAGTTCCTGCCTTGATTTCCTTTAATGACAGAGCATGATGAGGACATCCAAGCCAAATTGACTCCTTCCTCAAGTTGGTTTTGGTTATGGTGTTTACCACAACAAAAAAGCAAATCCAGATGTTGGTACCTGAGTGTGTAGACTATTGCTGGGACTGACCTGGCCATGTTGTTTGTGGGGAGGATTATGGAAATGTTTAGAAGTCTGGGCTGGAAAATCCATGGAGTGTGCAAAGATTAATAGGCCGTTTTGTGTGAGCCTGGAAGTGATGTATTGAAAGTAATGGAAACAATGAGGCCCCAGTTGTGAAGTTCAGAGGAAAGCAAAGACTCTCAGGACCACTCATCTGAAGTACTTGATTTAAGAATCTGCAGTTTCAAGTCAGCTGGGACTACAGAATCAGCTTTGATTAACAACAGACCAGCACTAATAAAGCGAAATCTTTGCGCTACTTAAGACAACTGATGGTGGTAAACTGGAGCTGAAAAATGACCAACTATGATTACGAAGAGGCCAGCATCATTGAGGGTAAAATCATCTGGGAGTCAGCAGGCCCAAAGCTGGGAGCAGAACTTAGTAATGCGCAAAAGTCTTCCACTTGGTAGAGGTTTTGGGGTCACAGAGAGCAGAACTGAAAGGAGTCTATACTTAACTAAAGAAAGACCTGCTTATCCATGTTCACGACTACTCCACTCATAATAATCAGAAAACAGGAACATGAACTGGTGAATGGGTAATAACAATGTGGTACCTTTATACAATAGAATAGTATTCAACTGTTAAGAAAAATGAAACACTGAGGTAAAACATAGAAACAATCATCCTGAGTAAGATAACTCAGACTCAGAAAGATAAACACTGGATTTTTCTCTTATATGTGGACCTTAGCTTTTAAGCTTTAAATATG
Source organism: Peromyscus leucopus (assembly GCF_004664715.2). NCBI lineage: Eukaryota > Metazoa > Chordata > Mammalia > Rodentia > Cricetidae > Peromyscus > Peromyscus leucopus. The sequence continues at coordinate 75,695,773 of NC_051065.1, read as the reverse complement.
TGTGTCTCCTTTAGAATACAGGTTAGGTATTCTCTATACTTAACTACAAAGGTTAGGTCACTTGTAAGTTCTCATAGGTGAGAACAGGATTGTCCAAGCAAAGGGAAATAGACCATAGAGTCATTAAGGGAAAACTGGAAGAGCAAGAATTAAAGGTGATGAGGATAGGAGGGGATGGCAGAAGAGAGACTATGGGGAAGGATAACTCCACTAAAGGCCTTTTGAAAATGTCATATGAACACCTACTCCTGGAAAGCCTCCTAAAATGTCTACATGAACAGAGTTTAAATGGAGTTACTCTATGACTGGGAAGAACACCGGAACTAGATACGATACCCTACTAAATAAAGTCCCCACTACCAGAAATGAGTTAACCTCTTTTTTGAGTGTGTGAGGTCCAACAGACCCCCAAACATTACAGGCTATTGCCAGTGCTAAGGGTTACCCTCCACAACTTGATGGCAAGCCCCTGTTGCTGACGACACCACATACGTATGTCATAAATCTTGGAGAAATCTAACTGGTACTCTACTAGAAGCTTTAGCCCTCCTGACTATCATTCATGGTGCTGTAAGGTGCTATACATGCTGCTAGAAGAGAAAAGCATCAACTTTACCCAGCTATAAACTTGCAAGATACAGTAACAACCCGCCTGTCGATAAATACACCTTGGTCCAATGTTAGTATTCTGACCTGCCCCTTGGGGCTGCTCTGTGTCCTACTCCCCTCTCTCTCCTTCTCTCTCTCTTTCTCTCTTCTTTCCTATCTCCTCTTTGTCTCTCTATTATAATAAACCATTTTCACGTGGATGTAGCGTCTGGGTTGTGAATGTCCACCTGCCGCCCTGCCTGCATGAAGGGGTTGCCCACCAGTGTTGAGATTCCTGGCCACTCCCCAAGCTGCATGACTGCACATGCGCAGTTCAGTAGCCAAGCAAGGGGCCTTACGTCCTATGTAATACGTGCACTGAGTGCACTCATGCAGAGTGATCACGCAATCTGTGCATGTGTGGTGTAGCTCCATAAGCCCATATGCGCGTGTGCAGGGGAATCCTTAAAAAGCTGCTCACAGACTCCTCCCCCTTTTCTGCTCTCTCCCCCTCCACCATCTCTCCCTCCTCTTCACGTGTCTTTCCAACAGGCCTGACCACACATTCTGTCCTCTCCCCTCTCTCCTCCTAATAAAACTCTGATAGTGAGTTTTGTCATGCCTCTTCTCGCACAGTAACAGTGCCGCTTAATGAATTACATTGCGCTGCCACACTGCAGCATTAAAACCAACAACCAGCCCATCACTGCATCTGCCCAGCATGCCAGCATGTTTCTCTGCACACTCAGGATACCCTCGGGGTCCCCTCGTAATAATTCATAACACCAATATCACCACTAATGTCATAGGAGTAACCATCTACTTTTTTTCTTTGGATTTAAGGCCCTCTCTGTGAGATGGAATTCATATCTGACACTGTTGATGAGGCCAAGAACCAGAGGCTACATAGCTAATGGGTCCTAGGGGAAAACCTACTATGATTCTACTAAATGAACATAGCAATAAAATGCTCCTAATGACATATTGCTGTACCCACAGATCAATGCATCACTCAGTGCACATTAGAGCTTCTTCTTGCAGTAGATGTAAATTAATATAGAGACCTATAACTGAAAAATGGGACGAGATTAAGAGACTTTGTAATGCTCAGTCCTAAATGGGATGTCTGTATCCCAACCTTCTCCTCGGGGCTCAGGGATCTATGCAGAAGAGGAAGCAGTAATATTCTAAGAGCCAGAGGTGGTGGATGACTGAAGGATCCGTGTTTTCCAAACACAGTACAACAGACGCACATATGAACTCACAGAGACTGCATCAGCATGCACAAGACCCACACAAGCTCAAGCCAAACAAAACCCCAACATGGAGGGGAGGAAAGCATGGAGTCCAACCGCTAGCCAAGGAGCTATTGGCATTTGATTGCCGCTGGGGAGTGGGGGACGGGGGCGGGGGGCGGGAAGGGGTGGGGTGGGAGTCAGTTTTCTTTAGTAGAGTGATACTTGGAATACGTTAGGTCTCAAGGAAACACAGGACAAATGGCTGAGGTGCCTAGTTAACATGTCAAAGTGGATGCTGGTTACCAAGTTCTCCTAGCATCACTCAGTACCCTCTATGGAGTCCTGGCTCTTCTCAGCACTTCTCACCCACACCCTCTACCCTAAACCTCTCCAGCCCCTGAGCTTTGCTTCCCTTCCCCCAGCTTCTCTTCCCTATATAACTCAGCCATTTTGGGATCCTTGACCTCCTGGCTCCTCTCTCATGCTCTCTAGTGCTCCCCCTCCCCTTCCTCTCATGGCTCAGTCTACTCAACTGCTCATGTTCAGTCTGGACCCTTCCAGATGCCTCTGGCTGTGTTCTCCCTCATACCTACAATAAAAACCTTCTCCTTAACTGTACCTAGGAGCAGTCATGATTTCGACTTTCATTCATCTCTGATTTCAGCACAAGATGAATGAAAATGAAGATTTGGCTGCTCCTAGGTCGTTGAGGTTTCACTGTAGATGTGAGGGAGAGCACAGCCAGAGGCACCCGGAAGGGTCCAGACTGAACTGGGCCATGAGAGTGGGGTGGGGTGGGGTTAAGCAAGGGGAGAAGAGAGAAGACTCAAGAGGCCAAGGAACCAAGAGAACCAAGAGGAACCAAGACTGCACAGAGCCAAAATGGCTGAGGTTATATAAGAGAAGCTGGGGGGCTGGAGAGGTTTACGGTAGGGGAAGAGGGGCTGAGAGGACCCAGTTAGAGGGTGCCTGTGATGCCAAGAGCCTGGTGGCCAGTGTCTGCTTTGATATGTTAAATAGGCACCTCTGTTGGCCATTTGTCCTGGGATTCTAACAGTATACTGACACATTCCAGGGCAGACACAGCATCCAGGAGTAGTTGGCCAGCTGGCCAAAACAAGCTGGACTCCATGAATCTTATTCATTCTCTGAAGAGAGACAAAGAGAGAAAATGCTGTAGAGTGGGTTGGAGGAGAGGATATGATCAAAATATATTGTATGAAATTCTCAAATGATAAATCAAAATATTATTCAAACACAACAAAACAAACAAAAACAACAGCAAAACTGTGCCTTTCTGACCTTCTCCTGCCTGCTCCATATCCAGCTCTGCTCGCACATTACATACTCCAGCCCAGAAAGGTGAGTCCTGACTGCACTCCAATTCTCAGACTTAGTCCTCATCTCATAAACCCTGCCTGTGCCCTGCCCAACTCCAGACTTGGGCAATGAATTATATCCCGTGTGTTAGCCTGGCCTGCGTTCTCCTGATCTTATCTTGACCCCATCATATCTAACCTCTCGGGCCAGACTGGCCTAGACATCCTGAGCTCTACCTAGCCTGGTGAAGCTGCCTCACTCTAACTTGTTTGCATCCACCCCAATCCTCAGACCTAGTCCAAACTGCACATTCAGTGTATAGGCCTCGTGAGGAAAGACCCTGAACGCTCCAAACAGACCCCAAAGCTTGAGCTAGAATATATACCCTGTGCACAATCCCAACTCCATGTGTCTTCCTGAACTTATCCCACTCATAGCATATCCAAACTCCAAGCTCAGACAAGCACGCACCCCCTACACTCTGGCTCAGCCCAGTGAGTCGACCTTATCCTACCCTGTCTGCACACTTCCCAGGCCCCAAACCTGCCACAGCACCAATCCAGATTGGTGAGCTTCATCCACACCTCCAACTCAATATTAAGTGATTTCAATACCCACTGTTTCCACTGGACAGGTTATCCAGACAACAACAACAACAACAGACCAGAGAAACATGAGCATTAAATTACAGCACAGATCAAATGGACCCAAAAGATAACTACAGGGTATTCCACCAAAATGTCAAAGAATACACATTCTACTTAGCAGCCCAAGGGAACCTCTCTTCAGTAGACCACATAATGAGTCACAAAACAAATCTTAACAAGTTCAGAAACATTGAAATAACCATAATGTCTAACCATAATGCAATAAAACTTAAAATCAACACCAAATAAATCTTTAGTAAGTACACAAACTTATGGAGATTAAACAACTAATTACTGAATAATGAAAGAGTCAAAGAAAGAAATGAAAGACATGAAAAACTATTTTAACTAAGTGAAAATCAAAACACATACAACAAAACCTCTGGGGCACATTAAGAAGCGGTCCTATGAAGGAAGGCTATAGCTCTAAGCTCCCACATTAAAAACCCAGAAAGAGCACCAATAAATGACTTAATGATGCGACTCAGAAATATGGAAAAACAAGAACAAACCAAATCCAAATGTAATAGACAGTAAGAAATAAAAAGTCAAAGCATACATTAGTGAAACAGAAACAAAGAAAACAATGCCAAGAATCGAAGAGCTAAGTGTTTGGTTGTTTGTTTTTTAGGAGACAAACAAGATCAACAGACCCTTGGTGGAACTAACCCAAGGAAGAAAGAGACACGTCAGATGAACAGAATCAGAAATGAACAGAGAAACACTATAATAGACACCAAAGAAATTCAGAATAACGTAAGGGAATACTTTAGAAACCTGTGAGCCATCAAGTTTAAAAATCTAAAAGAAATGGATGGATTTCTAGATTCCTCCAAGCCATCAAAATAAAACTAAGAGTCAACAACCTAAACAGCTCAATAACAAATGAGGAGACTGAAGAGTAATAAAACACTTTCCAGAGAAAGTCCAGGGCCAGATGGGTTCACAGCAGAGTTCTATCAGACTTTCAAAGATCTGCAATCAATAGTTTTTAAATTAATTAAAGAAATAGAAGCAGAAGGAACACGACCAAACTCCTTCTTCAAAGCCAGTACTACTCTAATACTAACAGTAGCTAAAGATATAACAAAAAAACAAAAACTACAGGTCAATATCCCCAATGAACAGTGGCAAAAATCCTTATAAAATACTTGTAAGCCAAATACAGACATGTATCAAAAGATCATCCACTATGATCAAATTGGCTTTATCTCAAAGATTCTGGGATGATTCAATATTTGAAAGTCAATAAGTAATATAAACAGATTTAACGAAAATAACCACATGATCATTTCAATAGATTTAGAAAAAGTCTTCCACAAAAATCCAGCATGCCTTCACTATAAAAGCCCTAAACAGAGTAGTACTGGAGGGAACAAACCCCAACACAATAAAGGCTAAGTGACAAACCTCAGCTAACATTACCCTAAATGGAATAAAACTCCCAGCACTCCCATTAAAACCTGGAATTAGGCAGGGTTGTCCATTATCCCTAATGGTTTTCAATATTGTCCTAGAAACACTAGCTGGAGCAATAAGGCAAGAGAAGGAAATTAAAGGATACAAATAGGAAAAGAAGAAGAAGTCACATTATCCCTTCTTGCAGATAATATAATACTAAAGCCACAACCTGAAAACTTCTAGAAATGTCAATAATTTCATGGAAGAGGAAAGATACAAAATTAGCTTACAAAAAACCAGTAGCCTTTCTATACAACAACAAAATACACATTCCCATTCCCCTCAAAGAAAATAAAATATCTAGGAAGAAATCTAAATAAGGAGGTGAAAGACCTCTACAATGAACTGAAAGCAGTCTTTGAAAAAAGACACTGAAGAAGGCAATGGAGTATGGAAAGACTCCCATACTCATGGTTTTGTAGAACTGGTACTGAGAAAATGACCATTCTTTTTTTTTTTTTTTTTTTTTTTTTTTTTTTGGTTTTTCGAGACAGGGTTTCTCTGTGTAGCTTTGCGCCTTTCCTGAGACTCACTTGGTAGCCCAGGCTGGCCTCGAACTCACAGAGATCCACCTGGCTCTGCCTCCCGAGTGCTGGGATTAAAGGTGTGCGCCACCACCGCCCGGCGAAAATGACCATTCTACCCAAAGCAATTTACAGATTCAATACAATCCCAATCAAAATTCCAACAACATTCTTCATAGAAAAAGAGAAGGCCATTATAAAATTCATGTGGAACTTCAAAAGACCCCAGATGGAAGACATAATCCTAAGCAAAAAGAACAATGCTGAAGCGATTACCAAAACTACAAAAATAAAACAGTACAGCACCAGTGAAGAAACACATATATTGACCAATACAGCAAAACTGAAGAGCCAAACATGATATATACATTCTACATATGTATACATATGTGTACATAACTACGACCATCTGAGATTTGACAAAGATGCCAAAAGCATATGTTGAGGAAGAAGGAAACATCTTGCCCCAGGCATTCCATGAAGAGGCAGATGCATTCCTCTGAGGGGAGTAAACAGAGTTCTACATGAACACAGAACATACGGTAGGAGAACAAAGGAAAGTTTATTACATGCAGGCTACAAAAATACACTGGAGAGAAAACAGCATCGTTAACAAATGATATTTGGAAAACTAGGTGTCCACATGTAGAAGAAGAAAACTGATCCATACCTAGCACTCTGAACAAAAATTAACCCCAAGTGGATCAAAGATGTCAATGTGAAACCTGAAATGTTGAAGCTTCTAGAAAGGAAAAAAACAAAACCATAGGCAGAACCACACAAAATGACTTTCAGAATGGAACCCCAGGAATTATGGCTATTAATTGACAAGTGGGCCCTCATAAAACTAAAAGGAAACTGTCTAAGGAATCTAAAGAGGAAGGGTGGAAAAAAATCCCTGCTATCTATACATCCAACAGAGGATTACTATACAAAATATATAAACAACTCAAAAAATGGTCAAGAAAACAATTGGGTTTTTAAAATGGGCTATGAATGTGAACAGAGAGTTCTGAAAAGAAAAAAAGAAAAAATGAAGGGGAAATATTTCAAAAAATGATCATCAACCTTAGCAACTAGGGAAATGCAAATTAAACCTCTGAAACTTCACCCCACCCTAGTGAGAATGGCTGAGGAAAGGATGCTAAGAGGCAGAGGTGGGGAGGTATGGAAACCAAAAGTGTCGCCTGTACATGACAGGATATACTCATGAACTCACAGCAGCTGTGGAGGCTACATAGCACCCACACAAAGATCAAGCCAGTCAATGTTCTAACAGGGAGTGGGAAATGATTCATGAACCTCACCTGTAAGTCCTCTAAGGTAGGAGCTATGGACAGTGGCTTCTGGGGGAGGGAGAGTCAGTTTGATTTAAGGATGGACCCTGGTAGGCCCACCAACATCCAATGGATGGCACCACACCCAGGAGGATATGGGCAGCACAAATTGGATTTGATAGGTTTCCCCCACCCCCCACCCCTTTTTTTAAGAGAGAGAGAGAACAATGAAGTTGGGGAAGATGCAGAAAGGTGGATGTAGACCTTGAATGGGGGAAGACTGGGGAGTGAATATGACTAAAATACATTGTATGAAATTCTCAAAGAATAAAAATATTTAAGGGCAATTCTGGCATTCTACATAGCTCAAGAGTCAACAAAACTTAAATACATATAATTAGGATTAGTATGGATTTAATAAAACATTGATATATATACACATATATACTATATTCATATAAAGTATTCTTATACAGACATAAAAATACAATATGTACAAGAGTGTATACAGTATCTCATTGTATTTGAACCTACAGAAATAATAAAATATACTGAGAGGGTAGACAAAAAATGCAAACACTGTTAAATCAAGACTAAAAAGTGCATGTACATTACTTATTAAAGGTAGATGTAGTATTACCAGAATCAATTAAAAGAACTGAAAGTACTTTCCTCTAAAAAGTAGATCCCAACAGCAAGGCACAAAAATTCCTAGCACGCACATGATAGCTCACAGAAGTCTGTGACTATAGTTCCAGGAGATTGAATGCCCTTCTGGGGCATGCATATGGTTCACAGACTTACATGCCAGCAAAACACCCTAGCTAACTATTCGGTGCTACTGAAATCATGGTTATTGGAGGAGAATCTACAACTCTAATTTACTAAGCCATCATAATCCCTGACAACAATCTATAAACATCTGTCCTTATATCCACAGATAAGTGTAGTCTTCACCCCACATCAAGGCAACTTCTCTGTGCCACAGACGGAGAGACCAGACCACTACAGAAAACCACAACTAATCAAAATGCAGAGTTGTGGAGCCCGGTCTTAATGGATATGTCTACAAAACACTCCCAGCACCAGTGGCTCAGGAAACACTGCTGAAGAGGAGGTAAAAAGATTTTAAGAGCCAGAGTAGCAAGAAAATCGCCCCGAGTTTGAGTCCCCTAGTACTATCATAAAATCTTACGAACACAACTGTCCAAACATGAGCTGAAGAAGGATGACACCAACATGGACAGGGAAAAGCCCACAAGGCCTCAACCCTACACAAAGAACTACAGGCAACCTAGTAAAGCTTGGGAGCAGGAGCACAGTCTTCTCCAGGGAAGGGCATGCCAATCAGTTGCCCAGTGTGAAACAGCCCTGAAAACATCCATATAAGTAACAGTATACAGACTGAAAGGGTGATATTTAGGAAAATATATATGCCTATACATCTACAAATACATATGTGCATGCAATAATAATTAGTGGAAAATGAAGCCATGAATCTGAAGGAGAGTGGGAGAGGGTTTGGATCTATGATTGAATCCTGAAATAGAACACGGGCCATTAGTGGGAGGGAATAAACGTTTAAAAAAACAACAACAACTCACAGTACTATGCCAATGCTGGGTTTTACTGCTGTGGTTCAGGCAGACATACGATGGCAGTGCAAATGTTCACAGAGGGGAAATCAGGTCATTGCTACACAGAGAGCTCTGCACAACTTTTACAACTTTTCCAAATCTAAAACCTATTCTAAGATTAAAAGTGAATATAAAAAACGTACAAATACCTTGTGTATCTCCCTGGATAACCCCAAACCCAAAAGCTAATAAGAACCGGAATTATGGCCTCTGCTTGGAAATGCAAAAGCAGGACTAAGAGACAAGAGGCTGAAGCATGAGGGCTGAATCACAGAGAGCCCGCTTGTGCCAAGAGCTGAGCCTCGGTTTTTACTGCCATAGGCAGCTCCTCCAGGAACACAGGATTCCCCTACTCTGCCCTGAGTGCCTCTGGGACACAGAAGGGAAGTCTTTGACTTGCAAATGAATGACACTGCAGCACACTTGACCCACATCCCACTAACTGTCCTACCTGGCAGAGGGCCAGACATATCATAATCCCACTGACCTGGATTTTAGCAGCCCCAGGTGAGCTGTAAAACCTCAGAATAGTCTACAGCTCACGGAAGTGGTAGAGAACTGAGTGTTGATTCCGCTGTTCTCACCTACCACCTACCTGCTCATAGCCAGTTTTAACCCAGCCCTGCCTCCAGAGTCTGAGGAATTAAAATAGACACTCCAGAGATACCACAGACACAGGATCTTGGCAGACTAAGGCTGCCTCTCCCCGATAAAACAAGATAACTGTGAGAGGCAGTGGGCTGGCTCCAGTGACCTCTGGGGCTTTCTAAGACGAGACAACATGGTAGGAAGTACCTAGCCTTCTTAGATTCATTTTAGTGCATTTTATAGGGAAACCTCATACTTCTCATGCAGTGGTCTTTAATTTAACCTTCTGCAAACCAATACATCTTCCCAACTTCCAGCAATTTACAGAATCTCACATGAATTTAAGAGATAGCAAGAAAACACATTCACAGAGACCTCTGCATACACACAACTAAACATGCATTACTCAGTCCATACTACACTCACAGGCCTTACTGGAAATTGAACTCGAAAGATGATCTCCAACTACCCACCTGTATGTGTGTTTTATTTATTCCATAGTAATTTTAAGTTATAGAAACTTAACATAAAAATCTAGATATGCATTTCCTTCCGAAAAACCAAAGACTTACTGAAAATCTGCTACACCAGAGAGATGGCAAGTACCCCACACCCCCTGTCCCCAGAGCCACTCACTCCCTAGAAAACATAATGAGTTTGGCCTTCTACACAAAGAATCCATAATTACCATACAAAGGATCCATAATTACCAGCATTTTTGCCATGACACATTAGAAGATAAAGGCAGTCAGCATATATTTTAAGTTCTATAATTGGCACTTCAGGATAATGAAATCCTAGCACTTCCTATAGCCAATAAAGCCCACAGTCCTGGGACTGGAGAGGTTTCGTTACCATCTAGAAGTTAGCTAGGGTGGCTACAGTGGGACTAGGTGCGTGAAGACATAAGTCTCTAGGCGCTGGAGGCCTATGAGGCATTGAAGTTTAAAGGATTTTGACTCTGGGGTGAGTGAGGTACAGGGACTGTCCTAGCCTGTCTAGCAAGGCTAATCATATGCAAGAGGTCTTGCAAAACAAATGACTAGTCCTGGCACACAGAGGCCAGTATTCCAAGTCAACGCCAAATATTCTGAAGCTCTGACAAATGACACAGAGCTAGTTCATCAATGATGACTCTCAATCATTAGAGATATCCAAGCTCATCAATCAAAGGTCAACTTACTATGCACAGACATGGGACAAAAATGGTAGCAAAAGCTTCCAATCATTCACCCCTTTCTCAGGGCAGGTGACTGACAGGAGCAGGGGTACACCCCCCTAACAATTCAAGGCAGGGCAACCATGCACCTGGTGCACTGCATGGTGACCATGAACACAAAAACAAAAGGAGGAAGTGTCTGCAAATGAGATTGTTTTTAGATCTATAGCCTTTACCCTCAACAGGCCAGTATCCATTTAAATAGATACACACACCCACATTATGAAGTCTACTGCTTCTTCTTTACAGTCAATATAGAATGGGAATACTCAGTAAGAAATCTCCACTTTAAGTAAAGTCCCACATATTAGCCTTCAGTTACAGCCATTCCAAATCTGGTCATGTTCGCTGCAGAGATGCATTGCATGACCAGGAAAACAGTCTATGAGCCATCCACATCCAGAGCATATTCATTCTCTGGACACAAACAGGGTTACCACATGACCCAGGTCTGGGGGACTGGGAAGCCATGCCCCAGGTCCTACTTTCCAGAAGGAGAAAAGACACAGAAAATGCCTGTTTGTGGAAGAACATAGACATTCCTTTACTACGTAGTAAGTGCAAGAACTTCTGGAAATCACTCCCTGATATAACACAACTCAGTCATAGAACCAAAGATACAAGACCAGCTCAAGAGGGCCAGTCTCTCAAACTGCAGTTTCTTAATCTGTAAATAGGGTCACATTACTGAATGTGGGGTGAAATTTTCACTGCTGTGAAACTTCAGAATGTGTGATGACCAGAAATCAATTCAAAATTGGTTGCATGAAGAATCCAAGGTGTTTCTAGGAGCATTCTTCTGCAGTACAGTACATGACTTCTTTGCAGCCTTAGTTCTGAACATACAATATGCCCAGTTTATACCGCGCACACCCTCAAAATGCCAAGAAACAAAACTTGAAACACCTTACTCAAATTCAGATGTATGGTATGTCATAACCAGCCACAGACTGACTATACATATAAACATTTCTGTCCTTATAGAAGCAACTGTACAAAAAACAAAGATTTTAATTGACTTTCCTGTTGTCATTCCTCAGCATACAGACAAAGCTCTGGATTACAGTGTGTTGGCATGCTCAGTTTTTTAAAATTACTGCTTGAGTTGCTATCTTAGTTACGTTTCTGTTGCTAAGATAAGACACCATGACCAAGGCAACTTAGAGAAGACAGCGTTTATTTGGGGCTTACAGCTGCAGAGGTTTAGAGTCCATGACCATCATGGCAGGGAGCAGGCAGCCGGCGAGCTGGCATGGTGCCAGAGCAGTCTTTCACAGTCTCAACACAGTTTAAAAGTCCCAAACTTGAAGTCTTTCCTGAGACTCAAGGCAAGCTCTTAGTTGCAACCCCCTGTAAAATCAGAATCAAAAGCAAATTACATGTTTCCAACATATGCAGAGCACGGCACAGAACATTACCATTCCAAAAGGGAGGAATAGGACATCCTGAGGAAATACTGGACCAAAGCAAAACTGAAACTCAGCAGGGCCAACTCTAAATCCTATAGATCTGTGTATGATTCACGTCAAAGGGCTTAAGGTGGCTCTGCCTTTCCAGTTTTGCTGAGTACAGTACACTTCTCTCTCTCTTGGCTAGTTCCATTCCAAGTATGCAGCTCTTAGCAGCTGTCTCAAGGCTCTGGGGACTCCAATGCTATCCAGGCTTCATTTGTCACAGGTTCACACATGGCATCTCAAGACCTCTATACAGGAACTCTCCTCAATGGCTCTCAATTGCAGAGAAAGATACCACGACCCATTTACTCATAACTCCTTCATGACTCTCTAGAGCCAGAACCACTTGGCCAAGGTTACCAAGTTCAGCTGCCTACTTAGGTTGGAGCCTGGCCCCCTCCTTGAAATATATTTGCATAAACTTTCTTTCGCTGTTTTCCTATGTTACACAAGCTTCCCTCTGTTGTAGAGCAGAAAATCCCTCAGGAAGTTCCTTTTTTATAAATTGGAAGCTATGCTGGGTGGGGTCTGACCCTCAGTGCACTATTCCCTTTATTCCATTTCACACCAGGACTCTCATTATCTCTTTCAGCATAAGCTTTAGCTCAAGTAGTAATTGTCTAGTACTATTTTTGCTTCAAACTGTATAATTGTACTTCCTTTTTACCCTGCTTGCTCTCTGTCATTGTAGAGCTGTGTAAGAGTGACAGCTAGTAACTACACAACAGAGTCAATATTAGGCTGTCTTGAAATCTCCTCTGCCGATGAAGTTAGTCCAAAACTTTTCAATTTAGCCTAAGGCAGACTTTTAGGACAAGGGTAATAAGCAGCCACATTATTTGCCAAGAAATCATAAGGCTGATCTCCAGCCTAGTTGCTAATATTGTTCCCCTATGAAACCTCCTGAGCTGTGCCTACAAAATCCACATTGCTCTCAGCACTACTGTCTTCCAAGCTTCAATAAGGATGGCTTGTCAAACCCTGCTCACAACATTTAATGGCTTTCCTAATCCAAGGTCCTAAAACATTCCACATTCTTAACAACAACAGAAAAAAGAAAAAGAAGAAAGGAAGGAAGGAAGGAAGGAAGGAAGGAAGGAAGGAAGGGAGAGAGAAAAGAAAAGAAAAGAAAAGAAAAGAAAAGAAAAGAAAAGAAAAGAAAAGAAAAGAAAAGAAAAGAAAAAGAAAAAGAAAAAACCAGAATGGTCAGGGCCATCACAACACTACCCAACTCCTGGTACCAACTTCTGTCTTAGTCACTTTTCTATTTTTATAATAAAACACTAGAACCAAGGAAACTTATAAAGAAAAGCATTTACTTGGGGCTGAGAGTGTGAGTCCATGATTATTATAGCAGGGAGCCTTGCCTTGCAGCAGGCCGACAGAGATGCCACAGTAGCTGAGGTTATATCTTGATCCAAAAGTGTGAGGTAGAGAGAGTTATCTTGGATTGGTGTGAGCTTTTCAAACCTCAAAGGTTCCCAGTAACGTATCTCCAACAAAGTCATATCTTCTAATCCTTCTCAAACAATTTCACCTACTGAAGTACTCAAACATATGAACCTCTGTGGGTCATTTTTATTCAAACCACTACATATGGCAAGTAGAAACTTTTGGAGATAATAGGTTTATCATGTACATGGTAGAGGTGCAGCAGGGCTATACTGAAACTTGTGAAGTTGCATACATTAATTACACATAGTTTTCTAAATATCAAAAGAACATGGATTTCTTTAATGTTAAATTTATAATAAATTAAGACAACTCTTCCATCTTTTTTGATGTTTACTTTAAACATTATCCAATGTCCCAATTGGTTAGAGCTATCTAGAACCTCAGTTGAAAAAAAAATGCTTCCATCAGATTGCCTGCTGGTATGTATGTGGGGCATTTTCTTAATTAATGATTGATGTGGGGACAGTACCACCCATAGGCAGATCCTGAGGTATAGTAAGTGTGGTGGCTTGAATGAGAATGGCCTCCACAGGTTCATGTATTTGAATGCTTAGTCACTAGAGAATGGAACTGTTGAAGGATTAGAAGGATTAGGAGGTGTGGCTTTGCTGAAATAGGTGTGTCCTTATTGGAGGAAGCATGTCTCTGGGGGTGGGCTATGAGGTTTCAAAACCCTCATGCCAGGCCTAGTGACTCTGCCTGCTGCTTGAAGATAAAGATACAATTCTCAGATTCTGCTCTAGTACCATGCCTGCCTGCTGCCACTCTCCCCACCATGATGGTCATGGACTAACCCTCCAAAACTGTAAGTAAGCCCCCAATTAAATACTTTCCCTTGGCTGTGGTATTTTTCACAGTCCACAGTTTCTGCTTTAGTTCCTGCCTCTAGGTTTCTGCTTTGAGTTCCTGTCTTGACTTTCCTAAGTGATGGAAATGTAAATGAAATAAACCCCTCTCCCCACAAGTTGCTTGTGACTGCAGTCTTTATCACAATAATAGAAACCCTAACTAAACATCCAGAGAGATAAATGAATGGTCATATAATGTGTATGTTTCACAGTTGCTAAGATTTTTCAAGCATAAATACATATTTGTCACAATAAAATTCTATAGGAAAAGTAGAAGCTCAAAGATTTGAGAAAATTATATTTTCAGCTGTTATAAAAGGTCTTTAGGAGCCGGGCGTTGGTGGCGCACGCCTTTAATCCCAGCACTCGGGAGGCAGAGCCAGGTGGATCTCTGTGAGTTCGAGGCCAGCCTGGGCTACCAAGTGAGCTCCAGGAAAGGCTCAAAGCTACACAGAGAAACCCTGTCTTGAAAAAAAACCAAAAACAAAAAACAAAAAAAAATAAATAAATAAAAAAAAAAAAATAAAAGGTCTTTAGGTATTTTCAAAGGAATAAGAATCAGTATCAAATTACGAATGGTAGTTAGATTCTACTAAGTACATTTGATGATTAATGCTATAATTTTACTTCATATTTTTATAATACATGAGAAATCAAATCTATTACAATTCTTTAAAACCAATAATAAAAGGTTGCATATTCATCTCCAACCAGACCAATGACTCATGGCAAGGAACACTTGCAAGTAAAGACAAATGGACTAAGGGTAAATTGTGTGACTCAACAGGCCACACTACAGCTTCCACAAGATTCCTCCCTCCCTCTCCCTCTACCCCCTCCCTCCCTCCTTCCCTCTCCCCCCCCCTCCCTCCCTCCCTCCCTCTTTTGGTTTTTGGTTTTGCTTTCAAATTTGGTTTTGTTGGGGGGGGGCGGTTTGCAAGGGCAGAGGGTGGATGCAAGGGGGCGAGGAGATAAGTTAGATCAGAATGCATGATGTGAAATCCACAAAGACTAAATAAAAGTTTTTAAAAATGATATGAAAGTAATACAGATTTTGGAAAACTCTTAGGGGAATATAAAAAGTGCTGATAACCTCTATGTCAAGGAAAGGGGTTCCAGAGGAAAAGAAAAGACAGGGGGAAAGAGAATTAAAAAAGAAAAAGAAAAAAAGAAGAGAGGAAGTGAAAGTGTTTTAGTTGATCTTGAGAGCAACAGAGAAGAACCAAGGCTGCAGGATTTTATTTAGAGGAGGTCTACAGGGGCTTTAGAAAAACGCCCTAGGGCACAGAGACTGTGGTGGTTTGAATGAGAATGGCCCACATAAGCTCATATATTTGAATGCTGAGTCACAGGGAGTGGAACTGTTTGAAAGGATAGGAAGGAGGTGTGGCCCTGTTGGAGAAAGTGTGTCACTGGGAGGGTGGGCTTTGAGACAGGCCCAGGCTCTCTCCCTTGCCCGCCCCCTCTCCCCACTCTTCCTCTCACTCTGCCTGCGGATTAGTTCTTGGCATTCAGAAACTATGAAGCATCTTGAAAAGGAGCCTCCCACGAAACCCCGATACTTGGTGAACAGAAGAGGTGACTGCTTGTTGGTTAAGTGGTCAGGGTTTAGGGAAGACAAGGAGGTAATGAGAATTCACATACTTGCACACACAAAACCACAGAAGCAGAGCTGTGCACTTAAAAGATTTTCCTTTATAAGAAAACTGTGTCCCCAGACTACAACACAGAGATGTTATTTTATAAATGAGATTTGAAATTGATTAGTTACTTGCTTGGAGCACGGGAAATATCTGGGTAGCAGTTAAGTCTCATGTTTGGATGGCATTGTGACTGTATGACACACGCTCTTGGCTCTTCATGGAATAGCTGGGAATCTTTGTATAAATTAGAGATTTAAAGTCTCCTCTCGCTGACTCAGTTGATTCATCTGTAAAAGAGAATTGCCTTGACACTGACAGAGCTCTTTGGAAAATCCCCATGTGGAATTTAACTGGTTCCACAGGTTGGATTAAGAGACTCTGAATAGGAGCCAAAGAGATGGCTCTGTTAAGAGCATAATGTTCTTGTAATGTACCAGAGTTTGGCTAGCATCCACTTGGGTGGATTACAGTTGCTTTTAACTCCAGCTCCAGGGGATCTACTGTTTTCATGTGATCCCCCTATATGCAAATAATTTTAAAAAATATTTTTTTAAATGAGATGATGACTATTACAGCAATTCCCAAGCAAGGTTGCTACGTTCTGGTCCCTACCAAGATCAGCTGTCTACCTACAGGAAAGAGCTCTAGTTAATTCTTTATTTAAAAGTTGTGCTTCTGGTCAGTTGTCCATGCCCCAAAAAATAACTCCACATCCGTGCTCATGCAAATGGCCCTAATTAAAATCAGTGGGTGACAAAATGCAATAAAAACACAAAAAACCCAAAGCAACATGCAAATAGAAGGGGGCTTACTGGGAAGAAGTGGTTCAAAAAGAGTGGGAGGGGTGTCAGAGGTAATGGGGGAGAATTGATTAAAATACATTGTATACATGTATGAAGTTGATGAAGAATAAATAAAAATAATAAAGTCCTTGCTTGGAGTTAGAATATGTCAGTTCAGATTAAAATATCAGGTTTCATTTTTCTATGATGATGGAAAGGACTGTCATCCCTGGCATTACTTTCTGACCTGAGTAAACCAATAAGACAAAGTAGCCATCTCTCGGCCTGGGATGCCAGGGTAGGGTCAAGAAGAAAGCATCAGCTGTTCAGGTGACATGCTGGCTGCCAATTAACTTGAGAGTAGGGGTGACTCTTACCCCCTAGCTGGCCACTGTCTTGGTCACTTGCTGTTTTATATGTTTCATCATCAACAAAAGAGTCAAAATAGGTATTCATGAGACTGAGTTTTGATGAGATTGCCTTTCTGGATGGTTCTGGTTCCCGGTTCTTCTTTCCATGTGAATAGAAAAGCTTAACATTGGGTCTCTGTCTTAGTCATTGCTCTATGCTGTGAAGAGACACCATGACCAAGGCATCACTCTCATAAAGAAAGTTTTTAATTGGGGGGTTGCTTACAGCTTCAGAAGTTTAGTCCATTATGGTGAGGAGGAGGATGGCATGCAGGCAGGTGTTAGAGCAGTAGTTGAGAGCTGTATTAAACTTGAAGTCTGACTTAATACAATTTAGGCTATTCTGTCCTCCATGTAAAATTGCAAATATCTCAGACCCTACTCTGCTCAATATTTTATTAGTCAGGTGGATAACACTAATAGTATATTAACCAAAGCTGTCAATGATACAAAATAATAATAATAATAATAGATTAAAAACTATATTGCACAGCTAGATTTTACACAGCTAGATTTTGATCGGTCTAAAAAGACAAATAATTTTGAAATAGAACCAATTTATATTTTTAATGTAACACACAGCTCCATGACCACTGTATTCAGTAACACGTGGTGAAATGAGTGCAGTTGCACCACAACTCAGTGTGGGCCTTCTTTGTTTCAGAAGTTGAGGCGCAAGGCAAGATCACAAACTAACACAATCTTAATAGCATAAGGACAAGAAGGGGAAACCATGCTATGACAATGTCAGTCACGTCACACTTACAGAACAGTGTCCTTATTATTCACCAAGAAGAATTAAGAACCAAAGGCTTCAGGACAAAATGTACAGACCAGTGAACCTTTTTTTTTATTTTTCTGAAAGAGCCCACTTCTCACTAGTACTTAGCTCTATAATCAAACTGACCACAGGGTCCCAGAAGAGCAAAAGAAATGAACAGCAAGGTAACGTTATGGATCTTGTATGATGCAAATACAACATTGTAGTTAAAGACAAGACAAAAAAAACTTATTTGACAGTTAAGTTCTGCAATGGTCTAACAGGTACATAAGGAGAATTATATTTAAATAAAGAGTAACACCGGGCAGTGGTGGCTCACACCTTTAAATCCCAGCACTGAGGAGTCAGAGGCAGGTGGATGGATCTCTGTGAGTTCAAGGCCAGCCTGGTCTACAGAGCAAGCTCCAGGGCAGCCAGGGCTACATAGAGAAACTCTGTCTTGAAAAAAAACCAAGCCAAACCAAAGAAAAACAAAAACTAAGGAGGTTGAAAGGGGGTGGGGATGGGATTGGTGACTAGAACAAATAACTAGGGTGAGGATGGGTGGCCCTCAGTGTGAACTGATGTATCTTACACGTTCAACAAATGCTTCAGAATTTCACACACACTGCACAGGCACCCACCCCCTCTTCAGAGCCTATCACTTACCTTCCTCCTACCACAGCCCTGCCCAGCTCCTGCCATGTCATTACTTACCCATTTATCTATTTGCACATTCAGATATTTACTAAGTTTCTATTATTGGCAAGCACTACAGACATGTATATAGTTGGTGGCACAGAGACTGGACCTCCAGCCTGTGCATACGCAACACTAACACTCTACCACTGACCTACATCCCCAGTCTCCGAGGACATTTCAGTTAATAAACAGTACTAAAACATTTGTCTCTAAACTACTTACATAGCAGAAGATAAATTCCATCGCATTCTGAAGCTGATATGTAGCCGGCAGGAAGGGGGTTAACGGGGAAGAAAGACAGAGACAGTCAGGAGGGCGACTGGGAAGGAAGCTTTGTGGGTGGTCAAGACGGCTATGCGGAGGAGACATTAAGACGCTTCACAAAGAGAATACAATAAGAGTAAGTGCTAGGAATAACATGCACCGTGTACCTAATGAAGCGGCCAGCCATGACTATAACCCTATCCTTGCTGTGTATGTCGCCGTCATGCCCATTCCCAGTTAGGCCAAGTAGAGCCCAAGCTCTGGACAATGCTCCCGACTCCCCGGACATCTGGCCACAGCCCTTCCCCACGTCAGAGCAATGCCTCTGTGGTAAGGTGCCATTGGCTCGCCTGTCTTTGCCCTTCCTCTCTCACCTGTAGCCACCCAGGCCTCTCCGGAGCTTCCAGGGATAAACCTGAACCCTTTTCCATCCAAACTGAATTGTTGCTCGGATTTTAAATATTCTTTGAAGTAAGACACTTGAAAGGTTTATTTCGGAAAACTCACAGGTTGGAATGCCAGGGCACGAAACTTTTGACAAACAACAAAAATCCCTCACTCTGAAATAGTAAAGTTCTAATTTTGAGATTCCCGACTATCAATATACATAGAACTACAGAAAAAAAAAAAAAACACTCACTAACCCCCTTATTTTCCTAATTTCAAAAGGCAACATTCACTTCCTCATCCTCTCTCGCCCAGGGATAACCACCCTTACTTCCCAGCCAAGAACAGCTGTTCTTTTGGAGAACAGCCTTGAAGCAAAAGACAGCATCATTTAATGCAGAGCTTTGGTGCCAGGGACAGATCAGGAAGAGTCTGAGGCTGACCCCGCCCATAAAATGGGTTCATGCCCCTGTGAACAAACGCAGATGAACTTACAGACTTGCACTGGTGACTCGTATTAAATAATATTTGAGAGGAGTGGGGATTAACTCAGAGATATAGCACTTTTCTGGCATGCACAAGGGCATGCCCAGCACAGCCAAGATATTTGTAAAAATTAATATATACATAAGTAAAATTTTAAAGTATACGTTTCAGAAAAAAATGGAGCCCTTCTAACAAACACTAAATATATTTCAAAAGTGTCACCAAGTTAACTCCTAGAAGGAGACTGCTGTCTTATAGAATATTATTTTAAGGTGTGTTACATTTGTTTATGCTCTGGAACATTTGTTTAATGATGCAAAGATGTGTTGCATTCGTTTATGTTGCATTTGTGTTACTTTGCCTGTCTGAAACACCTGATTGGTCTAGTAAAGAGCTGAATGTCCAATAGCTTGGCAGGAGAGAGACAGGCAGGGCTGGCAGGCAGAGAGAATAAACAGGAGGAGAAATCTGGGAGAGGATCTAGGAGCAAGAGAAGAAGGAGGGAGGAAAGATGGGGCCAGACACAGCCACACACAGAATAAGAAAGAAATGATATACAGAAATAGAGAAAGGTAAAAGCCTAGAGGCAAAAGGTAGATGGGATAAGTTAAGAAAAGCTGGCTAGCAACAAGCCAAGCTAAGCCTGGGCATTAATTAGTAAGTCTCCATGTGTATTTATTTGGGAGCTGTGTGGTGGGTCCCCTCAAAAAAGCAAAGAGTAGAAACCAACCAACTACATTTTGGTGTTCAACGTGAGGGTCAAATCCTGGGCATTAATTAGTAAGTCTCCATGTGTTTTTATTTGGGAGCTGTGTGGTGGGTCCCCTCAAAAAAGCAAAGAGTAGAAACCAACCAACTACATTTTGGTGTTCAATGTGAGGGTCAAATTTCCATAGGGCCTGAAAAAGCTTGGGGGGGGGGAGGATATGACTCCTTTAAGAAGTTCTGCCATACAGAAATAGCCTTGTTACAGCTCAGCAGTTTAAAGTTTTCTTGCAGGGTCAAAAAAAAAAAAAAAAAGATTAAGAAATACACAGTAAATACAGATCCAAACGGAAAGAACCCTCTAGACAGGTTCCAGTGTGTTTTACAATGTGCCTAGCTTAAGAAAGAAAGAATATGGGAATAGGTAGTCATAGAAAGAAAGAAATAGTTTAAAAATAATAAAGAATAAAGTCTTTAAAAAGAGAAGTAAAAAAAAAAAAGAATTAGCCACAAAGACACACAGGGATTCTGGATCCTATATAGTACTGTGCTGATCTTGAATTTTTTGAATGCTGATGAGCAAACAACTGCTGGCAGCTATGGGCTTGTGAACAGGACTGAAAATTAAACCAGCCTAGATACCTTAGGGCTGTCTTAACTTTTAAAAAGAAGTTAAAAAAAAATGTGTTTTTCAAATGGAAATCAAAAATGCTTTGGAGAAGAGCCCCCCCCCCCAAAGGAAACAAGAGGTTATGGATTCATTCCAGGTTAATATGGATCAGGTTTGATCAGAGAAGACCTTCTGAAACTTGACAGGTGATATCTATCAATAAAGGTTATAGCTGGTCTTCTCAGGACTTGGCCATTATCTCAAATTTTCTCAGAGACCCCTAGAGATGCCTTCACCCACAGACAATAGGAAGTAGTTTAGAGAAAATGATGTCCACATTCCCAAGAGTTGGGTTGTGGGAAGCTTTTGGTTATTTGGTGGGTTATGGATGTTTGTTATAATTTAGGGGAATATAGGATAAAAATACAACTATTAATTTCAGGCACATCTGTTCCTGGCAGTACCAATTTACTTCATAAAAGGATGATGGACATCAAAAAAACTCCATAGGAGTTTGCTTTCATTGTGGCAAGATTAGCCATTTGGGCAAGAAACTGCTTTTGCCTTGACTGCTTGGCTGTGTGCTGTGTAGACTGGACATACATGACTCACAGGAAAGTGACTACTGAACTTTGCCAAAACAAGGCAGGACAGTCCTTCAAGATTCCTGCTTCACAGAAGAGTCTGCCAGACATTCTATAGGACACAGAGGAAAGCAAGTGATGAACTTTGCCAATACAAGGCAGGATAGTCCTTCAAATTTCCTGCTTCACTGAAAAGTCTGCCAGATACTCTAGGCCTGTAGGCTGAAGATAGATGCCTCAACATTGTAGGGTAACTGTCCAGGCAGATGTCTCTGTTGTTAGGTAATATTAATTCCTTCTCGGGTCTTTGATGGGGTTAAAGACTAAATAGAGTTTCAGTTTTTATTTAGTTATGATAGGAAGTAAATTAGATATAAAACTTTGGAGTCACTAGGATAAGATAGATAATGGAGTGTTTTCTCTGAATTTGCTAAATACAAATGAACTAAATATTGTAAATGTAATTCTTACTTGGTAATTGTTTTTGTTGTATGTACTTTTACTATGTTAAAGTTATAACCTTTCATTTTTATGTAGACAAAAAGGGTGAAATGCTATGGAATATTATTTGAAGATGTGTTACATTCATTTATGCTGTGAAACATTTGTTTAATGATGCAAAGATGTTTCATTCTTTTATGTTGCATTTGTTTAACTCTGTGAAGCTGTGTTACTTTGCCTGTCTAAAACACCTGACTGGTCTAATAAAGAGCTGAATGGCCAACAGCTTGGCAGGAAAGGATAGGTGGGGCTGGCAGACACAGAGAATAAATGGGAGGTGAAATCTGGAAGAAGATCAAGGAGAAAGCAAAGAAGGAAAGGAGGATGCTAAGGGACAGATACACAGTCGGTCATGGAGTAAGAGTGAAAGTAAGATATACAGAAGTAAGAAAAGGAAGAAGCCCAGAGCCAAAAGGTAGATGGGATGACTTTAAGAAAAGCTGGCTACCAACAAGCCAAGCTAAGGCCCAGTATTTATAAGTAATAATAAGCCTCCACGTGTGTTTATTTGGGAGCTGGATGGCAGGGTCTACAAAGAATAAAAAATTTTTAAAAAATTAAAAAAAAAAAAAAAAAAAACAAGTACAGTGCTGTGAAACAATGTATTATGAGGAAAAGTCCCAGGAAAGCCTCCACACTTGGGGTCTAATTACTCCCGTTTCAAACAAGGTGCAACCAGCTTTTTAGTGTGTTCTTGCAATTTACTGTGATCCAGTGAAGGCTACTAGGAATAATCCTACCAGCACCGACAGGAGCTGGATCCCTGTTCTCTTATCCTACAAGGAGCTCTTGTGAGCGAGCCAGCAAAACTGAAGCAACAAACCTTAGAATCTGAGGACTCACAAGGGGCTTTTAGTGTCTCCCACTTGTGGGAACCAGTCTTTGACCAACCTACAGAGTATGCTACATTTCTGACCTGCACTTAACCTTGTATTTAACCAGACGGTAGACGGTGACGGAAAGATGTGAGGAGTATACGACAGGGACTCCCACTAGCTGATCATATAATTCACAGGAAACTAAATTGGGGAGAAGGATGGTTCCAGGAAATGAGCTTCAATATGCCTCCATGGGGTAGGAAGATGTCAGCTGCCTCTTCCTGCTTAAATCCTGACCTAGGTAGGAGTCCTGTTGAATGGCCAGGATTCCTGGGATGTTCATGCTGATATCTGGTATCCAGTACACATCCAACTTCCCTCTCTGAAATGTCACATTTAAGTGCTAAATTAGATTATCCCTCTAAGGAGAACTGACTTAAGTTTCTGGAAGAGTTTTGGTGGTTTGCCTGCATGTTGGAATGCACACCTCTGCAAATCTCTCTGGGATAATGCAAGGCATATATTTGGTCCATGTTCCCATGTAAACAGACTTTGGAGAAGAACATTATGGTGGGGGAACAAAAGAACCAAGTACCTGAATTTGTATTTCAAACCCTTTTACTTAACAGCAGTGAAACCTGGGACCATTTATACAATAGCTCCCACTTGAAATAACCACGGGCATGAGGATAATTGCCAGGATGAATCATGAATTAGCATTAGTAAAGTACTCAGAGCAGGGCTTGGCGATAGAGTAAGTTATTCTGTGAACGCTCACTAAACAAAAATACAAATTTCTCCATCCAAGCCAACTTCTATAAAAGGATGTCAGGGTGGGATGGGAAAGCCCTCTCCAAACTGTTAAGATTCTCTCTCTATTCAAGGATATCTCACTAATAAAACTAATTTTGACAGCATTCATTGACGAAAGGTTGCCAGAGGGCAGAAATGAGATGTCCACTGCCACAAAACACGTTCAAAGCCAACTACAAAACAAATGTACACATTGAAACTATCCCAAGCAGCACACAGAAACCAATACAAGTATCCCAAGGGTCAGTCAACAATCAGAAACTGGAGCCATCAAATGCCTTTCCTAATGTCCTCAGAAGGGACCCTCTGCCTCCTCACGCACTTTCTAACGATAACTGCACCGTTAAGGACAGCAAAAGCATCTAAAGTATGCAAATAAAATAGTCAAAGCAGACAGTTTAAGATGGAAAAGCTCAGACTAAAATCTCACATTAAACTGGCACGTGAAAATTTGTTAAGAAATCGTAATTCCTTGGAGGCACACCTCCCTACCAGAAATCAGACACTGAGGATCACCATCATGTATAAGTGGGTTATCTAGAAAACAAATGCTACCAGCACCCAGATAATGCACCTTGTAAAAGCAAAAGAGCTATGCCTTTGGGGTCTTTTCAACCCTTCAAAGAAGTTTTAAATTCCCTATTAAAATAAAAACTTCTATCCAGACCTGGTGACCCATCCCTGTAATGACAGCACTTGGGGGAGCTGAGGCCTGGGTTGTGTAGGACAACCCTGTCTTAAAAAACAAACAGGGACTACGGCTGGATAGAGTACCTGTCTAACATGTGTAAAGGAGCCCAAGGTTCAATCTCCAGCAGCTAAGAAAAATAAATAAATAAAATTAAATGAATAGGAATGCAACTTGAAGGTAGAGTGTCCTGTCTGACGACTATGTTCAGGGTCCTGAGGTCCTGGGTTCCATTCTCAGCACTTGAAAGAAGTTCCTATGCAAAAAACAGCTTATTGGATAGAACAAAACCTTCTACACTAAAGGATTAGGCGTTAGACAGATTCCCCAGCAGACGGACAGACAGGGAAAGGAGGTTCTAGGTGGATTAATACACTTTTCACTTGAATATTTGTGACAACCTTCTTCCTGCTCCTTCTTCCTCACCAAGACTAGTGTGGGCTTTTTCCATCCAGAAAGTATTCAGTGGGCTTTCAAATCTCCCACAAGAGGTGGGGGGGGGTTCCTACAGCAGGAACCAATCAGCTTCCCTTTCTTTGTCTGGGTTACCCAATCTCCTGCACTAGCCCAAACCAGCCAATTAAGAGAAAAAAAGGGAAATCAACCCATCCCTAAACATCAAAGTTTTAGCTCTGCCAGGCAAACTCTGATTTCTAGGTCTGGTTCCCCTCTCCACTGGGAGACTCTCTGTGTTCATCCCCTGCCTTCCTACCTTCCTTCCTCTCTGTCTCTCTCCCTCCCTCCCTCCCTCTCTCCCCACCTTTCTCATCCTTACCCCAACCCACATGTGTTTCTGCTTGCAATAAAACTTGGCTGAGTGCTGAGACCTTGTTTTTTCCTGCCTTCTTATTCTTTAAATCAGCAGGGGGGAAAAAGTCTATTCCTGCAGTTCTAGACAACACCTCCATAAGGCGTGATGAAAACGTTGAAAATAAAAACTGATGACAAGCAACAACCACAGGTTATCCATCAGAGTTGAAGTTACTTCCGGTTCTTTCCCCCAAAAGCTAATACAGTTGACTCCGTTTGGAGGATTTTTTTCACTTCCACTCTTGACTATGAAGCCCTTGACTGTTGGCATGCCAAGCAGTCGTCTCCTGTTCATTTCCTCAATAAACATCACTGGAATACAAAAAGACAGAAAAAGAACACCCCTACACACACACACACACACACACACACACACACACACACACACACACACACACACACACCCTGTGCAGCCTTTTAGGATAGACACACACAAAGCTAGGAAGGACACAGGAGTGGCACAAACAGAAACCCAGAGAATGCTAGATAATCTTATCAAGCACTGTTACACACACACACACACAAATCGGATTACAAAAATTGGCAGCGATGTGTTAAGGTAAACACATGGTTATTTTTGTAAACAGTGGTCTCTGGTTCGCTTTCCCACAGCAGTCAATGTTGAATCACCACTCAGAGGGGTTCCTTTCTAAGATTTTTAAAATCTCAGCAAGTGGGAAGAAAGTGAGAGGTGGCACTTCTTCTCAGAAAACATTAAATGCCCGATAGGAGATATTTTGAAGAAAAGCAAGCAATCTTTGCTCCGTTTTGGAACTTG
This sequence comes from Peromyscus leucopus, assembly GCF_004664715.2. Taxonomy (NCBI): domain Eukaryota; kingdom Metazoa; phylum Chordata; class Mammalia; order Rodentia; family Cricetidae; genus Peromyscus; species Peromyscus leucopus. The sequence goes on along the minus strand of NC_051065.1, from coordinate 75,669,776 downwards.
GAGCAAGGAGAAACTGTTCCAGTAACCCTCCTGTCTAAAGAAATAAGACTTTCCCTCCGGCGTCTCCAAGAAAACCAAAAAGTCCTCCCAGCACTGCTGAATCCCCAACCAAGGGCGTTTTACAGGTCTCAGACCGCGACAGGCAGGGGGTTATCACTACCCACTTACACTGACTTTTATTAGTACAAAATTCTCTCAAAAAAGTGAAGCCGGGGGAGAGTGAACAAACCCCCAAAGCCCCAATTCAGATCTTACACACCACAAGACCACTATTTTTGCCTTTGAATGAACCCGCTGGAGCAGGAAGGGTGTCTGGCGTCACAGGATGTCGCGGTTCCACAGCCCGCGGTCGCTGTCTAACCCTGGCTGTGCTTCCACCCACCACCAAGTTCCCGCGGCTTCCCCTCAGTCCACCCCCCACCCAAGCTCCCCGTGGAATTTTCTCCTCGCCTCTACAGGCCAGCACTTCATTTCCCCAAAGCAGAAATGTCCCTCTCCCTCCTACCAGCTGCGGGTGGCGCCGCCCCAGGCCCTGTGCAGCGGGGTGCGCGTGTGGACACGCACAAAGGTCCCTCCCCAAGCCAACCGAGCAGCGGGGGGACCCCGGGCACAGGCAGGGCTGGGGGGTCCCCGCCCCAGGCCCCTCCGCCACCCCGCACCGCAGATCCACGAGCTCCGCGACTGCCCTTCCCGCGTCCCCACTCCAGGAGGCGGGGGCAACCGGCGGCCCTACCTCCACCAGCAGCCCGAGCAGCAGCGCCGCCGCCCCGCCGAGCCGGCGGCTCATGGCTCCCGCGAGGCCCGTCCGAAGGCCGGCTGCACGGCGGCCTCAGGGCCGGTCCACACCCCGGGACCGGTGTGCAGACTCCGGGGACACCGGCCGACGCCGGCACAAGGACGCGCCGCAAGCCGGCGGAGCTCGAGGACGTGCCGGGCCGCCCTCGCCGCGCGCCCCCGACCCACCGCACGGGCGCGCGCTCGCGGGCTCGGAGCTGGCAAGGTCTGGAGAGCGCGCTGCGGGACGCGGAGATGGCGGGCTAGGGGGCGAAGACCGCTGCTAGGTGTCTCCTCTCCGGGAGGAGACCATCTCGTCTCACCTCGATAGTTCTGGGAAGGTTTTTAGAGGACGCCGTGTTGGGGGAGATGGATACGGATGAGCCCATCGCTGGGGCCTTCCTGAAGTTTCTGCCCTCCTGAGACATTCTCACGGTGGTTTCTACAGGTGAGGTGGAAGGCTCACCCCGCCCCAGCGTTATGGAAAGGACAGTTAAACTGTAAGGAAAGGACAGCGGACTGTCAAAGGTTGATGTAGGGTTATGCCAACATCTTTCTGTCTGGCTCTGCTAGGACGCCCCACCTTTGGATCTCACAACGTACCTTTGAAGTAGACAGACCCTTTAACCACAGAGAATTGCCGCTGACAGCCGCGCCCACTCTCACTTGCTGGCAGACACTGTCTTTTTGTTTTTCCCCAAGGCTCAGAGGCCACCTAGTTCAAGAAATCACTGAAGCATTGGCTGAACTTGTAAGATGTATCAGACCTAAGCTGATACATCCATGGAGGCGGACAAGAAAACAGCTCATAGAGTCTAAAGAGAGATCTAGTTTAAACAAGTGTGATACAGGGTGCTGAGTGCAGAGATCGAGGGAAAAATAGAGTCCTTAGGTCCAGAGAGGTCCTTCAGCAGGTGAAAATACTTGCCGGGAAAGCCCGAGGAAGAGAATTCCACCCTGGAATTCTAAGACAGGAAAAATCAATTCATTTTACCTCCACATGAGCACATGGCATATGTGCGTACCTTCTCACAAACACATCACACCATCACACGCACACACATTCACTCACAATAATGAATGAAATTAAATATTTTTTTAATAACTATAGTTAGTTAAAGGACAGAACCACCTCCAACAGGTCATGGAAGAAGTTTACAAAGATAGATCTTTTCATGAGGCAAGTCTAAAATACTTTGCCAACTTTCAGGACATGACTTATTTGGTTAAGATAGAGAGAGCATGCACCATGAAACCACACCTGTTAACACCTGGTGGGTGAAACCAGGAGTGTGTGTGTGTGTGTGGGGGGAAATGTCCTCATGGTTACCCTGAGTTCCATGTTCCAGCACAGTGATAGCTGCATTAAGTTTTATAGTAACAAAATAAAGAAGGACAAAAATTAAGACCTTTGGTAGAAACATTAAATAGGTGGGTAGCAGTGAAGTAGAAAAGTCTCTGCTTTGGCCATGATGGTATTCTTAGCTCTCTGGTCACTACAAGTAGTTTCTTTGGGGAACTTTTGTGTGCACACAGGACTGACTCAAAGCCTGCAAAGGATTATTAGACTGGTGACTTTGCCTTCTTTACAAATCTTTTTTTCATTAATTAACTTTTTAATTGTTTAAAGAATTTCATGTGTGAGTACTATATATTTACAATTCCACTCCTCCATTTCCCTTCCCCAATTTCTCTTGTACCCTCCCACTTCCTCACAAATATATGACCTCTGTAGATGGACTTCTTTTCTCCCAACAGCCCCAAATAATGATATGAGACTTCTTATTAATTATGAAAGTTTGGCCTTTAGCTTAGGTGCTGGGGATGTCTTTCTGTATGCTGTGAATGTATTGCTCTGATTGATTGATAAATAAAATGCTGGATTGGCCAGTAGCCAGGCAGGAAGTATAGTATAGGCAGGACAAAGAGAGAGGAGAATTCTGGAAAGGGAAGGTTGAGTCAGGAGACGCTGCCAGCTGCTGCCGCCATGAGAAGTAAGATGTAAAGATACTGGTAAGCCACGAGCCATGTGGCAAGGTATAGATTTATAGAAATGGGTTAATTTAAGATATAAGAACTAGAGAGCAAGAAGCCTGCCATGGCCATACAGTTTATAAGTAATACAAGTCTCTGTGTGTTTAATTGGGTCTGAGCGGCTGCGGGCCCGGGCAGGAATGGAGAAAACTCCAGCTACACTTAGGCTTGTCTCAACTAGCTCTTACAACTTAAATCAACCCATTTATGTTAATTTATGTTCTATCACATGGTGTTATCTCTCTTTTATCATGCACCTCCTGTTTCCTCTCTGGCAACTTTGCCCTTCTCCTTCCGAGAGTCTTCTTTGTTCCCAGAAGTCCTGCTTAACCTCTTTCTAGCTATTGGCCATTCAGCTTTTATTGCACCAATCACAGCAATACATTTTCACACAGTGTATAAATATCCCACAACAGGCTTCTTCTTCAATTATTATTGTTACATTTATACACACACTTTTATTATATAACATACTGAGTGCACTTAGTGTTGTTCGTATGAACACATTTAGGGCTGACCACTTGAGACTGGATAACCTAAAAGGGGACTCGTTCCTGGAGAAAACTTAGTCTCTCTCTTTAACAACCATTAATTGCCCTTAGCTCTTCATATAAGAGTGGGACCTTGTGAATTCCCCCCAGCTGCACTAGCATGTCAAATGGGGTAGACATAATGCAGGTCTTGTTTGGGCAACCTACTTTTGAGATGCCATGGGTATAGCAATCCTGTCATATTGGGAAAACGTGTCAATTGGTGGCCTGGTCCTCTGGCTCTTACAATCTTTCTGTGCCCTACTCTATGATGTTCACAGAACCTTAGGCATACAGGTTGTATTGTATATATATCAACTGAAGCTCAGCTCCCCAGGTCACTTGTTCTCTGGATTTTGGCCAGTTGTGATTTTTATAGTAGCCTATAATATGTGTTAATATTCTGACCTGCCCCTTGAAATCCTACCCCTTGGGGCCACCCTGCATCCTGACATAAAGGAACCCCCCATCCTCTCTCTCTTCTGCTCTCTCTCTCTCTCCATTCCCATGAGGTGTACATACCTCCTCTCTCTCTCCCTTCTCTTTCTTCCTTGTCTCCCTCTTTTCTGTCTTTCTCTTCATCTCTCTATTATAATAAACTCTCCACGTGGATGCAGTGTCTGGGTATGAATGACTTTCCACACACCATCACCCCTGCTGCATCTGCCCAGCATGTTTTCCCTCATGCCCGTAGGATACCCTGGGAAACCCTGACCTGGCCAGCTGGGGATTCCCCACTCTTGCAAATTCATGACATCGTCCATTTACTGCAAAAAAAAAGAGAAAATTCTTTAGACAAGCATCAAGCACTACACTTATCTGTGGGTATGATAGTACATTTTTAAGAGTACAGTTAAAAACTATATTAATTTAGGAAAATGGCAATACTAGGTTCTCTTTTAAGGTCTATGACCTCTCCAGTCATAGGTAACTGGCTAGGTTTACAGTACCAAGAATTCCCACCTACTGAGCAGGCCTTAAGTCTGATTAGACAGCTGTTGGTTACCCCAAAGATCTAAGTGCCACCACTGGAAATATCTTGCTGGGATAGTCTTTGTGGTTTGCAGAATTTACAGCTGGGTAGGACTAGTGATTGCTTTTCTCCCTTGTCAATTTACATAGCACCTTCTGATACTGTAACAGCTAATCCTCAGGGAAGAGGCTTCTAGGTCAGTTACAGCTCAAATCCTCCAAATCCTGTGTCTGCTGTGGTGTCTTCAGCAATAGGGTCTTACCTCCAAGTTCTAGGAGGCAACTGAAAGGACATTGAAAGTAGCCTATATTATTTGGGGAGTCCTAGGACTCTCCGACCAACAAATTGAAGAGTGTTTCCCATATCTGGCTGTCTTAGTTAGGTTTTTTATTGCTGTGAAGGGACACCATGACCATGGCAACTCTTATAAAGAAAAGCATTTAATTGGGGCTGGCTTACAAGTTCAGAGGTTTAGTCCGTTACTGTCAATGCAAGAAGCATGGCATTATGCAGGCAGACATGGTGCTGGAGAAAGAGCCGTAAGTTCTACATCTTGGTTGGCACAGAGCAGGAAGAGAGAAAGAGATACTGGGCTTGGTTTGAGCATGTGAAATGTCATAGCTAACCCCCAGTGACACATTTCCTCTAACGAGGCAATTTGTCCTAATAGTACCACTCCCTGTTGATCAAGCATTCAAATCTATGAGCTTATGGGGGCCTATTCAAACCACCACACTGGTACAGAAGTTTTTGTTAGTTTATTGTTATTGGGGGAGCATTGTCACCCCATGAGGTATAACTTCATTTTAAAAATTAGATAAACACATTATATGTGTGTGTGTATGTGTGTATGTATATATGTATACATAAATATATGTATGCATGTGCATATACATACATATTATGTTTTAAGTAAATTTGTAAAATATTTCCCTATGACTTTTCCCAACATCCTTAGTGTTATTTTTCTCTTCCTCCTTCTCCCTCTGAATTACGCTCCCTTCCCTCTCCCTATTTAACTCTCAGCCCCTCCCCACCTCCATTTGACCCCTCCCGCATTCATAACATCCATGTCTTATCCACACCTTGAGTTCCTTCTCCCCCACCACCCATGGCCCCTTTCTACTTTTCTGTCTTCTGCAGTTACTCTTAATTATATACCCAAACACAAAGATTTGATCAGGGAACTGCAAATAAGAAAGAATATGTAGCATTTATCTGTCTGGATCTGGTCATTTATCTAAAAATTTCATGATTTCATTTTATTTTACAGAAGAATAGTATTCCATTGTGTGTATGTACATTTTCATTTTCCATTCATCAGTTAAAAGATATTTATGTTGGCCTCATTTCCTACCTATGGTGAACAGAACAGCAATAAACATGGCTCAGCAAGTAGTAGAATATTGTGTCCTTTTAGTATATGGCAAAAGGTTGTGGAGCAGGGTGGATACACTTTTAGGTTTTTGAAAACTTTCCACACTGATTTCTAGAGTGGTTATACTAGTTTGCAAACCTGTTGTGGAATATTATTTTAAGATCTGTTACATTTATGTTGTGTAACACTTGTTTAAAGATGCAAAGATGTGTTGCATTCTTTTATGTTACATTTGTTTAACTCTGTGAAGCTGTGTTACTGTGCCTCTCTAAAACACCTGATTGGTCTAATAAAGAACTGAATGGCCAATAGCAAGGCAGAAGAAAGGCTAGGCAAGGCTGGCAAGCAGAGAGAATAAATTGGAGGAGAAATCTGGAAGGTGCAAGAGAGATCAAGGAATGAGAAAAGGAGGAGATGAGCAAATAAGGAGCCAGCCATCTAGCTACACAAAGAGCCACAGAGTAAGAAGTAAAGAATGGTATACAAAAACAGGGAAAGGTAAAAGCCCAGAGGCAAAAGATAGATGGGATAATTTAAGTTAAGACAAGCTGGCAAGAAATAAGCCAAGCTAAGGCAGGGCATTTTTAAGTAATAATAAGTTTCTGTGTGTATTTATTTGGGAACAAGGTGGCAGGCCCCTGAAAGAGTTAAAAAAAAAAACCAACAACAATGTGAAGCTCAAATTTTCATTGTGCCTGAGAAAGCTAAAAACAAGAAAGTTGAGAGAGAGAGAGAGAGAGAGAGAGAGAGAGAGAGAGAAAGGCTCCTTTAAGAGTTTCTGCCTGCTGGTGAACCCTTGAAAAGCCAGTACATTAAGTAGGAACAAAAAAATAAATAAATAAAAGTAAAAATGCCTGCAGCAATGCAAGCACTGGCATTCTAGAGCTCTAGAAGACAGCAGTTCTTGGTCACACACCTCTGACCAGGCCTCAAGCTTTAGGCTTGGCTTTCATGACTCAAGAAGCAGGTAGAGCCAGCTGATAGAGCAGCTCAGAGGATCTAGTTGTAGCTTAGCAGTTTAAAGTTTGCTTACACAGTTAAAAAGACTAGAAATATGCAGCAAAAGAGGTCCAGATGGGGAAAAAAAAACTCTAAACAGATGTGCTGTGGATATTGTTCTATATAAATAAAACACTGATGGCCAGTGACCAGGCAGGAAGTAGGTTGCCAGGCAGGAAGTAGGTGGGACAAGGAGAGAGGAGAATTCTGGGAAGTGGAAGGCTGAGGGGGAGACACTGCAGCCACCACCAGGACAAGCAGCATGTAAAGACTCTGGTAAGCCACCAGCCATGTCGCAAGGTATAGATTTATAAAAAATGGGTTAATTTAAGATAAAAGAACAGTTAGCAAGAAGCCTGTCACGGCCATACAGTTTATAAGTGATATAAGCATCTGAGTGATTATTTTATAAGTGGATTGTGGGACTGCGGGGCTTGGGGAACCCTCCAGGAACAAATGGTGCCCAACGGCTCGAGTTTCCACCTTAAACCTGAGAATATTTAATAACCAATTCTAAACAGAGCCAAAACCAGGTTCCTGCTTCTTGTCTCATATGGGCAGCTAGACGCTGAAAAACGCAGGTTTGAACACTGGCGGGTTCCTGGAGTTTGCGTTTGCCCGGCAGTATGGTGGAAATGAGGCGTCTGCCAGCGGCACATTAATCTGTGTGGTAGATTTAGTCTTTACTAGTATTTTTTTTAAAAAAAAAAAAAAAAAAAAAAAAAAAAAGAGGTTTCTGGGCTACACGCTGCTTTGATAAAAGCTTAGACCCACTATTTCTGAGACTTGATGACTCCCAGAGCTGGCGGAAAACGTACTACTGCCATGTTGGGAAGCTGAAGTGGGCAGAGCCAGCAGCCACAGTGCCAGTGCCTTTTCAGTCTTAGAAGGCTAAAGTTTAAAGCAATAGGCTCAAGGTAATATAAAAAATAAGCCACGTAAAGATGGCTACCACACAGAGAATCTGGATTATGTTGTCTTTGATATTCGTAACTGAAGAAAAACATTTGATTGCAAAAGCTGTTGAGTTATGCCAAAATGTATATTTTAAAGGTACCTTGACTTCAAAATTTGGATTTAAGGATATGTTGCTTTGGAAAAGAGGTTCTGCTTTGTTTCCACAGAAAGCCAGAGGCTGTGGATTTGTTCCAGATTAAGATACATCAGGTTTCACCATCCAAGACCCCCTGAAAGGTCTCCGATGACACCATGGCCCAGATAATCCAACATCCAGAGCAGTTTCAAGGCAACTGGTTCACACAATACAGCCTCACAGACTACCCCATAGGCCTAAAATTTTCTTTGCGTCCCCATAAGATACAGTGCCCCCCCTCCAGCAGGAAGTAGTAAGAGATGCTACGCCCAAATTCCCAAATATACCAAGCTGGCTTTAGAGGTGGAATTGGCTCACTCCCCCTCTAACCCCAGATATATTGCTTTAAAAAAAATGGTAAAGAGATTCTTGTGTCCCAAATCAAAAGAGCCCTCTGGTGTGGGACAGAGAAAAACCAATATTTTTATTTAAAACAGGTTGATTATAAATGTGATCTCTTTCTAAAAAAGAAAAGGGGATATGATACAGATATATAGGAGGATATAGAGATGATAAGATAAAAGGGTAGATTAATCAACCTACTTTTAAAGACCAACTTGTTTAAAATGTTTTACATTGGTATAGATTTTAGTTTATGTTTAAAATGTTTTACATTGGTATAAATTTTAGTTTATTGATACAAACTTGAAGTTAATTTTGTTATACTATATATATATATATATATATTTCTATTCTTGTTTGAGGTATTATGTTTATGTAACTCATTTAAAATTGTAATGGATAATTAAAAAATAGATTAATAATTAGTCATCTATGATAATCATATCTGTAGCCATGTTAGTTAAGTCTTCTAGGTATACATAGATATATTTCAGATAGATAGGTAATCTTCAAACACTTCATAGACCTAGAGAATATGGCATTTAAATAACTTAAAATTCTGTTAACGTGAGACACAATTGCTCCTGGCTACACCAATTGATCCCGAGAGAATGTTGGGCTTCTAAGACATTTCCATTTGGAAGTTTGTCTTTTTGGCACAAAATGGCCTACTGGGCAAAGAACTGCCCTTGCCTTGATGGCTGACAGTACAAATATAATGCTGTCCTTTCTGGACAAGCGGGATACAAGGAAAGCGACCACTGTACTCTGCCAAGACAGGGTAAGATGGTCTTTCAGAAATCCTGCTTCTGAAAATGGTCTGTCAGATACTCTAGGCCTGTAGCCAATTTGAATGCACCAACAATGCTGAGAAACATTAGGTGACTGTCCAGGCTGCCAGCTGTCTTGGTCTACTTTTGCAAGATTCCCGAAAGTTGCTTGCATCCATCTACCATTTCTCAGGTACCATTATGTTCCTTCTCAGGTCTTTAATGTGGTTGAAAACTAGATAGTTGTAATTTCCTCAGTTATGATAAAAGATAAGTTAGATATAAAACCTTAAACTCACAAATATAAGATAGATAGGACATCTTTAATATTGTAACTATAATTCTTGCTCAGTAATTGTTTTGTTATATGTAATTTTACCATGTTAAAGTTAAAACCTTCCTTTTTAAAAAAAGAAAAAAAGGGGAAGTGCTGTGGATATTGTTCTATATAAATAAAACACTGATGGCCAGTGACCAGGCAGGAAGTAGGTTGCCAGGCAGGAAGTAGGTGGAACAAGGAGAGAGGAGAATTCTGGGAAGTGGAAGGCTGAGGGGGAGACACTGCAGCCACCACCAGGATAAGCAGCATGTAAAGACTCTGGTAAGCCACCAGCCACGTGGCAAGGTATAGATTTATAAAAAAAATGGGTTAATTTAAGATAAAAGAACAGTTAGCAAGAAGCCTGTCACGGCCATACAGTTTATAAGTGATACAAGCGTCTGAGTGATTATTTTATAAGTGGATTGTGGGACTGCGGGGCTTGGGGACCTGAAGAGAAGCCCTCCAGCAACACAGATGTGCTTAGGCTTATGAGAGAAAATAAAATGAGTATAGATAGTCAGAGAAATAAATAATACTTAAAAAAATAAAGTCTTTAGAGACAATGAAAGTAATATAAAAGAAAAAAGCCATGCAAAGATGGGAAATATGCAGAGAGTCTGGATCCTGTACAGTATTGTGTTGATTTTGAATTTTTTTTTTTTTTGATTGCTGATGGGCAAAAAACAGCTACTGGAAGACATGGTATTATGAATAGGACTGAAGCATTGAGCCAACCTAGATAACTTAGGGCTATCTTAACTTTTAAAAAGAGGCCAAAAATATATTTGTCAAACAGAAATCAAAAATGCTTTGGAGAAGAGTTTTTGCTTTTGTTTCCACAGAAGATGAGAGACTGTGGATTCCTTCAGGAATGATATTGATCAGTTTTGATCAGGAGAGACCTTGTGAATCTTGACAGATGATATCTATCAAGAAAGATTACTGCTGGTCTTCCCAGGACTTGCTCATTATCTCAAAATTTTTCTCAGGGACCCCTAAAGATGCCTTTGCCCACAGACAACAGGAAGCAGCCATTCACATTTCCAAGAGTTGAGTTGTGGGAGGCTTTTGGTTATTTGGTGGGTTATGGATGTTTGTTATAATTTAGGGGAATATAGGATAAAAAGACAAATATATTAATTTCAGATATTTTTGCATTGGCATAGATTTTGCTATACTAATATAAACAGAATTATTTTTCTTATACTGTATATGTTTCTACTCTTTTTGGGGTATTGTGCTTATGCAGCTCATTTACAAATGCAATGTATAAATAAGAAATGAGGTTAGTAGGTAGTCTATAATAATCAAAATTGTAGTCACATTAGGTATGTTTTCAAGGTTAAATGGATAAATTTAGATGGATAAATGGTTTTCAAACACTTCAAAGACCTAGAGAATATAGCATTTAAAATGTTTTGTTAACCTGAGGATTTTCATGACAATGAGACACCTCTGCTCCTGGAAGTGCCAATTTACTTTAGAGAAGATGATAGGCATTGAAGAAACTCCATAAGAGTTTGCTTTCATTGAAGCAAGATTAGCCATTTGGGCAAGAAACTGTTTTTACCTTGACTACTTAACTGTATGCTTTATAAACTAGACATGCAGGACCCATAGGAAATTGACTGCTGAACTTTATCAAATAACGATGGGATGGTACTTCAGGGTTCTTGCTTTATGGAAAAGTCTGCCAGACATTCTGCAGGACCCGGAAAAAAAAAAAGCGACTGATGAACTTTGCCAATACAAGGCAGGGCAGTCCTTCACATTTCCTGCTTCACTGAAAAGTCTGCCAGATATTCTAGACCTATAGACAGAAGATGGATGCCTCAATGTTGCAGAGGAGCTTTGGGTGACTGTCCAGGCAGGCAGATGTCTCTGTCATTTCTAGAGTTTTGGAAGTTGCTTACAATGCACTTCCTGTTTACTTAGGTAATATTACATCCTTCTGAGGTCTTTGGTGGAGGTAAAGACTAAATAATTAGAGTATCAGTTTTTCTTAGTTAATGATAGAAAAAAAATTAGTTATAAAACTTTGGAGTCATTAAGAAGGGGTAGATGGTAGAGTGTTTTCTCTGAATTTGCTAAACACAAATGGACTGAATATTGTAAATATAATTCTTACTTGATAACTGTTTTTATTGTATGTAGTTTTACTATGTTAAAGTTAATACCTTTCATTTTTATTTAGACAAAAAGGAGGAAATGTTGTGGAATATTATTTTTTCTTTTATTTTGTAATTTAATTTAATTTTACATTTCAGCCACAGATTCCCCTGTCCTCCCTCCTCCCGCTTCCCCCTCCCCCCAGTCCATCCCCCATTCCCATCTCCTCCAGGTCAAGGACTCCCCTGGGGATTCAGCTCAGCCTGGCAGATTCAGTCGAGGCAGGTCCAGTCCCCTCCTCTCTTCACCCAGGCTGAACAAAATGTCGCTGCATAGGCCCCAGTGTTACATGCAGGAGAAAGGATAGGTGAGGCTGACAGGCAGAGAGAATAAATAGAAGGAGAAATCTGGGAAGAGAGAACAAGGAGAAGAGGACACTAAGGGCTAGCCACCCAGCCACAGAGTAAGAGTGAAAGTAAGATATACAGAAATAAGAAAAGGAAAAAGTACAGAGGCAAAAGGTAGACTGGATAATTTAAGTTAAGAAAAGCTGACAAGCTGGCTGGAAACAAGCCAAACTAAGGCCAGGTATTCTTAAGTAAGAAGAAGACTGTGAGAGGCCAGCTCCCACATTTTAAAGGGTTCCTATGAGAAGGAGAGAGGGATAAGAAACTTTTAGATAGAAAGATATTGGAGAGGAGAAAGACAGAAACAAAGGATAGCTTCTAGAGGACCTGGATCAAAATCCACTGACCCCTTCTGTCTCTTCAAAAGGGATTTTTATAACATGCCAAGGGGCAGGGCAAAGGACCTCCCCCTTGCAAGATCAAAACACACATCATAGCCAAGTGCAGACCCTTCCAAATACCTGGTAACCATGCCCATGGTCAAATCATCCCCTATGCAACCCTGCTGGCAAAGCAACTTCAGATTCTTGGACCCTGAGTAAGTTCTCACTAGGAAACCTCTGTGAGTCTCTACAGAAGACTCCATGTGTGCTTTATTTGGGAGCTGGGTGGAGGCCCCCCAAAAGAACAAGGAGCCAAAGAGTAAAAAACAACCAACAACACAAACCCCCCAAGCAGTGGTGAGGGTTCCCTTTCCCAGCATCTTCACCAGCATTTCTTGCCATTTGTTTTCTTGATTTAGTCACCCTGACAAAATAGTTTTTAAGGGCAGAGTCAGAAATGGGAGTGTATCCCAGAAATACAGCACAATGTAGCATGTAGGCACGTGGCTTTGATATCTAGCAACACATAATTCTTTTTCATTTATGTAAGCTTTTGTTTACATAATGGTGTTATGTAACAGAGACCCAAATGATCCTCTCATGACTTTGTGAATAATCTTAATATGTAAAATGTCAAATGACCCATGCTAAAGTTAGAACCCTAATCAGTCATAGCTTCTCAATCTTATTTCTACACACACACACACACACACACACACACACACACACACACACACCCTTCATTGGTCACATATGTGTCAGTTACCTATAATGAACTTTGAAGAAGCTTTGTTGAAGATGTAACAGTCTTATTAAATAAGAAACACAGAGCCAAATGCAGAGTTAAAAGCCCAAGAGGTCAGAGCAGTAGCCGAGAGCTGAGACTAAAACTACCTTATCACCAGCCGCCGCTGACGCCCTTTCCCTGAGAAAGAGACCTACTTCCTGTGTGTCTGTCTTTTTATTGACTTTCTGTTCTGCCTTCTCATTGGGTGTAAACCCAACCACATGACCTCCTCGTCACTGCCTGTCTATATAGACCTCTAGATCTCTATGGTTGGTATTGAGATTTAAGGCATGTGTCTCCATGCTGGCTGTATCCTTGAACACAGAGATCTGCTTGTCATGTGATCGGGATTAAAGGTGTGTGCCACCCACATATACACAATGGAATACTACTCAGCAGAGAAAAACAATGACATTATGAGGTTTGCAGGCAAATGGATAGATCTAGAAAAAAATCATCCTGAGTGAGGTAACCCAGACTCAGAAAGACAAATATGGTATGTACTCACTCATAGGAGGATACTAGATATGGAACAAGGATGACTGGACTGCTACTCACATCACCAGGGAGGCTACCTGGAAAACAGGAACCCAAGAAAGACACGAGGATCACCCAATGACGAAGAAATGCCTGAGATCTACATGAACAACCTGGACATGAGTGGGAGTAATGAAGGGAGAGGATCGAGGGAAAGAGAGCCTGTGGGAGTGGGAGATCCCAGCTGGATCAAGAACAGAGAGGGAGAACAAGGAATAGGAAACCATGGTAAATGAAGACCACATGAGAAAAGGAAGAAACAAAGTGCTAGAGAGGCCCACAGAAATCCACAAAGATAGCCCCACAATAGACTGCTGGCAATGGTCAAGAGACAGCCGGGACTGACCTACTCTGGTGATGGGATGGCCAAACACCCTAATAGTTGTGCTAGAAACCCCATCCAACGACTGAGGGATCTGGATGCAGAGATCCACAGCTAGGCCCCTGGTGGAGCCCGGGAGTCTAATTAGTGAGAAAGGGGAGGGTTTATATGAGCAAGAATTATTGAAACCAAGGTTGGATAAAGCACAGGGACAAATAGCCAAACGAATGGATACACATGAACTATGAACCAAAGGCTGAGGGGCTCCTAACTGGATCAGGCCCTCTGAATAGGTGAGACAGTTGATTGGTTTGATCTGTTTGGGAGGCATCTAGGCAGTGGTACCAGGTCCTATCCTCGTTGCATGAGTTGGCTGTTTGAAACCTGCGGCTTTTGCAGGGACGCTTGGCCCAGTCTGGGAGGAGGGGACTGGACCTGCCTGGACTGAGTCTACCAGGTTGATCTCAGTCCTCCTGGGAGGCTTTGCCCTGGAGGAGGTGGGAATGGGGGGTGGGCTGGGGGGAAGGGGAGGGAGGCAGGAGGGGGGAGAACAAGGGAATCCCTGGCTGATTTGTAGAACTGAATGGTATTGTAAAATAAAATAAAAGGAAAAAAAAAAAGGTGTGCACCACCACCGCCTGGCTTCTGCTTTGGCTTGATATTAGCTCTGACCCCCAGGAAACTTTATTTATTAACATACAAATAAAATCACATTTCAGTACAAATAAAATATCACCATACTTTGTCATCTGTTTTATTTTCTTTTTCTGTTGATGTGATAAGATACTGTCAGAAAAGCAACTTTTGGAAAGAAAGATTTATTTTAGCTCCTAGTTCAAGGTACAGTCCATCATGAAGAAGTCAAAGCAGTCAGAGCCTGAAGAAGCTGGTCACATTGCCCTCTCAGTCAGAATAGAGCAGAAAATCTTTGGCCTCAGCTTGCTTTTTTCATTTTATACAGCGCAGGATCCCTGCCCAGGAAATGCTCCCACCCACAGATAATACGGGTTTTTCTACATCAATTAACTTAATCAAGATAATCCCTTAGAGGCAGGCCCAAAACAACAATTATCAGGTGATCTTAGATTCTATCAATCAGATAGTTAACACTAGCCATAGAATCATCCTACAAGCTCCTCACTAATAGGTTTTAATGCTCTTTGATTGTGTTAATGACTTATGATAGTTTATATTTTTAAATGGGACAGAGTAAGACCATTTTGAGCTGAAAAGTATCATGAGATGGCTTAAGTTTTATAAAAATAATGTTACAAACCTGTCATAAGAGGTGAAGCTAAACTAATCTTTATTTGCTCCAAAGTCTGTACATATTTATTGCACTAATGGTCAGTTCCTTTCAGAACAGAAAGCCAGGAAACATTTTCCTACTCATGAAGTCTTTTTTTCTTTAAATTTATAATTTTTCTTTTATTTTTGAGATTATAATAAAATTGCATCATTTCCCTTTCCTCCATCCAAACACTCCTATGTATGTACCCCTCTTAGGTCTCTTTCAGATTCATGACCTCCTTTTTCATTAATTGTTGTTACATGCATATATGTATATGCATGTATATTACTAATATAATATGCTCAGCCTGTATAATGTTATTTGTATGTGTTTCCAGGGCTGACCATTTGGTATTGGATAACCAATTAGTGTGTTCTTACCCGGGGAAGACTATTTGTCCAGCTCTCAGCTTTTTTTAGTTGCCTGTAGTTCTTTGTGTAGGGTCTCATGATTGTTCCCCCCATCCACTTTGACATGTCTATTATTGTTGTCTTTGTTCAGCTTATGTTTAGGCATTCAGGTTGGTGAGACTTTATGGGTGTAGCATCTGACATTGCTAGGAGACACAGTCTCACAGCAAACTCCCTGATCTTCTGGCTCTTACAATCTCTTCGCCTCTTCTTTCACAATGTTCCCTGAGCCTTATGTGTAAGAGTTGCTTTATAGATATATTCATTGGAACTGGACTCCATAACTCTGCATTTTGATTGGTCGTGGTGTTTTTTAGTAGTCTTCATTTGTTGCAAAGAGAAGTTTCTGTGATGAGGAATGGGGACTAAACTTATCTGTGGTTATAAGGACAAATGTTTAGAATGCTCTTAGGGGTTGTGCTGATTTAATAAAATGGTGGTTGTCTATTGCCTCCCCAAATCCATGGCTTCTCTAGCCCTGGGAGGTTGGTCAGGTTCCTAGTACAAGACAAGATTTTCTTCTTGTAGAATAAATCTTGAGTCCAATTAGAGAGCTACTGGTTATCATAAAGGTCCGTGTGCCACTGTTTCACCCTTAGGTTTATTGTGCCATGCTGGTCATTATTGTGACTCATAGGTATCATATCTGGGTAGAACTGTTGGTTGATTCCTTCTTTGGAGGCTTTCATGGTACTTCTGGTGCCATAAAAGCTAATCCTCAAAAAGAAAACATTTTGAATCAGTTCCAGTTCAGAGGCCTCTGGGCCCTGTGTCTGAAGTGCGTGGTGTCTCCAGCAATTGGGACTTACCTTCCACCTCTGAGAGACAACCCAGGGCAATAGCAACAGTCTGCATTGTTTTGGAGTCTCTTGGACAACCCTGTCCAACAACTGAAAAAAGGGCTTCTCATGCCTGGTGTTGGGAGTTTTGTTAAGAGGAGGGGAATTGCCAACTCAGATGAGAAAATTTCATTTAAATTATATCTATATTTATACATAGATTTACATGCCTTATGGGTGTTTTTGTTTTGTTTTTTAGATAATGAGTAGTATGATTTCTTACGAGTTTTTTCAGATATCCTTACTATTGTTTTACCCTCCTCTTTCCTTCATCTGTATTGATCTCTCTCCCCTTCCCTAATTAGGGCCCCCCATTTTTCCCATTTCATCATTCAGATCATGTATAACCTGCTATTTCCATCACTATTTGACAAATATTAAATGACTGAATATATATAGTCAGGTTAGGGTTTTCTATTTTGGTCCATTTGTCTACAGGTCAGTTTTTGAGTCAAAACCATATTGTTTTTATTACTATGGCTCTGAAATGGTAATCTACCAGCACTGTTCTTTTTGTTCAGGATTGTTGGGCTATGTCAGGTCTTTTGTGATTCCATAAGAATTTTAGGACAGTTTTGTCTGTTTCTGTAAAGAGTGAGATGAGTATTTTGACTGGGGTTGCATTGAGTCTGTAAAAAGCTTTTGAAAAAAGTGTTCATTTTCACAATATTAATTCTACCAATCCATGAATCTGGGATATCTTTCCATTTTCTAGTTTCTTTCTCTATCTCATTCTTCAAAGTTTTAAAGTTTTGATTGTAGAGGTTATTCACTTTCTTGGTTAGGTTTATTCCTACATATTTTTTTCTGAGGCTGTTGTGAATGGGTATGTGTCCAAGATCTCATTTTCTGTTGGTGGTGTAAAGAAGATCTAGTGATTTGTACAAATTGATTCTGTATGCTGCCACATTGATGAATTCATTTATTTCTAGAAAATTTTTGAGAATTTTAGGATAGTTAATGTAAAATATCATATCATCTGCAAATAAAAATACTTGAGTTTCTTTTCCTATTTGTATCCCCTTAATTTCTTTTCTTTTTCTTATCCTCCAGATAAGAAACACAATGTAGAAAAGGAGTTCAGAGAGCAGGCATTCATTCCATTCTCATTCCTGACGTCAGTGAGATTGTCCCACTCTTTTCTCCATTTAGGATGAATAATGTGGGTTTCTTGTATATAACTAGCTTAGTTACTGTTCCTTTGCTGTGAAGATACACCATGACAAGGCAACTCTTATAAAATACAGAATTTAACTGGGGACTTGCTTATCATTTTAGAGGTTTAATCCATAATCATCATGGCAGGAAGCAGACAAACTTGGTGCTAGAGCAGTAGCTGAGCACTTTACATCCTTATCCACAAGAAGCAGGTGGAGAGAGAAAGAGAGAGAGAGAGAGAGAGAGAGAGAGAGAGAGAGAGAGAGAGAGAGAGGAGGGAGAAGAGGAGAGGGGGAGGGGAGAGGAGAGGAGAGAAGAGAGAAGACAAGAGAAGGGGGAGGGAAGGAGAGAAAGAGACTGTACATGGTATAGGCTTTTGAAACCTCAAAGCTCACCCCCAGTGACATCTCCTCCAACAAGGCAACACCTCCTAATCCTTCCCTCACTGGGGACCAAAAGATTTAAATACAAGAGCCTTTGGTGGCATTCTCACTCAAACTACTACAATAGCTTTTATTATGTTGAGGTCTATTCCCTCTAGTCCCACATTTTCTAGGACTTTTATCATGAACTCATGTTGGATTTTGTCCAAGGCTTTTTTCTAAACTGATTGATGGTATTTATTTTTCTGTATCTATGATGATCATATGATTTTTGTTTTTAAGTCCATTAATGTGATTTATTACATTTAGTGAGTTGCGGATATTGAACCATCCCTGCATTTCAGATATAAAGCCAAGTTGGCCATGCTGTACAATATTGAAATATGTCTATATCCTGTTTGCAAGTATTTTATTGAGCAATTTTGAGTCTTTGTTCATCAGGACTATTGGCCTGTAGTTTTGCTGTTCTTCTTGTTGTTATATCTTTATTTGGTTTGGGTACTAGAATGATACTGGCTTTATAGAAGGAATTTGGTACTGTTCTTTCTGTTTCTTTTCTTTCTTTCTTTTCTTTTCTTTTTTTAAATATAGTTTGAGAAGGGCTGGCTCTACATCTTTTTTGAAAGGCTACTAGAATTCTGCTGTGAATGCATCTGACCCTGGACTTTTTCCTTAGCTGAAAGACTTTTAATTAGTATTTCAATCTCATTTGTTATGGGTCTGTTTAGGTTGTTGACTTCTTGGTTAATGTTTATGGTTTGGCTGAATCTAGAAATTTATCTATTTCTTTTAGGTTTTCCAGCTTAGTGGACTACAGGTTTTAAAAGTATCCTCTTAAAATATTTTAAATTTCTTTGGTCAGTTGTCATGTTTTCCTGTTCACTTCTGATTCAGTTCATTTGGGTCCTCTATTTCTTTTGATTAGGTGGGCCAAGTCTGTTCAATCTTGTTCATCATCTCAAAGAACCAGCTCTTATATTTGTTGATTCTTGTATTATTTTCCTTGTTCTACTTCATTTATTTCTGCTCTTGCTTTTATTATTTGTGACTGTCTACTACATTTGGTTTTGATTTGTTCTTGTTTTCCAAAATTTTTGAGTTGCATCATTAGTTCATTTTTTTGTGCACTTTCTGATTTTTTAATGTAGACACTTAGAGCAATGAATTTTCCTCATAGGACTGCTTTCAGTGCATCTCAGAGATTTTATTGTATTACATTTTCATTTTAATTTAGTTCCAGGAAGTTATTTCTTTCTTGATTTCTTCTTTGACCCAGTCATCATTTAATAATCAGTTGTTTAATCTCCATGAGTTTGTATATTTACTAGAGATTTGTATGCTGTCCATTTCAAGTTTATGGCATTGTGGTCAAATAGGATACAAGGAGTGATTTCAGTCTTTTTGAATTTGTAAAGATTTGTTTTATATTTTAGGACATGGTCTGTATCAGAAAAACTATGTGTTGCTGAGCAGAATGTATATTCTTTGGTATTTGGGTAGAATATTCTATAAGTATGTTAAGTCCATTTGAAGTATAATGTCAATTAGTTCTGATGGGGTTTTTTGTTGTTTATTTTTTGTCCAGATGACCTGTCTATTGGAGAAAGTTGGGTATTGAAGGCACCTACTATTAATGGGTTGATATTAATCTGTGTCTTTTAGTCTAATAGCAGTTGAGTTTTTGTTGTTTGTTTTTATGAAATTGGGTGCCCCTGAATTTGATGCATATATGTTTAGGATACTAATGTCTTGGTTAAATGTTCCCTTAATTACAATGAAGTGTCCCTATTCATCTCGTCTGATTAGTTTTAGTTTGCAGTCTGCTTTGTCAGATATAAGAACAGTGACATCTGCTTGCTTCCTGGTCCTACTTGATTGGAGTACTTCTGTTTATCCTTTTACTCTAAGGAGGTACCTACCTTTAAAGCTAAGATGTGGTTTTGTTTTGTTTTGTTTTTTGTAGAATATAGATCAATACATTTTGTTTCTTGATCCATTTGATTGGCCTGTGTCTTTTGAAGGAAGAATTGAGGCCATTGACATTTAAAGATATTATTGAAATGTATGTGTTGGTTGTGGTCATCATGTTGTTTTGGTGATATTGTTTATGTTAACAGTGGTGCCCTGTGTTATAATGATTATGACTTTGTATTTCTTTCCACAATCTTTTGGCTATGCTCATTCTTCAGATTGAACTATTGCTCACTCTATTTTCTTCAGGTTTGGTTTGTTGTACACAATATTTTTAGGTTGTTTATATCATGGTAAGTTTTTCTTTCTCCTTCAAAGATATGGCAGATAGTTTTGCTAGGTTTATTAGTCTAGCCTGGTCATCATAGTCTTTTAGGACTTGGAATGCATTTTTCTGGGCTCTTCTGGCTTTGAAAGTTACCATTGTGAAATCAGCTGCTATACAATGGATTTTCCTTTATATGTGACTTGCAGTTTTTCTCTTGAAGCTTTCAATAAACTTTCTTTGCTATGTATACTTAGTATTTTGACTATCATCTAATGTGGGGATTTTCTTCTGCTTGTTCCTATTTGTTGTTCTGTGTTCTTCTTGTATCTGTATGATTATAACTTTTCTTAGTTTGAGGAAGTCTTCTATGATCCTTTAGAAGAGCTGGTCTATGGCATTTACTAGGTATTTTTCTCCCTTGTCTATAACTATAATTTGAAGGTTTGGGTTTTTTTTTCATGGTGTCCCACATTTCCTGTGTGTTCCTTTTATGTCTCTGTCTCTCTGTCTGTCTGTCTGTCTCTCTCTCTCTCTCTCTCTCTCTCTCTCTCTCTCTCTCTCTCTGAGTGTGTGTGTGTGTGTGTGTGTGTGTGTGTGTGTGTGTGTGTGTGTTAAGTTTTCATATTCTTTTCTTACTTGGTATAGATTCTTTATCTTCAGGTCCTGATATTCCATCTTGTGCTTGATTCATTCTCATTACAAGGTTTTCCTTTAAGTTTTCTAGTTGAGCTGTTGGCTTTATCAATTCCATATTCACTTTATCTTGAGCCATATTCATATTTCTACCTTCTCATTGCAGTTTGTTCTCAAGTCCAGGATTCTCTTTGTCATTTCTATCACCTCATCTTTGTGTTTTCTTGGATATTACCCAGGCATTTTTTTCTAATGTTCTTTCTCCTTAGTTTCACTGGATTATTTCTTTGTGTCTTCTTTAAACTCTTTGAATTCTTTGACGTTTAGGATTGTTCTTTAAAAATCTGTTTCCTGTGGTTCATCTAGGTTTCTGTCTTTGGCGAGCATTTCTACAGGGCTGCTATGTTTGAAAGGAGAGATACTGACTTGATCTTTCATATTGTTTGCATTTTTACAGTGAGATTTGGATGTATGGACTGCTTTTGTTAGTTCTAGGTCTGATAAAGACAGAGTGGGTTGGGGCAGAAGATAGGCTATGTGGGAAGATTGGACTTAGAAGTTGGAAATGTCTTGGGTGGAATGATGTCAGGTAGACATAAGGACTGGGCAGATATACAGGATGTATCTCCTAGTCCAAGCATGGAGTATGGGAGTAGATCTGGCTGGATGGAAGGTTGGATGTGGCATAGGAGGGGACTGTGGGTTAGGAGGTAGATAGGATGGAAAAGGCCTAGAAATTGGTTGCAGTGCAGGCCAGGGTGGCCAGAATAAGCCAGGATAGTGGATGTGGGATCCAGGCTAGATCTATTGGGTTGTGGGAATGCATGGATGGAGAAGGTCAGGGATACTCACCAGGAAAGACCCTGAAAAAAGGTATGGGAGACTTAGCAGGGTGGAAAGATTGGATGTAGCACAGAGGGGACCTGTGGGTAGTGGTCTTGTGAAGTCTTTAATAAACTCATTGTTATACTTACTGATAACTTCATCAGAAATCAAAACACAAGAATCTAGCTTTACTAACACCTCACTTTTTGTCATTATTTGTCCATGATTTTAACTCTCCTCCATTTTTATAACTTGAGATTTAAAGTACATTTTAATGGCTTTGTTTGCTGGTGGGACATTTTCTCAAAAGCTGCTCTTGAGAACTAACTAGAGCTAAGTTGCTCAAAAGGAAGTTTGCTGCTTTTGCTTTTCATAATTACATGTCCTTGGATTCACGATTGGGACGTGAGACTTCTGACATGTTTTCTAATGACTAGAAAATTCATGTGACATGAAAGAAGGGTAGAAAATAAGTAAGGTGTATGGGGCATGGTGGGAGACAGGCTACAAAAACCTAATGGGCTCAGTGAGATAGATGTTAATGTTAAATATAGGGTAGGTTTCTTAGGCTGAATCTGAATCTTGTTGTGCATACCTGTGAGTCTGACTAGGAAGACAAATCATGTTCTTTCTCCTCTGTGAGGAGCTGGAAGTGGTTGAACAGGAGGTACCCTGCCAAGTTCCCTGATCCTCAGCATGCCATACTCTGGTCATAGTCATGGCCTTTGTTCTCAGAGTGCTATTCTTGGCTTTTTGTCTTGGTATAGGAGAACTGTGCTGTGATGGGTAAGGTGCAAACCCAACCTTATCTGCGTGGTATGTCTCCACCTATGAATCGTTAGCCAGGAAGCCCTTCACTTTGTAGGGCTTTTTGAGCAGAATCTGATTGATAAACAGATATCTCTGGACCAGATGTTTCCCGTGGCTTTGAGGAAAGAGGCCAGCAAATGAAGAGGTAAGTGACAGGGTGTGTTAGCAAAGGGTGGTCTTGACAGAATAGAGGATGATACAGGATTTATATATTTAACATGGCATCCAAAGTAAAAGCACAGTGCCTGGCACAGGTAGGCATGCCTTGGGATTTGAATGAAGGAATGGTTGTAGGGAGGCAGGGTATAGGAGAAGAAAGAGGGCTGTGCAGGGTGTGGATCTGAGGATCCTATATATACTAGCTGAGCAGTAGGTATAACAAGGCCTGGTGAAAGGAGCCCAGTGGACATTGAAGGAAGGTGTCAGAGCACAGTGCTTATAGTGACCCAGGTGGCACAGGCAAAGCCATGCAGCCTCTGCTTAGCAAAAGTACCTCTGCTCAGTGAACACACACACACACACACACACACACACACACACACACACACACACAATCTCTTAGGTGTGGGATATATCCATTTGCTGAATCTAAGTAGCTCTGAAGATCACTGGGGTGTCCACAGGTCACATAGACTGAAATACCATAGAATAGAAGATAGAGGAAGTTGAAGAAAGAACTGGGGACTTGGGAGATGGGGGTGTTGGAGGGCCTTCCCTTAAGGCAACTGAATATTCCTCAAATTATTCACCAATGATCATCTCATTAAATGTAGAAAAGGCTTTGTCAAAATCTAACACTTCTTCATGATAAAAAGTCCTGAAGAGACAGGACTACAAAAGATATACGTCAGAAGACAGAAATAAGGGAAACAACTTCCACAAGAGCCTCAAAAATGTAAAATATCTTGGGGTAACTCTAACCAAGCAAGTGAAAGACTTACATGATAAAAAATTTAAGACATTGAAGAAAGAAATTGAAGAACGTAACAGAAGATGTATAAGATCACCCATGTTCACAGATTGCCAGGATTGCTGTAGTGGAAATGGACATCCCACCAAAAGTGATTTACAGATATACTACAATACCCATCAAAATTCCAACAGTCTTCACAGAGCCTGATCATTTTCAGTTTCATATGGAAAAACAAAACACTCAGGATAGGTAAAACACTCCTGAGTAATAAGAGAACTGCTAGAAGTATCACCATCCTTGATCTCAAATTGTACTACCAAACTATAGTAATAAAGGCTGCATGGTATTTCACAAAAATGGACATGTTGATCAATGGAATGAATTGAAGACACAGACATAAATCCACACACCTATGCGTTAGAGGCACAAGGTTTCTTGTGCTCACAGATAAGCACTAAAAGAACCAGAAATGTTAAACACACAGGGTGGTCTCTTCAAGAGGATAGATACATAACGTTTTTCTGCACAGAAGGGTAGCAGTGGACATGGTTAATGTCCTGGTGACCACTGTGATATCTGCGTGACAGAGACCACACCAGATCCGCCCCCCCCCAAGACCCTTGCCTAGAGATTGTCTCAGTCAATCTATAGATGCTGTCTTTAGGGAAGATGTCACTTTTACTTTACAAATAGTTTCAATGTAATCATATGCTAAGCTTTGTTGTATACATAGGATTGAGTTAATTATCAATAGGGAAAATTTCACCAAATTCTGCTATCCTTAAATATGCCTAAAATAAACTACTCAGGTTCAGACTCTCAAAGTTTGAATCAACACAGGCTACTGAGGTGTGTTGAATAAAACTAACTTCTTGCCTCATCTGGATCATTACTCTGGATGTAATGGTTGCAGAGACCCCCACACATAAGGACAACTGATCTTTTATAAAGAAGCCAGAAATGCATGGTGGAAAAAATACAGCATCTTCAACAAATGCTGTTGGTCAAACTGGTGGATGCATATAGAAAAATGCGAAGAGAGCCATTCTTATCACCCTGAGTAAAGCTCAACTCCAAACGGATCAAAGACCTTGACTAAGGTCAGATACACAGAATCTGACGGGAGAGCAGAGAAGAGCCTTGAACTCATGGTATAGGAAAAGTCTTTCTGAACAGAACACTGATAGCACAGACACTAAGAAAAGCAATTAATAGCAGAGATCTCGGGAAACTGAAAAGCTTCTGTAAGGTAAAGAAGCCACATTCAGACAAAGCAACAGACTAAAAAATGCGAAAACATTTTTACCAACTACATAACTAATAGAGGACTAAGCTCCAATATATATGAATAACTTAATACACTGGAAATCAAGAAAACAGGTAACAACTAAATTAGGGTATACTGGTGCACACCTGCAATCACAGAGTTGTAGAGGCAGTGACAGGACAATCCCGGGGACTACCATACTGGGCTATTTGGCACGACCCACATCACAGCGAGAGATGCTCTTTCAAAATACAAGGTAAAGAGAATATGAAGACAAGCCAAGGTTGTCTCATGGCCTGCACGTGCACATGCACACAAATCCTTTGTCTGTGCAAACACACATGCAATGCACACACACATAGAAACACATTGTACAATTTGTATGTATATATAAACATTTTCAGTAACCAATAGTATTTCAATAAATGTAGATGAAATGAGTGCAAATAAACAGGCACATGAAAATTTCATAGACTCATTAAGTAACTGTGGTAAAAAAATGGAAATTTTAAATTCACATTATTTTTACGATCCAGAGAAATTATAATGAGGAAACAGAATTAAAGCTACAATAGGATATTTAAACTATTCTGGAATGTTTAGAATAAATTAAAATATTTTTTTAAAAAAATCTTAGAAAGTCACTATCAACAAGGAGCTTCCTTGAATAACCTCAGCATCTAGGGAACATTTATGACATAAAATAAAAGGGAGCAAGTAAGAGAATTCCTGTGGAAACAGCAGCTTGTGGTGTACAATGAAGTTTATAGTACTTGGCAACAGAAATGTCACAAGAGTGTATACAAGTAATACCACACATTTTATTCCAATCATATGAAGAATCATGCTTTGCTACTTGTAAGAAGAATCTGTTTTTTTTTTTTTGGTTTTTCGAGACAGGGTTTCTCTGTGTAGCTTTGCGCCTTTCCTGGAACTCACTTGGTAGCCCAGGCTGGCCATGAACTCACAGAGATCCGCCTGGCTCTGCCTCCCGAGTGCTGGAATTAAAGGCGTGCGCCACCACCACCCGGCAGAAGAATCTGTTTTTAGCGGAAAAAATATTGGTGTTGTACCAGCATGACTCCTTACAACTATATAAATGTCCAGTGCAAGGGGGCTGGGCCAATGACCTCCTCCGACCTCTGTTGGAATGAGGAATTCACACATACATGCATGCTGGCACTACACTCATACATATAAATTGGTTTTTTGAATGAAGAGAAAATTTAACCTTTTTTAAAAATCTGGTGGCGCATTGCCTGCAAGTTTTTCAGCATATTGATTATTCTGTAATCAGAACTGATTTGTACCAAAGGAGTAATTGTGGGATAGACATTCATCACAAACTTCTGAAGAGTCAAGATGACTGGGTTGTATGTCCATAACAGGACTGAGGTGGTTGAGATGATGAAGTCCACCCAGTACATGACCACAAAGAAAACCACCAGCAGCAAGATGGTCTGGGTGGCCCTCTTCTCGGGGGATGCTCTTGGATGGCTGATGCTGTGAAGATGCTTACATTGCCTCTGATGTCTGAACAAGATAATCACCATGTATGCACTTGTGGTCAACATAACTCCTACAAGAAAGACATCTCTGGAGACTGCCACTGTTAAAATCAGTGCCCTGGTGATGTAGTTCATGGGGAAGAGTGAGCAGGATTCAGTAACCTTCATCTGGTTGCTCTCACTCACATTGGTAAAAGCACCAACATAGAAGATCCACCTACTACTGAATGACAAATTGAAAGACCAGAGGTAGAAGAAAGCATACATCATGTATGTTTTTAGTTTGTGTTTAAATTTTGCCAACAATGAGGTACTGGGACTGATAGTGACAGCCTGGAACACACTCAGGAGGCAGGTGATGCAGATGGAGAGACCTCTCATCACTCTGTTCATGTAAAAAGTTGCCTTACATTTGAAGTCATTCTCAAGGTTCAGGGACTCAAATACGTGTGTAAGCCAAATATCCCCTCCAATGAGGACCATTATTATGTGGATGAAGGTCAGTTGATAGGAGATCAGGTCCATGGGCTTAGGTCTGTGACACAGGATTATGAAAGTGTAGAAAAAAAGGAGAAACATATTGGCTATGACTCCAAGTCCAGATTGGAAATAAAGTATATTCTTTAATGAGGACATACGTGGAAAGTGCATTCTTCTTAACATCATAGTGGAAGTATATTTCATATACGTGGAAAAAATAATAGAGTATGCATCAAACTTGTGATTCACTGGTCAATATGTCTATACCATCATTCTGTTTTACCTACTTATTCTTTATTAACCTGTCTCTTTAACTTTTGATGTTCCAGACTGGATATCATATATTTCTATATATTTCTCCATGTATCTACCGGTATATATAGCATACTAGAGATAATAAAGGCATTCAAAGTTGCATCCGATACAGAATGCACACTTTGTGTGCCTATATTGCACCTGGGCCTTATGCCTTTGAAATCTAATCCTATTGATTTAAATTGCCTTGTTTTATAGTTAACACCTAAAATAGTAGTAAGGAACACAGAATATTAATCTTATCTGTACAACTAAATAAAAATTATGTTGATCTGGGAAAAAAATCACAAAAGAAATCCAAAAGAGTGAGGTGAGTCAGCCTCATATTTCATAATTTCAATAAGCTCTATTTTGCAACTAGGCCATGTTTTGACTCGTAATTCTAGTGGAATTACAATGATAATTCATGATAATCTCACTATTTTAATCCACAAAATGTCTATCTCAATTCATCTGTTTTTATGTTCACTTTTCCATGGAACCTTACATCCCCATTATCTGGAATTGAAAATATAGATACAGTTGGAGGCCATTATTGCACTTTCCACACCCTATTAATTGTAACCATTATGTTTATAAATGTCCCTAGGTGTCTCTCAGCTTACTTCCCATCCTGTTTAAAACTTTTGTGAACTTTACCTCGGGTTTAAAGAACTAACTCCCAGCTATAAAGACAAACACTATTTTTCTTTTCTTGTGGTGGAGTGGGTGGGTAGTAAATGGTTAACAGTGTGATTTGTTATAGCTTTTTCAGGCATCCATATTGCTATTTACCTACCTCCCACCACCAAAGGGGCCACCTTCCTGTTTTCCCATTTTCCCTATCAGATCCCTTGTACTCTGCAATTACCCTTACTTTTCTCCTGCCTTCTTCTGGATGTACCTCCTTCTCCCTCCCTAGTGAGCTCCCATTTCCCCACATACACTCTCAGATCTCCTGTATTCTACCATTCTCCTTTACCCTCTTCCCTGCCCCTACAAGGCGCTCCCTTTTCCCATTTCCTTGATCAGACTACTTGTACCCTTCTATGACTTGTCCCCTCTCCATTGTTCCCTACCATCCCACCCCTATCCTGGCAAGGTTACTCTGCTTTCTGTAGTTGCTACAGGCTATGTAACCTGAAGATGTGGAGCTAGGAGCCTCCAAGAAGAAAGAACACGTGACTAAGACAAACACTATTTTCAACACACTGGGAAAAATGTGAACTTGCCAAAGATGACCATATAGTGATCCAGTTTTGGAATTTCTGTTTTAAAAGAGATTCCTTCCCATGCTGTGGAAACCAAGGCCCCAGTGTTATCAGAGAACATCAGCACCAGACAGTGTTTGCAGTTCCACTCCACAGTCTCACCTTTGGTGCCTATGTTAGTTATTTGGCCTGGTTACCAGTGTCGTTATTTTGTCAAATTACTATAATTCAGTGCTTTAAAATGAGCTTCGTGATTAAAAAAAAAAAGAAAGAAAACTGATACAATGACTCAGATTCTTGTGAGAAAAAGAGTGCCCAATTGTATTTTCAAGTTCACTCATATATTTCACATTTATAGTTGCATGCACGCATATATGTATAGAAATAGTACAGGAGTTAGTGGCTGATGACCCTCTAAAAGCTCCCTATGAATACAAGACAATAAACCACATTTGATATCACACAAATTTTGCCCTTTAAAAGCTTAACCTAGTAAAGGAATAGATTCATCCCAATTGCCAGAGCCAAACATCTGATTTCCCCACCAACATGTACTTACAGCAGCTGCACTATGATGTTGCTGGGAATCTAATTCAGGTTCTTTGCAAGAGTAAAATGAACTCTGAACCACTGAGCCATCTCTCCTGGATTAGATTCCCAGCAATGACATGGTGGCTCATAACCCTCTGTAACGCTCATTCCAGAGAATCCATTGCCCTCTCAGACCCAGGCATGAAAGTGGAGCACAGACATATATGCATACAAAGCACTCATACATGGAAAATAAAATAAACCTTTTTAAACTTTCATTCTTCTCTCATGCATTACATCCGGACTGCAGTTTCCCCTCTTTCCTTCCCTCCCCTCCCTCCACCTCCTCTCTCCCCTAGATCAATTCATCCTCTGTTTCCACTAAAAAAAAAAAACAATCTCATAGCCAGCCTCCCAGGGATATCCACCAAACATGGCCCAACAAGATACAATAAGAATGGGCACAAATCCTCCTATCATAGATGGACAAAATCATAAATATATAAATAAATAAGTAAATAAGTAAGTAAGTAAATAAATAAATAAATAAAAGCTCCAAGGTACCATTTAATTCAAGGCTTGATCTCCAAACAAAAAGACTTGTAGCCCAATTACAACTTTAAAAATGCAAATGCACAAACCATATATGTACAACTATTTATTATGAATTAATCTATTCATAGATATTACTAAAAATAGTAATTAATATATTATTAATATACAATTCCTTAATGTCTCATATGTATTGTAAGTCATACAAAAAGATGATACTACAATCAGGTAGAAGAGAGTAATCTCAAATGTTTTTTTCTTATCCCAAAGTTGAGCGAGCACTTCAGCCCCTTCATTTCCTATCCATAGCTTTGTAAATGTTTATCCCATGAAGAAAATGACACATCTTTATCAAGTGTCATCCATCTCTTAGGCTCACTGGAGGTGAGACTGGACCAGAAATGTCCATAGCTACTATGGCTACAAGCTGAGGTGTTAACACATATATGCATTGAGAAAAGTCATGTTTTATTTGGAAAAAAAATGCAACACTGGGGTAAATCTGCACATTCTAGGAAAGCACTCTAAAACGAAGGCATAACCTGAAGCTCTGAGTATTTGTCACTTGTTTATTTTCTATTTATGCTTTTACAGACCTCACTATATAGCTGATGCTGGCCTTGAGCTTGCTATGTTGTCCAGGATGTTCTCAAATTCATGTTCCTTCTGCTTCTGTGTCTTGAGTGCTGGAGTTACTGGTGTGCACGCAAATCCAAGATGTTTATTTTAATTTAAATTTTAAGAATTTATCAGACATTTTTATTTGATAACTCTGGCAGTTTCTAAATAGAAGATTCAAAACATCTATACTAATGTAATGCTAACCAGGAAGTCATAGAATAGATTAAAACACCAGAGATAAAATCTACACAGTAGTAGAGTGCCGAGGAGAATTAGACCCTCTGTGACATGCTGGAAATTTACTATCTGTATACATACCTTGTAGTCTATAGGTGTGTGAAGGTCAGGGCTGCTCAGGCCACAAAAGCACTGGAGCACGTTTGAAGCAGACACTGGAAATGAAGGTTATTGCTATTTCTGGTTTTCACAATAGTTTAAGTTGTAAGTACTAAAACCTAAGTGTACCAATAAACATTCATAATTGTGAAGAAGCCATCACTATTGAATTGACCCAGACTCAAAGACCAAACAGTCTGCAGGCAGCTGTCTGGAAAGATGTATAAAAAAAGGAACCAATGTAGAGTTGCATAGTTCCTTAGTGCATAGCTCTACATTCTTCTGAGAAACATCACTTTACCCCTTCATTATCACAGCGTTTTCACAGCGTTTGATTTTAAACATGAATTTATGATGCTTTGAAGAGATAATAATATGATAGACATACAAATATAGTAGATCAAAAGTATCATTTTCATTTTTAAGTTTTACCATAGTTAATGAGTAATGACCACAAGGTAGCAGGACTGCTCAGAGAGAATACAGAGTGATTGTGTGACTTTCAGGTGACAAGATACATGGTGTTGGCTGGTGCACGGTCCACTGGCGCAACATTAATAAGTCTTCAGGAATCTCAGGAAGATGAAGACCTTAGCCACTCAAATTAGGTCCATGAAATCTTTATGAAATACGTAATGCCAGCAGGAAAAAATAGTGATTATTTTTCATAAAGTATGAATTCATAGTAATTGCCTGATAATCAAATAATTTTAGTGCATAACTTATTCTTTGGAAATTGAGTTTAGCACAGATGAAACTGGAAACACACAGACACTGACTGGAACATTACATTCTCACAGTTATGAGCCAGTTTCCCTAAGATGAAGCAGCAGCAGCAGAACATCACTGCAGAACCTGTGAGGAAGCAGTCACACCACAACTGGATCACATGTCACACAGTGTAAGTCTGGGATAGATGTGAAAATGTTCAATCTAAGTGTGTGTGTGTGTGTGTGTGTGTGTGTGTGTGTGTGTGTGTGTGTGTGTGTGTTAAATGACTGGACTGCTGGGCCTGAGACTAGAGCAATAGCATATTGTGTGCTGGAGCTGCTATCATGAATAACTATTGAGCACTTGAGTGAAAAACTGAGAGTTACATCAAATATGTTCATGAAATAAAATGAGCCTTAAAGAAAATGGAGAGTGTGTCCTATATTTTATGCTTGACTTGACCAGATCTGTGGGCCCTGCCTAGTGCATAAGCACAGATTTTTAATTTGCATTACTCAAAACAAAGTGAAAATTCTTTAATGCTTGCAAAAATAAACTCATGTTTCTGTCATTTGTTTTTTTTTTTTTTTTGTGGTTTGTAGTTTGGATACTCTATGGCCAGGGTTGAATGACATTTACTGGCATCATTTTGTTCTATATTTTAAAAACAACAATTTCATAATTTTACATTATCGGTTTTCCACTTTAATTTTGCTGTAGTGTGTGTATGGGGGTGTTACATAGAGTCTCATTCTGTAGTGCAAACTGACTTCAATCAAACTCTTGATGTTCCTGTCTTAGCCCTCAAAGTGTGCCATTACACCTGCCTTCATTTTCCATTTTAATCTCCTGTATAAATTAGTAAATGATATTCTAGCAAAACTAAAATGAACTTGTGATAGCAGCTAAACTAAATTTACTTGGCATATTTTGTGAATGTGTATTTTAATGAGCAATTGTATTTTGTAACTATTAGAGAAAACCTTGGGGATTTTGACTTTGAGTAATTTTATACTATTTGAGAATTGAAAATATTTTTATCACTGCTAATAAAAAGCTTACTCAATATTATATCAGTATCAATGTTACATGATTCAATTTAAAAAACGTAAAATATTAAAAATGAATTTACTTTAACTTAAAGAGTGGAACTGCTGCTGAAATTTTACAGTTTACATTTTGGTAAGAATAAATTTACAAAGGTTTCATAAATAAGTGAAATGAGACTTCCAGATACTTCGGCAGTAAACAGAAAAGATAGAGTTTATTAGAAATCATTGCAATAGAGTAAACAATTTTTTAAACTCACTGTATAATGTTAAGAACATCTTATGTATTACTAGGCAGTGAGTTGAAACTTTCCTTAAAAAAACTGGTACGTATATGCAGACTTAACAGAATAGAAAATTACTGATAAGCACTGAATTAGTTAATGTTTGTGGTATATTTATAGCTTAAGTTTCATATAAATTAATGCATACACTCAGTTAACTTAAGAAAAAGTAGTAAAATGAGAAAATACAAAATACAATTTAAATGTATCTTAATATATAAATGTACTTCTGCAAAGGACTAAATGTGTGTTCTTCGTTGTTCATCCTCTTAAGTCATTTCGGGTGTTTTGTGACAGGAATGGAAAACTAACACAGTTGGCATCACCTAGATGGAACCATGTTCTTAGAATTATTAAAGCACACACTCACGAGAATCCATAGTCAGATACACTCACTAAAATACTCTATTTGGTGTTACTTTTTATGTATGTACTAGTGTATATTCATTGTGAAAAGAGATGGGCTTCATGACATTTACGTTCAATATATAATATCCATTGATCGTCTTCACCCTATTGGCCTTTCCTGTCTCTAGCCACACTTCTGCTAGGCCCTGTCCTTTTTCCAGTAGCCTCTTTTCTACTGTCATAGAAAGTGAAATCTATGTTCTTTTACAAATCATTGCCCAGATGTTTTATGTCTACAAGCATCTGCTGTGTTTGCTTGTGATACAATATGACTCAAAAGTACATTTCTAAGCAGAGAATTCTCTAATCATTTTATTACAGAAAATCCTGATTCACTTCACTGCCTACTCACAGCTTTCACTATTAATGAAAAGAACAACGAACACTCACCTGGCCCGGCCTTTGATGAACATTCATGTAGAATGAGGCCCTAAGAAGCAGTTATAAGGAAGAAATGTCATGAGATCATCTCCCTCTAGACCCATAATTATCATGTCCTCTATGGAGAGAAGTTCGGATCTTGAGGTTGTTAAATAGTGGTATCATCAAATGGAAGAGTGAACTTTCCTAATTCCAGGAAAACAGTGGAGTAGGAACAGCTGAGCTCTGGGTTTCCTGTGTGTGAGCTCTTCTCCCTAGGCCATATCTGTCTGTATGGATGAGTTGATCCCAGTCCTTGTGGACAAAACAAAAGGAAAAATAATAATGTCCCATTTAAAAGAAGTAGGAAAACATTTTCACTCCCCAAAGGCATCCTCTGCTTCCAAAACGTTCCTGAAAGCCTCCTTGCTTACTTGACAGTGTCTTCGGGGTCTCACCTGGAAATTAACAACACTTTTGTTAAACTTAAGAAAATGTCACCTCCTCCAAACACACTTGGGAAACATAATTTTTCTTAGAGGGCACAGACGTGAAGCAATATAATCAGCAGATAGTGAGCTGTGGGACTAAGGATGTAACTCAGATGGTAGAGTGCATGCCTAGAAAGTATTGTTTATGTGGGACACCATGCAGAAATCAAACTTCACGTTATATGTACAGGTGAAGGAGAAGAATCCCAAGTCAATGGCAGACACAAGACCTGCAATAAGATCACAGAAGAAAACTGTCCCAAACTAAGGAAAGAGTCACCCATACAAATACAAGAAGCACACAGAACACATCAAAGACAAGACCAGAAAAGAACACTTCAGTGGCATCTCAT
This sequence comes from Peromyscus leucopus, assembly GCF_004664715.2. Classification (NCBI taxonomy): domain Eukaryota; kingdom Metazoa; phylum Chordata; class Mammalia; order Rodentia; family Cricetidae; genus Peromyscus; species Peromyscus leucopus. The sequence continues at coordinate 75,636,119 of NC_051065.1, read as the reverse complement.
AGTTAAAACACTAAGTATACAGAACAGAAAAGTGGATTGAAAGCTGCAAGAGAAGGGCTGCAGGTCACAGCTCAAGAAAACCCACCAAAAGAACACCTGATTTCTCAAAGGAAACTTTGAAACCCAGAAGGGCCTTGAACAATACATGCCTAAATGACAACCAATCTAAAATACTACACCCAGGTAAACTACTGCCATGGATGAAGAGAAGGAACAATTTTCCACATGATAGACAGCCTAAAAGTTTTATGTTCAACAAACCAAACCTAGGGTAATACAGGGAGCATTATTTTGGGAAAAAAAAGAGGAATGAGCAAAACAGAGACACTGTGGAAATACATATGAGCCATAATTATTAAGACATAAAGTCCCACTGAGAACACAACACCAAAAATCAACAACATGATGATCAGAACTAGCACACATATTGCAATAATAATTCAAACATGAATGGCCTCAATTTTCCAATCAAGTCAGAGAGTGCCTGAATAGATCAAGAAACAAAATCTATCTGTTGCTTGCAAAAAACACATTTTAGTTATAAAGATAGGCACCACCCTAGAGTAAAATGATAGACAAAGTACTCCAATCATATGGAACCAGGAAGAAAGCAAGTGTTACTATCCAAACATCTGACAAAATAAACTTTGAACTAAAACTAATCAAATGAAATAAAGAGGGAAACTTTCTAATCAAGCATTCTAATCAAGGAAACTTAATCAAGAAGACATTACTACCTTAAACATATGCACACCAAACTCAGGGACACAAAATTTAAAAAACAAAATCTATTTCTGGGTTAAAAGACAAAGATTAACACTAATCCATTAATATTTGGTGAATTCAATACCCAACTCTCTCCAATAGACATGTCATCTAGACAGAAAATTAACAGAGAAACATCAGGATTAATTGACATCACACATCAAATGGGCTTAAAAATATCTACAGAATAGTCTACCCAAATATTAAAGAGTCCACATTTTACTCTGCAGCACAAAGACCCTTTTCTAAAGTAGGCCATACATTCAAATGCAAAACAAACCAATACAAATAAGAAAGAAGAAAATCACTCTTTGTATTCTATATGATAATGGTGCAATAAAACCTAAAATTGACAGCACACGAATCTCTAGTAAAACTCAAACTCATGGAAATGAAACAATGCCTTATAGAATGATGACTGTGTTAGAGAAGAAATCAATAAATAAAAATTTGTGAAACTAAATCAAAATGAAAACAATGAGACATAATTTCTGAGATACATTGAAAGGATATCTGTGCATAAATAGTAACCATTTTAGAAATGATTGAACTTGTGATATGAAACAGTTACACATTGGGCTAACCTTTCTCCTAGAGATTTTCTAGTTGGTATTACTGACATGTGGCTTATTTTACAATGTAGCTAGTTTGGTTTCAATTTTGTTGTAAGAATATTGAGATTTATAGTATAGAATAAAGTAATTATTTTCCACACACTAGCTATTACAGAAGGTATCACAATACTTCATTTCAATCTATATTACAGAGCCATATTAGGAAAAACAACATCGTACTTGCGCCAAACCTGACAGATAGATCAGTGTAATAACATAGGAGATACTGGCATGAGGTCATTAAGTTGTATCCACTGATCATTGACAAAGATGCCAGCAATACACACTGGAGAAAAGCCAGCCTCTTCACCTTTCAGTGCATGAAAATATTATGTCCGCATGTAAGATACTTAATCTATAGCCCTTTATCCACCCTCAAAAAAATTAATTCCAGGAGTCTTAGACACATTAAGACCCAAATCTGAAACAATTAAAGGAAAAAGTAGGGGACATTTCAACATATAGACAGACAAGTTTCTAATTCAGACTCCAGTTGCACAGGGAATAAGGCAAAAAAGTGAAAAAAGGAATGTCATGAAATTAAACAGCTTCATTGAAAAGGAGACAGTTAATGTGAAAAGTGAAAAGACAACCCACAGAATGGGAGAAAAATCTTGGCCTGCTATATATCTGACAGAATATATATATATTTCTGTGTATATAAAATTTCTGTGTATATAAAATATACACAGAAATAAGAAACTAAAAAAGAAATCACACAATCCAATTAATAAATTGGCTAATGAAATACACAAAGAATTAATATAATTCAATAAATACATAAATAACTCAATTTGATACTAGATTGTAAACAGGTTTTTTCCAGTAATATAAACTGTCAACAGTTGCATGAAAATGTGCACAATAATACTCATTATTATGGAAAGGCAAACCAAAACAATATGGATATTACTTCACATATATTAGAAGGATTTGAATCAAAATCTCAACAGATAACAAGGGTTAGGAGAAAAAGGAATACCCATTCATTTTCCATGAAAGGATGCAGGCATTGTGTGAAAAACTATTGTGGTTCTTCACATAGATTCAAAGTAGAATTACAAAAATCAAACTAAGATTCCATTTTGTGAACATATATGCAGGACATTAAATTTATATCCCAAAGAAATAATTGCATTATTCATGAGAACTCAAATATGAAAATATATATATGAATTTGTATATTATTGATGGCAAAATATCATGAATAATATGATGTATACCATATAAATTATTAATAAAATTATATTTTCTTTTGGTATAAATATAAACAGACCTATAACCCCAATGGATTAGAAGCAGTAATTATGTCTCCCAACAAAAAAGAAAAGAAAAGAAAACCAGAAAAACAAAAAAACCAGGGCCAGGGCCAGATGATTTTAGCACAAAATTCTCCATGACTTCCAAAAGGACGTTAACCCCATGTCTTGGCCTGAGTTCTATTGCTGTGAAGAGACACCATGATCTTGAAAACTCTTGTAAAGGAAAGCATTTAATTGGGGCTTGCTTACGATTCAGAAATTTTTTTCCATTTTTGTCTTGGTGGGGAGCATGGTGCCATGCAGACATGGTGCTGGAGAAGGTGCTAAGAATTCAACCTCCAGTTTCACAGGCAGCAGCAAGAGAGTCATGGGGCCTGGCCTGGGATTTCAAAAGCTGGAAGCCCACACCCAGTGACACACTTCCTCCAAAAATGCCATACTTACTCAAACAAATAGTACCACTCCCTAAGCATTCAAATCTATGAGCCTAATGGGTCCATTCTTACTCCAGCCACACCTCACAAAACTCTTCAAATTATTCACCAAATTTCAAAATGAAGGAACACTGCCCAATTCTTTTTTGTGTGTCCAAGTTAACCTGATATATAAACTACTTAAGGACCCAATAAAGAAAGAGAATTTAGATCAATTTCCCTTATGAACATAGATGCAAAAGTTTATCGCTAAATCACCTGCAAACCTAATCCAAGAACACATCAAAAAGATCATTCACCATGATCAAGTAGGCTTCATCCCAGAGGTGCAGGTATAATTCAACATACATGAACTGATAAAGATAATAGAACATATAAACAGACTGAAAGACAAAAACCTCATGATCATCTCATTAGATAAAGAAAAGGCCTTTGACAAAATCCAAAACCCCTTTATGAGAAAAGTCTTGGAAATATTAGGGATACAAGGAACATAATTAAACATAATAAAGGCAATTTATAGTGAGCCCATAGCCAACAGCAACTTAAACAGAGAGAAACTTAAAAGAATTCAAGTAAAATCAGAAAGAAGACAAGGATACCCACTCTCTCCATACCTATTATATATATAGTACTTGAGTCTATCTTAGAGTTCCTATTGCTGTGAAGAGACACCATGGCCATGGCAACTCTTATAAAGAAAAATGTGTAATTGGGGTGTCTTGCTTACATTTTCAGAGGTTCATTCCATTATCAGCATGGTGGGGAGCAGTATGGTGGCATGCAGGCAGACATGGTGCTGGAGAAGTAGCTGAGAGTCCTACATCTTGCAGGCAACAGAGTCAACTGAGTGTCACACTGAGTGAAGCTTGAGCAAAGAAGACCTAAAGTCCTCCTGCACAGTGACACACTTCCTCTGACAAGACCACACCTATTCCTCAAGGCCACACCTCCTGATAGTGCCACTCCCTTTGGGATTATGGGACCTGATTACATTCAAACTACCACAAAGTCTTAATAGAGCAATAAAATAACTGAAGGACATTGAGAAGATACAAATAAGAAAGAAGTCAAAGTATCTTCGTTTGCACGTGCTGTGATAGGGTGACATTAGTCTTAGTTTTTGATTTTTTTACATCTAGAATGAACTGTAACCCAAAATGACCGGAGACACTTGTGCAATGTTTTTCCTTAGTCATTAGAAGTTGGTTTTTCCCACTCCTAATCTGCATCTTTGAGGTAGGAAGATCCATCTTTACTCTGGACCACACCTATACTGCAGCTTATTTAAAGGCCACGGAAAAGGGAAGCATGCTCTCTTTGCCTACTTGCTCTTGTTCTTTCCAGAAAATCCATTCTTTCACTGGCATTAGAGACTACGTCTTTAGGATTCATCATATACCAAAGAGCAGCTGACACATTCAGCCTTGTGGATTGAACAACTACTGGATCTGTGGACTTTCCTGTGGTAGGCAGCAATCATTGGATTAGTTGGACCACAGTATATAAGCCATTCTAATAAATGTGCTTTCTATATAGAATATATTCATTCTATATGTTCTGTTCTCTAGAGAACCCTGAATAATACAGATTATACTACATGACTCTAGTTTACTGGTTCTCAACCTTCCCAATGCTGTGACCCTTTAATACAGTTCATGTTGTAGTCACCCCTTCAATCATAAAATTATTTTTGTTGCTACTTCATAACTAATTTTGCTACTGTTATGAATCATAATGTATATATCTAATATTTCTTAAGATCTTAGGTGACCCCATGAAAGGGTCATTCAACCCTAAAGGGGTTGTGATGCACAGCTTGAGAATCACTGTTCTAAAACTACCACCAGGAAATTTCTACAGCTGCTAAACACTTTCAGCAAATTAACTGGATGCAAAATTAATTCACAAAAATAAGTAGCCTTGCTGGCTGGAAGTGGCACACACCTTTAATCCCAGCACTTGGGAGGCAGAGTCAGGTGAATCTCTGAGAGTTCAAAGCCAGCCTGGTCTACAGAACAAGATCCAGGACAGGCACCAAAACTACACAGAGAAATCTTGTCTCGAAAAATCAAAAATAAATAAATAAATAGCCTTTCTATATATTACAAATGGACTGAAAGAGAAATCAAGAAAACAACACCTTTCACAAGAGCTTCAAATAATATAACTTGGGTTAACTCTAACCAAGCAATGAAAGACTGGTGTGATAAAAATTTTAAGACATTGAAGAAAGAAACTGAAAAAGATATAAGCAGATAGAAAGCTCTCCATGTTCATGGATCATTGGGATTAATTTAGTAAAAATGGCCATCCTACCAAAAGCAATCTACAGATTCAATGCAATCCCAATCAAATTTCCAGCACAATTTTCACAGAACTTAAAAAGACAGTTCTCAACTTCATATGTGTTGCTTGGATCCTAAGGGCTCCCACGGGGGAGGGGGTGAAAAGGTGTGGCATCAACGACACAGACACCAGACACCAGGAGTCCATTGAAAGCAAATACCAAACTCATTTACTCAATAACAGGGAAGGCCTTATGTACCCTCCTCCCAGCAACCAGTCTGTGTTGTCATTCCTCATTGACTGGGCACAATCAGAAACTCTGACAGCAACTGTTGCTAGGTCCTCAGGCATACTTGGCATGATCAGGAACTCTGACATCGACTAGGAACTCTGAGAGCTCCTGTTGCTAGGCCCTCAGAAAGACTCCACGAGTACATTGTGTGAATGCCTTGGCTACTGGTGTGAGCCAATTTCCTCGACCCTATGAGCCTGTCCTACTACACATATGGAAATACAAAAACAAAAAAAATCCACAGGATAGTTAAAACACTACTGAATAATAAAAGAACTGCTGGAGGTATTATTAATTCCAAAGATGGTAAGAGAAAGTCCCCTGACCGAAATCATCGTGCTCAAATAATAAAAACAAACAATTGATTAAAGCAAGCTTTTTAATTCATATACATATGACACCTCTCCCTATGATCAGCATTGGATGTAAGGAAGACAAAGCCTTTATAGCTCAAGGTTAGGGGCTTTCTAAATAGCCGATTTTGTGGGCAAAATAGGCCAGGTTACAGGAGCAGAACATAAGTTAACAAATAAATCCCTCCAGAAACAAAGACATGGTTGCAAGGTAGGTATAGTAAGGTAGTTATAAAAAGGTAGCCATACCAACCATTTTGAAACAAAGTTAGGATTTCAAGATGGTTATAAACAACTTGTTGAAACAAAGACATGATAGGCATTCCTGGAACAGGCAGGAGAGAACCATTTGTAGTTAAGGTTTCAGGTGACACATAGCCCAATCTTTGAGAAACAGAGGTTTAATCATAGACAGGAATGACCCTGTTCCTCTTTACTGTAAGGTAGCTTTTAAGCCTAAGATGGAGACAGGCTGGTTCTTTAATAGCATCATTCCCAATCTCAAGTTGTACTAGAGAGCTATAGTAATAAAAACAGCATGATATTGTCACAAAAACAGACACACTGATTAATGGAATCTAATTGAAGACCCACACAGAAATCCACATACCAATGGACATCTGATTTTTGATGAAGAAATCAGAAATGTACACTGGAAAATAGTATCTTTAACAAATGATACTGGTCAAACTGGATGTCTGCATGTAGAAGAATGCAAATAGATCCATACTTATCACACTGTACAAAACTCAACTCCAAATGGATCAAAGACCTCAGCATAAGGCCAGATACACTGAACCTATTAGAAGAGAAAGTTGGTAATAGCCTTGAACCCATTGTCACAGGAAAACCTTTCTGAACAGAATGTTGATTGCACAGGCACTAAGAACAGCAATTAATAAATGGGCCCTCATGAACTAAAAAATTTCTGCATGGCAAAAGTCACCATCATTTAGAGAAATTAGAAAACTACAGAATGGGAAAAGATTTTTACCAACTACATAACCAATAGAGGGCTAATATCCAAAATATATAAAGAACTCAAAACATTGACATTAAGAAAACAAATAACCTAATTTAAAAGTGGGGTACAGATCTAAAGAGAGAATTCTCAAAAGTGGAAAATCAAATGCCTGAGAAGCACTTAAAGAATGTTTCAACATCCCTAGTCATCTGGGATATGAAAATTAAAGCTACTTTGAGATTTCACCTTATACAGTCAGAATGGCCAAGATGAATAACACAAATGACATTTTATGCTGGCAAGGTTGTTGGCTAAGGAGAATACTCATCCATTGTTATTGGCAGCAAAAACTTGTACATCTTCTATGGAAACCAGTGTGGTGGTTCGTCAGGTAGTTGGGAGTAGAGCAACTTCAAGATTCACCTATAGCATGATTGGGCATATACCCAGAGGGCACTTTATTCTACTACAGACACTTGCTTATTCATAATACCCAGAAATTGGAAACAACCAGATGTCCACTGACAGAAGAATGAATAAAGAAAATATGGTACATTTACATAATAGAACATTACTCAGTCATTAAAAGTAATGAAATTTTTAGCCAAAGGGATGAAACCAGAAAAAGTCTGTGAGGTAACACAGACCCAGAAAGACAAACATGGTTATGTTTGCTTATATTTGGATTTGAGCTATTAAGTCATTGATAATCCATATAACCACAGAGGTTAGGCATAAAGCTAGGGAAGAGGGATCAGGAGATCTCATTAGGAAGGGAAAATAGAACAGATAGTTATGGATGGATGAGGAAGGCTGAAAGGGGGAACCAAATGGGAAAGGGGAGGGAGAAGAGGGACAAGAAGAGAGTATAGGGAGGGATAGCTAAAACTAGGGAACATTTAAGGGATCATGTGGAGAACTTAAAACAGAAGAAGCTTCCTAAAGTGTATACATATATGAAAGCAGTCTAAATGAAATCACCAAATAACGGGGGTACTGAACCCCAAATTAAATCTCTCAACACCAAACGAAGCTTCCAGTACCAGGAATAAGTTACATCTAACTGAGCTGTTGGACAAAGGGACTTCATGAGGATCTGAAAACAACCCAGGGAATTGTCAAGGCTGTTGTCTGCTCTCTACAAACTGATCCTGAGGTCAACAGCTATGCCGGGGACCAGCCTCAGCACTTTTGGGGGACCGAAGGACAGGATTCCTTGAAGGCACAGTAATGACTCAGAGACAGTGTTCCTGCAAGCTGAGGTCACTTCCGGCTTCTGCAGTTGCTAAGTTCCCTCTTTGCTACAGATTCCTTAGCTTCCCTAGCTTCTGCTTTTGCCCTGGTAACCTCAGTCTTTTATTATCATAAGCAAGGGGGAACAGAAAGAAAAGGGGAAATCACCCAATACAAAATGTTCTCATGATTCCAAAGATTATTCTTAGAAAATCACCAATATAATCTTCATTATCTTTTACTAAACACAGGAACTATCCCAGACTTAACACCGAAGCAAGTGTAATCTATTTTTATTATTAATAATTATACAATCTTCTGAGCACTTGACCCAGAGGCTAATAACATGCAATTTCACACACACACACACACACACACACACACACACACACACACTCAAAAAGGTAAAAATAAGAACAGTGGTCAATGTACCAGACAGTCATTTCCTTCTCACACAGCCTGCTCTGACCTCAAGACCCCTGCAGGCACCTAAGTTCCTCCTCAACCCTCTGCAAACACCAAGCCCCATGACTGGTGGGCCACAAAGACCTCAGACAAGAAATCTGTCCCTGCAAGTCAGCAAATTCAGTCCTTCTGTATCCCAACAATTCCAAGGAAGACCTGATCCAATTTGCAGAGTTTCCATGAAAGGACGCTCACCTTTTCTGGCAGCTCATTTTGTTTGTTTGTTTTTCGAGACAGGATTTCTCTGTGTAGCTTTGCGCCTTTCCTGGAACGCACTTTGGAGAGCAGGCTGGCATCGAACTCATAGAGATCTGCCTGACTCTGGTTCCCAAGTGCTGGGATTAAAGGCATGCACCACCACTGCCCGGCCGGGCAGCTCTTTTTAATCTAGGAACACAACAAAATATGTAGCAATCACTCCATCAGTTGCCACATTGTCTCCACACTCCTTCAGGAGGAATAAAAAATATCTGGATTAAAGTTGCCATCTCCCTTTCTTGGTGGAGGCCACTATTTTCCTCATATTCCAGGTTCCCACACTTTTAGTTTGTCATTCCAACTATATGTTGCTCCATCCACAGGCTTCGGCCAGTACCCCTTAGGGACTCAAGTTTACACAATGTCCTTGGAATATCCTCAGAAACTGAATTATTCATCATGGCTAATTTGAGTCCAGTGTGTTGACACACATCATACCATGTGCTATAGTTGACCACACATTCGGTACAGTTTATCCAAGCCTGAAAAGCTTCCCCAGGCTGCAGATTCTTTCCCATGAACTGTATAACTTCCTTAACCCCAGCCTGGATGATCATCTCTGTATAATTTCCTGTGAAATTTACTTCACTCCTTTCCTGTATCACAGAAATCACCACTGATCTAGGAACACAGAACATGAAGATCAGATAGAAGAAAAAGACTAGTATTACAAGAAGGATTTATACAGAGGAGGACATGACATGTGCATGCCATAAAGAATGACCTTGGGACACAGGCATTTCTGCCGTGGCCCTCTAGAGGGGATGCGAAGGGGAACACACAGAGGATTGATGGTGCACAATCTTGGGTCCCCTTTTCTCCAATCTCTGCTGGCAGCATGTCAGCCATCTTATATGCAGTCCCTGGCACACCTACACATCTAATTGAACTCAAAGAATTCAAGCGGGGGGCAATCTAAAGCCTTCACCCCTACAGATTAGAGTTCATGGTACTGGAAGGTAACATGGACACTACAAAAGAGGAAAAGTAAAAACCAACCCAGCTGCAGACCCTTCAAACTACAATGGTGTCCTGCCTGTAATATATGCTAGTACAATAATGGCACAAACTTGTGAGGATAACCGACCAATATCTGATTTGATTTAAAGCATGGAATTCGTACTGGACACTGCTTGCATGGTGAAGAACCTGATTCTGAATAGGCCAAGGGACAAAGGAGAAAATCAAATACTAGTGTTCTACTAAAAGAATGTAGCAATAAAATGACTCCAAATGACACTCTGCTGGGCTCATAGGTTTGTGTCCTGAGCAGCCATCATCAGAGAGGCTTCTCCCAGAAGCAGGTGAGAACAAAGACAGAGATCCACAGCCGGAAAATGTGCAAAGAGTGAGAGACCTTGAAAACCTCAGCCCTATACTGGATCTCTCCATCAAAATCTTCCCCTCAAGGCCCAGAGAATTCTTTAGAAGTAGTGGTAGAAAGACTGGAAGAGCCAGAGTAGTTGGAGGACACCAAGAAAACAAGGTCTTGTAAACAAAGCACAACAGACACACGTGGAAACTCAGAGACTATGGCAGGATGCACAGGTCTGAACCAGATGGGCTCCTGGATAGAAAGAAGTGGATACATGCCCCCATCCCACATCCGGAAGCTGTCTCCATTTGATAAACACTGGCAGGTGAAACATTAGTTTTCGCCAATGAGTCCCACTGGGGAAACAAACCACTCTTAAGGGAAGGCCTCATGCCCAGCAGCAGATTGTCAACACCAAATGAACTCAATGGAATCTACAGGCTCTTTGCATTTACATATACATATACACATATATATTATGACTTCTGCTTTTGTGTTTTTATGACATTCCTATGTGTGAATTTCTGTTTCTATATCTATATGTGATTCTTGTGCTTTTTCTTTGGCTCTTTTTCTTCCATTTCTTTTGTCTTACTCTGATTTGTTTATATTTGTTTTATCTTGTTGTTTATTTTATTATTATTGCTCAGATGCTTGGTTGTTTTCTAAGGAGAGGCAGAAATCTGGTTGAGAGGAGGAGAGGAAGAACTGAGAGGGGTAGGGGAGCAGGAAACCCTAATCAGAATATATTATAAGAAAAATAATCTTTTTCCAATAAAAGAAAAACACAGCATTGAAATGGTGGAGTCTGGTGGTGAACAGTTCTAATGCCAGAGCTGGGGAGACAGAGACAGGAGAAGAACTGGGGCTACCATCTTGGCCTATTGGGTGAGCTCCAGGTACAGTGAGAGATGCTCTCTCAAAATAAAGATGATTGGCACATGAAGAACAAAAGGGAAGGTGGTCTCCTGGTCTCCATGTGCACATGCACACATTTCCTTCATCCGTGAACACTCACATGCACACACACACTCACAAAAGCCACACGGCACATCATGTACGTATGCATAAACAATTTTTAGTACCGATGATTTTCAGTAAGTTTGGATGATATGAAGTGCAAATAAACAGGCTAATGAAATTTTCATACAAGACTATTTAAGTAACTGTGGGTAAAAAATGGAATATTCAAATTCACACTATTTTTATGATCCAGAGAAACTGTACTTAGGAAAGAGAATTAAAGCTACAATAGGATAGTTAAACTATTTTCAGTAGCTGAAAGTAGATTAAAATCCCTCCCTTTGAGTAACTTCGGCATCAATGGAACATTGATGATATAAAATAAGAAGGGGGAGAGTAAGGGACTCCCTGTGGAAGTATCGACTTGTGGTGTACAATGAACCTAAAGAACTCTGCATCACTCGGCAGTAGAAATGTCATCAGAATGTACATTCATGACACCACAAACTTTATTTAAATATAGGAAGAATCTTGGTTTGCTACTTGAACAATTTAACAGTTTAAGAAGAATCTGTGTTTTTTAAAAAAAAATAATTGTGCCAAAATGACTCCTCACAACCATCTGTATATCCAGGGGGGAAATGACCTCTTCTGACCTTCGTGGGGACCAGGACACATGCATACAAGCTGACACAATACTCATAAACATAAATAAAAATAAATAAATCGTTTTATTAAAAAATGAGATAATTTATAGTTTTTAAAAAATTTGGTGGCGCACTCATTATATCTTTTTCAGAATATTGGTTATTCTGTTATCAGAACTGATTTGTACCAAAGGAGTAATTGTAGGATAGGCATTCATTACAAACTTCTGAACAGTCAGGATGACTGGGTTGTACTTCCATAACAGGACTGAGGTGTATGAGATGATGAAGTCCACCCAGTACATGACCACAAAGAAAACCACCAGCAGCAAGATGGTCTGGGTGGCCCTCTGCTCAGGGGACACTCTCGGGTGGCTGATGCTGTGAAGATGCTTGCATTGCCTCTGATGTCTAAACAAGATGATCACCATGTATGCACTTGTGGTCAGCATAACTCCTACAAGAAAGACATCTCTGGAGATGGTCACTGTTGAAGACAGTGCACTAATGATGTAGTTCTTGGGGAAGATTGAGCAATATTTGGTGACCTTCATCTGGTTGCTCTCACTCACATTGGTAAAAGCACCAACATAGAAGATCCACCTACTACTGAATGACAAATTGAAAGACCAGAGGTAGAAGAAAGCATAGATTGTGTATGTTTTTAGTTTATGTTTAAATTTTGCCAACAAAGAGGTACTGGGACTGATAGTGACAGCCTGGAACACACTCAGGAGGCAGGTGATGCAGATGGAGAGGCCTCTCATTGCTCTGCTCATGTAAAAAGTTGTCTTACATTTGAAGTCATTATCAAATTTCAGTGACTCAAGTATGTCTGTAAGCCAAAGGTCCCCTCCAGTGAGGACAATCACTATGTGGACGAAGGTCAGTTGGCAGGAGATCAGGTCTGTGGGCTTAGGTCTGTGCCAGAGGATTATGACAGTGTAGAAAAAAAGGAGAAACATATTGGCTAGAACTCCAAGTACAGATTGGAAATAAAGGATATTGTTTAATGTGGCCATATATGCAAAGTGTATTCATCTCAGCATTGTAGTGGAAGCATATTTCATATATCTGGAAAAAATAATATTTATCAAACTTATGATTCACTTGTCAGTATGTCTATTATCATCATTCTGTTTTACTTACCAATTTTATTAACCTGTCTCTTTAACTTTCGATGTTCCAGACTGGACAACATATACTTCTATATACTTCTCCATGTATCTACCTATATATATATATAGCATACTAGAGATGATAAAGGCATTTATAGTCAAATCCTAATCAGAACACACACTTTGTGTGCCTGTATTGCACTTAGGTGTCATGCCTTAGAAATCCAATCCTATTGATTTACATTGCCTCATTATATAGTTAACACCTAAAACAATAGTGATGAACACAGAATATTAATCGCATTTTTGCAAACAACTAAAACTTACATTGACCTGCAAAATAGTCATAAAAGAAACCAAAAGAGTGAGGTAAGTCAGTCTCACGTTGCATAATTTTAATATGCTCTATTTTTATAGATACTGAAAGTTATGCTTGACTCATAATTGTAATGGAATCACAGTGAAAATTCATGATAATCCTACTATTTTAATCAGCAAAATGTTAGTCTTTGTTCATATGTTCCTTTTTTTATGTCCCTTATACTATGAAGTATTACATCCCCAGAATCCAAAATTAAAGACATAGATACATTTGGAGACATATATTGCACTTTCCACACCTTGTTAATTGTGTAATCATTAATTATAATTATAAATGATCCTAACTGTCTCCCAGGGTAGCTCCCATCCCATCACCTTTGGAACACTCCACTTCAGGATTAAAGAACTAACTCCCAGCTATCAAGAGAAACACTGCTTTTACTGTTTTTTTTTTTTTTTTTTTTTGGTGGGGTAAATCATTAATAGTATGATTCTTTATGATTATTTTCTCTTTTCACCTTCTAACTTTTTCAGCGATCCATATTGTCATTTTATCTACCTACCTCCTTCTTTTATATTGATATCCCCTCCCTTTAACTTAGAACCTCCCATTTTCTCATTTTCCTGATTAGATCACTTGTGTCCTGCTACTCAGCTGTACCTTCCTCCCACCTTCTATATTTACTTCCCTCCTCCCTGCTAAGGACTCAACCTTCGCCCGTTTCCCTGAAGAGATCACATGTACCCTGCCCTTCTCCTCTCTAATTCTCTGTGCCCCACCCCATCCTGGCCATGGTCCCCTTTTGCTCTGGTGTCTGTAGTTACTGCAGGCTACATACTCACATCTGAAGATGTGGAGCTAGGAGCCTCCAAGAGGAGAGAACATGCGACTAAGACAAACACTATTTTCAACACACTGGGAAAAACGTGAACTTGCCAAAGATGACCATATAGTGATCCAGTTTTGGAATTTCTGTTTTAAAAGAGATTCCTTCCCATGCCGTGGAAACCAAGGCCCCAGTGTTATCAGAGTTCATCAGAACCAGACAGTGTTTACAGTTCCACTCAACAGTCTCACCTTTGTTAGTTTTTTGGGCTGGTTACCAGTGTCATTATTTTATCAAATTACTACAATTCAGTACTTTAAAATTAGCTTCATGATAAAGAAATAGAAAACTGTTTCACTGACTCAGATTCTTGTGAGAAAAAGAGTGCCCAAATGTATTGTCAAGCTCACTACCATATCCCATGTATACAAATTAATGCATGCCTGTATGTATAGAAATAATGCAGAAGTTAATCAAACCACCCTATAACATTCCCATGAATATGATACCATAAATCACACATTTTATATTTACATGATTTTTGCTCTTGAAAAGCTTGATCCAGTAAAGGTATAGACTCACCCCAATTGCCAGAGACAAACATCTGATTCTCCCACCAATATACATTTGCGGTAGCTGCACTGTGATGCTCTGTGTTTATAAAAGCTCCAGGATACAAGCTGGAGAGATAGCTCAGTGGTTCAGAGTATGTTTACTCTGTAAATGACCTGGGTTAGATTCCCAGCCATGACATGGAAGCTCATAACCATCTGTAACTCTAGTTCTAGGTGAGCCATTGTCCTCTATGACCCAAGCATGCAAGTGGCATACAGACATATATGCAGACAAAACACTCATATATGGAGAATAAAATAAATAAATCTTAAATAATAAATCTTAAATAAATAAAAGCTCCAGCATAACACTTTATTCAAGCCTTGGTCTTCAAACTGAAAGATTTAGAGTTCAATTCTAATTTTAAAATTGAAAATGGACAAACCATATCTGTAAAATTTTTCATTAATTATACATCTGTAATTTATCAATATAGCACATGTATTATAGGTAATATAAAAAGATGATAACATAAGGTAAAAGGTAGTAATCTAAAATGTTTTCTCCTTAGCCCAATGATATAGTCAACAAATATTGATTTGTCAATGTTTATAACTTACAGAAAATGATGCATCTCCTAATTCATCATATGGCATCTTCCTCTGGAGCTCACGTAGCTGAGACCTAACCAGAAAAGACCATAGCTACCATGGCTACTAACTGAGTTGTTAACATACACATGGACCGGAAAAATTATTTGTTTGATTTGAAAAAAATTGCAGTGCTAGGGCATTCCATATCAATTTGTTACAGTATTTAGTTTGAAGTACTAAAACCCAAAGTGTACCCATAAACATTCATAATATGGAGAAGCCATCACAATTAAATTTACCCAGACCTAAAGTTCAAGCAGCCTTCAGGAAGCTGTTTGAAGAGATGTGCAATAATAGAAACCTAGAGCTGCTTCATGCTTAGCTCTACAATATTCTGAGAAAAATCACTTTACCCCTTCATTATCACAGTATTTGGTTTGGAAGAGTCTTATTTTATAAATTTATAGTGATCTTTGTATTCTTCTTGTGGAGATTTAATAAAATAATGAACATAGAAATATACTCGATAAAAAGTATCATTTTTACCATAGTTAGTGAGGAATGACCAAAAGGCAGCAGGAGCGCTCAGAGAGAACACAGAGTGATTGTGTGACTTTCAGGTGACAAGATACATGGTGTTGGCTGGTGCACGGTCCACTGTCAGCAACATTAATACGTCTTCAGGAATCTCAGGAAGGTGAAGACCTTAGCCACTCAAATTAGGGCCATGAAATCTTTATGAAATACATAATACCAGCAGGAATAAATTGCGATTATTTTCTAATAAGGTATTAGTTCTTCGCTATTACCTGATACACAAATAATTTTAATGCATAACTTATTCTTTGGAAATTAGTTTAGCACAGGTGAAACTGGAAACCCACAGACACTGACTAGAACATTACATTCTCACAGTTATGAGCCAGTTTCCCTGAGATGAAGCAGCAGCAGCAGAACGTCACTGCAGACTCTGGGGAAGCCGTCACACCACAGCTGGATCACACGTCACATGGTGTAGTTCTGGGAAAGATATGAAAATGTTCATTCTAAGTGTGTGTGTGTGTGTGTGTGTGTGTGTGTGTGAGAGAGAGAGAGAGAGAGAGAGAGAGAGAGAGAGAGAGAGAGAGAGAGAGAGAGAGAGAGAGAGAGAGAGAATCTAAACCTGTAGTTCAGGTTCCATCAAACTCACAATGCTCCTACCTTAGCCTCCAAAGTGCTGGGATCACAGGTGTGTGCCACCACACCTGCCTTCATTCTCCATTTGAGTCTCCTGTATGCCTTAGTAAATGAGATCCCAACAAAGTAAAAATGGACTCATGGCACTCGGCAGCTGCATTAAATTGACTTGGCATTTTTTATTAATGCATATTTATAGGCAATTGTATTCTGTAACTATTAGGGATTTTGATACTATTCAAGAATTGAAATTAGTTTTTCATTGCTAATGAAAAGCTTATTCAATATTATATCAATGTCAATGTTACAAAGTTCAATTTATAAACTTGAAATATTAAAACTTAATTTATTTTAATTAAAACATTTATAATCAAACTGAAAATTTTCCACTTTACATTTTTGTAAGGATAACTTTACAAGGATTTAATAAATAAGTGAGGTAAGATTTTAGATATTTTTTAAATACCCAGAAAAGATATACTTTATTAGAAATCACTGTAATAGAATAAAGAAATATATGTAAAACTTTTAAAAACTTATTTATACATTCTTAAGAAAATAAGTTGAAAATTTTCTCAGAATTCCTAAGTATATGCAAATTTAACAGAACAGAAAATTACTGATAAACTCTAAATTAGTTAATATTTGTTGTATATTTCTGGCTTAAGTTTCATATGAATAAATGTATAGACAGTTAACATGAGAAAAGTAGTAAAATGACAAGAACAAAATATCATTTCAATGTAAATTAGTATTATAAATGTAGTCCAGCAAACAAATAAATGTGGGTTCTCTGTTTTACTCTCTAATTTTTTTTAGGTATTTCATGACAGGAATGTAAGACTAACACAGTTGGCATTAGATAGATGGAACCACATTTTTAGAATTTTTAGAATATGCACTCGGGAGAATAAGTAGTCTGATATAAGCTTAAATATTCTACTTGGGGCTACTTTTTACATATGTACTAGTGAACAGTCATTGCAAAAAATGAAGGATTTCATGACATTTTCATTCAATGTATAATATTCCCCCTATTAGCCTTTCCTGTCTCTATCCACACATCTGTTAGTCCATGTCTATGTCCTTTACAAATCATTACACTGATATTTTATGTCTACAAGCATCTGTAGTGTATGCTTCTGCAACAGCAGGACTCAAAAATAAAGTTCTAAGCAGAGAACTCTTTATTCATTTTATTACAGAAAATCCTGCTTTGTTCTACCATACATAGCTCTCACTATTAATGAATAGAAAAGCAAACACTCACCTGGACAGACCTCTGATAAACATCAGTGTAGAATGAGCCCTAAGAAGCCGTTATAAAGAAGGAATGTCATCGGCTTATGCCTCTCTAGACCCATAATTATCATGTCATCTGTAGAGGGCACTTCTGATCATGAGGTTGTTAGAAAGTTGTACCATCAAATGGGAAAGTGAACTTCTTAATTCCAGGAGAACAGTGGAGTGGGAACAGCTGAGCTCTGGGTTTCCCATGTGTGAGCTACTCTCCCCAGGCCATATCTGTCTGTGTGGATTAGCTGATCCCAGTCCTTACGGACAAAACAAAAGGAAAATTAACAATATCCCATTTAAAAGAAGTAGAAAAACATTTTCACTTCCCCAAGGTATCCTTCCTACTTCCAAAACATTCCTGATAGCCTCCATACTTACTTGGTAGTGGCTTCAGGGTCTCATCTGGAAATTATCATCAATTTTGCTAAAATTAGAAAATGTCCAACCAGCCACATAACCTTCGACCTATAGTCTGTCCTGCCTATGGGATGTGCTGAGGTAAGGATGGCCTAGAAATTGAGAGAGTGGAAAACCAATGATTCGTCTAGCCTAAAACCCATGGCAGGAGAGTAGGCCCACCCCTGACACTACTGTGATCATCAGGACCCACAGGCTAGTTGACCCAGAGATCTGGGATAGAACCAAACATGACTGGAGAAAAATACATCAAAAATGATGCCTAATGTTATTCTGTTATACACATAGATTGGTGCCTAGCCCAATAGTCATCAGAGAGGTTTCCTCTAGTAACTGATGGAAACAGATGCAGCCCTCAGCTAAACATTAGGCTAACATGAAGAAGAAAAGAAAAGAAAACTTCTACAGCTAAAACCTGTGCTTTTGCTTAATCAAAGGGAAATATTCAAATATTTTCTATGATAACTAAAAGAAACCCCAAAGAAGAAATTTTGCAGTTGCTAGACAGGGACTAAGATATGAAACACACAAAAGATGATCTAAATCGTACCAGAGCTGTGGTGGTTTAAATGAGATATTCCTGAGAGTCATGGACATTTAAACACTTAATTTCCAGTTGATGTTGCTGTATGGGGTGAAGCATTCATCTATTTATTCTTTACTATTAAAAATTTGGAAGTCAGATATTGCAGTAAGAACCTGAATGATCAGAGAAGTGGAGACGTGACTACTGAACACTCTCTCTCTCTCTCTCTCTCTCTCTCTCTCTCTCTCTCTCTCTCTCTCTCTCTCTCTCTCTTTCTCTCTCTCCCTCTCCCTCATTCCTAGATCCCAACATGCTGAGACTCTCTCTAACTCCAGTCCTACTACTGCCTGTGTCTTTCTACCTGTTCTTGCTCTTACAAAACCTCTATGTCTAATTTTGGTCAGCTAGTAGCTAGTTCTACCCTCTGATTCAAAGCAAACTTCATTGTCAGTCTCAGGAGCATCAGAATGTGATCAAATTATCCCACAACATTTCCCCTTTATAGTCTAAATAAAAATGGAAGGTTTTTAATTCTAACACAGTATAATTATATACAACAAGAATAATTATTGGGTAAGAATTACATTCACAATGTCCAGTCCATTTGCATTTAGCAAAACCAGAAAAAGTACTCCATGTTCTCACCTATCCCGGTGAGTCCAAAGTTTTGTACCTAATTTACTTTCTATCCTAACTTGTATTACCACCACAAAACTATTTTTTTTTACCTCAAAACATTTTCTTAGAGAAACAATTTAATTATGTCACTCAACCTTATACACTTTACACTTGTGAGTTTCCCTTTTGAATTTGTTAACAAGGAACACTGTAAATATAACTATCTAGTTTTCAACTCCTTTAGAGACACAAGGAAGATATAATATTACCTGAGTAAACAGGAAGTGCCGAGCAAACAACTTCTAAAACTTTAGAAATGACAAAGCATTTGGCTGCCTGGACAGTCACCGAAGGTTCCTCTGCAACAAAGGGTGCCCTTAAGATTTCATTATGCCTAGACAACAAGAAACAGTATAAAAAAACATGATGCCCACATCTCCATGATGGCCATAACTTCTAATAAATGTGTGATTATAGAATCAGCCTTTTCAGAACTCAAAGATGTTGTCCATTGAAATCCAGAATATGTATCTATGGTGTGGTGTACATTTTTACTTTTTGAGACTCTGCAAAATGAAACACATCCATTTGCCAAATTCATTTCCTTGTGTACCCTTTTGTTATTACCTGCAGGTAGTGGAGTTTCTTGAATTATTTAAGTCCTTATCTACTGGTAAGGTTTGAAATAAATTACTAACTTCTTGAGTTATCAATGTAATTGTGGGCCGTAGCCAGTTAATATCTGACAGCAAATTTTGAAAATCATTAAGAGTTCATAACTGATCTCTCCTGATTTGTACTTTCGGTGGCTGAATTTTTGTAAATCTATTTTATATCATGGGTAATTAATTAATAGAATCTCTTCTTTGTAATTTTCAGGAGCAATTTATAATCACCACCAAGGCAAATTTTTCTTTACCTCTTTAAACACTTTTACTAAGGTATTTGAGTCTGAATCAGCTAGTAAGATATCACTCATTTAAGGGTAAGTCACAGATTGAGGAAGTTTTTTAAGAATTATTTTTAATGGTTGTTGTACAAAATATTGACACAAGGTAGGGCTGCTTAACATCCATTGTGGAACAATTTTCCACTGATATTTTTTGACAGGCTCAGTATTATTATAAGTAAGCACAGTAAAGGCAATTTTTCTCTATCTTGTTTTTGCAAAGGTATAGTTTTTTAAAAAGCAGTAGATTCTTCTCAAATTTCCTCTGTTTGTATGTGAATATTTTCTTAGTTTCATTTATAGGTCTTTCTAAAGATTGTATCTTATCAGCCAATTTTTCATATTTGACTCCAAAATCAAACATATTTTTGTAAGGATAAAACATGAATTACCAAAGTGATAATGATTATAATCAACCTCATGTCAATACCAGGTAAGTTTTTATCCCTTCACTTAATGTTTTTTCATTTTTAAGCCATTCAATATGGAACCATACAGAGAACTAACTCCCTGTATCATAATATTGTTCCCCATTATTAACATGTGGAAAAACTTTAAAAAAAAATAATAATTCCCCCTTAGCACTTCCTGAGGATCTGTCCAGATCTGATGATGATGACAATGAGATGTGAGCCTGGCTGTCACTGATGATGATGACAATGAGATGTGAGCCTGGCTGTCACTGTGGTGCATGGCCGGGCTCCGTGGTGCACGGCTTGGCTGAGGACAGCTGCAGCTGTTTGTCTGTAGCTGGGGGTTGAGAGTGTGTGGTGATGACAAGCATAGTAAAAGGCCAAGAAGGTATCAAGGCAGCCAGTCTGGTGTGGCAGCAGCCTGAAGAGGGCATACAGGGGAAGCCGTCCACCCACAGGGAGGAGTCAACTACCTGAAAAGTGGACATAGGGAGATGTGTGCAAGGAGCCTGCATGGAAGGAAGTGGGGGCATGGGGGCTGCCTGAAGGACAGAGCCAGCTGGCAGTGGGCAGCTAACTCAGATAGCATTTGGTGCCCAGCCACCTGTGGAGTATGGGGCCAGGAACAGCAGCAGCTGGAGGCCACTGTAGAGAAGCTACAACGGGAAAACCCCAGATTTGCACAAAGGGTATGGGGGAAGGGAGGAAAAGGCAGCCATAGTGGCAGCTCCAGCCTTGGGGGCAGCTGCAGCAGCTGCAAAGCCAGTGGACGTGTGATCCTCTGCCCCACATTGGGTGCCAGATGAAGCATTTATCTAATTATTCTTGTTAATAAGAATTCAGGAGTTAGATGTCAGAGTAAGAAGCTGAATGATCAGAGAAGCAGTGGGAACACTGACCACTGAACTACCCCTCTCTCTTGGTTTTGTTTGTTTGTTTGTTTGTTTTTTGTTTTTTCGAGACAGGGTTTCTCTGTGTAGCTTTTGCGCCTTTCCTGGAACTCACTTGGTAGCCCAGGCTGGCCTAGAACTCACAGAGATCCGCCTGCCTCTGCCTCCCGAGTGCTGGGATTAAAGGCGTGCGCCACCACTGCCCGGCCTCTTGTTTTTTGATCCAAAAAAGCCAAGATTTTTCTCTAAGCCCCAGCCTACTACTTCCTGTGTGTCTCTATCTGTGCTTAGTTCTCCAATTCCTCTATGGCTAATTTTTGATCAGCTAGTAGCTACTTAAGCCCTCTGAATCAAAGCAAACTTCATTGCCAGTTTCAGGAATATCAGAATGCAATCAAAATATCCCACAAAAATGGGGATGTTTAAGAGGTATGACCTTGATGAAGGAAATATGTCACTGGAGGCAGGCTTTCAGAGTTTAAAGACTTCTGCTATTTCCAGTTCTCTCTGCTTCATGCTTGTGTTTCAAGATGTGAACTCTCAGCTTTCTGCTCCTGACACCATGTCTGTAAATTACTGCCATGCCATGATGGACTCTGGACCCTGTGAATCCATACACCTAAATAAACTCTTCCTTTCCTTAAAAAAATAGGAAGAAAAAAAATAAGAAAAATGTCACCTTCTCCAAACACCCTTTGGTAAAGTAATCTTTCTTACAGATGGCACAGACATGAGGTGATATACTGTATTATCAGCAGATAGCAAACTGGGGGGCTAGTGATGTAGCTCAGCTGAGAGAGTGCACTCCTTGAAAGTATTGTATATGTCGAATACCATGAAAATATCAGACCTTCAAATTATAGGCAAAAGAGAGTCAAGAATCCAAAGTTGGTGGCAAAGACAAGACTTTCAAAAAGGTCACAAACGAAAACTCCTCCAAACTGAGGAAAGACACACCCACAAAAACACATGAGATGCACACACAGAACTAGTAAAAGATAAGACAAGAAAGAAAATTTCCAACAGACATACAGCCAGGTCTACAGTGGAAGATCCCAGTCTCTGAGGAGGAAGTGTGGTCCTGCCCGGTACCATGATGGACTGAGTGGGACAAGAAGACCCACACTCAAGCTCAGGGCACTTTGTCCTGGTCTCCAAGGAGAAAACATATGTCTGTCTGATGCTTTGCAGTGCTGGGCAGATGGGCACTATTATAGTGAGGAAATGAATGGTGTGGTATGGGGGAAGAGAGTCAGAATAGTTCATGTACTATAGACAGAGGTAATCTAAATGATGAAAGAGTTAAGGATCAGACAATTGTGAGTGGCTTATTGCCACCAAGGTCATGGTGATGTCTGGGCCTGGGCAGCTAAGGGTCCCATATATGTGTTCATGGCCCTGATGAAGACACAGTCAGAGATGAGTTTCATGGCTCCTGATGCCATCAAAGGCTGAGATGATAGGATTGTACAGACTTGATGATAGGACTGGTACAGACATTTATGACATAAAATAAAAGGGAGCAAGTAAGAGAATTCCTGTGGAAACAACAACTTGTGGTTGTTGAAGTTTATAGTATTTGGCAGCAAAAATGTCATAAGAGTATACACAAGTAATACCACACATTTTATTCCAATCATATGAAGAATCATGCTTTGCTACTTGAACTATTAAACAGTTTAAGAAGAATCTGTTTTTAGGGGAAAAAATATTGGTGTTGTACCAGCATGACTCCTTACAACTATATAAATGTCCAGTGCAAGGGGGCAGGGCCAATGACCTCCTCCGACCTCTGTTGGAATGAGGAATTCACACATACATGCATGCTGGCACTACATTCATACATATAAATTGGTTTTTTGAATGAAGAGAAAATTTAACCTTTTTTAAAAAACTGGTGGCGCATTGCCTGCAAGTTTTTCAGCATATTGATTATTCTGTTATCAGAACTGATTTGTACCAAAGGAGTAATTGTGGGATAGACATTCATCACAAACTTCTGAAGAGTCAAGATGACTGGGTTGTATGTCCATAACAGGACTGAGGTGGATGAGATGATGAAGTCCACCCAGTCCATGACCACAAAGAAAACCACCAGCAGCAAGATGGTCTGGGTGGCCCTCTTCTCAGGGGATGCTCTCAGGTGGCTGATGCTGTGAAGATGCTTGCATTGCCTCTGATGTCTGAACAAGATGATCACCATGTATGCACTTGTAGTCAACATAACTCCTACAAGAAAGACATCTCTGGAGACTGTCACTTTCTTCATGATGTTACTCATAAGACTACTTTCTTCTGCTTCTTCCAATTTTTGGTGTTCAGGTCTAGATGTTGGAGGCGGGCTAGGTTCTGGTGATGCTGTATTGCTCTTCATTTTGTTGTATGTACTTCTGCCTCGACGTCTGCCCATCTCCTTGTGGTTCCTTCTTGGTCTTATCAGTGTACTTGGTTCAGAAAGAGCTGACAGATTCAGGAAGTCTCTCTCTCTTGTCCAGATGGGAGTTCTCTTGTTCAAATGGGAACTCCGGGGCAGGATGGAAGCTCTTATCTGTACCTGAAGTCTCTGGTCCAGAAAGGAAGTCGGGAGCAGGATGGGAGCTGGGGGCCAGTCTCTAAGTCTCAGGAGGTGGCTGGGGTCTCGGGCAGATGGGCTTGGGGGCAGGGCATGGAGATTACAGGGGCTGCTGGGGGGCTTGGAGAAGGGCATCCCTCCCGGTGGGGCTAGAAGGGGACCTGCCCGGTGGCCAGAACCTGGGGCCAAGTTGGACAGGTCTTCCCAGAGTCGCTGGTGCCCAGGGATGGGGTCCGGGTTGGGCCCGGATACTCACCTCTGGCCCAGAAGGGAAGTCGGGGTCAATAAACTTTCTTTGCTATGTATACTTAGTATTTTGACTATCATCTAATGTGGGGATTTTCTTCTGCTTGTTTCTATTTGTTGTTCTGTGTTCTTCTTGTATCTGTATGATTATAACTTTTCTTAGTTTGAGGAAGTCTTCTTCTATGATCCTTTAGAAGAGCTGGTCTATGGCATTTACTAGGTATTTTTCTCCCTTGTCTATAACTATAATTTGAAGGTTTGGGTTTTTTTTCATGGTGTCCCACATTTCCTGTGTGTTCCTTTTATGTCTCTGTCTCTCTGTCTTTGTCTGTCTGTCTGTCTGTCTGTCTGTCTGTCTCTCTCTCTCTCTCTCTCTCTGTGTGTGTGTGTGTGTGTGTGTGTGTGTGTGTTAAATTTTCATATTCTTTTCTTACTTGGTATAGATTCTTTATCTTCAGGTCCTGATATTCCATCTTGTGCTTGATTCATTCTCATTATAAGGTTTTCCTTTAAGTTTTCTAGTTGAGTTGTTGGCTTTATCAATTCCATATTCACTTTATCTTGAGCCATATTCATATTTCTACCTTCTCATTGCATTATGTTCTCAAGTCCAGGATTCTCTTTGTCATTTCTATCAACCTCATCTTTGTGTTTTCTTGGATATTACCCAGGCATTTTTTTCTAATGTTCTTTCTCCTTAGTTTCACTGGGTTATTTCTTTGTGTCTTCTTTAAACTCTTTGAATTCTTTGACGTTTAGGATTGTTCTTTAAAATTCTGTGTCCTGTGGTTCATCTAGGTTTCTGTCTTTGGCGAGCATTTCTACAGCGTTGCTATGTTTGAAAGGAGAGATACTGACTTGATCTTTCATATTGTTTGCATTTTTACAGTGAGATTTGGATGTATGGACTGCTTTTGTTAGTTCTAGGTCTGATAAAGACAGAGTGGGTTGGGGCAGAAGATAGGCTATGTGGGAAGATTGGACTTAGAAGTTGGAAATGTCTTGGGTGGAATGATGTCAGGTAGACATAGGACTGGGCAGATATACAGGATGTATCTCCTAGTCCAAGCCTGGAGTATGGGAGTAGATCTGGCTGGATGGAAGGTTGGACGTGGCATAGGAGGGGACTGTGGGTTAGGAGGTAGATAGGGTGGAAAAGGCCTAGAAATTGGTTGCAGTGCAGGCCAGGGTGGCCAGAATAAGCCAGGATAGTGGATGTGGGATCCAGGCTAGATCTGTTGGGTTATGGAGAAGGTCAGGGATACTCAGCAGGAAAGACCCTGAAAAAAGGTATGGGAGACTTAGCAGGGTGGAAAGACTGGATGTAGGACAGAGGGGACCTGTGGGTAGTGGTCTTGTGAAGTCTTTAATAAACTCATGGTTATACTTACTGATAACTTCATCAGAAATCAAAACACAAGAATCTAGCTTTACTAACACCTCACTTTTTGTCATTATTTGTCCATGATTTTAACTCTCCTCCATTTTTATAACTTGAGATTTAAAGTACATTTTAATGGCTTTGTTGGCTGGTGGGACATTTTCTCAAAAGCTGCTCTTGAGAACTAACTAGAGCTAAGTTGCTCAAAAGGAAGTTTGCTGCTTTTGCTTTTCATAATTACATGTCCTTGGATTCACGATTGGGACGTGAGACTTCTGACATATTTTCTAATGACTAGAAAATTCAAGTGACATAAAAGAAGGGTAGAAAATAAGTAAGGTGTATGGGGCATGGTGGGAGACAAGCTACAAAAATCTAATGGGCTCAGTGAGATAGATGTTAGTGTTAAATATAGGGTAGGTTTCTTAGGCTGAATCTGAATCTTGTTGTCCATACCTATGAGTCTGACTAGGAAGACAAATCCTGTTCTTTCTCCTCTGTGAGGAGCTGGAAGTGGTTGAACAGGAGGTACCCTGCCAAGTTCCATGATCCTCACCATGCCACACTCTGGTCATAGTCATGGCCTTTTGTGGTGGTATTGTGTTCCCCAAAATATTGTGTACCTTAATAAACTTATCTGGGGTCAGAGAACAGAAAAGCCACTAGTTAGGTGGCTTTTAACCCTAGCATTCCAGAGGCATAAATCCATCTGGGATCTTTGTGAGTTCAAGGCCACATTGGAAACAGTCAGGCAGGGTGACTCACGCCTTTAATCCCAGAAAGCAAGCCTTTAATCCTAGGGAGTGATGGTAGAAAGCAGAAAGGTATATAAAGCGTGAGGACCAGAAACTAGAAGCATTTGGCTGGTTAAGCATGTGGCTGGTTAAGCATTCAGCTCGTTAAGCTTTCAGGCTTTGAAGCAGCAGTTCAGCTGAGATTCATTCAGGATGAGGACTCAGAGGCTTCCAGTCTGAGGAAACAGGACCAGCTGAGGAATTGGCAAGGTGAGATAGCTGTGGCTTGTTCTGTCTCTCTGATCTACCAGCATTGACCCCAATAACTGGCCTCGGGTTTGATTTTATTAATAAGAACTTTAAAGATTCCTACTACAGCCTTTGCTCTCAGAGTGCTATTCTTGGCTTTTTGTCTTGGTATAGGAGAACTGTGCTGTGATGGGTAAGGTGCAAACCCAACCTTATCTGCGTGGTATGTCTCCCCCTATAAATCATTAGCCAGGAAGCCCTTCACTTTGTAGGGCTTTTTGAGCAGAATCTGATTGATAAACAGATACCTCTGGACCAGATGTTTCCCACCGCTTTGAGGAAAGAGGCCAGCAAATGAAGAGGTAAGTGACAGGGTGTGTTAGCCAAGGGTGGTCTTGACAGAATAGAGGATGATACAGGATTTATATATTTATATATTTAACATGGCATCCAAAGTGCTTGGCACAGTTAGGCATGCCTTGGGATTTGAATGAAGGAATGGTTGTAAGGAGGCAGGGTATAGGAGAAGAAAGAGGGCTGTGTAGGGCGTGGATCTGAGGATCCTATATATACTAGCTGAGCAGTAGGTATAACAAGGCCTGGTGAAAGGAACCCAGTGGACACTAAAGGGAGGTGTCAGAGCACAGTGCTTATAGTGACCCAGGTGGCACAGGCAAAACCATGCAGCCTGTGCTTAGCAGAAGTACTACCTCTGCTCAGTGAACACACACACACACACACACACACACACACACACACACACAATCTCTTAGGTTTGGGATATATCCATATATCTAAGTAGTTCTGAAGATCACTGGGGTGTCCACAGGTCACATAGACTGAAATACCATAGAATAGAAGATAGAGGAAGTTGAAGAAAGAACTGGGGACTGATGGGGGTGTTGGAGGGCCTTCCCTTAAGGCAACTGAATATCCCTCAAATTATTCACCAATGATCATCTCATTAAATGTAGAAAAGGCTTTGTCAAAATCTAACACTTCTTCATGATAAGAGTCCTGATGAGACAAGACTACAAAAGATATACGTCAACATAATAAAGGCAATTTACAGCAAACCTACAGCTAACATCAACTTAAAACAGTTTAGGAGAAACTTAAGGCATTTCCACCAAAATCAAGAACAAGACAAGGATATCCAACTCTCCCCATACCTATTCAATATAGTACTTGAAGTCTTAACTAGAACAATAAGATAACTGAAAGACATCAAGAAGATATAAATAGTAAAGAAGTCAAAGTATCTTTATTTGCAGATGCTGTCATAGTATACCTAAGTGTCCCCAAAACTGCAGCTGGGAAATTCCTGCCACTTATAAACACTTTCAGTAAGAGTAGCAGGATACAACATTAACAAAAATTAGTAGCTTTCTTATATATAAATGACAAACAGTCTAAGACAGAAATAAGGGAAACAACTTCCACAAAAGCCTCAAAAATGTAAAATATCTTGGGGTAACTCTAACCAAGCAAGTGAAAGACTTACATGATAAAAAATTTAAGACATTGAAGAAAGAAATTGAAGAACGTAACAGAAGATGTATAAGATCACCCATGTTCACAGATTGCCAGGATTGCTGTAGTGGAAATGGACATCCCACCAAAAGTGATTTACAGATATACTGCAATACCCATCAAAATTCCAACAGTCTTCACAGAGCCTGATAATTTTCAGTTTCATATGGAAAAACAAAAAACTCAGGATAGGTAAAACACTCCTGAGTAATAAGAGAACTGCTAGAAGTATCACCATCCTTGATCTCAAATTGTACTACCAAACTATAGTAATAAAGGCCGCATGGTATTTCACAAAAATGGACATGTTGATCAATGGAATGAATTGAAGACACAGACATAAATCCACACACCTATGAGTTAGAGGCACAAGGTTTCTTGTGCTCACAGATAAGCACTAGAAGAACCAGAAATGTTAAACACACAGGGTGGTCTCTTCGAGAGGATAGATACATAACGTTTTTCTGCACAGAAGGGTAGCAGTGGACATGGTTAATGTCCCGGTGACCACTGTGATATCTGTGTGACAGAGACCACACCAGATCCTCCCCCCAAGACCCTTGCCTAGAGATTGTCTCAGTCAATCTATAGATGCTGTCTTTAGGGAAGATGTCACTTTTACTTTACAAATAGTTTCAATGTAATCATATGCTAAGCTTTGTTGTGTACATAGGATTGAGTTAATTATCAATAGGGAAAATTTCACCAAATTCTGCTATCCTTAAATATGCCTAAAATAAACTACTCAGGTTCAGACTCTCAAAGTTTGAATCAACACAGGCTACTGAGGTGTGTTGAATAAAACTACCTTCTTGCCTCATCTGGATCATTACTCTGGATGTAATGGTTGCAGAGACCCCCACACATAAGGACAACTGATCTTTTATAAAGAAGCCAGAAATGCATGGTGGAAAAAATACAGCATCTTCAACAAATGCTGCTGGTCAAACTGGTGGATGCATATAGAAAAATGCAAAGAGAGCCATTCTTATCACCCTGAGCAAAGCTCAACTCCAAACGGATCAAAGACCTTGACTAAGGTCATATACACAGAATCTGATGGGAGAGCAGAGAAGAGCCTTGAACTCATTGGTATAGGAAAAGACTTTCTGAACAGAACACTGATAGCACAGACACTAAGCACAGCACTTAATAGCTGAGATCTCAGGAAACTGAAAAGCTTCTAGAAGTAAGGTAAAGAAGCCAACATTCAGACAAAACAGCAGACTATAAAATGCGAAAACATTTTTACCAACTACATAACTAATAGAGGTCTAAGCTCCAATATATATAAAGAATGTAATACATTGGAAATCAAGAAAACAAATAACAACTAAATTAGGGTATACTGGTGTACACCAGCAATCACAGAGTTGTAGAGGCAGAGACAGGACAATCCCGGGGACTACCATACTGGGCTATTTGGCACAACCCACATCACAGCGAGAGATGCTCTTTCAAAATACAAGGTAAAGAGAATATGAAGACAAGCCAAGGTTGTCTCATGGCCTGCAGGTGCACATGCACACAAATCCTTTGTCTGTGCACACACACATGCAATGCACACATACATAGAAACACATTGTACAATTTGTATGTATATATAAACATTTTCAGTAACCAAAGTATTTCAATAAATGTAGATGAAATGAGTGCAAATAAACAGGCACATGGTAAAAAATGGAAAATTTAAATTCACATTATTTTTACGATCCAGAGAAATTATAATTAGGAAACAGAATTAAAGCTACAATAGGATATTTAAACTATTCTGGAATGTGTAGTATAAATTAAAATATTTTTTAAAAAAAATCTTAGAAAGTCACTATCAACAAGAAGCTTCCTTGAATAACCTCAGCATCCAGGGAACATTTATGATATAAAATAAAAGGGAGCAAGTAAGAGAATTCCTGTGGAAACAACAACTTGTAGTGTACAATGAACTTTATAGTGCTTGGCAGCAGAAATGTCACAAGAATGTACAAATGTAATACCACAGATTTTATTTCAATCATATAAAGAATCATGCTTTGCTACTTGAAATATTAAACAGTTTAAGAAGAACCTGTTTTTAGAGAAAAAATTGCACCAGCATGACTCCTCACAACCATCTGTATGTCCAGTGCAAGGGAAGGGGCCAATGACCTCCTTCGACCTCTGTTGGAATGAGGAATTCACACATACATGCATGCTGGCACTACATAAAATTAAATTGGTTTTATGAAAGAAGAGAAAAATTAACCTTTTAAAAAAATCTAGTGGCGCATTGTCTGCAAGTTTTTCAGCATATTGATTATTCTGTTATCAGAACTGATTTGTACCAAAGGAGTAATTGTGGGATAGACATTCATCACAAACTTTTGAACAGTCAGGATGACTGGGTTGTACTTCCATAACAGGACTGAGGTGCATGAGATGATGAAGTCTACCCAGTACATGACCACAAAAAAAACCACCAGCAGCAAGATGGTCTGGGTGGCTCTTTTCTCAGGAGACGCTCTCGGACGGCTGATACTGTGAAGATGCTTGCATTGCCTCTGATGTCTGAACAAGATAATCACCATGTATGCACTTGTGGTCAACATAACTCCTACAAGAAAAACATCTCTGGAGGTTGTCATTGTTAAAATCAGTGCCCTGGTGATGTAGTTCATGGGGAAGAGTGAGCAGGATTCAGTGACCTTCATCTGGTTGCTCTCACTCACATTGGTAAAAGCACCAACATAGAAGATCCACCTACTACTGAATGACAAATTGAAAGACCAGAGGTAGAAGAAAGCATAGATTGTGTATGTTTTAAGTTTATGTTTAAATTTTGCCAACAAAGAGGTACTGGGACTGATAGTGACAGCCTGGAACACACTCAGGAGGCAGGTGATGCAGATGGAGAGACCTCTCATCACTCTGTTCATGTAAAAAGTTGCCTTACATTTGAAGTCATTCTCAAAGTTCAGTGACTCAAATATGTCTGTAAGCCAAATATCCCCTCCAGTGAGGACCGTCACTATGTGGATGAAGGTCAATTGACAGGACATCAGGTCCATGGGCTTAGGTCTGTGACACAGGATTATGAAAGTGTAGAAAAAAAGGAGAAACATATTGGCTATGACTCCAAGTCCAGATTGGAAATAAAGGATATTCTTTAATAAAGACATAAGTGGAAAGTGCATTCTTCTTAACATCATAGTGGAAGCATATTTCATATATGTGGAAAAAATAATGGAGTATGCATCAAACTTGTGATTCACTGGTCAATATGTCTATACCATCATTCTGTTTTACCTACTTATTCTTTATTAACCTGTCTCTTTAGCTTTTGATGTTCCATACTGGATATCATATATTTCTATATATTTCTCCATGTGTCTACCTGTATGTATATATATATATATATATATATATATATATATATATATATTAGAGATAATAAAGGCATTTACACTCACATCCTATACAGATTGCACACTTTGTGTGCCTGTATTGCCCCTGGGCCTTATGCCTTAGAAATCCAATCCTATTGCTTTAAATTGCCTCATTTTATAGTTAACACCTAAAACAGTAGAGATGAACACAAAATATTAATCTTATTTTTATAACTGAATTAAAATTATGTTGATGTGGGAAAAAAATCACAAAAGAAATCCAAAAGAGTGAGGTGACTCAGTCTCATATTTCATAATTTTAATAAGCTCTATTTTGCAACCATTCATGTTTTGACTCATAATTCTAATGGATTCACAGTTATAATTCATGATAATCTCACTATTTTAATCCACAAAATGTCTATCTCAATTCATCTGTTTTTATGTTCACTTTTCCAAGAAATCTTATATCCCCATTATCTGGAATTAAAGACATAGATACAGTTGGAGGCCATTATTGCACTTTCCACACCCTATGAATTGTAACCATTATGTTTATAAATGTCCCTAGATGTCTCTCAGCTTACTTCCCATCCTGCTTAAAACTTTTGTGAAATTTACCTCAGGTTTAAAGAACTAACTCCCAGCTATAAAGACAAACACTATTTTTCTTTTCTTGTGGTGGAGGGGGTGGGTAGTAAATGGTTAACAGTGTGATTTGTTATAGCTTTTTCAGGCATCCATATTGCTATTTACCTACCTCCCACCACCAAAGGAGCCACCTTCCTGTTTTCCCATTTTCCCTATCAGATCCATTGTACCCTGCTATTACCCTTACTTTTCTCCTGCCTTCTTCTGGATTTACCTCCTTCTCCCTCCCTAGTGAGCTCCCATTTCCCCACATACACTCTCAGATCTCCAGTATCCTACCATTCTCCTGTACCCTCTTCCCCGCCCCTACAAGGCGCTCCCGTTTCCCATTTCCCTGATCAGACTACTTGTACCCTTCTATGACTTGTCCGTCTCCATTGTTCCCTACCATCCCACCCCTAACCTGGCAAGGTTACTCTGCTTTCTGTAGTTGCTACAGGCTATGTAACCTGAAGATGTGGAGCTAGGAGCCTCCAAGAATAGAGAACATGTGACTAAGACAAACACTATTTTCAACACACTGGAAAAAACTTGAACTTGCCAAAGATGACCATATAGTGATTCAGTTTTGGAATTTCTGTTTTAAAAGAGATTCCTTCCCATGCCGTGGAAACCAAGGCCCCAGTGTTATCAGAGGTCATCAGCACCAGACAGTGTTTGCAGTTCCACTCAACAGTCTCACCTTTGGTGCCTATGTTGGTTATTTGGCCTGGTTACCAGTGTCATTATTTTGTCAAATTACTATAATTCAGTGCTTTAAAATGAGCTTCGTGATGAAAAAAAAAAGAAAGAAAACTGATACAGTGACTCAGATTCTTGTGAAAAAAAGAGTGCCCAATTGTATTTTCAAGTTCACTCATATATTTCACATTTATAGTTGCATGCACGCATATATGTATAGAAATCGTACAGGAGTTAGTGGCTGATGACCCTCTAAAAGCTCCTTATGAATACGAGACAATAAACCACATTTGATATCACACAAATTTTGCCCTTTAAAAGCTTAACCTAGTAAAGGAATAGATTCATCCCAATTGCCAGAGCCAAACATCTGATTTTCCCACCAACATGTACTTACAGCAGCTGCACCATGATGTTGCTGGGAATCTAATTCAGGTTCTTTGCAAGAGTAAAATAAGCTCTGAACCACTGAGCCATCTCTCCTGGATTAGATTCCCAGCAATGACATGGTGGCTCATAACCCTCTGTAACGCTCATTCCAGAGAATCCATTGCCCTCTCGGACCCAGGCATGAAAGTGGAGCACAAACATATATGCATACAAAGCACTCATACATGGAAAATAAAATAAACCTTTTTTAAACTTTCATTCTTCTCTCATGCATTACATCCGGACTGCAGTTTCCCCTCTTTCCTTCCCTCCCCTCCCTCCACCTCCTCTCTCCCCTAGATCAATTCATCCTCTGTTTCCACTCAACAAAAAAACAATCTCATAGCCAGCCTCCCAGGGATATCCACCAAACATGGCCCAACAAGATACAATAAGAATGGGCACAAATCCTCCTATCATAGATGGACAAAATCATAAATATATAAATAAGTAAGTAAGTAAGTAAGTAAATAAGTAAGTAAATAAATAAATAAATAAATAAATAAATAAAAGCTCCAAGGTACCATTTAATTCAAGGCTTGATCTCCAAACAAAAAGACTTGTAGCCCAATTACAACTTTAAAAATGCAAATGCACAAACCATATATGTACAACCATTTATTATGAATTAATCTATTCATAGATATTACTAAAAATAGTAATTAATATATTATTAATATACAATTCCTTAATGTCTCATATGTATTGTAAGTCATACAAAAAGATGATACTACAATCAGGTAGAAGACAGTAATCTCAAATGTTTTTTCTTATCCCAAAGATGAGCGAGCTCTTCAGCCCCTTCATTTCCTATCCATAGCTTTGTAAATGTTTATCCCATGAAGAAAATGACACATCTTTATCAAGCGTCATCCATCTCTTAGGCTCACTGGAGGTGAGACTGGACCAGAAAAGTCCATAGCTACTATGGCTACAAGCTGAGGTGTTAACACATATATGCATTGAGAAAAGTCATGTTTTATTTGGAAAAAAAATGCAACACTGGGGTAAATCTGCACATTCTAGGAAAGCACTCTAAAACAAAGGCATAACCTGAAGCTCTGAGTATTTGTCACTTGTTTATTTTCTATTTATGCTTTTACAGACCTCACTATATAGCTGATGCTGGCCTTGAGCTTGCTATGTTGTCCAGGATGTTCTCAAATTCATGTTCCTTCTGCTTCTGTATCTTGAGTGCTGGAGTTACTGGTGTGCACGCAAATCCAAGGTGTTTATTTTAATTTAAATTTTAAGAATTTATCAGACATTTTTATTTGATGACTCTGGCAGTTTCTAAATAGAAGATTCAAAACATCTATACTAATGTAATGCTAACCAGGAAGTCATAGAATAGATTAAAACACCAGAGATAAAATCTACACAGTAGTAGAGTGCCGAGGAGAATTAGACCCTCTGTGACATGCTGGAAATTTACTATCTGTATACATACCTTGTAGTCTATAGGTGTGTGAAGGTCAGGGCTGCTCAGGCCACAAAAGCACTGGAACACGTTTGAAGCAGACACTGGAAATGAAGGTTATTGCTATTTCTGGTTTTCACAATAGTTTAAGTTGTAAGTACTAAAACCTAAGTGTACCAATAAACATTCATAATTGTGGAGAAGCCATCACTATTGAATTGACCCAGACTCAAAGACAAAACAGTCTGCAGGCAGCTGTCTGGAAAGATGTATAAAAAAAGGAACCAATGTAGAGTTGCATAGTTCCTTAGTGCATAGCTCTACATTCTTCTGAGAAACATCACTTTACCCCTTCATTATCACAGCGTTTTCACAGCGTTTGATTTTAAACATGAATTTATGATGCTTTGAAGAGATAATAATATGATAGACATACAAATATAGTAGATCAAAAGTATCATTTTCATTTTTAAGTTTTACCATAGTTAATGAGTAATGACCACAAGGTAGCAGGACTGCTCAGAGAGAATACAGAGTGATTGTGTGACTTTCAGGTGACAAGATACATGGTGTTGGCTGGTGCACGGTCCATGGCGCAACATTAATAAGTCTTCAGGAATCTCAGGAAGATGAAGACCTTAGCCACTCAAATTAGGTCCATGAAATCTTTATGAAATACGTAATGCCAGCAGGAAAAAATAGTGATTATTTTTCGTAAAGTATGAATTCATAGTAATTGCCTGATACTCAAATAATTTTAGTGCATAACTTATTCTTTGGAAATTGAGTTTAGCACAGATGAAACTGGAAACACACAGACACTGACTGGAACATTACATTCTCACAGTTATGACCCAGTTTCCCTAAGATGAAGCAGCAGCAGCAGAACATCACTGCAGAACCTGTGAGGAAGCAGTCACACCACAACTGGATCACATGTCACACAGTGTAAGTCTGGGATAGATGTGAAAATGTTCAATCTAAGTGTGTGTGTGTGTGTGTGTGTGTGTGTGTGTGTGTGTGTGTGTGTGTGTGTGTGTGAAATGACTGGACTACTGGGCCTGAGACTAGAGCAATAGCATATTGTGTGCTGGAGCTGCTATCATGAATAACTATTGAGCACTTGAGTGAAAAACATCAAATATGTTCATGAAATAAAATGAGCCTTAAAGAAAATGGAGAGTGTGTCCTCTATTTTATGCTTGACTTGACCAGATCTGTGGGCCCTGTCTAGTGCATAAGCACAGATTTTTAATTTGCATTACTCAAAACAAACTGAAAATTCTTTAATGCTTGCAAAAATAAACTCATGTTTCTGTCATTTGTTTTTTTTTGTGGTTTGTAGTTTGGATACTCTATGGCCAGGGACTGAATGACATTTACTGGCATCATTTTGTTCTATATTTTAAAAACAACAATTTCATAATTTTACATTATCGGTTTTCCACTTTAATTTTGCTGTAGTGTGTGTATGGGGGTGTTACATAGAGTCTCATTCTGTAGTGCAAACTGACATCAAACTCTTGATGTTCCTGTCTTAGCCCTCAAAGTGTGCCATTACACCTGCCTTCATTTTCCATTTTAATCTCCTGTATAAATTAGTAAATGATATTCTAGCAAAACTAAAATGAACTTGTGATAGTCAGCAGCTAAACTTAAATTTACTTGGCATATTTTGTGAATGTGTATTTTAATGAGCAATTGTATTTTGTAACTATTAGAGAAAACCTTGGGGATTTTGACTTTGAGTAATTTTATACTATTTGAGAATTGAAAATATTTTTATCACTGCTAATAAAAAGCTTACTCAATATTATATCAGTATCAATGGTACATGATTCAATTTAAAAAACGTAAAATATTAAAAATGAATTTACTTTAACTTAAAGAGTGGAACTGCTGCTGAAATTTTACAGTTTACATTTTGGTAAGAATAAATTTACAAAGGTTTCATAAATAAGTGAGATGAGGCTTCCAGATACTTCGGCAGTAAACAGATAAGATAGAGTTTATTAGAAATCATTGCAATAGAATAAACAAATCTATGTAAACAATTTTTAAAACTCACTGTATAATGTTAAGAACATCTTATGTGTTACTAGGCAATGAGTTGAAACTTTCCTTAAAGAAACTGGTAAGTATATGCAGACTTAACAGAATAGAAAATTACTGATAAGCACTGAATTAGTTAATGTTTGTGGTATATTTATAGCTTAAGTTTCATATAAATCAATGCATACACTCAGTTAACTTAAGAAAAAGTAGTAAAATGAGAAAATACAAAATACAATTTAAATGTATCTTAATATATAAATGTACTTCTGCAAAGGACTAAATGTGTGTTCTTCGTTGTTCATCCTCTTAAGTCATTTCGGGTGTTTTGTGACAGGAATGGAAAACTAACACAGTTGGCATCACCTAGATGGAACCATGTTCTTAGAATTATTAAAGCACACACTCACGAGAATCCATAGTCAGATACACTCACTAAAATATTCTATTTGGGTTGACTTTTTATGTATGTACTAGTGTACATTCATTGTGAAAAGAGATGGGCTTCATGACATTTACTTTCAATATATAATATCCATTGATCATCTTCACCCTATTGGCCTTTCCTGTCTCTAGTCACACTTCTGCTAGGCCCTGTCCTCTTGCCAGTAGCCTCTTTTCTATGACAGTGAAATCTATGTTCTTTTACAAATCATTGCCCAGATGTTTTATGTCTACAAGCATCTGCTGTGTTTCCTTGTGATACAATATGACTCAAAAGTACATTTCTAAGCAGAGAATTCTCTAATCATTTTATTACAGAAAATCCTGATTCACTTCACTGCCTACTCACAGCTTTCACTATTAATGAAAAGAAAAAAAACACTCACCTGGCCTGGCCTTTGATGAACATTCATGTAGAATGAGGCCCTAAGAAGCAGTTATAAGGAAGAAATGTCATGAGATCATCTCCCTCTAGACCCATAATTATCATGTCATCTATGGAGAGAAGTTCTGATCTTGAGGTTGTTAAATAGTGGTATCATCAAATGGAAGAGTGAACTTTCCTAATTCCAGGAAAACAGTGGAGTAGGAACAGCTGAGCTCTGGGTTTCCTGTGTGTGAGCTCTTCTCCCTAGGCCATATCTGTCTGTGTGGATGAGTTGATCCCAGTCCTTGTGGACAAAACAAAAGGAAAAATAATAATGTCCCATTTAAAAGAAGTAGGAAAACATTTTCACTCCCCAAAGGCATCCCCTGCTTCCAAAACGTTCCTGAAAGCCTCCTTGCTTACTTGACAGTGTCTTCGGGGTCTCACCTGGAAATTAACAACACTTTTGTTAAACTTAAGAAAATGTCACCTCCTCCAAACACACTTGGGAAACATAATTTTTCTTACAGAGGGCACAGATGTGAAGCAATATAATCAGCAGATAGTGAGCTGTGGGACTAAGGATTTAACTCAGATGGTAGAGTGCATGCCTAGAAAGTATTGTTTATGTGGGACACCATGCAGAAATCAAACTTCACATTATATGTACAGGAGAAGGAGAAGAATCCCAAGTCAATGGCAGACACAAGACCTGCAATAAGATCACAGAAGAAAACTATCCCAAACTAAGGAAAGAGTCACCCATACAAATACAAGAAGCACACAGAACACATCAAAGACCAGAAAAGAACACTTCAGTGGCATCTCATAGTTAAAACACTAAGTATACAGAACAGAAAAGTGGATTGAAAGCTGCAAGAGAAGGGCTGCAGGTCACAGCTCAAGAAAACCCACCAAAAGAACACCTGATTTCTCAAAGGAAACTTTGAAACCCAGAAGGGCCTTGAACAATACATGCCTAAATGACAACCAATCTACAATACTACACCCAGGTAAACTACTGCCATGGATGAAGAGAAGGAACAATTTTCCACATGATAGACAGCCTAAAAGTTTTATGTTCTACAAACCAAACCTAGGGTAATACAGGGAGCATTATTTTGGGGAAAAGAGAGGAATGAGCAAAACAGAGACACTGTGGAAATACATATGAGCCATAATTATTAAGACATAAAGTCCCACTGAGAACACAACACCAAAAATCAACAACATGATGATCAGAACTAGCACACATATTGCAATAATAATTCAAACATGAATGGCCTCAATTTTCCAATCAAGTCAGAGAGTGCCTGAATAAATCAAGAAACAAAATCTATCTGTTGCTTGCAAGAAACACATTTTAGTTATAAAGATAGGCACCACCCTAGAGTAAAATGATAGACAAAGTCCTCCAATCATATGGAACCAGGAAGAAAGCAAGTGTTACTATCCAAACATCTGACAAAATAAACTTTGAACTAAAACTAATCAAATTAAATAAAGAGGGAAACTTTCTAATCAAGCATTCCAATCAAGGAAACTTAATCAAGAAGACATTACTACCTTAAACATATGCACACCAAACTCAGGGACACAAAATTTAAAAAACAAAATCTATTTCTGGGTTAAAAGACAAAGATTAACACTAATCCATTAATATTTGGTGAATTCAATACCCAACTCTCTCCAATAGACATGTCATCTAGACAGAAAATTAACAGAGAAACATCAGGATTAATTGACATCACACATCAAATGGGCTTAAAAATATCTACAGAATAGTCTACCCAAATATTAAAGAGTCCACATTTTACTCTGCAGCACAAAGACCCTTTTCTAAAGTAGGCCATACATTCAAATGCAAAACAAACCAATACAAATCAGAAAGAAGAAAATCACTCTTTGTATTCTATATGATAATGGTGCAATAAAGCCTAAAATTGACAGCACACGAATCTCTAGTAAAACTCAAACTCATGGAAATGAAACAATGTCTTATAGAATGATGACTGTGTTGGAGAAGAAATCAATAAATAAAAATTTGTGAAACTAAATAAAAATGAAAACAATGAGACATAATTTCTGAGATACATTGAAAGGATATCTGTGCATAAATAGTAACCATTTTAGAAATGATTGAACTTGTGAT
Organism: Peromyscus leucopus; assembly: GCF_004664715.2. Lineage (NCBI taxonomy): Eukaryota > Metazoa > Chordata > Mammalia > Rodentia > Cricetidae > Peromyscus > Peromyscus leucopus. The sequence goes on along the minus strand of NC_051065.1, from coordinate 75,596,293 downwards.
AGGAAACAGTTACACATTGGGCTAACCTTTCTCCTAGAGATTTTCTAGTTGGTATTACTGACATGTGGCTTATTTTACAATGTAGCTAGTTTGGTTTCAATTTTGTTGTAAGAATATTGAGATTTATAGTATAGAATAAAGTAATTATTTATTTTCCACACACTAGCTATTACAGAAGGTATCACAATACTTCATTTCAATCTATATTACAGAGCCATATTAGGAAAAACATCGTACTTGTGCCAAACCTGACAGATAGATCAGTGTAATAACATAGGAGATACTGGCATGAGGTCATTAAGGTGCAGCCACTGATCATTGACAAAGATGCCAGCAATACACACTGGAGAAAAGCCAGCCTCTTCACCTTTCAGTGCATGAAAATATTATGTCCACATGTAAGATACTTAATCTATAGCCCTTCCTCTCACCCTCAAAAAAATTAATTCCAGGAGTCTTAGACACATTAAGTTAAGACCCGAATCTGAAAGAATTAAAGGAAAAAGTAGGGGACATTTCAACATATAGACAGACAAGTTTCTAATTCAGACTCCAGTTGCACAGGGAATAAGGCAAAAAAGTGAAAAAAGGAATGTCATGAAATTAAACAGCTTCATTGAAAAGGAGACAGTTAATGTGAAAAGTGAAAAGACAACCCACAGAATGGGAGAAAATTCTTGGCCTGCTATATATCTGACAGAATATATATATATTTCTGTGTATATAAAATTTCTGTGTATATAAAATATACACAGAAATAAGAAACTAAAAAAGAAATCACACAATCCAATTAATAAATTGGCTAATGAAATACACAAAGAATTAATATAATTCAATAAATACATAAATAACTCAATTTGATACTAGATTGTAAACAGGTTTTTTCCAGTAATATAAATTGTCAACAGTTGCATGAAAATGTGCACAATAATACTCATTATTATGGAAAGGCAAACCAAAACAATATGGATATTACTTCACATATATTAGAAGGATTTGAATCAAAATCTCAACAGATAACAAGGGTTAGGAGAAAAAGGAATACCCATTCATTTTCCATGAAAGGATGCAGGCATTGTGTGAAAAACTATTGTGGTTCTTCACATAGATTCAAAGTAGAATTACAAATTCAAACTAAGATTCCATTTTGTGAACATATATGCAGGACATTAAATTTATATCCCAAAGAAATAATTGCATTATTCATAAGAACTCAAATATGAAAATATATATATGAATTTGTATATTATTGATGGCAAAATATCATGAATAATATGATGTATACCATATAAATTATTAATAAAATTATATTTTCTTTTGGTATAAATATAAACAGACCTATAACCCCAATGGATTAGAAGCAGTAATTATAATTCTCCCAACAAAAAAAAGAAAAGAAAACCAGAAAAAAAAAAAAAAAAAAAAAAAACAGGGCCAGGGGCAGATGATTTTAGCACAAAATTCTCCATGACTTCCAAAAGGACGTTAAACCCATGTGTTGGCCTGAGTTCTATTGCTGTGAAGAGACACCATGATCTTGAAGACTCTTGCAAAGGAAAGCATTTAATTGGGGCTTGCTTACGATTCAGAAGTTTTTTCCATTTTTGTCTTGGTGGGGAGCATGGTGCCATGCAGACATGGTGCTGGAGAAGGTGCTGAGAAATCAACATCCAGATCCACAGGCAGCAGCAAGAGAGTCATGGGGCCTGGCTTGGGATTTCAAAAGCTGGAAGCCCACACCCAGTGACACACTTCCTCCAAAAATGCCATACTTACTCAAACAAATAGTACCACTCCCTAAGCATTCAAATCTATGAGCCTAATGGGTCCATTCTTACTCCAGCCACACCTCACAAAACTCTTCAAATTATTCACCAAATTTCAAAATGAAGGAACACTGCCCAATTCTTTTTTGTGTGTCCAAGTTAACCTGATATATAAACTACATAAGGACCCAATAAAGAAAGAGAATTTAGATCAATTTCCCTTATGAACATAGATGCAAAAGTTTATCGCTAAATCACCTGCAAACCTAATCCAAGAACACATCAAAAAGATCATTCACCATGATCAAGTAGGCTTCATCCCAGAGGTGCAGGTATAATTCAACATACATGAACTGATAAAGATAATAGAACATATAAACAGACTGAAAGACAAAAACCTCATGATCATCTCATTAGATAAAGAAAAGGCCTTTGACAAAATCCAAAACCCCTTTATGAGAAAAGTCTTGGAAATATTAGGGATACAAGGAACATAATTAAACATAATAAAGGCAATTTATAGTGAGCCCATAGCCAACAGCAACTTAAACAGAGAGAAACTTAAAAGAATTCAAGTAAAATCAGAAAGAAGACAAGGATACCCACTCTCTCCATACCTATTATATATATAGTACTTGAGTCTATCTTAGAGTTCCTATTGCTGTGAAGAGACACCATGGCCATGGCAACTCTTATAAAGAAAAATGTGTAATTGGGGGGTCTTGCTTACATTTTCAGAGATTCATTCCATTATCAGCATGGTGGGGAGCAGTATGGTGGCATGCAGGCAGACATGGTGCTGGAGAAGTAGCTGAGAGTCCTACATCTTGCAGGCAACAGAGTCAACTGAGTGTCACATTGAGTGAAACTTGAGCAAAGAAGACCTTAAAGTCCTCCTGCACAGTGACACACTTCCTCTGACAAGACCACACCTATTCCTCAAGGCCACGCCTCCTGATAGTGCCACTCCCTTTGGGATTATGGGACCTGATTACATTCAAACTACCACAAAGTCTTAATAGAGCAATAAAATAACTGAAGGACATTGAGAAGATACAAATAAGAAAGAAGTCAAAGTATCTTCGTTTGCACGTGCTGTAATAGGGTGACATTAGTCTTAGTTTTCGATTTTTTTACATCTAGAATGAACTGTAACCCAAAATGACCGGAGACACTTGTGCAAAGTTTCTCCTTAGTCATTAGAAGTTGGTTTTTCCCACTCCTAATCTGGATCTTTGAGGTAGGAAGATCCATTTTTACTCTGGACCAAACCTATACTGGCAGCTTATTTAAAGGCCACGGAAAAGGGAAGCATGCTCTCTTTGCCTACTTGCTCTTGTTCTTTCCAGAAAATCCATTCTTTCACTGGCATTAGAGACTATGTCTTTAGGATTCATCATATACCAAAGACCAGCTGACACATTCAGCCTTGTGGATTGAACAACTACTGGATCTGTGGACTTTCCTGTGGTAGGCAGCAATCATTGGATTAGTTGGACCACAGTATATAAGCCATTCTAATAAATGTGCTTTCTATATAGAATATATTCATTCTATATGTTCTGTTCTCTAGAGAACCCTGAATAATACAGATTATACTACATGACTCTAGTTTACTGGTTCTCAACCTTCCCAATGCTGTGACCCTTTAATACAGTTCATGTTGTAGTCACCCCTTCAATCATAAAATTATTTTTGTTGCTACTTCATAACTAATTTTGCTACTGTTATGAATCATAATGTATATATCTAATATTTCTTAAGATCTTAGGTGACCCCATGAAAGGGTCATTCAACCTTAAGGGGTTGTGATCCACAGCTTGAGAATCACTGTTCTAAAACTACCACCAGGAAATTTCTACAGCTGCTAAACACTTTCAGCAAATTAACTGGATGCAAAATTAATTCACAAAAATAAGTAGCCTTGCTGGGTGGAAGTGGCACACACCTTTAATCCCAGCACTTGGGAGGCAGAGTCAGGTGAATCTCTGAGAGTTCAAGGCCAGCCTGGTCTACAGAACAAGATCCAGGACAGGCACCAAAACTACACAGAGAAATCTTGTCTCAAAAAATCAAAAATAAATAAATAAGTAGCCTTTCTATATATTACAAATGGACTGAAAGAGAAATCAAGAAAACAACACCTTTCACAAGAGCTTTAAATAATATAACTTGGGTTAACTCTAACCAAGCAATGAAAGACTTGTGTGATAAAAATTTTAAGACATTGAAGAAAGAAACTGAAAAAGATATAAGCAGATAGAAAGCTCTCCATGGTCATGGATCATTGGGATTAATTTAGTAAAAATGGCCATCCTACCAAAAGCAATCTACAGATTCAATGCAATCCCAATCAAATTTCCAGCACAATTTTCACAGAACTTAAAAAGACAGTTCTCAACTTCATATGTGTTGCTTGGATCCTAAGGGCTCCCACGGGGGAGGGGGTGAAAAGGTGTGGCATCAACGACACAGACACCAGACACCAGGAGTCCATTGAAAGCAAATACCAAACTCATTTACTCAATAACAGGGAAGGCCTTATGTACCCTCCTCCAGCAACCAGTCTGTGTTGTCATTCCTCATTGACTGGGCACAATCAGAAACTCTGACAGCAACTGTTGCTAGGTCCTCAGGCATACTTGGCATGATCAGGAACTCTGACATCAAATAGGAACTCTGAGAGCTCCTGTTGCTAGGCCCTCAGAAAGACTCCACGAGTACATTGTGTGAATGCCTTGGCTACTGGTGTGAGCCAATTTCCTCGACCCTATGAGCCTGTCCTACTACACATATGGAAATACAAAAACAAAAAAAATCCACAGGATAGTTAAAACACTACTGAATAATAAAAGAACTGCTGGAGGTATTATTAATTCCAAAGATGGTAAGAGAAAGTCCCCTGACCGAAATCATCGTGCTCAAATAATAAAAACAAACAATTGATTAAAGCAAGCTTTTTAATTCATATACATGACACCTCTCCCTATGATCAGCATTGGATGTAAGGAAGACAAAGCCTTTATAGCTCAAGGTTAGGGGCTTTCTAAATAGCCGATTTTGTGGGCAAAATAGGCCAGGTTACAGGAGCAGAACATAAGTTAACAAATAAGTCCCTCCAGAAACAAAGACATGGTTGCAAGGTAGGTATAGTAAGGTAGTTATAACAAGGTAGCCATAACAACCATTTTGAAACAAAGTTAGGATTTCAAGATGGTTATAAACAACTTGTTGAAACAAAGACATGATAGGCATTCCTGGAACAGGCAGGAGAGAACCATTTGTAGTTAAGGTTTCAGGTGACACATAGCCCAATCTTTGAGAAACAGAGGTTTAATCATAGACAGGAATGACCCTGTTCCTCTTTACTGTAAGGTAGCTTTTAAGCCTAAGATGGAGACAGGCTGGTTCTTTAATAGCATCATTCCCAATCTCAAGAGCTATAGTAATAAAAACAGCATGGTATTGTCACAAAAACAGACACACTGATTAATGGAATCTAATTGAAGACCCACACAGAAATCCACATACCAATGGACATCTGATTTTTGATGAAGAAATCAGAAATGTACACTGGAAAATAGTACCTTTAACAAATGATACTGGTCAAACTGGATGTCTGCATGTAGAAGAATGCAAATAGATCCATACTTATCACACCGTACAAAACTCAACTCCAAATGGATCAAAGACCTCAGCATAAGGCCAGATACACTGAACCTATTAGAAGAGAAAGTTGGTAATAGCCTTGAACCCATTGTCACAGGAAAACCTTTCTGAACAGAATGTTGATTGCACAGGCACTAAGAACAGCAATTAATAAATGGGTCCTCATGAACTAAAAAATTTCTGCATGGCAAAAGTCACCATCATTTAGAGAAATTAGAAAAACTACAGAATGGGAAAAGATTTTTACCAACTACATAACCAATAGAGGGCTAATATCCAAAATATATAAAGAACTCAAAACATTGACATTAAGAAAACAAATAACCTAATTTAAAAGTGGGGTACAGATCTAAAGAGAGAATTCTTAAAAGTGGAAAATCAAATGCCTGAGAAGCACTTAAAGAATGTTTCAACATCCCTAGTCATCTGGGATATGAAAATTAAAGCTACTTTGAGATTTCACCTTATACAGTCAGAATGGCCAAGATGAATAACACAAATGACATTTTATGCTGGCAAGGTTGTTGGCTAAGGAGAATACTCATCCATTGTTATTGGCAGCAAAAACTTGTACATCTTCTATGGAAACCAGTGTGGTGGTTCCTCAGGTAGTTGGGAGTAGAGCAACTTCAAGATTCAGCTATAGCATGATTGGGCATATACCCAGAGGACACTTTATTCTACTACAGACACTTGCTTATTCATAATACCCAGAAATTGGAAACAACCAGATGTCCACTGACAGAAGAATGAATAAAGAAAATATGGTACATTTACATAATAGAACATTACTCAGTCATTAAAAGTAATGAAATTTTTAGCCAAAGGGATGAAACTAGAAAAAGTCATTCTGAGTGAGGTAACACAGACCCAGAAAGACAAACATGGTTATGTTTGCTTATATTTGGATTTGAGCTATTAAGTCATTGATAAGCAAGTCATAAACCATATAACCACAGAGGTTAGGCATAAAGCTAGGGAACAGGGATCAGGAGATCTCATTAGGAAGGGAAAATAGAACAGATAGTTATGGAGGGATGAGGAAGGCTGAAAGGGGGAATCAAATGGGAAAGGGGAGGGAGAAGAGGGACAAGAAGGGCGTACAGGGAGGGATAGCTAAAACTAGGGAACATTTTAGGGATCATGTGGAGAACTTAAAACAGAAGAAGCTTCCTAAAGTGTATACATATATGAAAGCAGTCTAAATGAAATCACCAAATAACGGGGGTACTGAACCCCAAATTAAATCTCTCAACACCAAATGAAGCTTCCAGTACCAGGAATAAGTTACATCTAACTGAGCTGTTGGACAAAGGGACTTCATGAGGATCTGAAAACAAGCCAGGGAATTGTCAAGGCTGTTGTCTGCTCTCTACAAACTGATCCTGAGGACAACAGCTATGCCGGGGACCAGCCTCAGCACTTTTGAGGGTCCAAAGGACAGGATACCTGGAAGGCACAGTAACGACTCAGAGACAGTGTTCCTGCAGGCTGAGGTCACTTCCGGCTTCTGCAGTTGCTAAGTTCCCTCTTCGCTACAGTTTCTTGAGCTTCCCTAGCTTCTGCTTTTGCCCTGGTAACCTCAGTCTTTTATTATCATAAGCAAGGGGGAACAGAAAGAAAAGGGGAAATCACCCAATACAAAATGTTCTCATGATTCCAAAGATTATTCTTAGAAAATCACCAATATAATCTTCATTATCTTTTACTAAACACAGGAACTATCCCAGACTTAACACCAAAGCGAGTGTAATCTATTTTTATTATTAATAATTATACAATCTTCTGAGCACTTGACCCAGAGGCTAATAACATGCAATTTCACACACACACACACACACACACACACTCAAAAAGGTAAAAATAAGAACAGTGGTCAATGTACCAGACCGTCATTTCCTTCTCCCACAGCCTGCTCTGACCTCAAGACCCCTGCAGGCACCTAAGTTCCTCCTCAGCCCTCTGCAACACCAAGCCCCATGACTGGGGTGTCACAATGACCTCAGACAAGAAATCTGTTCTTGCAAGTCAGCAAATTCAGTCCTTCTGTATCCCAACAATTCCAAGGAAGACCTGATCCAATTTGCAGAGTTTCCATGAAAGGACGCTCACCTTTTCTGGCAGCTCATTTTGTTTGTTTGTTTTTTGAGACAGGATTTCTCTGTGTAGTTTTGCGCCTTTCCTGGAACTCACTTTGGAGACCAGGCTGGCCTCGAACTCATAGAGATCTGCCTGACTCTGCCTCCCAAGTGCTGGGATTAAAGGCTTGCACCACCACTGCCCAGACGGGAAGCTCTTTTTAATCTAAGAACCCAATAAAATATGTAGTAATCACTCCATCAGTTGCCACATTGTCTCCACACTCCTTCAGGAGGAATAAAAAATATCTGGATTAAAGTTGCCATCTCCCTTTCTTGGTGGAGGCCACTATTTTCCTCCTATTCCAGGTTCCCACACTTTTAGTTTGTCATTCCAACTATATGTTGCTCCATCCACAGGCTTCGGCCAGTACCCCTTAGGGTCTCAAGTTTACACAATGTCCTTGGAATATCCTCAGAAACTGAATTATTCATCATGGCTAATTTGAGTCCAGTGTGTTGACACACATCATACCATGTGCTATAGTTGACCACACATTCGGTACAGTTTATCCAAGCCTGAAAAGCTTCCCCAGGCTGCAGATTCTTTCCCATGAACTGTATAACTTCCTTAACCCCAGCCTGGATGATCATCTCTGTATAAATTCCTGTGAAATTTACTTCACTCCTTTCCTGTATCACAGAAATCACCACTGATCTAGGAACACAGAACATGAAGATCAGATAGAAGAAAAAGACTAGTATTACAAGAAGTATTTATATGGAGGAGGACATGACATGTGCATGCCATAAAGCATGACCTTGGGACACAGGCATTTCTGCTGGGCCCCCTAGAGGGGATCCGAAGGGGAACACACAGAGGGTTGATGGTCCACAATCTTGGGTCCCCTTTTCTCCAATCTCTGCTGGCAGCATGTCAGCCATCTTATATGCAGTCCCTGGCACACCTACACATCTAATTGAACTCAAAGAATTCAAGCGGGGGGCAATCTAAAGCCTTCACCCCTACAGATTAGAGTTCATGGTACTGGAAGGTAACATGGACACTACAAAAGAGGAAAAGTAAAAACCAACCCAGCTGCAGACCCTTCAGTCTACAATGGTGTCCTGCCTGTACAATAATGGCACAAACTTGTGAGTATAACCGACCAACATCTGATTTGATTTAAAGCATGGAATTTGTACTGGACACTGCTTGCATGGTGAAGAACCTGAGTCTAAATAGGCCAAGGGACAAAGGAGAAAATCAAATACTAGTGTTCTACTAAAATGATGTAGCAATAAAATGACTCCAAATGACACTCTGCTGTGCTCATAGGTTTGTGTCCTGAGCAGCCATTATCAGAGAGGCTTCTCCCAGAAGCAGATGAGAACAAAGACAGAGACCCACATCCGGAAAATGTGCAAAGAGTGAGAGACCTTGAAAACCTCAGCCCTATACTGGATCTCTCCATCAAATTCTTCCCCTCAAGGCCCAAGGATTTCGTTGGAAGTAGTGGTAGAAAGACTGGAAGAGCCAGAGTAGATGGAGGACACCAAGAAAACAAGGTCTTGTAAACAAAGCACAACAGACACACGTGGAAACTCAGAGACTATGGCAGGATGCACAGGTCTGAACCAGATGGGCTCCTGGATAGAAAGAAGTGGATACATGCCCCCATCCCACATCCGGAAGCTGTCTCCATTTGATAAACACTGGCAGGTGAAACATTAGTTTTCGCCAATGAGTCCCACTGGGGAAACAAACCACTCTTTTTTTTTTTTTTGGTTTTTCGAGACAGGGTTTCTCTGTGTAGCTTTGCGCCTTTTTCTGGGACTCACTTGGTAGCCCAGGCTGGCCTCGAACTCACAGAGATCCGCCTGGCTCTGCCTCCCGAGTGCTGGGATTAAAGGCGTGCGCCACCACCGCCCGGCAACAAACCACTCTTAAGGGAAGGCCTCATGCCCAGCAGCAGATTGTCAACACCAAATGAACTCAATGGAATCTGCAGGCCCTTTGCATTTACATATACATATACACATATATATTATGACTTCTGCTTTTGTGTTTTTATGACATTCCTATGTGTGAATTTCTGTTTCTATATCTATATGTGATTCTTGTGCTTTTTCTTTGGCTCTTTTTCTTCCATTTCTTTTGTCTTACTCTGATTTGTTTATGTTTGTTTTATCTTGTTGTATATTTTAGTATTATTGCTCAGATGCTTGGTTGTTTTCTAAGGAGAGGCAGAAATCTGGTTGAGAGTAGGAGAGGAAGAACTGAGAGGGGTAGCGGAGCAGGAAACCCTAATCAGAATATATTATAAGAAAAATAATCTTTTTTCAATAAAAGAAAAACACAGCATTGAAATGGTGGAGTCTGGTGGTGAACAGTTCTAATGCCAGAGCTGGGGAGACAGAGACAGGGTTAAAACTGGGGCTACCATATTGGCCTATTGGGTGAGCTCCAGGTTACAGTGAGAGATGCTCTCTCAAAATAAAGATGATTGGCACATGAAGAACAAAAGGGAAGATGGTCTCCTGGTCTCCATGTGCACATGCACACATATCCTTCATCCGTGAACACTCACATGCACACACACACTCACAAAAGCCACACTGCACATCATGTACATATGCATAAACAATTTTTAAAACCGATGATTTTCAGTAAGTTTGGATGATATGAAGTACAAATAAACAGGCTAATGAAATTTTCATACAAGATTATTTAAGTAACTGTGGGTAAAAAATGGAATATTCAAATTCACACTATTTTTATGATCCAGAGAAACTATACTTAGGAAAGAGAATTAAAGCGACAATAGGATAGTTAAACTATTTTCGGTAGCCGAAAGTAGATTAAAATCCCTCCCTTTGAGTAACTTCGGCATCAATGGAACATTGATGATATAAAATAAGAAGGGGGAGAGTAAGGACTCCCTGTGGAAATATCGACTTGTGGTGTACAATGAACCTAAAGAACTCTGCATCACTCGGCAGTAGAAATGTCATCAGAATGTACATTCATGACACCACAAACGTTAGATAAATATAGGAAGAATCTTGGTTTGCTACTTGAACAATTTAACAGTTTAAGAAGAATCTCTGTTTTTTAAAAAATGATTGCGCCAAAATGACTCCTCACAACCATCTGTATATCCAGGGGGGAAATGACCTCTTCTGACCTTCGTGGGGACCAGGACACATGCATACAAGCTGACACAATACTCATAAACATAAATAAAAATAAATAAATCGTTTTATTAAAAAATGAGATAATTTATAGTTTTTAAAAAATTTGGTGGCGCACTCATTATATCTTTTTCAGAATATTGGTTATTCTGTTATCAGAACTGATTTGTACCAAAGGAGTAATTGTAGGATAGGCATTCATTACAAACTTCTGAACAGTCAGGATGACTGGGTTGTACTTCCATAACAGGACTGAGGTGTATGAAATGATGAAGTCCACCCAGTACGTGACCACAAAGACAGCCACCATAAGCAAGATGGTCTGGGTGGCCCTCTTCTCAGGGGACACTCTCGGGTGACTGATGCTGTGAAGATGCTTACATTGCCTCTGATGTCTGAACAAGATGATCACCATGTATGCACTTGAGGTCAGCATAACTCCTACAAGAAAGACATCTCTGGAGATGGTCACTGTTGAAGACAGTGCACTAATGATGTAGTTCTTGGGGAAGATTGAGCAATATTTGGTGACCTTCATCTGGTTGCTCTCACTCACATTGGTAAAAGCACCAACATAGAAGATCCACCTACTACTGAATGACAAATTGAAAGACCAGAGGTAGAAGAAAGCATAGATTGTGTATCTTTTAAGTTTATGTTTAAATTTTGCCAATAATGATGTGTTGGGACTGATAGTGACAGCCTGGAACACACTCAGGAGGCAGGTGATGCAGATGGAGAGGCCTCTCATTGCTCTGTTCATGTAAAAAGTTGTCTTACATTTGAAGTCATTCTCAAATTTCAGTGACTCAAGTATGTCTGTAAGCCAAAGGTCCCCTCCAGTGAGGACAATCACTATGTGGACGAAGGTCAGTTGGCAGGAGATCAGGTCTGTGGGCTTAGGTCTGTGCCAGAGGATTATGACAGTGTAGAAAAAAAGGAGAAACATATTGGCTAGAACTCCAAATACAGATTGGAAATAAAGGATATTGTTTAATGTGGCCATATATGCAAAGTGTATTCATCTCAGCATTGTAGTGGAAGCATATTTCATATATCTGGAAAAAATAATATTCATCAAACTTATGATTCACTTGTCAGTATGTCTATTATCATCATTCTGTTTTACTTACCAATTTTATTAACCTGTCTCTTTAACTTTCGATGTTCCAGACTGGATAACATATACTTCTATATACTTCTCCATGTATCTACCAATATATATAGCATACCAGAGATGATAAAGTCATTTACAGTCAAATCCTAATCAGAACACACACTTTGTGTGCCTGTATTGCACTCAGTTGTCATGCCTTAGAAATCCAATCCTATTGATTTCCATTGCCTCATTATATAGTTAACACCTAAAGCAATAGTGATGAACACAGAATATTAATCACATTTTTGCAACCAACTAAAACTTACGTTGACCTGGAAAATATTCATAAAAGAAACCAAAAGAGTGAGGTAAGTCAGTCTCACATTGCATAATTTTAATATGCTCTATTTTTATAAATACTGAAAGTTATGCTTGACTCATAATTGTAATGGAATCACAGTGAAAATTCATGATAATCCTACTATTTTAATCAGCAAAATGATAGTCTTTGTTCATATGTTCCTTTTTTTATGTCCCTTATACTATGAATTGTTATATCCCCAGTATCCAGAATTAGAGACATATATACATTTGGAGACATATATTGCACTTTCCACACCCTGTTAATTGTGTAATCATTAATTATAATTATAAATGATCCTAACTATCTCCCAGGGTAGCTCCCATCCCATCACCTTTGGAATACTCCACTTCAGGATTAAAGAACTAACTCCCAGCTATCAAGAAAATCACTGCTTTAGCCGGGCGGTGGTGGCACACACCTTTAATCCCAGCACTCGGGAGGCAGAGGCAGGCGGATCTTTGTGAGTTCGAGGCCAGCCTGGTCTCCAAAGCGAGTTCCAGGAAAGGCGCAAAGCTACACAGAGAAACCCTGTCTCGAAAAACCAAAAAAAAAAAAAAAAAAGAAAAAAAAGAAAAACACTGCTTTTACTGTTTTTTTTTTTTGGTAGGGTAAATCATTAATAGTATTATTCTTTATGATTATTTTCTCTTTTCACCTTCTAACTTTTTCAGCGATCCATATTGTTATTTTACCTACCTACCTCCTTCTTTTATATTGATATCCCCTTCCATTAACTTAGAACCTCCCATTTTCTCATTTTCCTGATTAGATCACTTGTGTCCTGCTACTCAGCTGTACCTTCCTCCCACCTTCTTCTATATTTACTTCCCTCCTCCCTGCTAAGGACTCAACCTTTGCCCGTTTCCCTGAAGAGATCACTTGTACCCTGCCCTTCTCCTCTCTAATTCTCTGTGCCCCACCCCATCCTGGCCATGGTCCCCTTTTGCTCTGGTGTCTGTAGTTACTGCAGGCTACATACTCACACCTGAAGATGTGGAGCTAGGAGCCTCCAACAAGAGAGAACACGTGACTAAGACAAACACTATTTTCAACACACTGGAAAAAACTTGAACTTGCCAAAGATGACCATATAGTGATCCAGTTTTGGAATTTCTGTTTTAAAAGAGATTCCTTCCCATGCAGTGGAAACCAAGACCGCAGTGTTATCAGAGGTCATCAGAACCAGACAGTGTTTACAGTTCCACTCAACAGTCTCACCGTTGGTGCCTATGTTAGTTTTTTGGGCTGGTTACCAGTGTCATTATTTTATCAAATTACTACAATTCAGTACTTTAAAATTAGCTTCATGATAAAGAAATAGAAAACTGTTTCACTGACTCAGATTCTTGTGAGAAAAAGAGTGCCCAATTGTATTGTAAAGCTCACTACCATATCCCACATATACAAATTAATGCATGCCTATATGTATAGAAATAATGCAGAAGTTAGTGAATTAGACCACCCTATAACATTCCCATGAATATGATACCATAAATCACACATTTTATATTTACATGATTTTTGCTCTTGAAATTGCCAGAGACAAACATCTGATTCTCCCACCAATATACATTTGCGGTAGCTGCACTGTGATGTTCTGTGTTTATAAAAGCTCCAGGATACAAGCTGGAGAGATAGCTCAGTGGTTCAGAGAATGTTTACTCTGTAAATGACCTGGGTTAGATTCCCAGCCATGACATGGAAGCTCATAACCATCTGTAACTCTAGTTCTAGGTGATCCATTGTCCTCTATGTCTCAGGCATGCAAGTGGCATACAGACATATATGCAGACAAAACACTCATATATGGAGAATAAAATAAATAAATCTTAAATAAATAAAAGCTCCAGCATAACACTTTATTCAAGCCTTGGTCTTCAAACTGAAAGATTTAGAGTTCAATTCTAATTTTAAAATTGAAAATGCACAGACCATATCTGTAAAATTTTTCATTAATTATACATCTGTAATTTATCAATATAGCACATGTATTATAGGTAATATAAAAAGTTGATAACATAAGGTAAAAGGTAGTAATCTAAAATGTTTTTTCCTTAGCCCAATGATATAGTCAACAATACTTCATATCTATTGATTTGTCAATGTTTATAACTTACAGAAAATGGTGCATCTCCTAATCCATCATGTGGCATCTTCCTCTGGAGCTCACCTAGCTGAGACCTAACCAGAAAAGACCATAGCTACCATGGCTACTAACTGAGTTGATAACATACACATGGACTGGAAAAATTATTTGTTTGATTTGAAAAAAATTGCAGTGCTAAGGCATTTTATATCAATTTAAGTTACAGTATTTAGTTTGAAGTACTATAACCCAAAGTGTACCCATAAACATTCATAATATGGAGAAGCCATCACTATTAAATTGACCCAGACCTAAAGTTCAAGCAGTTTTCAGGAAGCTGTTTGAAGAGATGTGCAATAATAGAAACCTAGAGCTGCTTCATGCATAGCTCTACAGTATTCTGAGAAAAATCACTTTACCCCTTCATTATCACAATGTTTGATTTGAAACCGTCTTGTCTTGTGAATTTATGGTGAGTTTTGTATTCTTCTTGTGGAGATTTAATAAAATAATGAACATAGAAATATATTAGATAAAAAGTATCATTTTTACCATAGTTATTGAGGAATGACCAAAAGGCAGCAGGACCGCTCAGAGAGAACACAGAGTGTTTGTGTGACTTTCAGGTGACAAGATACATGGTGTTGGCTGGTGCACGGTCCACTGTCAGCAACATTAATACGTCTTCAGGAATCTCAGGAAGATGAAGACTTTAGCCACTCAAATTAGGTCCATGAAATCTTTATGATATACACAATACCAGCAGGAATAAATTGTGATTATTTTTTAATAAGGTATTAGTTCTTCTCTATTACCTGATACTCAAATAATTTTAATGCATAACTTATTCTTTGGAAATTAGTATAGCACAGGTGAAACTGGAAACCCACAGACACTGACTGGAACATTACATTCTCACAGTTATGAACCAGTTTCCCTGAGATGAAGCAGCAGCAGCAGAATGTCACTGCAGAGTGTGGGGAAGCAGTCACACCACAGCTGGATCACATGTCACATGGTGTAAGTGTGGGAAAGATATGAAAACGTTCACTCTAAGTGTGTGTGTGTGTGTGTGTGTGAGAGAGAGAGAGAGAGAGAGAGAGAGAGAGAGAGAGAGAGAGAGAGAGAGAGAGAGAGAGAGAGAATCTAAACCTGTAGTTCAGGTTCCATCAAACTCACAATGCTCCTGCCTTAGCCTCCAAAGTGCTGGGATCACAGGTGTGTGCACCACACCTGCCTTCATTCTCCATTTGAGTCTCCTGTATGCATTAGTAAATGAGATCCCAACAAAGTAAAAATGGACTCATGGCACACGGCAGCTACATTGAATTGACTTGGCATTTTTTATTAATGCATATTTATAGGTAATTGTATTTTGTAACTATGAGGAATTTTGACATTATTCAAGAATTGAAATTAGTTTTTCATTGCTAATGAAAACCTTACTCAATATTATATCAATGTTAATGTTACAAAGTTCAATTTATAAACTTGAAATATTAAAACTTAATTTATTTTAATTAAAACATTTAATATCAAACTGAAAATTTTCCACTTTACATTTTTGTAAGGATAACTTTACAAGGATTTAATAAATAAGTGAGATAAGATTTTCAGATATTTTTTAAATACCCAGAAAAGATATACTTTATTAGAAATCACTGCAATAGAATAAAGAAATATATGTAAACCTTTTAAAAACTTATTTATACATTGCTAAGAAAATAAGTTGAAATTTTTCTCAGAATTCCTAAGTATATGCAAATTTAACAGAACAGAAAATTACTGATAAACTCTAAATTTGTTAATATTTGTTGTATATTTCTGGCTTAAGTTTCGTATGAATAAATGTATAGACAGTTAACATGAGAAAAGTAGTAAAATGACAAGAACAAAATATCATTTCAATGTAAATTAGTATTATAAATGTAGTCCAGCAAACAAATAAATGTGGGTTCCATGTTTTACTCTCTAAGCTGTTTTAGGTATTTTATGACAGGAATGTAAGACTAACAAGTTGGCATTAGATAGATGGAACCACATTTTTAGAATTTTTAGAATATGCACTCGGGAGAATAAGTAGTCTGATATAAGCTTAAAATATTCTACTTGGGGCTACTTTTTACATATGTACTAGTGAACAGTCATTGCAAAAAATGAAGGATTTCATGACATTTTCATTCAATGTATAATATTCCCCCATTAGCCTTTCCTGTCTCTATCCACACATCTGTTAGTCCATGTCTTCTTTCTAAGGGCCCCACCTACTGTCATATATATTATATTTAGCGGTCATTGTAGCTGAAGTTTTTCTGGTCCTGCCTGGCCCATGGTCAGGTCAAATCTTTCTCACCTACCAGTCCTGCAGCCACTCGGACCCAAGCAAACACAAAGAGACTTACATTACTTATAAACTGTATGGCTGTGGCAGGCTTCTTCCTATCTAGCTATTATATCTTAAATTAACCCATTTCTATAAATCTATACCTTGACACATGGCTCTTGGCTTACCGGTATCTTACCATGTTGCTTCTCGCAGTGGCGGCAGAGTCTCCGGACTCAGCCTTCTACTTCCCAGAATTCTCTTCTCCCCTTGTCCCACCTCTCCTATACTTCCTGCCTGGCTACTGGACAATCAGTGTTTCGTTTATCAATCAATCAGAGCAACATATTCACAGCATAGAGAATATTTCAAAGCAGGTCATAGTGAGTTAAATCTATGTTCTTTTACAGATCATTACACTAATATTTTATGTCTACAGGCATCTGTAGTGTGTGCTTCTGACACAGCAGGGCTCAAAAGTAAAGTTCTAAGCAGAGAACTCCCTACTCATTTTATTACAGAAAATCCTGTTTCATTCTAACATTTAACAGCTCTCACTATTAATGAAGAAAGAAGCAAACACTCACCTGGCCAGGCCTATGATAAGCATCAGTGTAGAACGAGCCCTAAGAAGCAGTTATAAGGAAGAAATGTCATCAGCTTATCTCTCTCTAGACCCATAATTATCATGTCCTCTGTAGAGGGCACTTCTGACCTTGAGGTTGTTAGAAAGTTGTACCATCAAATGGGAAAGTGAACTTCTTAATTCCAGGAGAACAGTGGAGTGGGAACAGCTGAGCTCTGGGTTTCCCATGTGTGAGCTACTCTCCCCAGGCCATATCTGTCTGTGTGGATTAGCTGATCCCAGTCCTTGTGGACAAAACAAAAGGAAAATTAATAATATCCTATTTAAAAGAAGTAGAAAAACCTTTTCACTTCCCCAAGGTACCCTTCCCTCTTTTAAAACATTCCTGATAGCCTCCATACTTACTTGATAGTGGCTTCAGGGTCTCATCTGGAAATTATCATCAATTTTGCTAAAATTAAAAATTGTCCAATCTAGCCACATAACCTTCGACCTATAGTCTGTCCTGCCTATGGGATGTGCTGAGGTAAGGGTGGCCTAGAAATTGAGAGTGTGGTTAACCAATGACTGGTCAAGCCTAAAACCCGTGGCAGGAGAGTAAGCCAACCCCTGACACTACTGTCATCATCAGGACCCACAGGCTAGTTGACCCAGTGATCTGGGAGAGAACCAAACATGACTGGAGAAAAATACATCAAAAATGATGCCTAATGTTATTCTGCTATACACATAGATTGGTGCCTAGCCCAATAGTCATCAGAGAGGTTTCCTCTAGTAACTGATGGAAACAGATGCAGCCCTCAGCTAAACATTAGGCTAAAATGAAGAAGAAAAGAAAAGAAAACTTCTACAGCTAAAACCTGTGCTTTTGCTTAGTCAAAGGGAAATATTCAAAAATTTTCTATGATAACTAAAATAAACCCCAAAGAAGAAATTTTGCAGTTGCTAGACAGGGACTAAGATATGAAACACACAAAAGATGATCTAAATCGTACCAGAGCTGTGGTGGTTTAAATGAGATATTCCTGAGAGTCTTGGACATTTGAACACTTAGTTTCCAGTTGATGTTGCTTGCTGTATGTGGTGAAGCATTCATCTATTTATTCTTTACTATTAAAAATTTGGAAGTCAGATATTGCGGTAAGAACCTGAATGATCAGAGAAGTGGAGTCGTAACTACTGAACACTCTCTCTCTCCCTCTCCCTCTCCCTCCTCCTCTCCCTCTCCCTCTCCCTCTCCCTCTCCCTCTCCCTCTCCCTCTCCCTCTCTCTCATTCCTAAATCCCAACATGCTAAGACTCCCTTTAACTCCAGTCCTACTACTGCCTGTGTCTTTCTATCTGTTCTTGCTCTTACAAAACCTCTATGTCTAATTTTGGTCAGCTAGTAGCTAGTTCCACCCTCTGATTCAAAGCAAACTTTACTGTCAGTCTCAGGAGCATCAGAATGTGATCAAATTATCCCACAACATTTCCCCTAAATAAAAATGGAAGGTTTTTAACTATAACACAGTATAACTATATACAATAAGAATAATTATTGGGTAAGAATTACATTCACAATGTCCAGTCCATTTGCATTTAGCAAAACCAGAAAAAGTACTCCATGTTCTCACCTATCCCGGTGAGTCCAAAGTTTTGTACCTAATTTACTTTCTATCCTAACTTGTATTACCACCACAAAACTATTTTTTTACCTCAAAACATTTTCTTAGAGAAACAATTTAATTATGTCACTCAACCTTATACACTTTACAACACTTTTGTGAGTTTCGCTTTTGAATTTGTTAACAAGGAACACTGTAACTATAACTATCTAGTCTTCAACTCCTTTAGAGACACAAGGAAGATATAATATTACCTGAGTAAACAGGAAGTGCCGATCAAACAACTTCTAAAACTTTAGAAATGACAAAGCATTTGGCTGCCTGGACAGTCACCTAAGGTTCCTCTGCAACAAAGGGTGCCCTTAAGATTTCATTATGCCTAGACAACAAGAAACAGTATAAAAAAACATGATGCCCACATCTCCATGATGGCCATAACTTCTAATAAATGTGTGATTATAGAATCAGCATTTTCAGAACTCAAAGATATTGTCCATTGAAATCCAGAATATGTATCTATGGTGTGGT
Organism: Peromyscus leucopus; assembly: GCF_004664715.2. Classification (NCBI taxonomy): domain Eukaryota; kingdom Metazoa; phylum Chordata; class Mammalia; order Rodentia; family Cricetidae; genus Peromyscus; species Peromyscus leucopus. The sequence goes on along the minus strand of NC_051065.1, from coordinate 75,576,993 downwards.
GTACATTTATTTTTACTTTTTGAGACTCTGCAAAATGAAACACATCCATTTGCCAAATTCATTTCCTTGTGTACCCTTTTGTTATTACCTGCAGGTAGTGGAGTTTCTTGAATTATTTAAGTCCTTATCTACTTGTAAGGTTTGAAATAAATTACTAACTTCTTGAGTTATCAATGTAATCGTTGCCTGTAGCCAGTTAATATCTGCCAGCAAATTTTGAAAATCATTAAGAGTTCATAATTGATCTCTCCTGATTTGTACTTTTGGTGGCTGAATTTTTGTAAATCTATTTTATATCATGGGTAATTAATTAATAGAATCTCTTCTTTGTAATTTTCAGGAGCAATTTATAATCACCACCAAGGCAAATTTTTCTTTATCCCTTTAAGCACTTTTACTAAGGTATTTGAGTCTGAATCAGCTAGTAAGATATCACCCATTTAAGGGTAAGTCACAGATTGAGGAAGTTTTTTAAGAATTATTTTCAATGGTTGTTGTACAAAATATTGACACAAGGTAGGACTGCTTAACATCCATTGTAGAACAATTTTCCACTGATATCTTTTTACAGGCTGGGAATTATTATAAGTAAGCACAGTGAAGGCAATTTTTCTCTATCTTGTTTTTGCAAAGGTATAGTTTTTTAAAAAGCAGTAGATTTTTCTCAAATTTCCTCTGTGTGTGAATATTTTCTTAGTTTCATTTATAGGTCTTTCTAAAGATTGTATCTTATCAGCCAATTTTTCATATTTGACTTCAAAATCAAACACATTTTTTAAGGATAAAGCATGAATTACCAAAGTGATAATGATTATAATCGACCTCATGTCAATATCAGGTAGGTTTTTTCCCTTCATTTAATTTTTTTTTCATTTTTAAGCCATTCAATATGGAACCATACAGAGAACTAACTCCCTGTATCATAATAACGTTCCCCATTATTAACATGTGGAAAAACTTAAAAAAAAATAATAATTCCCCCTTAGCACTTCCCGAGGGTCTCTCCAGATCTGATGATGATGACAATGAGATGTGAGCCTGGCTGTCACTGATGATGATGACAATGAGATGTGAGCCTGGCTGTCACTGTGGTGCATGGCCGGGCTCCATGGTGCACGGCTTGGCTGAGGACAGCTGCAGCTGTTTGCCTGTAGTTAGGGGTTGAGAATATGTGGTGATGACAAGCGTAGTAAAAGACCAAGAAGGTATCAAGGCAGCCAGTCTGGTGTGGCAGCAGCCTGAAGAGGGCACACAGGGGAAGCCATCCACCCACAGGGAGGAGTCAACTACCTGAAAAGTGGACATAGGGAGATGTGTGCAAGGAGCCTGCATGGAAGGAAGTGGGGGCATGGGGGCTGCCTGAAGGACAGAGCCAGCTGGCTTTGGACAGCTAACTCCTATGGCATTTGGTGCCCAGCCACCTGTGGAGTATGGGGCCAGGAACAGCAGCAGCTGGAGGCCACTGTAGAGAAGCTACAATGGGAAAACCCCAGATTTGCACAAAGGGTATGGGGGAAGGGAGGAAAAGGCAGCCATAGTGGCAGCTCCAGCCTTGGGGGCAGCTGCAGCAGCTGCAAAGCCAGTGGACGTGTGATCCTCTGCCCCACATTGGGTGCCAGATGAAGCATTTATCTAATTATTCTTGTTAATAAGAATTCAGGTGTTAGATATCAGCGTAAGAAGCTGAATGATCAGAAAAGCAGTGGGAACACTGACCACTGAACTACCCCTCTCTCTTGTTTTTTTTTTTTTTTGTTTGTTTGTTTTTTGTTTTTTGTTTTTTCGAGACAGGGTTTCTCTGAGTAGCTTTTGTGCCTTTCCTGGAACTCACTTGGTAGCCCAGGCTGGCCTAGAACTCACAGAGATCCGCCTGCCTCTGCCTCCCGAGTGCTGGGATTAAAGGCGTGCGCCACCACTGCCCGGCCTCTTGTTTTTTGATCCAAAAAAGCCAAGATTTTTCTCTAAGCCCCAGCCTACTACTTCCTGTGTGTCTCTATCTGTGCTTAGTCCTCCAAAACCTCTATGGCTAATTTTGATCAGCTAGTAGCTACTTCTGCCCTCTGAATCAAAGTAAATTTCATTGCCAGTTTCAGGAATATCAGAATGTGATCAAATTATCCCACAAAAATGGGGAGGTTTAAGAGGTATGGCCTTGATGAAGGAAATATGTCACTGGAGGCCAGCTTTGAGAGTTTAAAGACTTCTGCTATTTCCAGTTCTCTCTGCTTCATGCTTGTGTTTCAAGATGTAAACTCTCAGCTTTCTGCTCCTGACACCATGTCTGCAACTTGCTGCCATGCCATGATGGACTCTGGACCCTGTGAATCCATACACCTAAATAAACTCTTCCTTTCCTTAAAAAAAATAGGAAGAAAAAAAATAAGAAAAATGTCACCTTCTCCAAACACCCTTTGGTAAAGTAATCTTTCTTACAGATGGCACAGACATGAGATGATATAACTGTATTATCAGCAGATAGCAGACTGGGGGCTAGTGATGTAGCTCAGCTGAAAGAGTGCACTCCTTGAAAGTATTGTATATGTCGAATACCATGAAAATATAAGACCTTCAAATTATAGGCAAAAGAGAGTCAAGAATCCCAAGTTGGTGGCAAAGACAAGACTTTCAACAAGGTCATAAAAGAAAACTCCTCCAAACTGAGGAAAGACACACCCACAAAATACATGAGATGCACACACAGAACTAGTAAAAGATAAGACAAGCAAAGAAAATTTCCAACAGACCCACAGCCAGGTCTATAGTGGAAGATCCCAGACTCTGAGGAGGAAGTGTGGTCATGCCCAGTACCATGATGGACTGAGTGGGACAAGGAGACCCATACTCAAGCTCAGGGCACTTTGTCCTGGTCTCCAAGGAGAAAACATATGTCTGTCTGATGCTTTGCAGTGCTGGGCAGATGGGCACTATTATAGTGAGGAAATGAATGGTGTGGTATGGGAGAAGAGAGTCAGAATAGTTCATGTACTATAGACAGAGGTAATCTAAATGATGAAAGATTTGAGGATCATACAAATGTGAGTGGCTTATTGCCACCTAGGGCCATGGTGATGTCTGAACCTGGGCAGCTGAGGGGCCTATATATGTGTTCATGGCCCTGATGAAGACACAGTCTGAGATGAGTTTCATGGCTCCTGATGCCATCAAAGGCTGAGATGATAGGACTGTACAGACTTGGTCCTGCCCTCTAACTGGTTGTTATGCTATGGAGAAGTGGTCCTACCCCTCACCTGCTGAAGTACTCAGGAGAGAGGGTCTTAAACCTCATCTGGGCATTACAATAGAGATGACCCTATTTGAAGGGGCATGGGCAATGAGGCACTGAGGGAATGGATATGGAAGAGTTGGTTGTGACTGGTGTGGTGAGTGAAAGATTCCCCTGCTTCCCCTAGCCTACTGCCACAGGTAGGGGACCTGACCCAACCTATCACCAGCTGCAACATTCACAAAACTGGGCCCTGTACCTCTTCTGGGTAGCACAGTAGAGCTGACCATATGGACTAGTCAGGAATCAACACCTAGACCTATAATCATCCAAAATCCAGATATCTAAACACCAGTGAAAGAACACAATCAATAACAGAAAAGGCTATATGGCATCACCAGAGTCCAGCTGTCTTACAACAAGACCTGAATATTCCATCACAGCTGAAGCACAAGAAAATGGCCTTAAAACTTACTTTATATAGATGATCGACATCCTTAAAGACGATGTGAACAAATCCCTTAACAAAATTGAGAAAAAGACAGAAAAATTAGAAGAAACTAATAAATCCCTAAAAGGAAGCCAAGAAAAGAAAAAACAGACAGATGAAGAAAACTGTTCAAGACCTGAAAATGGAAATAGAAGCAATAAAGAAAAGACAAACAGATGGAAACCTAGAAATTGAAAATATTGGGTAAGCACACAGGGACTACAGATACAAGCTTCACCATCAATATACAAGGGATGGGAAAGAATCTCAGGCATTGAAAACATGATAGAGGAAATAAATTCATCAGTCAAAGAAAATGTTAAATCTAAAAGTTTCCTAACACAAAACATTCATGAAATCTGGGACACAATGAAAAGACAAAACATAAGAATATTAGGAATAGAAGAAAGAGAAGAAATGCAGATCAAAATCTCATAGAATATATTTAACTGAATCATAGAAGAAAATTTACTCAACCTAAATAAGGGCATGTCTATAAAGGGACTAGAAGATTACAGAACACCAAATAGACTGGACCAGAAAAAAATTTTCCTTATCACATAATAATCAAAACATTAAACATACATAACAAAAATGAATATTAAAAATGACAAGGGAAAAAGGCCAAGTAACATATAAAGGCAGGCCCATTAGAATCACATCCAACTTCTCAATGGAGACCCTCAAATCCAGAAGAATCTGGATTTATGCCTTGTAGATGCTAGGAGCTCAGGGATGCCAGTCCAGACTACTATACCCAGCAAAACTGTGAATTATCCTAGATGCATATTTCATAACAAAGTCAAATTTAAAATATATCTATCTGCTGCTACAGCTGCTGGGCTTGCATTAACTCAGACTGTTCAACAGGCTGCCATTATCAACACTTTATCTGAGAGGGTGTCTGGTGCCTTGGACATTCAGCAAACATTGAATGGACAATTACACTTTGGAATTCTGATGCTTAATCAGCAAGCAGCACTGTTACAAGAACAAATAGATATGTTGTGGATACACCAACATATGTTATGTGCTTATGGAATATCAGAAGTTTGTATAATGGAACATTTTTGAACTATGCAATTCAGTTAGCACATGCTATTGTAAGGATTAATGAAACTAGAGTATAAATGAGCAGACCTGGTGGTCATTAATGTCTAAAGCTGCTAGGTGGATCACTGGATGGGCAGGGGCTGTTTCCCTCTTATTAATCTGTGCAGGCGGTATGGGAATTGGGTTATTTCTGCTATGCCGATGGCAATGCCAGTTCACTCAACACCGACAGGTAACCAAGCAATCCCTTCTGGCCATGTCACCCTCTGAATCTGCATAAGTGTGGTTACAAATGTTGACAGATAGTACCCAGAGACGGGCAACTCCTGTGGTCCTCATGCGACCTAAGGCAGGGGCTATCTGATCTTTCACAGGCTGTTCTAGCCGATGTGTTCCTTTTAAAAATAAAAAGGGAGGACATGTCAGCAGCAGTAAGTTTGCTGCCTTAATTTTAAATGCCCTTTTTTGTCCTGTCCCAGTTAAGTTGTTTGTGTGAAAAATGTGCAGTTGGGTTCTGGAGGGTGCTGGGGATCAGTTCCCCTGTGGTTTTTCCTGTTTGGAAAACAGTGTAGGCTTGCCTCCGGATACAGAGTAACCATTCCTTGAACCCTGCTGTTAGAGGGGTATATAAGCCCAGGTTGGTACGAATAAAGAGAGCTGCTTCCCTGACGAACTGAAACTGGGTGTCTAGAGTGCTCTTTAACCTCGGCTTCCCTTGCCAGATTTCGTGCTCCAGCTGCACCGGCTGTAGCATCTATCCACAAACTAGGCGCTACACTCAGTACTAGAAGGAAAATTCCAAACCTAGGCAGTTTATAACACCCACAAAAACACAAGGAATAGATAACCTCATGTGAGTGAAACCCAAAGAATAGAAGCACACACACACACACACACACACACACACACACACACACTGTCACCACCACCAACAAAATAACAGGAATTAACAGTCATTGATCATTAATATCCCTCAATATCAATGGACTCAATTTGCCAATAAAAAGATGCAGTCTGACAGATTGGGTACAAATCAGGATCCATAATTCTGCTGCATTCAAGAAACACACCTCAACCTCAAAGACAGACATTACATAAAACTAAAGGGTTGGAAAAGATTTTGCAATCAAATGGACCTAAGAAGCAAGCTGCTGTAACCACCCTAATATCTAACAAAATAGACTTCAAACCAAAATTAATCAAAAGAGATTGAGAAGGATATTTCAAATTCATCAAAGGTAATATCAACCAAGGTGATGTATCAAATCTGAACATCTATGCTCCAAATGTAAGGGCACCACAATTGTAAAAGAATCAGTCTACAGTTTAAATCACACATAAAACTGCAAACAATAAGGGTGGGAGATTTTAACACCACACTCTTACCAATGAGCAGAACATTCAGACAGAAACTAAACAGAGAAATAATGGAACAAACATATACTATTATTCAAATCAACCTAATAGGTATCTACAGAAAATTTCACCCAAACACAAAAGAATGTACATTCTTCTCAGAACCACATGAAACAACATCCAAAATTAGCCATATGCTCAGCAACTAAGCAAGTCTCAAGAGATACTGAAAAATTAAAATCACCCCCTGTATTCTAACAGACCACCATGGATTAAAGATGGATTTCAGAAACAATAGAAACAAAAGAAAGCCTACAACTCATGGAAACTGAACAACTCTCTACTGAGTTACCACTGGGTCAAGGAAGAAATAAAGAAAGAGGTTAAAGACTTCCTAGAATTCAATGAAAATGAATGCACAGCAAACCCAAACTCGTGGGACACAATGAAAGCAGTGCTAAGAGGAAAGTTCATAGCACTAAGTGTCTTCATGAAGAATTTTGAGAATGCTCATACTAGTGACTTCACAGCACACCCAAAACCTCTAGAACAAAAAGTAGACACACCTAAGAGGAGTAGAAGGCAGGAAATAATCAAATTGGGAGCTGAAATCAATAAAGTAGAAACAAAGAGAATAATACAAAGAATCAAGGAAACAAAGAGTTGGTTCTTTGAGAAAATTAACAAAATAGATAAACTCTTATCCAAACTAACTAAAAGGCAGATAGAATGAATATTCAAATCAACAAAATTAAAAATGAAAAGAGGAACAAACACAGACTCCATTGAAATAAAGAGAATCATTAGGTCATTCTTCAAAAATCTGTACTCCACAAAATTGAAAAATCTAAAAGAAATGGACAGATTGCTTGATAGATACCCCTTAACAAAGTTAAAGCAGGATCATATAAACAATTTAAATAGACCTATAGCCCCCAAGGAAGTAGAGCAGCCATCAGGAGTCTCCCAAACAATAAAAGCCCAGGGACACATGTTTTAACACAGTATTCTAGCAGACTGTCAAAAAAGAGCTAATCCCAATACTCTTCAAGTTATTCCACAAAATAGAAACAGAAGGAACATTGCCAAATTCTTTCCATAAGGCCACAGTCACCCTGATACCCAAACAATACAAAGTTCAACAGAGAAAAAGAATTACAGACCAATTTCACTCATAAATATTGATGTAAAAATACTAAGTAAAATATTTGCCAACTGTATCCAAGAACACATCAAAAAGATCATCCACCATGATCAAGTAGTCTTCACCCCAAAGATGCAGGGATTATTCAACATATGAAAATCTGTCAGTATAATTCACCATATAAGCAAGCTGAAAGAATAAAAAAGCACATGATCATCTTGTTGGATGCTATAAAAGCTTTTGACAAAATCCAATACCACTTCATAATAAAAGTCTTGGAGAGATCACGGATATAATGCACATACATGAACATAATAAAAGCAATATACAGCAAGCCAATTGCTAGCATCAAATTATATGGAGAGAAACTCAAAGATATTCGACGAAAATGAGGAACAAGACAAGTCTGTCCACTCTCTCCATACCTATTTAATATAGTACTTGAAGTTCTTGCTAGAGCACTAAGACAACTGAAGGTGATCAAAAAATACATGTTGGAAAAGAAGAAGTCAAAGCATCCTTATTTTCAGGTGATGTATTGGCATACAAAAGCAACTCCAAAAACACTACCAGGGAACTCCCAGAGCTGTTAAACACCTTTAGTGAAGTGGCTGGATACAAGATTAACTAAAAAAAAATCAGTAGCCTTCCTATATACAAAAGACAAAGGTCTGAGAAAGAAATCAAAGAATCAAGACCATTTCACCATAGCCTCAAATAATATAAAACATGTGGAGTAATTCTAATCAAGCAAGTCAAAGATCTGTATGATAATAATTTCAAGTCTTTGAAGAAAGAAATTGAAGAAGATATCAAAAGATGGAAAGATCTCCCATGCTCATGGATTGGTAGGATTAACATAGTAAAAATGGCCATCTGACCAAAAGTAATCTACAGATTAAATCCAATCCCCATTAATATTCTGCTGCTACTAGGAGGACCAGGCTTCAGCAGCTCATGGATTGAGGGGAAGCCATGGAGTCCATAAACTAATTGCTCAACTTGACTTTTCTATCTGAGAAAGCAAAACTTAATTATTTGGGGCGGGGGGGGGGGGGTGGGGTGGCTAAACTAACATTCCCTGGCCCACAAAAAGGGGGAAATATACATACACATCTTTAGAGTCTCTCCATAATCTTCTCTCTCTCTCTCTCTCTCTCTCTCTCTCTCTCTCTCTCTCTCTCTCTCTCTCTCTCTCTCTCTCTCTCTCTCTGTGTGTGTGTGTGTGTGTGTGTGTGTGTGTGTGTGTGTGTGTTCTTTATTTCTTTCCTTACTTCAAAAAAGAAACTCAAAAGCCGGGCGGTGGTGGCGCACGCCTTTAATCCCAGCACTCAGGAGGCAGAGGCAGGCGGATCTCTGTAAGTTCGAGGCCAGCCTGGGCTACCAAGTGAGTTCCAGGAAAGGCGCAAAGCTATGCAGAGAAACCCTGTCTCGAAAAACCAAAAAAAAAAAAAAAGAAAAAAAAAAAAAAAAAAAAAAAAAAAAAAGAAAAAAAAAAAGAAACTCAAATGGCAGAGAATCACTCAACTATTCAACACTAGTAGTGATCAATGAAAGGCAAATTAAAACTACTTTATGATTTCATCTTACACAAGTCAGAATGACCAATATCAGTAAAACAAATGATAGCTGATGCTGCTTATGTAGAGTAAGAAGAACACTCATCCATTGCTTCTGGGAGTGCAAACTTGTGCAGCCACTATGGAAATCAGTCTGGTAGTTCTTCAGGAAGCTGGGAAAAAATCCACCTCAAGATCCAGCCACACCACTCTTGAGCATGTATCCAAAGGATGTGTCATCCTTTTACAGATACCTGATCAACCTCATACATTGCTGCTCTATTCATAATGCCCAGAAATTTGTAATAAACTTGGTGTATATCAACAGATGAATTTAAAAAAATGTATTACATTTACACAGTAGAACAAAACTCAGCCATTAAAATAACAAAATCAGGAAATCCACAGGTAAATGGATTAAAACAGAAAAAAAAATCATCCTCTGTGAGGTAGCCCAGATCCAGAAAGACAATCACATACATATATTCACTTTTTATGTATATTTTAGCTGTTGAGTCATTGATTTAAAAAAAAAAACTACAGTTTTTATAGAGGTTAGATATAGAGAAAGGGATTTTGAGGGAGTGATGGATTCCCCTAGGGAAAAAAAATAGAATAGATAGTGATGGATGGATGGAGGAGACTCTAATGGGAAGATCATATGGGGAGGGAGAAAAGGGGAGCATGGAAGGAAATGTAGGGAGGAAGAGCTAAAACTAAGAATATTTGATGGGAGTATGAAAACCAGTTACAGTAGAAGCTTGTAATCTCTCTCTCCTCTCTCTCTCTCTCTCTCTCTCTCTCTCTCTCTCTCTCTCTCTCTCTCTCTGTGTGTGTGTGTGTGTGTGTGTGTGTGTGTGTGTGTGTGTGTGTGTGTGCCAAATAACATAGGGAATAAGACCCAACTGGATATCCCTCATCACCAAATGAAATTTCCAGAACTGGGAATGGGTTACATCCAATTGAGTTGTTGACTGAAGCGTCCCACGTGAATCTCTAAACAACCCTGGCTATTTCCAAGGCTATTAATTGCTCTTTATCCAATGATGGTAAGGCCCTATTGCTGACTGTAACACATACACACCTCATGGTTCTGGACCTGGGTGGTAGCTGGGTTGATCTGCCTGTCAGCGTTCCTTTATCATCACCATGACTGTGAGCTCTCCAGCACTGACCTGCCTAGTTTACCCCATGCAACAAGGAGCAAGAGATGGGGCCAGGATTCCTACTTTCCTGCCCTCAGGGCTGGCTCACCACACCTACACCACCAGAACCAGCTCTACTATGTTTCCCAGGCAAAAAAAAAAAAAAAAAAAAAAAAAAAAAAAAAAAAAAAAAAAACCTTGTAGGTTTTTGCATGGATACTATGGATTCTGGTTTTGAGTTTTTATTGGATTCCTGTGTGTGGAATGTTTGTGTCTCTGCATCCATACGTGCTTCTTCTGTTTTTTCTTTGGTACTTTTTTCTGCTGTTTGTTTCATCCAATTCCAAGTTTTTTGGTTGTGTTTTATGTAGTTTTATTTTATTTTATTTTAGAGTTAGTCTTGAGATACTCATTTGCCATAGCTTATTTTTTCCCAAAGGAGACAGAAAGAGACACAGAAATGGTGTGGATTCTTATGAGGGGAGAGTGAAATTTCTTTTGAGAGCACATGCTCAGAAAATAAGTCTTTAAACCTTCACCGTCTCATATGAGAGTCACAAAGAAGATCAGAACCACCTGCTATGTGTGTAGCTTCAGAAGAAACAGATGATTACCAGATGTGTATGACATGAGAGATGTGGCCAGATGTACAAGCTCTTTGAGGGGACCTACCCTTCCTGCAGCATATATGTCCTCAGGTTCATTTTCTAACTGAAAATTAGGAATGGAGTAGGAAGGAAGACGCTTACCTCCTGTGATGGAATCTGAGAAGAGCATTAGTAGAGTTCTTCAATAAGGCACTCATCCATGATTGAAATATGTATGCTTTATCTGACAATCTGTAATAGGATAAATGCACTTTTACTTAAAAAGAAATTGTCTTTGAATAATCTGCAGTCAATATCTATTTTTTTACATCCACAATCTCACTATGTAGTCAGTTCTTTGTTTTTATATGTCAGTTTCAACTTGTTCTTACATATTCTGCATTGCCTTTATGAGCGTTATCCAGCTATTAAATGACTTATCATTGAATATAAAGTATCCCTGTATAGCTGCATTCATTCTGAATTATCTTATTCAATAAATATTTCCCTAATAACAGTAAAAAAAAGAAAAAAGAAAAACAGGGACAGGTCTCCAGCAGGTAAGAGGTTGGGTCATCTCTTCCACCTGTCATAGGTGGTTGGGGAGAGTCGGGGGAGGGCATCTTTCTCTTACCCACACCATTAAAAAAGGCAGACAAGGGGAGCAGGACCAGCTCTCCCATTCACATACTGTCGGGGCCGGCTCACCAGTGCCCCCAGCAAACAGGGTCAGCTCTGTTTTCCTGCCCAGGAGAGGTGTAGGACCAGCTCTTCTGAGTGCTGCAGCAAGTGAGGGGCAGGGACCTTTCTCTCTAGTGTGGCAGCCAGTGAGGGGTGAGGCCAACTCTGTGCAGCTCTGTCCTCTCTGCCTTCGGTGTTAACAGGAGCCATGGATATTAACACAGAGCCTGGCTGCAGCAGGACCGTGGACACAGCCATGGGTCTTGGGATCAGCCCAGGCCCAGACATCACCATGACCCAAGGGGGCAGGCAAGCTACGAACTAAGAACTACGACACTCAGAGATGCTCTATCAAAACCGGAGGTGAGTGGCTTCTGAAGAACAAGAACTAAGTGTCTCCTGGCCTCTACAAGCACATGAACACACATCCTTCATCTGTGCACATACACATGCACACACATCCCACCTCTCCCTGCTCCTCACCACCTCACCACTTCAGATCCGCTCTCAGCACAGGATATGAACCATTCTGTCTCTCTCCCTCTCACTCCCATAGCCCACCATATATTTGCTCACCATAATAGTGCCTGACCACCTGGCTTGAGGGGCTCCTTCTCCAGTTCACTCATAACAGTACTGGGCCGGGTTGTGTTTTCCCCTTGCTACAGCTGTCTTCATCTGATAGTCACTTGCAAGTGAAAAATTAGTTTTCTTCCAGGGACTCCCACTCTTAAGGTAGGCCCTGTGCTCAGTGGTAGATGGCAAACGGGAAACAAACTCAATGGAATCTTTGAAAATTCTTTGTCAGATAATGTTGAATTTTGTTTTCTCTAAATTTTACCTTACAGATCCCTTGCTTATATCATATTATATAATCTGGCCTCTACTTTTGTGTTCCTGTGAGATTCCTGTGTGGCTAGTGTGTCTCTACATCTTTATGTGTTCTTGTGCTTTTTTTTTTTTTTGTGGCTCTTTTTCTTCTATTGGTTTTGACCTTTTCCAATTAGCTTGTTTTTGTTTTATCTTTCTATAGCTAATTTTATTTTGTTATTAAAACTTATATACCTATTTGTTTTCTAAAGAGAAAGAAAAAGGGTGTGGTTCCAGATGGGAAGGGACAAGTAAAGAATTTGGATGAATGGAGGATAGGAAACTCTAAAAAGGGCATGTTGTATGAAAAATAAATTTTCAATAAAAAAATTTGAAGAAGTATAGATATAGTTATGCATATTTGTGATCCCAGAGCTGAAGAAGCAGGAACAAGATAATTCACAGGGCTATCTTCTTGGCCTACTTGGTAAGAACTACGACACTGAGAGATGCTCTAACAAAACATGAGGTGAATGGCTTCTGAAGAACAAGAACTAAGTGTCTCCTGAACATGAACATGAACACACATCCTTCATCTGTGCACATACACGTGCACACACATGCACACACATCCTTCATCTGTGCACACACACGTATACACACATCACAAAAACTACATTGTACATCATATGTGCATATAAACAATTTTATTAACCAATAATATTTCAATAAGTGTAGATTAAATGAAGTAGAAATAAACAGGCACATGAAAATTTCATATAGGACTCACTCATTAAGTGACTGTGATAAAAATAGAAAATTTAAATTCACATTATTTTTATGGATACATAGAAATTATAATTAGGAAACAATTAGAGCTACAATAGGTTATATAAACTATTCTTAGTGATTTAGAGTAAATTAAACATTAAAAAAAGGTTTAAAAGTCACTATCAACAAGGAGTTTCCTTGAATAACCTCAACATCTAGGGAACATTTATGACATAAAATAAAAAGGAGATAAAAGAAAATTCCTGTCAAAATATCAACTTATGCTGTACAGTGAACAAAAGGACTCTATACTATTTGGCAGCACAAACATAAAAGAATGTATATATGTTATACCACAAATTTTGTTTGGGTGAAATGAATAATCTTACTTCGCTACTTGAACTATTAAACAGTTTAAAAATAATCTTTTTTAATAAAAAAAATATAATTTCAAATGACCAGCAAGACTCCTTAAAACCATCTGTAACTCCATTTCCACTGCAGACCTCTGTGGGGACCAGGAGTGCACACATACATACATGATGGCAAAACACTCATGCGTTTATCTATCATCTTGGCCTACTTGGTAAGAACTACGACACTAAGAGATACTCTATCAAAACACGAGGTGAATGGCTTCTGAAGAACAAGAATTAAGTGTTCTTGATTTTTGAAAGAAAAAGAAAAATTGCCCTATAAAGAAATTGGGTGGCACATTGACCATAAGTTTTTCATCATATTGATTATTCTGTTATCAGAACTGATTTGTACCAAAGGAGTAATTGTCGGATAGGCATTCATCACAAACTTCTGAAGAGTCAGGATGACTGGGTTGTACTTCCATAACAGGACTGAGGTGGATGAGATGATGAAGTCCACCCAGTACATGACCACAAAGACAACCACCAGCAGCAAGATGGTCTGGGTGGCCCTTTTCTCAGGGGATGCTCTCGGGTGGCTGATGCTGTGAAGATGCTTGCATTGCCTCCGATGTCTGAACAAGATAATCACCATGTATGCACTTGTGGTCAACATAACTCCTACAAGAAAGACATCTCTGGAGGTTATCACTGTTAAAATCAGTGCCCTGGTGATGTAGTTCATGGGGAAGAGTGAGCAATATTTGGTGACCTTCATCTGGTTGCTCGCACTCACATTGGTAAAACCACCAATATAAAAGATACAGCTACTACTGAAAAACAAATTGAGAGACCAAATATAGAAGAAAGCATTGGTTGTGTATGTCTTTAGTTTATGTTTAAATTTTGCCAACAATGATGTGTTGGGACTGATAGTGACAGCCTGGAACACACTCAGGAGGCAGGTGATGCAGATGGAGAGGCCTCTCGTCACCCTGCTTATGTAAAGAGTTGCCTTACATTTGAAGTCATTCTCAAAGTTCAGTGACTCAAATACATGTGTAAGCCAAAGGTCCCCTCCAGTGAGGACCATCACTATGTGGATGAGGGTCAGTTGACAGGACATCAGGTCCATGGGCTTAAATCTATGAACTAGGATTATGACAGTGTAGAAAAAAAGGAGAAACATATTGGCTAGAACTCCAAGTACACTTTGGAAATTAAGGATATTCTTTAATAAGGACATAAGTGGAAAGTGTGTTCATCTTAACATCATAGTTGAAACATAATTCATATACCTAGAAAAATAATAGAGAGTACATCAAACTTGTGATTCAATTGTCAGTACATCTACATCATCATTCTTGATTAACTTATTCTTGATTAACCTGTCTCTTTATCATTTGATATTCCAGAATGGATAACATATACTTATATAAACGTCTCCATGTATCTCCCTGTATAAATAGCATATTAGAGATTTTAAAAAGGCATTTACAGTCACATCCTCCTATACAGAATATACACTGTGTGGCTGTATTGCACCTAGGTGTCATGCCTTAGAAATCCAATCCTATTAATTTACAATGCCTCATTTTAAAGTTAACACCTAAAACAGTAGTGATGAACAGAGAATATTAATCACATTTTCACAATCAAATAAAACTTATGTTGATCTGGAAAATATTCACAAAAGAAATTCAAAAGAGTTACAGCAGTCTCACATTGCATTACTTTAATACGCTGTCTTTTCATAGATAGTGAAAACTATGTTTTGACTCATTATTTTAATAGAATCATGATGTTAATTCATGATAAATTCACTATTTTAATCAGCAAAATGGCTATCTTCGTTCATATTTTCTTGTTTTTAATGTCCCTTTTTCTATGAAGTCTTACATCCCCAGAATCCAGAATTAAAGACATAGATACAGTTCGAGACCATTATTGTACTTTCCACACCCTATTAATTGTGTAACCATTACTTATGGTTATAAATGATCCTAACTGTCTCCCAGGGTAGCTCCCATCCCATCACCTTTTAGAACACTCCACTTCAGGTTTAAAGAACTAACTCAAGCTATCAAGACAAACCCTGTTTTTTCTTTCTTTGGGAGGAGAGTAAATCATTAATAGTATGATTCCTTATGATTATTTTCTCTTTTTGCCTTATAACTTTTTCAGCCATCCATACTGTTATTTTACCTACTTACCTCCTTCTTCTATATTGATGTCCACCCTTTAACTAAGAACCCCATTTTCTCATTTTCCCTGTCAGATCACTTGTGTCCTGCTACTCAGCTGTACCTTCCTCCCACCTTCTTCTATATTTACTTCCTCCTCCCTGTTAAGGAGCCCACCCTTTCCCGTTTCCCTGATGAGATCACTTGTACCCTGCCCTTCTCCTCTCTAATGCTCCGTGCCCCACCCCATCCTGGCCATGGTCCCCTTTTGCTCTGGTGTCTGTAGTTACTGCAGGCTACATACTCACATCTGAAGATGTGGAGCTAGGAGCCTCCAAGAAGAGAGAACATGAGACTAAGACAAACTCTATTTTCAACACACTGGAAAAAACTTGAACTTGCTAAAGATGACCATATAGTGATCCAGTTTTGGAATTTCTGTTTTAAAAGAGATTCCTTCCCATGCCGTGGAAACCAAGACCCTACCAGAGAGTGTTTACAGTTCCACTCAACAGTCTTACATTTGGTACCTATGTTAGTTATTTGGGCTGGTTACCAGTGCCATTATTTTGTCAAATTACTATAATCAGTACTTTAAAATTAGCTTCATGATAAAGAAATAGAAAAACTGCTACACTGACTCAGATTCTTGTGAGAAAAAGGGTGCCCAATTGTATTGTCAAGCTCACTGCTATATTCCACATATACAAATTAATGCATGCCTGTATGTATAGAAATAATGTAGAAGTTAGTAAGACCACCCTATAACATTCCCATGAATATGACACCATAAATCACACATTTTATATTTACATGATTTTTGCTCTTGAAAAGCTTGATCCAGTAAAGGTATAGACTCATCTCAATTGCCAGAGACAAACATCTGATTCTCTGACCAACATACTTTTACCGTAGCTGTACTGTGATGCTCTGTGTTTATAAAAGCTCTGGGATCCAGCGGGAGTGATGGCTTAGTGGTTCAGGGTATGTTTACTCTTGTAAATGACCTGGGTTAGATCCCCAGCAAGGACATGGTGGCTCATAACCATCTGTAACTATAGTTCTGGGGGAGCCATTGTTCTCTATGACCCAGGTATGCAAGTGGCATACAGACATAAATGTATGCTAAACACTCATATATGTAGAATCAAACAAATAAAAATTAAATAAATAAAAGCTACAGGATAACACTTAATTCAAGCCTTGGTCTTCAAACTGAAGAAATTAGAGTTCAATTCAAATTTTAAAATTGCAAATGGACAAACCATGTATGTAAAATAATTTTCATTAATTATATGTCTATGATTTATCAATTTAACACATGTATTATAGGTAATATAAAAAGATGATAACATAAGGTAAAAGGTAGTAATCTAAAATGTTTTTTCCTTAGCCCAAAGATATACAATCTGTATATTTCATATCTATTGATTTGTCAATGTTTATAACTTACAGAAAATGATGCATCTCCTAATTCATCATGTGGCACCTTCCTCTGGAGCTCACCTAGCTGAGACCTAACCAGAAAAGACCATACCTACCATGGCTACTAACTGAGTTGTTAACATATCATGCACTGGGAAATGTTATTTTTTTATTTGAAATAAATTGCAGTGCTGGGGCATTTCATATCAATTTAAGTTACAGTATTTAGTTTGAAGTACTATAACCCAAAGTGTACCCATAAACATTCATAATATGGGGAAGCCATCACTATTAAATTGACCCAGACCTAAAGTTCAAGCAGCCTTCAGGAAGCTGTTTGAAGAGATGTGCATCAATAGAAACCAAGAGCTGCTTCATGCATAGCTCTACAGTATTCTGAGAAAAATCACTTTACCCCTTCATTATCACACTATTAGATTTTAGAACAGTGTGTTTTATGAACTTACAGTGATCTTTGTATTCTTCTTGTGGAGATTTAATAACATAATGAACATAGAAATATACTCGATAAAAATAATCATTTTCATTTTCACTTTTCCCATAGTTAGTGAGTAATGACCAAAAGGCAGCAGGACTGCTCAGAGAGAACACAGAGTGATTGTGTGACTTTCAGGTGAAAAGATACATGGTGTTGGCTGGTGCACGGTCCACTGTCAGCAACATTAATACGTCTTCAGGAATCTAAGAAGGTGAAGACCTTAGCCACTCTAATTAGGTCCTTGAAATACATAATGACAGCAGGAATAAATAGTGATTATTTTAATAAGGTATTAGTTCATCGCTATTACCTGATACACAAATAATTTTAATGCATAACTTAATCTTGGGAAATTAGTTTAGCACAGGTGAAACTGGAAGTCCACAGACACTGACTAGAACATTACATTCTCACAGTTATGAGCCAGTTTCCCTGAGATGAAGCAGCAGCAACAGAATGTCACTGCAGAGCCTGTGAGGAAGCAGTCACACCACAGCTGGATCACACATCACACAGTGTAAGTCTGGGAATGATACAAAAATGTTCACTCTAAGTGTGTGTGTGTGAGAGAGAGAGAGAGAGAGAGAGAGAGAGAGAGAGAGAGAGAGAGAGAGAGAGACAGACAGACAGACAGACAGACAGACAGACAGACAGAGAAAATGACTGGACTACTAAGCCTAAGACTAGATCAATAGCATAGTGTGTGCTGGGGCTGCTAACTTGAATACATGTACAGCACTTGAATGAAAAAACTGAGAGTTACATCAAATATATTCATGAAATAAATGAACTTGAAGGAAAATGGAGAGTGTTTCTCTATTTCTCAGGACTTGATCAAATCCACGAGGCTGCTGCCTAGTGCATCAGTGCATACTTTCAATGTGAATTACTCAAAACAAACTGAAATTTCTGTAATTCTTGCAGATGTAAACTCATGCTTCTATCCTTTGGTTTTTGTTGTGTTGATAATCAGTGGTCACTTACAGAATGACATGTACTGGCATAGATTGCTCCATTTTTTAAAGAAAAATATTATAATTGTACATTATCTTATTTCCGTTTTCATTATGTTGTATTCATGTGTGTGTGTGTGTGTGTGTGTGTGTGTGACAGAGAGAGAGAGAGAGAGAGAGAGAGAGAGAGAGAGAGAGAGAGAGAGAGAATCTAAACCTGTAGTTCAAGTTCCATCAAACTCGCAATGCTCCTACCTTAGTCCCCAAAGTGCTGGGATCACAGGTGTGTGCACCACACCTGCTTCCATTCTCCATTTGAGTCTTCTGTATGCATTAGTAAATGAGATCCCAACAAAGTAAAAATGGACTCATGACACTCGGCAGCTAAACTTAAATTTACCTGGCATTTTTTATGAATGCATATTTAATAAGCAACTGTATTTTTTAACTATTAGGGATTTTGACTTTAAATAATTTTATACTATTGGAGAATTGAAAATAGTTTTTCATTGCTAATGAAAAGGTTACTCAATATTATATCAGTATCAATGTTACAAATTTCAATTTATAAACTTGAAATATTAAAACTTAACTTATTTTAATTAAAATATTCAATATCCAACAGAAAATATTCCAGTTTACATTTTTGTAAGGATAATATTACAAGGATTTAATAAATAAGTGAGGTAAGATATTTAGATATTTTTTAAATACCCAGAAAAGATATACCTTATTAGAAATCACAGCAATAGAATAAACAATATATGTAAAACTTTTTAGAACTTATTTATACATTGTTAAGAACATAAGTAGAAACTTATCTCAGAATTCCTAAGTACATGCAAACTTAATAGTACAGAAAATTACTGATAAACTCTAAGTTAGTATTTGGTGTGTAATTCTGGCTTAAGTTTCATACAAACAAATGTATAGTCAGTTAACTTTAGAAAAGGAGTGAAATAACAAAAACAAAATATCATTTCAATGTAATTTGAAATTATAAATGTACTCCAGCAAGCAAATAAATGTGGGTTCTCTGCTTTGTACCCTCTAAGTTATTTTAGGTATTTTATGACAGGAGTGTAAGACTAACACAGTTGGCATTAGCTAGAGCAAACCAAGCTTTTAGAATGTTTCAGAGTATGCACTCGTGAGAATTTGGAGTCTGATATATGCTTAAAATATTCCATTTGGGGCGACTTTTTACATATGTAGTAGTGTATGTTCATTGTAAAAAATGATTTCATGATATTTTCATTCAATACATAATATCCATCAGTCGTCTTTCACCCCATTAGCCTTTCCTGTCTCTATCCACACATCTGTTAGGCCCTGTCTTCTTTCCAATAGCCCCACCTACTGTCACATAGATAATAGTCAGTGGTCATAGTGAGTTAAATCTATGTCCTTTACCAATCATTACACTGATATTTTATGTCTACAGGCATCTGTAGTGTGTGCTTCTGACACTGCAGGACGCAAAAATAAAGTTCTAAGCAGAGAACTCTTTATTCTTTTTATTACAGAAAATCCTGCTTTGTTCTACCATACATAGCTCTCACTATTAATGAATAGAAAAGCAAACACTCACCTGGACAGACCTCTGATAAGCATCAGTGTAGAATGAGCCCTAAGAAGCAGTTATAAGGAAGGAATGTCATCAGCTTATCTCTCTCTAGACCCATAATTATCATGTCATCTGTAGAGGGCACTTCTGACCTTGAGGTTGTTAGAAAGTTGTACCATCAAATGGGAAAGTGAACTTCCTAATTCCAGGAGAACAGTGGAATGGGAACAGCTGAGCTCTGGGTTTCCCATGTGTGAGCTACTCTCCCCAGGCCATATCTGTCTGTGTGGATTAGCTGATCCCAGTCCTTGTGGACAAAACAAAAGGAAAATTAATAATATCCTATTTAAAAGAAGTAGAAAAACCTTTTCACTTCCCCAAGGTACCCTTCCCTCTTTTAAAACATTCCTGATAGCCTCCATACTTACTTGATAGTGGCTTCAGGGTCTCATCTGGAAATTATCATCAATTTTGCTAAAATTAAAAATTGTCCAATCTAGCCACATAACCTTCGACCTACAGTCTGTCCTGCCTATGGGATGTGCTGAGGTAAGGGTGGCCTAGAGATTGAGAGTGTGGTTAACCCATGACTCGTCAAGCCTAAAACCCGTGGCAGGAGAGTAAGCCCACCCCTGACACTACTGTGATTATCAGGACCCACAGGCTAGTTGACCCAAAGATCTGGGATAGAACCAAACATGACTGGCGAAAAATACATCAAAAATGATGCCTAATGTTATTCTGCTATACACATAGACTGGTGCCTAGTCCAATAGTCATCAGAGAGGCTTCCTCCAGCAACTGATGGAAACAGATGCAGACCCACAGCTATACATAAGGCAAAAATGAAGAAGAAAAGAAAAGGAAACTTCTACAGCTAAAACCTGTGCTTTTGCTTATTCAAAAGGAAATATTCAAAAATTTTTCTGATATCTGAAATAAACCCTGAAGCTGAAATTTTATAGTTGCTAGACAGGGACCAGGATATGAAGCACATGAAAGATGATCTAAATCGTACCAGAGCTATGGTGGTTTAAATGAGATATTTCCCCAGTCTTGGACATTTGAACACTTAGTTTCCAGTTGATGTTGCTGTATGGTGAGAAGCATTTATTTATTTATTCTTTATTATTAAAAATTTGGAAGTCATATATTGGGATAAGAACCTGAATGACCATAGAAGTAGAGAAGTGACTACTGAACTCTCTCTCTCATTCCTAGATGCCAACATGCTGAGACTCTCTCTAACTCCAGTCCTACTACTGCCTGTGTCTTTCTATGTGCTCTTGCTCTTGCAAAACCTCTATGTCTAATTTTGGTCAGCTAGTAGCTAGTTCCACCCTCTGGTTCAAAGCAAACTTCATTGTCAGCCTCAGGAGCATCAGAATGTGATCAAATTGTCCCACAACATTTCCCCATTTTTGTCTAAATAAAAATGGAAAGTTTTTAACTCTAACACAGTATAACTATATACAATAAGAACAATTATTGGGTAAGAATTACATTCACAATGTCCAGTCCATTTGCATTTGGCAAAATCAGAAAAAAATACTCCATTTCTCAACTATCCCAGTGAGTCCAAAGATTGTACCTAATTTACTTTCTAGCCTAACTTGTATTACCACCACAAAACTATTTTTTAACCTCAAAACATTTTCTTAGAGAGACAATTTAATTATGTCACTCAAACTTATACACTTTACACCACTTTTCTGTTAATTTATTAACCAGGAAACCTGGAACCATAGCTATCTAGTCTTCAACTCCTTTAGAGACACAAGGAAGATATAATATTACCTGAGTAAACAGGAAGTGCCGATCAAACAACTTCTAAAACTATAGAAATGACCAAGCATTTGGCTGCCTGGACAGGCACCTAAGGTTCCTATGCAACAATGGGGCATCCATCATTGACCTCCTGGCCTAGAATATCTGACAGGCTTTTCTGTGAAGCAGGATTTTTGAAGGACTATCCTACCTTGTATTGGCAAAGATTGGCAGTCATTTTTGTATGTGTTCTGCTTGTCCAATTTGGACAGCATACTGTCAGTAGTTGAGGCAAAAGCAGTTTCTTGCACAGTGGCTAACTTTTGTCACAAAGAAAGCAAACTCCATGGAGAGGTTCTTTGATGCCCATCATCTTCTCTGAAGTAGATTTGTGCTGCCAAGAGCAGACATACCTCATGTCATGAAAAGCCTTGTTATTAAACATCTTAAGCCACCCTATATCCCTATATCCCCCAAATCAAGGTCTCCCATGGGGAGTCAGCAGAGCCAGGCACACTGAGCCTAGGCTGATCCAAGCCCCTCCCCACTGCACCAAGGCTGCACAAGGCATCACACCACTGGCACTATGCTCCCAAAAGACTACCCATGCACCAGGAATGGATCTCGATCCCCCTGTCTGGGCACCCCCCAAACAGTTCAAGCCAAACAACCATCTTCCTTATACAGAGGGCCTAGTCCGGTCCCATTAGGGCTCCACAGCCACTAGTCTACAGTTCATGGGCTTCCACCAGTGGGGTGGCTTGTGAGGGAGGACTTGGGGGTGGGAGGAGGGAGGAGATGGGATCTGTGGGTGGTATGTAGAGTGAGTAGAAATTTCCTTAATAAAGAAAAATAGAGGAAAAAAAAAAGAATACACAAACCATGAAGAAAGATTGACGCTTTGGTATATTCCTCTACCTCTCATCCCATTTCACTCCTTATTCACCTCTATTCACAGTAATATCCTAAACATTGGGGTTTAGGCTTTTCAATTTTTTAAATTATTTTTCTCACTATGAATTGCTTAAGAATGCAGGTTGTTGGTTTCATTATTCTAAAACTTGAAATCAGTAGCATTGCCATGTACATCATTCTCTGAGTTCTTTGTGTTTCATTCCTACCTTCTTGCTTTTATGTTGTGACTTATTCATGGGAACATATCTCATGCAGCTTAGCATTGTATTTCTATGTCATAGTCCACTATCTCACTATATGATTTTACTTGTGTTTTCTTATATTGATGGAAATACATAATTTTTCAGGATTATACTCTTACAAAAACAGTGGCAAAGTAGTTCTTCTGGACATGTGTCTACACAAACACAGAGAATGTTTCCTGAATGTAAAAAAAAAATCTTAAATGCCATATTCTGTAGGTCTCTGAAGTGTTTGAAGATCATCTGTCTATCTAAAATATATCTATGTTTTACATTGAAAACATACCTAACATGACTATAGGTTTGATTGATATAGGTAACTTCTAACCTGCATTTCTTTATTATCTTAATTAGTTTGTAACTAATTAATAATGCTCAAGGACTAGAAACATATGTTACATTGTTAAGTGAGCTACATAGGTACAATAACCTAAACAAGAGTAGAAACATAAGTACAGTATGGTCTAGCAAAAATAACCTTAAATTTGTATGAATATACAAAAATCCATACCAGTGTAAAATATTTAAGAATATTTGATTGTTTTTTAGTTTAAATGTAGATTCAATAATCTACACTTTTATCCTCACTGTACCTGCATTTTTCTTTTCAGAACGAGATCCCTGAATCTAATCTTCTTTGTTTAGTTTCCTCCCTGACTATGACCAATAACAACTTGCAATCAACCACACTAAAGGATTATAAATATCCATAAACCACCAAACAACTAAAAGCCACCCACCCCACCTCTTGGGGATGTGGGACTCATGTTTTCTATACTGTTTCCTGTTGTCCAGGGGTGATGGAATCTTTAGGCCACCCTGAAAAAATTGAGTCCTTGGAGAGCTGCTTATTGTCCAGTCTAAGTGTGATGGAAAAGTGTAGGGCTTATATGAAGTCCTTGCTGGAGTAGGCTATGAGGTTAAAACATTTCAGCTAGCACCTTGAAATATTCCTAAGCAGTTTGTAGTCCCAATCTGATCTCTGGGTGCTGTTTGCCACCTTAATGGCATTAACCACAATCCAGGTGGAATCATCATTGTGGGACTCCATCATCCTTTTTGAGACTTCAAAAGTCACTGTAAATATGGTTATAGTTTACTGCAGAAAACTTAAAAATTTTAAATATCATATGTAGCTATTCTTAGAAAAGTTAAAGGATCACAATTTGTTAAGTACATTAAGGTATACAAACTAAATTTCCAGTTACCTTTTTCAGACACAAGCCTGAAATCATGTACACAAAGGAAGGTGAAGCCATTTTTAGAATTAGTTAGTACTCTATATGTCCATTAATAACATGACAGAAAGTTAAATATACAATATATATTAATATATAACAAATATAAGTGATTAATATGTGCTTATTAGTCATAAATTTTGAGATATTTATAGCTTAAGAAAAGTATTAAAGAGTCAAAATAAAACCAAAGGATTATGAGATAAGTGACAATAGAATAGTCCCTTAATTTTGGGTTTTCTTTTGTCTCATAGCAGGTGGCTCTTCTGACATGAGACAGAGATTTTATAGTTTTCTTTAATAAGCATGCTTGTGTTTAGTGAAGGAGAGAGTCACACTTCAACTCCAAAGCCAGCTTTAATATTTAATTGAACTGGGACTACAAAGACTATTTGCCTTACATGTCTGTAGACAACAGCAGAAATGAGCATTTGGGAAGTTTCATAAAAATTTTTTTCCTGTTGGAAATATGTTATACCATTAGGTCATTTTTTTCTGTTTCTTTGGAAATTTTCTTTGGATGGTTTGTCCTTTTTCTTCAGATGTCTCATTTGTCTAGTTGTCTTCAGATTTCTTAGTTGGATGTCTTTTTCTCCTGGAAAGACAAAAACAAAATCCTGCCCCACCCTAATATGGAGAGTTTCCATTTTGGAAGTTTATATCTGATCACTTGAAAGGTATTTATTAGTCTTATAAGTTAGTTTAGACTGAATGATGACATTGTTTGATGAACTATCTCTGCTTCTAATCAAGAAATCTCTCCTGTTTGAATCTAATCTTTATCAAGTTTGATGATATCCACAGCTTTTTTTCTCCTGTGGAAACAAAAGCAAAACCTCTTCCAGAATGTAACACATATCCTGTTTTCCATTCTGAAGCCAACACATTTTTAAAGTATGCAAGCTGATTTAATTCAGGAGTTTATTCAACCATCCAATGTCTCTCCACAGCTGTCAATCTTTTTCATTAGCATTAAAAAATTTAAAGTTAATAAAGCACTGTGCAATCTTTCTCTAGGATCTTTATTATCCTTTTATATTTATTAAGCATGTCTTTTAGAGTGTGATTAGATCTTTCTATAACTGCTTATCCTGTAGGATTGTGTGGTATATCTGCAATATGCTTTATGTTGTAATATGCAAAAACTGTTTAATTTTACTAGGGACATAAGTTGGAGCATTGTTAGTCTTACTTTGTACAGGTATCCCCCTGATGGCCATAACTTCTAATAAATGTGTAATTACAGAATCAGCCTTTTCAGAACTCAAAGACATTGCCCATTCAAATCTGGAATATGTATCTATGGTATGGTGTACATATTTTCAAGACTCTGCAAAATGTAACACATCCATTTGCCAAATTTCATTTCTTTGAGTACCCTTTTTGTTACTTCCTGCAGGTAGTGGAGTTTGGTTCTACAAGGAACAAGCAGGACATTTCCTTATAATTTCCTTGGCTTCTTGACAAGTGATAGAAAAATCTTTCTTCAAACCCTTGTTATACATGATGTTTCTTATGAAATTCTGAAGCTTCTATCACATTTCCTACCAATAGCTGATCAATTTCTTCATTATCTTGTACTAGAGGTCCTGGTAGACCCATATGGGATCTGATATGTGTTATATACAAGGGATAATTTCTATTTCTGATTATTTCTTTTAATTGAGTAGATAATAAAGTTAATTCTGAGTCATCTGGAATATGTTCAATGGTTTCAACATGTAAAACAAATCTTTCTGCATGTTGAGAGTTAGTAACAATACTAAGAGGTTCTGGAAAATCTAATAATACCATAAAAAAGACCATATAATTCTGATTTTTGAACAGGATCATATAGGCTTTCAGCCACTTTACTTAAATTTACATACTTATAATGGGTCCTTTCTGATTTATTTGCATCAGTATAGAATGCATGATCTCCAGAAATTGGTGTTCCCTAAATGGTGTAAGAAAAGATTTAACTAGCTTTCTTTATAATCTGAAGTCTCTTGCTTTTGGGATATTTGTTGTTAATCTCTCCCAAAAATTTACTGCAAGCCTTTTTCCAATGTTGACTTTCTGTCCATAATGAGGAAATTTCAACATTAGTAAAAGGTACCACAATTTCTCCTGAGTTTATTCCTGCTAATTGATGAAATCTTAATTTTCCTTTCAGAATCAATTCACAAACCTTTTCTACATAAGTCTTTAATTTTATACTTTGTTTGTGTGGTAAAATATCAATCTCAGGATATTATCTTCTCTCTGCATGAGAATTCCAAAAGAGAATGCATAGAAGGTAAAATAACCAGAATACTATCAAGCTCTGGATCCAAATGATCCACATGTGCATCCTGTAATTCCTTTTCTACTAAAGCAAATTCTCTCTCAGCATCAGCTGATAATTTTCTTGAACTATTTAAGTCCTTATCACCCTGTAAGGTTTGAAATAAATTACTTAGTTCTTGAGTTATCAATCCAAATGTGGGCAGTAGCCAGTTAATATCTGCCAGCAATTTTTGAAAATCATTAAGAGTTCATAATTCATCTCTCCTGATTTGTACTTTCTGTGGCTGAATTTTTTGTAAACCTATCTTATATCCTAGTAAATTAATTAATAGAATCACTTCTTTCTATTTTTTTTTCAGGAGCTATTTATAATCCCCACCAAGGCAAAATTTTCTTTACCTCTTTAAACACATTTTCTAAGGTATCTGAGCCTGAATCAGCTAGTAAGATATCACCCATATAAGAGTAAATTATAGATTGAGGAAACTGTTTATGAATTATTTCCAATGGTTGCTGTACAAAATATTGACACAAGTTAGGGCTGCTTAACATCCATTGTGGAACAATTTTCTACTGATACCTCTTAACAAGCTGGGGATCTGTGTAGTAAGTACTGTTAAGTACTTACTACACAGTAAGTGCTTACTTACTACACAGTAAGATCTGTGTAGTAAGTAAGCACTGTGAAGGCAATTTTTTCTCCATCTTGTTCTTGTAAAGGTATAGTTTAAAAAACAGCAGTAGGTTCTTCTCAAAAATCCTCTGTTTGTGAATGTTTTCCTTAGTTTCATTTGTAGGTCTTTATAAGGATTGTGTCTTAATAGTCAATGTTTCATATTTGGCACCAATATCAACCAACTTTTTTAAGGATAAAACATGAATTACCAAAGTGATAACGATTATAATCAACCTTATGTCAATCCCAGATAAGTTTTTATCCCTTCATTTAATTTTTTTCATTTTCAAACTATTCAATGTGGAACCGTATAGGGACCTAATTCCCTGTATCATAATAACTGTTCCCCATTATTAACATGTGGAAAAACTTAAAAAACCTAATTCCCTTTTAAAACTTCCCGAGGGTCTGTCCAGATCTGATGATGATGACAATGAGATGTGAGGCTGGCTGTCACTGTGGTGCATGGCCGGGCTCCGTGGTGCATGGCTTGGCTGAGGACAGCTGCAGCCATTTGCCTGTAGCTGGGGGGTTGAGAGTGTGTGGTGATGACAAGAGCAGTAAAAGACCAAGAAGGTATCAAGGCAGCCAGTCTGGCGTGGCAGCAGCCCAAAGAGTGGGTCCAGGAGAAGCCATCAACACACAGGGTGGAGTCAGCCGCCCGAAAAGTGGACACAGGGAGATGTGTGCAAGGAGCCTGCATGGAAGGAAGTGAGAGCATGGGGGCTGCCTGAAGGACAGAGCCAGCTGGCAATGGAGAGCTAACTCAGATAGCATTTGGTGCCCAGCCACCTGTGGAGTATGGGGCCAGGGACAGCAGCAGCTGGAGGCCACTGTAGAGAAGCTACAATGGGAAAACCCCAGATTTGCACAGAGGGCATCGGGGAAGGGAGGAAAAGGCAGCCATAGTGGCAGCTCCAGCCTTGGGGGCAGCTGCAGCAGCTGCAAAGCCAGTGGACGTGTGATCCGATGCCCCACATTGGGTGCCAGATAAAGCATTCATCTAAATATTTTTGTTAATAAAAATTCAGGAGTTAGATGTCAGAGTAAGAAGCTGAATGATCAGAGAAGCAGTGGGGAAAATGACCACTGAACTACCCTCTCTCTTGTTCTTTGATCTGAAAAAGCCAAGATTTTCTCTAATTCACACCCTACTAATTCCTATGTCTCTATCTGTGCTTGTTCCTCCAAAACCTCTGTGGCTAATTTTCATCAGCTAGTAGCTACTTCTGCCCTCTGAATCAAAGCAAACTTCATTGCCAGTTTCAGAAACATCAGAATGTGATCAAAATATCCCACAAAAATGGGGAGGTTTAAGAGGTATGGCCTTGATGAAGGAAATATGTCACTGGAGGCAGTCTTTGAGAGTTTAAAGACTTCTGCTATTTCCAGTTCTCTCTGCGTCATGCTTCTATTTCAAGATGTAAACTCTCAGCTTTCTGCTCCTGACACCAGTTCTGCCACTTACTACCATGCCTCCCTGCCATGATGGACTCTGGAATTGTGAAACCATACACAATTGTGAAAAGGAAATAAACTCTTCCTTTTGTTAAAAAAAAAATAGGAAGAAAAAAATAAGGAAAATGTCACCTCCTCCAAACACACTTGGGTAAAGTAATCTTTCTTACAGATGTCACAAACATGATATAACTATATAATCAGCAGATAGCAGGCGGAGGACTAGTGATGTGGCTCAGCTGATAGAGTGCACTCATAGAAAGCATTGTATATGTGAAATACAATGAAAATGTCTAACCTTCAAATTATAGGCACAAGAGAGTCAAGAATCCCAAGTCAGTGGCAAAGATAAGACCTGCAACAAGATCATAAAAGAAAATTGCTCCAAACTGAGGAAAGACACACCCACAAATATACAAGAAACGCACACAAATAACATGTAAAAGACAAGACAAGAAAAAATTTTCCAGCAAGACCCACACCCAGGTCTACAGTGGAAATTCCCAGGCTCTGAGAAGGAAGGATGGTCCAGCCCCAAACCATGATGGACTGAGTGCAACAAGAAGACCACAATCAGGCTCAGGGCAGTTTGTCCTGATCTCCAAGGACAAAACATAGGCCCGTTTGATGCCTTGCAGTGCTGGGCAGATGGGCACTATTATAGTGAGCAAATGAATGGTGTGGTATGGGGGAGAGAGAGACCGGGTAATCTAAAAAGATGAAAGAGTTGAGGAACAGGCAAATGTGGATGGCTTATTGCCATGTAGGGCCATGGTGATGTCTGAACCTGGGCAGCTGCAGGGGCCCATATATGGGTTCATGGCCCTGATGAAGCCATAGTCTGTGATGAGGTCCATGATTCCTGATACCACCAAAGGCTGAGAGGATAAGACTGTACAGAGTTGACCCTGCCCTCTAACTGGCTGTTATGCTATGGAGAAATGGTCCTACCCCTCACCTGCTGAAGCACTCAGGAGAGAGGGTCCTATACCTCACCTGGGGACCATAATAGAGATGAACCTATTTTCAGGGGCATAGGTAAGCAGGCCCTGAGGGCATGGGTATGGAAGAGCTGGTTGTGACTGGTGTGGTGAATGAAAGATTCCTCCCCTTTCCCCTAGCCAAATTCAACAGATGAGGAAGCTGACCCAAACTCTCACCAGCTGAGTTATTCACAAAACTGGGCCCTATACCTCTCTTGGGTAGCACAGTAGAGCTGACCCTATGGACAGCTCAAGAATCAACACCTAGACCTATAATCATCCAAAATCCAGATGCCTATACACTAATGTAAGAACACAATCTATAACAGAAAAGGCAATATGGCATCACCAGAGCCCAGCTATTCTACAACAGCATGGGACACAATGAAAAGACAAAAAAAGCCCAGGAACACATGATTTCAACACAGTATTCTACCAGACTGTCAAAGAAGAGCTAATACCAATACTCTTCAAATTATTCCACAAAATAGAAACAGAAGGAACATTGCCAAATGTCTTTCAGCCTTTGAGATACTTCTGTTGAGAATTCTCTATTTAGCTCTATAGCCCATGTTTTTAAATTGGACTGTTAGGTATTTTGATGTCCAGCTTTTTGAGTTCTTTATATATTCTGGATATCAATCCTCTGACAGATGTGGGGTTGGTGAAGATCTTTTCTCATTCTGTAGGCTGTCATTTTGTCTGATTGACTGTGTCCTTTGCCCTACTAAGTTCTTGTCATACAGGTCCTTCGCTTGCTTAGAGTTACCCCAAGGTATTTTATATTATTTGTGGCTATTGTAAAGGGTGATGTTTCTCTGATTTCTTTCTCAGCCCATTTGTCATTTGCATATAGGAGAGCTACTGATTTTTTTTTTTTAGTTAACGTTGTATCCTGCCACATTACTAAAGGAGTTTATCAGCTATAGGAGTTCCCTGGTAGAATTTTTGAGGTCACTTATGTACACTATCATATCGTCTGCAAATAGTGAAAGTTTGACTTCTTCCTTTCCAATTTGTATCCATTTGATGTTCTTTTGTTATCTTAATGCTGTAGCTAAAACTTCAAGTACTATACTGAATAAATATGGGGAGAGTAGACAGCCTTGTCTTGTTCCTGATTTTAGTGGAATCACTTTGAGTTTCTCTCCATTTAATTTGACATTGACTATCAGCTGTAAATTCCCTTATTTTGTTTAGGTATGTTCATTGTACTGCTGATCTCTCTAGGACCTTTATCATGAAGGGGTGTTGGATTTTGTCAAAGGCTTCTTCAGCATTTAATGAGATGATCATGTGTTTTTTTTTCTTTCAGTTAGTTTATATAGTGTATTACATTATCATATTTTCATATGTTGAACCATTTTTGCATCCCTGTGATGAAGCCTACTTGATTATGGTGGCTAATTTTTTGATGTGTTCTTGGATTCATTTTGCCAATGTTTTATTGAGTATTTTTGCATCAATGTCCATAAGGGAGATTGGTCTGTAATTCTCCTTCTTTGTTGCATCTTTGTGTGGTTTGGGCATCAGGGTAATTATAGCCTCATAAAAAGAGTTTGGTAATGTTCCTTCTGTTTCTATTGTGTGGAACTATTTGAGGAGTATTGGAATTAGCTCTTCTTTGAAATTCTGATAGAATCCTGCATTGAAGTCATCTGGTCCTGGGTTTTTGCTTTGTTTTGTTTTTTTGTTTTTTGGGTTTTTTGTTTGTTTGTTTTATGTTGGGAGACTTTTAATGACTGTTACTATTTCCCTAGGGGTCATTGGCCTATTTAAATAGTTTATTGGGTCTTGATTTAACTTTGGTATGTGGTACCTATCCAAGAAATTGTCCATTTCTTTCAGATTTTCCAATTTTGTGGAGTACAGGTTTTGGAAGTATGACCTGATGATTCTCTGGATTTCTTCATTGTCTGTTGTTATGTCTCCCTTTTCATTTCTGATTGTGTTGATTTGGATTCTCTCTCTCTCTCTCTCTCTCTCTCTCTCTCTCTCTCTCTCTCTCTCTCTCTCTGCCTTTTGGCTAATTTGGATAAGGGATTGTCTATCTTGTTGATTTTCTCCAAGAACCAACTCTTTGTTTTATTGGTTCTTTGTATTGTTCTCTTTGTTTCTATTTCATTGCTTTCCACTCTCAATTTGATTATTTCCTGCCATCGATTCCTCCAGAGTGAGTTTGTTTCTTTTTGTCCTATAACTTTCAGGTGTGCTATTAAGTCTCTAGTGTGAGATTTCTCCATCTTCTTTATGTAGGCATTTAGTGCTATGAATTTTCCTCTTAGTACTGCTTTCATAGTGTCCTGTAAGTTTGGGTATGTTGTACTTTCATTTTCATTGAATTCTAGGAAATTTTTAATTTTTTTCTTTATTTCTTCCTTAACCCATTGGTGATTCATTTGGGCATTGTTCAGTTTCCATGAGAGGGTAGGTTTTTGTAAATTTGTTGTTGTTGAAATCTAACTTTAAGCCATAGTGGTCCATTAAAATGCAGGAGGTTATTCCAATTTTTTGTATCTGTTGAGATTTGCTTTGTGACCCAGCATGTGCTCAGTTTTAGAGAAGGTTCCATGGGGTGTTGAGAAGGAGGTATACTCTTTTGTGTTAGGGTGGAATGTTCTGTAAATATCTATTAAGTCCATTTGAGTCATAACTTCTGTTAGGTCCCTTATTTCTCTGTTATGTTTCAGTCTGGCAGATCTATCCAGTGGTGAGAGTGGGATGTTGAAGTCTCCCATTACTAGTGGGTTTGATGTGCGATTTAAGCTTTAGTAATGTTTCTTTTACAAATGTGGATGCCCTTGTATTTGGGGCATAAATGTTCAGAATTGAGACTTCATCTTGGTGGATTTTCCCTGTGATAAGTATATAATGTCCTTCCCAATCTCTTTCAATTGACTTTAGTTTGAAGTCTATTTTATTAGATAGTAGGATAGCTACACCAGCTTGCTTCTTAAGTCAATTTGATTGGAAACTCCTTTTCCAGCCTTTTACTCTGAGGTAGTGTCTGTTTTTAAAGTTGAGGTGTGTTTTTTGTATGCAGCAGAAGGATAGATCCTGTATTTATATCCATTCTGTCAGCCTGTGTCTTTTTCTAGGTGAATTTAGACCATTCATATTAATGAATATTAGTGACCAGTGATTGCTAATTGCTGTTAATTTTTTTTTTGGTAATGTGTGTTTCTCTTCTTTGGTATTTGTTGGTGTGGGGTTATCTATTGTGTGTATTTTCATGGTTGTATCTAACTTCCTTAGGTTGGATTTTTTCCTTCTAGTGCTTTCTGTAGGGCTGGATTTGCAGATAGGTATTATTTAAATCTGGTTTTATCATGGAATATTTTGTTTATTCCATCTATGGTGATTGAGAGTTTTGCTAGATATAGTACTCTGGGTTGGCATCCATGGTCTCTTAGTGTCTGCAAAACATCTGTCCCAGGACCTTCTGGCTTTCAGGGACTCCATTGAGAAGTCAGGTGTTATTCTGATGGGTTTGCCTTTATATGTTACTTGGCCTTTTTCCTTTGCAGCTCTTAATATTTTTTCTTCATTCTGTATGTTTAATGGTTTGATTATTATGTGGTGATGGGGCCTTTTTGGGGAGGGGGGATCCAGTCTATTTGGTGTTCTGTAAGCTTCTTGTACCTTCATAGGCATTTATTTCTTTTAGTTGGGAAAGTTTTCTTCTTTGATTTTGTTAATATATTTTCTGTGTCTTTGAGTTGGTATTCTTCTCCTACTTCTATCTCTATTATTCTTAGATTTGGTCTCTCCATGGTGTCCCAAATTTCCTGCACATTTTGTGTTATGACTTTTTTGGCTTTAGAGTTTTCTTTGAATGATGACTCTATCTCCTCTTTTGTATCTTTAACACCAGAGATTCTCTCTTCCATCTCCTGAATTCTGTTGGTTATGCTTGCATCTGTAGTTCCTGTTCAGTTACTCAGATTTTCCATTTCCAGCCTTCCCTCAGTTTGTATCCTCTTTATTGCCTCTATTTCAATTTTCAAAACTTGGACTGTTTCATTCACCTGTTTAATTGCTTTTTCTTGGCTTTCTTTAAGGAATTTATTGATTTCTTTCAAATTTTTATTTGTCTTTTTTTCGAATTCTTTAAGGGTATTTTTCATTTCCTCTTTAAAAGCCTGTATCATCTTCTTAAGGTCATTTTTAAAGGTCTATTTCTTTTGCTTCTTCTGCTTTGGGATGTTCAGATCATCATCTAGGTTCTGATGGTGCCATATTGGTCTTTATGTTGTTGACTGTATTTTGCATTAGTGTCTACCCATCTCTTCCTCCACTCTGTGAAAGTGCTATCTGTGTCTGAGGGAGCCTCTTTTGGTCTGGTTGATACTCTTGGTCTAATGGGAGCTCTTGGTCTAATCTGAGCTCTTGGTCCAATCTGTGATGTTTTTGTTTTGTCTTTCTATAGCCAATTTTATTTTGTTTTTAAAATTTATACACCTATTTGTTTTCTAAGGAGAAAGAAAAAGGGTGTTGATCCAGATGGTAAGGGACAAGGGAGGAATTTAGATGAATGGGGGATAGGAAACTCTAATCAGGACATATATGAAAAAATGTATTTTCAATAAAAAACATGAAGAAGTATAGTTATAATGATGCATATTTGTGATCCCAGAGCTGGAGAGACAGAAAGATGAGAATCCCTGGGGCTACCACATAACCTGTTTGGCAAGTCCCAGGTCTAAGTGAGAGATGCTCTCTCAAAACAAAAGGTGAATGGATTCTGAAGAATAAGAGCTAAGAATCTCCTGGCCACCACGAGCACATGCACACACATCCTTCATCTGTGCACACTCACATGCACACACATCCTTCAGCTGTGAACACTCACATGAACACACACATCCTTCATCTGTGCACACTCACATGCACACACATCCTTCATCTGTGCACAAACACATACACACACATTCTACATCTGTGCACACACATGTGCACACACATTCTTCATCTGAGCACAAACACATGCATGCAGATTCTTCATCTGTGCACACACACATGCACACACATCCTTTATCTGTGCACACACATGCACACACATCCTTCATCTGTGCACACTCACATGCACACACATCCTTCATCTGTACACACACATGTATACACATCCTTCATCTGTGCAACACATGTATACACATCCTTCATCTGTGCACACACACATGCACAAACATCCTTCAACTGTGCATACTCACATGCACACACAACCTTCATCTGTGCACACACATGCACACACATCCTTCATCTGTGCACACACATGCACACACATCCTTCATCTATGCACACACACATGAACACACACTCTTCATCTGTGCACACTCACATGCACACACACCTTTCATCTGTGCACACTCACATGCACACACATTCTACATCTGTGCACACACATGTGCACACACATTCTTCATCTGTGCACAAACACATGCATGCAAATTCTTCATCTGTGCAGACACACATGCACACACATCCTTCATCTGTGCACACTCACATGCACACACATCCTTCATCTGTACACACACATGTATACACATCCTTCATCTGTGCACACTCACATGCACACACATCCTTCATCTGTACACACACATGTATACACATCCTTCATCTGTGCACACACACATGCACAAACATCTTTCAACTGTGCATACTCACATGCACACACAACCTTCATCTGTGCACACATATGCACACACATCCTTCATCTGTGCACACTTACATGCACACACATCCTTCATCTGTGCACACTTACATGCACACACATCCTTCATCTGTGCACACTCACATGCACACACATCCTTCATCTGTGCTCATACACATGCACAAACATTCTTCATATGTGCACACACACATGCACACACACTCTTCATCTGTGCACACACATGTATACACACATCACAAAACCCACACGGTACATCATGTATGTGCATATAAACAATTTTATTAAACAATAATTTTTCAATAAATGTAGATGAAATGAAGCACAAATAAACAGGCACATGAAATTTTCATATAAGACTCACTCAATAAGTGACTGTGGTAAAAAATAGAAAATTTAAATTCACATTTTTTTTTTTGGATACATAGAAATTATAGCCGGGCAGTGGTGGTGCACGCCTTTAATCCCAGCACTCGGGAGGCAGAGGCAGGCGGATCTCTGTGAGTTCGAGGCTAGCCTGGACTACCAAGTGAGTTCCAGGAAAAGGCGCAAAGCTACACAGAGAAACCCTGTCTCAAAAAACCAAAAAAAAAAAAAAGAAAGAAAGAAAGAAAGAAATTATAATTATGACAACATTAAAGCTGCAATAGGATATTTAAACTATTCTTTATTTACACTAAATTAAACATTAAAAAGCTTAAAAAGTCACTATCAACAAGGAGCTACCTTGAGTAACCTCAGCATCTAGGAAGAATTTATGACATAAAATAAATAGGAGATAGTAAGGGAATTCCTGTCAAAATATCAACTTATGCTGTACGGTGAACAAAAGGACTCTGTACTATTTGGCAGCAGAAACATAAAAGAATGTATATAAGTTATACCATAAATTTTGTTTGAAGCACATGAATAATCTTATTTTGCTACTTGAAATATTAAACAGTTTTTAAAAGAATACAATCGCAAATGACCAGCAAGACTTCTTACAGCCATCTGTAGCTCCAGTTCCACTTCTGACCTCGGTGGGGACCAGGAGTGCACACATACATACATGACGACAAAACACTCATGCACTTAACTAAATACACTTTTTGAAAGAAAGAGAAAAATTGTCCTGTTTAGGAAATTTGGTGCCATATTGACTGCAAGTTTTTCATCATATTGATTATTCTGTTATCAGAACTGATTTGTACCAAAGGAGTAATTGTTGGATAAGCATTCATCACAAACTTCTGAACAGTCAGGATGACTGGGTTGTACTTCCATAACAGGACTGAGGTGGATGAGATGATGAAGTCCACCCAGTACATGACCACAAAGAAAACCACCAGAAGCAAGATGGTCTGGGTGGCCCTCTTCTCGGGGGATGCTCTCGGGTGGCTGATGCTATGAAGATGCTTGCATTGCCTCTGATGTCTGAACAAGATGATCACCATGTATGCACTTGTGGTCAACATAATTCCTACAAGAAAGACATCTCTGAAGACTGTCACTGTTAAAATCAGTGCCCTGGTGATGTAGTTCATGGGGAAGAGTGAGCAATATTTGGTGACCTTCATCTGGTTGCTCTCACTCATGTTGGTAAAAGCACCAACATAGAAAATCTGGTTGCTACCGAATGACAAGTTGAAAGACCAAATAAATAAGAAAGCATGAATCATGTATTTTTTTAGTTTATGTTTAAATTTTGCCAACAATGAGGTACTGGGACTGATAGTGACAGCCTGGAACACACTCAGGAGGCAGGTGATGCAGATGGAGAGGCCTCTCATCACTCTGTTTATGTAAAAAGTTGCCTTACATTTGAAGTCATTCTCAAAGTTCAGTGACTCAAATACATCTGTAAGCCAAATATCCCCTCCAGTGAGGACCGTCACTATGTGGATGAAGGTCAGTTGACAGGAGATCAGGTCCGTGGGCTTATGACTATGAACTAGGATTATGAAAGTGTAGAAAAAAAGGAGACACATATTGGCTAGGACTCCAAGTACAGATTGGAAATTAAGGATACTCTTTAATAAGGACATAAGTGGAAAGTGTATTCATTTTAATATCATAGTAGAAACATATTTCATATGCCTAGAAAAATAATAGAGAGTACATCAAACTTGTGAATCAAAGATCAGTACACTTATATCATCATTCTTGATTAACTAATTCTTGATTAACCTGTCGCTTTAACTTTTGATACTTCAGACTGGATATCACAGCCTATATTCTTATATACTTCCATATATATATATATATATATATATATATATCATACTAGAGATAATAAAAGCAATCATAGTTGCATTCTACACAGAAGGCGCATTTTGTGTGCCTGTATTGCACCTAGGTGTCATACCTTATAAATCCAATCCTATTGATTTACATTGCCTCATTTTATAGTTAACATCTATCTAAAATAGTAGTGATGAACACAGAATAATAATCCCA
The DNA here is from genome assembly GCF_004664715.2 of Peromyscus leucopus. Taxonomy (NCBI): domain Eukaryota; kingdom Metazoa; phylum Chordata; class Mammalia; order Rodentia; family Cricetidae; genus Peromyscus; species Peromyscus leucopus. The sequence goes on along the minus strand of NC_051065.1, from coordinate 75,539,534 downwards.
TTTTTACAATCAAATAAAACTTATTATGACCTGGAAAATATTCACAAAAGAAATCCAGAAGAGTGAGTAAGTCAGTCTCGCGTTGCATAACTTTAATATGCTATATTTTGCAACTATTTGTGTTTTGACTGATAATTCAAATGAAATCACAGTGAAAATTTATAATAATCCCACTATTTTAATCAGCAAAATGTCTGTCTTAGTTAATATTTTCCCTTTTTTATGTCCCTTATTCTATGATTCCCCAGAATCCAGAATTAAAGACATAGATATACTTGGAGACCATTATTGCTCTTGGAGACTCATTATTTCCACACCCTATTAATTGGGTAACCATTAATTACAGTTATAAATGATTTGAACTGTCTCACAGTTTAGCTCCCATTCTATCACCTTTTGGAACACTCCACTTCAGGATTAAAGAACTAATTCTAGCTACTAAGACTTACCCTGTTTTTTCTTTGCTTTTTGAGGGAGTGAGTAAATCATTAATAGTATGAATCCTTGTGATTATTTTCTCTTTTTGCCTTATAACTCTTTCAGCCATCCATAATGTTATTTTACCTGCTTACCTCCTTCTTCTATATTGATGTCCCCCCTTTAACTAAGAACCCCCCATTTTCTCATTTTCCCCGTCAGATCACTTGTGTCCTGCTACTCAGCTGTACCTTCCACCTTCTTCTATATTTACTTCCCTCCTCCCTGCAAAGGAGCCCACCCTTTCCCGTTTCCCTGATGACATCACTTGTACCCTGCCCTTCTCCTCTCTAATGCTCCGTGCCCCACCCCCATCCTGGCCGTGGTCCCCTTTTGCCCTGATATCTGTAGTTACTGCAGGCTACATACTCACAACTGAAGATGTGGAGCTAGGAGCCTCCAACAAGAGAGAACATGCAACACTAAGACAAACACTATTTTCAACACACTGCAACACACTTGAACTTGCAGAAATGACCTGTTTTTGAATTTGTTTTAAAAGAAATTCCTTCCCATGCAGTCGAAACCAAGGCCCCAGTGTTATCAGAGGTCATCAGCACCAGACAGTGTTTGCAGTTCCACTCCACAGTCTCACCTTTGGTGCCTATGTTAGTTATTTGGCCTGGTTACCAGTGTCATTATTTTGTCAAATTACTATAATTAGTACTTTAAAATTAGTTTCATGATAAAGAAATAGAAAACTGCTACACTGACTCAGATTCTTGTGAGAAAAAGAGTGCCCAATTGCATTGTCAAGCTCTCTACCATATCCCAAATATACAAATTAATGCATGCCTATATGTATAGAAATAATGCAGAAGTTAGTGAATAAGACCACCCTATAACATTTCCATTAATATGACACCATAAATCACACATTTTATATTTACATGATTTTTGCTCTTGAAAAGCTTGATCTAGTAAAGGTATAGACTCATCCCAATTGCCAGAGAAAAACATCTGATTCTCCCACCAACATACATTTACGGTAGCTGCACTGTGATGTTCTGTGTTTTTAAAAGGTCCGAGATACAAGATGGAGAGATGACTCAGTGGTTCAGAATTTGTTTTTCTCTTGCAAAAGACCTGGGCTAGATTCCCATCAAGGACATGGTGGCTCATAACCATCTGTAACTCTAGTTCTTGGGAATCCATTGTCCTTTGTGACCCAAACATGCAAGAGTCACACAGATATATATGCAGGCAAAACACTCATATATGTAAAATAAAATAAATAAATCTTAAATTATAAATATTAAATAAATAAATATAAATAAATGGAAGTTCCAGGATGACACGCAATTCAAGCCTTGGTCTTCAAACTGAATGAATGTTAGTCCAATTTCCATTTTAAAATTGCAAATGGACAAACCATATATGTAGAATAACTTTCATTAATTTTAAAACTACAATTTATCAATGTAGCACATATATTATATGTTATGTGAAAAGATGATAATACAAAGTAAAAAGAAGTAATCTAAATTTTTTCCTTAGCCCAGAGATATTTTCTACAATGGGTATATTTCATATGCTTTGATTTGTAAATATTTATGACTTACAGAAAATCATGTATCTCCTATGGCCTCATTCTCTGTAGCTCACACTGGCTGAGACTTCACCAGAAAAGACCATAGCTACCATAGCTACAATCTGAGTTGTTAACATGTTCATGAACTGAGAAAATTTATTTGTTTTATTTGAAGATATAAATTGCAACTCTGGGGGTTTTCATGCTGGCTTAAGCTTTTAATATTTAGTTTTAAGTAATGAAACCCAAAGTGTATCCATAAACATTCATAATATGGAGAAGCCATCGCTATGAAATTGACCCAGACCTAAAGTCCAAGCAGCCTTCAGGAAGCTGTTTGAAGACATGTGCAACAATAGAAACCAAGAGCTGTTTAGTGCATACATAGCTCAACATTCTTCTGAGAAAAATCACTTTACCCTTTCATTATCAGAATATTTGGTTTGGAAGAGTCTTATTTTATAAATGTATAGTGATCTTTGTATTCTTCTTGTGGAGATAATAAGATAATGAGAATACAAATATATTAGATAAAGAGTACCATTTTCATTTTCAATTTCCCATAGTTAGTGAGTAATGACCAAAAGGCAGCAGGACCGCTCAGAGAGAACACAGAGTGATTGTGTGACTTTCAGGTGACAAGATACATGGTGTTGGCTGGTGCACGGTCCACTGTCAGCAACATTAATACGTCTTCAGGAATCTCAGGAAGGTGAAGACCTTAGGCACTCAAATTAGGTCCATGAAATCTTTATGAAATACATAATTCCAGCAGGAATGAGTAGTCATTACTTTTTAATGAAATATTAATTCTTGGCTCTTACCTGATACTCTTAAATAACTTTAATGCACAACTTATTCTTTGGAAATTAGTTTAGCACAGGTGAAACTGGAAACCCACAGACACTGACTGGAACATTACATTCTCACAGTTATGAGCCAGTTTCCCTGAGATGAAGCAGCAGCAGCAGAACGTCACTGCAGAGCCTGTGAGGAAGCAGTCACACCACAGCTGGATCACACGTAACACAGTGTAAGTCTGGGAAAGATGTGAAAATGTTCACTGTAAGTGTGTGTATGAGAGAGGGGGGGGATCTAAACCTGTAGTTCAGACTGACTTCCATTCAAACTCACAATGCTCCTATCTTAGCCTCCAAAGTGCTGGGATCACAGGTGTGTGCCACCACACCTGCTTCCATTTTCCATTTGAGTCTCCTGTATGCATTTGTAAATGAGATCCCAACAAAGAAAAAATGGACTTATAGCACTCGGCAGCTAAACTTAAATTGACTTGGCATTTTTTATAAATGCATATTTAATGAGCAACTGTATTTTATAACCACTAGGGATTTTGACTTTAAATAATTTTATACTATTGGAGAATTGAAAATAGTTTTTCATTGCTAATGAAAAGCTTACTCAATATTATATGAATATCAATGTTACAAAATTCAGTTTACAAACTTGAAAGATTAAAACTTAAGTTATTTTACTTAAAACATTGAATAGCCAACTGAAAATATTCCAGTTCACATTTGTAAGGATAACTTTACAAAGGTTTAACAAATAAGTGAATTAAGATATACAGATATTTTTTAAATACCCAGAAAATGTATACTTTATTAGAAATCACTGCAAAAGAATAAACAATATATGTAAAACTTTTTAAAACTTATTTATACATTGTTAAGAACATAAGTAGAAACTTTTCTCAGAATTCCTAAGTATATGCAAACTTAACATAACATAAAGTTACTGATAAACTCTAAGTTAGTATTTGATGTGTAATTCTGGCTGAAATTTCATATAAACAAATGTATAGTCAGTTAACTTGAGAAAAGGAATGAAATGACAAAAACAAAATGTCCTTTCAATGTAATTCGGTATTATGAATGTAGTCCAGCAAGCAAATAAATGTGGGTTCTCTGCTTTGTACCCTCTAAGTTATTTTAGGTATTTTATGACAGGAGTGTAAGACTAACACAGTTGGCATTAGCTGGACGGAAGGACGTTTTTAGAATTTTTAGTGTATGCACTCAGGATAATATGTAGTTGATATGCACTTAAAATATTCCATTTGGGGCTACTTTTTACATATGTAGTAGTGTATGTTCATTGTAAAAAAATGATTGCTTGACATTTTCATTCAATACATAATATCCATCAGTCGTCTTTCACCCCATTAGCCTTTCCTGTCTCTATCCGCACATCTGTTAGGCCCTGTCTTCTTTCCAAGAGCCCCACCTACTGTCACATAGATAATATTCAGTGGTCATAGTGAGTTAAATCTATGTCCTTTACAAATCATTACACTGATATTTTATGTCTACAAGCATCTGTGGTGTGTGCTTCTGCAAAAGCAGGGCTCAAAAGTAAAGTTCTAAGCAGAGAACTCTCTACTCATTTTATTACAGAAAATCCTGCTTTGTTCTCCATATACAGCTCTCACTATTAATGAATAGAAAAGCAAACACTCACCTGGACAGACCTCTGATAAACATCAGTGTAGAATGAGACCTAAGAAGCAGTTATAAGGAAGGAATGTCATCAGCTTATCTCTCTCTAGACCCATAATTATCATGTCCTCTGTAGAGGGCACTTCTGACCTTGAGGTTGTTAGAAAGTTGTACCATCAAATGGGAAACTTCCTAATTCCAGGAAAACAGTGAAGTGGGAACAGCTGAGCTCTGGGTTTCCCATGTGTGAGCTACTCTCCACAGGCCATATCTGTCTGTGTGGATTAGCTGATCCCAGTCCTTGTGGACAAAACAAAAGGAAAATTAATAATATCCATTTAAAAGAAGTAGAAAACCCTTTTTTCTTCCCCAAGGTATCCTTCCTGCTTCCAAATCATTCCTGATAGCCTCCATACTTAGTTGAAAGTGGCTTCATAGTCTCATCTGGAAATTAGCATCACTTTTGCTAAAATTTGCTAAAAAAAAAACAGTTTCCCTTATCACATAATAATCAAAATGTTAAACATACAGAACAAAAACAGAACATTAAAAATAACAAGGAAAAAAGTCCAAGTAACAAAATAAGCCAGGCCCATTAGAATCACAAAGTCAGATTTAAACAATATCTATCCACAAACTCAGCCCTACAGACAGTACTAGAAGGAAAATTACAAACCCAGGAAGTTTATAGCATCCACAAAAACACAAATAATAGATAACCTCACACCAATGAAACCCAAACAAGGGAAACACACACAAAAAGAGACACAGACACACACACACATAGGGAGGCACACACACACACACACACACATACACACACTATCACAAGCAACAACAAAATAGCAGGAATTAACAATCATGGGATCACTAATATCCCTCAATATCAATGGAATCAATTTGCCAATAAGAAGATGCAGGCTAACAGATTGGATACAAAAACAGGATCCATAATTCTGATTCATACAAGAAACACATCTCAATTTAGAGACAGACATTATCTAAGAGTAAAGAGTTGGAAAAGATTTTGCAATTGAATGGGTCTAAGAAGCAAGTTGGTGTAACCATCCTATTATCTAACAAAATAGACTTTAAACCAAAATTAATCAAAAGAGATTGAGAAGGACATTTCATACTTGTAGCCTGAGTTTTCCCGCCTTGCCCACAGTCAGGACAAATCTTTGTCACCCGCCAGTCCCACAGCCGCTCAGACCCAACCAAGTAAACACAGAGACTTATATTGCTTTCAAACTGTATGGCCGTGGCAGGCTTCTTGCTAACTGTGCTTATAGCTTAAATTAGTCCATTTCCATAAATCTATACCTCGCCACGTGGCTGGTGGCATACCGGCATCTTCACATGCTGCTGGTCATGGCGGCGGCGGCTGCAGCGTCTCCTTCTGCCTTTCTGTCCTTTCATTTCTCCTCTCTGCTAGTCCCGCCTATCTTTCCTGCCTAGCCACGGCCGATCAGGTTTTATTTATTAACCAATCAGAACAACTTGACATACAGACCATCCCCCAGCACAGCCAAGTGCAGACCATCTCAAACACCTGCACTCAGGCCCATGGTCCTAATCATCCTCTATACGGACCTGCTGGGTAATGCCACAAGGAACCCAAGAAGGGCTCCCACAGGACATACAAATCATCCCACAGCACTTCCCCTTTTCTTTTTTTTAAAAAGGAAGGTTTTAACTTTTACACATCTCCAAAGCCAGCTTGGTATATTTGGGAATTTGGGCGTAGCTTCTCTTAACTACTTCCTGCTGGAGGGGGGCGCAGTATCTTATGGGGACGCAAAGAATATTTAAGGATCATGGAGTAGTCCGTGAGGCTGTATCGTCTGAGACAGTTGCCTTGAAATAATTCTGGATGTTGAATCATCTGGGCCATGGTGTCATCAGAGACCTTCAGGGGGTCTTGGCTGGTCAAACCTGATGTGTCTTAATCTGGAAAAAATCCATAGCCTCTGGCTTTCTGTAGAGACAAAAGCAGAGCCTCTTTTCCAAAACAACACATCCTTGTATCCAAATTTTAAAGTCAAGATATCTTTAATATATACATATTGGTTTAACTCAACATCTTTTACGATCAAATGTTTTTCTGCAGTTAAAAATCCCAAAGACAATATAATCCAAACTCTCTGTGTGATATCCATCTTTACATGGCTTATTTTTTATATTACTTTTACTTTCTCTTTAAAGACTTTATTTTTTTAAACTTTCTATTTCTTTATATAACTGTCTATGTTCCTTTTCCTCTCTCTTCCAAACCTATGTACATTTTTACACACATTGTAAAGCATTTAAAGTCTTGTTCCATCTGAATCTGTCTTATTGCAAACTTATTGCTTTAAACTGTAGCCTTCTAAGCCTGAAACAGCTCTGTGGCTGCTGGCTCCGCCCCCTTCAGCTTCCCAACATGGCGGTGGTACGTTTACCGCCAGCTCTGGGAGCTATCATGAGTCTATGCTTTTATCCAAGCAGCGTGTAGCCCAGAAACCTTTTTTGTTTTGTAACTAGCAAAGGCTAAATCCACCACGCAGCTTAATGTGCCACTTGCAGAGGCCTCATTCCCGCCATACTGCAGGTCAAGCACACATGCCAGGAACCCGCCAGTAACTCAAACCGGCGGCTGCCGCTCATTTGAGACAGAGAATTAGGAACTGTGGGGCGTTTAACGACGTCACCATTCCTGGAGAACTTACCGACGTCACCGCTCCGTGTGTTGAGTTCTGAATCCTCTTTACCACCACACGAGGATTCTTCTCAGATCACACTTTATTGGAGCGCGTCTTGGTTAAGGGACTTTGTCTTTAGTATTTTTTTTTCATAACACCGGCCTTTATCCCTGTTCATTTGTCCTTTTTCTTTAGTCCCCCCTTTTTTTTTTTCTTCCCTTCTTTTCTTTAGCCCCACATTGGGCGCCATTTGTAGCCTGAGTTTTCCCGCCTTGCCCACAGTCAGGACAAATCTCTGTCACTCACCAGTCCCACAGCCGCTCAGACCCAACCAAGTAAACACAGAGACTTATATTGCTTTCAAACTGTATGGCCGTGGCAGGCTTCTTGCTAACTGTGCTTATAGCTTAAATTAGTCCATTTCCATAAATCTATACCTTGCCACGTGGCTGGTGGCATACCGGCATCTTCACATGCTGCTGGTCATGGCGGCGGCTGCAGTGTCTCTGGTCATGGCGGCGGCTGCAGCGTCTCCTTCTGCCTTTCTGTCCTTTTATTTCTCCTCTCTGCTAGTCCCGCCTATCTTTCCTGTCTAGCCACGGCCGATCAGGTTTTATTTATTAACCAATCAGAACAACTTGACATACAGACCATCCCCCAGCACAGCCAAGTGCAGACCATCGCAAACACCTGCACTCAGGCCCATGGTCCTAATCATCCTCTATACGGACCTGCTGGGTAATGCCACAAGGAACCCAAGAAGGGCTCCCACAGGACATACAGAACATCCCACAGCACATACTCATCAAAGGAAAAATCCACCAAGATGATGTCTCATTTCTGAACATCTATGTTCCAAATGTAAGGGCACCACAATTGTAAAAGAAAATTTCTAAAGTGTAAATCCCACATAAAACCACACACAATAATGGTGGGAGATTTTCACACCACACTCTTACCAATGGGTAAAACATCCAGACAGAAACTAAACAGAGAAAAAATGGAACTAACAAATACTGTTATTCAAATCAACTAAACAGATATCTACAGAACATTTCACCGAAACACGAAAGAAGGTACCTTCCTCTCAGTACCACATGAAATATTATCCAAAATTAACCATATACTCGGCCACAAAGCATGTCTCACCAATACTGAAAAATTAAAATAACCCCCTGTATCTTATCAGACCACCGTGGATTAAAGACGGAGTTCAGAAACAGCAGAAACAAAAGGAAGTCTGCAACTCATTGAAACTAAACAACTCTCTACTGAGTTATCACTGGGTCAAGGAAGAAATAAAGAAGTTACAGACTTCCTAGAATTCAATGACAATGAATACACAACAAACCCAAACTCATGCGACACAATGAAAGCAGTGCTAAAAGCAAAGTTCATAGCACTAAGTGTCTCATGAAGAATTTTGAGAATGTTCATACTAGTGACTTCACAGCACACCCAAAACCTCTAGAACAAAAAGTAGACACACCTAAGAGGAGTAGAAGGCAGGAAATAAACAAATTGGGGCTGAAATCAATAAAGTAGAAACAAAGAGAATAATGCAAAGAATCAAGGAGACAAAGAGTTGGTTCTTTGAGAAAATCAACAAAATAGATAAACTCTTATCCAAACTAACTAAAAGGCAGAGAGAGAGAGACAGAGAATATTCAAATCAACAAAATAAAAAACAAAAAGAGGGACATAACAGACTCCATGGAAATAAAGAGAATCATTAGGACATTCTTCAAAAACCTGTACTCCACAAAACTGAAAAATCTGAAAGAAATGGACAGATATCTTGGCACATACTACTTACCAAAGTTAAATCAGCATCATATAAACAATTTAAATGACCTATAGTGCCCCCAAAAGTAGAAGCAGTCACCAGAAATCTCCCAACCAATAAAAGCCCAGGGACACATGTTTTAACACAGTATTCTAGCAGACTCTCAAAGAAGAGATAATACCAATACTCTTCAAATTATCCCACAAAATAGAAACAGAAGGAACATTGCCAAATTCTTTCTATAAGGCCACAGTCACCCTGATACCCAAACAACACAACGACACAACAAAGAAAGAGAATTGCAGACCAATTTCACTCATGAGCATTGATGTAAAAATACTCAATAAAATACTTGCCAACTGAATTCAAGAACAACATCAGAAAGATCATCCACCATGACCAAGTAGTCTTCACTCCACAGATGCAGGGATTATTCAATATATGAAAATCTGTCAGTGTAAATCACCATATAAGCAAACTGAAAGAAAAAAAGCACATGAATCTTGATGGATGTTGTAAAAGCCTTTGACAAAATCCAACACCACTTCATGATAAAAGTCTTGAAGAGATCAGAGATACAAGGCACATATATAAACATAATAAAAGCAATATACATCCGGACAGCGGTGACACACACTTTTAATCCCAGCACTCAGGAGGCAGAGCCAGGCACATATCTGTGAGTTTGAAGCCAGCCTGGTGTACAGAGCGAGATCGTGGACAGGCACCAAAACTACACAGAGAAAAACCTGTCTCGAAAACCAAAAAAAAAAAAAAAAAAAAAAAAAAAAAAAAAAAAAAAAAAAAATCAATATACAGCAAGCCAATTGATAACATTAAATTAAATGGAGAGAAACTCAAAGCTATTCCACTAAAATCAAGAACAAGACAAGTCTGTGCACTCTCTCCATACCTATTCAGCACTTGAAGTTCTAGCTAGACACCAAAACAGCTGAAGGCGATCAAAGGGATGCAAATTGGAAAAGACGTCAAAGTATCATTATTTTCAGATGATATAATAGTACACAAAAGCAACTCCAAAATCTCTTCCAGGGAACTCCCACAGCTGTTAAACAGCTTTAGTGATTAGGCTGGATACAAGATTAATTTTTAAAAAACAGTAGCTTTCCTATATACAAAAGACAAAGTGTCTAACAAAGAAATCAGAGATTCAAGACCCTTCACCGTAGCCTCAAATAATATAAAACATCTGGAGTAATTCTAACCAAGCACGTGAAAGATCTGTATGACAATAATTTCAAGTCCTTGAAGAAAGAAATTGAAGAAGATATCAAAAATGGAAAGATCTCCCATGCTCATGGATCAGTAGGATTAACAGTAAAAATGGCCATAGTAAAAATTACCAAAAGTAATCTACAGATTCAATCCAATCCCCATTAGTATTCTGCTGCTACTATGAGGACCAGTCTTCAGCAGCTCATGATTGAGGAAAAGCCATGGAGTCCATGAAGTTGTTCACTCAACTTCACTTTTCTTTATTTTTTTATTTTCTTTTTTTTCTTTTCCTTCCTTTTTTTATTAAGAGATTTTCCATTCAATTTACATACCAACCACAGATCCCCCTCTCCTCCCTCCTCCTGCTCCCCACCCTTCCCCCAACCCATCCACTATTCCATGGACTCCATGGCTTTTAGGATCTTAGGATTATGGAGTAGTCTGTGAGGCTGTATCGTCTGAGCCAGTTTCCTTAAAACTGTTCTGGATGTTGGATCATCTGGGCCATGGTGTCATCAGAGACCTTTCAGGGGGTCTTGGCTGGTCAAACCTGATGTATCTTAATCTGGAACAAATCCATAGCCTCTGGCTTTCTGTAGAAACAAAAGCAGGGCCTCCTTTCCAACGCAACATATCCTTAGATCCAAATTTTGAAGTCAAGGTTTCTTTAAAATATACATATTGGCTTAACTCAACAGCTTTTATGATCAAATGTTTTTCTGCAGTTCAAAATCCCAAAGACAGCATAATCCAGATTCTCAGTGTAATATCCATTTTACGTGGTTTATTTTTATACTACCTCACTGTCTCTTTAAAGACTTTATTTTTAAAAACTATCTATTTGTTTACATAACTGTATATATCACTTTTTTGTCTCTTTCAAGCCTATGTATATTTTACACACATTGTAAACTATTCCATCTGAATCTGTCTTATTGTGAACCTATTGTTTTAAACTACAGCATTCTAAGACTGAAACAGTGCTGTGGCTGCTGGCTCCACCCACCTCAGCTTCCCAACATGGTGGTGGTACATTTACCACCAGCTCTGGGAGCCATCAACTCTTAGAAACAGTAGTTCTATGCTTCTATCAAAGCAGCGTGTAGCCCAGAAACCTCTTTATTATTTATTTATTTATTTGTTTGTTTGTTTGTTTGTTTGTTTTGTACTAGCAAAGATTAACTCCATCATGTAGCATAATGTGTCGCTTGTAGATACCTCATTCCCACCATACTGCAGGTCCAGCACGCATGCCAGGAACCGCCATAGTAGCTCAAACCTGCAGGCTGCCACTAATGGGAGAGAGACAGCTAGGAAGCTGTTTTCAGCTCTGTTTTAGAATCCTTCTTCTCAGGTTTTAGGTGGAAACTCTTGTCAACCCGTTGGGCACCATTTGTAGTTGGAGTTTTTCTGGTCCTGTCTGGCCCATGGTCAGGACAAATCTCTCTCACCCGCCTGTCCCGCAGCTGTTCAGACCCAACCAAGTAAACACACAGAGACTTATATTACTTATAAACTGTATGGCCATGGCAGGCTTCTTGCTAACTGTTCTCATATCTTAAATTAACCCATTTATATTAATCTATAAATTGCCACATGGCTTGTGGCTTTCCAGTACCTTACATGTTGATACTCATGGCAGGGGCTGGCAGCATCTCCTCTGACTCAGCCTTCCTTCCTGTTCCCAGAATTCTCCTCTCTCCTTATCCCACCTGTACTTCCTGCCTGGCTACTTGCTAATCAGTGTCTTATTTATTAACACATTTAACATACAGAACATCCCATAACACATGATGGCAAAACATGCACTTAACCAAATACATTTTTGAAAGAAGAGAAAAATTGCCCTTTTTAAGAAATTTGGTGGCACATTGACCACAAGTTTTTCAGCATATTGATTATTCTGTTATCAGAACTGATTTGTACCAAAGGAGTAATTGTTGGATAAGCATTCATCACAAACTTCTGAACAGTCAGGATGACTGGGTTGTACTTCCATAACAGGACTGAGGTGGATGAGATGATGAAGTCCACCCAGTACATGATCACAAAGAAAACCACCAACAGCAAGATGGTCTGGGTGGCCCTCTTCTCGGGGGATGCTCTCAGGTGGCTGATGCTATGAAGATGCTTGCATTGCCTCTGATGTCTGAACAAGATAGTCACCGTGTATGCACTTGTGGTCAACATAACTCCTACAAGAAAGACATCTCTGGAGACTGTCACTGTTAAAACCAGTGCCCTGGTGATGTAGTTCATGGGGAAGAGTGAGCAATATTTGGTGACCTTCATTTGGTTGCTCACACTCACATTGGTAAAACCACCAACATAAAAGATACAGCTACTACTGAATGACAAATTGAGAGACCAAATATAGAAGAAAGCATTGGTTGTGTATGTCTTTAGTTTATGTTTAAATTTTGCCAACAATGATGTGTTGGGACTGATAGTGACAGCCTGGAACACACTCAGGAGGCAGGTGATGCAGATGGAGAGGCCTCTCATCACCCTGCTTATGTAAAAAGTTGCCTTACATTTGAAGTCATTATCAAGGTTGAGTGACTCAAATACGTCTGCAAGCCAAAGGGCCCCTCCAGTGAGGACCATCACTATGTGGATGAGGGTCAGTTGACAGGACATCAGGTCCATGGGCTTAAATCTATGAACTAGGATTATGACAGTGTAGAAAAAAAGGAGAAACATATTGGCTAGGACTCCAAGTACAGTTTGAAAATTAAGGATATTCTTTAATAAGGACATAAGTGGAAAGTGTATTCATCTTAACATCATAGTGGAAACATAATTCATATACCTAGAAAAATAAGAGAGAGTACATCAAACGTATGATTCAATGGTCAGTACATCAACATCATCACTGTCTCTTTATCATTTGATGTTCCAGAATGGATAACATATACTTCTATATATTTCTCCATGTATCTACTTGTGTATATAGCATACTAGAGAAAATAAAGGAATTTACAGTCACATCCTCCTATACAGAATATACACTGTATGTGACTGCATTACACCTAGGTGTCATGCCTTAGAAATCCAGTCCTATTGAATAAATTGCCTCGTTTTATAGCTAACACCTAAGACAGTAGTGATGAACACAGAATATTAATCACATTTTTACAACCAAATAAAACTTATGTTGACCTGGAAAATATTCACAAAAGAAATTCAAAAGAGTGAGGTAAGCCAGTTTCATGTTGCATAATTTTAATATGCTCTATTTTCATGGATAGTGCAATTTATAATTTGACTCAATTCTAATAGAATTACAGGATTAACTCATAATAATCCGACTATTTTAATCATCAAAATGCCCCATTACCTTTTCAAACACTCCACTTCAGGTTTAAAGACTAACTCAAGCTACCAAGACAAAGACTGTTTTTTCTTTCCTTTTGGAGGGGGTGAGTAAATCATTAATAGTATGATTCCTTATGATTTTTTCTCTTTTTGCCTTATAACTTTTTCAGCCATCCATATTGTTGGATTCCTCCTTCTTCTACATTGATGTCTCCTCTTTAACTAAGCACCCCCCATTTTCTCATTTTCCTGATTAGATCACCTGTGTCCTGCTACTCAGCTGTACTTTCCTCCCACCTTCTTCTATATTTACTTCCTCTTCTCTGTTAAGGAGCCCACCCTTTCCCGTTTCCCTGATGAGATCACTTGTACCCTGCCCTTCTCCTGTCTAATGCTCTGTGCCCCACCCCATCCTGGCCATGGTCCCCTTTTGCTCTGGTGTCTGTAGTTACTGCAGGCTACATACTCACAACTGAAGATGTAGAGCTAGGAGCCTCCAAGAAAAAAGAACATGTGACACTAAGACAAACACTACTTCAAAACACTGCAAAAAAAAAAAATGAACTTGCTGAAAATGACCATATAGTGATCCGGTTTTGGAATTTCTGTTTTAAAAGAGATTTATCCCCATGCCATGGAAACCAACACCCCAGTGTTATCAGAGGTCATCAGCACCAAACAGTGTTTGCAGTTCCACTCAACAGTCTTACATTTGGTGCCTATGTTAGTTATTTGTCCTGGTTACCAGTGTCATTATTTTGTCAAATTACTATAATTCAGTACTTTAAAATTAGCTTCGTGATAAAGAAATAAAAACCTGCTACACTGCCTCAGATTCTTGTGAGAAAAAGAGTGCCCAATTGTATTGTCAAGTTCACTACTATATTCCACATACACAAATTAATGCATGCCTGTATGTGTAGAAATAATGCAGAAGTTAGTGAGTAAGACCACCCTATAACATTCCCATGAATATGACACCATAAATCACACATTTTATATTTACATAATTTTTGCTCTTAAAAAGCTTGATCTAGCCGGGCGGTGGTGGCACTCACCTTTAATTCTAACACTCAAGAGGCAGAGGCAGGTGGATCTTTGTGAGTTTCAGGCCAGCCTGGGCTACAAAGTGAGTTTCAGGAAAGGCACCAATGCTACACGGAGAAACTCTGTCTCAAAAAAACAAAACAAACAAACAAAAAAAGCTTGGTCTAGTAAAGGTATAGACTCATCTCAATTGCCAGAGCCAAACAACTGATTCTCCCATCAACATACATTTACAGTAGCTGGACTGTGATGCTCTGTGTTTTCAAAAGCTCCAGGATACAATCTGGAGAGATGGTCCAGTGATTCAGAGCACAATTTATTCTTGTAAAGGACCTGGGATAGATTCCCAGCAAGGACATGGTGGCTCATGACCATCTGTAACTTTAGTTCTGAGGGAGCCATTGTCCTCTCTGACCCGGACATGCAAGTGGCATACAGACATTAATGCAGGCCAAACACTCATATATGTAAAATAAATAAATAAATAAATAAATAAATAAATAAATAAATAAATAAAAGCTCCAGGATGACACACAATTCAAGCCTTGGTCTTCAAACTGAATGAATGGTAGTCCAATTCCAATTTTAAAATTGCAAATGAACAAAATATATATGTAGAATAATTTTCATTAATTATACCTCTACAGTTATCAATATATCATATGTATATACATTTTATGTAATATGAAAAGCTGATAATATAAAGTTAAAAGTAGTCATCTAAAATTTTTCCTTAGCCCAGAGATACATTCTACAATCTGTATAGTTCATATGCATTGATTTGTAAATATTTATGACTTACAGAAAATGATGTATCTTCTAATTCATCATGTGGCATCATTCTCTGGCGTTCACCCTGGCTTAGATTTACCTAGAAGAGCCATAGCTACCATGGCTACAAACTGAGTTGTTTACAAATTTATGAACTGAGAAAAGTTATTTATTTTATTTGAAAAAATAAATTGCAGTCCCGGGGCATTTCATATCAATTTAAGTTACAGTATTTAGTTTAAAGTACTAAAACCCAAAGTGTAACCATAAACGTTCATAATATGGGGAAGCTATCACGATGAAATTGACTAAGACCTAAAGACAAAGCAGTCTTCAGGAAGCTGTCTGGAAAGATGTGCAACAATGGAAACCAAGAGCTGCTTCATGCATAGCGCTACATTCTTCTGAGAAAAATCACTTTACCCCTTCATTATCACAGTATTGGATTTTAGAACAGTCTTGTTTTATGAACGTATGGTGATCTTGTATTCTTCTTGGTGGAGATAATAAGATAATGGACATACAAATATATTAGATAAAGAGTATCATTTTCATTTTCACTTTTACCATAGTAGGTGAGTAATGACCAAAAGGCAGCAGGACCGCTCAGAGAGAACACAGAGTGATTGTGTGACTTTCAAGTGACAAGATACATGGTGTTGGCTGGTGCACGGTCCACTGTCAGCAACATTAATACGTCTTCAGGAATCTAAGAAGGTGCAGACCTAAGCCACTCAAATTAGGTCCATGAAATCTTTATGAAATACATAATGCCAGCAGGAATAAATAGTGATTACTTATGGCCTGATACTCTTAAATAATTTTAGTGTATAACTTATTCCTTTGAAGTTAGTTTAGCACAGGTGAAACTGGAAGTCCACAGACACTGACTGGAACATTACATTCTCACAGTTATGAGCCAGTTTCCCTGAGATGAAGCGGCAGCAGCAGAACACCACTGCAGACTGTGGGGAAGCAGTCACACCACAGCTGGATCACACGTCACACGGTGTAAGTCTGGGAAAGATTCGGAAATGTTCACTGTAAGAGTGCGTGAGAGAGAGAGAGAGAGAGACAGAGAGAGAGAGAGAGAGAGAGAGACAGAGACAGAGACAGAGACAGAGACAGAGAGACAGAGAGAGAGGATCTAAACCTGCAGTTCAGACTGACTCCATCAAACTCACAATGCTCCTACCTTAGCCTCCAAAGTGCTGGGATCACAGGTGTGTGCCACCACACCTGCCTTCATTCTCCATTTGAGTCTCATGTATGCATTAGTAAATGAGATCCCAACAAAGTAAAAATGGACTCATGGCACTCAGCAGCTAAATTAAATGTACTTGGCATTTTTTATAAATGCATATTTAATGAGCAACTGTATTTTATAACCACTAGGGATTTTGACTTTAAATAATTTTGTACTATTTGAAAATTGAAATTAGTTTCTCGTTGCTAATGAAAAGCTTACTAAATATTATATCACTATCATATTTCTATAATTATTAGAGTACACACTCAGGAGAACCTATAATCAGATGGGCTGGTTAAAATATTCCATTTGGGGCAACTTTTTAACATATGTAGTAGTGTATGTTCATTGTAAAAAATGATTTCTTGACATTTTCACTCAATACATAATATCCATCAGTCGTCTTTCACCCCATTAGCCTTTCCTGTCTCTATCCACACACCTGTTAGGCCCTGTCTTCTTTCCAAGAGCCCCACCTACTGTCACATAGATAATATTCAGTGGTCATAGTGAGTTAAATCTATGTCCTTTACAAATCATTACACTGATATTTTATGTCTACAAGCATCTGTGGTGTGTGCTTCTGCAAAAGCAGGGCTCAAAAGTAAAGTTCTAAGCAGAGAACTCTCTACTCATTTTATTACAGAAAATCCTGCTTTGTTCTCCATATACAGCTCTCACTATTAATGAATAGAAAAGCAAACACTCACCTGGACAGACCTCTGATAAACATCAGTGTAGAATGAGACCTAAGAAGCAGTTATAAGGAAGGAATGTCATCAGCTTATCTCTCTCTAGACCCATAATTATGTCCTCTGTAGAGGGCACTTCTGACCTTGAGGTTGTTAGAAAGTTGTACCATCAAATGGGAAAGTGAACTTCCTAATTCCAGGAAAACAGTGGAGTGGGAACAGCTGAGCTCTGGGTTTCCCATGTGTGAGCTACTCTCCACAGGCCATATCTGTCTGTGTGGATTAGCTGATCCCAGTCCTTGTGGACAAAACAAAAGGAAAATTAATAATGTCCATTTAAAAGAAGTAGAAAACCCTTTTTTCTTCCCCAAGGTATCCTTCCTGCTTCCAAATCATTCCTGATAGCCTCCATACTTAGTTGAGAGTGGCTTCATGGTCTCATCTGGAAATTAGCATCACTTTTGCTAAAATTTGCTAAAAAAAAAAAAAAAACAGTTTCCCTTATCACATAATAATCAAAATGTTAAACATACAGAACAAAAACAGAACATTAAAAATAACAAGGAAAAAAGTCCAAGTAACAAAATAAGCCAGGCCCATTAGAATCACAAAGTCAGATTTAAACAATATCTATCCACAAACTCAGCCCTACAGACAGTACTAGAAGGAAAATTACAAACCCAGGAAGTTTATAGCATCTACAAAAACACAAATAATAGATAACCTCACACTAGTGAAACCCAAAGAAGGGAAACACATACAAAGAGAGACACAGACACACATACATAGGGAGGCACACACACACACACACACACACACACACACACACACACACACACACTATCACAAGCAACAACAAAATAGCAGGAATTAACAATCATTGATCACTAATATCCCTCAATATCAATGGAATCAATTTGCCAATAAGAAGATGCAGGCTAACAGATTGGATACAAAAACAGGATCCATAATTCTGATTCATACAAGAAACACACCTCAATTTAGAGACAGACATTATCTAAGAGTAAAGAGTTGGAAAAGATTTTGCAATTGAATGGGTCTAAGAAGCAAGTTGGTGTAACCATCCTATTATCTAACAAAATAGACTTCAAACCAAAATTAATCAAAAGAGATTGAGAAGGACATTTCATACTCATCAAAGGAAAAATCCATCAAGATGATGTCTCAATTCTGAACATCTATGTTCCAAATGTAAGGGCACCACAATTGTAAAAGAAAATTTCTAAAGTGTAAATCCCACATAAAACCACACACAATAATGGTGGGAGATTTTCACACCACACTCTTACCAATGGGCAAAACATCCAGACAGAAACTAAACAGAGAAATAATGGAACTAACAAATACTGTTATTCAAATCAACTAAACAGATATCTACAGAACATTTCACCGAAACACGAAAGAAGGTACCTTCCTCTCAGTACCACATGAAATATTATCCAAAATTAACCATATACTTGGCCACAAAGCATGTCTCACCAATACTGAAAAATTAAAATAACCCCCTGTATCTTATCAGACCACCGTGGATTAAAGACGGAGTTCAGAAACAGCAGAAACAAAAGGAAGTCTGCAACTCATTGAAACTAAACAACTCTCTACTGAGTTACCACTGGGTCAAGGAAGAAATAAAGAAGTTACAGACTTCCTAGAATTCAATGACAATGAATGCACAACAAACCCAAACTCATGGGACACAATGAAAGCAGTGCTAAAAGCAAAGTTCATAGCACTAAGTGTCTCATGAAGAATTTTGAGAATGCTCATACTAGTGACTTCACAGCACACCTAAAACCTCTAGAACAAAAAGTAGACACACCTAAGAGGAGTAGAAGGCAGGAAATAAACAAATTGGGGCTGAAATCAATAAAGTAGAAACAAAGAGAATAATACAAAGAATCAAGGAAACAAAGAGTTGGTTCTTTGAGAAAATCAACAAAATAGATAAACTCTTATCCAAACTAACTAAAAGGCAGAGAGAGAGAGACAGAGAATATTCAAATCAACAAAATAAAAAATAAAAAGAGGGACATAACAGACTCCATGGAAATAAAGAGAATCATTAGGACATTCTTCAAAAACCTGTACTCCACAAAACTGAAAAATCTGAAAGAAATGGACAGATATCTTGGCACATACTACTTACCAAAGTTAAATCAGCATCATATAAACAATTTAAATGACCTATAGTGCCCCAAAAAGTAGAAGCAGTCACCAGAAATCTCCCAACCAATAAAAGCCCAGGGACACATGTTTTAACACAGTATTCTAGCAGACTCTCAAAGAAGAGATAATACCAATACTCTTCAAATTATCCCACAAAATAGAAACAGAAGGAACATTGCCAAATTCTTTCTATAAGGCCACAGTCACCCTGATACCCAAACAACACAACGACACAACAAAGAAAGAGAATTGCAGACCAATTTCATTCAAGAGCATTGATGTAAAAATACTCAATAAAATACTTGCCAACTGAATTCAAGAACAACATCAAAAAGATCATCCACCATGATCAAGTAGCCTTCACTCCACAGACGCAGAGATTATTCAATATATGAAAATCTGTCAGTGTAAATCACCATATAAGCAAACTGAAAGAAAAAAAGCACATGAATCTTGATGGATGTTGTAAAAGCCTTTGACAAAATCCAACACCACTTCATGATAAAAGTCTTGAAGAGATCAGAGATACAAGGCACAT